>NC_090266.1:533644048-535074048 GCF_040414725.1 Anabrus simplex
TCATAATAATGTTTTGGTTTTACATCCTACGAACTACTTTTGCGGTTTTTCGAAGACACTGAGGTGCCGGAATTTAGGCCCAGAGGAGTTCCTTTACGTGCCAGTAAATCTACTGACAGGAGGCTGATGTATTTGGATGAGAACTCAATTTCGAGTCACTGATTGACCTGATCAATCAATCAATACTGATCTGCATTTAGGGCAGTCGCCCAGGTGGCAGATTCCCTATCTGTTCCTTTCCTAGCCTTTTCCGAAATGATTTCAAAGAAATGGAAATTTATTGAACATCTCCCTTGGTAAGTTATTCCAATCCCTAACTCCCCTTCCTATAAATGAATATTTGCCCCAGTTTGTCCTCTTGAATTCCAACTTTATCTTCATATCGTGATCTTTCCTACTTTTATAAACGCCATTCAAACCTATTCGTCTACTAATGTCATTCCACGCCATCTCTCCGCTGACAGCTCGGAACATACCACTTAGTCGAGCAGCTCTTCTTCTTTCTCTCATTTCTTCCCAACCCAAACATTGCAACATTTTTGTAACGCTACTCTTTTGTCGGAAATCACCCAGAACAAATCGAGCTGCTTTTCTTTGGATTTTTTCCAGTTCTTGAATCAGGTAATCCTGGTGAGGGTCCCATACACTGGAACCATACTCTAGTTGGGGTCTTACCAGAGACTTATATGCACTCTTCTTTACATCCTTACTACAACCCCTAAACACCCTCATAACCATGTGTAGAGATCGGTACCCTTTATTTACAATCCCATTTATGTGATTACCCCAGTGAAGATCTTTCCTTATATTAACACCTAGATACTTACAATGATCCTCAAAAGGAACTTTCACCCCATCAACGCAGTAATTAAAACTGAGAGGACTTTTCCTATTTGTGAAACTCACAACCTGACTTTTAGCCCCGTTTATCAACATACCATTGCCTGCTGTCCATCTCACAACATTTTCGAGGTCACGTTGCAGTTGCTCACAATCTTGTAACTTATTTATCACTCTATAGAGAATAACATCATCCGCAAAAAGCCTTACTTCCGATTCCACTCCTTTACTCATATCATTTATATATATAAGAAAACATAAAGGTCCGATAACACTGCCCTGAGGAACTCCCCTCTCAACTATTACAGGGGTATAATGAGTATAATGTAGTTAAGAAAAACAATAATAAAAAACCAGCTGATTCCCGATACTCCAATAACTTATTTGTGATTCTGAGTAATTAGCCTCCAGTGTAATTTATACTTGCACCCTCGATCTCTCAGCATTTAAGACCAGTTTTTTAAATTTCTGTTAGCTTGTAGGAATAACACCAAAATACTTTCTATTAAAGATTTAGTTTTAGCTACATTTCTGTTATTTCAACTAACCAGTTGTAATTAGGATACATCTAAACCAAGTTTAGAATTACTGTAGTGAGTTATATAATTTGAAATTACCATGCTTACTGTATTATAGCGTAATATTTGTATAGTAGTGTAAAAATATTCTCTTCTATTAGTGCATAGGTAGAAAAAGAATAACAGCTCAACTAAGTATAAAGTATTTAGTGCCAGGCTGAGTGGCTCAGACGGTTGAGGCGCTGGCCTTCTGGCCCCAACTTGGCAGGTTTGATCCTGGCTCAGTCCGGTGGTATTTGAAGGTGCTCAAATACGTCAGCCTCGTGTCGGTAGATTTACTGGCATGTAAAAGAACTCCTGCGGGACTAAATTCCGGCACCTTGGCGTCTCCGAAAACCGTAAAAGAGTAGTTAGTGGGACGTAAAACAAATAGCATTATTATTATTAAAGTATTTAGTTTTAACTCCAATTGTATTATTTCAGTAAACCTGTTATAATTAAGATACACCAAGTGCAGTTGTGAATTGTAATATAGTTATTTTTTTTTTATTTTTTTTTTTGCTAGTTGTTTTACGTCGCACCGACACAGATAGGTCTTACGGCGACGATGGGACAGGAAAGGGCTAGGAGTGGGAAGGAAGCGGCCGTGGCCGTAATTAAGGTACAGCCCCAGCATTTGCCTGGTGTGAAAATGGGAAACCACGGAAAATCATTTTCAGGGCTGCCGACAGTGGGGTTCGAACCTACTATCTCCCGAATACTGGATACTGGCCGCACTTAAGCGACTGCAGCTATCGAGCTCGGTATAGTTATTTTATTAGATAGTATTTTGCCTGCTACATTCATGTGTTGTCCTAGTGCAGAGATGGCGAACCTTTTCCAACTGGTGTGCCATTTCCAGTCTAGTTTATTATTCTCAACTGTCTACTGTGTCACCTGCTATTTTCCTTTAAAGAGTGGCTACAACCGCCCCTCCACACCCCACCCCTCCCGACTTACTTTTCTAATTCCGAAGTATGTTTCATAATAAGGTATGATTATTTATTTATTAGACATAAGTATTACATTTGATTGTATGTTCCGTGGGCATAATTTTGCAAATACTGCAAAAATACATTTTTTGTCAGTTTTAAGAATACCTAAGATTATTTGTAAAAAATAGATTGTAAAATAGATTGTAACACACTTCCTCATTAAGTATTATTAGATATAAAAATAAAAAATACTAATATTACCAATGGACTTCAAGTGAAATATCTTTCTCACATTTAATGTAAAACTTGTTGCTGAATCTTAGTAGCCATGTCATTTATGTTAGGTTCATAACTTGTTTTCTTCAGTAACACACACGATGCACGTAGTTCTGAACCGAGATGGTTTCTAACTGTTGACTTCATAAAGTTCTGTATAGAAAATAGCTGTTCGCAGGCGTGTGATGAACCAAACAAAGTAAGTTTTGAAATAAATTGCAATGTTTTCTCCAAATCTTAAAATTTGTAAAATCTCTTGGAAACTATTTGTTTTGAATTTTGTGAGATGTCTGCATAAATATTAAAAATACTTTTTGTGTCTTCAAAAGTTAATTGATCTGCAAAATTTGACATCAATTCAACTTGCACTTCAAGTGATGGAAATTACTTAAATGTCTTTGTTTCAACATCCCTGATGAATACTTCAAGTTTTCTTTGAAATTATTTTATGATCTCAAACAATCTATCTGCAGTGCGTTCCTTTCCTTGCAGATCCTTATTCACATCACTGTATATTGCTGTAAAATCACAGAGAAAGATTAAATCGCACAGCCAAATAGGGTCTGTGAGTTCTGGAAATTATTCCTGTTTTCTGTCATGAAGAAGCAAATTTCGTCCAAGAGCTCGACAGACCTCTGGAGTACTTGCCTACGACTCAGCCAGCGAACATTATTGTACATTACAAGTCTGCCATATTGAGATTTCACTTCGTGTAACATCTACGAGAACTGGTGATTATTTAGAGCACGTGCAGATACGAAGTTCCCAATTTTAGTTACCACCGAGAGTACACTTACAAATTACTTCATACATTCTTTCGCACAAAGGGGGCTTCATCATGTAATAAACAATGGAACTGTAAAATTGGGTGTTTAACTTCTTCTTTAAGAAATTCCACAAATCCTTTATGAATACCCACTATACTTGGGGCAGCATCAGTTGTCACAGACACAATTTTCTGTAAGTCAAACCCCATTTTTAATACAAGTTCCTGCTTCACTTCATTCAATATCTCTTTCCCTGTTGTTGTACCTTGTAGTTTATAAGTTCAGCAAATTAAGTAATTCTTCCCTCATCACACTGCCACAAGGAAATCGGACAAAAACAGCTAACCTTGCTTGTAAGGTCACATTTGAGCTTTCATCAAGACATACTGAATTCATTTGGGAATTATCCAAATCAGCTTTCAATTGCTCCAAAACATCTTCACTCATTCTTAATATTCTATCTTTGACAGTATTTCTGCATGCTGGCATTTCTTTAATTCTGTTAATTATTTGTTGTTTGTTAGGAAAGTCTTCAAATAATATGTCAGACAACAATAAGCTCCTTCAAGAACTCACCATCAGAAAGCTGTTTCCCATGCTGTACTATGCAGTGAGACAGGTGGAATCTACTCGAAATGATATTATTCCTTGGGCTGAAAGATGATACAAAAGAACTAGTTTGTTTTGTATATTGTTCTACTTTTTGTGAAATGAACTCTCTTCTTTCTTCATTTGGCATGGAACAAACATTTGAATGATTCATTACAAAATGGGGCTTTAGGTTAAATGTGCGGGATACAACTGTTTCCGAACACAGGCAACACGAAGCTTTATTGTTCCTGTCTGTCACTCCAAATTCCCTTGTCCACTTTACTGGAAAAGTCCGGCCACTACCTTCATTAGGTTGTTTTTTTTCAGCACCGAAAATATGTTTACGAGGTCCGTATACAAAACCACCAGAAAATGATATTCAATAAACAGTTTCACACTAAGAATAATTATGCACTACTGGCTACCACACACAAGTAGAACTTCGCTGACTGACTGACTGACGTGTGTGAGTAAAGGGCTTGCTGGCCGCATCTTACACTGTTATCTCCCTAGACTTCCGGACCTATCAGTGTTGTCATATTGCATGTCGGAATGGAACCAGAATTTGGATTTTCGATATTTATTTCCTACACGTGAACAATATGATTATGCGATGCACGAGATATGTATAGTCTATAGTACAAGGCATATAAAAAATGTCAATATGGTCTTCTTGTGTACCACCGACATTGTGTTTGCGTGTAACCTATTGACACGCGTGGCATAGGTTCGCCATCTCTGTCCTAGTGCATGGTAACCCTTTCGATATTTCAGCACTTAATTAAATGGCAATTTTAATTTCTATTAGAGTATAGTAGGGTAAAAAAGTAATAAAAAATTATAATAATCTGTCAACGTATTTAGCTTTGTTATGTAATCCTTGTGTAATTCTTCCGAATTTAAACATTTAACGATGATTTTAATTTCTGTTTGGGTGTAGTGATAAGCCTTTTTAAATAGGATACATCTGAATGTAGTTCAGAATTACTGTAGTGTAGTTATTTCATTAGAAATTAGCATGCATATTCTATTACTGCAAAAGGGCTGATGACCTACCTGTTAGGCCCCTTTAAACAACAAACATCATCATTATTATTATTACTGCAAAATATTTATGTAGTAGGGGAAATATCTCTCTAGAAATTTAGCTCTTACTAGAATTCTATTGTTGTAACTAGGGTAGGCTTAACTGCAGTTTAGAATTGTAACATAACTATTCTTATCGGATAGTATCTTACTTGCTTTTTCTATTTGCAAGTAGTAGTAGTATTAGTAGTAGTAGTAGTAGTAGTAGTAGTAGTAGTAGTAGTAGTAGTAGTAGTAGTAGTAACAATATTGATAATAATAATTTTAAAAATCTGTCTATAACTGCATATATATTTAGTGTAGCTACATATTTCTATAGTTAGCATCTTATTCAAAGTATTTTATAATTAGGATACATTTAAATAGAATAATTGTAGTGCAGTTATTCTATCAGTTCATTTCCTGATTACACTACTGTTGTGAAATTTTTGTGTAGTACCGTAAACATTATTACCTCCCACCGACATATATACATACTTCCATTCACAGAATATGCTATTTTATTTCTGTTGACATTTCCATATTATTTTACATTTGTTTGAAGAGATAAAAGTATGGCAGAGGGAGGCCGGTGTAAGGAATGTGGGTGTGAGTGGGAACTAAGGAAGATTCGGGACGAGATAGTGAGTTGAGGGAGATAATCAGACTTATAATAATGGACAGGAATGAAGATATGTCTCCCTCAATCAATGTACAGGATGCGGTAGGAAAGTAAGAGGGAGGGGAAGGAAGCAGGGAAGTTGCGAAAGACAGGTGGACAAATATTTTAAGGTGCAGGAAAATCAGGGCTAAGGGCTTTCCTCAGGCAGTTGGCCCAGGAGAGAAATCTGTATGAGTCACTGCAGGTAGATCAGCAGAAGTAGGACAGAGATCAGGAAAGTGTTATAGCGGAGGGACGGGCAAGAGGAGAGGGGTATGTAGAATAGAAGATAGGAGAAGGGAGGTGACACAGGATAGTGTAAATGAGAAAAGCGAGGAGGAAGTGGATTCTGCAGGTGTCAGGGAAGATAAGGGAAACCAGAAGAAGAGGGGATCGAATGATGGGGGGTGAATTTAAGGCCCTGGTCATGGGTGACTCAATTATCCTGCATATGGGGAAAGTGTGTGGAAGAATGGGAACCTGGGTAGTGATATGCAGGAATTAGGATAAGGCAGATGATGAGGAAAATAGATGAGAGGGAGGTGGGTAAGGAGGTGATAATTTTTCATGCTGGTACCAATAACACAAGGCAAGCAGGAATGATAATAACATAGTTGTGGTGTGTGGGATCTGGTGACAGCCGCACAGTAGTAGTTTAAGGAAGCAGAGGTTGGTATCAGTGGGATACTGTGTAGGAGGGATACTGACTGGAGGGTAATTGGAGACTTAAATGAGACTATGGAATGGGTTTGTGGGAAATTGGGAATGAGATTTTGTAGATCTTAATGGGTGGGTAGGAGATAGGGAACTATGCTCTTATGGCCTTCACTTGAACCGCAATGGTTCACATAAGTTAGGGGTTTGTTTAGCAGAATTGTGCGGAGGTACATTCAGGGAAATGGGGTGGACTAGGAAGCATCAAGTAAGGATGGCATAAAATGTAGAAGAAAGGAATAAAATGAAGTAATTTGATAGATATCTATTTACCAGATATTGTAATAGGATCTGAATCATGGCTGAGAAGTGATATTATGGATGGGGAAATTTCCTCATGCAACTGGAGTGTTTACAGGTGACTATTTTCACTTTCACCATACTGAAATTCAATATATTTAAATTTAAACAATTAATTTATTGAGAACCACCTATTCAATACTTTGAAGTCTTTATGACTATGATACAATCATCTTTCGTTATATTAACACCTAGATACTTACAATTACTGTGTTGATGGGGTGAAAGTTCCTTTTGGGGATCTTTGTAAGTATCTAGGTGTTAATATAAGGAAAGATCTTCATTGGGGTAATCACACAAATGGGATTGTAAATAAAGGGTACAGATCTCTGCACATGGTTATGAGGGTGTTTAGAGGTTGTAGTAAGGATGTAAAGGAGAGGGCATATAAGTCTCTGGTAAGACCCCAACTAGAGTATGGTTCCAGTGTATGGGACCCTCACCAGGATTACCTGACTCAAGAACTGGAAAAAATCCAAGGCAGCTTGATTTGTTCTGGGTGATTTCCGACAAAACAGTAGTGTTACAAAAATGTTGCAAAGTTTGGACCGGGAAGAATTGGGAGAAAGAAGAAGAGCTGCTCGACTAAGTGGTATGTTCCGAGCTGTCAGCGGAGATATGGCGTGGAATGACATTAGTAGACGAATAAGTTTGAGTGGCGTTTATAAAAGTAGGAAAGATCACAATATGAAGATAAAGTTGGAATTCAAGAGGACAAACTGGGGCAAATATTCATTCATAGGAAGGGAAGTTAGGGATTGGAATAACTTACCAAGGGAGATGTTCAATAAATTTCCAATTTCTTTGAAATCATTTAGGAAAAGGCTAGGAAAACAACAGATAGGGAATCTGCCACCTGGGCGAATGCCCTAAATGCAGATCAGTATTGATTGATTGATTATATTAAGGTTTAAGCATATAATGGTACATGTTTCACCTGTCATTGCAGGCATCATCAGCCATAAATTCTATTATCTAGGTGAGAGCTCTGAAGTGGATATTAAATATTGAAACTATTCTGAGAAATTAATTGTTTACACTAATATACAGTACATTGATGTATAGGAACATTGTGGTCACATTTGGAATGAACTGGTTGAACATGTTTTAAAGTTCTAATGGGATGTCTTATTTATGTTCACATCAAATGGAGATAAAATACTGGAGGCAAACAGAAATCGTATGGTACATGGTGGGTTATAGTGTACAGTATTTCAGTTTGTATCTCGGTGGATGACAAAGTGATCTTTGTATTACATTTGAGAATATGACTCTGAAAAGGCAGGGACTCCCTGAGGGCCATAAACATAGTGTTCTGAAACACGCAAGACTCAGAGGACTGGCATATGTGGAGAGTTGTGGAAGGCAAAGAAACCGGTTCTGACTGCAGGTAAGTAAGGAGCTTGAGAAGTTTTACTAGGGATTGTTTAGTAAATAATATTCTAACATGCAACCAAACTTTCTACTCTTGTTTTAGATAACAATACGTATGGTATAGATTTATACTTAGTATTAATAATGTGTTATTCTTCTAGATGCAGAAAGAAGTGTTTTGAGATTATCAACGAAGAGGCTCGCATGTCCATTCTTTCCAAGTTTCTTCAACTTCCCAGTAAGGATGCACAAGATTAACACTTGCAGCGCCTCATCGAGAGGAATGAAATTAAGACCAGAAGACCGAGGAATAAAAATTCAAAGCAGTGAGCAGCAAGTTTCACTTACTTTGTTGTGGATGGCAACAATAGAAAGAAGGTATGTTGTTCAGCTTTTATGAGCATGCATGCCGTCACTCAGAAAAGAGTATTCCGTATCACAATGCTTTTTCTTTGTGGGGAAATTCCTAGGGACAAGAGAGGAACCAATCCAAATACCAGAAAGATACTGGAAGATGTCACTAAACTGATATACGATCATATTCAATCATTCCCTCTGAAACGGACTCATTACAGAGGGAAAGAAGTGCGTTACTTAGATGCCCGCTTAACTATTAAAGAAATGCACAACATGTTTGTCACAAAATACCCAGAGTGTGGAGTCAAGTACAGCTTCTACAGAACTTATTTTGTTGAGAATTATAACTACCGATTCGGACAACCACAGATCGATGTCTGCAGCAAGTGTGAGGAGTTCCCAGCTAAACTTAGGAGTCCACATATTTGTGAATCAGCAAAGCGTGCAGCTCAGGCTGAATATGATGTTCATAAAAGAAGAAGCAGGAAATTCTACAGGTCATTGAAAGAAGTTGCAACACTATGGAGAACAAATGACAAAGTGACAGGCCTTGCCTTTGACTTTATGCAAAATCTGCTCCTCCCACACATACCGGTGCAAGAAGTGTTTTACATGAGACAGTTGTGGGTGAATGTGTTTTGTATTCATGATCTTGCAACGGACAAGTGTGTTGTGTATTTGTATCCTGAAGGCCAAGGAAAGAAGGGTGGGAATTAAGTTGCTTCTTTCCTGAAAGATTATATAGACGAATTTGTGTCAGAAAATGTTGATCGGTTACACGTTTTCTCTGATGGTTCTCCAGGCCAAAATAAGAACCATACAGTCATAAGACTAATGCTAGGCCTGGCAGCTTCAAATCGATTTGAGGAGATTAGACAGTACTTTCCTGAGAGGGGTCATTGATTCCTACCATGCGACAGGGACTTTGGGCTATTTAAGAAAAACATTTAAAAAGTAGACAGAGTTTATACTATCGAAGAGTATATGGCAATTATTGTAAACAGCAAAGCAAATGTTACAGTTAAGTTAGTAGACTCAAGAGCAGTGTTTAATTTTGACAAGTGGTGGCCTGAGTTTTTTAAAAAAGTGACTGTATCAGCTGAAACATCGACAAAGAATACTCCTCGTGCTGGAAAGGTTGCATTTTCTCCTTCTTCGTTTAAAGAATACAGATATAGGGCAGAGAAACCAGGAGTTCTTGTAGCACTTCCCTTCATAAACAGAATTGTGAAACATACGTTTCATCTTGGGAAAGGTAACTTTTGCACATTTTCCTTGCAACCAATGGCAGCATATCCAGAGGGTGGGGTTCCAATGAAAGCTGAGAAGATTAAGGACTTGCGTAAACTGTTGAAATATGTTGTGAATGAGGATGCTTTGGCATTTTATTTGGACATTATTTCGCAGCCAATGAATTCCCCTTAGGTTAGTAGTCTCGGTTGTAATACTGCAGTTCTTTGGCGCTTCAAGGTCATTTGTATTTGTTTTCCCTGTTTTTTTTCTGTTGCATAAACTGGAAACAGAGCTTATGTATTGCATTATGCTATGTTTAAGATATAACAAAGGTTGGTATAGTTCGTATGAGAGATTTATTCCCAACCCCCAAATTTTTTTCGGTGTTATTGGAGAAAGGAACTAAGTCAAAACAGTCCAAACGGTCATAAAATTTATAAATTTTTCTTGAATATTTTCCTGTTACCTCCGTTACATATCTATCACTGATCTAAATATTATATAAAATAATGGGAACTATTCATTGAAGCGTGTTGAAGAAAATCAGTTTTATTGCTCTCCTGAAAAGTAGCAAAATCTGTCTTAGTTCCTTACTCGACTGCACGATTCAGTTGTTGAGGAGTGTGAAAAGAGGTATGTACCTTAAAGTTGTAAGGAATGGTAAGGACCTAATTAGATTATAACGAGGAAATAAAGAGATTAGGGAGGTGCAGATTAGAAAGAAATAGAGTTGGCAATGGTTGCGGGTGTAAGAAGAGATTGAAAGAGCTTACCGGTACTGGTAAATTGAATGTAGTGAAAAAATCTGCTAAGGTTAACATGATGGCAAGCATAATTGGCTACCATATGAATCTCAGGGAGCAATGGAAGGACATGTATAGATACTTTAAGGCAGAAAAAGGTTTCAGGAAGGGATGACATTCCAGGAATCATTAATGAACAAGGGAAGTATATATGTGAGAACTTAGAGAAAACACAAGTATTCAGTCAGAAGTATGTAGGGGTAAGTGGATATAAAATGTAATGTACATATAGAGAAGGCAATATATGCTGGTGAATTTACCTACATTTACAAAAAGATACAAAAGTTGAAAGTTAGAATGGCAACTGGGATTGATAAGATTTCCAGGGATATATTAAAGGTTATGGATTGGGATATAATGCCATATCTGAAATATTTATTTGATTATTGTTTGCATGAAGGAGCAATTCAAACTTAATGGAGAGTTGCAATAGTGGCCCCAGTGTACAAGGGAAAGGTTTACAAACATAAAGCAGATAATTACAGGCCAGTCAGTTTGACATGTATTGTTTGCAAGCTCCGGAAAAGCATTCTTTCTGATTATATTAGACATGTTTGCAAAACTACTGACTGGTTTGATAGAAGGCTGTTCGGATTTAGGAAAGGCTGTTCCAGTGACGCTCAACTTGTACGATTCCAGCAAGTTATAACAGAAATTTTAGACTCAGGAGGTCAGGTCAAATGGACTGTATAGCTACTGACCTATCCCAGGTTTTGATAGGATAGATCAGGCATCGTTAAATGAGAGCGAAATGCCTTCAGAACCAGTTCGCTCCACGCTCTTGAGGAACGAGAGGAGCTTAACGAGCAAGTAGGGGAAGAAGTAGGGGAAGTGCATGACGTAGTACGTACTTTTTTTCAAAATGGCGCCCGGTAATGACGACGTAGTGTTTTATTCTCCGAGTAAATTAACCGTAAAATGTGACGAAAAGTGCGGAAAATGTCGAAGATTAGTGAAAAATGGAATGTTGTGTGATTCATTTGATCGATGGTGGCATTATAAGTGCGGAAATTGCCCTAGAGACGTAAAAACTAATGAAAATATTGACTGGATTTGTGAGCAGTGTGTTCGGAATGTTGTTGTTGGGGACGGTGTTGACGAAGCACTGAAAACAGTCGATGAGGAATATAAAAGCGCATTAGAAATTATAAACATTCTAAAAAAGGACAATGAGACTCTTAAAGTTGAAAATCAAGAATTAAAAGAAAGACTGTGATCGCTAGAATTTGGGACTGACCATTTTTCGAGTGATATACCGGTACAAGTAACAAACTCGAGCACGTGGTGTCAAGTAGTTCGTGGATGGCCGGCTAAGAAGAAATCTACAACTGAATTTCCGGAAATAAACATCAGAAATAGGTTTTCTGCCCTAAATAATTTAATTCTGGAAGAAAGTGATCGCGCGCGTGAAACCAAATCATCGCGATCCGCTGCCGTTGCCGTGCCGAGTTTAAAATTTAGGCCTAGAATTCAGATTCAAGAGCCAGTTAGGCCTAAATCAGCGAAGGTAGCTGTGTTTGGTGATAGCCAAGGAAGGGGAATTGCGGGAGTGATTAACGACGAGAATATAGCAGCAACCGAAGAAATATATCCAGGAGCTTCTATCAGCAGTGTTGTGGAAAACGTAGAAACAGCAACTAGGAACTTCGGGAGCGGCGATGCAGTGCTCATCATCGGTGGGACGAACGACGTAGCTCACGACGACGCCAAGAATGTAAGATCACAACTTAAACATACACTAGGGAAGCTGACCCACACTAACGTTTTTGTAGTGAACGTGCCCCACAGGCATGATTTGAGTAGAGACTCGTGTGTGAACATTGAAGTGGACATGGTCAATACAGATATTGTTAAAATTTGTAAACATTTTCGGAATACTCAGGTTATTGAATGCAGCAGTTTTGAGAGATACTGTTATACAAAACATGGCCTCCATCTAAACAATTCAGGTAAACGAAAGATAGCAAATATTGTTCTAGATTTTATTAATCTTAAGATATGTACTGTAAAACAGGCAACTCCCTTGAGTTATAATACTGACCAGGAAAACTAGTAGAAAGAGCCAGCTGTACTTCAAGCTGGCTCAGTCAACTAGAAAAAGAAACTCAGGATAGTAAGGAATTTCAAGTTACCCAATTGCAACAGTCAAGTTTTAGGGAGGAAGGGGGTCTGAGATTGCTCTTGGTAAACTGTCAAAGTGTAGTAAATAAACAATTAAAATTCGGTACATTGATGGAATCTTATGAGACTGATGTGGTGATAGGAGTGGAATCGTGTTTGAAAGAAGGGGTGGGTAATAGAGAAGTATTTCCAGGAGGGTACACAGTCTATCGTAGAGACCGAGGAGATAAAAATGGAGGGGGGGTGTTTATTCTGGTGAAGGAAACTTACTGTTCACATGAATGGTTTATCGATGAAAGGGATGAAATATTAGGGATAAAATTAGTTTGTGATAATATGAAGGAGGTGGGAATTATAGGAACATACAGGCCCGGAAGAGAGGAAAGAGACATGGAAATCTTTGAGAAAATAATAGATTATACTCGTAAAAACAATAATAATGATATGTTAATAATCGGGGGAGATCTAAATTTGCCTGAAGTTGAATGGAATGGAGCTGCAAGTGAAGCCCATGAACAGAAACTGGCAAATAAGTTAATTTGGGAGGGAGGATTTACACAAGTAGTACAAGAACCGACTCGTCTCAATAACTTACTAGATGTATTCTTGGTTAAACCATGGGAAATTGTTGATAAAACTGAGATAATTGAAGGAATAGGAGACCATAAGGCTGTAATAATGGATGTAGGACTCGTACCAAAAAGGCTTAATAAGAGGGTTACACAAGACAAGAAATTGTAAAGAAAAACTAAAGTTGATGAATTTGGGACTTACCTTAAATCACAATTCAGTTGTTGGATAAGTGAAGGGAGTAATGTGGATACATTTTGGGCTAAATTTAAAGGAATCATTTGGGAAGGAGAGAAGAGATTTGTACTTGTTAAGAAGGGTAAAATGACCTCAGACCCTGTTTATTATACAAGGGAAATAAGAAAATTAAAAAGAAAATGTAGAATAGTAAACAGGAAAATCAAAGAGGGTAGGGAGAGTAGAGAAACTAGAAAACAGCTAATGAGGAGGGTGAAAAAGGAAGCAAAAGAGAATTATATGAATGGCATTCTTCAAGAGGGTAATGACCACAAAGGGAAATGGAAAAAGCTGTATTCATATATCAAGAATCAAAAAGGAAAAGGAATCCAAATTCCTACAATGGTGGGAGAAGGGGGTGAACACTATTTAACAGATACTGAGAAAGCAAACTTATTTAGTAGGGAGTTTAGAGATTCAGTAGATGATTGTCAAGAGTTGGAAACCGAAACAGAAGATAGAGAGGGAGAGAGACAGAGGGAAACAAGAAGCTTCTCATTCACAAACGAAGATATTTTCAGAGAAATCCAACTGCTTCAGCACGGAAAAGCAGCAGGAAGTGATCAAATTACTGGGGAGGTATTAAAGACAAAGGGGTGGTACATAGTGCCTTATTTAAAATCTCTCTTTGACTATGTCATAAATAATAGTGTAATACCAAAGGAATGGAAGGAATCTATAATAATACCAATTTATAAAGGCAAGGGTGATAAAAGGAAACCAGAGAACTACAACCAATCAGCCTGACCAGTATAGTTTGTAAAATACTGGTGAGTTTAATATCGAAGTACATCAGAGGGATATGTGATGATAAAAATTGGTTCATGAGGAGCCAGTATGGATTTAGAAAGAAATTTGCTTGTGAGGCACAACTGGTGGGATTTCAGCAGGACATATCAGATCAGTTGGATTCAGGAGGTCAGTTAGATTGCATAGCCATAGATCTTTCCAAAGCCTTTGATAGAGTGGAACATGGAATATTATTAAAGAAATTGGAGGGAATAGGATTGGACGTAAGGGTTACACGTTGGATAAAAACATTTCTAAATTCAAGGGTTCAGAAAGTCAAAGTAGGAAATAATGTATCTCAGGAAGAGAAAGTTTGGAAGGGAATTGCACAGGGTAGTATAATCGGTCCGTTACTTTTCTTAATATACGCAAATGATTTAGGGAACAATATAACATCAAAAATAAGATTGTATGCAGATGACATAATTGTTTATAGGGAAATAAACAACATTGAGGATTGTTCAGAATTACAAAGGGACCTTGAAAGTATCCAACAATGGGTTGAAGAAAATAATATGAAGGTTAATGGAGGCAAATCAACTGTTACAACTTTTACAAACAGGAGCTTTAAAACTGAATTTGAATATACTTTGGATGAGGTAGTTATCCCAAAAGATGGCAAGTGCAAATACTTAGGTGTGAGATTTGAAAGTAATTTGCACTGGAAGGGTCATATTGATGACATTGTTGGGAAAGCATACAGATCGTTACATGTCATAATGAGGCTACAAAAGGATGCAACAAAGAATTAAAAGAAAAAAGTTACTTGAGTATGGTTCGTCCATTATTGGAATATGCAAACAGTGTTTGGGATCCTCACCAAGAATATATAATACCTAATAAAAGAAATAGATAGTGTGCAGAGGAAAGCAGCAAGATTTGTAACAGGGAATTTCAGGAGAAAGAGTAGTGTATCAGAAATGTTAAAGGAACTTGGGTGGGAAACTTTAAGTAAGAGAAGGGAGAAAACTAGACTTATAGGATTATATAGAGCCTATACGGGAGAAGAAGCATGGGGAGATATCCGTGAGAGGCTTCAGTTGGAAAATAATTATATCAGCAGGACTGACCACAAATATAAAATTAGAAGGAATTTTAGCAGAAGCGATTGGGGTAAATTTTCATTCATTGGGAAGGGTGTGAAGGAGTGGAACAGTTTACCAGGGGTAGTGTTTGATCCTTTTCCAAAATCTGTACAGATATTCAAGAAGAGAATAAACAGCAACAGAGAAAATAAATGAAGTGTTAGAGGGCATTCGACCAGTGCAGGTTATTGTAAATAAAAAAAATGTGTGTGAATAAATTAATTCCATCCCGTGGTCTAAGGAGTTTGGACAGCCAAAGTAGGGGACTGCCTGTAGGGGTGAAGTACAGTGGGGACTTCGAGGGCCCTGGGACCGCTACGGTACCTGTGAAGTCCCTTCAGGAACTCTGAAAAGTGGTGGAAAAAGGGGCTCTGGGTAAGACGCAGCAGGTCGTTATGTTACTTAGGATCCAGAACGGGTAAAAAAAAAAAAAGTAAATAAGTAAATAAATGCAATGTAAATATTAATCTTATACCAGTTGTATAGTGTCATTTGAAGTAATTCCACATACTGTATATCAGTTGACTATATTTGTAAGTAGTACAGGAGATATTATAAGTAGAATTTTGTAAACAATATAAATTTATTAAGGATGAGCTGGGTGTTTAATAGAAAACATTGTTAGCGTAAATTGTATAATATTGTATTATAGGAAAATTTTCTTCGTTTATTAATTTAATATTTAGTGCTTGACAGTAATGTATTTTAGTGTACCATTTGCCACCGAGGTAGACACCTCATTTGCAAATAAAGAGATTTTGATTTGATTTGATCTTCCTGGACAGGTTAGATTACGACATGATACATGTTAACTCCATGTGAGGTGACAGTCGTGTGTTTCCTTTTTTTTTCTTCACACCACACGACGTTCAAATCTAGTCGGTTAATGTTGCATTTACTATGGAAGTGAGTTCAGCACAGCGTAGGCCATCGACGCCAACAATTTTCAAACCTTCGTGGGAAGAAGAGTATTTAATTGTTCAAGAAAATAACATAGCAAAATGTTTAACATGTAATAAAATATTGAATCACATTTAAAACATTAGAAGGATATAAAGAGGTTTTAATGTCACTATATGATGATTTTGAGAGTAGGTTTCACAATATTCAGGTATTAAAAAAGGATCTGCAGGTGTTCGCTCTGCCCTTCTCACTGGATGTGCAAGCTGTTAGACCAGAACTGCAGCTAGAGCTGATTGACTCACAGTGCGATACTCAAATGAAAGATAGGTTTGCAAACACAAACAGTTTAAATTAATTTTATGTTTGTTGTCCACGGGAGAGATTTCCGAGATTGTGCACATTTAATGCTCATATTGTAAGTTTATTTGGATCAACTTATTTATGTTCATTAATGAAGATTTGTAAATGCAGACACAGCAGTAGGCTCACCAATGAATGCTTGAAATATGTTTTGCGACTTGCCAGTACGTGAACGATAGTACCAAACATTGATACAATACAATCTAAACGAGCCCAAAGTCCCGTGAAGTAGGAGTACACCAGTGATGCGCTTCATTTTGCGTATTTAATTTGTTGTCGTAATCATAACTGCCATGCAAATACTGAAATGTATGTTAATGAGAGTGCAAAGAATATGTACAAATCACATAAATTGTATTTTCTTTCAGTAAATGTACGTGTCCCAAAGGATCAGTTAATCATGAAAATGTATTTATTCAGGAAATATTGCACACTGCTGTATATTTCCTTTGTCAATGAACAATTTTCTTGTCCTGTTATACTCTGTAATCTGTGTCCTGTTCATCTCACATGATCCATGCTTCAAATTATCATTATTCTTCTTCTTCTTATTATTATTATTATTATTAAAGCTGTTGTTCATATGGTAACATTTCCAAACGGCAAGTACAGTACGACCACGGTATGCAACCCGCCTGTCTGCTGCTCTCTTGTCACGTGACAGACAGCCGTCCCGAGCAGAGCAAGTAACACCGGCTCCCTGGAGCAACTACGTGATGACGTCTGGGATAGATCATGGGAGATTACTGGACTATACAAGTTTGGTTGAATGGGTGGCCAAACTTCTGGAAAATAGAACTAAGAAAATTATAAAGACTACAATGTTATCTGATCCTGTAATCATTAAAAGTGGAGGTCCCACAGAGCAGTATTATTGGACTTGTATGTTTTCTTATATATATTAAAACCATTATGGACATTGCATTAATAATCCAAGATGTGTTTCAAAGTACTGCGCAACAGTCTTCACAGTTCCAACAAGCTGGGACAAATTCAAGAGGCAAGCAAGCGACGCTAGGTTATTGCGAGCAGAAAGGAATATCCCTGTAACAGTCTGAACTGGATATTACCAGTTACAGAGCAGAGAGGGAGAGAACGCATAAATCTTTGTAGCCACGTTCACCAGGTTGACCAAATCAGGAAGCAGAGTCCTGCACAGCGGCCCAACCCATGAGCTGCTTTGGTACTAAACGGCAATGGGCTTTAGAAAGCTCAAACATACAAAGCCTGTAACGTCATCGCAAGGGCCGGTCTGGGCAGCGCTATGTCGTTTGTACGCGGTGAGCTATGGTAGTGCTATGGGCTAACTGCTTCAATGTGTACAGTGTACTGCGTGTCAGTGGAGTGCGTTGCATTACTGTCGAGTGGAGACGATCAGGTTTGCTGTGATTTTCTGTTTGACTTCTCCCGTCTATCCTGTTATCGGAAATGAATACGGAGTGTGGTTCCAAACGAAAAGAAACCGTGGCCAGAAAACGTGAAGTGAAAGAAAAACTAGAAACTGGACAATACAAGACTTCTGAACCGGATCCTAACCTTAGAAGTAGTATTTTTTTGGTATTCAAGCCTGTAGTTGACAGTGATGGAAGAGACGTTAATTTTGTGTGCTGCACGATCTGCGGTGAACTTTACGTACACACTAAAGGGTTGACAGGCACGTCGCACATTTCCCGTCATCCATGTGTATCTAACAACAAATCATCTCCCATAAAAGAAAATAGTCTTCCTAGATCTCCCCAGGACTTGACTGTTGCTAAATATGTTGCTATGTGTGCTCAAGACTTAAGGTTGTATGAGACAGCTGGAAGTGATGGCTTTCTGGATCTCGCTCAGACATTGGCTAACACTGGATTGATGTATGGAAAGGTATCCATAACGGATATCATACCTCATCCAACAACCGTGTCCCGACACATAGCAGAAAGTGCTAAACGTCTACGAGATTCAATTATGCAGGAGGTACTCGACCTTATAAGTAGAAGGGAATGGACAGCCACCACGGATATGTGGACATGTAGTGCAAAAAGGAACCATTACTTATTGTGCACAATTTCTTATTTTGTTGAATAGGAACTCAAGTCTCATGTCTTGTTCATGACCAGGTTTCCAGATGAATCTAAAACAGGTGATAATATTAAAAGAGAATTGGTGAGACGATTTATGGTACTGGGTGTCACCGAGACCGTACTTAAAGACGTGCCTTTTACAACTGATCAAGGTGCCAACATAACTGCTGCACTGCGTGATTATACGAGGGTGAATTGTGCCTGTCATATGCTCAACACGGTGCTAAGAAATGCGTTCAATTCCCAGTTTATGTCAGTTCATTGCACTCACATTGATACTCTTACGTCTGCGACGAAAGGACTTGTTATATACATAAAACAAAGTGGCCTATTAAACGCTCTTGAAAAATCATTGCAATAATCCAACGACACTCGCTGGAACACTCGATTAACAATGCTAGAATCTGTACAATGTCAGTATTCAGCTTTGTGGGAAAAACTAGCTAAAAGAGGACAGGCAAATCATATGGATGGAATCAATATCAAGTTGATGAACGAGGTGATCGCACTCCTTCAGGTATGTATTTTGTTATGTTATGTAGCCTTCTACATTCTTTTGATTTGCCATTTCAAGTACCGGGCAGTTTAAATTCGTTCCATTTGATGATCTTAATACACATGTTAAGTAAGCCTATTTTACAGCCCTTCAAGGATACGTCAGAAGAATTGGAATGTGAGAAGTCACCCACACTGCACCTTGTCTTACCATGGAAAATGACGCTCCTACTGCATCTGACTTGGGAACCTAATACTGGGGAGGCTTCTGAAATAGAACTTTCGCGGAATCACATCAAATTTCATTTTTGAAGAAAAGCTCATCATTCATAGGTACCATTAGGTAGTGACGTTTCTGTGGGCACAATTTCGCCATCTGAAAATGACATCTGATAATGAAAGATGTGATGTAACAGCGGAGGTAAGTCACGTGATGCATTAATTTGAACATTAATCTATGTGTTCTTCACGATAGTAGTTTGTTCAGGAATCAGATGTGTAAGTACTTTCTTTGCTTCTGACTAATTCCACATTTCTTGCATGCAAATAATGTGAGGGTTCTCACCTACTAGCAGCCACTGTTTGCGTAATATTTTTACCTCGTACAACGCCTCTGATGTCGACTTACATAGCAATGTATTTGATTTTTCTCTTCCTTTTTTTAGGTAAAAAACTTTATGAAGAAAGAGACGTTCAAGAATAACGACCATTCTAATCTTCCCGGGTCACCAAATTCCACGACTATGCCACAACCTGCCAAAGTAATGAAGTTTGCCTCGTGGGCTGACGCTGATGATGGTCCTATTCCAACAGATGAGCTGGAAAGATATTTAAAGCAAAATTGTGGAATGGGAGAAGATATAGCATGCTACTGAAAAACAAATGGATAAAACTATCCGAAACTTCACCAGATCGCAAAGAAAGTATTATGTATACAAGCATCAAGTTCAGCTTCACAGAGAAATTTCAGTTCAGCGGATTTCATTCTCAATGCACGACGGCCTCTTCTACACCCAGACAATGTTGATGTCCTCGTTTTCATTCACAGTAATTCCACCACCAATTATCAATGACCAATATCACACTAATTAAAAGAAATGTTCAGGTTTGTTTTTGTCGGTGGCATATCGCACGTCACTTCAGTTTGTATTTTATTTTAAGTTAAACGTAAATGAGGCCCCATACTTCGTGTTACAGTATTTAGATTCATTTTCAGTAAACTTGTTGTCAATTGCAGATGAATATTCGTTTATAATAAATTTCTGTTTGTTTTCAATTATTATTATTACACTGCAGGAGAAATCTCTACCGTTCAATTTCAAAATGTGATTAGCCTACTTTGAAATATGTTATAGCGTACGGGAATTCGTAGAGTGAGTGATCCGAATAGTAGTGTGATGTGAACATTCGTTGTGCACGGCGCACATGATATTATGGAAAAGTACTCAAGGTTATTCTACTGAGCCCGCCCAGTGCGGTGGACTGTATGAGACCAGTGCTATGGGCCAGTACGCGGTCACGTCAGAAAAGAACGGCACTGCACGGGCTGGGCTGCCGGAGCCCGTGTGTTTGAAGTGCTGCGCGGTGGGCCTGGCTGCAGGACTCTTTCAGGAAGAGCCAGCTTTGGAACATGTCTAGACATACAGAATATTTTGAGAATTGGACATAAAATATAACCATAAAAACATGTAATGATAACGCATAAAATTTATCCAGAATTTGGAACCATATGGATGGTCATAAGCCAAATCGAACTAAGTGCCAAAAGAAACATTCTAAGAAATTAGGGCTCAAAGTTAAAGTTAAATTTAAAAATCTGCTGTTGACTCTGGTTTCTAATATTTTGTACCTACAATTTACACAGTTATACTTTTCTTTTTATACTTTTGGGAACGATGCAGCACATTTCCATTCTGAATTATGTTACTTTCTCCAGATGTTTGGGATATGGTCCATTTTGGCATAAGAAATACTTTGGTTTATCCTTTAATTCACATTAGACATTACAAACAAAGATGAATGAACAAATAAGAATTAAGAATGAACAAAATACAACAACTGATATGCCTGGTAAAATAAAATCTATGTATCAGTGCCCTTTCAGATTAAATTGTATATGAATACCCTTGAAAATCATACTTCATGCACATTCAGTACCGATTTCCTCACAAATATTTTCAGAACAGTCATCTTTAAGCTTGTCTTCACTCAGAGGTCTAAATCTTCGGATAGAGTACTGGAAGATCAAGTTCACCAAAGTTTGTAGGTTTGCCCTTTAGTCTTTCATTGAAGTTCACTGAAAAGTATTCATAGTGCTCATTGTGAATGTATTTATAATCCATTATGTCAGGCTTTCCTTTTGTAAATCTCATTTCTTTAATCTTAAGCCATTCAACTTTGCCATCTGAGGCATTTGTTTTATGGTTAACAAGATGTTACTGCAGAATTTCAGTGGATTTAAAATCTTCTGTTTCCATTACACTTATTTCAAAAGTGTTCTACCTTACTCTTGCACGTGAAATTATGTCATGCCACAGTGATGGAGCATAAACCTCTGGATGTACTTAACCTTTCTCTCTATATCTCCAAACGCACTGTCATTTGATAGGTATGAATGTGCTGGTTCAGTGAACTTGTGGATAACTTCTTTAATGCTTATCTCTGAAGACTCGACCACAAACATCCAGAAACAAGCCATCTTGAAATTTCTATTCTAACCACCCCAGCTGTCTGACCATGCTATTAGCGTTTTTTAGTTCCACAACTCTTCAGGTATTTTGAGATTCAAGATCCTATCTCATGTGAACCTCTGGATGCCACATTCTCATGCCAAAGATGCATAGTGTTTTTATTAGAGCAAAAATCATGGATTCCTACACTGAAACAAGAAACCTGTCTTTTGTAGTGGACTTCGTTAGTGGTTACGCGAGGTAAAGACATTAACTTCTGCATGTCGAATGATTTCATGCTGGGCCCATCCTCAGATTTGCTCTTCAATTCATCGTTCTTCATAGCATCTCTTGCACACTCTACTTTACAGTAATGAAGTTCTAGCTATGCTTCAGCCGGGTCACATCTACAGGAAGATTACTGGCTTCAGCTGACTGAATTTGAATGCTCACAGAATCACAGGTGTGGCACGAGTCCTTTTTGGGGGGGACGGAAGCTTATATTAGAGTCACGCCTGAAAACTCTCTCATACAGTGAGACAAGGCATCTTCTGAACACAACCTTCTTGTTTAAATTTCTTAACAAATAGCCTGTACATTAAACTCAAATTTATATTAGTATTCAAGTACTTCTTATTTGAATCTTTCCTGGTGTAGTGGCTATAAACTGCGGGGAAGTTTTCAATGTGTTCTCTAATAAGGTCTACATTACTGGAGGAACTTTTATTATGTGGTTCATGCACCCCTAGTTGATCTTTTATTGTACCTGTCTTAGCCTTCAGCAGTGCCCTATGAATTTTAGCACTGCTTACTTGCAATGTCTTCATAAACATGTCTTTGCATACCTCAGTGTCCCCATCTGTAGATGAACGTATGAAGAATTTTCGGCTGAAATTTCTTGAAGAAATGCCTACATATTTTACTTGCCTGCGGCTGACACCTTGGCATTTTATAGAGCCAATAATCAGTGCTATTTGTGTAGCCCTAGAATCACAGTTGTAAAACTGACCAAAAAATGCTCTTCTATCGTCTTCCGACACTTTAGAATGACACTTCTTTAAACATTTACACTTATAACCTATGAAGTGTTTTTCAGGAACTAGCCTTCCTTTCACAGTTATGTATGCCTTTCCTCTGGTTCTGTTGACCTTCCTAATAATTTTTTTCAACTTTGTAGGGTCCCCTTTCTTCTTTGTAATGGGACAATGTGAGTGCTCCATTCTCTTCTCTGTTTTGTCCTTCATTTTCTGTTTGATTTTCCCTCTTTTTTGCTGGTTATTTTCCTTTTCTTGTTTGTGCTACATTGTTGTTCTTCATCCGTATTTGGATCTGAAAAGTTTTAGAAAAATATCTGTAAGCAACACAATTTTGCATTGGAAATATTTGCCAAAGCGGACCAACTCCAAATACATCACAGCGACCATTGAAAACATATGCCAAAGTGAACCAACTCCACAAACAGTAATCTTCAAGGCTGCTGACAGTGGGGTTCGAACCCACTATCTCTCGGATGCAAGCTCACAGCTGCGCATCCCTAACCACACGGCCAACTCACCCAGTACTATTTACTTTTGTATACATTGAATCGAGTATGGTAACACTGGCTTTCAGAACAAAAGAGTAGCTATGACTCTTGAGTATAAACGCTCAAAATGCATGGTCCATTTTGGCAAAAAAAAAAGTTGCTGTTCTTACTAATCTCAAAATAAACTTAACATATTTACTGTAAAAATATATTGCCAAACTTGCCTCCACTCATAGATTCTTCCTATTCCTTACGGTCAAACAGGTCTGAGAGCCAGAACTGAAGTCACTCTGGATATCTGCTGTTATTTCTGCGATGTTCCTGGATGAAATTAAATGCCTAGCTCGTGGACAATATCCATCCGAAGCCATTCTTCTTTGGGCGTTTGGTTCACTCTGGCAGAAAGAAATCAGTATAACCAACCTTATGCCACAACAACTTTGTGATGTCACTTCCTCCTGGTTCATGGTCACTTCAGACCACTTTGGCACAAGAAAGATACTGATATATATATGTTCATTTTATACCAGTTTACGAAAATATCCAATTTTGGCACTTAGTTATGTGTAATATGTGATAATAATATATCTGTTTCAGTGTAATTGTGTGGGATTGCGGGTGGAAAGTTTAAAAGAAACAGATGCCAATCTTGTACCCAGTCATCAACTGAAGGAGAATCCCCACGTAGCCAAAAACGTGGTGGATTTCTGAAGTAATTAACGAGCAAATTCAACTCCGCATGGTATAAATGGTCATTGAGAATTGTTAGCTACAGGTTGACTGCATCACCTGTGTTGTACCACTCCAAAATCAGGAGTTACGCTAATTAGAGTGGGGAGAAGAGTGCATGCACACCACAACATGGGGTGAAGTTACATAAGCTAGCGCACCCCAAACCAGGGGAGATACGTCAACCAGTGTCAGAGGTGTTCAGTTAAAGGGTCATGTCGCACATCATGTAAAAGTATTATTACTTTGTGCAGTAGTGACATGAACTTCAAAATAATAGAACCACGATGTAAAACAAAAGAACAGTATTTATGATATGTTACGAGTACTCACAATGTTCTCATAGTGGAAATGTGTGACTTATGAAGGTATCTGAGAACATTTATAAAGCAATTGTACTGCTGATTATTATCCCTGGAACTATGTGATAGGGATGTAAAATAAGGACTGAACTGAGAAATTACATCATGTAAATGGTATTAGAATAGTAGCAGTCCGGTCTTTAAAAGGACACGCACAAGACTTAGTTAAAAATAACAGTATATTGAAACCTATGCCTTATGTTTAAAAACAAAGGGGAGGAATAATATTAGTCTCAATTATTTACTCAAGCTATATAAAAGAAGTGTTGCAGTTTTTGTGTTATCTATGAACAGTGCTTCCGATGTGAACACCTATATTGTGTCTGTGCCAATAGTGTGACTGGAGGAAGTGTGTTATATGTAACATTTTAGTACCAGTGGACTGCAGCTCGACAGTATGGCTCAACACTTGGAGGATGAACCCAGGATCTTCAACCTTGTGTCCAGCACAGCCAGCATGGAACAGTAAACCATCACAGGAGTCTCCCGAGGCTCGGACAACAGACAGCACATCGAGTACACCTTGATTATTAAGTAGTTCATGAATGCGGGGTTATTTTTCGTGCAGAATGTAAATAAGGTAATGCAGAGTTAACCTTAGCCACAATCAGGCTCAGTTACCAAAGGAAGCAATCATGAGTGTGTTTTATTCTTAAGCCGTAAATACATTTATTCGGGAACGATTAAGGCAATTAAAGAAAGGGAACAGTTAGTTAGATCATCCTGAAATTTGTGGGTGCTTTAGTTGGGAGGAAATGAATTATACTGGTGAAGATTGTCTCAATAGTGTGTTTTGTGGGAAAATGATATAGCTATTTAATGCATGAATAGTAGTGTCTTCGATCATGCATGTAACCAGACGTGTAGAATTGAGGTCAGGAAGGCACTCTTTCTTAAATTAATTGTGCATGCATTTAGTCTAGGTTAGTTGGCAGTACTAGTACTGTGAAGGTGGAGGTGAAGTAAAAGGCAGTAGTATTTCACATTGGAACCAACAACGTAAGGCAAGCTGGTATAAGTACCAACCTAGTTGGGGATGTGTGGGATCTGGTAAATGCAGCACGGGTGAAGTTTAAGGAAGTGGAGATTGTTATCAATGGAATATTGTGTAGGAGGGATACTGACTGGAGGGTAATTGGGGATTTAAATGAGACTATGGAGTTGGTATGTGGGAAACTGGGAGTGAGATTTCTAGATCCTAATGGGTGGGTAGGAGATAGGGATCTACGCTCAATTAGCCTTCACTTAAACCGCAGTGGTACATATAAGTTAGGAAATTTGTTTGGAAGGGTAATAGGGAGGTACATTCAGGGAAACGGGGTGGTCTAGGGAGTGGTGATAAGGGTACAGGGATCTGGAAGTCAAGTAGGGATGACATAAAAATGTTAGTGTTGAACTGTAGAAGTATTGTAAAGAAAGGAATAGAATTAAGTAATTTAATAGCTATATACTTACCAGATATTGTAATAGGAGTTGAATCATGGATGAGAAATTATGTAATGGATGCAGACATTTTCTCACCGAGTTGGAGTGTGTACCGTAGAGATAGGATAGGAAAGGTGGGAGGGGGAGTATTCAATCTGGTGAAAGGAGAATTTGTAAGCTACGAAAAAGTTTAAGATGACAAACATGAAATTCTAAGTGTAAGGCTCATTTCTAAAGATAATAGGCAACTTGATGTCTTTGGAGTGTACAGACCAGGAAAGGGTAGCGCTGACGCTGATTCAGAATTATTTGATAAGATAGTCTGCTATGTGGGAAACGACATGGAAAGGAATGTGATTGTAGCGGGAGATCTGAATTTATCAAATGTCAATTGGGAAGGTAATACGAACGACAGGAAGCATGAGCAACAAATGGCAAATAAGCTAATATGGGAAGGAGAGCTGATTCAGAAAGTGATGGAACCAACTAGAGGGAAAAATATTCTGGACATAGTGCTGGAAGTGAGTGAACGCCTGGAATCAAATGCCCAGCCCTCCTAATTTGTTAGTTTTTCAAATGAGAATACAAGATTTTTGCTACCTCTGTCAAGGTATGATCTTCATTATGAAACCTAAAACGAAGTGGAACTAGATATTTTAGAGGTTTGAGGTAATTTTCTATTTTTGTTGTTGCTATATGCATTCTGTAAAATGTGAGAAAATGCTTAATGGTCCAAGTGGTTCTGAGGAATGCCTTGACAAAGATATAGTAAAGTGTCAATGTGCTAGAGAGATTACCATGGAAGTTTCATGTGATCTACAGAATAATTCCGTAAATTATAGTGAAGTATGGGAATTGTCTGTACTTGGAAGTGATTTGAGAGTTGTGTTGAAAAGGGCTTTTAAATATTGGAAGAATATGAGGAACTGTAAACTATGCTTAAGGGCATCTCAAGATGTCGAATCACAGTTGATTTAGACGGGTGAGACAAGGGTCCTCTAGCCGTCGAAGTTTCAAAGGGAAGGAACAGGCCACCACCTGCTAAGTGTTACAATATTTTTCTCTCGAGACAAAATGCAAACCTTTCTATTATTTAAATCTTTATGCATGGTTCATTGTATTGCAAGTTAACCAGTTACTGAATGCCACATTAATAAGGAATTCTTTCTCTCCCTATAAAATAAATTCGTTTTCTGTAGATGTCCCTTCAAGACAGCCAGGATGTAGTTAGTTTACTTCCAAGGCAAATCCAGATTTTTGTCATACACTGTTTTTCCTGCAGTACAGACATGTTTGCCTTTCCTTTCAGCCAAGGAAGTTGTGTATATGAGTTTATAATTTTATTATTATTGTTCAGTTCATTTGATGCAAATGTAGGTTCTGCCCTGCAAAATTTGTGTTTTTTTGATGTGGGTTTGAATTCCGGACCAGAATTGTCTTGTTTGTTCGATTTGGGTTACATTTATTGGTTCTTAATTTAGTTAAATAACCACTCAAAGTTGGCTTCCTAGTTCTTGTCTTATAACGTTGTTCTCCCAGTGTCATAGGGAGATATTAAGTATCACTTGTTACACTCACTTAAACTACAAAAATTTTAAGATACATTTAAATTAACAGTCATTAACTATGGTGTACTCAAATACTAAGTGAAAAACTATCTTGACGAGTTTAATCAAATTTTGAGTGAAATTTAGTTCCATCTGACCAATTGTACAGTTTCTTGCTATATTCATGGTTTATACATTCATTTTCTTGCTTTACCAAGGGTGATTAAAATTTTTCTAGCAATTATGCAGATTCTCATTACCGTAGGATAGCATTCCTAGTTTTCCTCTGCTCTTGTATGCCTGTAAGCTAGATTTAATGTATTTCAGCTGTGAATGTATCATTACCTCGAGAAGCCAGAAGTCGAGACCAAGAAGTGGAGGGGTGTGCAGTTGATCCTTGCACTGTCTTTGGAGCATTTGCTCACAAATCACTTAGGATTCTTCGGTTTTCCAGATGAGGTGGCATTTGACTCCTGATCATAAAGGTACCATATGGCTTCCAAATATGGGGCACTGTCCCAACAGGAAGGCCATATGGTTCCAAAATATATAAATGATATCTGTAAAGAACTGGAATCACAGATAAGGCTATTTGTGGATGATATACTGTACATAGTAAACGAGTTGCAGAACTGTGATCGACTGCAGGCGGACTTAGACAATGTAGTGAGATGGATAGTGGATAATGGTATGATAACTGGGATGAATAGTCAAGTTGTAAGTTTCGTCAAGAGGAAAAGTCTTCTCTGTTTTCATTACTGTGTTGATGGGATGATAGTACCTCTGTAAGAAATGATCTTCACTGGGGTAATCATATTAAGGAGATTGTTACGAAAGGTTACAGATCTCTTCACATGCTTATGAGAGTATTTAGAGGTTATTGTAAGGATGTAATGGAGAGAGCGTGTAAGTCTCTGGTAAGACCTCAATTAGAGTATGGTTCCAGTGTATGGGACTCGCACCAAGACTACTTGATATGAGAACTGGAAAAGATCCTAAGGAAAGCAGCAAATTTGCTCTGGGTGATTTCCGACAAAGGAGTAATGTTACGAAAATTTTGCAAACTTTGGGCAGGAAATTGGGAGTAAGGAGATGGGATGCTCAACTATGCGATATGTTACATGTTATAAACTTCATATTGATCTGTGGTGGAATTTTATTATGCAGAAAATTCAACTAACAAGTTAAAAATTTCCACCTTTCCCCCACTTTAATAATCTTCGATTATTCTTAGATTAAAAGAATATTAATCTATTTAAAAACGCTACATGTTTCGTTTTCATTTGAATACATCTTCAGCCGTGTTCATTGTTCAAAATTAAAATACACACGAAGTACAGGTTTCATAAATACACACAATTAACTATACATTGTTGAGAACATCTTGTCTTAATCTTGCAGAAAGCTTAAAAAAACTGAGTCTTTCAGTCTTGTAGCAAGTGACATATCTCGTTCGTGAAGGCACGTTACACGTGAAATCCACTTGATCTTTTGCTTTAAAATTTATCTTAACAACCTTCTGAAGAGTAAAGAATTACATGAAATATACAATTATTCACAAAAGAGCGTTCAGCAGGTCATTTGTTGTGATTGGAAATGGAAAATTTCTTACTTTGGATGAAATGGATAAAGTGTGTTTGAATTTATTTACAATTTGCTTTACATCGCACTGACTCAGATAGGTCTTATGGCAATGATGGGATAGGAAAGGGCTAGAAGTGGGAAGGAAGCGGCCGTGGCGTTAATTAAGGTACAGTCCCAGCATTTGCCTGTTGTGAAAATGGGAAAGCACGGAAAACCATCTTCAGGGCTGCCAACAGTGGAGTTCAAACCCACTATCTGTATTTGAATTAAAAGAGCAACTCCATGTGCAGTTCTTATATCCAAATCTGGAAGAAGGAGAGTATAACTAAGTATCCGAAAAAACAGCGAGAACTAATTGTTATATGAGGTGAACGGTTACAATTACTCGCCCCGTGTCACCTCCCACAGCTGATTCACACCCGATTACCTGCAGCATTTGCAGCTGCCTTCCTTCTAGTATTATACCTGTGTGTGCCAGCGGGGCCTGCTTGCATGGTAACTGGAGGGGAAGTAACGGAGGAAGGAGCGGTGGGGAAGTGCTTCGTCTAGGAGGGAGAAAATTCTTCCTTCCGTAAAATATTTTGCTATTAACATCAAATAAATTTAATAAGGAAGGTATTGATTCAAAAAGAGGATTCTTATTATCTGAATAGTCATTCAGATTATTTATGTTATAAAACTGATCAAGAAAGATGTGCAGGTTCTCGGTTGCATTCAAGAGGTATCCTTTCTTCATTCTCTCTATGACCTTAATATCTTGTTCTATGGAAGAACACATATGTCCTGTCTCTACCACGTGGGTACTCGTGGCAGAGAACTGGCACCTCAAATCTTTGGATAAAAACATCAAGTTCACTATCAAAGATGAAGTGAAATTTCTTAGATATCACTGTTACAAGACATCAGAAGTTTGTCTACTAAGTCCATAAGAAATAGACATCTTCACCTGTTACATTTAACAGTAACTCTATGAATACAACCGTACATAAGAAAGTGGCTTACTATAATATGGTATATTGCCTCTCAAATTACCGTTTTCTTGTGACAAATGTCTCAAAGAACTGAAATTTATAAGCAGCATAGCCAAATTTAATGGTTTTGATGCAGGTTTCATCAACAAAATTTTAAGTCAAATGGAAGCTTTTTCTACAACTGACCTCCAACAAGCATAAAAAATCCAGTTTTGCTGTTTTTTCATTTAATAATCCTGCAATTACACAGGTAGCTAAATTGTTTGAGAAAAGAAACGTTCACGTGGCATATTCCAACCACAATACCAAAGCCAACATTTTTTCAATCACAAGAACATTAAGACAAGTATACAGATTCAGGTCTACACAGGCTTAATTGTGCTAGTTTCAGGGCCTCGTACATCGGACAGACAGCGCGAGGCTTCGCAACTAGATACATGGAGCATGTAAATGCCAGCAAACATCAGAAATTCTCCACCATAAGTAACCACATGGTAGAGACAGGACATATATTTACACCCATAGAACAAGATATTAAGGTCATAGAGAGAATGAAGAAAGGATACCTCTTGGATGCAACGGAGAACCTGCACATCATTCTTGATCAGTTTTATAACACCCATAATCTGAATGACTATTCAGATAATAAGAATCCTTTTTTTGAATCAATTCCTCCCATATTAAATTGATTTGATGTTAATAGCAAAGCATTTTTATAGAAGGAAGAATTTTCTCCCTCCTAGACGAAGCACTTCCCCACCGCTCCTTCCTCCGTCTCCCTCTACCATGCAAGCAGGTCCCACTGGCACATACAGATATAATACTAGAAGGAAGGCAGCTGCGATTGCAGCAGGTAATCTGACGTCATTAAGACATGCGGTACAAACACGAAAGGAAGTCTGTGTATTCCGTGGACGTGCCTAAATTAAATATCGGGACTGTACCAATTGCTGTTACGGTACTTTGTGCACAACAGTACAAGAAGAAGCTGCATTTCTTTCTGCCTGCAAAACCGTTGAGGCTAGATGTTATAGCAAAAATACCCAACTCGCAAATCCCCGCCGCTCCAAGGCCACATTCCTAGCCAAGCAATCACATTCAGCCATCCCTCTCACTAATCCGCCTTTGTCAATATGCTTATCGCTACCCGTACGGCAGAACAGATCATGTGAACTGGGAGGACTTCCCTGTCCAGGCAGTCAAGTGATCACGGTATTAGGTATCGTCCATCTGTTGTATTGTCTACAAGTACCAGTATTCTGTCTTCACGTTTCATTGTTGCTTCTCAGTTAAGTTTTCCTGTGTAGCTCGATCTTTAAGTTATGGAGAAACGTGAGAGTTATACGGCTGGGTTTAAACTCAAAGTTATAAAATATGCTGAAGAACGTGGTAACAGAGCTGCTGGTCGAGAATTCAGTGTGACCAAGTGTAATGTTTGCTACTGGCGTAAACAGAACACTGTGCTAGAAACCACAAACTGAACACTTAAGGCATTCAGAGGGCCAAATACAGGTAAGTTTCCTGAGCTGGAAGATGAGTTGCTTCATTACTTTACAGAGTTGCAAAATTATGGCTTTAGTATCTCACACGAGATGCTACATTTGCGCACGAACTAGCGATTAAAGGAGGAATCAGCTGTTCGGATCTGAAAGTGAGCCAGGGTTGAATCCGTAGATTCATGACACGAAACGGATCGTGTCTGCAAAGGCGAGCATCTCTCTGTCAGAAAATCCCAAGCGATTTCAGAGACAAAATGATAGATTTTCATTGCCATGTGATAGCAATTCAGAGGAAAAACAATTACCTCTTATCTCAAATTGGCTATGTAGATCAAACCCCGATAAACTTCGACATGCCATGCAACACCACCATCAACAAGAAGGGAGAATCTAGTGTGCTTATACGTACGACTGGGCGCGAAAAACAGCGTTGCACTGTCATGCTAGCAATAACCACAGGCGGAAGGAAATTGCCACCGTACGTTATTTTCAAAAGAAAAACTATGCCTAAAGCAAAGTTTCCCAAAGGCATTCATGCATGGATACAGCTCTTGTCCAGGACTGGGTCCATACGGTGTGGGGAGCAGGCCCAGCAATGCTAGTGTGGGACAGTTTCCGCAGACACTTGGTGAAAGATACGAAGAAACGTCTTCAGGAAATGAAAACTGATCTCGTAATTTCTGGTGGACTCGCACATTGTCTACAGCCCTTAGATGTTTCCGTCAACAAGCCCTTCAAGGACAACATACGTAAATTGTACGCCAAAAGGATGGCAGGAGGGAAGCATGAGCTGATGCCAGGAGGCAAAATAAAGAGGCCGTCAGTTGAACTAGTGTGTGAGTGGGTTATAAGGGCACGGGTTATGGTGTCGACAGATGTTATTGTGAAGAGTTCTTGAAGACTGGCATCGCAAATGCATTGGACGGAAATGAGAATGATGCAGTATGGGTCACACTGTTTTTGGATACTTAGTTATACTCCCCTTTCTCCAGGTTTGGATACGACAACTGCACATGGAGTTGCTCTTTTAATTCAAACGCAGTTGGTCCATTCTGTCCAAATTAATAAATTATCCCCTTTCCACTTACAGCAAGTGACTCGCTGAACGCTCTTTCCCTGAATAATTGTATATTTTGTATAATTCTTTATTCTTCAGAACTCCCTGTGGGTGGGGGACGCAGACAAAGAATTCACCCACGGTATCCCCTGCCTGTCATAAGAGGCGACCAAGGGATGATCAAATTAGAAGTATGAAACTACTTGTGATTAGTACCACCACGCGGGGAACACCATGGGTCGCCTTTATTTGCACATAGTACCACTATGTTGAGTACCAAATAGGTTTGTGATTAGTAGCAACTGAGAGCGCGACAGCTTTTACAGTACCTGTGATTCGTAGCACTATATGAGCGACACTATAGGATGAGGGAACCCATGGTTCTGGCTTGCCTATGATTAGTACCCACTATATGAGGAACATCACGGCATAGTATGAGTCCCTGTGGTTAGTATCCTTATGTGATGAACACCATAGGTTTGCATTGCCTGTAAACGGCGGCGCAATGTGCGAAACAACGTAGGTCTGTAATACATGTGGGAATTTCATTACCTGTGAGTTGTACCACAATCTGTGGAATACCGCGAGTCTACGCTACTCTTGATTAGTACCGCAACATGACAAATACCATCGTTCTACTTTCCTAGCGATAAGTACCATTGCGAGGGGCCGCTGACTTGGATTTTGGACCCCTTTCGACTACAAGTATCATCGATTCATTATTGTGCTCTAGAAGCAGTCCCTTGGTCAGTAATACTATTGTTCTACACCAGCTTCTGTGTGCGTGAGGCACTGTGGGTCGGTTCTGTTGATAGTTTTTTAATTCATATCCATCCATTCGTTCATCCTCAATTTTTGAATTGTGGTCAGTGTATGTTTTTGGGCTTTTAATTTTTCATTTCATTTTGTCTCATTAGGGACCAATGACCTACATGTTAGGCCCCTTTAAACAACAAGCATCATTATCATCATCATCATCATCATCATATTCTTCAGAAGATTATTAAGATAAATCTTAAGACAAAAGATCAAGCGGATTTCACATGTAACGTGCCTTTACGAACAAGATATGTCACATGCTGCAAGACTCAGTTTTTAAAGATTTCTCCAAGATTAAGACAAGATGTTCTTAACAATGTGTTGTTAATTGTATGTATTTATGAAACCTGTACTTTGTGTGTATTTTAATTTTGAACTATGAACATGGCTGAAGATGTTTTCAAAAGAAAACCAAATATGTAGCATTGTTAAATAGATTAATGTTCTTTTAATGTAAGAATAAACAAAGAAAGGTGGAATTCATTAACTAGTTGAGTTTTTTGAGCTGTCAGTGGAGAGATGGAGTGGAATGACATTAGTAAATGAATAAGCTTGATGGGAACTATTGAAAGTAGGATCATAATATGAAAATGAAGTTGAAATTAAAGAGAAAAATTGGGGCAAATATTCATTTATAGGATAAGGAGTAAGGGATTGGAATAAATTACCACGGGAAATGTTTGATAAATTTCCAAGTTCTTTGAAAAACTTCAAGAAAGAGCTAGGTGAACAACTGATAGGGAATATGCCACCTGGGCAACAGCTCTAAATGCAGATCACTGATGACTGATTGTTGATAACCTGGGAGGTTCTATCTGCCTTGATATATGTTGTTGTAGGTAACAGGAGCCACGATTAGGAAGTAAATGGCTGTGGCATACATGCTGGGTGCTATCTTCAAATTTATCACGAGATGAAGTGGGAAAAACTATAGAAAACTATTCCTATGATTGCTGAGCACTGAATATTAACTTGCTAATCTTCTACGTAACATTCAAAGAAACTGAGTGACAAGATGTTCTTAACAATGTGTTGAATTGTATGTATTTATGAAACCTGTACTTTGTATGTATATTAATTTTGAACTCACAGCAAGAGATGTTCTCTTCAGAGCAATAATAAATGTGTTCATTATCACTAGGGCTCAGATGTTGAAGATCTAAAAATAGCACAAATAAGCAAGCAATGTGATGAAATACGATGCAAAAATGACAAAATATGACCCGAAAATGATTACTCTAAATATGGTTATTTTAAAGTAAATTATAAATCGAAATGGCACTTCCTTTAATACATATTTGTATTTATTCTTACTTTCATATTGATTTTCCGAATATACTGTACATGTTTAGCAGTTATTCACAGTAAATTGTCCTTGATTCACTTATCAAACACTTGTGAATACATACCTATAAAGTTCTAAGTTCGTTAAGATTATCAGATCACACAACATTTTGAAAGTCAGAACATGTTTGCGCCCTGCATTGATGTTTTGAAATACGACAAAACTAGAAATTAATCTACTTTTTAAAATATTTTGGAACGTTTAAGCCCAGATTTATTCAAATGCTTTAAAGTTTAAATTGAGTACCACGAAACGGACTAAGTATAGGTGGGCCGGCGTAAGGTTGCACATGACAGCTCCGCACAATGTTGGTCACACTGCAATGGCGCACGAAGCGATGTTGCCGCCGCAACAACAGCTGATTGCACGACACACGAGTTTTTTTAAAACATGGGAGAAATGTTTTTAAGGCCATCGCGATGATACACAATACAAATGAAATCCGCCGACAAAAATCGAACTTTCAACTCGCCGATTATTCATCACACAAAATGATACAAGATAAATATACTACGAAGTTCTTATTATCGCGATGTTAGAAAATACGGAAGAAATAGGCCAACAAGAATCTCACTTTAAATACACCAAGGGTTAGAATAATATACACTGGTGCTAACACAAAAGGTTTCAAGTAAAATCTATAAAATTTACGAAAATTCAGAAACCTTATTTTCATACCTGATTCACAAAGGTAGAGGCTCGATACCCTCCAGATTGCCATCACTACCGTCGTCTTCATTGTCATTGTCGTCTAGGCAGATCATCAACTACTGACAGTCGCTGATGATGCCATGTATTGCCATTGCCGAGTTAATGAATGTTGCGACATGGCTAAATTTCTTCATCCAGAAAGCCGCATCTATTGGAGCAATACTCTCCCGGAACAGTCCTTCCACTTCATTAATTGTGAAGGACTTGTTATTAGTGCGTATGTAATGTTTTACTTCATCCCATACCGTACCAACTCAATGAAGTTGAAGTGACAGTAGTACGGCAGCAACCTAATAACCTCGTGCCCTTGTTCCTTCACTACCTCGTCGACTAACTTAGTCATACACATATGCGCTGGGACATTTCTTTACTGCAGCCATTCCACTAACAGTTCTTTACGGGCGCTCGAAGTAGGGGTCTTGTCCATTATTACGGAGTGGTAAGGTGCACTGTCCATAACAATGACAAAAGGAACTTCGAGCTGTAATAATCGTACTCGTGTCTTCGTATTGAATCAGCCTGGAAATAATTAATTCCTGTTACAGGAGATAGGTTAATTTGTTTCTTTACCGGAGTGTTGTCCCTACAATCCCTACAATCAGCCCCGTTTCCGCTACTGCAATGTACTCCAGTCCCTTTTTACTTCTGTTCTTGGAGGCGAACACCATTCTGAATAACAGTACTCTTTGAAAGACCTAATGTTTGACATATGCGTTCCACAACATGATCTGCAGGAACAGAGAGACGGCTATACAAGCGTACGAATTTCCTATCCCTCTGGTAAAACTCGCGAGTTCTCTGCACTAATTCCAATGCCTGGCTATTAAGGAACACTCCGCGGCGCAAAGAATTATCACTTCACGTTTCATGACTATGTTGTCGTTTCCGAGACATCACACTGCATTCGTTAAAAAAAAAATTCACAATGAAAATAAAACTGTCATAAACGCGCGAATCACACCTGACCACGTGCTAGCGGCGACAGAAAAAATGGCAACACTTCAATACTGTAGTCAAGCTAGTTATAGATGGCACCACTATACCACACACATTGCCAACAACAGTCAACTGAAAATAGTTCGTATTTATTTTGTGACTCGCTTAAACCTTATAACATTTTTTAAAATGCTCATATTTGTGTAAGCAAATAAAAGATTATAAGCACTATATGGAATTATATACGAATTAACATGAATAAAATGCATAATTGTATCCGACATAAAAAGTAGTAGATTGCTGATTCTGATTGATGGGTAACGTTCATTTCATTTTTGTAGTGGTGCCAACATGACTTACAACTGTCAAGTGCAACCTTGTGCCGGTCCACCTATAGATATATTTATTACGGTAGAGCGGCAGGACCTATAGTAATAACTCACATACATTCCTCTCCGCGGCTGGATTTGAAGTGTATGACAAGATTCATGTTTTGTGAACAATTGTTCGCATTCGGTAAGTTGAAGATGATTTTGCACAGATACAGCCGTCGTCAAACTGCCGAAATATGACCAAAATATGACGTTTCTACAAAAATAGCTCATAATATGACATAAAATAGCCAAAATATGCATTTATATGACAAATAAAGATCACTTAGTTGTGATCATAATCACCTGATTTGCACCAAAATCCAATCAGACAAGAAAACTGAGACAAAGAAAAAATATGACTTTTCCTAAACATCTGAGCCCTAATTATCACCATCATCAATCCCAACTTGCAGCTGACACTGGGTGGGGGCAAATGTGGTTCCTCTCAACCATTCCAGTCTTCCTTCCTTCATCTGCTTGACATGCCCAAACCATCTCAATCTGTTCTGTTCCAGTTTCTCATAAGAATTCTTTTTGAATGTCTTAATTTCTCACTCTAACCCTTACCCTCCTCAGGAATTTAATTTCAGCTGGCTGTACTCTACTCTCATCTCTCCGAGTTATTGTCCAGGTTTCTGCTGCATATGTCATTATAGGCAAGTAATATCCCTTGTACATTACTTCTTTAGTGTTCTTTATTCCGTATTAACCTCAGTACCTGGTAGTATTCTTATACTAATTTCCATTCCAGTCTTAAAATTTTCGGTCAGTTATCTACCAAAATATTTGAAGTGTTTTACTATTTTAAGTTCCTTATCTCCAATTTTGGTATTCAATGAGTTATATTCCATAAAAAAATGTATAAAATGGAATGCTTTTCTCAGACATGAAGCAAATGCAGCAATTATAAAAAAACCTTTAATGATTAAAAAGTAACAAAAACTGAATCACATCTCAAGGATAGAAAATGCAAAAATAAATTAATAAATTTAGCTCAAGAAAATCCTTGATATTAACCACAGAACAGGAGGGTCGTAGTATTCGACTGAGATTATCTCTCTTCAAGGATGCACACTATACATATAGTCAAGTATATTTTTATCATATAAGCCTTCATCGTTAAATTAATTACAAATTCACATCAATTTTGGGTGTAGGGCTTTATTAAACAACATGTTTCACAGTATTAATGTTATTCCAAGACAGAAAAAGACAACACTGATTTCTTTTCCATATACTGTACAAATTACTTGTGCTGCATTTATTAAGTATAATTATACGAATAGCAATATTTTCACACCATCTATCATATAGCTGCACCATTATTATTTGACACAGTTTGGATGGATACCCAACATGATTTGCATGACAAAAATACAGAAATAATAAGGTTCCTACACCCGAATTTCCCTTGCCAGTCAAAAACTTTTTACAGCAAAGTTCATTTTATTGCAAACCACTGCAAAAAAAAAAATACTGTTCACAGTACACAGTAGCTAGTCTCAGAATGATTTTTTTTTTTTGTGTAATCAGCATTCAATTTCCTGAGTTTCTTCATATTCATTTTACACAATTCCAGAACTTCCTTGTTCTGCATTGTGTAATATTTCTTCTTGAAAATAATACCAAAAATTAAAAGTTATCAGTGTTTAAGTACAACATTAATGGGGTTAATATGATTATATTTCAACTCTAAACTGCCAATTTAAAAAAAGATTGCACATTTATGTTCAATGTTCAGAAATGTTCAGTTTTTTAATAATCAATTTATACACATACACCTGATGAATTAAGAAGAGATTTCTTTTGATACTTTGGCAGCAGAGAAGAAAACAAAACCCTTTCCTACCAACTACATCTCACAATCACCATAATCACTAAATATTTATACAATGATGTACGTGTTTTAAAGTTGTAAAATAAAGTTTCGTATCACTCTAAAAGAACAGTAAGTATGTAAGGAAACATGGAATGTCTTTCAAAGAAATGAGTATTATAATTTTATATTAAAGATATTTATACAGTGTAAAACACTTTCTTAACCTCTGAAGAACTTCAGTCACCTAAGCTGGAAATGCAGCAAATTGTTTTCATCTTTTCAGATATTCACTGACCATTTCATATACTACTGCAGAAATGTTTGTTAAAAAAATAAAGCCTGAAGTACCCTTGAACAATGCACCTCAAAGCTGATTATGTATTTCATAGCAGTATACCGCACACACAAGGGAATTTCAAAAGAAGATTTCAAGTTTCCGTTTTACTTCTTTTGAAGGGGTGAGAAGGTATGAAAATATTTCACCAGTTTGAGCATTCCCAACCTAGCCTGCTGAAACATTGGTTGTGAGTTTATAAGCCATAATAAACACACTGATGTTTATGATGTATGAAGGTGTAACTGGGTGTGGCATATTACAATCTAACAACATATTCCTACTTCTTTAAAAAAATCATAATTAGGTCTCATTTAATTGTGTGTTGTAAATGTGCACAATTTGTTAGTTTATACATATGTTTTTGTTTATTTCTAGTGTATTAGTTATTGTGTTTTAGCAAGCCTAAAGTAATCCTAACTAAAAATTAAATGTAATGAAGCTCTATGTCATCTTATTATCTGGACAGTACAGTCACAGTCAAAATTACCTGTACCATGCCTCAAAACATGTGCCTTGTTCACTAGTATGATTTAATTATTTTCATTTATAATTTACTGTTGGATGAAATTTCTAACACCATTCTTCATTTGAGTACATCACTTGAAAGTGTTTTATACATGGAGTCAGTTTTTTCATGGATGTTGCAATGGACAACAGAATTTGTTCTCATTTGTTTACTTCATACATAGTCCAGAAGATGAATGTGTGTAGTTGTCTATTTTCTTAATACGCAAAACTAGTTTACCCTGTGAAAACAATTCAAAAGAAACCCCAAATATTTACAATACTTCTCATACTTATTGCTAACTAGTTAACCTTGCTTAAGACAAGAATGCAAGGGATATGATAAAAACAAAATATTTCTATGTGAAGTGTTGAGAAGTACTTAAATAACGTTGCATGCTTTACTATGTTCAAAAGAACATAGTGCAAACTATACTGAAGTAATGAAAAGATTTGCAAATACTGAGGTTTTCACAACACAACATATCGAAAATACTGTACATATTGCTTCCAAATAACAAATAAATGTGTGAAAATTGGACACAGGAAATTTGCACGAACGTGATATGCTTATTATTTATTCATCGCGATCACATTTCTTTTTATAAGTTTATATATATAATATGTATATATCATTATTTGGAATTTGAAACAAATTCTCATATTTATTATGTACATTAAACCTAAACAAATTTTTAATGATTTCTCTAAATGGTTAGAAAAGGTAGTCATTTTAAAAATATCATTAATATCCTAAAATATATAACATGTTCATAAAAAGAAGTGGCACAGGTAAAATATCAACAAATACTGAAAAACAAAAATCATATATGAAGTACATCATATAAAGAAGCACTCTACAGATTAATATTGAAATGTATAAAAATATCCAAGAGTCGACAAAATTATTAAGTAATACAGATGGATGTTTCACTTGAATAACAGAGGAATATTACATACTTCCTAATTGGAAATGTCAATATAATTCTTCCCAGTTCACACACACACACACACGCACGCTACCAGTACATGTTTTCTGATGAGACGGGCACAGGTATTTTAACACTTTGGAACATCCAGAAGTTGTTGCACTCATTTTTAAAATCTGTATTTTCCTCCACTTATCAGATACGGAATATTTCTCAGAATAGGTTGCCTGATAGATTCAATAGACGTTCCAAATAGTTGTATTGAAATTTGTTACAGTTTACAGAAGCACGATCATTAAATTCCTTTTTGTAATCTTTGCAAAATATAGAAGCACGGATGACTCCAGGAAGTATGACATCAATTTGTAGGTCAACAGGATAAGGTTCTAAAACTTTTGCTAGGAATAAAAAAAAAACTACCTCTGACTGCAAATCCATGGGTAATTGACAACCAGAGAGAAAGATAATTCTAAATGCAGATTCTAAATCACATTTTAGTGCACTTGTTAGCATACAGTACCAATGAACTTGAGTGATCCAATCATACAGGCTTTTTACAAAATTCATGTCACACTAGAAGAACCCTTACGAATATCCTATTTACATCAAAAAAAGGAGGAGAGAAAAGTTGAAAATATGAAAACCCAAAATACACTGGGACCAACAACATTTCATTCGTGACAGAAAAACGTTCAAAACAGGTAATAATAAAGAGAAAAAAAATGTTATACTAAAAGAGCATTTATCACAATCTCTGGATATGAATTTAAGTTCATCAGAATTACCAGAAGTATATGTTACAATGAATGTAAATAACACTGGACAAGAAATTAACAGTGAAGTAAAATTTCAGAATTTTGACTCAATTGATCTTAAAGGCAAACTGCTACACTTATTCACTTTCACACCAATAGGGAATGTGGGAATTTCTACCTACAATAATGTTGTACAAGTACAACATTGTATAGGAAAGATGTTTATTCCTAATTTTTCTCATGTAAATTGCACATACCCATTTAGCAATATGAGAGTAAAGATCAATATAACATCTTTATGAAGAATTACTTAATTTTATTTTTGTGCAAGTATGGTCAGTGAGAGGAGTTTTCTGCATGACTATAGAATGGTTATTAATACAGATACATCATTAATACTTTGCATGGATGTATACAGAATACATTACTTCAAATCATCTTTTAGAGGGGTAAGACAGTTCAGTATACATGTTAAGGATGGAAGATTCTTAAAACACTGTACTCACAATATTCTGTAAACAAAGAGTACTAACTGATTATTATCCCTCCAGATCACTGAATTATGAGATGTCAATAAATTCTTTCACACCATCATAGGTGCAGAGGACTGGAAACATGAAGCAGAGTATAAATAAACATCAATACTCAAGGAAGACCTGTTAAGGACAAACTTGTAGATGGCACTTCCCACTTTTAAAAAATAAAAGAAAAATTTTGAGACTCTCTCATAACAACTAACAACTTTCAGGAATTGTAAACTAGAAAATATCCACTGGATCAAACAACTAGTTAAGGAACCCCAAGTACATTTATCTACAATAGCAGTTGTATAAGAAAATTAGGAACACTTCATTTAAAAAAATAGATGACGTAACTTTGGACTGAAGTAATTTAAATATTTAGGGGGAAAAATCCTCTTTTTTGATGGTAGTACTGACCATTAATGAACATGGATAATCACAAAAGGTAAAAAATAAGCTAAATACAGAGAGCAGCTATAGAGTTATCAAAGATATTTTAAAGCAGATTAATGCAATGTCTCAGTATTTTTAAAAGTTAACAAGTAGCTTCATGTAACAGATTTCTTCATGGGTTAGTAGCAGAAATAATTGAGAAGAGAGAGAATAAAACTATATTGGGGGGAGGGAGGTCTGAGAAAGTACGTACAGCTACACAGTATTTTGAGTGTCCAAAGCAAACTACTACATATCTAATAATCAAAGATAGTGAACATTAATTTGGCATGATAAATGCTCATATAAATGAATTTCAATAAATATACAAATCGTTCATATCTTATGTAAATAAAAGGGGGCAGTGTTACAAATGTATTAAATGCAATTGGCAGGACAAAATTAAGGTTCAGGATTGACACTTTTGAAAATAAGATAAAATAAAATAGATGGAATTAATATTTATTACTTTTAGCTCAGGCCTACGAAATTGTAAATTAGGCCTATAAGACATAACTAATGAACAAGCAAGGTATAAGAAACATACAGACATTAGCTATTTTAGCACAACCCAACGTATGTAGAGATTTTATAGCCATAAACTATTTACATCAATCACATGATATATGTGTATCAATAGTTTTAACTGTGGTACAAATATCAATACATTACTTCCAATATTTTACAGGAATCTGATGTTTCTTTCCATGCAAGATCACTTTAGAAAAATTTAACTACGCTGAGTAGTGAACAGAATAAGTTAAACAGGAGCAACATGACTGCAACAACTAAAAATTAAAAAAAATGGTTAAGTAAATTACAGATAACATACAAAATTAATATTTCTTCAATGAAAGTAAAATTATGACATAATATAAAGAAAATAAAAGCAATAGATTTACTAGTTTAAAAATATCTTAGATATTAGATACATTAGATGAAATAATATGGATGTAAAATTAGTAAATATTACCTGCCTCTTGAACACTATAAGAATAACACAACAGTTGAAAATTAATTGGGTGGCATTTGCCACATGGCACTATACTGTTATTTGACTCTATTTAAAACAAATGCAAAGGAATATGTTTACAGGAAGAAATAAACTGACACATATGTCTGCATGGAAGGAGCATGCAGTCTACTAAATAGAAATTTTATTCTTACATTACAGTAGTTTGTTTTATAATGGTAATTTTGTGCGATAAGTAGGAATGTGACCATATGAAAAAGATAAAGGCTGAGAGAAATAAAAGTACTATCTATATCAAACCAACAGATAACATACCTCCATAACTAAATGTGCAACAGTAACATTAGGTTCAAAAATTTAAAGAGAGTTTAACATGTAATAAAAACACGTAGGCTACTATGAAAGAAAACTGAATGCCTTTTATATCGTGAGTGTATTATAGGAACCAAATCCCTCAACACTATTGCACTGTGCCATTTAACTAGAATGTTCTTAGAAGCAACAGTAGTTTACAAAAGTGATCAGTAATCAGTACACAATACATACACCAGATAAACTGTATTTCATACTGAAGAACATCACACAATAAAACATATTCCCTCTACACACATTTCTAGTTAATAGAACTCAAATGCCATTTCAAGGATTTTTATAGAGCAGTATTATTTACAAGTGGAAACTTGAAATACATGTGGTTTTACCATTGAAGTGCATTACATTCAATAACATTATAAAGCCTGGCAAGACTGCTTACAAACTAAATATATATTTATAAAAAATAAAATGAAAAACATGGGCACAATTCAGTTCATACTGAACTTTACCACAATAATACTTTAGTTAAATGCAAGGAATAAAAAACACAATCAGATGGAAGGAAAAGAAAATAATTCGATTAAAATGGTGTAAAATGTGTCTTCATTCTCACCTGCATAATATAATAAATGATCTGAAATCACTTTGTCAATCTACTGGTTAAGTATTTCTATGGTTCTGATTCCACTTCCCTTTGGAGTGAAACTAAAGTAGCAGGAATATTTAAATAAAAGGCTCAGTAGACCACTCATGCATTCGTTTCATTATCCAGCTGCATTATTATAAAAATACAGATTTCCTTACCACATAGTTTAAAGTAAATTTTTTTAAAGGTAAATGTACATTAATATAAAACAGTCCAAAGGATACAAGTGCCAGTGAAGAGCTGCCATAAAAATTTAGAACTGCTGCTTCACACTGAAATTTGCATTCTGTCTATAAAAATGGGAGCAGATTGTTGTTATCATCTCTTAGATGCAATATTCAACAGCAGTATCCTTACACGACTGCTAATGCACAGAGAAGAAATTATCCTACCCCCAAAACCATCTTCGAATAGCAACTTTACTTGTGGAAGGAAAAACAAATCACAGGATAAAATAATTTAGTGGTTAAAAGTCCAGTGCCTCTCTCTTCTTTATCTTCTGTATGTTAACTGGTAGTTAAAGCAGAGTTTCAGGGGCACTGCTTGTCACAAAACAGATTCCTGTCACTTCAGCAGCAGGTTGAATCTAGAGAAAGGAAGAAAATTAAAACTTACATTAAAAGATGTTCTTATACACTTTGTCACAAATTCTTATTAAACACTAAACATATTCCAACAAGAGATATGTGAAATTTGCCTCCTTGACAGTACGAATTTCATGCAGATTTTCAAAATCTAGGGTTGATAATCACACTGCTTTGCCCAGTAAAAGTACAGTATTGTACCACCATCAGCACTATCTTTTAATAAATAGTCCAAACTACAGCATTTTTGAAAATATACAATCTCTTAGCTGGAACAGCAACAGCAGGCTAGTGTTTCCAATAAGCAATAGGAAAAAGTGTACATATCATTTCCAAAAGGGTAATAAAAGAGAAATCTGTGGTGAGAAGCCAGTATAGCTGTTGAATTTTCTCAATACCATTCACATTTGCCTTGTCTAATTCCAGGAAAGTCAGAACCATCTCCAAATATTCACTGGGGTGGGGTGGGGGTGGGGGGTAGAAACAAGATTAGCTAACAAGGGCCAGTCTTCTAAAAATAAAAAAGTTGTGCTTTGTTTCACATTGAATAAATATTGATGTGCAGCACATACAGTAATAAACAAAATACACTGCAAAAAAAAAAAAAAAAAAAAAAAAAAAAAAAAAAAAAAAAAAAAACCTGAAACATCGCAAGGACTGTGTTCAGTGGTACCAGGGCATAATATTTGCGTACTGAGAGGTTATTGTGTTAGTGATTCAATTGTCAAGGGCATCGGTGATCAGATGGCGCTGAGGAAGGCCTGTCTGTGCGCACTATGTTTTCACTCTGCAGGCAGTAACTGTGCCTGAGATTACAGGTAAACAGTGTCTGCAGTATTCATTTTCGGGTACAACCATGCCCCGCCGATGAGTACATGCTCCTGTTGTACAACTGCAGCCATTTGAACGGTGCCGCATCGTGGGCCTGCAGGAAGCTGGATGTACATATCGTTGGACTGTTGCACATGTTGGGCACAATGTGTGGTGTGTCGCTGCTTTCAGCAGTGGTCTATGGAACATTCCCACACCTGTAGACCAGGCTTTGGACATCAGGGTAGTACAGACGCACATCAAGATCGATGCATAGTGTGAGCAGTGGAGGCCGACCGAATATCATCCAGGAACAACATCTGGTCACATGTTGCACCTGCTGTATCACTAAGGACCATTGGGAACCATATGCTTGCAGCAGGATTACGATCACATGTCCCTCTGGTCAGTTTACCAATGACACTACGACACCGCCAAGGATGGCTCCACTGGGCGAGTTAGGCTGTGCGGTTAGGGGCACGCAGCTGTGAGCTTGCATCTGGGAAATAGTGGGTTCGAACCCCACTGTCGGCAGCCCTGAAAATGATTTTCCGTGGTTTCCCATTTTCACACCAGGCAAATGCTGGAGCTGTACCTTAGTTAATGCTACGATCGCTTCCTTCCCACTTCTAGGCCTTTCCTGTCCCATAGTCGCCACAAGACCTATCTGTGTCGGTGCGACGTAAAGCAGATAAAAAAAAAAAAAAAGCACGACTGCTCTGGTGTCGTGAAAGAGTCGACTGGAGAGGAGAATGGCACTCCGTTGTCTTCAGTGATGAGAGTAAGTTCTATCTGTATGAAAGTGACGGATGTACACATGTACCGCATAGACCTGGTGAGCAGCCTATTCCAGAGTGCATTCGCCCACGACATCCAGGTCCCACCCCAGGCTTTATGGTGTGGGAGGGCCATCAGTTACAACTCACAGTCACAATTGGTGTTTCTGCAGGGTAATGTAGCCAGTGCCCGCAACATTGTACATTTTGTTGTCCCCGTGCTACTGCCATTTCTTTGACAGGAAGGTGATGTGCTTTTCCAGCAGGGCAATGCACGTCCACATACAGCTGCTGCAATGCAATGCAATGTGCTCTATGTGGTGTACAACAACTGCCCTGGCCAGCATTATCACCGGATCTCTTGCCAATTAAACATGTATGGGATATGATGAAACTGGAACTTACGTGTTCTCCATGGTCTGCAAGAATTATTGCCAAATTGCATCAGAAGGTGCAAAATGCTTGCAACAATTATCGCAGGATGCTGTTCGGCACCTTTATGATCGTTTGCATGCGCGAATACACGCCTGCATTGCCGCCAGAGGGGTGTACAGGTGTACACTGTGTACTGATGCAACTGTTTGGGCACCCTTTACTGTGACGTGTTATTTTTGGCCTGAATTTATAATCATATACACCTGTAATGATTAACTACCTGTCACATTGCTCGTAAATAAAATGACCTTGTGCTTGTGGATGTTGCATGTTGTTTTTCTGGCAGTGTATGTTGACACTTCACCCCTTACTGGCCCTGATGATGACAGGCAAGAGCGACAAAATTTTGCCCCAAATTGGGGTAAGATGCCAGTAAATCTACTGAGTTGACACTGAAAAGTATTACTTCCTTTTTAACAAACTGCTTTCCTTTGGAGCTTTTTCAGTTATTGTATGAGATAATCCTGCCATGGGTCCCATACAGTAGAACCAATACTCTAACTGGGGTCTTGGGCTGAGAGGCTCAGATGGTTACAGCACTGGCTTTCTAAGACCAAGTTGGCAGGTTCGATTCTGGCTCAATCCAGTGGTATTTGAAGGTGCTCAAATAAGTCAGCTCCGTGTTGGTAGATTTATTGGCATATAAAAGAACTCCTGTGGGACAAAATTCAAAATTTAACCCATCTGTAACTTATTTACTGCTCTATACAGTATAACATTGTGATAGTACATATATCACACCCTCGCACTATATGTAGAAGTGAGAGATGTTATTTGTCAGTATTTGAATATTATTATTATTATTAATATTATTATTATCAGTACTGTATTTTATTTGTATATTTGTCATTTATATTTGTAAGCTGGGAGATCTCCATATATGTAGTATGAGTAATTTGTTTTGTACGAGTGGGAAAACATTGCTTTAATGGCTCTGGTAATTTGGTTGAGTCATATGTCTACCCCAGTGTTTGATGAGATGTACTTGTTGTTGTCGTCGTCGGGAAGTTCTATGAGTCATATATATATCCCAGTCTGATGAGATGAGCTTGTTGTGGTACTAGGAAAGTTCTATGACTCATGTGAAACACCCCAGAGTGTGTTATTGCCTTGGGACACTGGAAGAGATTCACGGCATGGTCTTGACTAGAGGATACACCCATAATTGGCTGGCAAGGACCAATCCAGACGTATCATGTGAGAGGAAGGGGAATGCTGATGTCCATAAAGGTTGATCAAACGCCGGGAATTGGACACACACTGTACGGGAAAGAAGGAGCGCTGACACACTGTACGGGGATGAAGTAGTGCTAACACACGATATGAGAGTGAAACTGAATATATGGTACAGTAGTGACACGGTTGCAATATACTGGACTGGACTTCAAACGTTCGTGGAACGTAGTCTTGTTATGTTCGTGGAAAGTGGCTAATCGACAAATTGTGGAGTGCTTACGCATTAAGTATTGTAGCACTTAGGGCGGCCTGGCATATGTTGGTGAAAGCTATCTCAGACTTTCCATAATTTATGCTCAGAATCGACAAGCATGTGTTGCTCAAATGTATATATCTTTACAACAAGTGTTAAAGTCAGTGAACACAGTATTACGAGGTACAGTATCTGTGGGATATTATAAGTGCTGATTATGAGAATCGGCAAGACATGCTGACACAGAGACAGTGAAGGGTTCTTATCTACATATATGTACATTGTTCAACGAACTAACTACAAATGGTGGCTTAGTTCTCGCTTTCGTTTTCCCACTGTTTTCATTGTTGTTGTAAATATGGAGTCTTCCTGCAATCTTTTGTTTGTGTATTATAAGTGTATTTTGATATGTTGATGAGGTGCTCATGCACGGATTTTATTGAGAATATAGTTAGATATTTTAGAATCGTCGGAGTTATTGATGAACTTAGGTGCAGTTCCTACCTTCTTAGTCATTTTCAGGAGGTTAGGTAAGGCCTGCAGAAGATGTACCAGTACGCAGCATTATGTACACACCCTGGGAGATAAAAAATTATCATGCTCTATCTAAATCATAGGGATCCATTCTGGTGAACTCTGGCGCCCATACTACGGATATTTCGATTAACTATTTTTATTAATTTAATTTATTTGAAGTATTTTATTTATATATTTTATTTATGATATTCAATTATTATTTATTAGTATTCAGTACGAGTTACAACATCAACAAAGGGCATCTATGATTCCAGTTCTTTATTCATATCATTTATACAGGGTAAAAGGTAAATGATGATGATCATTATGTTGCAAGTTTCAGTTCTGTAGCTTGAACCGTTACGCTATAATATCACAAATTCAGTGACTTAAAGGGCTGATGTCTCAAAACTTAAGAGGATGGGGAGCCACAAACACCTAGGAATAAGTGTCAGAACAAATGCTTAGTGGTTATTTGTCCTGTATCTCAGTACATTTAGCAGTAAAAAGAATGGCAGCCAAGAAAATGTGGCAACAGATCTACAATGAAGCGAACGGTGCACAAGGTCTGCAGCCTCATTGGAAGGGGAGGAGCGACCTGCGTTCCCATAGGGAACCTGAAATATTTGTCCCGAATGAGTAAATTTATAATGCCAATATAAATGTTGCTAATAATGGACCATTTATATTGGTATTATATTAGTGTGTAGCTAGCAAACATATAGAGCACAATTCACAAGGCAGGAATATTTGGACATGATTTTAATTTACAGTGAAGTAAGACAGAATGCTCGTGCAGCTGTGAGAATGTATGCTGAATGAGTCCACAAAGAAGGGCTCCATATCTGCGTACGATCAATCCATCACCACTTATCTGCATTTAGGGCAGTCACCCAGGTGTCAGATTCCCTATCAGTTCTTTAGCTACTCTTTTCCTAAATGATTTCAAGGAAGCTGGAATTTTTCAAACATCTCACTTGATAAATTAATCCATTACCTAATTCCTCTTCCTATAAATGAGTATTTGCTCAAATTTTTTCCTCTTGAATTTAAACTCTATCTTCATTTTATGATTTTTTCTACATTAATATCAATCATTCAATCAATTTCCACACGCATGTATTTAGGAGTGTTGCCCAGGTGGCAGAATGCCTATCAGTTGTTTACCTGTTCTTTTCTTGTATGATTTCAAAGAAGCTAGACATTATCAACTATCTCCTTTGGTAAATTATTCCAAACCCTAATTCCTCTTACTATCAATAAATATTTGTCCAAATCTATCTTCTTGAATTCCAACATTATCTTCAAATCATGAATTTTCTTACTTCAAAAAGATCCATTCAAGCATATACATCTAATAATGACATACCACGCCATCTGTCTACTAACACCTCAGAGCATACCATTTAAGCGAGCAGCTCGTCTCCTCACTCTCAAGTTTTTCCACCCCAAAGTGTGCAACATTTTCATAAAAGTAAATTTGTATCTTCATCTCAAGGTAGCGCAGGTAGCGCACCCCCATTGGAGGTGAGGTATATGTACATACTAGCCCTCGTGCTAGTTTTAAAATCCTTCCAGGAGGGTATAGGAAACACACGTAGGACAAAAAGCACAGACGACTCACTGAACGATATCCATGTTACCCGATAATCGCTTCGGCCGCATATTGATGATGTTTGTTGTTTAAAAGGGCCAAACATCTAGGTCATCGGCCCATAATGGTACGAAATGAGACTAAATGTAATTATAATATAAAAGTCCAAAATCGTCCACTTACCAGAATTCGAAGTGTGATGAAGAATGAATGGATAGATATGAATTTAAAACAATCAGTGGATCCAACCCGCAATTTCTCAGAAATTAGTGTTAAACATTAGTTTTACTGACCAAGGGACTGCTTCTAAAGCACAATCCTGAATCGATGATGGTAGTAGCCTAAAAGGGGTACAAAATCTAAGTCATCAGCCTCTCATAATGGTACTGATCGCTAGGAAAGTAGAACCATGGTATTTGTCATGTTGCAGTACTAATCAAAAGTAGCGTAGACTCGCGGTATTCCCCGCATTATGGTACTACTCACAGGTAATGTAATATGCACATGTAATGCAGACGTATGGCGTTTCTTACATTGCAGCACCATTTACAGGCAACACAAACCAATGGTGTTCCTCACATAGGTGTACTAATCACAAGGGACTCATACTATCCCGTGGTGTTCCACACATAGTGGGTACTAATCATAGGCAAGGCAGACCCATGGTGTCGCACATATAATGGTACTAATCACAGGTACCGTAAAACCCACCCTGATTCACACACTCTCGCTACTAATCACATACCGATTGTGTACCTAACATAGTGGTACTGCACGCAAGTAAAGGCGACCCATGGCGTTCCCCGCGTGGTGGTATTGATTACAAGTAGTCTCATGGTTCTAATTCGATCATCTCTTCCATTGCCTCTTATGGCAGGCAGGGGATACCGTGGGTGTATTCTTTGCCTGCGTCCCCCACCCACAGGGGGAAGTGTGTTTGGTCCGCGAGAGCTATTTTATTTTGCTCAAGTCCACTGGCAAGCCGGTGAGGACCCCCCCCCCATCCGCCACCTGGGACGTGCCACGTGCGAGTATCACATCTCCCCCTGCTACGCCAGCATAGTAGGTTCGTGGCCAGCCGAATATTATCACCTCTCTTGTACAGTTTAGTTCTAAAGAATAGAGAGAGAGAGGAAATAAGGTGTTGTGGAGAACTGTGCCTGCCCACGTTTTATCAGAACTTCATTTCCATCCTTCCAGTGAGAGGTTGTCTATCTAGGCCATAGTCTGACCTTTGTAAGTCAATAGCTTCACTTCATTCTAGTCTCTTGCTATGACAGGTTGTCTAGCCCAGTTCAAAGTCCGACCTTACAAGGACAGTAACTTCATTCTTGTCTCTTCAAGTGAGAGGTTGTCTGCCATAGTCCATACCCTGCCATCTCTAGGTCAATATCTTCACTTCATTCTAGTCTCTTAGTGAGGGGTTGTCTATCTTAGTACACAGTCTGACCCCTCTAGGTCTACTGCTTCACTTCATTCCTGTCTCTTCTAGCGAGAGCTTGTCATGGAGCAACTATACAGAGAACAGCTGACACTGATAACGTCATGCACAGGTGTGAAGCTGGTGGGCCTAGATGTGATCATCTTGCAGAGCACCACATATTAGAACTTAATACAGAGGACCCCGGCAGGAGAACTCACCAATTTGCAGTAATGGTAAGTGTTTGTGAAGATGATCATCTGATGGCCGAGCAGGCATCAATTTTTGGTAATGATACGAAGTCTCTGATAGTGCATTGGCACTGCCGGTGGCTCCAAGTAGCCTACGCAGTGGCCTCCACGGTATGCACTAGCCATGCGTCTTGGTGGGTGTGCTAAACACCAACTGATGAGCCCAACTTAGCACACGGGGGTGAAACGCTGGCAACCAGGAATGAGTTAGCTGGAAAATTGATAATGAAAAATAACTAACCATTTATATTGGTATTAGTGTTTGTGAAGTCTGAAGCCATCTCTTTTCAGTTTAGACTCTGTTAATTTGTAACTGTTACGTTCCTTAGTCTGTTTTTTTTTCTTTCCCACGTAGTTTATAAATTTATTTACTCAAAGTAAGTTTCGGTAGAACGCAAAAACCGATCTAGCAATCATACCGGGCCGACTGACGTCTATGTAACAGCCGCTGGTTGTCTGTGTAAACCGTCCGTTCAAAGCAGCCTTGAAAATGATGCATACTGAGTGGGTGGCAGCTAACAATCATGTACCGACGCCAACTGGTCGTATTAAGCGCCTGGAAGTTCAACTGCTTTGTTTGTGGGTTAAGACTGTGTGGGATTGTATCTCCAGAAGTGCAGCATTTCTAATGCTACGGATGGCAGTGAAAACGACGTGCTGGAAAGTTATGGTCAAAGTGATAGTGAAAGCTCCAACGTTGGTGCTTCTGATGATGATTGAAGTGCTGACTACAGTTCTGTGATAGATAACATTTTCTATGTGTGTTTTAAATAATATATTGTGTATTATTTCAAAGACACTTAAAAACTGCCTGAAACGATTTTACATTCGTGAAACATACGTAGTGAAATTACATTATTGTTCTGTAGCAAATCTTCTTCTTCTTCTTCTTCTTCTTCTTCTTTTATGACCGCCTAGGATCACTTTAGTCAGTCCATCCTCAGGTCTCTTAAAAGGGATTGTTCAGGCTTTGCGGTCCTCCCAGTACTTCTTCAGACGCACCAATTGTGCCCTTTCCTTGGTTGAAAATATGCATGTTGTTGGTTTGTTTCATGTAAGGGTAAAGCGGAGGTTTGTATTCTTGAGTTTTGTAATCAATTTTGTCTTATTTGTGGTGTCTTTTGTTGTAAGGCCTATTTCCTTCAGATCCTCTCTTACTTCTCTGATCCGTTTACATCCTGTTGTGGTAAGGCCTATTGTAAGGCCTATTTCCTTCAGATCCTCTCTTACTTCTCTGATCCGTTTACATCCTGTTGTGGTATTTTTTGAGAAGAGGTTGTGTTGTAATAGTTGTCTCAAATCCTGCATCCTAATGATATGTCCAAAGATTCCCAGTGTCCTCTTACGCATTGTATCTGTAATGGGTTCTAGCTCTTTGTACACGACAATGTTAGGAATTATCTGCCACTGTCCATCTTTCTGGTATTTTTTGTTGATGCAGGTTCTTCCAATCCTCCTTTCAATTTTCTGAAGTCTGTCAGTCTTTGATTGTTTATTCAGGTGAAAAAGTGTTTCCGCTGCTGCATATGTAGCTTCCGGTTTTATAACTGTGTTGTAGTGTTTCATTTTTGCATTTATTGATAGACATTTCTTTTTGTAGATATCCCATGTTAATTTTTGTGCTTTAGCTAATCTATTTGTTCTTGTTTGGACTGAGATTTTTTCATTTAGGTTATGTGTTATTACTTCTCCAAGATATTTAAATTGAGTTACTATTTTGATTTTATTACCATTTATGGTAACTTCTTTTAGCTGTGTTGGTTTTTGGGGCATAATTTCTGTTTTTTTTTTTAATTATACTTTGAGGCCAATTTTATTTGCAATGTTTTGAAGTTCTGATATCTGGGTTTTTGCTTCTTTTAGGTCCACTGCTAGTAATGCTAAATCGTTGGCGAAACCCAGGCAATTTGTTTTGATTTTTCAGCCAATCTTTATTTTTGGGGTCATTTCCTAAACCATTCCATTCATTACCATTTCTAGAGCACTATTAAATAATAGTGGTGAGAGCCCATCTCCCTGTCCTAGTCCAGTTTTAATTTCAAATGTGTCTGATGTTTCACCCCTAAACTTCACTTTTGATTTGGTGTTAGTGAGTCAATTTTATCATGCTTATTAATTTGGGGTGTAGTCCACGGTGTCTTAAAATTTTAAACAAAGATTCTCTATGGATGCAATCGTAAGCTTTCTTGAAATCTACAAATGTTTTCACCATGTCTCTGTTTATTCTCCTGTTACAGTCCATTATCAATTTAAGACTCATGATCTGATCAGGACAGCCCCTCCAGGGTCTGAAAACTCCTTGATATTCTCCTAGTTCTTTCTCAAGTTGTAAACTTATCCAATTAAGGATGATTATGGAAAAGATTTTGTATGTTATGTCTAGGAGAGAGATTCTCTTGTAGTTATTAGGGTCGGTTTTGTCTCCTTTTTTTGAGCAGTGGGTGAACGACAGCTGTTGTCCAGTGGTATTTCTTCTTTAATCCAGATAGAGACAAGTTGTTTATGGAGGACAACTTTTGCTGATCTTCCTGCATATTTCCAGATTTCCACAAAGGTCAGATTTTCTCCTGGCGCTTTGTAGCAAATATTATAAATAAATTTGAGTGAAACATTGTTTTTTAAATTTTGTCCTTTAAAATATAGGTGCGGGTTTTATTCAGGGACGGGTGGTACTCGTAATTATACGGTGCTTTAGTATAGTGGTAATTCCTGCTTGTCTAAAGTTGTTGGCAGCTACATGGTAAATGACCACCTTTTCATAACTCTCCTTGCCTTCTACTTTCCTCAACATCTGCCGTAACCAAATTCCAGTATAACAATAGAACAGAATAGAATATATTTATATCACCTACAGGATGTCCCAATTACAGATGATGTAATAGAAAATACAATAAAATCAAAAATTAAGTAAAAATTAAATTAAATAAAAATAAATAATATACAAATATACAATTAGATATAAATCTTCACATGTTTTCTACAGATTATTTACATAATTTACAAAATTATCACGTTCCATCCTTGAGAAGAACTTGACGAATTGCAGTGGAAGGGTGGTGAAAAATGTCGAGTGACCCTTCCAGCTGATTTATTGTCTTAAGGGCTTGCATGAGCCAACAATTTTCATGCGCTACCACCGTCCTACATTTGGGCAGGTGGAATGTACATTTCTGCCTTGTTCGTCTGCTTGGAACATGAAGTGGGATCGACCCCAGTATAGCCGCACAGTCCACTTCACTCTTCAAGCATTTAATCGCTAACATTGCGTTCGCACATTTTCGGCGCTTTGCCAGCGTATTCATTCCAAAAATGTTTACAAATTCTTCATACCTGCTTGAAGAGAGTGGCATGCCCAGGAATACAAAACAAATTCACTTCATGAACCTTATCTGTACTCTCTCGAGTACTCTGGTTCCCTTTCGTTCACACACATAACAGCACAGATGCCCATGACCAGAGCCCCAAACCTGCCCAACTCATTAGATTCCCTCCTCTCCTGGTCTGCCTTAACACCACTAATGGCTTCAGAACGTACTTCCTCCTCCCTTCTCTCCCTCTCACGACCTTGTTCCACCTCATTCTTCCTATCCTCTAGTCGACATTTGTCTTTCCTCTTGCCTCATCTCTCCTCTGTAACACTTCCTTGTTCCCCATCTTCCCACTGCTGTTTTACCTGCAGCGACTCATACCAATTCTTCACTGATACCTCTCCTGAATTCACTCCCTGATGAGAACATTTAGCCCTAATTTTCCTTCCCCTTAACCTTCTCCAGGCTGATGATTCCAATTGGAATCACAAACTTTCATATTTTCTCTGAGTTAACTGATAGTTTTATTCAAGAACACGACTTTGAGCGGATGCTTTACAAAGTCTACTTTGATAGGAAAGTCTAACTTTGCTCTAGGTCTGTTTCATAGATGTTACTTTCTCCAAAGTCGAGATTTTATGAACTGTATTTTACGTCAGCAATGATCATGTATGTAATAATAATAATAATAGAAAACAAGAGAAGAGCAGCTTCTGTCAAACACCTTTAGTTATTTCTGATCAGGCCTAGTGTATCATAATTTTTCATGTTTTCTTTTTCCTCAACTATAAAATAAAAAGATGTTCAGCTTGTGAAAAATGACAAACTGAGGCCTTTTTCTGGCAATCAGTACAGATACCCTTCTAACACTTCATAAGTCAGCAGAAACTAGCTGAAAATTGCCAGTAAACAGAAAAATGAATTAGGCCTACAACTAGAACTTGCAGATATTCATTTAACATAACCTTAATCAGTTACGTGTAAAAGCATTACAATAAATAATAAATTAATAAGTCTAATAATTCACATTTACCAGTTGCATAAAATATTAAAGCAATCAGCAGGTGTATTGGAAGAGTAGGTAGCTCTTTGATTTTTCGTCATTAGTGCACCTTCGAACATGGCGAAGATGTCTACGACAAGTTCCTTTTTCAAATCTGTGCTTAATAATTTTGAATTCACTATCCCTGTAGAACTATCGGGTTTAGCGAATCTCGTATAACTCTATGAGGGGTATGTGCAGCTTGGATAATCTCCTGAACATATTCAAAACCTTTCACAAACTGGATTCGTTTAGAATGTCCGCCGTTGTATCATTTTCTACAGTCGACTTTGTAAAGTCAAAGAACGGGCCACTGGTAATTTTGAAGCAAAGTCTCGGTCAAAGTCTACTTACCGCAAAGTCTCGATTATGAATGGGAAAATGGCAACTTTGGTGAGTACAAAGTTGACTTTGCCTAAAAGTTTTGTTCTTGAATATGACCCTAAGTAACTCTTTGCCGGATATCTTTCAACCATTGGAAGCTTCGCTTTTATCTGTAGAGGTTGGTCAACCTGTCACGATGTTCTGCACAAGCATTTGTCTGTAATGGCAGTGTACGTTGCACTCTGTCAAGGTTATCTACCGGTTCTTGATTTATGATTTTCTACACTTCTGCAGTCAATATTATCTCTGTACAGCTAGAAAAAGAATTTACATGCGATCTGCAGCTTCTTTTTTTCCTCACCATTAACGGGAATGATATATTGCTCAAACAGTTTATGACTCCAACTGGAATCAATAGGCTTTTTTGGTGTGTGTGTGTGTGTGTGTGGTATTCTAATTTATGTACATGCAGTGATGTCAAATTCAGCGACTTCCTTGTGTAAAAAGAGATTGAGAGTTGTGTTTTATGTCTTGGATGTATTGCTGTCAATGCATGGCTTCTTGACACGAGACACTGGAAGTAAGAGTGTGTCAAAAAAGTCATGCCATTCCTTGACTTCAAAGCTTCTATAGAGCCTGCACTGATTACTGCTGAAAAAACTTAAAGAAAAAAGGTTGTACTTCTACAGACCAGATATCTCTACCTGCTCCAAAACAGCGACCTAGGACTCCACTTCCAATAGTGGACACACGCTCTGACCAGCTTGGTCACTGGCGTGAACACTCGGAGCAAAGAAGGTGTGAGCTGTGTATCAAGTCCTATTCAATGTTGTTTGCCTTCTGTTTTTCAGACAGTAAAAAAAGTTTCAAAGACTTCCATGTGAGAAAATGAACTTCTAGCACGTTGTGAATATGGACGAGAAGTGACAAATAATGCTTCATTTCTAAATTATTGTGTGGGCTCAGATGGCATTTCCAAATACACTCCACAATGAATAATGTAACTCATTCACATTTTAACATTTCCCCCACTCTTCATAAAATACTATGGTATGCTATTACTAGAACATAATTCAGAATTATTTGCACTTAATACTGTTGTCTAATACATTGCATAATATTAGGTTCCATATTGCCTGGTGTGTGTTATTTCAGACCTTTCGCACTGTTATTTCCCAATGATTCCATTTGGAATCACTTTTGCATTTTCCTCAAATTGCATTGATTTTTACACAAACTTTATTGATACCTATTTGAAGGGAATTTTCAAAAAAAGATACATTTTTCATCCATCAAATAAATTCGGGCTGGAGAGGGTTAAAACATTACTGGTAGACTCTGACACAAACAATAACATAGTACTGATTTGGCACTGACTATTACTGTATTACGAAACATCATCATCGGTTTGCCCTTCCAGCGAGCCGTGTACGGTGTTTGAAAACAAGCGTCTACCAAAGTTGCCTATTCAAAAGGATTTTGTTGTCCATGACAGATTCCCAATTCCATCCAACAATTGTGTATAATTTCACAAAACCAGAATCTGTACTACCATCTGTGGCCACAGTGAATGGTGAATTTTGTAACACCTGCACAATGTTGTTAGTGGTAATGTGTGCCATGTATTTAACTACAGCAGTTGTCTTTGTTCTTCCACACACATTTTTTTAAAGCTACTGTGGAATGATTACAACGAAGGACTTACATAATTTTTGATAAAAATACCTGAAAGCCATAAAAATTTAATTCGTCAAACATAAAACCAGTAACATTACTGATACAAAAAAAAATTACATTGGCTGCAAAGTTGATTTTACGTAGTCTTGTTTCTGTTCTTTTCTGACTCAATGTGAGACCAGCAGCCATCATGGCCTACATGTGTGTGACTGAGAAGTCACTACTGCACATACTGCAAAACACGTAATATTCAGAAAGCTCTGAAAGACCATTCATCACTGTAATTTTGTATTTTTGACTTACTTTTTGCCCCTCTGAAAGTGACATACTCCTAAATCAGTAACAATCATCTACACTGTACATCAACTGATATACAGTACATATTATAAACCACAGCTCAAATAACGTTAGAAAGAATCATGAAAACATGTATGATGTCATGAAAAATATAACATAAAACCAGATTAATGTTACAGTTTTGTTTGTTAAATTAGAAGTAATACAATACATTTACAAAGAGAATACTTGAGGTTTGATGTACTTGCTGCACGGAGTAAGGAATTGGTGCAAATTTGTTATATAAGAATAACATTCCCTTGCTGCATAATTTTTGGCGCTGTTAAAAAGTGTTAAGTTGGATTTTTAGGTTAAGATCCCTTTTAGAAGTAGAAGTAGGGAAGACTGAATAGCCATGAATAAAAGGAGAGGATAATTAAAACATGGAAGCTGAAAGGAAAGGATGTGCAAGGCAAGTTCCTAAGTGAGATACAAACACCTTCAATACTCAGAAAACATTGGAAGAGTGGAAGAGGAACAGAAAAATTATAAACACTAGATGCCCCTTGGTGGAATAATAATTGAGAAAAAGAAAACAATAATGGAAAAGAAGGCATGGAAAGAATGGAAAATATCTAAGACTGAAGAAAGTAGATGGAAATATACAAGAGAAAAACAAAACAAAAATGAGCATATGGTATTGTACAAGTTCATTGACTTTTCTCAGAAAAGACTGAACCTGTAGATATTTGTTATGGGCACCCACAAGGTTTGTATGTACATGGGATATGAATTGTATTTTGATAATTAAAATTAAGTATGATCAAATGTTAAATGTAAGGAACTACTGCAAGGAGTCCTAAGAAACAAGAAAAGGGAGAGTATAAACAGGAGATCCATGAAGAATAAAGATGGAATAATAATAATAATAATAATAATAATAATAATAATAATAATAATAATAATAATGATATTATATTAAAATGCTATTAGTTAACAGCATGTTCATTTTTTTTTAAATGGTTAAGATTGAGTTTCATCAAACATTTCTTGGGAAATGTTATCTAACGTGTTTACTCATGCGAGAGTTATGAACAGTGTAAATCTAGAAGGCAGTGGCAGAGCCAAGCAGTTTTGAGTCCGTTCCAATGTGATTTTGTTTGAATACAGCTATAAAACATGGCATGTGAAGTCAACATAAACAGGTTGTCTCAATATTTGATTCACAATCCCCAGTTAAGAATGGGAAACTGTCTTTTGCAGACCTCTATAATCCTTTCCATGCTGTTGTGGCTCCTGGTCTATGTGCTATATATATTTTTTTTTACGTTGCACCGTCACAGATGTCTTACGGCAACAATGGGATAGGAAAGGCCTAGGAAATTGAAGGAAGCGGCCGTGGCCTTAATTAAGGTACAGCCCCGGCATTTGCCTGGTGTGAAAATGGGAAACCACGGAAAACCATCTTCAGGGCTGCCGACAGTGGGGCTCGAACCCACTATCTCCCAATTACTGGATACTGTATGTCTCAAATATTATTACAATATTATAAGTCCACCTGTTCAATACAATACAATATGATCCACTATTTCAAATGGTCAAAAAATTTTAACATAATACATAAAAGTCAATGGTACATGTTTCACCCTCCTTATGGGCATCATCAGCCTATATCAATCTTAAAAATAATACATATGGAGTCATTCTAATCTTATAAATTATAGGTTAAAATGTTGAAAAATGATTTCGTAAAACATTATACAATAACATCTAAAACAACGATAATGCACCAAAGTATGTTTAAAAAAAAAATAAGTAAATTAACTGCTTTTGAAGATTAAAACGTGGTTAAACATGAATTTTGAGAGTTCAAAACTAAAATGGATCCTTTTTTTATAATATCATTAAGACTGTGATGGCGTTGAATGTAAACACAATCATCAAAGGGGGATGTTACTTCAATTCCCGTAGTTTGAATCCAAGATGGTAAAGTCATAGTCAGTTATTTAAAACGGAAGTGTGAATGTAATAAACATGTTAAAATGTATATGGTTGGGATATCTGAAAGTAGAAAAGAAAATGGAACTTCTTGTAGAGGCGTTGCTAATGATAAAACGTATGTCAAAGCTAGCGGATGTCAGTAATTATGTTGGTAGTCGATTGGATTTAAAAGACAGTCAAGTTGACGTTAGAATTCCGTTGAAACATAAGTTGGAAGAATGATCAAGTATTTCTGAAACAAAAAGTAGAAGAAAGTTGGTTAAATAATACCGTACTGTACAAGAGACTTCCCGTACGTCAAAAATGCCTAAGGCGGTACTTACTCGTACGGAGCGTATTAAGTACGTCGGGTTGTTTCAGCAACGCTAGCTTGACTGAGCTTTCTACTTCTAGTATTATAACGGTGTGGCTGAGGCAGTGAAGGACATGGAGGGGGGGTAATGGTGGGTGGATCCTTGCGCGCATGTGTTGTTATTGGATGGCTGTTAGGAGCAAGATGGGCGGGCCTAACATTTGACGAGGTGGTGGAAGCTTTAGAACAAGAAGTTCTAAAAGTTTGCGGGATTGTATTATGTTTTGAATTCACCATGCTTAATAACTTTGGAGTTAGCTCATGTAAAGGATTTTTTGCTTCCGTGGCATCGTTAAGATTATGGTCTTTGTTATAGGCTTGGTCTAAAAAGATGTAAAGATTTTCTAATTCATTCATAAGTTTTCCTTTGCCTATACATTTTAGAATAGTGAGATCTTTATCAATTGATGTAAACTGATGTCCTGTTTCACTCATGTGTGAGCTCATCGCTGAATATTTGTTGTGTTTTAAGGCATTGTAATGCTCCATATATCTCGTATAAAAGCTGAGCCCAGTCTGTCCAACATAACTAAATCCACACTGAGCACAAGTTAGTCTGTAAATACCAGATCTCGAAAAACGGCTGTTTTTATAATTGTAGCAAAGGCTTTTCAGTCTGTCAAACACATAGCAAATACAATGTAAATTAAAACACTAAAAGCATATCTGTAAAATACACACTAACATACAGATATGCTTTTAGTGTTTTAATTTACATTGTATTTGCTATGTGTTTGACAGACTGAAAAGCCTTTGCTACATTTAACTAAGTCAACACTGGAAAACATGGCTTCATTTTTAACAAATGTTTTTATAATTGACTTTATTATGATTAAAAAATATACTTTGATTTGTATTTACTGTTCTGAAAGCAATATTAGTGTCGTATTTCTTCAGTGTGTTGGCGATCTGGTGGATGGCTGGGTTATTGTATGTAACCGTAGCGAAACTAGTTTTTTTAGGTTTATCAGGAATGAGATTCGTGGATAGTTTATATTTAACTTTATTGATTAACTGGTTAATCATTTCAACTTTAAACCCATTAAGCTTAGCCAAGTTCCTTATATAGTTTAATTCTATTTTTAAGTTGTTAGGGGAAAGTGGGATTTTTAAGGCTCTGTGTATTAAATTATAGAATTACGCTTGTTTTTGAGATTTAGGATGTAAAGAGGAACTATTTATGGTTATAGGAGATTGTGTGGGTTTTCTGTAGATTTGAAAACCGAAAGTATTATTGGCGCGGGTGATCGTTATATCTAAAAAATTTAAGGACTGTTTAACTTCGTCTTCTTTAGTGAATTTTACATTAGGGTCAATTTTATTTAAATTCTCTAAAACTTCGTCGCTGTTAGTAACATTTTTGTCAATAACTACAAAAGTGTCATCCACAAATCTTAGCCATAAACATATACCTTTTATATGTTCTTTGATTTTTGTGTATTCTATTGAGTCCATGTAAATGTCAGCCACGAGATATATGGAGCATTACAATGCCTTAAAACACAACAAATATTCAGCGATGAGCTCACACATGAGTGAAACAGGACATCAGTTTACATCAATTGATAAAGATCTCACTATTCTAAAATGTATAGGCAAAGGAAAACTTATGAATGAATTAGAAAATCTTTACATTTTTTTAGACCAAGCCTATAACAAAGACCATAATCTTAACGATGCCACGGAAGCAAAAAATCCTTTACATGAGCTAACTCCAAAGTTATTAAGCATGGTGAATTCAAAACATAATACAATCCCGCAAACTTTTAGAACTTCTTGTTCTAAAGCTTCCACCACCTCGTCAAATGTTAGGCCCGCCCATCTTGCTCCTAACAGCCATCCAATAACAACACATGCGCGCAAGGATCCACCCACTATTACCCCCCCTCCATGTCCTTCACTGCCTCAGCCACACCGTTATAATACTAGAAGTAGAAAGCTCAGTCAAGCTAGCGTTGCTGAAACAACCCGACGTACTTAATACGCTCCGTACGAGTAAGTACCGCCTTAGGCATTTTTGACGTATGGGAAGTCTCTTGTACAGTACGGTATTATTTAACCAACTTTCTTCTACTTTTTGTTTCAGAAATACTTGATCATTCTTCCAACTTATGTTTCAACGGAATTCTAACGTCAACTTGACTGTCTTTTAAATCCAATCGACTACCAACATAATTACTGACATCCGCTAGCTTTGACATACGTTTTATCATTAGCAACGCCTCTACAAGAAGTTCCATTTTCTTTTCTACTTTCAGATATCCCAACCGTATACATTTTAACATGTTTATTACATTCACACTTCCGTTTTAAATAACTGATTATGATTTTACCATCTTGGATTCAAACTACGGGAATTGAAGTAACATCCCCCTTTGATGATTGTGTTTACATTCAACGCCATCACAGTCTTAATGATATTATAAAAAAAGGATCCATTTTAGTTTTGAACTCTCAAAATTCATGTTTAACCACGTTTTAATCTTCAAAAACAGTTAATTAACTTTTTTTTTTTTTAAACATACTTTGGTGCATTATCGTTGTTTTAGATGTTATTGTATAATGTTTTACGAAATCATTTTTCAACATTTTAACCTATAATTTATAAGATTAGAATGACTCCATATGTATTATTTTTAAGATTGATATAGGCTGATGATGCCCGTAAGGAGGGTGAAACATGTACCATTGACTTTTATGTATTATGTTAAAAAATTTTGACCATTTGAAATAGTGGATCATATTGTATTGTATTGAACAGGTGGACTTATCATATTGTAATAATATTTGAGACATACGTCAACTTCAATACGGAACCAAAATGAGAATAGTTACTTGTACTGGATACTGGCCGCACTTAAGCGACTGCAGCTATCGAGCTCGGTGTGCTATATTTTAATGGCTTTGAGGTCGTATTTCAGTATCAGAATGTCGGGTTGAGAGATACTTTCTTAAACGGTAACACATATCAGGATCCCTTTACAACTTGTCTCCACTTCAAACAGTGCTCCGATATGGGAGTTATTGAATTTTATACAGTCATTACAGAACCTGACCATCTAGTAACTACATTCCTGATTTGGAGATTGGGTCCCTTCCGATAGCAGCATATTTCAGTTCTATCAGTGGTGGCCTGTGTCTGTTAAGTTAGGTGAACAGCTAGCAAAAAAACAAAAAAATGCTTATCTTAGGTATGTTTTTATAAGTTTTATGCAAGGAAAGCTTCTTTTCATAGATGCTGTAGTAGAGTAGATGGACAGAATATGAAAGAACATTTTATAAGCGTCCGTAAAATTGTCCTTATCCTTGTGAAGCATTTCCATAAACTTTTCAGTGGAAATCTGACAACTCATCAGCATATAAAATACAGAGTTCATTTCTAATAAAACACACACTATATGATAAAAACAATTCATATTTAAAACAGCACAGCACTAAAAAGGGAAGCATGCTCCACACTGGAAGAGGAAATACCGTATTTACGCAAATAATACCCGCACATTAAAAAAAAAAAAAAAAAAAAATGAGGCACGAAATTGGGATGCAGGTTTTATTTGAGTCAATGTTGGCTTTTTTTTTCTTTTCTTTTTCAAATTCAGCCTTCCTAAAGTTAGGGTGCGGGGATTATCCGCGTAAATACGGTATATCTCACTCTCATTACTTCATCCAGTGCTTCACCGCATTCCTCTCTGAGGACAAACTGTAGTGGGTGATGTCATGGTTATCATAGCAACCATTGAGATGAGTGAATGTAATGATGTTTGCGGATGATTTGATTTAGGGGGAGGATGAGTAGGCGGTACAACAAGAGCTGAATGTCATGAACAGATGGATTGAACGATGGGATTGAGGACCAACGTGGAGAAGAGCAAGACAATAGTGATGAGTAGAAGTAAAGAAGGAAATAGAGCTATCAATATTGGAGACAAGGAACTGGAAATAGTGGACCACTTTGAATACTTGGGAAGTTAACTGACAGAAAATGGAAGACTGGATATGGAAATTGCTTGTTTGTGCTTCTTGTTTAAAGGGGCCTAACACCTAAGATCATCGGCCCAATATGGAAATTAAGAGAAGGATACAACTGGAGAGTGCCTTTTACCACCAGGTACGGAGATTAATTTAATATGGAATAAAGATGTACCAACGAAGGCTAAAGAAGTTATGTACAAGGGATATTACTTACCTGTAATGACATATGCAGCAGAAACCCGGACAATGACTCAGAGAGATGAGAGTAGAGTACAGGCAGCTGAAATGAAATTCCTGAGGTGTATGGTAGAGAAGACGAGGAGGGATAGAGTAAGAAATGAAGACATACAAAAAGAGCTAAATGTGCAAAAACTAAATGACAAACTGGATCAGAACAGATTGAAGTGGTTTGAACATGTCAAACAGATGACATAAAGGAGAGGACGAGAGAGACCAAAATTACGATGGATGGACAGTGTGAAGAACAGCACAGGACAATAGAACCTGGACTGAATCACAATGCTGGATGAGGAATGGTAGAGAGCCTGGACGAAGTGGAGAGGAATCATACTTGCCCCCACCCGGTGTCAGCTGGAAAAAGGGGATTGATGATGATGATGATTCCATGAAAATACAATACGGTTTGAAAGATTAGACTAATCTTTTCTAACTGTGATCAATTATCCAGAATGCACCGTATTAAAGAAAATGGTAAGACTACCACCATTCTCCTTTTTTATTCAAAAAGAGTAACATTTCAACCAACAAACAAAAACATAAATTAACACACTTTTCTTTTTCTTTCCATGAACACAAGTATGATTTCAGTAACATCGGGATAAGGAAATAGTAGGACTTGGAAGGTTGTGGCCAATGCGTTATTGAAGATACACCCCCAGCTTTTGCCTGATGTGAAAATAGGAAACCACAGAAAACCTACTTCAGGTCTGTCATTGCGAAGTTCAACCCTCTTCTGCTGAAAGCAAGTTACAACTACCTTGTAGTCAATTCACTTGGGACACATCACAGAATCTATATGCAAGTTTAGTACCAATAAGGATTGTTTGAAGCAAAATGATAGCACACAATATTTATGTGCTTACCTATAGTTGCCACTAACAGTCTTCCTAGAAACAGTTTCCAGTCTAACTACATAACAACAAACCACACACTTGTCATATTGCCCCCTTCATATTCTCTATTCTACTTCTAAAAGAGATCTGAATCTAAATACTCCAACACTTTCTGACAGCATACAAACTTATGCTGCAAGTGAATATCATCCTTATATAACAAATTAGCACCAATTCAATAATACTCTGAGCATATCAAACCTCAAGTATTCCCACCACCATGCAGGGGAAAAAAAGGAACTAACTCCACACTAGATGACTTCTCTTAAGTACAGAATTGCTTTCTCCCATAATCAGCAAATAAATGTTGTATTTTAATTTCAGATCACTGAAGTGACAAATACATCTAAAATTAAAAAAGTTTCATACTGAAATTAGTTCCTTTATCAATCAACTGATTTATCCCTCAACAATTTTGAGATATCAGATATAAAATTTCTAACCTACTAGGATATCACTGATATTATTCTAGCTGATGCTCTAAATGGCAAGAGTTGAATTGTCCCACTCCAGATCCTTGATCTTGCCTCCCTCACCACCTTCCTCCTCCTCTTCATCTGAGGTATCCAAGTCGTCATCTCGATAACTTGATCCATCATCAGAAGAATCATCATCATCACAACCAGCACTATTTCCACTGTTGTTTCCAGGCCGTGATGTCTGTGCAGATCCATCCAACTGCTACAAAAGAAAGAGAGCATCGACTTTGTAAAAGGAGAGTAGCTTACTGCAAACTGAAACAGTATGGATGGCATATAAGTCGCTGATAATAAAAATAAATAAAAAGTTTTCTACCCTTATTCAATGGTCTTTTCACCTTTAGAATAGGCCCTCATGCAAAAAAAAAAAAAAAAAAAAAAAGTGCAAAATGTAGTTTTCCACCTTCTCGCTCTGCTTGGAGGAGTGGCAATGTTGTTACCTTCCTAACAATATGGCACTGTGAACAGGCAAAGCTCACATTCACTCTTGCTAACCTCTTATCACAAACACAGTTTTAGAAATAGTCGAGTGTTCAGACAAGAAATACGAATAACACTACGAAAATAAAACATCAATAAATTCCACACAAACTTGTTAAAGGCTTCCTTTTGTGATGTTTAACATACTCCACTTGTTCAGCAGCCCGTCTGGTGGTCATGATTGTTAAGGCATCAAGTCATTGTGGTCTGACACCAGGGTCAGCTGGTTTGAGTTCCATTGGTGGAAAACATGTTCACCATCAGAATTTTGGCTTACTTCTAATCAATATATTGTGTGCCAAAAGCCTGCATTCAATATTTCAAACCTCTCCACAGTGTTCGTATGGAGTGAAGGCATGTGCCGCAGTTTATGGAGATTCTTCCGATGGATGGTGATGTTGAGCCTAGAGCAGACTGAGTGCGACATACTGTAAATAGCTCATGGCTATTACTGTATTTGTACACAACTCTATTATAAGTTTTTATTTTTACTTTTTGTGATATCTAAAGACATTTCTTTTCAGTTTCGATTCAGTATAACTGTTAGGTTCTTCAGTCTTTGGAATGGGGTCAATCCAAGTCACATGTATGCTGAGTGCAACTGGACGTAATTCAACGTAATTTCCTGCATCAGTTATTAAAAATTTAAAAAAAATATTATGAGTACTGCCTTGCGACTTGTGTAGGGTGATAACACACACTTCAACAAGTGAGAACTGAGTGTGCTTGAACATTAATTATTTTATATCTCAATTGAATGGACGTGGTGCAAATGCAAAAACACCCATGTTAATATACACCTTCACGTTTGACCATTCTTTCCCCCACCAGTCCTGCCATTCTACGACTGATTTGACTTTTGAAGTATAATGTCCATGAGGGGAAGTGGAGGTGTACTTGTTCTTGTACTAGGAAATAGGAATGAATGGGGGGATAATGCGCAAGTGAAAGGCCTCATTACGTTACACAATGGACCACTTACCAATTTTAGATTTTCTTTGCTAGCGGTTTAATGTTGCAATAACACATCAAAGGTTTTCTCCAATGGAAGGATGGCAAAGAGGATTGGAATGGTAGCGGCTGTGGCCTTAATTAAGGTACAGCCATACCATTTGCCTGGTGTGAAATGGGAAACCACTGAAAATCATCTTCAGGGCTGCTGACAATGGGATTCGAACCCATCACCTCCCAAATGTGAGCTATCTACTACATGATGCAAAACACACAGCCTACTCGCTTGGTTTATAGATTATATGATATATATATATACACACACGAGGGTTGGGGCAAAAGTCATGGCAGCTATATTTTTTTATTTTATTTTTTGCTCGGGGCTTTACGTTGCACCGACACAGATAGGTCTTATGGCGACGATGGGATAGGAAAGGCCTAGGAGTTGGAAGAAAGCGGCCGTGGCCTTAATTAAGGTACAGCCCCAGCACTTGCCTGGTGTGAAAATGGGAAACCACGGAAAACCATCTTCAGGGCTGCCGATAGTGGGATTCGAACCTACTATCTCCCGGATGCAAGCTCACAGCCGCGCGCCTCTAAGCGCACGGCCAACTCGCCCGGTGCTTTTTTTCTCTCTTGAAGATACCAGTCCAGTTGGAAAATGTGACATATACAGACGAAAGGACAAGGTGTTAACTATGTGTGTGGACAATGAACAGCTCTGAAATATCGTAACACACTTATTTATTGCGGTAGTATACAAGGCAATATGGCCTTCTCGGTGCAAAAGAATGACAACACAGTACACATAAAGTTGACATGACAAACCTGGGCCTAAAGACCCTCAAAGTAGTCCCCTGCTACTGACACCACACGCTGCCAACAATGTGGGAGGCGCTGAATACCATCTGCCTCAGCATTTGCCACACCATGTGTGAATCGGGTCACCTGTCAGCGCACAGCATTAGCAATGTCCTCTCATGTTGCAAACCGCCTACCACGTAGTGGTTCCTTAATCTTTCGAATGAGATCAAAGTCACAGGGCAAAATGTCGGGAGAGTACGGCGAGTGCTCCAATTCTTCCCATCCCCAACATCGCAGTAGCTGCCCTACACACTCTGCCTTATGTGGTTTTGCGTTGTCGTGCAAAATTATTGCACTGTCCATAAGATCCGGACGTCTCTCCCGAACGCCACATCGTACCTGTCACACCAGGAAGTCCCTACGGTACTGTGCGGTCACTGTTCTGCCATGTGGAACAAAGTGGCAAACAATGACACCCCTGACGTCATATGCGACGATCACCATCAATCTGACTGGGGAAGGATTCTGACGGACCTTCTGCTTCCTTGGTGATATAGCATGTCGCCACTCCGCGGACTGATGTTTCAGTTCTGGTTCGTATGCCCTGGCCCAAAATTCATCCATGGCGATTATTCGTGACAAGAACTGATCGCCGTCCAGTTGCCAGCGTGTAAGGTGGTCGGAGCACATTGCATAGCGCATCCACCTTTGAACTTCCGTCAGTGCATGCAGTACCCACCGCGATGCGATTTTGCGCAGTTGCCGTTCATTACGCTATATCCTGCGGACGGATAATTTCAATTAAAATGTGAATTTAAATGGGCACTTAGTTCACATTTCAATTGAAATTATTCGTTAGTTCATTCATATTTTTCTTTTCCTTTTTTAGGCCCCTATTGTCAACACACAATCAAGTTCAACTTGCAGTATCAGTATAACTCCACCTTCTAATCAGAAAAGCTATTTTAATGTGGCATTACCATCACACTGTTTTATGTACAATATGCATATAATTTTATTCGCACAGCCACTCATGTTGTTTTATAATTGGACAATTCGTTGTTTTTAGCAACAATTTAATCTGTGATTTTAACTGAACATCAAGCTTCTTATGTTCATGCCGCGCCATTTTAACATTCAACGTGTCCTCACCTTATTTTTAATGTTTTGTATTTGTGACTGAAGATGTCCCATAAGAGGACAAAACATGTATCACAAGTATAATCTAATGTAGTCTTCTTAATAAAGACAATTACAGTATTGTAAAGGTGGAAATATAATTTCAAATTTTCACAAGTTAACGCCTGATACTGCGAAAACAATCGCTTCACATCACAGGAAGTCAGATGTGCATAGTTAAGGAGAGGAATGTCACGAACACTAACGCCATCAACTTCGCCAACATGAGCACCCTCTAACACATTAGAAATTTGGCATATTGTTTGAAATCCTCTGTTTTTCCTGAACAAATTTTGATATATGACCTTTTTCAGACAACAGGTTAGTGGATTCTTCAAGTTTGTCTATAGTTTTACACAAGAAGCTTAGATTGGCACATATAAATGCCAAATCATTTTTCAAAAAGCTGTCTTTCAGTAGCTCTTGAAGAATCTCAATTGACAACGCACCATTTTTATCTAGTGCATTCAAAACGAATGCAAAACTTTCAAAATTGTCGGCGTAGTATACCACAGCGCTAAGCCAGGTACTCCACGGCGTAACAATACGCAGAGGAGGAAGTGCAAGATCTGTGTTTTCCTCTTTAAACAGATCAATTCTTCGCGGTGGTTTTTACGAAGACTTTTTTGCCATTAGACAATTTATCCACTTGAGGATACTGAGTCCGCACAGTTTCACATAACATCTGTAGAACATGAACAACGCAAGTTATGTGTATCATTTTCGGAAAGCTCACAGAAAGGCCTTCGCTATCTTTTTCATGTAAGCTGCACTATCAGTAAGGAAAAGCAATACATGGTCGTATTTTACATCTTTCGGCCAAAGTAAGTGCATGGCTTCATTGAATAACCTAGCTACAGTGACATGGTTTGCAGCAAGCATTTCTTTACACGCTAGCAAATAAGAATGTTCACAAGCAGTTTTGTCATTCTTAAACACACTAACTACATTTTCTACTTTTCTGCACTTGAATCAGTGGTTTCGTCAATGGTCACCCACAGTTTTTCATTATCACATACTGCCCGAATTCTCTGTAAAATTTCTTCATAGCACTTTGGAAGATAGTCTTTCCTTAATGTCGATTCGTCTGGAGGCTCAAAATTAATGTACATTGTTAGGAAATTTCTCAGTCCTTGGATTATTTATTTTGCCAAGAGGAATGTCGGCCCAAACAAATGCTCTGCACACATCTAAATAATACTGGGAATATTTAGATATTCCCAGTATTATTTAGATGGGCCTGCATTTGAAGTAACTGGTTCAGCTATTAGTAATAGACGCAAACGCGAAGCAGCTGCAGTATGCTTATTTCCAGGCAAATGCTGGGTTACTTGAAAACATTGATCTGCACTTACTGTTTTATCACACGGTTGGCAAAATAATACTTTTCCATCGGTAGTGAAAATGCTTTTAAATTCCACTACATACTGTAGAAGACATGACCTTGTACTCGACTTCTCTTTTGGCATTATTTTGCAGGTTACGACGCACATTTATGGTGAATCACCATTTCAATAAAAAGAGTAGCAGCGGACACTGAAGGAAATATTTCTTAGAAATTCATACAAAATCACGGGAATGATATATGGACCCGAACAGCTAACCTTACTCTTAGGAGTGATGAAATCCCACTACCTAATGGTGGGGCAATATTCTTCCCAGTCTCCCATGTCGTAACAGTATTACATCACCTTATCTCTCCGCGATTACCTTTCGCTGATATTCTACAAACAAAACCCGAGCGGGCTGACTCATAAAAGCGAGTTGGAATGACATCATGCAAGGAAACATCTTGTGCAGCAAATCAAATCGCTGTCTAAATGTAACGACGTAGCCAGTGACAAGCAAGTTTTAGAACTTCTGGAGGGCAGTCTATAAATAGCCGAAACATTCAGATACATGATGTTAAGTACACTGTTAAAAACAATACCATAATACCCTACGAACCATGTGACCTTGCCGCGGTGGGGAGGCGTGCGTGTTGCAATGAAGCAGATAGCCGAGCCGCAGGTGCAACCATATCGGATGGGTATCTGTTGAGAGACCAGACTAAGGAATGGTTCATCGAAAGTGGGTAGCAGCCTTTCGGAAGTTGCAAGGGCGGCAGTCTAGATGATTAACTGATACGGCCTTGTAATAATGCTCAACATGGCTTAGCTGTGTTGATACTGCAACACGGCTGAAAGCAACGGGAAACTACAGCCGTAACTAACTCCCGAGGACATGCAACTCTCTCTGTATGAATTATGTACTGATGATGGCTTCCTCCCGGAGAAAATATTCTGGAGGTAAACTAGTCCCCCATTCGGATCTCCGAGTGGGGACAACACGAGAGGGGGCGATCATCAGGAAGATGGATACTGACATTCTGCGAGTTGGAGCGTGGTATGTTAGAAGTTTGAATCGTTGTGGTAGGTTAGAGAATCTGAAAAGGGAGATGGATAGACTAAAGTTAGATGTAGTTGGTATAAGTGAAGTACATTGGCAAGAAGAACAGAATTTTTGGTCAGGAGACTACCAAATTACCAACACAAAATCAAACAGGGGAAATACAGGAGTTGGTTTAATAAAGAATAAGAAAATGGGGCAGCGGGTAAGCTACTACGACCAGCATAGTGAAGGAATTGTCGTCAAGATAGACAACAAACCAATGCCCACCACAACAGTGCAGGTCTATATGCCTACTAGTTCAGCGGATGATGAGGAAATCGAAAGAATATATGAAGAGATAGAATATTTAATACAATATGTAAAAGGTGATGAGAATCTAATTGTCACGCGAGACTGGAATGCAGTGATATGCCAAGGAAGAGAAGGTACCGTAATACAGTAAGAGAATTCGGATAGGGACAAAGGAACGAAAGAGAAAGTCGGCAGGTTGAATTCTGCACTGATAATTTGGTCCTTGCCAATACTTGGTTCAAACACCACAAACGACGGCTGTATACGTGGACGACACCTGGAGACACTGGAAGGTATCAAATAGACTTCATTATGATTAGGCAGAGATTCAGAAACCAGGTGTTGAATTGCAAAACTTTCCCAGGAGCAGACGTGGACTCTGACCACAACTTGTTGGTCATGAAATAGCATCTGAAGTTGAAAAAATTGAAGAATGGAAAATATGCAAAAAGATGGGATCTAGAAAATTTGAAAGAAAAGAGTGTGAGGGATTGTTTCAAGGAATATGTTGCACAAGGGCTAAATGAAAAGGCTGAAGGAAACAATACAGGAAGAGTCGATAGTCATGAAAAATGAAGTCAGTAGGTCTGCTGAAGAAATGTTAGGAAGGAAGAAAAGATCAACTAAGAATCAGTGGATAACTCAGGAGATACTAGACCTGATTGATGAACGACGAAAATACAAGAATGCTAGAAATGAAGAGGGCAGAAAAGAATACAGGCGATTAAGGAATCAAGTGGATAGAAAGTGCAAGGTAGCTAAGGAAGAATGGCCGAAGGAGAAGTGCAAGGATGATATAGATGTTGATTCCCAAAGGGAATCTGAAATATTTGTTCCGAATGAGTAAATTTATAATACCAATATGCCAACTGATGAGCCCAGCCTAGCACACAGGGGTGAAACGCTGGCAACCAAGAATGAGTCAGCTGGAAAATTTATAATGTCCAATAACGGACCATTCATATTGGTATTAAGTGCAAGGATGTCGAAGGTTGTATGGTCCCGGGAAAGGTAGATGCTGCTTACAGGAAAAGTAAGGAAAACTTTGGAGAAAGGAAATCTAGGTGTATGAATATTAAGAGCTCAGATGAAAAGCCACTTCTAGGGAAAAAAGACAAAACAGAAAGATGGCAGGAAGCAGCAATCCAGGAGTGAGGCAAGGCTGCAGTTTGTTCCCCCTCCTTTTCAATGTTTACATAGAACAGGCAGTAAAGGAAATTAAAGAGGAATTTGGAAAGGGAATCACAATCCAAGGAGAGAAATCAAGCTGCTGAATGGTATGGACGAAGTCTTGGGTAAGGAGTACAAGATGAAAATAAATAAGTCCAAAACAAAAGGAATGGAGTGCAGTGGAACAAAGGCAGGTGATGCAGGAAGTATTAGATTAGGAAATGAAGTCTTAAAGGAAGTAGGTACATATTGTTACTTGGGTAGTAAAATAACTAACGATGGCAGAAGTAATGAGGACATAAAATGCAGACTAGCACAAGCAAGGAAGAGCTTTCTTAAGAAAAGAAATTTGTTCAGTTCAAACATTGATATAGGAATTAGAAAGATGTTTTTGAAGACTTTCGTGTGGAGTATGGCATTGTATGGAAGTGAAACATGGATGATAACTAGCTCAGAAAGAAAGAGAATAGAAGCTTTTGAAATGTGGTGTTACAGAAGAATGCTGAAGGTGGGATCGATAGATCGAATCACGAATGAAGAGATACTGAATCGAATTGGTGAGAGGAGATTGATTTGGCTAAATTTGACAAAAAGAAGAGATAGAATGATAGGACACATCTTAAGACACCCAGGACTTGTTCAGTTGGTATTTGATGGAAGTGCAGGTGGTAAGAATGGTAGGGGTAGACCAAGGTATGAATATGACAAGCAGATTAGAACAGACGTAGGATGCAATAGTTATGTAGAAATGAAAAGGTTAGCACAGGATAGGGTGGCATGGACGGCTGCATCAAACCAGTCTATGGACTGATGACTCAAACAACAACAATTGTAAAATGAAAATATGAACATTATTTTATACACAGAAGCATTTTCAATTTTACTGATTAACAAATATTGCCAATTTATGTGCTTATTATAGATTTTCTTAGAACATGTATTTACATTTTAAAAATGTGAAAATATGTGTTTTATGTGAAATAAGATAAAGTTTTTCCACTTGGGGATGCACAATAGGAATAATGAACTTTGTAACTTGTGTTAAAACGTACGCAATGTCATATGCAATTACATAAAAATCTGCTCCCTACTTATAAGGCCTCTCCTTTACATCCTTACTATAACCCCTAAATACCATGTGCACAGATCTGTGCCCTTTAATTACAATCCCATTTATGTGATTACCCCAATGAAGATCTTTCCATACATTAACACCTAGGTACTTACAATGATCCGCACAAGGAGCTTTCACCCTGTCAACGCAGTAATTAAAACTGAGAGGACTTTTCCTATTTGTGAAACTCACAACCTGACTTCTAACCCCATTAATCATCATACCATTGCCTACTGTCCATCTCACAACATTCATCCAAGAGGCTTAGTAACATCATCTTTCAAAAAATTGTGCACCATGCATGTTGCTAGCACACTGTTTGTAGTGTGTTCTTGTGTAACTGCAATCGATGGTGGTACACCCTAAATTTGAGTTATTATACCAAATGCATTTTCTACAATGTTGCAAGCTTGACATCAAAGATAACAGAACACCCTTTTCTCATAGTTATTTTCTAATTGAGCTCTTGCATAGGGTCTTAGTAAGTACTTCAGGAGAGGAAATGATTCATCCCTGATCACAACATGTGGTATTGAAACTTCAGTCCCTGGCAAAGGTTTCCCATGTGATACTTGAAGACTGTTGTTTGCCAGTCCTTTTCCCATATTGGAATTTAAAAAAATGCCTCCATCACTATTGGAGCCATATGAACGGACATCCATGCAAATTAATTTGTAGCCAGCATCCACTAATGTAAGCAGAACAACAGAAAAGAAGTGTTTATAATTATAGAATTTAGATCCGCTCGTAACAGGTGCTTGAATTAATAAATATTTGCCATCTATCACACCAATACAGTTTGGAAACTGCCATCTGCCTCGAAAGACAGCTTCAATCCTTTTCCACACTTTGAATGTCGGCTGAGGCATTACTATTGGCTGAGAAACTTCCCACAAAATCCGGCATGTTTCATTAACAATAGTGACTACTGTTGAATGACCAAGCCTGAAGCTGAATGCTATTAGTTTGAAACTGTCACCAGTAGCAAGAAATCTGAAAACAAACAAGATTATAATAGTTTGACTCACGATTAGACTTAATAAATTCCACATAGCGGCGTGTATTTTTGCTCATAGTCTCATTTTAATACAATTAATTATTATGATTTCTTGTTTTCAGGGAGTGAATGCAAGGAACAATGGAAGAGTATAAGGGTATGCTATAGAAAAGCGTGGTGTCATGTGGCAGTAAAGGGGAGAGTGGGGGGAGTTAAAGAACCATGGAAATATGAGGAGGAAGTATATTTCTTCAAACCATTTATATAACAAGCAAGTCAGATATCAAATACTGAGACATTAGCCTATGCAAGAAGAATGTGATGTCATCGATAAACAAGCCAGGCCATCCTTGACTAGTGCATCTGGAGATTCTCTTTCAACATTGTCATCTCTTATTAATAGGCCTACTTATGAGTCGTAAGAGAAAGAAAGATCACAGTCCCTCTGTAGTGAAAGTGTTCAAGAAATACTTGGAAAGGACTAACGTCAGTTCAGCAGTGCAGGACCCAATTTCTAGTTTTTTCCAGAGCATGGCCGAAACTGGAAAATTCTTCCCTGTTACAATTGGACTGTGTTATGCATTAGCTGACCAAGCGCCAATTCTCAATTTTCCAGATATCTACACCACCTGGTAGCCGAGGCTTCAAACTACATGGAAAAAAAAAATTTGTACTCTCGAACATCCTTTATATCGAAAATAAATCGATTAGGACCATGCGCCAATCTAAATATCACCTGAAGATATTTCTGCATCAACTGACCAAAGAAAATCTCATGCAGTTGAATTTTGCATCACCTGACTAAATGACATTTGGCGGTCGCTTGGTCATGTTACGCGTATTGCTCTTTCCCATCTTTTTATTCCCGTTGACACGTAGGCTGAGTGAACCTCGAACCAGCCCTCAGGTCCAAGTAAAAATTCCTGACCCGGCCGGGAATCGAACCCGGGGCCTCCGGGTAAGAGGCAGGCACGCTACCCCTACACCACGGGCTGGCGTAGATGTAAATACTCAACAGAAAAATATATTTTACTTGATTTATTTAAATTATGAGTGATATAGTAGAAATTCAATAGCATTATGTTATTACTATTTTTCTTATAAACCCGTAAATATATACACAGTGTGTTCATACAAAAGTGAATTTAAAAAGGGTTCCTTTCATTATTATGATGACATTTTTTCAAGTTTTCAGATATGCATCAATAGGGCTGGGAAGAACTGGGAGAAAGAAGACGAGCTGCTCGACTACTGTAAGTGGTATGTTACATGTAACTAATCTCATGATTAGACCCGTATTGAATTTGCTATAATATGCTTACAATATTTTTTTTTTTTTTCCACCTTTTCAATACAATTGGTTTTATGTTGTTAGATCAAATTGCTACAACACTATTTTATAGGGACATGTTTCGCTTGAATTTCAAACATCCTCAGCCTATATAATCATCTTAAGGTTAAGACCTGTCATATTTGCTTTGCTTTGACAAAGGAAAGGTTATTCCACTGAAGCTCAACTTGTAGGATTCCAGCAAGATACAGCAGATATATTGGATTCTGGAGGTCAAATGGACTGTATCACGATTGACCTGTCTAAAGCATTTGATAGGGTGGATCATGGGAGACTACTGGGAAAAATGACTGCAATTGGACTAGACAAAAGAGTGACTGAATGGGTTACTATATTTGTCAAAACAAATCAAATATGACAGGTCTTAACCTTGAAATTATAGGCTGAGGATGCTTAAAAATTCAAGCGAAACATGTCCCTATAAAATAGTGTTGTAGTAGCATTATGATCTAACAACATAAAACCAATTGTATTGAAATGGTGGAATAAAAAATCACAATATTGTAAGCATAAGTGGTATGTTCCGAGCTGTCAGTGGAGAGATGGCGTGGAATGACATTAGTAGAAGAATAAGTTTGAGTGGCGTCTTTGAAAGTAGGAAAGATCACAATATGAAGATAAAGTTGGAATTCAAGACGACAAATTGGGGCAAATATTCATTTATAGGAAGGGGAGTTAGGGATTGGAATAACTTACCAAGGGAGATGTTCAATAAATTTCCAATTTTTTTGAAATCATTTAAGAAAAGGCTAGGAAAACAACAGATAGGGAATCTGCCACCTGGGTGACTATCCTAAATGCAGATCAGTATTGACTGATTGATTGATTGATTGATTGATTGATAAATTATTGTAAAATTTTTGGGTAGTATAGTAGAGGTATCTGTAGAAACTCTCTTACTAAAATTCTGTTGTAATTAGGAGAGGCTTAACTGCAGTATAGAATTGTGTAATTTTTGTGTATTCCTTTTGGTATTCAGTAATTAACAGTAGTTTTTATCTGTTAGGGTGTTGTAGGATAAAGATAGAATACGACTATGTAGTATTATAGTGTAGTAGTATAATAATTGCCTAATTGCCGTGTGATCTTTGAGTACTAACCTAGACAATATTTCTTTTCGTTCTTTTTTTCTTGCACAAAACAAGTTATTTTATTTTTCCTGTTCTTTTCATTTTTTCCGTAACGAATGGCTAAAGCGTGCAAGTGTAGGAACTGTGGGTGTGGCGAGGCATTGAGGGGTATGAGGGAGGAGTTGGAGAGTTTGAGGGAGATAAATTAGGATTCTCACAGAAGACAGGAAGGAAGATAGGACTCCCTCAAACAATGTACAGGTTACAGTAGGTGTACAAGAGGGAGAGAAAGGAAATGGGGGAGTTGTAGAAGACAGGTGGTCTAATATTCTAAGGGGAAGGAGATTGCAGGCTAAGGGCTGTATTCAGGATCACAACTCAGGACAGGTGTCTGTGAGAAATCGGTACGAGCCACTCCAGGTAGAGCAACAGAGGGAAGATGAGGAACAGGGAACTGTTGCTGAGATGTGTGGAAGTAGGAGGAAGGGAAAAGGTAGGAAAGGAAAATGTAGAGTAGAGGATAGGAAAAGATAGGTGGAAGAGGGTCATGGGAAGGAGAAAAGGGAGGAGGAAGTAGCTTCTGCAGCTATCAGGAAAGATAGGGCTGACCAGGAGGGGAGGGGATCAAATGAGGTGGGTAGGGTTGAGGCTCTGGTCATGGGGGATTCCATCGTTAGACACGTGGGGAAGGTGTGTGGAGGAAAGGGTACCAGGGTAAAGTGTTATCCAGGAATTAGGTTGAGGCAGATGTTGAGGAAAGTAGAAGATAGGACTCCCTCAAACAATGTACAGGTTACAGTAGGTGTACAAGAGGGAGGGGAAGGAAAGGGAGGAGTTGTAGAAGACAGGTGGTCTAAAGTTCTAAGGGGAAGGAGATTGCAGGCTAAGGGCTCTATTCAGGATCAGAATTCAGGACAGGTGTCTGTGCAAAATCGGTACGAGTCACTCCAGGTAGAACAACAGAGGGAAGATGAGGGACAGGGAACTGTTGGTGAGATGTGTGGAAGTAGGAGGAAGGGAAAAGGTAGGAAAGGAAAACGTAGAGTAGAGGATAGGAAAAGACAGGTGGAAGAGGGTCATGGGAAGGAGAAAAGGGAGGAGGAAGTAGCTTCTGCAGCTATCAGGAAAGATAGGGCTGACCAGGAGGGGAGGGGATCAAATGAGGTGGGTAGGGTTGAGGCTCTGGTCATGGGGGATTCCATCGTTAGACACGTGGGGAAGGTGTGTGGAGGAAAGGGAACCAGGGTAGAGTGTTATCCAGGAATTAGGTTGAGGCAGATGCTGAGAAAAGTAGAATAGAAGGAGGAGGGAAAGGAGAAGGTGGTGGTTTTTCACGTTGGTATAAACAACGTAAGGCAAGCTAATATAAGTACCAACATAGTTGGGGATGTGCGAGATCTGGTAAATGAAGCGCGGGTGAAGTTTAAGAAAGCGGAGATTGTTAACAGTGGAATACTGTGTAGGAGGGATACTGATTGGAGGGCGATTGGGGATTTAAGTAAGACTATGGAGTGAGTATGTGGGAATCTGGGAGTGAAATTTCTAAATCCTAATGGGTGGGTAGGAGATAGGGATCTGCGCTCAGATGGCCTTCACTTAAATCGCAGTGGTACGTGTAAGTTAGGAATTTGTTTAGAAGGGTAATAGGGAGGTACATTCAGGGAAACGGTGTTGTCTAGGGAGCGGTGATGAGGGTACAGAGATCTGGAAGTCAAGTATGGATGACATAAAAATGTTAGTGTTGAACTGTAGAAGTATTGTAGAGAAAGGAATAGAATTAAGTAATAGATATATATTAACAGATATTGTAATAGGAGTTGAATCATGGCTGAGAAATGATATAATGGATGCAGAAATTTTCTCATGGAACTGGAGTGTGTATCGTAGAGAGAGGATAGGAATGGTGGAATGGGGAGTATTCATTCTGGTGAAACAAGATTTTGTAAGCTACGAAAAAGTTAAAGATGAGAAACATGAAATTCTAGGTGTAAGGCTCATTTCTAATAATAATAATAATAATAATAATAATAATAATAATAATAATAATAATAATAATAATGTTATTTGCTTTACGTCCCACTAACTACTTTTTAAGGTCTTCGGAGACGCCGAGGTGCCGGAATTTAGTCCCGCAGGAGTTCTTTTACGTGCCAGTAAATCTACCGACACGGGGCTGTCGTATTTGAGCACCTTCAAATACCACCGGACTGAGCCAGGATCGAACCTGCCAAGTTGGGGTTAGAAGACCAGCGCCTTAACCGTCTGAGCCACTCAGCCCGGCAGGCTCATTTCTAAAGATAATAGGCAACCTGATGCCTTTGGAGTGTAGTGACTGGGAAACGGTAGTGCTGACATGGATTCAGAATTATTTGATAAGATAATCAGCTACGTGGGAAACGACATGGAACAGAATGTGATTGTAGCGGGAGATCTTAATTTACCAAATGTCAATTGGGTAGGAAATGCGAATGACAGGAAGCATGACCAACAAATGGCAAATAAGCTAATATGGGAAGGACAGCCGATTCAGAAAGTGACAGAACCACCTAGAGGGAAAAATATTCTGGACGTGGTGCTGATAAAACCAGAGGAGCTCTATAGAGAAACCGAAGTAACAGATGGTATTAGTGATCACGAAGCGGTTTTTGTGGCAGTTAAAAATAAATGTGACAGAAAGGAAGGTTTTAAAAGTAGGACACCATATGGCTGATAAAGCAGGCATGAGGCAGATTTTAAAAAGTAATTTGATTGGTGGAAAACTGTAAATAAGAATGTAAACAGACACTGGGATGGGTTTAAAGCAATTGTTGAGCAATGTGAAAACAGGTTTGTACCTTTAACTCTCTTAGTGCCAGGCGGTAGTGCGAGCATCCACCCTTTAAATTGCCAGAGCCGATCTGGTCGGCCGTTAACAATCCAGTCGGAAGTTGCCAGAGCCGATTACATCGGCCGGCTTAAAATTTTGTGATATACGTAATTTTGAGGCAACCTATAGTGAAGTGCATACTTTTGTTACAACCTGTAGTAAAGGGGCTACACGTCATTATGTGCCTCGCCTTGCTTTGGCAGTTCTAAGAGGGTGTTATACCATTTCACAAGAGTCGTTTCCTGTGTTTACAAATACCGCTAACCGGTCAGTAAGAGATTGCTCCTTGCAGTGAGTGGTTTTGTGACAGGAAAATGGCATGTTATTCACGTGATAATTTTTCAGCAGGTATTGATGACAATAAATTAATGCAGTATTTAGAACAGTGCGAAGTTAACGCTGATGATTTATCGGATAGCGATAAGGAATTTAGTTCAGAGAGTAGCGACGAAATTATACCGGACACGTCCGCGCAATCACCGCAGCTAAAGAAGAGACGTTTAATTATGTCTAACAGCACTAAAGCTGCTCTGAATATGGTGGTAGATGAAACTAGTGATAACGAATATGATGATGATGATGATGTCTCTGGAGAACATTTTGTGGAAATTTCTCCCAATGAACCCGACAACATTCCTCAACCTCCTGTCTCCTTCAAGAAAGTTCTTGGACCTATACATCCCCTACCGTCTGATTCTCCGCCCGTATCACACTTCTATTTACTTTTCACTTACTCTCTGCTAAACCTTATAGTCACATATAGTCCTCTATCATTACCTAAATGCCGGACTCCGCGGGCGAAGTGTAGCGTGCCTGCCTCTCACCCGGAGGTCATGGGTTCGATTCCCGCCCAGGTCAAGAATTTTCGCCTGGTCCTGAGGGTTGGTTCGAGGTTCACTCAATCTAAGTGACTCTAGGTGATTGCAATTGAGGGGATATCTGAGGGTGGGGGACCCCGGTCTGGAAAACCAAGAATAATTACTGAGAGGATCTGTCTCACTGACCATGATTCACCTCGTAAAGTGCAGGTACCGAACTGAGCAGCGGTCGCTTAGTAGTTCAACGCTAATCACGGCTTTAGTGCCATACATTTATTAATTTCGTGAATTATGTTGTATTGTAAAATTATTTTTCTAATATATACTACAACCGAAAACGAGAAACTACTTTTTCTGAAAACAAAAAAAACTATAATATCAACTACTATTTTTTACTTATTTAATAATTCAGAATTATTTTAATACTGTGTTGTCCACACGTAGAAAATTTGTTGTCAGTATTTGCCAAACATCGATACATACACGCGAATTTTATCGGTGAGTAAAATTGTCTTGTTTTTATTAGTGACATATGTTTGAATTTTTATTTTTTACGTTTTTATTTTTCTCGTTCAAATTAGTTATTCTATAGAATTGTATTTAGAAATACATTATACATAATTACGTATATTCTTTTGTATCGTAAATTATTTTTTCAAAGTAGATATTGAGAGAGAAAGTGCGAAAATATTTTTCTCATCCTAAAAATAAACGTTATCGACAACTATAAATCAACAATAAAACGTTTTTGACTCTTTATATCACTCCAAACCAGTTTCTTATTCTACGTAGTCGATATGTAGAAAATTTCCTGCCGGTATTTGCTATACACCGGTAGATATACGCGAATTTTAAAATACATGTATTTCCACTGAAAACGGCCTGGCACTTTACAGTAGTAGAGTGGAGGCGGAGCTCTGGCCTCTTCCAGCTGATGGGGAGCGGCCGACTAGATCGGCTCTTGGCTCCAAGAGGGTTAAAGGTGGTAAGGAATGGTAAAGACCCACCTTATTATAATAGAAAGACAGACTAAGAAAAAAGTGCAGACTGGAAAGAAATAGAGTTAGAAATGCCTGTGGAAGTAAGGAGAAATTGAAGGAACTTACTAGGAAATTGAATCTAGCAAAGAAGTCAGCTAAGGATAACATGATGGCAAGCATAATTGGTGGCCAGACTAATCTTAGTGAAAAATGGAAGAGTATGTATAGGTACTTTAAGGCAGAAACAGGTTTCGAGAAGGACATTCCAGGAATCATTAATGAACAAGGAGAGGGTGTATGCAAGGATCTTCAAAAGGCAGAAGTATTCATCCAGCAGTATGTAAAGATTGTTGGTTACAAGGATAATATCCAGACAGAGGAGGTGACTAATGCTAAAGAAGTATTAAAATTTACCTATGACAGCAAAGACATTTACAGTAAGATACAAAAATTGAAAACTAGAAAAGCAGCTGGAATTGATAAGATTTCTGGAGATATACTAAAGATAATGGATTGGGATATAGTACCATATCTGAAGTACTTACTTGATTATTGTTTGGTTGAAGGAGCTACACCAAATGAATGGAGAGTTTGCTATCGAAGCTCCTGTACATAAAGGAAAGGGTGATAGACATAAAGCTGAAAATTACAGACCAGTAAGTTTGACATGCGTTGCATGTAAGCTTTGCGAAGGCATTATTTCTGATTACATTAGACATGTTTGTGAAATTAATAACTGGTTCCATAGAAGGCAGTTCGGTTTTAGGAAAGGTTATTCCACTGAAGCTCAACTTGTAGGATTCCAGCAAGATATAGATATATTGGATTCTGGAGGTCAAATGGACTGTATCGCGATTGACCTGTCTAAAGCATTTGATAGGGTGGATCATGGGAGACTACTGGCAAAAATGACTGCAATTGGACTAGACAAAAGAGTGACTGAATGGGTTGCTATATTTCTAGAAAATAGATCTCAGAGATTTTTTTTTTTTTTTTTGCCAGCGGCTTTACGTCGCACCGACACAGATAGGTCTTATGGCGACGATGGGATAGGAAAGGCCTAGGAGTTGGAAGGGAGCGGCCGTGGCCTTAATTAAGGTACAGCCCCAGCATTTGCCTGGTGTGAAAATGGGAAACCACGGAAAACCATCTTCAGGGCTGCCGATAGTGGGATTCGAACCTACTATCTCCCGGATGCAAGCTCACAGCCGCGCGCCTCTACACACACGGCCAACTCGCCCGGTGATCTCAGAGAATTAGAGTAGGCGAAGCTTTATCTGACCCTGTAATAATTAAGAGGGAAATTCCTGCAGGCAGCATTAATGGACCTTTATGTTTTCTTATAAGTATCGATGATTTGAGTAAAGGAGTGGAATCAGAGGCAATTCTTTTTGCGGATGATGTTATTCTCTACAGAGTAATAAATAAGTTACAAGATTGTGAGCAACTGCAAAATGACCTCGATAATGTTGCAAGATGGACAGTAGGAAATTGTCCTCTGAGTTTTAATTACTGCGTTGATCGGGTGAAAGTTCCGTTTGGGGTTCATTGTAAGTATCTGGGTGTTAACCCAGGAACGCCGGAGTTTTCAATTTTCGTTTTTTAAATTTTTGTTATATATTCCCAGCATTCACATATCAGAGAACATTTAAAAGTCATTTTTCTACAAATTGAATTGTTGGTTTTTAAATGAGGGCCTGGTACCATACGGTACCGCACGGCGCTTGACATAGCTTTTGGTTGGAACATACCATGAAACTGAATGCTTAATATTGTTACAGAATATCACTTACAAATTACTGAGCAATAAACAAAAGAAGAAACGGTGTTTATAGGTTTATTTGTGATATCCCTTTGGGAATTCCGAATTATAACATTAGCTCAGACGTGACATATCTTTAGGAAATACGAGTAATATTACTTCAGCTTTTCTTATTTAGTCACCTATTTCCACTCTTCACTAGTTTAGAATGGCAAAATGCTGTTTACACAAACGCCCACACTACACGTGACGCATTCTGTGCGGCCGCGGAATTCGCATTCGTTCGCCGCACAGCTCCTGCTTTGGTTTGTCGGAGCGATATAGTGATGTACGCCATTGAATCTCAAGGTGTCAGATACACTAAGAAGTGTAAACAACTGCATTTATTTACCTTAAAATACCACCAAAATATATATGTCGTAATAAATATTTTGCACCTACCCTTTTCTGATTGTGGTACTTACACATAGCCACTTAGAAGGAAAATGCCGATGAAATTTTCATTTCTTCGGGGATATTTTTCGTTTGTAAAAAGCATATACCGGTAGTTGTTGACTTCAGAGCACAAGAAATTCATAATTTCATCGTAAAGAAAACCCTCATATTTCGGTCGGCATCATATATCGAAAAGTGGAAAATACCGCACTAGGAATTGGAGTGAAATTGGGCCATACGCCATCCAGGTACCTGGTGGATGAGGTGATGATTTCGCTCTCTTCCCGGGCCATGAATCATTATAGGACATGGATTATCTACTCCTGTGCGGAATTTGTTGCTTTAGCACTATTTCTGCTGGTGCCCGTGATTGACCTCCCGTAAGGTTATCTGCGAGACGTCCTTCATCTTCCTCGGATAATACCTTAGATTCCAGTGGTTCAGTATGTCATGCCGTTTAATTTTTAAAAGTAAAATCTACAATTATAGAGTTTTATGACACACATAAATCATTATTTGCAACTACAGTATGAATTGTTACCCTTAGAAGTAAGGAGGAGGAAGTAAACAGAGAGGCATGGTAAACGCCGTGCGGTACCATACGGTATCAACGGAATAATTTGTGTCATAACAGCTAACAAGGAATGCTGACCAACTGCTTGTTATTTCAATTCATGGACTTATATTTCAAGACAATAAATCACATGATACAAAATCGTATTGTCAATATTTATAAACAAAGTAAAGCAACTTACTTTAGACGGATAGTCATTTTTATTCCTCTCGACACGATCTCAAAATACAAGCAGTTGTTGTCGCAAACAAATACTCAAATAAAACCTTTTGTTGATTTTAGGCATTGTAGAGAGTATCTCCTTGACAATGTAAAGCGAAGTTGCCAGATTTATGGCGCGAGTAAGGATCAGTATGAGAAAATCAGAAGGCGCACTGGTACTATACGGTACCGCACGGCGTTGCCGGGTTAATATAAGGAAAGATCTTCATTTGGGTAATCACAAATGTGATTGTAAATAAAGAATACAGATCTCTGCACATGGTTATAAGGGTGTTTACGAGTTGTAGTAAGGATGTAAAGGAGAGGGCTTGTAAGTCTCTGGTAAGACCCCAACTAGAGTATGGTTCCAGTGTATGGGACCCTCACCAGGATTACTTTATTCAAGAACTGGAAAAAATCAAAACAAAAGCAGCTTGATTTCTTCTGGGTGATTTCCGACAAAAGAGTAGCGTTAAAAAAATGTTGCAAAGTTTGGGCTGGGAATAAGTGGGAGAAAGGAGACGAGCTGCTCGAATGAGTGGTATGTTCCGAGCTGTCAGCGGAGAAATTGCGTGGAATGACATTAGTAGACGAACAAGTTTGAGTGGTGTCTTTAAAAGTAGGAAAGATCACAATATGAAGATAAAGTTGGAATACAAGAGGATAAATTGGGGCGAATAATCATTTATAGGAAGGGGAATTAGAGATTGGAATAACTAACCAAGGGAGATGTTCAATAAATTACCAATGTCATTAAAATCATTTAAGGAAAGGCTAGGAAAACAACAGATAGGGTATCTGCCAACTGGGCGACTGCCCTAAATGCAGATCAATATTGCAACTTTGAGCTCAGGAGAGAGTTGACAACCAACTGTGCTATCCAACAGATCTAACCTTTTGAAATGGTGAACCCTAACGAACAGGTATTTGCTTGTAAAACACAGCCATCATTCAGCTCACAGCAGTAACATCAACATATCCAATCATAAATAATGTGCGGTAGACTAGAATGAAATGGATCACCCAGGATCAAAAATTCTGTGTGTCTAATATGAGTGTTTAATAGCCCCTCCCTCCCGCTTGATCAAAACTCTAAATGTAGAGTTCATGCATTACTTCTTGTTGGCTTCTCTGTATTTCCATCAAGAGCATATTGTTCTGCGATGCGATTTTATTTTATGTAAATAATTATCACACGAGAACACGTTCACTTCCTTATATAAATTACTTTATTTACACTGTATGTCACAACACACAATTATACACAGTAGCAAATGACGCTGTATACAACACTAAATAGTGTAGTACCCGGAAGTCGATTCTGACAAGTACAGATATGAACAACACTGACGTACGAACTATAACATACTCTCTCTTGAATTCACCGCCTCACTCACTCGAGTCCAATACTCAGACTCCACCTCGGAGCCCAACGGTCACTCCCAGTCCATCACTTGCCTGAGTACCAAGAACCAAGATCTAAGAACTGATTTCACTGACTGACAGCTCGCTATTTATACTACTCGATCAACCAGCTAGAATGATCGACTTCTGGAAGAGTTCTTACAATCACTCTAATGGAACACACTCGAAACATTGATCGACCAGCTAGTCGAATGGGTACTTGAACATTCGTTTATATTTACCAACACTCATGGAAACATCTACAACATTCGTAATGTCTCTACATGTATCTGGATAATAAAACCTTACAATAAGTTTCAACAACCTTTCATATATACCAAATATAGTACAAGAAGTCTAACATACGAACATTATGGAATTTTCTACCGCTTTCGACTATCTAGATTTTGAGGTTAAACGTATTTGAGGTTATACAATTTTATACTACATATTTACAGAGAAACCATATACCAGTCATGTTTAACACTTAATAAAAGATAATTTAGCATTAAATAAACTACAATTAAAATATATTAAACATACTAATTGAAGGTTTTACACCAGTTACGATGTCGTACCTACGACAAGCAAAGGGATAAATACCTTTATTTTTGAGACAAAACTGTCTACATCATTAGTAGGGAAATTTTATGAATTCTTACCTCCATGGGATTGACAGTTATAGTCAAAGCTGAATCATCCCATGCCATTTCAGTGTCAGCAATTTCCTCCTGTGTAGCTCGATGGTGAGCAGCTCGGATTCTTATAACACCCAGAATGATCATGAAGAGCAAGAAGCCAACACAAACTACTATGATGATTGTCACAGCATGACCTGCAAAAAGGCAGAAGGAATGTTTGGTACAGAAATACGTAGGATACAAGGTAGATTATGTTTAGAACGTAAATACATATACATTTCCGTAACATTAAAGTACTTTCCAATATTTGTACTTAAAAGTTTCTATGGATGAATTATGCACCTCCCAAATTTCCATTTGCAAATAATATTGCAGCACTTTTTACAACTAAATCCTTTTCACAATAATCTCTTTAATGCTGAAGTCAAGCACTGCCTCTTTGGGTCAAACTTTCAGAACCAAATTTAATAGTCTGGGATAACTTTGGGATTGTCAACAAACAGTGTGGCTGCACCATTTAAATCCACTTATGAACATGGATTTTCCTTAATACTGTACTTACTTACCTATTGGACCCCCTATTTTCCCCAATTTTACGGCCAAAAATGTGAAGGGGGTCCAATATGCGATAACCTCAAATTTTGTGCAGGAAACACATGACTTCTAGGCTATAAAGAGCTAAAAATTGTACATGTAAACATTATACACTATTCTTTAGCAAACTAATGAATGTATTTGAGTTGTACTGACTATTTTTGCTGCAAGGCACTATTTCTAAATGTAAAAAGACAATAAATGATAAACACTACTTTGAGGCCTACATATAAAGTAAATTTAGTCCATTTTGTTACCGGTACTCATATCACGTCATTCGTTACATCTCATTAATTCCTCTGATGAGGTTGACATCAGGAAGGGCATACGGTCGTAAAAACTCGCTACGAAGATTCGTCTCACTTCATACTTGACCCCATAGAGAAAAGGGATAAGGTTATCGTATTATCACATTATGCAATATTGATACGAAAGAACTTAATGGCCAGTCATTTGGCTCCGTCAGTTAAGCAGTAGGCCTACCTACAAGGCATTGATTAGGTTAGGTAAGCTATCACCCGGATAGTGCCAAAAGTTCCACAAAGGAAAGAATAAAAATAAATAACAGGAATGTTTGCCGCACTTCATACAACAATCTCAACCACTGGTTGTACCCTTACTTCCAAAATGCCAGTTAACACCTTGCCTGGTATACTGATCAATGAAATATCTCAATACGTGTTGCAATCCTTTCTGTTCCCTTGCTTATAGATAGGTGCAATTATGGCTTTTGTCCAATCAGAAGGTATCTTGCTAATATTCCATGCTAATCTTATTACACTTACGAAGCAATTTTAACCCTGCCTTCCCACTATATTTCAACATTTTAGGACCAATTTAATCTATTCCTGGTGCTTTATAACCTTTCCACTTCCTCGAGCATAATTTCACACAATATTACTGACAGCACAATCTTACAAACTGAATAGAAAATTGACCATCATTTCAAATTAGCAATCTTCTCATGATTTCCCATGCCAGTATTGTTTATACTGTCGTAAACATTCTCTCTCCCTCTCTCTCTTTTTTTTTTTTTTTTTTGTAGTTTAGTGAAGTCTGAAGCTGCAAGCAGTAATAACATTTTTCAATGAACTTCAATCTTATTCTTGGTATTATATCATTAATTCTAATATGCATGACCAGAATATGAAGGAGAGAAAAGGATAAGCTTTGCATCCTCATACTCCATAACCATTTTCAAACTACTTTCTACTCATTAATCTCAGTTCTACAATGTCCACACTGAAAAAGCATATGATAGTGTTCCTCGAAACAATGAGATGCTACACCAGAAGTGCTACAGCTGTGTCCAGATAGGCAACGGACGATCAAAATGGTTTGAAACAAAGAGAGGTGTCGAACAAGGAAGTGCTCTGTCACCACTCCTGTTCGTAATAGTAATGGACAAGGTCATCAAATCTATCAAGAAAATGGACAGTGAACCAAACGCCCTGGTATTTGCTGATGATGTGCTTTTATGGGGAGAGACAGAAGCTGAAGTTCAGAAGAAACTTAATGAATGGAACAACACATTCAAAAGTTTTGGACTGAAGATGAGCAAAACAAAGACAATGGAAATGACCATCAACAGGGAAGGAACAAGCTCAAATATATTTCTGGAAGGAGAAACAATCAGCCTCCCACTTCAAGTACCTCGGAAGCACAATATCGAAAGACAACACTGTTAGGCAGGAAAGATTCAGCAGGACACAGAAAGCATTCTACAGTCAAGTCAGAAATCTCCTCTGGGACTGCAAAATACCACAGAAAGCGAAAACAATCATGTACCACACTTACTTCGTACCAATCCTCACGTACAGTTTAGAGACAAGTACCCTACTAAACAAAGACTTCAGTAGAATTCAAGCAACTGAAATGAGTTTTATTAGAATCATGAACCAAACAACCAGAAAGGACAAGATCAGAAATTAAGTGAATAGGAAAGTAGCTGGTATTGAGATTCCTATTATCAGTGTCATAAAGAAACGCAGACTTCAGTGGTATGGGCACATAATGAGAATGAACAGGGAAAGACCTGCCAGAAAATATTTCGACCTTAATCTCGTAGGAAGAAGACCACAGGGAAGACCAAGAAAACGTTGGATAGAGATTGTAAGATCAGATGTGGAGGGGAGAGGATACAAATGGGAGGATGTACTGGATCAGAAGATGTATGAAGACAGAAGGAGATGGCGAGCACTTCTACACCACACCCGGGAAACTGGAGTTGGAAAATGATGATGATGAATCTCAGTTCTACCACATTAATTTCTTCTCTACTTATGGCAAGCTTGTTTTGTGCTTCTCAGGATAGACACGGAATTTTGATTTCAGCTCCTCAACTGTTATCATGAAACTGAGCAGAGTTCAAACCAGCCCTCAGATCAAGGTAAAAATCTCTGAACTGATCAGAAGTGAAACCTAGGGCTTCCGAGTAAGAGGCAGGCTTGCTACTCCTAGACCCCTGATCGTTATATTAAGACATCAAAAAATGATCGATATCGAAAATTTCCATTGCATTAATGGTGAAATGAGCAATTCTCTATTATACTGGAAGAGAGCAAGAGAAAGTTGGTGAAGCTATTTTGAAAAGATCATGACAAGAATTCTTCCATCAACCAATTCCTAACAGTGTCGTCAAGGTGTCAAGGGATTCATCGAACAAATTGACTTTGCTAAAGTAAAAACTGCTTTGAAGCAAATTAAGCCACGAAAAGACACTGGCTAAGATCTTGTAACAGGGCTGTGGTGCTCTCAAAGATGGGATGCTGCAGGTTAAAATGGCTGCTATTGTTGTAACGACGTTTTCTTTACGTGAACTGGGCCAATTGAATTTTAAACCTTTACTAAGGAGATTCATTTCTTTTTCTGAAAAAACTTGTGCCCGACATATTAACCGTGGTTGGAGTATTGTTTATAAGTGGGATAGATTTTAATGTTTCTGTGTTATGTTCCAATAATTTTGATTTGGTTTCTTTAACGCTTGCGTTTACTGTCTAACGTTATTTGTTTCCTATTTAGTATGTCAATTAACTTATTATTAGCACACATTAGCAAGAATTCCATTCTAAGGGGGAAGTAATAGGAGATAGTTAAATGAGTTCTGTACAGCTGCAACCGAGCTCGATAGCTGCAGTCGCTTAAGTGCGGCCAGTATCCAGTACTCGGGAGATAGTAGGTTCGAACCCCACTGTCGGACGCCCTGAAATTGGTTTTCCGTGGTTTCCCATTTTCACACCAGGCAAATGCTGGGGCTGTACCTTTATGAAGGCCACGGCCGCTTCCTTCCCTGTCCAATCATCGCTATAAGACCTATCTGTGTCGGTGCAACATACAGCAAAAAAAAAAAATTTACAGCTATAAGTTTAAGTATGACTTCTTTTTGTATGACATCTTAATCTCTTTTTTAACTTATGTGAAATTCAATAAGGATAAACTATGAGATTGATTACTTATAAAAGTACATTTTACCGAAGCAATAGGAAAAGTTCCGAAAAATAATGCCCGAAGCTGCGATATGTTTTTTGCCACCATGTAGATTCAGGTCTACTTTCATCAACAGCTGTTAAATATATACTAACAAGTTGTTAGTTAACACCACGTTAAAGATTTAATGAGTTAAGATTCTTGCATTTCTGAGAAATGTTAACACATTGTTAACTCTCGTGAGAGTTATGAACAGTGTGAATCTAGAAGGCAGTGGCAGAACCACGCAGTTTTTGAGCAGGCTCTGATGCAATTTTGTTTGAATACAGCTGTAAAACATGGCGTGTGAAATTAGCATAAAGAGGTTGTCCCAACATTTGAATTGCAATCCTCAGCTAAGAATGGGAAACCGTTTTTTTCTTTTTTCTTTTTTTCTTTTTCCCCCTTCTTCCAGACCTCGTATCATTCTTTAAATGCTGTTCACGATTCCTTTGTAATTTGTCCCAACATCAAACTGCACTTGGATATGGGATTTATTAATTATACTGTTATTTACAGAACCTGACCAGGGCCACCCCCTGATTTCGAGGTTAGGATCATTAATATCTTGAACATTAATATTTAAAAAATATCCCTTCTGATTGCGGCATATTTCAGCTCTACTGCCTCCATGCTATTGGATTCTTTTGAGAGTACTATCAATGCACCACAAACACAAGGAAAACAGTGCATTTCATTATTATTATTATTATTATTATTAACAAATACATCGCAATTCGGAAATATCCTAGTGGCAATGATCACTTACAGTAATATAATAATAAAGTAATATTAAGAAATACTACTAGTTTGACATTCTAAATTCAGCATCATATACAAATTCACACACAAGGTTTATTTTCAGGCCTTAACACTACAGCTTACAATACTATAGGTTGAGCTTACTACAAGCTTAACATTACAACACCGCCATATACAAATTCACGTGTACCTTAAGTATTTCAAATTTTTCCTTTTTTAAATATTTGCTTTATGTCGCACTGACACAAATAGGTCTTGTGGCAACAATGGGAGAGGAAGTCGCTAGGAGTGGGAAGGAAGTGGCCGTGGCCTTAAGGTACAGCCCCGGCATTTGCCTGGTGTGCAAATGTGGGAAACCACAGAAAACCACCATCATTTTACATGATGACTTATGGTAGATTGAGAGGTCCAATTACCATTATCTTAGCATTGTAAACACAGCACGTTAATATACAAATTCATACATACCTTAAATAATTCAGATGCATTAATATTACAATTTACAGTGGGTTGTATTAAATACATGGCACCATCACATAGAAATTTCCACACAATTTACAGAATGCTGGAGTCAATTCTTGAAGCATCTTACATTTTTGAGAAAATGCTCCAAGACAGCTGCAGGTAATGCATTCCAATCATCAATTTCCTGATTTACAAATTAATATTTACCATAGCTTTCTGCAATCTACCTTTTACTTCATACGGATTATTTGTCCTACTTACGTAACAGGGCTTTTCTAGTAGACTACTGAACACTCACCATGCTGGCTTATTCGTGTACGCATTATACAAGGCACATGACTGGGTTTGTTTGTTTCCTTTATCATACTCGTCACATTACTTCTAGGATTGAAATTGTTAAGCATGAATCTTGCAGCCTTTCGCTGTACCATCTCAAGTTCCTTAATGAATCCTGTTTGTGGTACGGATCCCATATGGCTACTCTATATTCCAGGACTGGCCTAATGAGTGATATATAGCCCTGCACCTTCGCCAAGGAACTGCTGCCCTTTAGCACCCTCATTACAAAGTGTAAAGACTAGTACAGTTTAGAAATTACTCTTCCTATGTGGGTCTCCCATTTTAGATCTCTCTTTATGTGGATTCCAAGGTACTTGCATGAATCGTACTCTACAAGTGCGTTCGATCCAACACAATATTGAAAGTCCCTCTGCCGATGTTTCTTTCCTCATTCTAATGGGCCTGCATTTTCGAGAAGTTATTATCATTTTGTTATCAAGTGCCCACTAATGGAGTGTATTTAGATTGGCTTGTAATAACCTATTATCACCAGCATTCTGTATTTTTCTGTATATTTTGCAGCCATCCGCAAACAATCTACATTCACTTCGAATTTCGTCCAGCAGATCGTTGATAAATGCTCTAAATAGAAGTGGTCCTATAACACTACCCTGTACTACTCCCAACATTATAGTATTTACTTCCCAACTTTACCCTCTGCATGGGGTCTGTCAAAAATTCCTGGATCCAAAGAACCACCCTTTTATCAATGTTTTATTTCCATCAATTTATGGATCAGAATGTCATGCATGAGGCACTACATCAAATGCTTTAACAAAATCAATTACAATAGAATAAACTTGCACAACTTTGTCTAATGATTAACTAATACCTTGAAAGAGCGACAACATCTGGGTTTCGCAGGAGAAACCTTTTAAGAAACCATATCGATGGTCATTAGAGCACAAACTTTTTTCCCATTGTTCCCTTAGATATTCTGAAATGAGGTGTTCCATTTGTTTGCATACCATGGACGCAATGTTAATGGGTCTATAGTTGTCCATTAGCAGCCTGTTTTCCCCTTTACAAATCGGGACTACAGTTGCTTTCTTCCAGTCATCTGGAATTTGCGTATTGTTGAGAGACGCAGTAAATAGTATTTCCAAATAGCATAGAATAGCTTTACCTCCCAGTTTCAGAACCTCTCCAGCAATATTATCAGGCCCTGTCGACTTATTTTTCCTTAAGCTCCTCTACCTTAAATTTTCTACAGCTAATTTGGAAGAGAGAACATCAGTGTTAACAATAATGTCTATTGCCAGGCTATTCTGCTCATTAAATGCGTTCCCATACAAATGATTTCATTCATTAGCTATTAGTAGATTGTCAGTAATTACCTCACCTTCTCCTGACATTATCATTGACACATCATGGCTGGCTCCTTTCCTTCTCCGAACATACTTATAGGGATTTCTCCATCCATTTTCCCCGGAAGAATGTATACCCTTCATATATTTGTCAGGAGCAGCTTTTTTTTTCAGAGGCGAGTTCTTTGGACAGCTTGTGAAACCTATTCATATGCTCCAAACTAAGTTGCCCTTTGTTGTACGCTTTCCTTACTTTCCTCTTAAGGTTCCTAATTTTCCTATTGTAGTATTCCGAATCTGGGTTCCGTTTTAGTAATTTAAGGTGCACAAACGGCTCAATAGCCCTATAATAGTATTAACGAAATTATCCCACATTACGATCATGGTTCATGGTGTGGGTTACTGTAGTCACGTCCTAGTTCGTGAACCAGGAGCAATGGCTGAGTGGCTTAGTAAGTGGACCTGAGAGTTGCTATGGAATGGGAGTGGGCATCTCGGACATATTCTGAGTCATGGTCCTCCCTGTGCTCAGGCGGCTAGGACCATACAATTAATGGGTGATCCATAACCGTTAAAGGAGAGGTCCTCACTTGAACTATGTGTAAGTAGGGTAGCATCCTGCTTCATGAATTTACCAAGCTCAGAACATTTTAAGCAAGCCTTGGACCTATGGGAGTAACGGAGTCCCACTCCTATTTGACAGGCGAAGGACTCCTTGGAAACAACTTGGCAAACAAAATGGAATTCGATGGGGAGCTATCAATATTAATGGAGCTTATGGAAGAAAGTAGAACCGGCTGAGTCAGCAAAGAGGATGCATCTGGATGTGCTAGGGGTAAGTGATATTCCAGTAAGGGGAGATAATGAGGAAGAGATAGGAGATTATAAAGTGTACTTGACGGGTGTTAGAAAGGGAAGGACAGAGTATGGGGTAGGGTTCTTTATCAGGAATACCATTGCACACAACATAGTTTCTGTTAGGCACGTAAATGAGCAAATGATGTGGGTAGATTTGTCAGTTGGAGGAATTAGGACGAGAATTGTCTCAGTGTATTCACCATGTGAGGGTGCAGATTAGGATGAAGTTGACTAGTTTTATGAAGCATTGACTGACATCGTGGTCAGGGTCAACAGCAAGGATAGAATAGTGCTAATGGGCGATTTCAATGCGACAGTTGGAAATAGAACTGAAGGATACGAAAGGGTGATTGGTAAATGTGGGGGAGATATGGAAGCTAATGGGAATGGAAAGCGTTTGCTGGACTTCTGTGCTGGTATGAGTTTAGCAGTTACAAATACATTCTTCAAGCATACGGCTATTCACCGCTACACATGGGAGGCTAGGGTTACCACATCCATAATAGACTATATCTTAACCGACTTCGAATTCTGGAAATCTGTTAGGAATGTACGAGTTTTCCGGGGATTTTTCGATGATATAAACCAGTATCTGATCTGTAGTGAACCAGGTATCTCTAGGCCTAGGGTAGAGAAAGTGAAATCTGTCTGCAAATGAATAAGGGTAGAAAATCTCCAGGACGAGGAAATTAGATGGAAGTACATGGATATGATTAGTGAGAAGTTTCGAACAGTACACAGTAAGCAGGTTCAGGACATAGAAAGAGAATGGGTGGCATACAGGGATGCTGTAGTAGAAACAGCAAGGAAATGCCTGGGAACAACTGTGTATAAAGATGGGAAAAGGTAAACATCTTGGTGGAATGATGAAGTGAGAGCAGCTTGTAAACGTAAAAAGAAGGCTTATAAGAAATGGCTCCAAACAAGGGCCGAGGCAGACAGGGATTTGTACGTAAATGAAAGAAACAGAGCGAAACAAATAGTTGTTGAATCCAAAAAGAAGTTGTGGGAAGATTTTGGTAATAACCTGGAAAGGCTAGGTCAAGCAGCAGGCAAACCTTTCTGGACAGTAATAAAGAATCTTAGGAAGGGAGGAAAAAAGGAAATGAACAGTGTTTTAAGTATTTCAGGTGAACTCATAATAGAGCCCAGGGAATCACTGGAGAGGTGGAGGGAATATTTTGAACATCTTCATAACGGAAAAGAAAATCATTTTGGTGGTGTTGCGAACAGCCAAGCTCATGGGGAGGAGGAAAATGATGTTGGTGAAATTACGCTTCAGGAAGTAGAAAGGATAGTAAATAAACTCCATTGTCATAAAGCAGCAGGAATAGATGAAGTAAGACCTGAAATGGTGTAGTATAGTGGGAAGGCCGGGATGAAATGGCTTCATAGAGTAGTAAGATTAGCATGGAGTGTTGGTAACGTAACTTCAGATTGGACAAAAGCAGGAATTACACCTATCTATAAGCAAGGGAACAGGAAGGATTGCAAAAACTATTGAGGTATCTCATTGATTAGTACACTATGCAAAGTATTCACTGGCATCTTGGAAGAGAGGGTGCGATCATTTGTTGAGAGGAAGTTGGATGAAAACCAATGTGGTTTCAAACCACAGAGAGACTGTCAGGATCAGATTTTCAGTATGCACCAGGTATTTGAAAAATGCTATGAGAGGAATAGGCAGTTGTGTTTATGTTTCGTAGATCTAGAGAAAGCATATGACAGGGTACCGAGGGAAAAGATGTTCGCCATACTGGGGGACTATGGAATTAAAGGTAGATTATTAAAATCAATCAAAGGCGTTTATGTTGACAATTGGGCTTCAGTGAGAATTTATGGTAGAAAGTTCTTGGTTCAGGGTACTTACAGGGGTTAGACAAGGCTATAATCTTTCACCTTTGCTGTTTGTAGTTTACATGGATCATCTGATGAAGGGTACAAAATGGCAGGGAGAGATTCAGTTAGGTGGAAATGTAGTAAGACTTGGTCTTAATGGCAAATTGTGTCGAAAGCCTGCAGTCTAGTATCTTGGAACTTGAAAATAGGTGCAATGAGTATGGTATGAAAATGAGCCTTTCGAAGACTAAATTGATGTCAGTAGGTAAGAAATTCAACAGAAATGAATATCAGATTTGTGATACAAAGCTAGAACTGATCGATAATTTCAAGTATTTAGGTTGTGTGTTCTCCCAGGATGGTAATATAGTGAGATTGAATCAAGGTGTGTAGTAAAGCTAATGCAGTAAACTCGCAGTTGCGTTCAACAGTATTCTGTAAGAAGGAAGTCAGCTCCCAGAAGAAACTATCTTTACATCGGTCTATTTTCAGACCAACTTTGCTTTACGGGAGTGAAAGCTGGGTGGACTCAGGATTTCTTATTCATACGTTAGAAGTAACAGACATGAAAGTAGCGAGAATGATTGCTGGTACAAACAGGTGGGAACAATGGCAGGAGAGCATTTGGAATGAGGAGATAAAGGCTAATTTAGGAATAAACTCTATGGATGAAGCTGTACGCATAAACCGGCTTCGGTGGTGGGGTCATGTAATGCGAATGGAGGAGGATAGGTTACCTAGGAGAATATTGGACTCTGCTAAGGAGGGTAAGAGAAGTAGAGGTAGACCAAGACGATGATGGTTAGATTCAGTTTCTAACAATTTAATGATAAGAGGTATAGAACTAAATGAGGCCACAGCACTAGCTGCAAACAGAACGCTGAAAGGCATAACAGTCTATAATGCTAATGTATGTATGTATGTATGTATGTATGTATGTATGTATGTATGTATGTATGTATGTTTATGTGCCCACCTTTTGATGCTCAGCTGGGAAATATTTGCCATCGAAACGCGCAGAATTGAAGGAGGGTCAGCTTTACTATACTCGTACACTTTTATTTTCTCCTCATCTGGTTTAGTGTTTAAGGGATACCTAATATTTAACCCTAGAATTGTAAGAAGGAAATTTAACGCTTATTGGTAACTATACGCTTCCAAGGCGTACACGGCGCAAGACAACATCTGTACTGTCTCCTATATTTCTTTTCTCCAACGTTCTTCATGTTAACTACATCACTAAGTATAGAGGTGAATTCAATTATATTTTCTTTCTGAAACTTGAATTAATTATTCTATTTCCAACACAGACACAAGTGGTACATGAAAATAAACACCAGTAAAAAAAAAATAGACTCTCAAGACAGTCTTACTAGCTTGCTGAAAGTAAATTCGTGTTCCAGAAGTAAAAGAAAAATAACCTACAACAAATTTGATAAAAACTCATATGAAATAAACTAGAAAGAATCGCACCAATCTCAGGCGCACTACATGACGTAAGAGGGGTTATTACTTACCGAACGTGGTCAGGAACACGGCTGGGACGTGACTGACACACGTAGGAGGGCGGGGACTGTTTGAAGCATAGCTGGAGGGTAGGGATGCCCTGTCAAGGTCACTTGCTTTGGTGGGTATTTACATTTGCGTGTACGTCTATGAGGTGTATTGTTACCATTCTAGGGTTAATTCTGCAGCCAAGTGGTCACTAATGCCTGGTAATGCCATACAGCTAACGTGTAACTGATCGGGTCTTACAATACAAACATCTCAAGCGTTGTTTCCTCTAGTAGGAAAGTCTACTACTTGGGTAAATCCAACAACCCTAATTAGTTTGTTTACCGCGACCTGAATGTAGCCCCTTCCCATAGCCTGGCCAGACCAGTTTTTGTCTGGAAGATTGAGGTTACCTGCAATTACAAAACTTTTCTGCATATTGTTGCACGTGCACATAACATCGTACAACCTATAGAGTACCAAGATGTTGTTACCAGGCACCCTATATATTCCTATTATTGGAATGGGGTTGGCATTCCCTTGATCCATGGTTTGCACACACAGCATTTCGTAATCCTAATTAACGCATTTTAAACATCTACCTATGTTCTTCCGTACACAGATAAATACTCCGCCACCCCTAGACTCTCTGTCCCTCCTATATACTTCCCACTCAGCCATGACTCTGTACAAATGACAATATCCACATGTATGATTCAGTAAAATTCTAAAATTCAATAATTTAATTTTGCACGATTTGACAATTCACCTGCAGTAGTCATAGGGTCTTACCTCCATAGTCTATAATCCATGGTTGCAAGTCCCGGTCTCCTATCCTGCAATCCGTCTCCACATACACCAAGTCCAGCTGCTGACACACCCAGTCCATCCAGTTGTTAAAAGCCTTCACCCGCCATAGAGGTACGTCCTTCCTTCACACTACACACTAAGTATGAACTTCACATTCTTAAACTTTTTCTTAGCTACACTCACCAGTTCATACACCTGTACCATTAAATAGTCTACTGACACCTTTTTTTCTAAGATCCCTACATGAAGCACTAACACTTGCACATCATCAGCATCTTCCACTTCTTGAACCTCCTGAGACTGCTGTTCAATTTTTATTCCCGGATAGCAGACTGAGAAATAATTTAATTTAATTTTTGAATGAAATTGTTTTTGTGTATCCTTTGTCTTAGGAAGCCTCCGAGTGGAGGTAGAATTTGAAAAATAAACAAACAGAAACCAGTCCTCCTTGAAATATCACCGCTCCAGCGTATCACCGAGTTGCCCATGATGAGTATGTCACGTGAATTTTTTACAATCGTATCACTTTCCTCCCCTGAGTCAACTCTAGGAATATTATCAGATTCTGCTTCCTTGTTCCTTTTTGTGTTATTTTCTATCTGTACTTTCACTATTTCTTTGAATTCTGCAAGCTTCTGCTCTATATTCTCTATTTTCAAGTCTCTAGTCTCGATTGCCTCCCTCATATTTCCTACAGTGTTACAAATTCTACAAAACCAAAAGTTGTCCAGACTATCTTCTTTTTTCACCTTAGCGCAGATGAAGTGAAACCACTTTAAACACATCACACACTTGATTCCATTCTTTAAGTTCTTGCTACACATTGAAAACTTAATTGCCATTGCTTCTATGGGGGCCTGAAAATCACACTCTACTGCAGGTCCTGGGTTCAACTCAACGCCACCAATAATCAGTAAGGCTGCTAAAACAACTGCCAGAAACCACAAGTTACTAGGTCCAGAAAGACTGCACTGTCACGGGAAGGAGGGCCTCAACCACCCATACTACATCCTATCCTCACCTGGTAAATTTCCAACGTGCAGCCCATGGTAAACAACTTCACTTCAACAGCTCACTCACTACTCATTGAAGTCATGGATAATCTGTTGATGTTCTTCTACAGAAGGAAATATTAAGTAATCTTCTGATGGATGTTTACGCTGCAGAAACTCTGCAAACAATTCTGCCAACTGTAGCTTTTTATTTTCTATTATAGCACTGTCTCCAAGCATTGCATGAAAAATTGTTGGCCGAGAGTTTAATAAAAGGTGTTCGACCTCAAATGCGCATGACGGCACAGAAGACAATTCTCTATACGATGAGAGTGACTAAGAATAAGTTATGATGAATCTGAATCATCTAATGGCGAAAACTGACTAAACAATTAAATGGCAGAAACTGTATTCATTATGCTGTGTGTGCTTCATAAATATATATATTTTAAATTTTCCTTTCAGATTTCCCGGGTGTCTGCTTACAATTGACGTCAGTATATAATTTAATAAATACAGTAATTCTGCTCAGACATTAATCCTTTTAGCACAGAGCATACGCACGTAGTCTTCAACGCGTTGCGGGTTGGAATATCAACATCTGCACCATCAGCTGTTGTAAGTAGCCTAGAAGTCACTGAAGAGGCATACCTGGGAAATGAGTGAGGTAGTTTCCCATTGCATTCCTCACTTGCTCAGAAGTTTGTGCTACAAATCAATCTGTCAAGCCCACTGAAATGTATACACCAACTGACCTTAAGAACAAAACTTTCATACAATTCGACTGGCCGCATAAGAAATGGTGTTACTAGTACTGGTCATAACTCAGTCACTTTCATACTGTCGAAGCTAAGGATGAGGCAGATAGAAAAATGAAAGTACCGTAATATATTTGATCTAGCCCATAGCAGGTGAGACAGTACAGTCTGCACACTCTATCTTACCAAAGAGACGATGGTTACCTGGTTGTACCTGGTTGACAAGAGGGGACAGATAGAGCATACAGAAATACTGTATAATATACCAAATTCCTAAATATTTTGGCTTAAATACATGTAATAAGGGAAACTGTTCCAATCAAAACACCGATGAAAGAAGCTTATTGAAAATTTTTAAAAAAAATGTTAATACAATATTCTGAATATTGTTTGATTATATCAAATATTAAAATATAGTATATTCTAAGTTGCACCCAAATATATTTATACACATGAAAATAAATAAATAAATAAACAAACAAGTAATTTTCCACAGTGGGAGCAGAATGCTGATAATTTCATGACTGAAAAGCCCGAAGGAGCTTGAATACGCTGACACTCGCAATCAGTGAAATGAAATTATGCTTCTCTTCTAGGAACTTCATTTTTGAAATCCTGTATTGTAAATGACTCTTTTTAAAAGTTCAGATCTAGTCTGAACATACACTGACTGACAGAGCAAATGCAACACCAAGAAGGAGTGGTTCAAAAGGGATGAAAGTTGGGGAAAAAACAGAGACGGCACGGACGAATAATTGATGTTTATTTCAAACCGATATGCAGGTTACACAATGCGCACGGCATCGACTCAATAGGATGTAGGACCACCGCGAGCGGCGATGCACGCAGAAACACGTCGAGGTACAGAGTCAATAAGAGTGCGGATGGTGTCCTGAGGGATGGTTCTCCATTCTCTGTCAACAATTTGCCACAGTTGGTCGTCCGTACGAGGCTGGGGCAGAGTTTGCAAACGGCGTCCAATGAGATCCCACACGTGTTCGATTGGTGAGAGATCCGGAGAGTACGCTGGCCACGGAAGCATCTGTACACCTCGTAGAGCCTGTTGGGAGATGCGAGCAGTGTGTGGGCGGGCATTATCCTGCTGAAACTGAGCATTGGGCAGCCCCTGAAGGTACGGGAGTGCCACCGGCCGCAGCACATGCTGCACGTAGCGGTGGGCATTTAACGTGCCTTGAATACGCACTAGAGGTGACGTGGAATCATACGCAATAGCGCCCCAAACCATGATGCCGCGTTGTCTAGCGGTAGGGCGCTCCACAGTTACTGCCGGATTTGACCTTTCTCCACGCCGACGCCACACTCGTCTGCGGTGACTATCAATGACAGAACAGAAGCGTGACTCATCGGAGAACACGACGTTCCGCCATTCCCTCATCCAAGTCGCTCTAGCCCGCCACCATGCCAGGCGTGCACGTCTATGCTGTGGAGTCAATGGTAGTCTTCTGAGCGGACGCCGGGAGTGCAGGCCTCCTTCAACCAATCGACGGGAAATTGTTCTGGTCGATATTGGAACAGCCAGGGTGTCTTGCACATGCTGAAGAATGGCGGTTGACGTTGCGTGCGGGGCTGCCACCGCTTGGCGGCGGATGCGCCGATCCTCGCGTGCTGACGTCACTCGGGCTGCGCCTGGACCCCTCGCACGTGCCACATGTCCCTGCGCCAACCATCTTCGCCACAGGCGCTGCACCGTCGACACATCCCTATGGGTATCGGCTGCGATTTGACGAAGCGACCAACCTGCCCTTCTCAGCCTGATCACCATACCCCTCGTAAAGTCGTCTGTCTGCTGGAAATGCCTCCGTTGACGGCGGCCTGGCATTCTTAGCTATACACGTGTCCTGTGGCACACGACAACACGTTCTACAATGACTGTCGGCTGAGAAATCACGGTACGAAGTGGGCCATTCGCCAACACTGTGTCCCATTTATCGTTCGCTACGTGCGCAGCACAGCGGCGCATTTCACATCATGAGCATACCTCAGTGACGTCAGTCTACCCTGCAATTGGCATAAAGTTCTGACCACTCCTTCTTGGTGTTACATTTGCTCTGTCAGTCAGTGTACAATATAGGCTCCTGGCACTAACAGGTATAAATGGCACGTGTAAAAAAATTGCTAGATAGTGTAGGAATAAATTTCAATATCTAGAAATGCAAAATATTGATAATGGATACACTGATATTGAAATATATCAATTGAATCTATATAACTGACTGGTGGATGTCATTCTTCAAAAAACCGTGGCTTCCATTACAAAATTTGTCCAAAGTTGCAAAAAAATGTACATATTATTTTTGCAAAAAAGATAGTGAATTACTGTAAAAAAAATTCAAGAAAAAGTGGTAAAACTACTAAAACTTGTGATGTTGTGACTGTAAAAGTTAGCAAATTGTGCGAATAGACATTAAAAATCACTTACATTGCATCTACCTTACAATTTATAATTTGTTAAAAAGAACATTTGCAAAAATAATGAGGTCCCTAGTTGTTGTTGACGAAGAGATTGGAAAGGACCAGGACTTGTATGATACCAATTGTGCACTTAATTAACGTACAGTTCCAGCATTTGTCTGGTGTGAAAATGGGAAACCATGAAGAACCATTTTCAGGGCTACCGACTGAGCTCTTCAAAATCACTACAGTATCTCCAATTATATAGCCTGTGTGATACAGCCAAGTAGTTTGGTAAGACTTCATGGTCATAAGGTATTCTTTATTTTTATAGTATTCAATTAATATGAAGATAAAATGAAAGGAGTGGCTGTGCATGTTAATATGCTACGGGTATCGAACCCGGGAGATGCGTAGGTTTGAACCCCACCGTCGGTTGTCCTAAGAACGGTTTTCTGTGGTTCCCATTTTCACTTCCAGGCGAATGCCAGGACAGTTCCTATTCATAAGCCACATCTGATTCTTCCACTTTCGTCGCCATAAGACCTATCTGTGTCGGTGCGACGTAAAGCCCGTAGCAAAAAAAAAAAAAAATCTTCCACCTCCTTGTTCACCAACATTCATCTTCATAAGCTAAACTGAGGTTGGCATTAGGAAGGGCATTTGGCCATAAAAATCATGCAAAATATATATAAATCATAAATAAATATATAAATGCAAACTAGCACAAGCAAGGAAGAGCTTTCTTAAGAAAAGAAATTTGCTCACTTCAAACATTGATATAGGAATTAGAAAGATGTTTCTACAGACTTTCATCTGGAGTGTGACATTGTATGGAAGTGAAATATGGACGATAAATACCTCAGAAAGAAAGAGAATAGAAGCTTTTGAAATGTAGTGTTACAGAAGAATGCTGAAGATGAGATGGACAGATCGAATCATGAATGAATGAATCAAATTGGTGAGAGGAGATTGATTTGGCTAAATTTGTATTGCAAGCCGTCCACTTCATGACCGTATCGATGAGTACAATCAACAAATTAATTTAAAATTAATTTAAATTTGATTGGCTAAATTTGACGAGAAGAAGAGATAGAATGATAGGACACAACTTAAGACACCCAGGACTTGTTTAGTTGGTTTTTGAAGGAAGTGTAGGCAGTAGGAACAGTAGGGGTAGACCAAGGTAAGAATATGACAAGCAGATTAGAGCAGATGTAGGATGCAACAGTTATGTAGAAATGAAAAGGTTAGCACAGGACAGGGTGGCATGGAGAGCTGCATCAAACCAGTCTCTGGACTGATGACTAAAACAACAACATATAAATCATAATATACATTCATCTCGCATTATCCCTGACCCCAGATCAAGTAACGAGACTAACGGGTAGACAATACAATTAATATGAAGATAAATTTACAGATTCTTAATTACCTAGCAACAATTTGTCCATAGTTTATAGTAATTTATCCAAAACACAGAGGAATATTGTGTAGTCTATGTCATTTTACCAACTACACAATTGATAAATACCAAAAAAAATATTCAACATAAATATGAAGGAAATAAGAGCAGATTTTACTTACTGCCACCAGCAACAACAGTCTGAGCAGAGTCCATATTTGAGGTCAAATATACATCATTAATAGTCTGGGGTGGCCTCAGTTCTGCATGGTGTCTTTCGACATGAGCATGAGCAGGAGATGGTTGAGATTGGCTCATGTCAGAAACAGAATGGTGATCTGCTGCCTTTTTAGCTTCGTGCACACTCTTAGTCAATGTGGTAGGTTTTACACTCTCAGTTGGTTTGTTCAAATTTTTATTTGCTGGCAAACGTGGGTGAATTACAGTTAACTGGAAAGAGAAATTGAAAAAAAAAAAAGAAATTTCAGAACATATTTCTTATGCAAAAGCAGGGCAAATATTGTGGTGTTGGCAGTATAAAAAACAAACCAAAAAAACCTGGAGGACGATGGACAAGGGGAAGATGGTGATATAGACTCTTTGGATGAGGTGTTTGTCATAATTATTTTTGGAATTATTCTTCTATTCAAATATATGATTGCTTAAAGTGGTCTAACATCTAGGTCATCGGCCCCTATCCACATATATGTAATTCCCTACAATATTAAAATAGTCATAAATGTTATTTGTTTTATATCATTTCTGTTAGCCAGATTTTGGAATTTTGTGCAGCAGGTGTTTCTCAACCTGCCAGAAACCAAAGACACATAGTTGTCACAGTTAAACACCCTTAAATGACACTGATCACCTTGGGAACAGAAGGATTAATACCAAACAGACTTGAGTCACTAAGGTCAGCAGGGAAAACCACACTAGTGTCCAAAAGTTAAGCATAATCACTAAACGAGGCCATACCGCCTGATAGGAATGTCAGGTGGATTGTTGAACAAATGGAACCTGACGCACACAACTTGTCCAAAGAAACATTATTATGAAGGAAATAGGAGCAGATTTTACTTACTGCCACCAGCAACTAACAAAACTTGGCAATGTCTTCCACAACAAAATATGCTGTTAATAGGGTGTATGGTTACCCTTAACGGCTTCCCAGCGGTGTGGCATGCTCTCTATCAGATGGTCCAAGAGCTCTTGTGGCAGGTGATCCCATTCCTCCGAAAGGGCAATGCAAAGGTCTTAAAGGGTCCTTGGTGGAGGCTGATGGGATGCAATTTGCCTCCCCAATGCATCCCAGGCATGTTCTATAGGATTCAGATCTGCAGACCTCGCTGGCCAGTCTATGCGATGGATGTCTTCCCCAGCCAGAAATTCATCCAGCAGAGAAGCGTGGTGCGGTCGGGCATTATTGTCCATTAAGAGGAAGTCTGGACCAACCGCACCTCTGAAGAGTCGGAACATGTGATCCCAGTACCTCATCCCTGTATCTCCGAGCATTAACAGTGTTCCTCAGACCGCCCATGAAGATGTGCAGGTCTGTACGGCCATTCAACATGATACCGCTCCACACCGTGACGCCGCCACCACCATACTGGTCCCGTTCTACGATGTTCCTGTGGTTGTACTGGCTACCCGGTTCTCTCCAGATTAATATATGACGGGAATCATTCTGCAAACTGAAGCGGGATTCATCTGTGAAGAGCACATGCCTCCATTCATTCATGGTGCAGTTTCGATGTTGACGGCTCCACTCTCTGTGCTGGAGTGAGCGGGACGCACACCAATGGATGTCGGGCAAACAGCCCTGCTATTCTGAGCCTTTGGTACACAGTTTTCCGGGAAACAGCAACCCCTGAGACGGCTGCAAGCTCCGTCGACAATTATCTTGCAGGTGCACTCCGATTTCGTCGGGCGGTTAAGGCCAGATATCGGTCCTGCTGTGGGGTGGTTACCCTTGGTTGACCCGGTACTGGCCTATGACCAACATCTCCTGTGTCTCAGAATAGTCTCCAAAGCTTGGAAACAACACTTTGTGGCACATTCAAGGATACGGCGACTTCGGTCTGTGTCTGGTCTGCTTCCAGGCGGCCGAGTATTCTACCCTGCAAAACGGTGTCCAAAGGGTATCGTTGTGCCATTATGTTGTTACGTTCACCACGAGGCTACACTCCGCACACTATAATAGGGCACACATGACTGAGGGAATATGGGGTGGAGGCACTGGCTGTGTTTACCTTGAGGTTATGCCACTAGTCAAAGCAGGGAACACTCCTTTCCTATACAGAGCGAACAAGTAAGGTTCGCAGGTGCATATGTCGTGCGTTTTGCGGTCTATTTCCTGTTGCCCTGCTTACTCGTGACTTATGCTTAACTTCTGGACACTAGTGTTTAATCAGTTGACTTAAAGTTAACCTTACCTGGGCAAAAAACCACATATGGGTTACTTGTCGGTATCTTTGTGGGTGTAAAGATATATATGGCCCTGCACAATGATTCGAAATGTTACCAGCTCTTTGAGTTCAAATAGTTACACGAATAGTCAACAGATAACATAAGCTGTATTTCTGAAAATTTTAAAGCTGGATGCTGGCATTACGACTATGCTAGGCACTTAGCTTTGTGCGTTATCAGCCGAGATCGTCGACTGTGCGTGATTGAAGAATATTGTGGTATACATTTTGTTGTCCCCCCAAATTTTTGGTAAAATGGTTAAAAGAAAACTAATCACAAGTGATGAAATAGTTAATGAAAGTGGCAGTGAATGCCGATTTTGCGAGATTTCTTCTGGTAGCCATAGTAAATGCAAGAGTGGCACAAGTGACTGTACAGACGATAGTGCACGTGAACCAGACTCTGCCTGGACAGATGCGAGAAATTTTGTTCCTGGCTCATCAACTACGATTCCAATATATTAATAATGATAATAATTTTTACGTCCCACTAACCAATTTTTTAAAATGGGTTTTGGAAACGCTGAGGTGCCGGAATGTTGTCATACAGGAGGAGTTCTTTTACATGTCAATAAATCTACCGACACAAGGTTAACGTATTTGAGCACCTTCAAATACCACCGGATTGAGCCTGAATAGAACTTGCCAAACTGGGGTCAGAAAGCCAGCACCTCAACCACCTGAGCCACTCAACTCCAATATACAATATTCAGTGGGTGACGTCCGACTCGTTGGTTGAACTGTCAGCGTCCAGGCCTTCGGTTCAGAGGGCCCCGGGTTCGATTCCTGGTCGGGTCGGGGATTTTAACCTTAATTGGTTAATTCCAATGGCACGGGCGCTGGGTGTATGTGTTGTCTTCTTCATAATTTGATCCTCATCACGACGCGCAGGTCGCCTACAGGTGTCAAATAAAAAGACCTGCACCTGGCGAGCCGAACCCGTCCTGGGATATCAAAATCAAATCAAAATTTCTTTATTTGCAAATGAGGTGTCTACCTCGGTGGCAAATGGTACACTAAAATACATTATTGTCAAGCACTAAATATTAAATTAACAAGAGAAGAAAATTTTTCCTATAATACAATATTATACAATTTACGCTAACAATGTTTTCTATTAAACACACAGCTCATCCTTAATAAATTTATATTGTTTACAAAATTCTAATTATATCTCCTGTACTACTTACAAATATAGTCAACTGATATACAGTATGTGGAATTGCTTCAAATGATACTATAAAACTGGTATAACATTAATATTTACATTGCATTTATTTATTTACTATTTTTTTTTTTACCCGTTCTTGATCCTAAGTAGCATAACGACCTGCTGCGTCTTAACCAGAGCCCCTTTTGCCACCACTTTTCAGAGTTCCTGAAGGGCCTTCACAGCTACCGTAGCGGTCCCAGGGCCCTCGAAGTCCCCACTGTACTTCACCCCTACAGGCAGTCCCCTACTTTGGCTGTCCAAACTCCTTAGACCAGGGGATGGAATTAATTTATTCACACACATTTTTTTTTTTTTTTTACAATAACCTGCACCGGTCGAATGCCCTCTAACACTTCATTTATTTTCTCTGTTGCTGTTTATTCTCTTCTTGAATATCTGTACAGATTTTGGAAAAGGATCAAACACTACCCCTGGTAAACTGTTCCACTCCTTCACACCCTTCCCAATGAATGAAAATTTACCCCAATCGCTTCTGCTAAAATTCCTTCTAATTTTATATTTGTGGTCAGTCCTGCCGATATAATTATTTTCCAACTGAAGCCTCTCACGGATATCTCCCCATGCTTCTTCTCCTGTATAGGCTGTATATAATCCTGTAAGTCTAGTTTTCTCCCTTCTCTTACTTAAAGCTTCCCACCCAAGTTCCTTTAACATTTCTGATACACTACTCTTTCTCCTGAAATCCCCTGTTACAAATCTTGCTGCTTTCCTCTGCACACTATCTATTTCTTTTATTAGGTATTCTTGGTGAGGATCCCAAACACTGTTTGCATATTCCAATAATGGATGAACCATACTCAAGTAACTTTTTTCTTTTAATTCTTTGTTGCATCCTTTAAGTAGCCTCATTATGACATGTAATGATCTGTATGCTTTCCCAACAATGTCATCAATATGACCCTTCCAGTGCAAATTACTTTCAAATCTCACACGTAAGTATTTGCACTTGCCATCTTTTGGGATAACTACCTCATCCAAAGTATATTCAAATTCAGTTTTAAAGCTCCTGTTTGTAAAAGTTGTAACAGTTGATTTGCCTCCATTAACCTTCATATTATTTTCTTCAACCCATTGTTGGATACTTTCAAGGTCCCTTTGTAATTCTGAACAATCCTCAATGTTGTTTATTTCTCTATAAACAATTATGTCATCTGCATACAATCTTATTTTTGATGTTATATTGTTCCCTAAATCATTTGCGTATATTAAGAAAAGCACTAGTAGCCATACAACATTTCATTTACATTTCAGTGGGTGGCTGTATTACCATCACATTTTGATCAAGGTATTGATCCACTAGAGAATTTTTATCCTTTCTTTGATGAGATGTTTGTGATAATTACGAATGAAACTTTCATTCAGAGAAACACAGTAAGAAAGCAACACCCCTAACTTAAAGGGCAGGAATTGCATCACGGTCTCCCCGAAGTGTTTCAGACAGGAAAGGATTTATTATTATATATATGCGAATAAGCCCATTAAGACTACACACTATTATTATTATTATTCCCATTCTCTCTCCTTCACATGGTATTTATACAGTGAACGAATTATACTGGTATGCGAAATTAAACTTTCTGACCTAATACGATGTAATTGGCTTTACGTCCCACTAACTACCTTTACGGTTTTCAGAGATGCAGAGGTGCCAGAACTTACTCCCGCAGGAGTTCCTTTACGTGCCAGTAAATCTACCGACACGAGGCTGATGTATTTGAGAACCTTCAAATACCACCGGACTGAGCCAGGATCTAACCTGCCAAGTTCCGGTCAGAAGGCCAGCGCCTCAACCTTCGTGAGCCACTCAGCCCATCAAACTTTCTGATCGTTGCATTATGTTCAAATAGCAATTTTTCATATTTTAGACATGTTGAATCTGGATCTAAAGTCAGTTTTTCTCCATCACATCAGATTTGTTTTTTCGTTGTTATTTTCACTAACCATAGAACACCTATACACACATATACGAGGGGCATACTATATTGTTCTACACTTTATTTTTGTACGTCCAGGTATGGTTCACATTTCACTTTTGAAGGTGGTGTCGTGTAACCAGTGTCTTGTTCCACAGTTTGGTAGCAGCACAAGCACAGGGGCCAACGAATGCACTTGTCATAGCCATTTCATAACAACACTGTCAGCATAGCAGCAGACAACATGGAAAGCAACCGTCAGGGACAGCGCTATACGACTTGGTTCCTATGGAAACAATGTCGCCATTCGCTTGCCAACTGATGGCACTGTTCGACATTTCTTTGGCCTAGACTGCCCGTATGTTTCCATTGCATCGATTGTTGTCTCGTTTTTGGTTCATGGTAATGAAGCCATGGCTCATCACCAGTCACAAGCCTAACCATAAAGTCGACTGAATCTTGATCATGGCGTTGCAAAAGTTCTCTGCACACGTCCACATGCCTCTGCTTTTTGTCTGCAGACAAGAGTTTAGTAGTGTTGGCTACTGAATGCATGATTCGAAGCAGTGTATCGATTCATTCATGTGTCCGAGTGAATGGATTCACAGGAACAGCGAGCTCACGGGACACGATTCAGCTTACACCCAGCGGGCAGTGCTGAGTGGCGCACTCACGGCTCACTAGCGGGACACTGGACGTTGGTGGGGAGCCGAGCTTCCGCAGCAGCGAGACAATGAATTATGGCACACCGAAAGAATAGTGCCCAAGCACGGCTCAGTGAGGCCTAAGATACACACGGCTCCTTATCGGCACACTGGACACTGGTGGAGAGCCGAGCTTCGCTCGGGCGAGACATACAGTGAGCCATAGCACACTGAAAGAATCGTACGTAGTCACGGATCAGTGAGACACAAACACACACACAGTTCATCATCGGTACAATGGACATTGGTGGGGAGCCGAACTACTTCTGAAGCAATACATACAGAGCCATGGTACACTGGGAGAATCATATCCTATAATGGATTCTCAAGCTCAGCTCATTTGAAAATAATACCCGCTTGCAGTCACTGTCCTCTTCTTACAGGGAGGTTTAAATAATGGATGGATTTATTTGCAGTGTTAAAAACGCAGTCAAAACAAAATTCTAAAGTAGCTAGTAAGTAGGTAGGCTATTAGGTTATACTATTTATTAGTTTAATGAATCTTAGTATTATAACTTAGTTGACATTTGACAATAATTCGACTCTAGCCTGTCCTATGACTATGAGTCATGCTCATGACCACTCAAAAGTACCTGTTTTATATTGGGAAGAACGGCTCAGTATTCTCTCAGTTCGTATGTCACATCGTTGCAGAACACTTCAATCATATGTGGACAGTAAGTGAGCCGAGTGACGCAATAACTTAACCAGCAGTATGCTGAATCAGAAAACCAGTGGGCTACTGTACATTTTGGGTGGCCTATACAAAATATGACGATTTAAAAAAATCCTCTGCTGATAGAAAAATACATATTTTCAAAAATGACTGAGCGAGTTGGACGTGCAGTTAGTATCATGAAGCTATGCATTTACATTCGGGGGATGTTGAGTTTGAATCCCACTGTCGGCAGCCGTTAAGATGGTTTTCTGTAGTTTCCCCATTTACACACCAGGAAATACTGGGACTGTACCTTAATAAAGGTCATGGCTGCTACCTTCCTAATCCCAGACCTTTCCCATCCTGCATAACCGGAAACCTTCGATGTATTAGCGTGACTAGCATTTTTTTCTATGAAAATAGTTCATAGTATGAAGACCAGATGGGAGCAGCGAGCACTGAATGCTGTGTTGCTACCTTACCAGTACATGCTACACAGATGCAGTAGGAGCGGTGACTCTAATGTGCCGTGAATTGGATCACTGTATCAATTCAGTAACGTGAACGGAATAAAATGAATCAAATGTTCCATCACTAGAGTCTAGGCACCCACGTGGATGACACCTTCCCCAACTGTAAGTGGCTGTGCAAGATCCGCTGCAGGGTGTTTCGGTTAATTCCAGTGGTTGCCTCCATTTCCGTAAATGTGATTCATTTGTTTCCTTGGATGGCCTGTTTGACCCGGGCAATGTTGGCTGGTGTTGACACTGTCGCATTCCTTCCAGAACTGGTTCCCTTTTCCACCGGTGTGGATACCACCCAGTTGTGAACTGTTTTCCGTGACGGCGCATGTTCTCCATGGACTGCCACCAAGCGCCAATGAATTTCTGCAATGGTCATGCCTTCTTTCCACAGGAACCAAGTCGTATAGTGCTGCCCCTGACGGTTGCTCTCCATGTTGTTATGAAATGGCCATGACGAGTGCATTTGTTGGCCGCTGTGAGTGTGGAACAAGACATTAGCTACACGTCACCACCTTCAAAAGTGAAATGTGAATCATACCCGGAAGTACAAAAAATAAAGTGTAAAACAATATAGTACGCCCTTCGTATATATATGAGAATAACATAAAAAAGTGTAAAACAATATAGTATGCCCTTTGTATATATATGAGAATAACATAAAAATAGGAAATTTACTGTGTAAGCAGGTTTGAAGAACAATACTAATTACAAGCGTTACACCGCTTTGCATCTACTGTTTTACTAACATGTTCTAGAATGGCGATCTGCGGTTACAATTTTACGACATCTGGACTTATGTTAAGAAACTCCTTTGCATTGCATTTCGCTTGTGAGCTATAGTTGTTCTTTCTCTCTTCAACAACCCGTAGTATTTGCCAGCATGTTCTGGTTCCATTTCCAATGATATCTGCATTCCATTTCCCTTATAGCCTGATGGAAATTTTCTCTTTGTTCTTTATGCAGCATTCCGAGGTTCTCAGGGAAATATCCAAATATGAATGTAACATGTGACCTTTAAGCTCACACTGCAGCTTAAATCTTGGAAAGAAACAATCGCTGCACCATTTGTTTGTAGTGTGAATCCACAGGGTTACCAACAAAATTTTTGACTACATTCCGGAATGCTTTCCATGTCGACCGTTCTGCTGTGCACATAATGTTTCAAAATCAGCATCAAGAAGAAATTTTCCTAAACCTAAATCTGTAAAGATACCCTCTTCGACTTTAGTATTACTGATGCCAGGGAATCGATGGCAAAGGTACTGAAAACATTTAACTTCATTGTTTGCAGCCTTAATGAAATGCTTCATATGCCCTAGTTTCATATGAAGTGGAGACAGCAGTATGTTAGACACATAGGACACTTATGAAGACCCAAATCTCTTTTCACTAGTAAGTGAAGTAAGACTCAGACATTGGCGCAAAAAGAACTATAGCAAAACGGGACCACTCAGCAAAACCTCTTGTTGGTTCTAGGCTGTGAGCGTGATTATATAGGGTTGCCAGATAGCTGTAGGAGATCGCATTAATAAATGAAGCCAGAATTAATATTAAAACAACACTTCTAAAACAACATAACTATTACATTAGTGCATGTGGATAAAAAATTTAATACCAGATTTTAAAGAAATGTGATGTGATAAAATGACATTGGATCCTGATTCAGGATGCAAAAGTCATCCTAGAAAACAGTACAGGATGGAGGCAATGAAATCATCGTAGGTCAGTTTTTATTATAGTGATAACATTCAGAACCGTACACTGCTAATTTTTAGGACTGGGATTATTGTTATTATTATTATTATTATTATTATTATTATTATTATTATTATTGTTGTTGTTGTTGTTGTTTATTACTATTATTGTGTTGTCTCATCCATAAGGTATCAATTCAGTGAACGACTATTACAGCAATAACATCATTCAGAACTGTACATTGCTTATTTTTAGGATTGTGATAAATTACAGTATTATTATTTCTCTCCCTTGCTGTATTTAGTCAGTGAACTGTGATTACTAGAGCCCAGAAATTAGGCAAAATGCCTTTTTTATCTAGATGGATATATCGAAGAGTAACAGAGACAAACCACAAAATAAAAATTTCATGTTTCCGTACTGACAGCTGAACTAATATTCTTTAAATCACTATAATAATGATTTATTACTGAACAGTATCCTCTTTACTTAATACCTTATTGTTAATGTGAATTTAAACAACTTATATGTCACATTCATCACATCTATATAGGTTTCGATCCTGATTGGATCATCTTCAGTAGATTGCTAAAACTGACATTACATACTGTAGTCAAAAACATTTAAAACAGAAGAAAGAATAATGTGTTAAAATGTTCTTATTAAGAAAAAGTTCATGCACAATGAAGATTTTAAACCGCTACCTTATAAGAGCATAAACTTTTCTTAATAGGAACATTTTAACATTCATTACATCATTCTTCTTCAGTTTTAAATGTTTTTAACTACAATATGTGATTTCAATTAGAGCAATCTACTGAAGATGATCCAATCAGGATTTTTTTTTTTTTTTTTTTTGCTAGTTGCTTTACTAGCACCGACACAGATAGGTCTCATGGCGACGATGGGACAGGGAAGGGCTAGGAGTGGGAAGGAAGCGGCCGTGGCCTTAATTAAGGTACAGCCTCAGCATTTGCCTGGAGTGAAAATGGGAAACGACGGAAAACCATCTTCAGGGCTGCCGACAGTGGGGTTCGAACCTACTACCTCCCGAATACTGGATACTGGCCGCACTTAAGCGACTGCAGCTATCGAGCTCGGTCCAATCAGGATTGAAACAAGTATAGATGTGATGTGAAATTTAAGATTTTAAAATAAACATTAACAGTAAGGTATTGAATAAGGATACTACTACTTCTTTACTTACCGCTTTTCCCACACCGTGGGATCGCGGGTGCAAACTGCATCACACGTGGATTTGGCCCTGTTTTATGGCCGGATGTCCTTCCTGACGCCAACCCTATATGGAGGGATGTAATCACTATTGCGTGTTTCTCTAGTGGTTGGTAGTGTAGTGTGTTGTGTGAATATGAAGAGGAGAGTGTTGGGACGGACATAAACACCCAGTCCCCGAGCCAGAAGAATTAATCAGGAGCGATTAAAATCCCCGACCCGGCTGGATATTAGACCTGGGACCCTCTGAACCGAAGGCCAGTACGCTGACCATTCAGCCAACGAATCGGACTGAATAAGGAGGATACTATTCAACAATAAATCATTGTTTAACTGATTTAAAGAATATTACTTTAACAGAGACAAACAGGTTTCCACACGTTTGGGAATGGAAGGACCAGTTATTAGGTACCTTTTTTGCCTATTTTAGCTTCCGTAGCCTATTTGATAGTTTAACTCATTAATGACGGGCTACATTAATGAACGCAGTTTCGTATTGGTGTACGGGCGACAGGCTATGTAAATTAAACCTTTTTCTCACATTGCTTCATTCTTGTGTGATTTTATCCTCTCCGCTGTTTATTAATCGAATTGTTTCGTGTTTACAAACTAAAGTCTTTGTTGATCGGAATATACTGTACATAGATATATTTTTTCCTCGACAATGCTTTCAGCACAGGAAGTGTGGTTTCATAACACTCAGTACCGCGTGACCGAGTGTATCATCAGGTGTCAGCAAGGCGTGCCGTAGCTAGAAAGCTTGAACGAGGATGAAATATTTCTAGAATTGCATGCTGATAGTTTATCTGATGTCCCCAGTGATTGTGAAAGTGTAAGTATTAGTGATTTTGAAGATGTGTGTCCGCCGACATAAAAATATACGCGCGGAAGTGAAAGTGCAACGTTCAGTTCAGACGAGTCTGTTGCCGGCGACAATAATGAGCGAAGATGCCAGTGAGAGTAGTGACAGTGAGGTTGATGGATGGACAAATAAGGATGAAAACAGAGTCCTAGAACCATTTATATATTTCACAGGCCTCACTTATACGGTCAGTAATTCTGCGAGTATCCCGGATGTAGTAGATCATTCCCGAGGCGATGACTTGCTTCAGCTTCTTGTGGAACAATCAAATCTCTATTATGAACAAAATTCCGGGACGTATAAAACCTCCCCCAAATCCCAGAAATGGAAAAATATAAATGTGATGGAATGAAAAAGTACCCTCAGAAGCCCTGCAGAGTATGCGCTGCACACAAGAAACGCAAGGACATAAGGTACATCTGCTCGGCTTATCAAGTTCCCTTACACAAGGGCAGCTGCTTCACGCATAACCACATTAAAACCAAGTACTAGAATCACTGGTAAGTGCTCCCACCATGTTTTAATAATTTATTCCATGTCATTTAAAAGTTACATGTATTTATATTTCATCCTACTTCTCAAGCTAGGTGTGCTTCTGTTGCCGGTCCACAGGAAAGAACGGAGTAGTTCGTGCACGGACAACAATGTGTTAATGCCTTTTTTTTTTTTTTTTGCCTTCTTAAAGTAGTTGTGGATATTTTTTGCTGTTATTTATGTATTAAAATTAATCTAAGGAAAGAAAAAGTATTTAATTCCAATGCACTGTATTAAAAATAAAGAAAAAATTTCACTTTAGCTTAATAGATAAAAAATAACATTTACATAAATTATATGAGGGTTGCCAGGTCACGTCCTTGCTATGCAAAATTAACTGCTGGTGGTGATTATTATTTTGAGAGGAAGAACAACTTTGTAACCATCCTCTGATAACACTAATTGGAAGAAAAATGAAAGAGGTCCTATACTTCAAAAAATGAAGTTATCGGCAAAAGAAAGGGAAGAACCACGAAGAGAACTAAAATGAAGGATTTCCTAGGCCTCGCAAATCTAATACTGTCAGGGTCGGAAAAGAACAAGAATTGACCAAGGGAGGCCAGACAGGAAAGGTAAGAGCGAGGAACCTGACACAAGTAAGTGGAAGCAATGTCAGACTCAGCTATTTAACTGTGGTCGCCAACCCACAATCCCAAGTTGAGGGGCCCTGGTCCCCCATTTAGTCACCACCTCTTATGACAGACAGGAGGTACCACTGACGTTGTTCTATCACCCCCACCCACAGGGGGATGTAAGATAAAGTACTAAAATATGATGCAGATGTGTGTTACGTAGCTTACATTAAAGCATCTTTATAATTTTAGTGCCCAATTTTTGTCGTTATAAATCCTTGTTTTAATTATTTTACTGTCTAGTTCCTAAATGTTAAGTGCTTATTTGCCTGCCTATTTTAGCAAAATTAAATGCCTGAACTTCCAGGCACTAGTGATTACAATAATAAACTTACAATTCCACAAACTACGTTATACTAGTAAAATTGTTCAGCGACACTTGTAGCCTACCGTTTTTGCGGTAACAAATTTTTACAAAGTAATAAATCTTTGTTCCTGGAACAGATCAGAACTGCAATACACGAACACTAAAATATATACAGTTTTTATACATTAATGTATAATTTAGGATAGTCTTAGCAGTACCATATTTACGCGAATAATTCCCGCAGGTTTTAAAAAAAAAATTGAGGCACGAAATTGGCGTGCGGGTTTTATTTGCGTCAAGGTTGACAACATGCTCCTGCTCACCTAGTTTTCAATGTTGGGTGTACAGTTACTTTACAATGGCGAAAAATGAAAGTATCCTCCTATTCAATACATCATATATTCCGTCATTAAACGGAGTAAACAAGTTCAGACATGTTTCGGCTCGTTTGAGCCATCTTCAGTGAAAAAATTAGGGGGGTTGGAATAATTTACATAATATGAGTTGAAAATATGCTAAAAAACATAATGAAAGCGCAAATGAAAAAACAAACAAAAGAGAGCCTAGACGGAAACAAAATAGCATAAATATACAATATTTACATCAATATGCAGAGCAAAAAACAACTTATTGCGACAAAATTCAGTGAAACAGGTGTTAATTTGAAATAATAATTGATACTAAAAACTGCGTTAACCTAAGAAACAAGGGAATGAGAAAACAAATGATGCAGATGGAAATGAATAATAGTAGCACATGGTGAGGTTGTGGACCTCATAGTTTACAAATTATTAGTTTATAAAAACGACAAAACAGTTTGAAATCGCTGTCAAAATCCTAGTGGAAACCCATCACATAAAATTGGTCAGGAGGAGAGCGGGAGCAAACATTTTGAGAGAAAACAAGCCTGAATTAACCTTTTCACCTGCAGGTTAATTCAGGCTTGGTTTCTCTCAAAATGTTTGCTCCCGCTCTCCTCCTGACCAATTTTATGTGATGGGTTTCCACTAGGATTTTGACAGCGATTTCAAACTGTTTTGTCGTTTTTATAAACTAATAATTTGTAAACTATGAGGTCCACAACCTCACCATGTGCTACTATTATTCATTTCCATCTGCATCATTTGTTTTCTCATTCCCTTGTTTCTTAGGTTAACGCAGTTTTTAGTATCAATTATTATTTCAAATTAACACCTGTTTCACTGAATTTTGTCGCAATAAGTTGTTTTTTGCTCTGCATATTGATGTAAATATTGTATATTTATGCTATTTTGTTTCCGTCTAGGCTCTCTTTTGTTTGTTTTTTCATTTGCGCTTTCATTATGTTTTTTAGCATTTTTTCAACTCATATTATGTAAATTATTCCAACCCCCCTAATTTTTTCACTGAAGATGGCTCAAACGAGCCGAAACATGTCTGAACTTGTTTACTCCGTCTAATGACGGAATATATGATGTATTGAATAGGAGGATACTTTCATTTTTCGCCATTGTAAAGTGAAAACCGTCAATACGGAATGATTCTAATATCTTGTAATGGGTGTACAGTTATGCTTTGTGTAACTGCAGATGGAAGAAAACTGTCACCATTTGTCATATTTAAATGGAAAACAGTTCAGACCTAATTTAAAACCGACATTACATTTTTTTAAAAATAGTATTTTACATAGTAATTTAAATTAAAAATTTCTATGTGTCACGACAGAATGCGTCTTCCTGAACGTGCAGGGGTTGCTTTCCAGACTTTCACTTTGGTGTGTTGACAGTGTATTTCATAGTTGCTAAGTTTGAGTGAAATCTTAATTCTTTTGTGTTCAGAGTTTTAAGGAATGCCACAATATCACGTAACAGGCAGTGTGCGAAGAAGCAGAATCCGCGATTGTCAATGCCAATGAAACTGAATTCCTTTTTATGCCTAGCCCCAACGGACTTTTTTAAAGGAGATGGGGTCACTGCACTGTGTTGCATTGCAGACGGAAGCGAAAGATTTCCTCTACTCGTCGTAGGAAAGTTTGATAAGCCACGATGTTTTAAGGGCATCGAGTACTTTCCGTGTTAGTACAAGGCATCTAATATGCATACAGTACAGTAATCCAATGAACAAAGTACTTGCACAAGGGAGCTAGCATAAACTTCTCCTTGCCTTTGAATAATTTTTCTTTCGTTGCATGTGGTTGTGTTTGCCAGTGAATTATCCAAGTGCATTATCTGAATACTGTAAATGCATCTTGTTGGATACATTCTGGAAATACTGTAGTTCTATTTCATGGAATATGAAATGTTTAAACTGTGAATCAATGTTAATTGCAGGCAGTAACGGGTCTTAGAATATTTTGTGACATGGCAAGGGTTGGCATTTCTAAAGTACGAGTTGGCAGTTAATTCAAAATCATATAATTAGAAGTCGGATTTTTACGTCCCAGCAACTTCGAATTAATGAGGTTTTACTGTATCGCAAAACTAACATCCAAGTTCGCCGGTGTGTCTGTTTCAAGTGTTTACGGGGCCGATGACCTTCGATGTTAGGCCCCTTTAAACAACAAGCATCATCATCATCATCATCATCATCATCATCATCATCATCAAGTGTTTAGATTGCACGAAAAGTATTATCCACCATTGGTCGTGTTAATGAAAAAAGTGAAAAGAGACCTCGTGTTGTGCCATTTCACCGTTCTATATTTGCATCAGTAGGAACAAAAATGGAGTTTAAGCCATTAAAATGTCAATGTGAAAGCAACTAACATTGGTACGAACCAAAATGATAATCTTTTCAACAGGTAGTCACCGAAAGAACCATACTTAGAAGGCTGTGAAAAAAGAATGACAGAAGCAGATTATTTAAAACCAATTATTAAGAAAAAAGAGACTTCCATTAGAACATTCATCATTCTGCACTACCGCAAGCAAGACAGAGTCGAGCAAAGAAAGAAATCAGCTTATCAGATTTAAAGATCAAATATTGACGGAGGATAAAATCCGCGGCAGCCCGCTCAACGTCAACTTTAAAGATCAAATAACTGCGCGAAATTTAAAGACCAGCAAAAGGAGTTAACAAGTCTGGTACAGCAATACGTCACGGCTGGACTTAGAAGTCTTATATTTGTCTGATACTGCACATCGTAGACAGCCGAGTCCAACCAGCTGTCAAGTGCATTTCTAATAAACACGGAGAAATCACATTCGCTCTGCAAGCGAGAGAGTTTTTACCAATAACAGCATAATTAGAACTACTATATTGAGACTAATCGTCCCAGAGCACATTTTATTCTGATATCATAGGCATTACAAAACGAAGATTAATTGCAAGATGATGACACTAACTAATACATTGTATTATTCTGTTCCAAACGTATGAGAGACCACTATGATGTTGTAAAAGACCAAGGCAAAACTACTCCGACTACGGTGGCGCTTTACGACGTTGATGACCCAGGAGGATTGAAAGTCAGCTGAGAGGAGACGAGATGGACCCAATTACCTGAAGCAGAACCATGGAGCGAGGTCTACCATTTCCGATGACCAGAAGCGAGATGGCAAACAGGGTCCAATAAGCAAAGTTAAGTCCCCTATGAGTCGTTTTTCGTAAGTAGAAACCTTTATTTTTGGCTATGTGTTGATATGTTTTGTGACATTGTGTGTGCGTATAAATATATCGAAGTGAGATTACATGGATGTAGGTATTCATCTGATGTTACTGTCAATTCCACATGTAGGCGTAATATACCAGTGAAAGCCGTTCGCAACATTATCAATGTGGTGTGAGAGAAGGTAATAGATATTTTTAATCATTATCAGTGGAGTGTTAAAGTGTAATATGAGTGTCAATATACATGTGTGATGGCTTTATCGGAATAGCAAGTTGAGAGATCGTATTTAGGGAATGTCTGCGACGAAATATAGTAGTACAGCTAAGTATTATGATACACTTTTCTTTGACACTATGACCGTAGGAATAATGTTATAATATGTGAAGGTTATGGCACATATGCATCGTATTTAATGAGATGGGGTGCTTGTAATGCACTGATATGGATATTATGTGATATTTGGAATGGTAAATGGTGAATAAGGATAATAATATAAGCAGATGTTAAGTTGTGATGGTGATATTTATTTTTATTTGAGAGGTTGGTCATAGTAGTCTTCTGTGAGATGAATGTTATGTGCAAATTATGCATTCTGAGACATATATTGAAACGTACTACTTTCAATTGCTATTTTTATTCCCAGATACACTCAAAATAGGTTAGGATACGATCTCAATGCCATCAATACAGTGTTGTTTTGAGTATTTAGGATCATCAAATGAGCCAGGAGGCTAGTAATGATAATGTTTAGGCCTTCACTGAGTTATTTATGACAATTTTCAAGTACTCTCACACATGATAACCTAATTTGTGATTTTATGTGAGCATGTTGACACATCACTGGTAACTTAGTCATTCATATAGGGATTTTTAGATGAAGGTAGAGTCTTCTAACATGCCAGTTTTTCCACTTGTGGTATAATTTGTTAGAAATTTAATGAAATACACTTGGCAATGCTACATTCAGCCAGATACGCACTTAAATTAAATTTTAACCATGGATTACGGTAATAATTATGTGAATTAACCACATAAGCCATATGATAGTATTATTTTGAAATCAATCACGACTTAGAGCGGACCTGAGTTTGCTTATATGGAGATCGGATTCTATGAAACATGAAGATAAAGGGAACATTCAAGCATTTTATTTAACTGAAGTCCTTAGAAAACAGATATTGCTTTCCCATATGTTTTTCTACTGTGTATGGACACAGATATTAGGTTTAGCCCAAAGTGACATTCGTTTCACCAGTCATATTTGAGTTAAAGGTTGAATGACAGAACTTTAAATGACTGAGGAGCAATTCAGCTCAGAGAGAAAAGATTCCAAATCTTAATGAATTGTTTATTTGGCAATTTACACTGCGTTCTACATTCTGTTAAAAGACTATGATCTGGAATGATGTATATATTAATGAATGTAATTTTCTTTTCATTTTTAACCAATTAGATATATCTAATACTTTCAACGTTATTTAGTGTGTTTTACTTAATATTTTTAATTTTTCAATTGATTTTTGGAACATTATTTATATATCACTTAGATTTTCAACAGGTCAAGGTATTAATGAATCGATAATTATGGCCTAGATTTCAGCTACTTATTACAAGTTTTCCAAACTTATTTTTATTTTATCTCAACTTAACAGTAACTGATTGAAATTCTTACAACATTACGAAGCTACCTACGTTGTGCGAGACATTTTCAACGAGATGTTAGGTAACATTTCCTTAGCATTTGGACTGAATAGTCAATAAATGTTGAATAGTGAAACTTCATAATTCTTTTAATGCCTACTTAGTATAAGAACTAGATGTAAGACTATAATTACTTATTTTTACTTGCGATTTCATTGGCGACACATGTGAATCAGTTGACCCGATATATTTGCGATTAATTTGGCGACATGCGAGTATGGTATCCGACTGATAGCGTGTAGGAGACGTCCTTCTGCGTAGGTTGAGATTTACCATAGTCCATCGGCGTACTTTCTCAAGCGGAACTCATAGCCCGGAAACATTAATCAGATAGAATCATTTATATCAAGAGCTAGTCTGGATCTCATGTATCCTCACCTGGACGCGGGAATTGTGCAGTGTGGAAAGGGTTTTATACTTGGAGTGACGGATTCGTAAGTAATTTAAGAGAGGAATCTAGTGATGCAAGAGACAACAAATCTTCCGATCTACAAGGAATACAGCCTATTGCAAGATCAGATTAATGAAATACCTAGGCCTACTTGCTCATTTTCATGGCAAATATATTTTATAGCAGTGATAATATATTTTTACCATCTCAAACATGTTCAAGCAAAGCAGCTATACGAGGTGTGTTCAAAAAAAGACCGAACTGTGGCTAGAAAAACTTTATTATGTAGCTTACATCATTTCACAGACTGTACCCTTCAAAATAGTCCCCTGCACTATCAACAGTGTGTTGCCAACGTTTCTTTCACTTTTGGAATGCTTCCTGGAATGCACTTTCTTTGATGGCGCGAAGTTGCCCCGTCGCATTCTCCTTGATCTCTTCAATGTCTTGGAAACGATGTCCTTTCAAGGTGGTTTTCAATTTGGCGAATAAGAAAAAGTCTGCTGGAGCCAAGTCGGGAGAATAGGGCGGATGGGGCACAACAGGAATTTGGTGTTTTGCCAGATAACTGCGGACCGAGAGAGAGGCATGTGCTGGCGCATTGTCATGGTGCAACATCCAGGATTTGTTTTCCCACAGTTCAGGCCTCTTCCTGCGCACAGCATCTCTCAAATGCGTTAAAACATTCTGGTACAGTTCTTTGTTCACTGTCTGGCCTCGGGGTACAAACTCGTGATGGACAATGCCTTTCCAATCAAAAAACACAATCAGCATCACCTTGATGTTTGACTCATTCGTGCTTTTTTCGGTCGAGGAGAACCTTTCCCCACCCACTGTGATGATTGCCTTTTGGTTTCGACATTGTTACCGTACACCCACGTCTCATCTCCAGTGTTTCCACAAACGTTTTCCCAACTTTGAAGCAGAACTTCACGCACACGCGTTGTTCCTCAAGCTGTTTCATTATAGAATTCGACGAACATGTGACACACGCAATCACTTCAGAGGCTCTAACTCAACTGATAATGCAGGCAATGGAATGCGGAAAGCAGCGGTCTGGTGTCAGAAGTTGCCGCTAGGCGCCGCCACAGTCATAACTCACTCAATGTTGCGGTTTGCGCGCAATTTACAAAGTTCGGTCTTTTTTTGAACACACCTCGTATACCTAAATTTAAACGTTAATATTTGTGTAAAGACCACGTGGACATAGCGGAGTGATATGAAATGTTTGTTTATGCCTATGTTGCTCTTTCGACGGAATGAATTAGAGTTAATTTAATGTTTTTCAAAATGAGCCTTCCTAAAATTAGGGTGCAGGGATTATTCGCGTAAGTACGGTATTCACATCAAATTGCTTTTTCCAAAATTCACTCTTCACCCTCAGCCAAAACACATCGCCCGCTAAGGGTTAGTGTGTATAAGACAGTGAATAAGTCATGTATGAAGACTATAAAGCTATATTTTCAACTCAAATTTTCACTATTATTTCCGAGTTTCCAGAGAGAAGTCCTCAAATTTCTATGGTCTTTATTGTACCATTGTCTTAATGAAATCACATGGTAAACTACTTACTAACAATATATGAACAAAATGGAGATAAAATTAAACTTACCGTTTGCACATACTCATTACTCATGAATCTGCCATTAAGTTCAGAGCAGGTTAGCTTGAACACCCTATTTAAGTAATAAGCTGGCTTTCTGTTGGTATACTGGATCTGACGAAGCACCTGTAAATAAATAAATAAATAAATAAATAAATAAATAAATAAATAAATAAATAAATAAAAAAGGACAGAGTCGATAGACAATAACCTGTCGGAAAGAGAGGCACTATTATCGGAGAATCAACAATATGACTTGGCATATAAACTAACTATGAACACTTACAACAAGAAGAATATCTCGATCAATGCAAAACTCAGACACTACCAGACAGTGATCCGTCCAGAGGCTTTGTATGCAGCTGAATGTTTGAACCTGATAAAAACAGGATTCAGGATTGGTCAAGAAGTTGGAACTAGTGGAGACAAAGATTCTGAGGAAGATACTGGGACCCCAAAGAATAGAGGATGGATCATACAGAGAGAAAGGAAACAAAGAGTTATATCTCAAGATGGAAAAGATTTTGGATACCATCCGGAAGAGGAGAGCCATGTTCTTTGGACATAACTACAGAATGAACACAGGAAGACTGACCAATCAGGTAAGATCTTTTTAGATCAGGGAAACTATGGTGCACTGGTATCAGGAGGTGAAGAAGGACCTGGAAGAAATGGGAATACAAGGAATGGAAATCAGCAACAGGGATGCTTACAAATCGAGGATCAAGGCCATCAAGAGGTTTCAAAAGAAGTTAGATCCTGTACCCCCATGCCATGGAGAGAAGAAAGGAGGAGATTACAGAGTGAAAGGATGAAAGAGTACTGGATGAGGTTCAAGTACATACTGACTGTTAGAACGTAATTCAGATTACTTAGAAATTGTACGAACATTCATTTTTTGTACATAAAAATAATTTAATGTATACATCATGCCAATGATTTTCAAAATAATGTTTATGAAAAAAAGTGATCTTTTCATTAAAATCCTTAAATGACAATATTTTAGGGAAATACCCATTAGTTTCCTCTACCTTCATAGACACTACTTGAAGCCACTATTGGACATAATAAATTTTCCAGCTAACTCATTCTTGGTTGCCTGCGTTTCGCCCTCGTGTGCAAAGTTAGGCTCATCAGTTGGCCTCCACGGTATGTACTAGCCTTGCGTCTTGGATGGTGTCCCAACTGATGAGCCTAACTTAGCACATGAGGGCGAAACGCAGGCAACCAAGAATGAATTAGCTGGAAAATTTATAATGTCCGATAACTGACCATTATATTGGACACTACTTAAGCATTTCAGGAATCCCTTCCTTGATAAATGTGCAATTTATATTGGGAATAGACAGATTGATGTCTTTGGAGTGTACAGACCAGAAAAGGGTAGCGCGGATGCTGATTCCGAATTATTTGATAAGATAATCAGCTATGTGGGAAACGATAAGGAAAGGAACGTGATTGTAGTGGGTGATCTCAATTTAACAAATGTTAATTGGGAAGGTAAAGCGAACGACAGGAAGCATGAACAACAAATGGCAAATAAGTTAATATGGGAAAGGCACCTGATTCAGAAAGTGATGGAACCAACTAGAGGGAAGAATATTCTGGATGTGGTGCTGGTAAAACCAGATGAGCTATATAGAGAAACTGAAGTAATAGATGGTATTAGTGATCACAAGGCTGTTTTTGTGGTAATTAAAAATAAATGTGAAAGAAAGGAAGAGATTAAAATTAGGGCTGTTAGGCAGTACCATATGGCTGATAAGACAGGCATGAGGGACTTTTTAATAAGTAACTATGATCGGTGGAAAAAGGTAAATAAAAAAAAAAAGACTCTGGGATGGGTTTAAAGCAATTGTTGAAGAATGTAAAAATAGGTTTGTACCTTTAAAGGTGGTAAGGAATGGTAATGATCCACTATATTATAACAGGGAAGTAAAGAGACTAAGAAGGAGGTGCAAGTTGGAAAGAAATAGAGTTAAAAATGGCTGTGGAAGTAAGGAGAAATTGAAGGAACTTACTAGGAAATTGAATCTAGCAAAGAAGTCAGCTAAGGATAACATGATGGCAAGCATAATTGGTGGCCAGACTAATCTTAGTGAAAAATGGAAGAGTATGTATAGGTACTTTAAGGCAGAAACAGGTTCCGAGAAGGACATTCCAGGAATCATTAATGAACAAGGAGAGGGTGTATGCAAGGATCTTCAAAAGGCAGAAGTATTCAGCCAGCAGTATGTAAAGATTGTTGGTGACAAGGATAATGTCCAGATAGAGGAGGTGACTAATACTAAAGAAGTATTAAAATTTACCTATGACAGCAAAGACATTTACAGTAAGATACAAAAATTGAAAACTAGAAAAGCAGCTGGAATTGATAAGGTTTCGGGGGATATACTAAAGACAATGGGTTGGGATGTAGTACCACATCTGAAGTACTTATTTGATTATTGTTTACATGAAGGAACTTTACCAAATAAATGGGAAATTGCTATAGTATCCCCTGTACATAAAGGAAAGGGTGATAGACATAAAGCTGAAAATTACAGGCCAGTCAGTATGACATGCATTGTATGTAAGCTTTGGGAAAGCATTCTTTCTGATTACATTAGACATGTTTGCAAAATTAATAACTGGTTAGATAGAAGGCAGTTTGGGTTTAGAAAAGGTTATTCCACTGAAGCCCAACTTGTAGGATTCCAGCAAGATATTGCAGATATCCTGGATTCAGGAGGTCAATTGGACTGTATAGCGACTGACCTGTCTAAGGCATTTAATAGGGTAGATCATGGGAGACTACTGGCAAAAAATGAGTGCAATTGGACTTTACAAAAGAGTGAGTGAATGGGTTGCTCTGTTTCTAGAAAATAGAACTCAGAGAATTAGACTAGGTGAAGCTTTATCTGTCCCTGTAAAAATTGAGAGGGGAATTCCTCAAGGCAGTATTATTGGACCATTATGTTTTCTTATATATATATCAATGATATGTGTAAATAAGTTGAATCAGAGATAAGGCTTTTTGCAGATGTTATTCTGTACAGAGTAATAAATAAGTTACAAGATTGTGAACAACTGCAAAATGACCTTGATAATGCTGTGAGATGGACAGTAGGCAATGATATGATAAACGGAGATAAAAGTCAGGTTGTGAGTTTTCCTATTTGTGAAAGTCCTCTCAGTTTTAATTACTGCGTTGATCGGGTGAAAGTTCCCTTTGGGGATCATTGTAAATACCTAGGTATTAATATGAGGAAAGATCTTCATTGGGGTCATCACATAAATAAAGATATCAGATATCTGCACATGGTTATAAGAGTATTTAGGGGTTGTAGTAAGGATGTAAAGGAGAGAGCATATTTGTCTCTGGTGAGACCCCAACTAGAGTATGGTTCCAGTGTATGGGACCCTTACCAGGATTACTTGGTTCAGGAACTGGAAAAAATCCGAAGAAAAACAGCTTGATTTGTTCTGGGCGATTTCCGACAAAAGAGTAGCGTTACAAAAATGTTGCAAAGTTTGGGCTGGGAAGACCTGGGAGAAAGGAGATGAGCTGCTTGACTAAGTGGTATGTTCTGAGCTGTTGGTGGAGAGATGGCATGGGAGGACATCAGTAGATGAATAAGTTTGGACAGTGTCTTTAAAAGTAGGAAAGATCACAATATGAAGATAAAGTTGGAATTCAAGAAGACAAATTGGGGCAAATATTCGTTTATAGGAAGGGGAGTTAGGGATTCATAAAACTTACCAAGGGAGATGTTCAATAAATTTCCAATTTTTTTGCAATCATTTACGAAAAGGCTAGGGAAACAACAGATAGGGAATCTGCCACCTGGGCAACTGCCCTAAATGCAGATCAGTAGTGATTGATTGATTGATTGATGGAATAATGAACTTTAAACTAAGGTACAATAATGACTAAATATTAATCAAGATGATCATTTAACAGAAAACTGCATAGGGACTACGTGTAGGGGCAACACATTACTTCACAGAAGTTTACCAAGTATGAAGTTTCTAGCGAACTTCAGACCTATGGAAGTTGACAGAATCCCATCTTAGATTGAGGGGCCAAGGACTAATTGGAAATGGCTCTGCAAATAAATGGGATTAAGCAGGTGTTACAGTATCAATATCAAAGAGGATGACAGAAGTAAGAGAGTAGTACTGGCCAAGCCAGGGAACAAGATGCTTCTGGTGTATTACGAATTAACAACATATGTGTAAGGAAAGATGAAAAGAAGGCCGGGGATTATAAGAAGTACTTAACAGAACGGGATGGGCGGAGTGAGAAGTGGGATTGATTACAAGGGAACCCACCCTACTGCAAGCGTTATAATTTCTGACAGAGACAAAAATATGAATTATGTGGGTAAATTAAGTAGTTGGGTGAGCCTCCGTGGCTCAGGCGGCAGCGCGCTGGCCACTCGCTGCTGCCCGGTCACTCCATGTGAGATTCGTGCTGGACAAAGCAGAGGCGGGACAGGTTTTCCTCCGGGTATTCCGGTTTTGCCTATCATAATTCATTCCAGCAACACTCTCCAGTACCATTTCATTTCATCTGTCATTCATTAATCACTGCCCCAGAGGAGTGTGACAGGCTTCGGCAGCTGGCACAATTCTTATCCTCACCGCTAGATGGGGCTTCATTCATTCCAGACACGGTCGAATGACTGGAAACAGGCTGTGGATTTTCATTTTCAGTAAGTACTTGCAGGGATTAGGATCACAGTCGAATGACTGGAAACAGGCTGTGGATTTTCATTAAGTGCTTGCAGGGATTAGAATCACAATTGTCTGAGTATATATGTCAGACAAAGAATCAAATGAAAATGTGGTAGAAAAGTCTTATGAGGTCCTGAGAGCTGTGGGGTCCGAACCCACTATCTCCCAAATACGAGCTCACAGCTACGTGCCACTAACCACATGGCACGCTTGCTCAGTGGGATATGCAAGACTTAGCATGTCCCAAGCTGACAACAGCTCACTTAGATATCTTCCACTTTCAAAGAGAAAGGTTTGCATTCCAACTGTTCAGCGATAGTCGCCAAAGCACGTTGCGAGTAGGCCCTCTTGCCTACCATCAGTCACAATCAACATGGGGAATTTTCATTATAATGGCAGACTCCCACTCTCCACCTGCCTTCTTACATCCTAAGAAATACTGCCTTAGTAGTTTTCCCAACTGAAATCAACATAGGTCATTACAATGATGCCAGTAGCAATGTCACGATTAGAAGCAATGCTATCATATGAAATACTCGTTCAAACGAAAAACCACACATTTTCTCACTTTTAACGAACAGTAGTATGCTGCCGATCTAACAGTCCAAAGTTCAGAGCTGGAATGACCAGGCCGCAGACAGCCGTGAACACTCCTTTGCCATTATTCAATCAAATGTGCACACTGCTCATTCCAATCAGTGCCTCAGAGTAGGAACTGAATAGCTGGAATGCCATGATAAACCACTGTGTTATGTACCAGCAGTATCACAAAATGTACGAACCAGAGGAATGGTATGCTAGAGAAGAAAGTAATCTAACTCCCCTGCTATTTCCACCAATATTCAGGCAGGCTGTTATACTCTGTATGCAGCAGTAATCCCACTTTACAAAGCAAAAAATTAAATGTATCCTCCTAATTCAATACAAAACATAATTCCATCATCAGATGGAGCAATAAAATTCAAACATGTTTTGACTCGTTTGAGCCATCTTCAGTAAAATAAGGTGGTTAAAGTAATCTACATAATATAAGCTAAAAATGTGCTTAAAACATAATGAATGACAAATGAAAAACAAGAGACATATGGAAATAAAAACAATAACAATACAGAATATTTACGTCACTGCATGGAGCAATAAAAAACTGGCTAAGACAAATTCAGTGAACAAAGGGTTAATACAAAACATAATTGAAACCAAAAAATATGCTAAACCTAAGAAAAGAAAAGAAAATGAAAGATAACAGACGGAATCAAAACAATAAGTGCTAAAAGTGAGGTTGTGAACCTCTTAGACTGAAAATTTTAGTTAGTTAACACTTCAAAAAACAGGATGAAATCACTGTGTTGAAAATACAGGCTGACAGTCTGTCTTTGTAGAAACACCATCCCATGAATGGCTAGGAGGGGAGCGAAAAAGCTTGAGAAACCAAGTTTGAGAGGAGACAACGTACCAGGTGAAATGTATGTAATAAGTGATGGGAAAAAAAACACAGATGAATTTAAAATTTTAGAATAGCAGCATTCTCAATTTCTTCTCAATCTAGCAGTCCCGTTCTCAAAGATTATTTCCAATGTTGGCTAGGTGTGTTTGCCTTATTTTAAATGGTCGGGAGGGCAGTGACAAAATTGAGAAGCTGTGTTAGAGAAGTAACAGGTGCATGGTAAACTGTAAGTGACCATACTGGAAACTGTCATGAATGGTACTCAAAAGGTGGTTGTCCTCTCGAACCAGCCAGGCCTTCTCAAAGTTAACAGCCTCGTTCGTACGATCGAGTCTATTGTTGGCTCAGCAGTGTTTGCGAGGATGGGAGGAGCAGAGGGGGAAGGGTGGTGTAGGGCTGGTGGTGAGAGGGTGGGGGTGGGGAGGGGGGAGTGGTAGTGAGTTGGAGAGTTGGAGGCAGGGTTTGTTTTTATTATAGAAGTTCTGACAAATATATGGAATGAATGTTTCAAGTAGAATGTTCTTTTTTTGTTGTTGTTGATTTCATTTAAATTGTGAGTGGGGTTCATAAACCGATCTAAATCGATATGGATGCTCTCAAGAACGTTGAGTAAGGTGCCTTTTTGCTCATAATGCAACCTCTTAAGATCTTTATCTATTGATGTGTATTCATGGCTGGATGCTTTATGATGTTCACTCATAGCTGAAAAACGATTATATTTGTAATAGATTATTTTTGTAATATCCTGTAATAGCAGTAATCCCATCTATCAGGGATGAGTGGCAGCATAAGAGACAAACAACATCACAACAAACAATGGTCAACGTAATGTTATTGTTGATCAATTTTATGATCTTTCGATATTGTAGGCCTTCACATTTAGTTTTCTTCCAACTCTGAAATACCACTCTTAGCATAGTCGGTACGCTAAAACTGAATAAAACATAAATGATCAGAAAATGTATTCTCTGTAAATTCTATTACGTAGTACTTTTCAATTTCACCAATAACATAGGTACTGTATTAAAAAATTAAATTTTAGGTTCCTTCCCCCAAAGTACCATTTCATCCAGGGTGAATAGAACTGTTTATAGCTTAGACTTTAGTTTCATATTCCCTGACTCTATATACCGATTTTCATTAAATTCTGTTTACCCATTTTCCCGTGGCTCGGCGTTGATATGGACTTAACAAAAATGTAAATTCATGAATATCTCTGTTATCATAGCTCGTACGATAAAAATATATAAGACTTAAATGATTGGAAAAATAATTCTGTATACCGGTAACTTTAGTTATGCAGTATTTATTAATACGACCACTAATAACATAAATATTTGAGAATTAAATTGTAGGCCTTCCCCATAACCACCATTTTGCTCAGCGTGAATAAAATGATTTATAGCATAGATTGTAGTGGCTCATTCCACGACTTTACATACCGATTTTCATTAAATTCTCTTCAGCCATATTCTTGTGATGCGTGTACATACATACAGACAGAAATTATGTAAAAGTAGAAAGTGCATTTCCTTGTTACTGTGAACACGACTGATACAGAAATAGCATTCTTTTTAAATTCTGAGCAATGTGCAGACAAAACTCTTTTTTTGATATATGGGACTGACAGGATTTGTAGGTTGTGAGGGCACTGAGGCATTTACAAGTGACTTGAACAATGTTTTTGATGCACTCATTGCATTCATACCTTCCAAGGCTCTCCATAAAAACTCATCTTCACACAAAACTGACCTTGTTTTTCTTCAAACTCTAAAATCTACACATAACACATCTGCCACATCTAGCACTGTGAAATTCTTAATGATACAGCAGAGATGCGTGAGTGGCTCTGGGAAAGAGGTTATGCATATGTATTGATAGGAAAGCTCACTTAGGATTCCTCACAGCAAGATCAGAATCATGTGTTTGTTCAGTTTGGATGATCATCCGTCCATGTTAGATTTCCTTAATAGGCATTTACTATAACGTATTTACATCCTGTTCAGCAGGCACTATCTCCTGGAGGAAAATATGAACTGAAAGGGGAATCAGTACAGACATACTTTGTAAACCAGATGCAAATGTTGGTCCGAAATGTGAAAGTACGGAAGGAGACTGTAAGCAAGCTCGTGGAAACTTTCATAAAAGAAAAAATAGTTATTCAATATTAAAAATTGGAAATGTACTGTGTCGGAGTTGAACCCCGTTCCCAATCCTTCGATCGAAAAGTGTTCATTTATCATAAGGCCGGGTATCTTGTTAGGCAATCCTCAAAATTTATTGAGTGTACATTCTGTGTCTGTTCCCTTAATCACAAAAGTGAAAGTTGTTTTTTCCGTTTTTGCGGAAATATAAGATTATCGATACAGCAGTGGCAGCAAGTTTGTAACTAGTCCCTCCAAATGTGTGAAATTCTTTTCTAGGCTGAAAGGAAAATGAATGAAAAACCAAGCTCATCTAATTCGATGTGGGGGAGATAGATTTTTTTAAAATGAGTATCTTGATTCGATTCCGACTATTTCAGTTGTGCCTTCAGGAGCTGGCTGTTGTATTGGAAATACTTTGGACATTATTCCTAAACTGATCTACTACATTTAAAGTGCCGATGCTTTTTCAGAGCAAGAGAAATTTTCCAGATAGGAAATCTGCTAAGTCTACTAGTAAAATATAGAGAGCAGCTTTAAATTAGTTTTGGTGAGTAACTTAATTTACTTGAGAGAAGTGTTGGTGGTATTTGCAATCTGGTGTATGTTTTACGTGCTTACAATGACAGGATCTGTTTAGAGAACAAAAAAGGAATGTAACACACAATATTGCTTTAGTTTTTCATAGTGTTTCATTTCATCTTGTATTTTCTATTATTAAAGTAAAAATATATTCCTACACGGGGACTGAGAATATGAACTACAACTCTCCGACAGTATCATTCATAAGTATAAACTGGATGTTGCATTTGGGTATTTGAGTATCAGTGTAACCTCCGTTAAAACAGCCGACTGTGTAGCCTTAATGGTGTAGCGCCGATGCATTATTTCACTACCAGAGTGGTTCACTGGAACTCTGACTAATAAAACTAGGTATTAATTATGGTTTATCTATAGGAGTGTGAGAAACTTTTTTTTTTGCTACTTGTTTAACGCTGCACTAACACATCAAAATGTTCTTCAGCAATGGAAGGGTGGGAAAGGATTAGGATGGGCAAGGTAGCGACTATGGCCTTACTTAAGGTACCAAGCCAGCATTTGCTTGGTGTGAAAATGAAAAACCATGAAAACCATCTTCAGGGCTGCTGAGAGAGGGATTCAAACCCACTATCTTCCGAATGCTGGCTCACAGCTGCATGACCCTATTCGCGCGGCCAACTCGTTCGGTAGATTTAGAAACTAAACTGAGCATTTAGGCGACATGTATGAAGAGTGTTTTCGTCCCTATTGATGGCCTACTGGAGAATGTCTGTAGTAGCTTTATGGAGTAGAGCGCAGTTCAATGGGCTTGCAGGTGGGCTGGGTTGATGAGAGGGTTCGGGAAGGGGAAGTGTGGCGAGGAAAATTGTTGCTGTGGTAAGAGGGATTACATCCGACTCTTCGTACGCATTGCCAAAATGCTAAAATGAATCTAACACTAGAAGAAACACTGCACGAGACTACTTCAAGTGAATAATTATTTGTTATAGAAATTTTAAAATAATCACATGCAACAACAGGTCAGGCATTATTCATTTTGACTCGTGGCTAAGGGGTCATGACTATCGTAACTCACCTTAGTTACAACCCACCAGGATTCTTGATCAATAGGTAAATGGAATCAGTAAAAGTGTTAGCAAGTCCTCATGAAGATGTCCCACCACGAGTTATAAGACACAAACTTCACTCCGACCGATCATGTTTTCCTGGCCTTCGAGTACCGACTCTGCAACATTTGTCAATAGCATGAAGTGTAATGTCTGCACCTACTGCTTTGCATACGTTTAGCACTGATTCAGTTCATCACAGTTTTCATTCGCACTTTCAGGGAAGAAGAAAATCCTCGCGTTGTTTCTTCTACTATACTGTTCCAAAGAATCACAATTAGCATTCATATCTCCTTTCAGTTTGCTCATTTCCACCTTCTTCCTCTCAAGCTTTTCATTTAGCTCTGACAAAACTTCGTTATTAAATTTTAAGCTCTTTTCAACTCCTTAATGCTCACTTATGTTATATGTGTCAATATGTCCTGAACTATTTTTTCAATGAGACTATTTGAGCTAGTCAAGTTGTCCAGTTTCCACTTCACTAGACATGGTACGCACTTCACTACACGGTCTACGTTGGTGGAACTGGTTATAGCTGGACTTCCAACTCTGTTGCTCTGGTGACCCATTTTCTTTCAGTTATGATTGAAAACAATGATATCAATACAGAAAACAGTGTAGGGAACTTATAGAAACACACAAACTTTACACTTGCAGAAGGTCTGATCACTTTTTCACTGCTGTGTAACGCCAGATACGCCAACCTTCAAAGGTGGTTGTCCGGTGTCATGATCTGCTGCAGGTAAGAGAAGGTTTTGTTCAACCAAGGAACATGCAAAAAACATTCAGCCTGCATAACACTGTTACCGTCACTGTGTGTTGAAAACACGAGACAGTCCGGCACTGTCCTTCGATGCATCCATACTCTTGCCTTTTCTTAGATTTCCCATAGTGTGGACAGACACAAACTTCCATTCAACTGAAAAATCACACTTGCATGTTTCAATGAAATTTTTGATGGTCCTAGCCATGAAAACACTTCTGTGTACTGCTTTCAGTATTAGAGATTTGCTGCAGATCATTTTTGTCCATGATCTCTCTGCTCTTCATTGTTCTTATGTTTACAGAACTTCTTGTTATTTTAGCTTACGTTGTTCATAACTTTACAGGACATAAATTTGCAATAAAAACATGTAACGAAAATAATAATCAAAGATGTTTCTCCGACTGTTACAGGTTGTAGACAAATTTCATAATATTTTCATCAACTATTTTCTATCATCGAGCCTACAACGTATGAAGCTATTCCCCCCCCCCCTTTTTTTTCTTTCATGTTAGCAGGAGAAATACAGAATTTATAAAAGAGCACTTTGATTTTGCAAAATCCATAAAGATCAGCATCGTTTCCATATTACCGGATTACAAGTGAGAAAACCGTAAAAACTATGAAAAATCTAGTAGTTTGCAACCCTTAACACCTTCAAACCACTTGATACTGTGTCTTTATTTTGTGATGTGTACTTCTATTGCCTCCTTTATAGTCAAAGATTTTCTTTCTTATTTTTTTAAATGTGCAATATTTTAAGATTAGTGCTGATGTCTGTAAAGTAGTGGGTAATGTCATATGTGCTCACATAAGGCTGCGTGTCTGTTGTGTCTAAATGTGTTTTTGTGTTGTATGTAACTGATGTGGAAATTACGTTCTGTTTGTCCGACATGTGGGATTAGAATTTGGTTCTTGGATTCATAATTTGTGTATTCTGGATTTGGACAAAGGGTCTTTCTTATTTAGATAGCATTTGCTAATTTGTTTTTGTAATGTGATTTCTCTGAATGTTATGTTAAAACATTTCAAACACAAATTAGCTAACGTATTCATAAAGCCACAGAATAAATGCTACAATCACAACAACAACAACCTAAAAGATTCCCCACACTTTAGTAAAGTGAAAAAATTCAAACTCCATTAAATTAATTTATTAATTCACTAATGATCACTAAACACCACCAGTAAACAAGCCAGCTGATGCAAGGGATGATGCATTCCAGTCCAAGTGGACTGGTGAGGAGAGAGGAAGCAAAGGAGCAGTACATAATTTAGATAAGTTTAAACATTTCAACTATTATTAGGTAAGCAGTTGCAAAATTTGAGATAAATATTTTTACACTTGTTCATAATATTCACCAATTCTTTTTAAAATAACTTAAAAAAATAAAGGAAATACACATTAATGAGCATGATACAAATTTGAAGAATCTGGTGATGTTTTTTCAAGAGCAAAACATGTCATTCTGTTTAGAGTTAAATGCTATCTTTTTCAGATACAATCTATTACTGAAAGTTTTATTTATCAGGTATTTTTCTAATTTTATTTAAACTGTAGTAGTTTTGACAGATTGAAAACCTCACAGTTGTAGATTGAGTCAAAACGGAAAAGAAATAGCTTCCCCTATAACAAACTGAGTTAAGGTGCAGAAAGGTGTTGATTCTAAGATAGGTGCATAGAAGTTCAACCATAACATAGCTAGGTTGTTTATTTCATGTTTTCTTTGCAAGACAAGGTAATTTGGGTATTTTAATAAATTTGAAAAAAGTCAAGATTCAGCACCTAAAATTCCTAGTTCTGGTTATTACAAGCTGCAGTGAGAGGTGATGGTGGAATTCATTCCTGTTACAAAGTTAACATTTTCATTAACCAAAGCAGATTTCACAAAAGTTTAACCGGCAGTGATGTTGAAGTCAGTGAAAGGATACCTTATACGTTACAAGAGTCAACTCTCCAGAATGTATCCAATAAGGTGACGTTTGGATAAACAGCCATTTTTGGTGACAATAAAAATTCAGGTTTGAAGTTACTGATCACTCAAGACACAAGTTTATTACCCAAGACATTCAAGTAAAGTTGAATGATGGCACAAGTTATGACAACACTCCATTGTCTGTCACTGGGTTTGCTCACGCTTTGCTACAGGACATAACTGTACACACAGCAAAATTATGCGTAGGCCTACATACCCGGAACTCAAGATCAGTAATGTTGAGTTCAATATATTTTTTTTTCAAACTCATTTCTACAGCTTTTTTTTTTTTTTTCTCTATTTGCTTTACGTCGCACCGACCCAGATAGGTCTTATGGCGATGATGGGATAGGAAAGGCCCAGGAGTTGGAAGGAAGTGGCTGTGGCCTTAATTAAGATAGAACCCCAGCATTTGCCTGGTGTGAAAATGGTAAAGCACGGAAAACCACCTTCAGGGCTGCCGACAGTGGGATTCAAACCCACTATCTCCCGGATGCAAGCTCACAGCCGCGCGCCTCTAACTGCACAAAAACCCATTTATTAACTCAGATGGCGTGAAACTCGACCCAATGACAGAAAAGTGGTAGAAAATCGGCCTAGCGGTTTCCAATTGCATATATTTTAAGTGATCCAGATGTTTTGAGATTAAAATTTAATAAGAATATAAAAATATAGAAAAACAGGTTGTGTTCTGGGAAACATGAGAAGGAATTTCTTTTGCGAAACCGGCACCAAGTTCGTGGTTCAGGAATGAAAGGATAGTGAAATACCGAATTAAGCAGTTTTTCTGTCGAAAAACCTAAAAGGAGAGTAGTAAAGCTCGTCAGTAATGGCAATAAAACTTTTTAAACAAAAACAAAAATCCGGTGACTTAGCACGATCATTTTCGGTGGGCCAAAGGAGGCCGATTGGATGTATTTTCAGAAAAACCTGAGACATGATCAAAACATCGGAAAATGGTTGCAGTGGCATGAACTGTGTTTTCGTCTTCGGTTTTTCGGTTCATCTTTTCCTTGTTGGAGGTAAAAGACGAATTTTGCTCTAACATCAGGATAATTCTTTCACTCTGTATGAAGAAGAATGAATTCTATAACTTTTCTCAGCACAGGCAAACATCAAACTCTCAAGAAGACTCAAGAATACTTTATAATAGGGATATTGGCATAGTTCAAGAACACCATACACAACAATTTTAATGTGTTACTTTATTTTAATTCCAATTTTAAATGTGTAGTCTGGCATTTCATCCACACTGTTTTAGATTAAGACTTTACTTAAGACATACAATCTGTAATATTCTATTGGTGTTCATATATCTCGGACTTCAGTGAATAAGCTGATCAGTCACATTAGCAAAAATTAGATATCTACACCAATTTTTTCTCCTATACATCCTCTACATTTGTGCATAAACAGGTAAGCACTGACCCTTCTCCTTGTCAGATGCAGAAAATGTGTATAAGCACATATCTACACTTTGAGATATCCGATTATGTGTTTCACCAGATAAGTCCATTTTATGACTTATCAGCTTATTAACTGGGAGCAAAGATATATGCATGTATTTCCAATTTTGATCATGGCTGAAGATGACCTAATATAGCAAGGTCAAAACTAGTACCAATATTAATACAAGATACAACATTAATCCAATGGTATTGAATAGGTGCACCTTTCTCTACCCTTAGATAGTCTTCAACATCCTTGCAGAACAGAAGATAAACAGATAAAAACTGTGATATTTCTTCACGGGATGTATTGTGTGCCAGTCAGGCCACGTGCGTAAGTGAACACTACAAATAATTTTTGATCTACGAGCTTGCTTGTTTGACGAAATTATTTCTACAATGGTGAATCTGAATTGAGTGCTTAATGTGAAACGCCTTGTGAAAACATTATTTCGGCCTTAATATAAAATGTAAACTGCAATAGTAATGGCGGTTCTAGGCTATGTTCAGCCATGCTCTAAATCATTCTTATCGATGCACTGTTAATGCCTTCATGGTATGAATCATCTAATGTATTTCAAAATAGTTTAAATTCTCAATCAAACTGTTTCACTAGATTAGTTTTGATCTAATAAGTTTGTGAATGACGTGTGCTAGTGTACTTTTGAACTGTAACTGGTATGATGTTACTGTTAATCGTGTGGTGGATTAACTTGAACCTCAACGGCATCTACAGCGGAGAAGGTGGACTTCCGTATGGTAGAGATGGCGGAAGAGGCAGCGCTGTACTCTGGGATAAATGAAAGTAGAATCTAAAGAGACCAATGGCTTTGGGCAGATGAGGCTCTTCATGAGGGCTGATGGTCCTTCAGTAGAGGAAATGCTACTGAAATACCATTACCCAATGGTTAACTCAGCGGAGAACATGGGCTTCGGTAAGGCAAGTGAAGTGGAAGAGAAACTGCTAGGCGGATTATCTATGAAGGCGTCGCTCCGTTTTCCTCTAGTCAGCTGCAGTGCATTGCAGTTTCGGTGTTTGACACCAAATATTTTGTGCATATGTGCTGCAGTGAATGATTTCGAAATCATAGGGTGTGGGTCACTTCCTGGCAAGCTGCCATCCACGTTAAACCAAACCACGCTAGTGGCACTTTCTTCAACTGTCACTTTTCACTCCAAGTTGAATGAAAAGAGCTGGAATTAACGCTCAATCCCGGGATATGCTTGCCGAGAATTGTACACTTCAGCGCCACACTGTTTCTATATCAGTTACGGTGTTTGAAGAGGAACGACGACGACATGAAGACGGAAGCTCCGTCAATCTCAGCCCCGCCCTTCACCAGCCATTTCATGTGATCTGTGTGGACGTATGTTTAATCCCACAATTGGGCTACCAGTTATATGAAACATGTTCACAAAGCATTGTGAGTGTGAAAATGTACACTGCTGAACAATATGTTTACTCGGATACGAGTTGCAGCCGAAGATGGATTAATTTGAGTTTTCATATTTTAGTTGTAATGTTCTTGTGATACCAGTCTTCTACGCTATATGTGGTATTGTAACTCAACATTCCCTTTTTAGTATTATCTTTTATCATATTTGATTTTTATTAATTGTAACATTAAGTTACTCAATTTTACTTCTGGATGATGACAAAGGTTTTATTTATGGGATTCTCCCTAATTTTCAATTAATCTTTGTACTAAATGCTTGCATTTTCAATAATTATTTTTCCCCCTTAAGGTCATGCTTTAATGAAAATGTGTTAACTAGTATAATCAAATTAATAATTTATAAAGGTAATGAAACTGTAATTAAGCAAATATCTTCCAAGTAAGGTTTCTGCAGTCATTCTAAAAAACTCGAATAGAGATGTTTTCTGATTTACTTGCATTCTTCAAATGCTCTTCTTTTATCTTGTCTGCCCTTCCTGGTTTCATCTGTTTGGGGGGCTGTGCCTATAATGTAACTGTCCTTCCACTATTATTAATATATTCTGGTTTATTTCATGTGGGTGTCTTATTTTTTTTGCGGGGGAGGGGGGGGGGGGCGGAGGGTTATTCTGGAATTATTTATTGTAGGCTTCTCTATGGCAATATTATTCATTTACAAATTTTTCTTTCTGAATTATGAAATTAATTTGAATATTTAAGCATTATTCTTTATTCACAAGGCCTAGGAACTCCTTTGTTTACATGGCATGCCTGCTTCCTCCAACAAGTCGGTGCTTGTTCTACATCAGACATTAGAGATTTACTTCTTTGCCTGAGGTCCTAAGTCAACTTGAAGACATATTTTGACAAGAAGATCATAACCATAATTTTTGTTATATGTATCTTAATGTTCTAATTATTCCTGCAACACTGTCTTTGTCTGGTATACATATGTCTTAGTTAACACATAATCTGTTTAATTTTTATTTGGCTGAAGATGACCACTAAGTGGCTGAAACTAGTCCCAAGACTGATGTAATATCATTTACTTGATATATTGTACTGTCAATTTATTACTTATAATCGCACATCAGTACAGAAAAAAAAAAGAAATTTATAGCTTATCAGATTTTATAAGTCAAGGGCTTGAAATATGTGTATTTGTTATTGACAACCCAGTAATAAGGAGGTAATAATGAATGTTCGCAAAGGACCATAACACTCCGTGTTGATCAGAAACTGTGTTCGACACTGAAATGTTATGACAACTGCAAGAGACTTCGAGGCACAGCGTGTCAACGGGCCAATGTTATGTCGTGTTCGGAGGCTCAAACCCAGTGCTAGTAAAATATTTTTGTGCATTTATTTCAATCCTACATGACCTGCAATAATTTATTTTATTTCGTGTCAGAGTGTTGAGAAACTTAAAAATATAAATAAGGTATTATATACAAATAAAACAGAATACATTTTATGTCACAAAACATGTTTCACACAATGTCTGCCCAGAAATGGGCAACAGAAATTCCCTCTCCAGAGGCTTGAATCAAGTCTTGAAGTGTACAACGAACAGGGCAGGACTGACAGTCATACAGGTGTTGGGTAGTTTGTTGCTCCCCACAATCGCAGAAGTCTGACTGATCTTTCAGATAACCCCATTTTTTAAGGTTATCCTTGGATTTACCTACTCCACTCCTCAAACGATTAAGTGCCTTCCAGGTTGTCCATTCCAAATGATGACCAGGGGGTGGAGATTCAGAAGGCACCATCCAATCAGAAAGATGCTCCATTTTTGCTCGCCACATATCACAACGTGCTGTTCTTGCTGGTTTATCCAGAGCCTTGGAGACATTGAGGAAACTTTTCCTGGACTTCAGTCTTCTGGGTGGAGGTCGATGTCCAAATAACGGGTGGTTGCTTGTGAGATCCACCTTCGAGCTCTCTTGCCTTGCAAACGCTTCTCGCCGAATGTCTGGAGGAGAAATACCAGCCAAGCAGTAGAGTTTGTCAGTGGGAGTAGGTTTCAGACACCCAGTTACTATTCTACATGTTTCATTAAGGGCTGCATCCAACCGCTTCGTATGGGCTGACCTAAACCATACAGGACACGCATACTCAGCTGCAGAAAAACTCAGAGCAAGAGCTGAGGTTCTTAACAAAGTTGGATGGGCTCCCCATTTGCTTGAGCCAAGTTTACGGAGGATGTTATTTCGGGCTGAGACTTTCTGTCCAGAATTAACACAGTGTTTCTTGTATGTTAAGGTCCAGTCTAAAGTGACACCCAGGTACCTAGGTGTAAAACAATGCTCCAGTTGCTTACCCTCCCATGTCATGCACAGCTGTCTAGTAGCTTCTCGATTTCGAAGATGAAATGCACACACCTGGGTCTTAGTCGGGTTTTGCAGTAGCCGGTTCTTCTGATAGTACACTGAAAGTTCCTTAAGTGCATTTGAGAGCTGCATTTCAGTGGTTTGAAAGTCGTCGCACTGGACAGCTAAAGCCAGGTCATCGGCATAAATGAAGCTTCTTGTATAGGAAGGCCTTGGCTGGTCATTTGTGTAGATGTTAAAGAGGATTGGCGAGAGGACACTGCCCTGAGGAAGTCCGTTCCGTTGGTCCCTCCACCTACTGCACTTTCCTTGAAACTCAACAAAGAACCGGCGATTCTGCAGGAGAGTTTCAACAATCTTCGTGAAACCATAGTCTCTGGTGAAGTTATAGAGCTTGGTGATCAAAGTTCTATGGTGCACTGTGTCTTATGCTGCTGAAAGGTCCACAAATACCACACCTGTGATTTTACGTCTTTCAAACCCATCCTCTATGTGTGAGTTAAATTGAGCACTTGTGAAGTGCAGTTCCTTCCAGATCTAAAGCCCGTCTGTTCTGGAATAAGAAGGTGATCTACTTTAGATGTGAGGCGCTCAAGTAGGATCCTCTCAAATATCTTATATAGGTGACAAAGTAATGATATTTGCCGGTAGCTCTTAGGATCTAATGGATCCTTACCTGGCTTTAAAATAGCTATCACTCTAGACTTCCTCCATACCTTAGGTATCTGTTTACTCTGCAGGCAATTGTTTAGAAAATCAACAACCCACTTCCTTGCTCTGGAACCAAAATGTTTTATTTGTTCCACTCTCATATCATCCAGACCTGTAGTCTTGCCATTTTTGGATTTGTTTATGGCTTTCTCTAATTCCTCTAGGGTGATATTATTAGTGAGGTCGCTAGACTCCTTATCTATTTGGCGTTCTATTTTAACTCTATTCATATAACCCCCTATTTTTCCATTGAGCAAAAGTTGATGAGCAATGGCATCTGGGGACAAATTGATGTGTACAGGGGCTTTTGTGAAGTCATTATTAAGCCTCTTTAAAAGTCGCCAGGCTTTCTGACTACTTTTAGACATGTACAGCTCTTCAAGGGTAGATATCCAACGATTTCGTTTATCTTCCGCTAACATTGTTGTCAACTCTAGACCTTTCTGCACCGGGCGAGTTGGCCGTGCGCTCGGCTGTGAGCTTGCATCCGGGAGATAGTAGGTTCGAATCCCACTATCGGCAGCCCTGAAAATGGTTTTCCGTGGTTTCCCATTTTCACACCAGCAAATGCTGGGGCTGTACCTTAATTAAGGCCACGGCCGCTTCCTTCCAACTCCCAAGCCTTTCCTATCCCATCGTCGCCATAAGACCTCTCTGTGTCGGTGCGACGTAAAGCCCCTAGCAAAAAAAAAAAAAAAGACCTTTCTGCACAGTCTCTTCGCCAAAGGGATTCGTCTCAAATAGATCAATGTATTCAGCCATCAGAGCTGAGGAATGTTGATTGATTGCAATAATTAAGAACTATAGTAATTATGATCACATACCACATTCGATAAGCACAACTGACTGCGATGCAATATGCGCAGTACAGTGGCCTGGCTGATGTTCAGATTAAGTGCTATGGCTCATTAGCTGTTGTATGGGTTGTTCTAAGTTGCATCATGCACAGTGTTGTTATCATATGTTACTGGCACATTTCAAACAAGTCCTTCCAAAGAACACACACACAGCCACCTTTAACCCTTTGAAATGTATTCAAAGTTGGAAGCCTTTGTCCCAAAGTCGTTCTTGGTATAAACTTTGTACTTCCTGTGCATTGCACCTAGCTTCTCCATAGAGTAATATATTCATGTACTCATCACCCTACATACAGTGATTGCCAGTACAGTACATGAACTATGACTCAAATTTATAGACGCCATCCTAGCCCTTTCCTATCTTTGCATTGCCAAAATAATTTGGTGTGCAAGTGCAACGTTAAACTACTAGCAAAAATAAAATATACAAACTTGCCTTACTGCAACCACCACAGTCTGTTAAATCATGCCCCTGTTAATGGATGATAGTCATAATAATAATAGTTATTGGCTTTACATTCCACTAACTATTATTTCGGTTTTCGGAGACGTAAAGGTGCTGAAATTTTGTCCTGCAGGAGTTCTTTTACGAGCCAGTAAATCTATCAACATGAGGCTGGCGTATTTAAGCACCTTCAAATACCACCGGACTGAGCCAGGATCGAACCTGCCAAATTGGGGTCAGAAGGCCAGCGCCTCAAACGTCTGAGCCACTCAGCCCGGCTAATGATCGTCTTAACCATTTTCAATGAGTGGAGTATGTATCAATTACTTGATTGAATGCACCCAAATATAATGCTGACAGGGATATACACAATGTGTTTGTAGTCTGTGTTTAAAGTCCCGTGCGAACTAATCGGAACACGACAATAATAGACCAATTTTTCTTTTCTGCATTTTATCACCTAATACAATAGAACGTCGATTATCCAAACATCAATTATCTGAACTCACAAGTTTCCAGTTTTTTCTTCTTTAGCACGGTAAAATAATGTTCTTTCTGTCACTCTGTAAAAGTACAGTTATGGGATTACACCAGACCCTCACATTCCAGCCTGTCAATCATCTCATACTAATTAGCTTTCAGCTCGGTCAACAAACTTTCGCAAGAACAGCTTAAAATCTCCCCGTTATCTATAGTTGCGGAAAATTCAAGTTCTTGTCTAAGCCTCTTAGAACAAGTATAGGTTATGAAAAGTTCTACACCGTATATTGATCACTTTACTTCAAGAAATTCTTACAAGTATTTCAGTATAAGACAGGTGGATGAAAAGTTGTGTTGTGGTGTGTTCTTTGTTTTATAATCTTGTGATTTGTGTGTGTTGTTTGTGTACAGTACAGTAATAGTGTATCACACATAGCATCTTCCATTAAACAAAATTGTAATGTGCTGACAATCTAAACAAAATTAGAAAGTTTAAACTGGTTAGAAAAAGTAGAAAGTGGATCTTCTCTAGCAACAGTGTATAACATAGGCAAAGCCATTATATCAGATATAAAACGAAACCGGCCAAACATTTTACAGGTTGTGTCAAAACTTTATTCTGAGGATAGTTGGGGGAGGGGGGGGGATGAAGGGAGGAAATTATTATATTTGATCAGGCAATTTATATGTGGTTTTTGCAAAGGCATTCAAAAGGCAAACCAATTTCACATCCACTGCTGTGCGAAAAGGAATTAGAACTTGATAATAAACTGAGTAGGTCTTGAGATTTCAAAGCCAGTACTAGCTGGTTAAAAAATTTCAAATCACAGCATGGTATAAGGGAATTAGAGATTGAGAGAGAATCTCTGTCTAGTGATGATACAGCTGCAGTAAAATGGAACAAAAAAGGATATTCAAGAGATTATGTTTATAAGACAAGACAGGACTGAACTGGAAATCACTCCTGCAAAAACTGCTTGCTTCACAAAAAGGGAATCTGCAGCTCCAGGATTTAAGTTAGTACAGAAGGAATTACTGTTATGGTTTGTGCAAATGCTAGTGGGATACATAGGTTACCACTGCTAGTGATTGGAATATCTAAGAAGCCTCGATACTTTAAAAATCTTGCTTACATTCTTACTGTGTACAAACGGCAAGAAACTGCACCGATGAATTCACAGCATTTCTGTGTGAACGGTATGCAGAAGATTTCATATCCAGTGAACGGCAATACACCATGCCATCTATCAGTTACCGGGCGAGTTGACCGTGCGCGTAGAGGCGCGCGGCCGTGAGCTTGCATCCGGGAGATAGTAGGTTCGAATCCCACTATCGGCAGCCCTGAAGATGGTTTTCCGTGGTTTCCCATTTTCACACCAGGCAAATGCTGGGGCTGTACCTTAATTAAGGCCACGGCCGCTTCCTTACAACTTCTAGGCCTTTCCTATCCCATTGTCGCCATAAGACCTATCTGTGTCGGTGCGACGTAAAGCCCCTAGCAAAAAAAAGCATCTATCGGTTGAAGCTCTGAATGTTTTTGACAGTGACTAAATGTTATGTACTTTCCACTAAACGTAACTACTCTTATTCAACCAATGGATCAAGGAGTCAGTTGAGGAAAATATATAAGAAGCAAGTTCTCCACCGTTTACTAATCTCAGACAACAACCAGGAGAGTGTTGTTGCTTTTTCTAAGACTACTGCTATATGATAGCAGAATCATAGGAACTGATGAAGGAAAACAATCTCAAAAGAGCTTGGAATAAACTGTGGCCAGTAGAAGAACTTGCCAAAAATTAACTCGAAGCGCAGCAGGTTCATGAATTTACAGAATTATTTCAATCAATCTCTGGATTTGAAGAGCTGGAAGTGGCTAGAACGTGATGCAGATTCTGGTTTTCAAATTTTAAATGAAGACAAAATTACAGAATGTGTTCAGTGAACATCTGATGCTAATAATACTTCCTCTGTCCCAAAACAATAGTTGCATTCCGTCAACGAGCTCTTATTGTTAAGAACGGCAACGTAATAGCAATTTAAGCACAGAACAGTGATGTTTGCTCTGTCGCAGAGCATATAAACTGGTTTAGCAGTCTGGGACATAAGAGCATGACCTTGGTAGGCGGTGGCATGAACAGAGATGTTCAGATCAATGCAAGCTATCAGTGAATGCAGTGGTAGTGATGTGAGTCGGACGCTTTTTGTGTACAATAGATGTCAATACGAAGTACGTACCGTTTACATATTGTACTTGCAGTGATAAAGTGCCATTGAAGAAATGGGAAGAGTGAAAAATATTGATGATGATTAGAGGAGGGCCATTTATGAGCATTTACTTCGTATAAGAAATAATGGCATCTTGCAAATAGGTGTAATAAAGGAAAGTGCTGTGAAATTTGCCATTCATAGACGGTCCATAGAGCGCACATGGAAACAAGGTGAGAACTCCATTATGAATGACAACATTGTTGCTGATGTCTCCGCTAGAATGAAAGGGAGAGTCGGTAGAAAGAAGAAATGCATAGATCAGGATAGACTTAAAAACATTCCATTGCGTCAAAGAAAGACTATCAGATCTGTAGCTGTTTCCTGATATGGTAAAATCAACAGTGCATCGCAGAATCCAAGAAAAAGGTGTTCGACGACATTCATCAAGACTAAAACCAACACTGAACTTCACAGGAGAACAGAAGCATTTGCAGTCTTGTTTGTCAATATTGGATCCAGCAATTTCTATACGCAGAGCAAGATTTCATGACATGTTCGATCAGATTCATGTTGATGAAAAATGGTTTTACATGACTGCAGGAAAAGGACGATTTTACCTTGCTGCTGAAGAACCCTATCCACATTGAACCTGTCAGAATAAACGCTTTATTACGAAGGTGATGTTTCTAGCAGCAGTGGCACGTCCCCGTCCTGATTCAATGCGTAACCAATACTTTGATGGTAAACTTAGGGTATTTCCATTCATCGTCCAGGAACCAGCAAAACGCGGTAGCAAAAATAGGCCTAGGGGGACACTGGATACGAAACCTATCCAATCCGTTACACAGGACGAATACAGAAAGATGCTCATCGATAAAGTTCTTCCTGCTATCCAGTTAAAATGGCCTTCATGGACAGCATCGTAACCCATCTACATCCAACAGGATAATGCAAAACCGCACATTGATCTGTCTGATCCCGGGCTTAAAGCTGCCGCTTCTAATACTGGTCTAACCATACAATTGTACTGTCAGCCTCCAAATAGCCCAGATATGAATGTCCTAGATCTCGGCTTCTTCTATGCCATACAGTCTCTCCAAAATCAAGAGGCAACATTCACAGTAGATGAACTTGTTACTGCTGTTGAAAAAGCCTTCAACGAACTTCTTGCTGAGACACTGAATAACGTTTTCCTGACCCTGCCACAAGTTAAGGTTGAATGCATGAAGGTTCATGGAAAGAACTGTTACAACTTGCCTTACATGGGGAAACAGAAACTGCAACGACAGGGGTGTATAACCCTTGTTCTACAGTGTGATTCGGATATTGTCATATCAGCTCGTGCTGAGTGATCAGGTGCAGTTGTGAGTACTGTCACTAGTATCGGCTTGGTGTGGTGTATTAGTGTTATAAGTATATTCCTTTCTGTACTGTTTATTGTTAATAAATTACTTGCGAAAGAAATGCGACTATTATTTTGGGACAGAGGAAGTATTTATTTAAAACAATTTTTGAAGGTGTCCACCTTTTCAATACAATTAATTTTACTTTACAAATGGAATTTTTACATTAACATCAACTCAGTTGTTGGGATATGTTTCGCCCTCATTTAGGGCATCATCAGCCAGTTTCTCGACTCAAAATCTTCAATTCCAATCATAATTCTGATTATAATATTTAAAAAAATTTAAATTATGTTGTTTATGTTATTTTAAAATTTCTTGTTTAACAATACATAAAAGTATCCATTTGACTAAAATAACTGCAATTGTGAAGTAGAATGCATTGAGACAATATTAATCCTTAAATAAAAGTTCTGGGATACATAAACTTCTTTTTTTTTTTTTTTTTTCTTTTGCTAGTGGCTTTACGTCGCACCGACACAGATAGGTCTTATGGCGACGATGGGATAGGAAAGGCCTAGGAGTTGGAAGAAAGCGGCCGTGGCCTTAATTAAGGTATAGCCCCAGCATTTGCCTGGTGTGAAAATGGGAAACCACGGAAAACCATCTTCAGGGCTGCTGACAGTGGGATTCGAACCCACTATCTCCCAGGTGCAAGCTCACAGCCGCGCACCCCTGACCACATGGCCAACTCGCCCGGTAATACATAAAGTGACTATGAATTTAACACTGTTGAATCACTTCAGCTAGTTATTTAAAATCAGCCTTATTGCCTATTATTATGATGTTTCTTCCTTGGACACATATTCTTGACGATACACTTTAATGTTTACGTGCGAAAATTTTTTAATTAAGGTGTTCTAACTGCTCCACTTCTGTTGACTCCTATTGAGAGAACATATGTAAAATGGATATCCCTCCATGGATTATCAGTTTGAATTTATAGTTGACTCAGTTGACCTATTTGATATTTTATTCTCTGTTTAAAAAGGTAATTTCGTAACATTTTTTAAAAAAACTGACATGTTGTCGAACTACTGTCACTTCTGTAAATTTTGATTTATGCGAGTAAAATGAGTACACAGACAACTTTTGTCTCGTTACTAATAGATGTTTTGCTGTTAAAGTAGTGAGCCGCTTATTGTTGGAGAGAGTCGAACAGGGAACTTCTCAATGTGTTCATGTAATTGATGAATTCTGGAACTTCAATATGAAGAATGGAGTTTAATTGAGTGTCTGTAACAATAAGAAAAATGTATGTTTTACTTTTGGGAATGAGTGTTATTAAATTAAAAGAGAAAGGCGTTGGAATCTGTCACTTACCCCCCCTTGTCTCTCTCGCAGCTTGCTTGTCTTGATGACACTACTCGATCGACTGGCTGTGTGTGAGCCTGCACGCCTCATGTTGTATCTCTATACTGTCTGTGGGGGGAGGGTAGGTAGGGGAAGGGCAGGCGGACGGTGTATTGGCTGGTCTTGGAGGAGTATTCATTGTGGGTGGGACTTTTTTATGAGAAGATTTATTGATGTTTATAAAAGTACTTACCTATATTTTCAATAGTTTTAGTAATTGTGGAATTAAATCATATAGAGGGGTTTTCGTATCTATTGTGTCATTCAAATTAAGGTTTTTATTGAAGTATTGGTCTAAAAAATGTAAATATTTTAATAATCATTCAGTAGTTGTTCTTTTCTTAAGTTTTTTAGTATTGTTAAGTCCTATTCTATTGTTGTGTAAGTGTGTCCTGTTTCCTTCATGTGTACACTCATAGCTGAATATTTATTATATTTATTAGCGATGAAATATTCCAAATATCTTGTTGAAAAACTACGTCCAGTCTGTCCAATATACGAGGCGAAACAATTGCAGCACGTTAGCTTATAAATTCCTGAACCTGAATATTGATCTTTATTCAAATTAACACTGTTGTGGTTTAAAAACAAATTTTGATTGGTGTTCAGTGTTTTAAATGTGATTTTTTAATAACTTGTTTATTAAATTGGTTTGCTACCTGATATATATTAGAGTTATTGTATGTAAATGTATATGTAGACTTTCTTTGTTTAACCGGAACAAGATCTGACGTTAGTTTATTTTTCACTTATTGATTACGCAATTAACCATTTCCAAATTAAATCCATTAAACTTAGCTATGCTCTTGATATACTGTATTTCTTTATTACGTTCCTTGGGCGTGAGGGGTATTCTAAATGCTCTATAAATTAAGCTATAGTAAGCTGCTTGTTTGTGCGAGTTGGGGTGTAATGACTTATTTTTAATTGTAATAGAAGTTTGTTTTCTGTACATTTAGTATTCGAATTCGTTGTTTTTACGTGTAGTAGTGATATGTAAAAAGTTTATAGATTTATTGACCTTGTCTTCCTTACTAAAATTTTATGTTCTGATCTAAACTGTTTAGGTATTCTAAAATATTGTCCCTATTGTTAAGTTCTTGATCTATTATTGTAAATGTGTCGTCCACGTATCGTAACCCTAAGTTTAGGCCTCGTATATTAGATAATATTTTAGTACGTTCTAGATGATCCATATAAATATCTGCTAAAATACCTGATATCGGATCCCCCATGGATAATCCTTGCTGTTGATAAAATTTTCCATTTGTCACCTCCATACAGGCCATGGAGGCCCTTGGAGGAGTGGAAGGTAAAGGCTTCCACCATTGTTAACCGCGGCACGTGATGGGGTAGAGTGGTTAGCTATACGCCCGGCCGCCTTTGCCCCCAGGAATTAACCTGGTACTCATTTTTGGTGTAGGCTGAGTGAACCTCAGGGCCATATGCACCTCCGGAAGTGGAAATCTCGTTTCTTAAATTTTACGATTTCCTGACGGGGATTCGAACCAACGTCCTTCCGGGCTAACCGAGCACGCCAACAAATAATTTACTGAATTACATTTTAAATGTGAAAACCTACCATCTGTTTTCCAGTCAATGACTGGGTCAGGGATGGAATAAATGAAGCCCCATCTTGTGGCGAGGACAGGAATTGAGCCGGCTGCCAAAGCCTGTTTCACTCCTCTGGGGCAATGATTAATGACTGACAGACGAAATTATAAGATACTGGAGAGTGATGCTGGAATGAAAGATGACATGGAAAACCGGATTCCCCGTAAAAAACCTGTTCCGCCTCCGTTTTGTCCAGCACAAATCCCACATGGAGTGACCGGGATTCGAACCACGGAACCCAGCGTTGCGAGGCCGACGCGCTGCCACCTGAGTCACGGAGGCTTTCACAATTTCAATGTACTAACTACAATTTCACAGTACAATTTAAATAAATTAGTTATTACAAATATATTTTTATAAAAATATTATTATTCTTCTCCTTAATCTGTTTACCCTCCAGGATTGGCTTTTCCCTCGGACTCAGCGAGGGATCTCACCTCTACCGCCTCAAGGGCAGTGTCCTGGAGTTTCAGACTTTGGGTCGGGGGATACAACTGGGGAGAATGACCAGCACCTCGCCCAGGCGGCCTCTCCTGCTATGCTGAACAGGGGCCTTGTGGAGGGATGGGAAGATTGGATGGGATAGACAAGGAAGAGGGAAGAATGCGGCCGTGGCCTTAAGTGAGGTACCATCCCGGCATTTGCCTGGAGAAGTGGGAAACCACGGAAAACCACTTCGAGGATGGCTGAGGTGGGAATCGAACCAACCTCTACTCAGTTTACCTCGCGAGGCTGGGTGGACCCCGTTCCAGCCCTCGTACCATTTTTCAAACTTCGTGGCAGAGCCGGGAATCGTACCCGGACCTCCGGGGGGTGGCAGCTAATCATACACCACAGAGGCGGACTATAAAATATTATTACATATTATTATTATTATTATTATTATTATTATTATTATTATTATCAATATATATATAATATTTTATTATTTATTATTCACTTTTATTATCTAAATATATGGTCTGATTTCTGATCGAAATGAGCTGCTACTCACGAGTGATTTATGAAAAAGGGAGAGAAGTGAGGATTATGTATGGGCCTACTCGTACTGGAATTAACTTGGAACTGACAGATGAGGTTGGGGATCCAGGCGAAAACCTGTCCCACCTCCGCTTTGTCCAGTACAATTTCAATAAATTTACTTACTACAAATATATTTTTATAAAAATATTATTACATATTATTATTATTATTATTATTATTATCATCATCATGCTGGAGGTTTCAGCGTCAGCTTACCTTGTGCCGCAGTAATTAATCTGTGTCACTATTGAGTGGCTGCACACCCAAGTCGGAATTAGAACCGGGGTCAGCACACGAGGTCAACTAATCCTCCCGTCAATACCATTCGCTCGGAAATGCTTATAAACAGACAGAATCATATTTCTCTCGCCGGAAGTAAAAATCTTGCGTTTCTTCTTCAACTGATAACAGTCTGGTGAATTTTTGTTCGGATCCATTGCACAATATCCAATAACGAGTAAGAAGAAACCTACAAATGTACAAGAGACTACAAGAATTATGAATTAGCACACAATGCGCACATACACTGTTTTTGTAAAAGCGAAGCACATTGATAAAATTATCTCACTGCTTTTTTAAACAGACTGTGATTGAAACTGCACCCACGTGTTCAGGACATCCACTGAGTAAGTATGGCAGCTCCGCATTGACTGCACCATTGCCAAAACTCGCTCCGAGTAGCGCACACACCTTGCCCCCACACCTACCGTGTGACAACACCGAAGGCGCTGCCCCTGTCGCCCGCGCCATCCCCTGGTCTATACACTCACTTCCGCTTTAGTCTGCTCAAAAGGTGGTCCGGAGAATAGCACAAAATTGAATATTTTAATAAAATAATTTATCTCAAGATTACTGAGATGACTGCGCTTAATTAGATTTTCTTTAATAATTTTAACTGTTTCTTTGGTTGGGATATTTGAACACGATACGATTAGGCTGTATTTTAAATTTTTGTAATTGTTCGCAAAACTCTATTGAATTTTTTAACGGGAAAGGGTTTATAGTGTTTTTTATGGAAACTGTGTATGTATTTTGATGTCTTGTGTGTTGGACTATTCTTACTATTGATAATGGATCTTATACGAATTTCAGTTTTGTGAATATTGGGCAAAGCCCTTGCCTTCGGAATGTTTGGATTCATATTAATTAACTTTTGTGTTTCATGTTCAGATATTAAAAAGGCTGAATTTTTAAGTAACATTTTGAGGCTGCGTTGTACTTGGGCTATGGGGTCTTTATTAAGGAAAAAGACTTATCTGAGAAGAAAGTTTCTATTTTGTGTTCATTAGAACATTTAGGCGTCTTTAAATATTCATGCTTCTTCATCTTATGAATTAAAGCTAATTGGGTTTAGCATGTCTATCACAAATGATATTGTAGTTTCTCCCTATCGTTCACTTAATGCTGGAATAACTAGTTATATGTCAGAAGTCTTCTTGTTGTTTAAAAGTTGAAATTTGATGTGAACACTCCAAATTTAGACTTCAGGTAGTCGATATATCCCTCTGACTGTTGCCTATATGTCTGGTAGTGTTTACAACAAAATATTTTAGCCAGATATCAACTAAAATTTTTTAATGAGTTCATTAACAGAGTCTCGTTTATTTTCTATATTTAAGAGACAATGTTATCTTCAAGATTTTAGACAATTAATGGTTTTAGCTTAAAGACCTAATTTTTAAGACTATAACAGATTAAATTGAATATGTACGTGACAGTAAAGTTTTTTTAGATCCATAGCTAAGATTCATACATGAACATTGTAAATAATTTAGATTGTCAAAGAATTTTGTAAAATAGCATATGCTTGTAAAGTAGCATAAATTATTTCAAAGTTCAAGGTTAAGATCCTAATCAACATAGAGTAACTATAGTGGCTAATGATGCTCAGAAAAAGAGCAAAACATCTACCATGTATAACAATTTAGTAAGGATGTAATCATAACTAAGCTAATTATGTATTGAATAGGTGGATTGTAATAAACCATTGTATTTTTACATCATGTTCACCGTGAGCGGAGTGTTGTTAACTATCGAGTTCGATTTTATTGTTTCAGTGGTCTGTTTCGTTAATTTCGAGTAGGTTCTTTTGAGGCGTAACAGTTTGTCGTTGATTGTTTTTGTCTCCTACTTCTAATTTATTACTCACGTGTATTCGAAAGGAATTCCATTCTAACGGAGCTAATTATTGCGAAACATTTAAATGCGTCTTATACAACTGTGTATTAAAAAAATGTAGTCTTCTTGTAGAGACATTTTATTTACTTTTTTAGCCAGATTTTGTTTACCTTAATTTGGACGATAATCATTTTAGGTGTTAGACTTTTCTTTGTGTAGGCCTTATAAAATTGGGTACTAAGTTGTGTCTTAAGCATTCTTTCAGAAAACTTATGTCTTTACCTATTTTACTTATTCTAATCTTGAGCTTGAGAAACTATTTTGGAATTTTGTTTGCCTGGTTGGCTACTATATTACATGTTATAAATCTTAGTCAAAATTGATACTTTTATATACAGCTAAACAAGAAATTTTAAAACATCATAAACTAAATAGTTTAACTTTATTTAAAAATATTATAATCAGAATTCTGGTTGTAATTAAAGATTTTGAGTCGAGAAACTGGCTGATGATACCCTAAATGAGGGAAAAACATGTCCCAACAACTGAATCGATGTTAATGTAAAGATTCTACTTGTAAAGTAGAATAAATTGTATTGAAAAGGTGGACACCTTCAAAAATTGTTTTAAATAAATATCATATGACAGCTCAATATGGACCAAGAAAATGAGATTTATAACATCTAACATCTGATGCCTCCGAAAACGAAACGGATGAAGATGGAGATGACAAAGAAAATAAGGGTCTAACACATGCAGAAAGGGGCTGCCTGGCCGAGGCGGTAAAGGTGTGCTCGGTTCACTTGTAAGGACGTGGGTTCGATTTCCTGTCAGGAAAATTTAAGAAATACGATTTCCACTTCTGGAGGTGCACATGGCCCTGAGATTCACTCAGCCTACACAAAAAATGTGTACCAGGTTAATTCCTGGGGGCAAAGGCGGCTGGGCATAGAGCTAACCACTCTACCCCACCAAGTGTCGAGGTTACAGATAGTGGAAGCCTTTACCTTCCACCCTCCAGGGGCCTTAATGGCCTGTACGGAGATGACAGAACGTATGCAGAAGGGTTTGCCGCCATGGAAACTGCAATGATGTGATTCGAACATCAACCTGAATGCTGCTAAACTCAACTTCTTCTACTGAAGGGAATATTACAGATCTCGCAGCTAAGAAACACAGAGCTACATTTCAACAGCAAAATATCACAGATTACTGTATTTCAAGCTAAGAACTGTATGAATTATATTAAATAATTAGATCTTCACGGTGAAATTATCTTCAGGATCTAAAATTTTGTGCACCCTTTGATGTTTGGTTATCCAAAAATTTGATTATCCTACGTCCGGTCTGAATATTTAATTTTTGCTAATAACTAGTATGTCCTCCTTTCTTCTTATAAGTTGCCACAGATTCCACAAGCTTTGAGAACATAATTTTAAGTTCATCATTATGAAACCACACTGTAACTAAAGACTCTGAAAATGAAAATCAACAGCCTGTTCCCAGTCAGTAGATCGGGTCAGGAATGGAATGAATGAAGCCCTCCATCTAGCAGTGAGGGCAGGAATTGAGCTGGCTGCCGAAGCCTGTCGGTACTCCTCTACTGCAATGATTAATGACTGACAGATGAAACGAAATGATATTGGAGAGTGTTGCCGGATTGAAAGATGACAGGGAAAACTGGAGTACCCAGAGAAAAACCTGTCCCACCAGTGCCTTATTCAGCACAAACTTCACAGGAACTCTATCATGCATATTTTTGTGGAACAGTCAAGTTTTGAGAGCCTCCTTTTGCAAACTGCCCACATGTTTTCTATTGGATTAATGTCAGGCGAGTTCCCTGGCCACTTTCAGGAACAAATATTGCTCTCACTGAAGAAGTTATTTGACTTTCTTCGAAGTATGGCACGGAGCCAAATCTTGCTGAAAAATTTCACTACGATCTGGAAAATGCTTCAGCAGCTGACTAACAACTTTCCTTGACAGTATTAGGATCTACTGGTCAAATTTCATCATTTCATTGACCGGTACTAAGGGTCCCAAGTTCTTCATACATGGATAACTCCCTAAACATCTTCTTCGTGAAGTGTTTTACAGACTGTTGCAAATGTGCTGAAGTTGTTGGCTCATTCGTCGCTTGCACATCAAAGTGACTGATCAGAGAAAAGAACTTCCTTTCAGTGTTCCATTTTCCAATCCTGATGACGACGTGCCCACAAGAGACATTTCTTGCCTATTTCTTCTGTTAAATGGCGTTTCTTTACAGGTTTGCAGACTTTCCATCCATCTTCCAGCAGTCTTTGATGAATATTAGAAACTTGCAGATTCACTTTCCTTTCTCCCAATTTGCGAGTCAAGTTCACAGGAGTGAGCCTGGGGTGCGATTTGTTTCCGCCGAGGAAAAATCGTTCATCAGTTGGCAAAGTTTTGTTTTCCCTACCACACCCTTTTCTTTGGCGAAATTAAGCCAGTCTGTTTGTGCCACTAAATAATTCTATTTATAGTGACTACACCGACACCAAATTTAGCAGCTAACTCACTCTCTCTGAGTCATGGAGGTATTATGACATAATGCTACAATTAAATTATGCTTCTTGTGAGTGGAATACATTGAAGACAAGACAGGACTCCTTAAAATTCCTCTTAAATGACACACAATGAAATAAATACACTTATAAAATAAAACAATTTTTGCACAGATTAATTAGCAATGAATAACAGTGCAAAGAATGCATAGAGAGGGTGGGATCTAAGAATAAGCAATGTGTAGTACACTGTTACCTGCCATTAAGAAAGTTATGAAAAACATACCTTGTTCACATTAATTCACACAGTACTGTAGGTTGTGATATTTATTATGCCTGATTTATTTATTTATTTTGAGGATACCCGACACTTCAGAAATGTCAAATCTTCATAAATGATGCCTACCAGAGTACAAAATGAAAATAAGAACAAGTCATGAGTAGACAAGGATTCAAACCCCCACTGCTCTGAGGAGCCAGATATATTTACTGTGCACAATTCCGCACAGCTATTTAAACCATACATGTTTATGCTTCATAACTCTGTATTCACAAGGAAACCAAAAGTTCTGACTTCAAAGAACTGCTTTCGTTTTGGAGCATTGTGGCCCTGTTTTTTTTTTTTTGCTAGTTGCTTTACGTCGCACCGACACAGATAGGTCTTAATGGCGACGATGGGACAAGGAAGGGCTAGGAGTGGGAAGGAAGCGGCCGTGGCCTTAATTAAGGTACAGCCCCAGCATTTGCCTGGTGTGAAAATGGGGAAACCACGGAAAACCATTTTCAGGGCTGCCGACAGTGGGGTTCGAACCTACTATCTCCCGAATACTGGATACTGGCCGCACTTAAGCGACTGCAGGCCCTGTTTTAAGCCTCCTTGACTGCTCTGACAGTAGTAATCACATGGTGTAAGCTATCACGTCTGCTGTATACATTTACATTCTGTAGTTTATACCACAATTTGAAACAAGACTTTTCTATCAATTGTGATTAATTAAGACTGTCCAATATGGTAGCAAATGGGCATGTCTGAAACTAATCCCAACCTATCATGTATTCTGTGACACCATTCCACCATTTTCTTTGAAAAGCAAATTGCTTCATGGGCCAATCAGACGTACAATTCTCCAGCGACAGCTATAGGGATGGATACAGTTTGTACAGTACAGTAACATTTCATGAAAATGAATACAGAAGTAGATTCCGCTCTACATAAAAGGGTACAGTATTTTTAAGACTGGCCTCACTTACTGCCTCTTGTATGCTTTTTGCAATGTACAGGTTAGCCTACATCAGGCTATATGTACACAAAACTGCTGAAAGATATTGTGCAAGATATGACTGAAAGACATTTAATTTATAACAGGTTGGACATGTACAAGAAAACAACAACAACAAAAACAGGTGCATCTGATTCACCCGGTACAGAAGTAATGAGTGTGACAATTCTGGGAGCGATAATTTAGATGACTAAATTGATAGTGATTATGCTCAGAGAGAATCAGCAATCCAGGAAGATGAAGATGGTAGTAATTTACTGCCTGTAAATCTAGTGACAGCACCAACTATGTGTAGCTTACAGTGGCTGTGACATGACAAAAAATCTGAACACTATGTGCAAAATACCTTTCACAGGTCAACCGGGGATTCAAACAGACTTGGGTGTGTTGGATGCCATTCCATTATTTTTTAACAACAATTGTACCAGACGAATATACAGAGAAAAGAAATTGAGGCTCTGTTCTAAAGCCAGGGTCACACATTACCAAGTGGGAGCCAGTGATTGGGAGGAGACGTATGTTTCTGGGACTTTGACGACTATTATACAAAAACATACCCTAAGGAGTTATTTTAATATTGAAATATCAATTTTCGGACAAGTGGTTACAGGGCATAGATTTGAGTGGAATCGTGTTTCAAGGATTTTCACACAAAGCTGAAACTGTAATGAGCAAAATGAAAAGAAATCAACACATATAGTGTGTGATCAAATTACTAAATATACATCAATATATTTTGTGTGCAAGTGGAAAGTAAACCCACAAATTCATATTTATGATTCACAATGATTCATTGCACCTTCCACTAAACTACTCCAAAGCATGACCAGAAGTTGCCCTGAAAATGTTCTTATTTTATTATTGAGATTTAGAACGTTTTGGGTTATGCTTGCAGAATGGTGAGTCACAGTACATGTTAATACTGCCAGTAGACTGATCAGCACAAAAAATTAAATACCAGATCAAAGGGTTTAGAAATGCTGAACTGCTGGAGGTCTGACATGAGAAGGGGGGTGCCAATAAGTGTACTCGCATGGATCTCTGAAGTTTGTGCACTCTTAAGTCAACTGACAATCAGGACTCAATTCTGAAACCACGAGCAGATAAGGCACGTACCTCACTCAACCATACTACATAGTCGGTCATTATCATTAAAGATCTACTTTGGGTAATAAGTCAAGAGAGAAAAAGAACGTGAAAACCAGATTATGCAGAGGTTACATTATTTAAAAGAGGCAGAGGTTTATCAGGAAAAATGACCAACATATACTACAATGTGGCAATTCTGATACTCATGTTTCAGTGCAAAATTAGAGAGATCTAAAAACGAAGTGATAGGTAAATACTGAAAATTCCAAGCAAACTAGAACCACGGGAATAAGGTCCAAACTGTTAAGACACATTTATAGATAAGGGATTGGGTTATATCAATGTAAGAAATAGAGTGGTGCATCAAAGAAAGATGACTAAGGCAAAGTTGTGGATAAAACAAGGCACGCAAAAAAGACCAGCGTAGAAAAAGTATGATTGAGATGTTTCGTTACCAGGTTGGCCTTACTTATTAGCACTGATAGGACAGTTCTAACGAGCAAAGATGAGATAATTATCTAACCCAAGGAATTTTAACCATTTAGCCAGGCCAAAGAAGTAACAATACACCCAGCTACAAAGAACAAAAGGGGGTAAAATGGAGAGGAGCATGCACTTCATAACTAGTCCAAAAAAAAGGATGGATAAATGAAGCAATGCAAGAGATGCAAAAATGTGAAAAATGGAGAAAATTTTAGAAAAAGCAAAGAGAAAATTTAGGAAAATTCTGGGGGAAAGGTAACAAAATATATTAGCTCTTACCACTCAATTCTCAGAGCAGGACCGATATTATGGCCATCCCATTCAGCTTGCATGTTGGGTAAGACCGATGTCAAGTTAGTGTTCTTCATTCATTTTTAAAATTCACATGTCTCAGAATAAACCCTTTGGCAATGTGTCTTCTGCAATCAGTTGCTATCAAGAGCTACTTTTTTTAATAGCTGTAAAAGCAAAGAACTTCTGCTGCTTTCGAAATTTTATGGAAATGCAACAAATGTTTGAATGCAAGATGACAGTGTAGGAAAACGTAAATGGAAACAGGACAATTTTTGAACTTTCAAATGAAAACATGAGTTAGGGGATAAAAGTAATACATTTTAAGAAAAAGAAGAAAATTCACTTCAGAAGGAGGACAATTAGAGTTTCAAGCTTAAACAACTAAATGCAACACACATTATATACTAGACAGATGAGAAGAACATACACATAATTCTGACTTTGTGGTGAAATTGCAGATGAGCCATGATGTAGTACAACAAAATACTACCCATTTAATGACATGTTTGTAATAATAACTAATATTATCCAGTGAGACAGCATGAAGAACTAGAATGGGCAGGAAAAAAAATTCTGGATACTGAGTGGTAAGAGATAATATCAACAGCTCCAGAAGAAAATATAAAATAATAATGCAAGAATTGAAGAAAAACATCAGATCTAGCAATACTGAATTACCAAGAGAAAATAGAGGCAGAGAAAATCTGCCAACATATTTTGAAAGTAGAATAGTCAATGCAGGGGTGCTCAAATGTAGGTGAGGCACCCTTTCTAATATAAGAATAAATAAGTCAACCTTAGTACTCTGAAGGTGTGTAAATTTGAGAAAATATTATGTACCTTGTATCATATACAGAACTTTTTCTTATAACACAGAAAAATTTTTGGTTATGTGAATGTTGATATTGTGATCATAGCCATATTGGTAAAACAAAAACGAAAGTAGAGAGCATAGTTCAGTACTAATGCTGAGGGGTAACGAGGGCACTAGCAAGCAGGAAATATAGTGAGGATTACAGGAAGAGGGGCATTAAGCTGTAACTAATGATCTGCACGAACACAAAATTTTATTTTAATTTCCCCACATTATCACTCTACCTTCTGCCCTTCTTCAACCATTCATGAATATATCATCTGTAATAATGAAACATAACACTGCTACCTGTAGGTATTGAAGGAGAAAGAGGTGTGAATCAAGAGTTTCTTGAAAGAAAGAAATATATATATTTACCTGACAGTTCCTTGAAAATTAAAGAATGAATTTAGAATGAATTGCAAGAAATAATAAGAACATAATATCACTTCATCAACAGAAAAATTAAATCAAACAATCAGCCAGCCCTGATCAACTTACAAAATTCACTTATAAGTTAATACGAACACTGGGCAGAGAATTTGACTGCTTCAGCAAGATTTTTGTTTTTTTCAAGTTGTTTAATGCTGCACTAAAAAATATAGGTTTCTGATGCCATTTTTTAGGACTATAAAAGTACGGGAGGTGCCCTTAATTAAGGTACAGTTCCAGTATTTACCGAGTATGGTTACGAGGAAACCAAAGAAAAGCATCTCCAAGGCTATCAACACTGGGGTTTGAACCCACTATCTCCTGAATACGCCTACCAGCTTACAGTAACGTGATCCGTATCGTCCAAGCCAATTTGCATGGTTTTACAGTAAGTTTTCGCTCTCAACAGTGGAAGAAGATAATTCAAGATATGAATTTCTTAAAGAGATAGATAGCATCTTGTATTATTCCAGATACAAAATAAGTACCATCTATTGTTCTCCAGTTAATATGAACATCCAAATAATAATTACTGTAATAATATTATTGGTTTTTGCATCCCAATAACTACTTTTATGGTTTTCGGAGATGCTGAGGTGCCAGAATTTTGTCCTGTAGGAGTTTCTTTTACGTGCTGGTAAATCTACCAACACTGGACTGACGTATTTGAGCACCTTCAAATACCACCGGACTGAACCACGATCAAACCTGCCAACTCGGGCTCAGAAAGCCAGCACTTTAACTGCCTGAGCCACACAATTACTATTGTTCTTAACACATTAATGACGGGCTACGTTAATTAACATAGTTTCGTATTGGTGCGCGGGTGACCGGCTACGTAAATTAACGTTTTCTCACATTGCTACATTCTCGTGTGATTTTATCTTCTTCGCCGTTTATTAATCGAAATATTTCATGTTGTTTACAAACTAAAGTCTTTGTTGATTGGAATGTAGATAGATATATTCTTTCCTTGACTATGCTTTCAGCACAGGAAGTGTGGTTTCATAACACTCAGTACCGCGTGACCGAGTGTATTGTCAGGTGTCAGCATGGTGGGCCGTAGCAAAGACAGATTGAACGATGATGAAATATTTGGAGAATTGCATGCTGATAGTTTATCTGATGTCCTTATTGATTGCAAAAATGTAAGTATTAGTGATTGTGAAGATGTGTGTCCGTCAACATTAAAATATACGCGCGGAAGTGTAAGTGCGACATTCAGTTAAGACGAGTCTGTTGACGGCGACAATAATACGAGTGAAGATGCCAGTGATAGTAGTGACGGTGAGGTTGATGGATGGACAAATAAGGACGAAAACAGAGTCCTAGAACCATTTATATGTTTTACAGGCCTCACTTATACGGTCAGTAATTCCGCGAGTATCCCGGAGGTAGTAGATCATTCCCTAGGCGATGACTTGCTTCAGCTTCTTGTGGAACAATCAAATCTCTCTTATGAACAAAATTCCGGGAGGTAGAAAAAATCTCCCCAAATCCAGAAATGGAAAAATATAAATGTGGTGGAAGGAAAAAGTACCCTGAGAAGCCCTGCAGATTATGCACTGCGCACAAGGTACATCTGCTCGGCTTGTCAAGTTCCTTTGCAAAAGTGCAGTTGCTTCACGCAATACCACACTAAAATCAAGTACTAGAATCACTCGTAAGAGCTCTCACCAGGTTTCAATAATTTATTTCTTGTCATTTAAAAGTTACATACATTTATATTTCACCCTACTTCTCAAGCAAGGTGTGCTTCCGTTGCCGGTCCACAGGAAAGAATGGAGTAGCGTGCGCCCAGACAGCAATGTGTTAAGTTATTTTCTTCCTTGAATACCTATAGATGACTGATTAATGTGAATCATATGTAATGAACTTCATTTTGCTCCGTATTGACAATTAACAGAGACAACATGAAAGTAAAGGAAACCAAACACAGCCAAATGTCCTGAATTACTAAGAAAGATTGAAATGAATGAGTGGTGGTAACAGAAGACACTCATATCAATAAATCACAAAAGAGTTAAATACAGAAACACAGATACAGGAAGAGAGTTTTATTTTCAGTTCAAATAGACAGAAAACTTCCTGGTATAACAAACAAACAATTAAATCGGTAAGTCAGATGTGATCTATTGCATATTTTGAGAAATAATTATGGTACAATGCAGGAGATAAAACTAAATGGAGAAATACAAGTGTATGAAACAAAACTTCAGGCCTTCTTCTGACTGAAAATGAATAAAAGTTCTACACCAAACATGAATCTGAAAGATCTAATTCCAACCAACATACTTTGACAAAATAAATGCAGAGTGCTTGTGAAATATATTGAAAAATGAGCATTAGAACAGCTGTAATAGCTTCTATGTTTATTACTGTAATGTAAGACTGTAATACATTCTGATACTGCGACAACATAAAATACTGAAATCATCATGCAGTGTGTGACTATGGCATTGCTAAGAGCTATGTGGTCGGAAACAACGTGAACCGGGAATATGAGCGTTAGAGGGTTGGGCATCCTGATGAATAATATGAAAAAAAAATGTCAATATCCCTTGCTATTGTCATCTTATCAGCAGCCAAAGTTAGCCAATCAGATCACTTTGCAGGCTTTGCAATACGGTGTTGTTAAACCTGCACGTGGCTTAAGGCGAGCTTGAGAGCACCAACTGAAGAAAGAGAAAAAACTGCCAGGGGGAGGGATTTGAACACAGACCTCAGAGCTGACAGGATCACTTCATAGCAAGTACGCTGCGGTGACACCGGCTGAAACCCACACTGTGTGCGCGCGCTCGCGATGCAGATTTCTCGGCATTGGTAGCTGCTAGGCGATCAGTCATTTACAGAAATGTTTATTATTCAGCCATGTGGCATATGGATAATGAACTTGGACTCACATTGAAACAAAGCCTACTTCGATTGGTGCTCTTAAGCCGGTCATTAACTATCTCCAGATTTAGCAACACCATCTTGCAAAGTCTATTTGAATTCACACGTGAAGCGATCTTATTGGCTAACTTCAGCAACTGATAAAATGACAACGGCGTGAGATATCGAATCATTTCTTACAAATTATTTATCAGCATGGCCAAAATTCTAACACTCATATACCTGGTTCACGTTGTTTCCGACCACAGTGTATATGAAACTTCAGTAACTGCATTCTGTTCATAAGAAACAGCTGATTTTTAAGGGATGATTCCTAAAATATCAATGTTCATACTCCAGAAAAGAAGATAAATTAAACAATGAGCACAATGCTATTCAACATACTGTTTCAGTCCAGATATGATCATCTGTTCTAACATGATGAATGAGTCATAGTACATTCTAGAAGTAAGTTTATCAATGGTAAATATGTACAAGGGTTAGGGCATAAGTCATGGCAAGTATTTGTTCCCCCCCTCATATCTGCACAGTGCTACCATACAATAGTCATATGCCCTGGAAATCATGAGACTCATAGCACATGGACACAGCACGAGACGGTGCATTGGACAGGTACCATGCATACAGCAGTAGGACTGTAGTAGCAAGTCAGCATCCGTGCAGAATGGATGTGACGAGGCAAGAACAGTGTGCGTACGTCAAACTGGAAGTTTGCTGGGGTCACAATGCAAAAGAATGTCACAGAGAGCTTGTGGAAGCTGTGTAGAAAAATACTTTTCTGTACCGAGCTGTTGGGAGATGGGCAGCAGCATTTCAGCATGGACATAAAACAAGCAGTGATGTGCGATGGTCTGGCACATGCAGCAATTACCCAGTGCATGGACGTGGACAGAAGATAGACACTACTTGAATTACAAGCCAAAACAGGCAATGAAAAACAAATCATCCACAGAATTTTACAGAAGATTTTCATCTGCTATCACAGTGTGTGCCACGTGGACTTGCTGACCTGCAAAAGTGGACACTGCATACAGCATGCCACATGCTATGACCATTTGGTATCCTACCAGCACAAAGGCGAGCAAATGCCGGAGAGAATAGTGACCATGCGTGAATTTTGGTCCAGGGTGTAAGAACCAGAGCTCAAACACCAGTCTGCAGAATGGTGATACGCAGGATCACCACAAAGACAGAAGTTGGAGCAAAACTTTCCTCCCATGTAGCTGTGGCTTACGACATCAGAGGCATGACTGCGTGTCACTTCGTTCCACATGGCACAGCAGTGACAGCAACGTACTACAGAACATTCCTGCAGAGACAGTTACGTCATGCCATTAGGGACAAATGCCCGGATCTCCTCTACAATGTCATTCTTCTCCATGACAATGCCAGACTACATCCAGCAGAGGCTGCATGGAGGCAACTTCAGCTCTGGGAGTGGGAAGTACTGGAACACACGCCATACTCACAGGACCTGTCTTTGTGTGATTTTGACCTCATCCCCAAAGTGAAAGAACCAGTGTGTGGGAGATTGTTTGGAACATGAGAGGACATTGTCAATGCTGTGAACATAAGATTGCAAATTTGACACATGGTGAGGTGACCGGTGGCTTACAGTTTCCTTAATTTATATCCTACACTTGGTAAACCTACTCAGCATTATCCATACATTCAACAGCATCTTACATTCCCCACTCCCATCTGTATATTTCCATTTGTCTGGAAGACCCAGCATTCACTACTTATTCCCTAACCCCTCGTATATTCATTATGCAGAAATACAGTACATGTCCATAATAGCAAGAATTAATAACGACGACAATTTTACTCACTCTAGAAGTTTGTTGTTATATGAAATTTTTCATAAAAGTCCGGGGAGGGGGGGGGGGGGCGACGACGACGACCCTCACACATTAAAATTGGTACGAAACGGCGGTCAGTTTTTCAAAACTTGCGTTTACGCAGGTTTCCATACTGCGGCTTACTCGTTAGTTATCTTCAAATTGCAAGAAACGTGAACACGTACGTTCAATTTCTTTCTGAAAAACTGGACTAGTATCACTCCAGTGGGTTCTGTGACAAATGTTTTGGTTTACTTATTCAAATTGCATAATCTAACCTAACAATCTTAAATGCATAATGAAAACATATTTCAAGTGCAAGTAAAGTAATGATAACCTTTTCACTATAAATTTACATGGGAATAGCCTTTTCAAAATTTAACCACACACGAGAAGAAACAGCGAAATTTCGTTACGGATTTCCTCATAAAGACAATTTCTCACTTAGCACACTGTAAATTCTAAGTACTGATTCATGTCATACAAAATCTATATAAAAATACCTCGCTTGTCGCGTCAATCTTTCAGTATAACTTGCTTAGTACAATCACATTTTTCCTGGCCCTGAAAAATGTTCTTTGTCATCCCTTGTAAAAGGAATGACATTTCCAACACAGATTCGAGTCCTCGGCCAATGGAGGCCGGGCAGAGAAAGTTGCGCGAAAACGAGAAATATCCTTGAAGCCTTGAATTTTACAGGGTAAATTATACCTTCGGGAAGCAAGCCGTTAGCCCCACAAAAGTTCAGTTTTGCTCTCCAGTTTCCATTGATATTACTGAATAACACAGAAACCCCTTTTGTGCCTGTGTTTTGCATTCCATTCAGAAGTTAGAAATTTATTGTGTTGAGTTATACAGTTAAGGGTACCGAATATTTGTCGCACGTTAGCCTACGTACGGATTAGGAACATAATCATGTGAAGTTGATTAGCGTGGTCATATTATTGTGTAGACCAGTTATGGATACTGAAAAAGTTGTGATATCGGTTATTAATGAAGACAAATTTAAAATCTAAGAAGTGGACAGGCACCCACATCTATCAATGGTGGAGCGTATGTTGAAACTCGCACCTTCGAGTTGACTGGAGTTGATCCAATTGATCGAAGTGTTGTCGCATTCAAGACGACTGTCAAAGTAATCCTCTTGCACATGGACGAGTTAAACCTTCTAATAATTCATGGTTGAAGAGTGTGATTAGAAAACAATGTTTAATAACCCACTGGTCCGAAATATAAGGCTTCAGCTAACATTTGTTTTAGAAAGAGAGTGATCTGCAAATAATGCACCGATACTTTTATGGACCCCAGGGCAAATGTTTTTATATTTGTTGTCTGGTGTTTTACACACCTTTTAATACACTCTTATTACTGGTATTTAATAAGCCCCAACAGAAAATATTTTCGTACTTGTTCTCTAGTCTTTTTCATGCCTTCTAATACCCTTATCTTCAGAAACGGAAGATAGCCTACATCCTTCACTGTACCCGTACATACACAATGTAAAATACAGGCATGTCAAAAAAAAACATATCTAGTGTTTACATATCCCTGTTCGATAGTTCTAATTTGTGTATTCATGTATTCTCGCTTAACACATTATCTTTCCTTGTCCCCTGTAGAAACGTCCAAACAAGGATTTACTGAATAAACTAACCTCTAAAATGAGTCATCCACTCTGTGTTGTATTTTGAGGGGTATCACATTCTTAATTTCAGTACATAACATTAAATTAAGCGATCATTAATTTCAGCCTCTAGTTCTAAAGAGTTAACTACTACTATCAGCCACATTATTTGCGCATTTATTACAGAAACATGTTTTCTTTCATTTTCAAATTGTGTTAACAAAACACCAGCTAAAAAGTATTACTAATCGACTCCAACATCCCATTTGAGTTTGAATATCGAGGAGAGCTCGCTAGTGGGACATAGCGCGAAAACTATACCGAAGATGATTGTTCGCATTCAATATAATTGCTGGAGTGCATAAATATAATGGAAAAATAATCCACGCTTAATCGCTCGTAATAACGGATGTATCAGTGATAGGGTTGTCACTGTAACCGAAGGATAATACACAGTTTAATATACGAATTTTCAAGGGACAGAAAAAAGCTGTTACAACAGAGTTCTCGCTATATACTGTACTCGCTATAGAGGGGCTTCTACTGTACTGGTAAATTCTGAAAGTTTAAGTACATAAATATTCTCTCTAATTTTTTTTTTTTTAAATTTCCTCTAATCACAATACAGTTGAGTCAATCCAAATAGGCTTCATATTCAGTTTCCATCATCTATCCTCCACTACTAAGTCATCATATGTTCCAGTCCATGTCCATCCATCGCAAACTCTCTCTTACTTTGCCACCATTTCTTTTACCTGTAATAACATAACCTTGACATTCTTTCTTCAATGCCTTCATTACGATATCTTTGTTCTACAGAAGACTCCATATTCTCGGGAAGGAAATGTAAAGTTGAATCCTCCTGTTGATTTTGATTTCCAGGCTTGAATTCATTAAATCACTCGCTCAGTACTTGAAGTTCTTCACATGCTAATGTTGTATAACTCCAAATTTAACTGCGAACACTATGATGTTGCAATTATGTCCCACACATTCCTTAACACATTGGAAACCAATGACGTTGAGCTACTGTACTTGAATGCTCTCAAATTGAACCAATGTCAGCAGAAATCAAACCTGCTACCTTGGGAATATATGGACAACTACTAACTGAAAGTGTCATTGAGGTTAGGAAAACTTCTCCACAACTTCAGTTTTTATGGCTCCTTTCCACTGTCTCATTTCCATTACCATCTAGTCTTAAAGTTTTCCTTACTTTGTTGTAGGTAAGACATCGTAACTGGTATAAAACCTTCAATTATTGTGGTTGGTCATAATTTATTAAGTGCTAAATTATCTTTTATTAAATGTTAAATATGACTAATACATTGTTTCCCTGTAAATATGTATTATAAATTTGTATAACCTCAAATATGTATTGTGAATGGGTTTAACCTCAAAATCCGCATAGATGAAAGCGGTAGAAAACTCTATAATGTTCGTATATTAGATTTATTCTACTATAATTTGGTATATATGAAGGGTTCTGGAAACTTACTGTAAGGTTTATTATCCAGATACATGTAGAGACATCAGGAATGTTGGAGAAATTTCTGTGTGTATTGGTAAACAATAAGGGAAGTTCTAGCTGGATCCATTACTGGAGTACTCCAATTGACTAGCTGGTCGATCAATGTTTTGAGTGTGTTCCATTAGTGTGTTGTAAGAACCCTTCCAGAAATTGATACTTCTAGATGGTTGATCGAACAGTATATATATCGAGCCATCAGCCAGTGAGGCGGGAGTTCAAGAGAGCATATGTTATAGTGCACGAGTCAGTGTTGTTGATATCTATACTTGTCAGAATCGACTTCAGAGTACTCCGCTATTAAGTGATGTAGTGTCACTTGCTACTGTGTATAATTGTGTGTTGTGACTTACAGTGACAAAGTAATTTACACAAGGAAGTGAACGTGTTCTCGTGTGATATTTATTCCCATCAAATAAAACGCATTTGAGAATGATAAATCGGCGACTATGACAGGATAGGACAGGACACTTCAAGACTCGGCAATGAAAATCGACTAAATGACCGTGGCGATGTTACGGAAAACGCTGGCATCCCGAGGTTTACCAACGGTTGGAAGCAAAGCGGACCTACAACAGAGGCTGCGCCAGGATTTGTTAGACAATCAGGAGAACCCAGGCAGTTTCGAAGTCAACTCGGAGGAAGAAACCAACGACCGGGTAAGCATAATATTCACACAACTAACTGCTTTGATTCAGGCCAAGTCTGAAAATATCAAGGCCCAGTCTAAAAAACATCGAGGCCCAATCTGAAAAACTCGAGTGGAAAATTGACTCCCAGTCTCAAGAAATAAAGGACCAAATCAATTCTTTGGTCAAAGATCTGAAAGAAGATATTTCAAAAATTAATGATAAAATCAGCAGCTTAGAATTAGACATGGATAAAGTAGTAAGTGATATGCACACCTTGGAAAACAAAGTCGAGGAGAAGAGCGGAGAAATTGAGCGGGAATCCAACAATGTTAAAACCGAAGTAGGCCAGAAATTTACGAAGTTTGAATCTGAGGTTAATAGAAAAATTTTATCCCTGGAGAAAAACATTCCTATAGGCAGTAGTCAACCTGGCAGAAGTATGGACCTCCCCCTTGGGATACCGGTTGATCCCAGAGTGATCAAAGACAACCTACCGGAATTTCGTATGAGGGTCGAGGAGTGTCCTAAAACATTTCTAAACACATCGGAGTCTCTACTGGGCAGGACAAATATACCTACGGAAATATATTTGCACGTCAGCCAGCAACTAAAAGCATCAGCAGGGGCTTGGTGGCAGAACGTTAAAAGGCTCAGCCTCGACTGGGAGGAATTCAAGAAAGAATTCGTCCAGAGATTTGACTCTGAGGCTGTCTAAACTTCAGTACAAAAAAAGTTCACTAACAGAAGTGCAACCTCGTGGAATGAGAGCAGGAGCTTCCGTAATTAAAAACTCCAGCTCTTTAACAGAGTCTGCGAAGGGGAAAATATTGACGCGAGTGTCCCTTATATAATTGAACTGCTACATGATAAGGTTCCATCACTTATTAAAGTAGCACAACCAAAAACATCTGAAGAGCTCTGTCACACTGTAGAAAAATTAGACAAACAAGTTACCATGCCTCAAAAACGAAAACCTCAACAGCGGAGGAACCTCAGAAATACTACCGATGTGGGCGGACCGGGCATCTAAAAGACCGCTCCCCGGAAAACTAGATTGGGACCGTTCGAGTCGGGGTAAGGATGGTTCTGAAAGAATGAAGAAGCCCCCAGACACATTACACCTGGCTAGAAGGTGAACATATTGGTCAAATCTATAGTGATGATGAACCTAATCCACCCCACCCGGCTATTAACTTGACGGTTAATGACAAGCCATCCATCGCTATCCTTGACACTCAAGCTTCACACTCGCTTGTGAACATGAATGTGGCAAAATTATTAAATCCTGTTTTTCTTGCTAACGTGGCAACAGTCAAGGGGGCAACCCATGACATACATTACAAGATTGAGGGTTGTACCTTTCTTCCAGCCAAGTGCTCTACTGAAGTCATAGATATACTGGTAAAAGTTGTCAAGGATTTGGTACCTGACATAATATTAGGACACTACTTCTTAACTAGATATGGGGTAGTGATAGATCATGCAGCCAATGAAATATTCTTTGGTAATAAAAACAGAATTAGGTTGGCATGGGTAGAAAATAAAGCCTATGACTCGGAAACTTTAGAAGCCAATCTATTGGATGAACTGAAAACAGGGCAGTTGAGGGTGGAGGAGAAGGAAGACCTTGAGAAGTTGCTGAATAAGTTCCCCAAGATCATTACTGATAGAATTGGATTTACCACAACGGTAAAACATAAAATAATTTGTAAGGATAATGCCCCAGTTAAACAAAGGCCTTACCCACTTAACCCAGATAAACGAAAATTTGCAACAGAAAAAGTCAAGGAAATGGAGAAACCAAGGATTGATTGAACCATTAGTATCAGGATGGGCTTCTCCAATAGTACTACCTAAGAAGAAAAATGGTAATTACCGACTTTGTGTGGACTTACATCAGGTAAATAAGACTATATCAGATCCCTACCCCATGCCGGATCTCCGACATCTGATAAAGCAAGTGAGTGGGGCAAAAGTCTTCAGTAGCCACGATTTGAACTCCGACTACTGGCAAGTCGAAGTCGAAGAAGAGTCTCGACCAATGACTGCTTTTTCCACCCCAAGAGGACTAATATCAATTCTGAGCCATGCCCTTTTGTCTTAGGAATGCTCCAGCCACCTTTATGCGTCTAATGGACGAAGTCTTGTCCGGACACACATGCAAATTTTGCCAGGTCTATCAGGACAATATCCTCGTGTACAGCAAGACGTTTTCGGACCATTTGGAACACGTAGGTATAGTCTTAGAGAGGTTGGGGATTCACAGACTTACCTGCCAAGTCAAGAAATGTCAGTTCGCATCAAACTCAGTTGAGTAGCTAGGTCCTGTATTGACGGACAAAGGCTTGGAGAGACAAATGCGTAAGAATAGGGCCATTGAGGAACAAGAAAGGCCTCACACGAAATGCCAGGTACAAAATTTTTAGGCCTCTGTGGGTGGTACAGTAGCTTTGTACCACACTTTGAAACGAAAGCTGCTCTGCGAACCGACCCCTCAACAAAAACATACCATTTAAATGGACCCAAAGGGAAATAAAAATATATATTTGTGAGGCTCCAAGTCTAGCTTATCTGGATGCAAGCCGGGAGGTCTGCTTGCAGACAGATGCGAGAGACATTGGTCTTGGGGCTGTACTGTTGCATGAGAGAGAAGGAGGAAGCAAGGATACAATTGAGTATGCCAGCAGGAAACACTCTGCTTCCAAGAGAAACTATTGTACAGCTGAGAAGGAGGCATTAGCGCTTGTATGGGTAGTCGGGAAGTTCAGAGGATATCTAGAAGGACGGAAGTTCAGACTCTTTACAGACAACTCTGCACGTCAGTAACTGAATCGAGTTTCTGGAACTAAGTCCAAACTGATGCAATTGGCCTTGATCCTTGCTGATTTTGACTTTGAAATTTGTCACGTTCCAGGGGTAGCCATTCAAGCTGCTGAAAGTCTATCAAGATATCCTGAGGACGGATAGAAATCAACCACGAACTTACCAGAGAGAGAGAGAGATTCCTGGGCCAACTAAGAAATTTTAAACCGACCCTGTGCTTCTCGCTATCCGGCGAGGAAATAATGAGATCGATGTAGATTTAATAAGGAAGTGGCAGACTGAGGACATGTCCTGTAACAGAATGGCATTATTGATCTGTCCCAGTTCAGTTTACGATGTGCTACAAGAATTTTCAACTCAAAGACGGTATACTTAAGTATACTTCCCACCTACCTGGATCTTTTCTGGTCATCGTCATTCCGAGGTCGTAGACTGCAAGGATTTTGGGAAAATACCATGATAATCCAGAAGCCGGTCGTCCTGGTCAAGAGGAAACCTACTCTTTGATTCGGCGAGGCTTCTTCTGGGTACACATGCATCAGGACATCAAGAACTACGTCCAAGCCTGTGCAATCTGTGCTCGCACTAAGGCGAACAACCAGAAGGCGAGTACCAGCACGAGAGGACACCGACCACATCAGCCTTGGGAGGTTCTCGGCCTTGACCGTATGGGACCCTACCCTAAGACATCTTGGGGAAAGACGTGGGATATCCTCGTGGTGGGTGGAAGCATTCGCCATCCCTGAAGCTACATCAGGACGTATCGTACAACTTTTAAAAACGGAAGTTTTCAGTCGGTATGGGTATCCTCGGTGTCTACTCACAGAAAATGGCAGTCAGTTCACCTCGAGACAGTGGTTGCAAGCTCTGTCGGAGTGGGTAATTGAACACTGGACTACACCGATCTATCATTCGCACGCAAATCCCACTGAACGGAGAAACCAGGAGCTAAAGAAGATGCTTTGGATTATCTCGGTCGACAGAACATACCAAATGGGACCAACACCTACAAGAGTCCCTTCTGGCCATCAGACAGCAGGTTAACCGCATCACAGGTTTCTCACCTGCAGAACTCTTCCTTGGACGTCCAATAAAGAGAACTGGCGACTGAAATTTTGTCCATGGACAAAGAGAGGAACCGGAGGATCCTGATACCTGGCATACACAGAACCAGCAGCAGATTCAACAGGTGCACCGCCAGGCCGAAAAGCGTTCAAGGAGAGAAGCTGAGAACAATGATGCACCAGATGAAAGGGAGCTCAGACCTGGAACACTAGTTCTTTGTTGAAACCATCCCCTCAGCAATAGGCTTCAGAAGTTCCAGGCTGGGATGGCTCCAAAGTGGCTCGGACATTTCGAGGTGGATAAGAAGTTGGGAAATGGTATCTCCTTAAGACTACACCGCCGACGAAGGTGCATGCATCGGAACTGAAGACGTTGCCTCGACCCCTACAAGAAGTCAGAGAAACCGAGGAGTCGACGCTCTCTATGGGGCCCCAGAAGAATGGAGACATCATGGAGGATCAACTGATGGAGGATCAACACACACCGATGCCTACCTTGGACGATAAGAGAGACGAAGACATAGATATAAGGACACCTAGATAGAATTTAAGACCTAGAGTAAGGAATGTACAGGATAGATATTGAAGGTTTTAAGGGGGATAACTGACGTAGGTACGACATCGTAACTGCTGTAAAACCTTCAATTATTGTGGTTGGTCATAATTTATTAAGTGCTAAATTATCTTTTATTAAATGTTAAATATGACTAATACATGGTTTCCCTGTAAATATGTATTATAAATTTGTATAACCTCAAATATGTATTGTGTATAGGTTTACCCTCAAAATCTATATAGACGAAAGCGGTAGAAAACTCTATAATGTTCGTATATTAGATTTATTCTACAATAATTTGGTATATACAAAGGGTTCTGGAAACTTACTGTATGGTCTACTATCCAGATACATGTAGAGACATTAGGAATGTTGGAGAAATTTCCATGTGTACTGTTTTTTTTTTTCTATTTGTTTACGTCCCACCGACACAGATAGGTCTTTTGGCGTCGATGGGACAGGAAAGGCCTAGGAATGGGAAGGAAGTGGCCGTGGCCTTAATTAAGGTACAGCCCCAGCATTTGCCTGGTATGAAAATGGGAAACCACGGAAAACCATCTTCAAGGCTGACAGTGGGATTTGAACCCACTATCTCCCGGATGCAAGCTCACAGCTGTGCGCCCCTAAATGCACAGCCAACTCGCCCGGTATGTGTAATGGTAAACAGTAAGGAAAGTTCTAGTTGGATCCATTACTGGGGTACTTCATTCGACTAGCTGGTCGATTAATGTTTTGAGTGTGTTCCATTAGAGTGTTGTAAGAACCCTTCCAGAAATTGATAATTCTAAGAGGGTTGATCGAACAGTATATACATCGAGCCGTCAGTCAGTGAGGCGGTGAGTTCAAGAGAGTGTATGTTATAGTGTTATGTTATGGTCAGTGTTGTTGATATCTATACTTGTCAGAATAGACTTCAGGGTACTCCGCTATAAAGTGTTGTAGTGTCGCTTGCTACAGTGTATAATTGTGTGTTGTGACTTACAGTGACAAAGTAATTTACACAAGGAAGTGAACGTGTTCTCGTGTGATATTTATTTCCGTCAAATAAAATCGCATTTGAGAACGATAACTTATTCCCACTGATTTCATTCAATCTTCCCATTTAATGCATCCAGCTGTTCTAGGACCTCTCTAAACCTTTCTCCAAATAACCAATCTGTTGTTCTTGAAATTCCACTTCCACTCTTATTCCCAATTCTTCTTTAGTACTGTTTCCATTATCTTAATAATATAGGATGAACCAGGTAATTATGATCCCTCCATAATAATTTTGCACCTACTTGTTATGGGCACTAGTACTAATCAGTACTAAAACAGTGATCCGTTTACCTTCTGCTGCAAATGAAAGTTTTCAATTGTATCTCTTATCACACGACGATCAGTCATCCATTCCTGCTTTCAGGGAATTTGGTCGTGGCTGTCTCTTGCCCAGCCTGGACAAGATACAGCCCCTATCACTATTACTAAGTTTATTTCTTATACGCTGTATTGTTCGCTTTGAAACATTACAGTACTTTGCAGCCCTAAGTGTAAGGTTAGTTATAGGCACAGAGAGACATTTATTCTGACCATCATCACACAAATTTATAATTCCTTCAGTAAAGTCTCTAGCCTCACTGAATTGTTTAACCTGCCTCTTTGCCACTATATTATGGGTTCGCTAGCCTATAAGAATTAGGAACAATAAATTATAAAAAGCACCATTGAAAGACTATCTAGCACTTCCTACAGCGCACTGATTATTACATCTTTTCCCAATCACTCTTCAGCCCACAAGAGCTACAGAACACCTGGGTTGAACGTTTGCTCATTAGTAGGGCTCAGATTCGATCATATTAGCATATTTTTTCCCTGAATAGCACACAGTGAAAGAAGCCCTTTGGTGGTATTTCCATCTCTTTGGGACCGACAGAATTTAAATTCGTCGAGCATATCAATGCATAAAACCGCGGTTTTCAGAATAGAAGCATATAAGTGCATATTCTTGTGGTTTTCGTCTAAATAGTTTGTTTTTCATCTATATACCCCCCCCCCCGAATTCGGGCCCTGACCATCCTTAAGGTTTGAAAACAGAAATAATTATTGAAAAGCCTATCTGGTGCGAATAATAGAACAGCAGGTTTTTAACCTTTAGTGAGGTCATTCACACACTCTAATTGGCCTCTGCCGGATTGGAGTGTGACTCGTCAGATAAGATGCGGCAGCCCCAAGCATCCTTTCACTTTGAAATGTGAGGTATTTTAGTGGTGTGCCTATTTTGGGAACCAGTATTGTTTAGGTGGCTTTTCCCATTAAGTGGTGGAAAATCCGACCTGGTCAAGTGAAGTTTCTGCATTCTACTCTCAGTTCTCAGTTCGTAATTGTATCCGTACGTACCTATTGAGTTTTTGTGATTTCTAAGTACGTGATGTCTAAATATAAGGAATCAAGTTTTAGGGAGGAAGGGGGTCTGAGATTGCTCTTGGTAAACTGTCAAAGTGTAGTAAATAAACAATTAAAATTCGGTACATTGATGGAATCTTATGAGACTGATGTGGTGATAGGAGTGGAATCGTGGTTGAAAGAAGGGGTGGGTAATAGAGAAGTATTTCCAGAAGGGTACACAGTCTATCGTAGAGACCGAGGAGATAAAAAGGGAGGGGGATGTTTATTCTGTTGAAGGAAACTTACTGTTCACATGAGTGGTTTACCGATGAAAGGGATGAAATATTAGGAATAAAATTAGTTTGTGATAATATGAAGGAGGTGGGAATTATAGGAACATACAGGCCTGGAAGAGAAGAAAGAGACATGGAAATCTTTGAGAAAATAATAGACTATACTCGTAAAAACAATAATGATGATATGGTAATAATTGGGGGAGATCTAAATTTGCCTGAAGTTGAATGGAATGGAGCTGCAAGTGAAGCCCATGAACAGAAACTGGCAAATAAGTTAATTTGGGAGGGAGGATTTACACAAGTAGTACAAGAACCAACTCGTCTCAATAACTTACTAGATGTATTCTTGGTTAAACCATGGGAAATTGTTGATAAAACTGAGGTAATTGAAGGAATAGGAGACCATAAGGCTGTAATAATGGATGTAAGACTCGTACCAAAAAGGCTTAATAAGAGGGTTACACAAGACAAGAAATTGTACAGAAAAACTAAAGTTGATGAATTTGGGAATTACCTTAAATCACAATTCAGTTGTTGGATAAGTGAAGGGAGTAACGTGGATACACTTTGGGCTAAATTTAAAGAAATCATTTGGGAAGGAAAGAAGAGATTTGTACCTGTTAAGAAGGGTAAAATGACCTCAGACCCTGTTTATTATACAAGGGAAATAAGAAAATTAAAAAGAAAATGTAGAATAGTAAACAGGAAAATCAAAGAGGGTAGGGAGAGTAGAGAAACTAGAAAACAGCTAATGAGGGAACTGAATAGAGTGAAAAAGGAAGCAAAAGAGAATTATATGAATGGCATACTTCAAGAGGGTAATGACCACAAAGGGAAATGGAAAAAGCTGTATACATATATCAGGAATCAAAAAGGAAAAGGAATCCAAATTCCTACAATGGTGGGAGAAGGGGGTGAACACTAACAGATACTGAGAAAGCAAACCTATTTAGTAGGGAATTTAGAGATTCAGTAGATGATTGTCAAGAGTTGGAAACCGAAACAGAAGATAGAGAGGGAGAGAGACAGAGGGAAACAAGAAGCTTCTCATTCACAAACGAAGATATTTTCAGAGAAATCCAACTGCTTCAGCAAGGAAAAGCAGCAGGAAGTGATCAAATTACTGGTGAGGTATTAAAGACAATGGGGTGGTACATAGTGCCTTATTTAAAATTTCTCTTTGACTATGTCATAAATAATAGTGTAATACCAAAGGAATGGAAGGAATCTATAATAATACCAATTTATAAAGGAAAGGGTGATAAAAGGAAACCAGAGAACTACAGACCAATCAGCCTGACCAGTATAGTTTGTAAAATTCTGGAGAGTTTAATATCGAACTACATCAGAGGGATATGTGATGATAAAAATTGGTTCATGAGGAGCCAGTATGGATTTAGAAAGAAATTTTCTTGTGAGGCACAACTGGTGGGATTTCAGCAGGACATATCAGATCAGTTGGATTCAGGAGGTCAGTTAGATTGCATAGCCATAGATCTTTCCAAAGCCTTTGATAGAGTGGAACATGGAATATTATTAAAGAAATTGGAGGGAATAAGATTGGACGTAAGGGTTACACGTTGGATAAAAACATTTCTAAATTCAAGGGTTCAGAAAGTCAAAGTAGGAAATAATGTATCTCAGGAAGAGAAAGTTTGGAAGGGAATTGCACAGGGTAGTATAATCGGTCCGTTACTTTTCTTAATATACGCAAATGATTTAGGGAACAATATAACATCAAAAATAAGATTGTATGCAGATGACATAATTGTTTATAGGGAAATAAACAACATTGAGGATTGTTCAGAATTACAAAGGGACCTTGAAAGTATCCAACAATGGGTTGAAGAAAATAATATGAAGGTTAATGGAGGCAAATCAACTGTTACAACTTTTACAAACAGGAGCTTTAAAACTGAATTTGAATATACTTTGGATGAGGTAGTTATCCCAAAAGATGGCAAGTGCAAATACTTAGGTGTGAGATTTGAAAGTAATTTGCACTGGAAGGGTCATATTGATGACATTGTTGGGAAAGCATACAGATCGTTACATGTCGTAATGAGGCTACTTAAAGGATGCAACAAAGAATTAAAAGAAAAAAGTTACTTGAGTATGGTTCGTCCATTATTGGAATATGCAAACAGTGTTTGGGATCCTCACCAAGAATACCTAATAAAAGAAATAGATAGTGTGCAGAGGAAAGCAGCAAGATTTGTAACAGGGGATTTCAGGAGAAAGAGTAGTGTATCAGAAATGTTAAAGGAACTTGGGTGGGAAACTTTAAGTAAGAGAAGGGAGAAAACTAGACTTATAGGATTATATAGAGCCTATACAGGAGAAGAAGCATGGGGAGATATCCGTGAGAGGCTTCAGTTGGAAAATAATTATATCGGCAGGACTGACCACAAATATAAAATTAGAAGGAATTTTAGCAGAAGCGATTGGGGTAAATTTTCATTCATTGGGAAGGGTGTGAAGGAGTGGAACAGTTAACCAGGGGTAGTGTTTGATCCTTTTCCAAAATCTGTACAGATATTCAAGAAGAGAATAAACAGCAACAGAGAAAATAAATGCAGTGTTAGAGGGCATTCGACCAGTGCAGGTTATTGAAAATTTTTAAAAAAATTTGTGTGAATATATTAATTCCATCCCCTGGTCTAAGGAGTTTGGACAGCCAAAGTAGGGGACTGCCTGTAGGGGTGAAGTACAGTGGGGACTTCGAGGGCCCTGGGACCGCTACGGTAGCTGTGAAGGCCCTTCAGGAACTCTGAAAAGTGGTGGCAAAAGGGGCTCTGGTTAAGACGCAGCAGGTCATTATGCTACTTAGGATCCAGAACGGGTTAAAAAAAAAAATTAAGTAAATAAATAAATGCAATGTAAATATTAATCTTATACCAGTTGTATAGTATCATTTGAAGTAATTCCACATACTGTATATCAGTTGACTATATTTGTAAGTATTACAGGAGATATTATAAGTAGAATTTTGTAAACAATATAAATTTATTAAGGATGAGCTGTGTGTTTAATAGAAAACATTGTTACGTAAATTGTATAATATTGTATTATAGGAAAATTTTCTTCTCTTGTTAATTTAATATTTAGTGCTTGACAATAATGTATTTTAGTGTACCATTTGCCACCGAGGTAGACACCTCATTTGCAAATAAAGAGATTTGATTTGATTTGATTTGATTTGCTTTACTCCGACGATGTGAGACGGAAGACCCTGACCCGTTTTCTACTGAAAGGAAAATTATTATTATTTTTTTTTTTTTTGAAAAATGTGCGAAAAAGAGGCAAGTGCTTATTGACATTTTCACATCTACGTTCTGAAAGATATTACTGGTCAAACAGTTGAAATTTCAAGTAAGCCGTATGTGCAGCATACAGTGCCTACCTACTAGGTAAGTAGAGAGAAGTCTAAGAATTCGGAGTGAAGACCAGTTAGATCCTCAGATTTTACATTTCCGAGGCCGGAATTGACATTTGGATTTGCTGGTTTTTCCTGGGATCGTTGAGAGGGTGCTCGTATTTCTACTGCAATATTTGAAAATAATTTCATAGTCCATAATACTTTATTTTTGTTCATTCAATGTATTTTTTCTCACTTAGGCGAACCTACCTATTTATTTTCAGATAAAGATTTCGAAGGGTTTTCAATTTTCCCCAACATAAAACCACAAGTGGGCACTCGGCAAAAGTTGAAGAATTTATAAAAAGGAAATCGAAGAAAAAAGCGCTGATACAACCTTTGTTCAATCAGCAACAGCACTCAGATGAGTTCTCTTCCAGAGTTTGTAGGGCGCTCTTAAGAGCCAACACACCCCTGTACAAGGCCGAACATGCTAAGATTAGAGCTCTCTTCAAGGTCTTTGCAGAAAGAGAGTTACCTCATGAGTCAACCCTACATAAAAATTACGTTTCTTCTTCAGAGTATGAAAAGGTATGAATTCATGCACGATTGCTGTATTCCACATTCTCGTTTAAACAATTTAGAAGTCATTTTAACATGGATCTGGCTCTGCATAATGAAGGTAATCGTTCGATAATACCTTCATTCCAAGAAGAATATTCATTCAGGTACTTTTTTCACCAGGTTCTACACACAATCAGGGACGTCATCGGGAGCCACCCAATTCGGTTATCTATCAACGAGACCACAGACAGTTGTGGAAGATACATGGCCAACGTTACTGTTGGAAAACTCTGTCCCAGTGAAGGGCCACCTAATTCTGTGCAGGGAGCTAGATGTGACAAACCATGGTACCAATGTGTAAACAGTGCAAGCAGCTCTGCGTAAGTATAGTTTTGTTAGTTTATTTTTAGAGCATTTTGCCAAAGAAGAATAAGTACAGTCTGGCTATAATTTCAATGCATTCTACGCATGCTCAGTGAAGACTCTGATAGTTCTGATATTTAAATATCTCTTACAGTCGTACCACATGTCAGAATCCCATTAACTGAACGGTTCACACTTCATTTTATGCATTCCTGTTTCAGCTTGCTGTGACCACCTTTTCAGATGAGGAGGTAAACAAAGTACTCGCATTGTTGACTTAACGCTGCTCCCTACATGATTAAGGCTGGAAAGAGCCTCAAGCCTCTCTATCCGAAGATGTTACATGTTACTTGTCTTGCCCATGCAATACACAGAGTTGCTGAGGAGCTGCGTGAAAAATCGTCCAGCGTCAACAGCATCATTTCTTCAGTGAAGAAAATTTTCGTCAAGGCCCCTTCTCGTGTCCGTGCCTTCAAGAGGATGCATCCAGAGCTCCCTTTATCTCCCGAGCCCATATTGATGCAATGGGGAACTTGGATCTTGGCTGCCTTGTATTACGCTGAAAATCAGAGGACAATTGAAGAGGTAAGACTATTTTGAAATGTTTTAAATCTTCTCATTTCCGAGGTTGTCTCCATCATTCTTTTCATACCTTTTATGTTTACTCCACCATGCGGCACCTAACTTTGTAATTTTCTCAGTTATTCTCCTCGGTTAATGTTTTTCAATTATGTTATTTACAGGTGATCAATAGGTTTGATGAGGCGGACAGCAAGTACATCGCGAAAGCTAAGGCTGCTTTTGAAATGAAGGGCTTGATGCCATCCTTGACTTTCACAAAAGCCTACATGAGCGTCATTCCTGAGGCCATCCTAACGTTAGAATCGCGAGGGATGGAGTTGGTCCAAGTGGTCGCTACAATACAAGGAGTCTTCCAAGAAGCCGACTCGTGGCCTGGAGAGACTGGGAAAACCATGAAACAAAAGTTGGAGTTTGTGCTGGCTCGAAAACTCTGTTGGAGTGCAGCGTTGGACTTGGAGAGGATGCTGCGTGGCGAGCCTGCACTGCCAGAGAATTTTTCGAACTACTCGGTACAAGAAGCAGCATCATTCAAGTATTTATCCCTCGTGTCAGTTGACATTGAAAGATCGTTCTCATCATTGAAATTTTTATTGACTGATTTAAGAAAATAATTCAAAACTGAAAACATAGAAAAAATCCTTGTTGTACAGACCAATGCAGATCTACTTCATTGACTTGTCTAATTCTGAACATTTTGTAAATGAACTTTTAAACTGTAACTTTAAGAAAACTTCTCACATATATACTTGAAAATTGAATGCGAGTATATCGCAGTGTATCATGTATACAATTAGAAAATAAAGCTCGTATATAAAGATATGTTCTTGGTTTTTTCGTTTCACTTTGCTTTCTATAGCTTTAACAGTGTTTTTCGAGCATATCTGGAGATTTTATCGAGCATGTCGATCCAAGCCCTACACATGAGGAATAATGTCGGATGTTGTGCGCATGCTCAACCCTGCTGCTCCCGCATGTCCCTCTCCCTGCCCAAGTGCTTGCCTGGCCATCTTTTTGCATGCCCATAGCAAATCCTTTCTTGAAAATGGGCATTATAATTTCCTTAAGCCAGTCATTTATGATCTTTATGTTCTACCACACACTTTTGACAGTCTGTATGTTAAATGCAATTCCAATGTTCTTGCTGCCTTTGTCACTTTTACAGAAATTCACCCATTGCCACAGCTTCTTCAACACCCATCTTTTTAACTGCTTGTTCTTCTGCTTCTTGTTTTCAATTTCTCATGTCAACTGGAAAACCTTCGTTGTTCATTTGTTCCACATCCTCTTATATTTAGCAAGTCATGAAAATATTCTTCATACCTAGTTCTTATATCAACCGGTCTTTTAGATGTAAAATAAATTCATTTTTGTACAGCATTGACAGCAATCATATTTCAAATTTCAAGGCTTCCCAGCTAGTTTATGTTCAAGAATAATTATTTGTATGCGAGAGCCCTATTATCCATATGAAATATCAGATGATAAGATATCTTCCTATACTTGGTCCATGTGACACCCAATCTTTTCACATGGGAAAGTCATAATAATGTGCACATGGGTACTCATTCATTATTTTTGGAATACAATAAAACTTGAACTTTGTCCAAGATTTGAGACTTTCCTGTAACAAATGTTCTACAATAAAGAACCCATATACCGGATCTCTCTGTATACCAGCCATCAGGCTGTCACTTAATTGCTGCAGCCCTTTATACATTGGATACCTTAGTGTTCTCACAATCTTTTCAGAAGGAAGACTACATTTAAGAACTTATCACTTAAAAGCACGAGATACCATTCCTTTAAACAACATTGTCATAAACATAAAATATCAACCACACATACAATGACTTGATTAAAGTAGCCAATCCCCTATTCTATTCTATATACAGCTACTTTTGTTATGGCATGTGTTTGAGAATGTACTGCAACACTGGGCTATTTTTCTTTCGTTATGAGAAGAACACTGAATGTTAATCACATTCAAAAGAATCAATTCCTACATTTGTCATCAACATAAATATTCGTCAGAGAGTGAGAGAGAGAGTGTGAGTGTGAGAGAGAGTGTGTGTGTGTGTGTGTGTGTGTCATTAATTAACAGAGTAGGAGTTTTCATTTTGTCTTTCTTTAAATTACACTACACTTGCTCAGACAAGGTGGTGATTACTGTTATACGAGAAAGTACAAGATTTCAACAATGGTACAAAATATCTGTCTGTTTTATTTCAATGACAAAACAAAAGACAGACATTATTATTTTACAGTGCATCAGCTGGTGATATTAAAAAATCAATACATAAACGAATCCATAATTATTATTATTATTATTATTATTATTATTATTATTATTTTATTATTTTAACATACTGTTTAGGCCTCTTAGGACCAGGGCTAACACTTGTCAGCCTTTCTGGATATCTAGTACTCCAACTTGGTGAAGAATGCAAGTCTTTGCTATCCAGACCACTTTGCACCAGGCAGTCTTCTCACTCATACCAGAAGATTCTTTATCCCACACCTCCAGGTCCTGAACTTGCTTCTTTCTTTACTGCAGTTGCCCATGGAGGGGTACATTTAAAAGTCACGAGAAGATCAACGGACCATTTATACTGGTATTATAAATTTACTCATTCGGGACAAATATTTCAGATTCCCTATGGGAATAAACATCTATATCATCTGATAACCAAGCAGGCATCAATTTTTGGTAAAGAGACAGTCTCTCATAGTGCATTGGCATTGCCGGTGGCTCCAAGAAGCCTACGCAGTGGCCTCCACGGTATGCACTAGCCAGCATCTTGGTAGGTGTGCTAGGTACCAACTGATGAGCCCAATCTAGCACACGAGGGTGAAACGCTGGCAACCAGGAATGAGTTAGCTGGAAAATTTATAATGTCCAATAACGGACCATTTATATTGATCAAGCATTCCTCGACGAGGTTTTTCTGGCATTCAAGATAGACAATCATAAAACCACAAAACACAAGACTGCATTTTCTCATAAATGATTATTTTATTGCTGTTGTTTGTGAAGATACATGCATAAAGGTCATTGACCATAGATGTTGAATTAAGATTTCTTTCTGCAAAAGCATGTCTTGTGAACTGCAACTGCAGACAATATTTTTTATGTGCAAAAGTATACATTCTTGAACTGAAAAATATTTTCTATTGAACAAGGTAAAATTTCTACAGTACTTTCAAGAATGCATTTTTTTAAACTATTCCCCACATTTTAGCAAATAATGAAAATTAGAAAAAGAAAGAAAGAAAGAAAGAAAGAAAGAAAGAAAGAAAGAAAGAAAGAAAGAAAGAAAGAAAGAAAGAAAGAAACTTATCTTATGATATATTCAACTTATTTTCATTATAGCAACATACCTACTTGACTGACCGGGCAATATATTTCCTACAAAAATGAGCACAGTTAAAATCCACTGTTGGTATGTGGCTTATTTATGGAATTAGGCTTGGATTTCCCCTTGTGTATTTGAAATACACTTCTTCGACCTGAAGGAAGAGAATGTATCTACAACCAAATTCCTACATATAAGCAAGAGTAAAACACAAATGACAGGGAATACTGTCTATTCATTCTTAATTTTTCAAATGTTACATATTTTTTTCAGTGAGTTATATGAATCCAGGACTTCACTGAAATCATTTCATCCTTATAATTTGCTACAAACTTGAATTTAAAAAATACCTAATACATTGAACCATGAAGTAGTATAGAACTTTCCCACCGAGTCTATATATTCCTAACCACAATTTTGGAAGGTTGTTGCATCAGCCTTTATTTTCTTCCAACTTAAAAATCAACAAAAAAATCACCAACCTCAATTCTGGTACCATGTTAACACTTTTCAACAATAATCTTACCCCACCAAAACAAGGACCATATGTAGAATAAGCTGCTTCAAATTATTACATTTTAAGGAGTAATAATAATATATTTACAACCGTTATATATATTTCTATCAATTTCCATAAACTTATTTAGGAATAATTCACCATTCTATGATGTTTCCATGGATGAAATTGGTTTCACAATTATAAGGGTTGGATGTTTCCACCTAATCAATAATTAGTATATTCACAAATATATGTAATACTATTTTAAAATTAAATCCAACCTTTATAATTGTGAATTATAAAATCAATGCAGAAAAATGAAACTAATATTGTATGAAATGAAATTCGTATCACAAAAAGGAAATCGAGCAAACTACACTGGTATTGGAAAATAACGCGTTATCCCAATTAAAGAAAAGGAAATGCAATTACAATTTTTACCTGTTCATAATTGTAGATCTTGTCTGCACCAGATACAACAACTCCATCCTTGTTTACCTTTGCAACAATTCCAAACTGTTTTAGCATGTTTTCAGGAAGGGTTACAGTTTCATGATCTGGATTGAGAGGAGGGTACACTGATACAGTGCACGAGTCCAGCTGTTTTTCTATAACGCTGATTGGCTCACCTAAAACAGAATCACCTCCATGAAAAATACGGTAACAAAGCCCTTTATATCTAATTCTACTTTTACAGCAACCAGTAATCAGTTAAACCTCTTTAGAAAATGTTTACAATAAATAAAAATGCATTCTCAAACCACTTCATTCATTTGCAATCAGAAGAATAATAATACAACACACACGCAAAGACTAATAGAAATATTTTCACAAGAAATGGTATCACAGAAGCTGACCCGTTCCCTACATGTGAATCACATAATACAAGTAATACATTACAAATAGAATGATTGTTGATGGAATCTGGCTGACTGACTTTACTACCTATCTGAAAGTCTCCATGCCTTGTGTACTCATATTACTCCAATCAATATACAATTTTTGACCCTTGAATACTAGATTATGTTAATGATGGATGTCTGAATGAGTTATACCTTCTTCTCTCCTACCACTTCATTGTCATGACTTCATGGTTATGGAACAATTTGCACAAGTTATTTGTGAAGCGATTGTGACCTTAACAGAAACTTGAGCTATTCTTTGTCGCTTGTTCAGCTTATGAATTGAAACTCAACACATGGGCTATGTAGGTCCTGGCTAAGATGTATACCAGATATATATTATTTTCTTATAGTTAGAATACCATTTCTGAAATGAGTTTGCAGGAAGTAGCAATATCTTAATCTGGATGTATGCAATCTCAATTAATTGTTCCACTTAAGAAACTTAAGAAACAAAGATTTTGCTAGAAAACACACATAAAAATGTTGTGGAAGGGACAGAAAATCAAACTTGCAGATGTACAAACCAAAGTTTGATCCCTGATGCAGTGGACATATTCTAAATATACACTTCAACAAAAGATTAGAATTGTACCAGAATGTAGATTCTGAGGCATAACGTGCCCCCTTTACTAAGACTCACATGATCACTGGCTTCTCACCGAAACTGCTGCAATCTGAATCGAGGGCAATGCACATAAGATTTCCAAGATGGAAAATCATGGCCGATTGATTCAAATGAGAGTCCTACTCAGCAGCCCAGCCCATGAGCTGCTTCAGCAATAGAAGGCATTGGGCTTTATAAGGCTTGAACATAAGAAGCCCGTGATCTCATTGTACAGGCCGGTTTGGGCAGAACTATGTTGTTAGTAAACGGTGGGCTAATGACAGCACTGTGGTAGTGTTACGGGCTGACTGCTTCAACGTGTAGAGTGTACTGTGTGTTGGTGGAATGAGTTGCATTATGCTTGAGTGGGGAAAATCAGGTTTGATGTGGTTTTCCATTTGACTTCCCCCATCTATACTGTTTTCGGAAATGAATACGGTTTCTTATCTTATTGAATGGGAACTAAAGTCTCATCACGATCACGACCAGGTTTCCAGAAGAGCCTAAAACAGGTGATAATATTAAGAAAATTGCCGAGATGATTTATGGTTCTTGGTGTCACCAAGATCATACTAAACGATGTGCCTTATATAATTGATCAAAACGTGCGTGATTATACAAGAATGAATTGCGCCTGCCATATGCTCAACATGGTGCTATGAAATATGTTCAATACCCAGCTTACATCAGTTTGTTGACCTCTTACTGATGCCCTTATGTATGTGACAAAAGGACTTGTTACAAAGTGAGCTAGTAAATGCTCTTGAAAAATCATTGCAACAATCAAACGACACTCGCAGGTACACTCGTTTAATGATGCTAGAATCTTTACAATGTCAGAATTTGGCTTCGTGGGAAAAACTTGCTGTAAATGGACAAGCAAGTCATTTGGATAGATTCGATATCAGGCTGATGAACGAACTGATCGCGCTCATTAAGGTATGTATTTTGTCATGTTATGTAGCCTACTACATTCTTATGCTTTGCCATTGGAAATACCAGGCAATTTAAATTTGTTCCATTTGGTGATCATGATACACATTTTAAGTCTATTTTACAGCCCTTCAAGGTAGCATCAAAATAATTAAGAATGCGAGAAGTCACCCACACTTCACCTTGTCTTCCCATGGGAAATTATGCTCCTGTAGCATCTGACTCAGGAGCCTCATATTGGGGTGGCCACTGAGATAGAACTTTTCCAGAATCACATCAAATTGTATATGGAAGAGAAGTTCAATCGTAAGTACTTTTTTTTTTTTTTTTTGCTAGGGGCTTTACGTCGCACCGACACAGATAGGTCTTATGGCGACGATGGGATAGGAAAGGCCTAGGAGTTGGAAGGAAGCGGCCGTGGCCTTAATTAAGGCACAGCCCCAGCATTTGCCTGGTGTGAAAATGGGAAACCACGGAAAACCATAAATCGTAAGTACCATAAGGTGGTAACATGCCTGTGGGTACCATTTTGCCATCTGAAAATGATGTCCGGTTCCATGGCTAATAGCGTGCTGGCCTTTGGTCACAGGGGACCCTGGTTTGATTCCCGGCAGGGTCCGGAATTTTAACCATAATTTGATAACACAATAATAATTATTAAATTAATGTTGTATGGTCCACCTCTTTCAATACTATATTATGCAATATTATTGAATTACATTACTAAACTAGGGAGTAGCTTCAGCCTTGGCTGGACATCTTCAGCCTCAATGTAATACATCTAATAACTAAACAAATGTAAAAACAAACAATTGACATGAAAACTTATGTACAAACACACAATTAACATTACAATCTGGGATGAACTAAGTGTAAAAATGAAAAATAAAAAAGGCTCTAAATCCTTAGCGATCTGGAGTATGCTCATCAGCCAGACTCTTTCTTGTATTGATATTGATAGAATTGTTAGTTCCATCACTATTAATCATTACAATTTCAATTGCAAAACGGGAACTGGTAAATCGTTGATTCTGTAGTCAGATCATCAATCACCAAATCTACTTGAGTGGTGTTAGCAGTATGCAAGCCACTGGATGCCCCTGTAAATAACCACCAGCTGACGCACAACTGCTAGATGGTGTTTCCACATTGACCAATGTAAATACAGTGAAATGTTCCAGTAGTGCTTGTTAAAAACATGCTGAAATGCTGTTGGACATTGTCAGGACGGCACATGAAAGTATAGTTAAAACTGACACATTCTTAATTTGTGGCTGGTATAAATTCGTAATTCATTGCGGTGTCCATGAAATTAACGGGAATAAATGATAGTTAAAATTAATGAATTGAAGGAGAGACCACGTTAGTCAAATGGCATGGGTTATACGAGACATCTCGTTGCGGCATGTGGTGCATGGCCTAATGTGTGCCTCACACTAATGGTTGTGAGATTCAAAGGAAAAGGAAGGGGCGGGGCAAGGGGGGAATTAAGGCGGGGCCGAAGGATGTGAGAAAAGAGATGGCTGCTGAGGAAAGGTGCTGTGAATATTACGAAAAAATGAATTATGACTTGTTGGTTTGACGTTTCTAACAATGGGAATTAGAAGGTCAAATAGGATATTAGGCTTTTCTGAAATGTCATTCAGGTTAAAATTTTGATCTATATGTATGAAGCAGCTTTCAGTAATGTTAAGGAGGGGTCCTTTGTTGTTGATTTTGAGAATTTACATATCTTGATTATCGCCATGCATATGCTGTCCTACAACTCAAAATTTATTGTACTTCAGGGCATTGATGTGTTCCGAGTACCTTATATTAAAATTTCTCCTGGTCTGTCCAATGTAGGAAGAATTACAACTGTTGCTAATAATTCTGTATACTCCTTATTTTGAAAAACTATTGAACTTGTTTATGGATGTGGCATTATGTAAGACTTGTGTATTGCTATTGTTAGTTTTGAAAACGGCTTTTTAAAGATGTTGGGACTGTAAATTTGTTCGTTGAACGTAAATATAGAAAGGAAGGAGTTGTTTTGTTTATCTTTTTTCAAAGTGGTAGAGGCGCTATATTTATTGATTATTCTTTGTGGTTCATGTTTGTGGGTTACTGTAGTCACGTCCTAGTTCGTGAACCATGGGCAACGGCTGAGTGGCCTAGTAAGTGGTCCTGAGAGTCGGGATACCAGTTCCTATGGAATGGGAGTGGGCATCTCAGACATATTCTGAGTCCTGGCCCTCCTTGTGCTCAGGCGGCTAGGACTATACAATTCACCGGTGGTCCATAACCCGTTAGAGGAGAGATCCTCACTCGGACTATGTGCAAGTAGGGCAGCATCCTGCTTCATGAACTTACCGAGCTCAGAACATTTTAAGCAAGCCTCGGACCTATGGGAGTAATGGAGTCCCACTCCCATTTGACAGGCGAGGGACTCCTTGGAAACAACTTGGCGAACGAAATGGAATTCGATGGGGAGCTATCAATAATGGGGCTTATGGAAGAAAGAAAGTAGAACTGGCTGAGTCAGCAAAGAGGATACATCTGGATGTGCTAGGAGTAAGTGATATTCGGGTAAGGGGAGATAACGAGGAAGATATAGGAGATTATATAGTGTACTTGACGGGTGTTAGAAAGGGAAGGGCAGAGTCTGGGGTAGGACTCTTTATCAGGAATACCGTTGCACGGAACATAGTTTCTGTTAGGCACGTAAATGAGCGAATGATGTGGGTAGATTTGTCAGTTGGAGGAATTAGGACTAGAATTGTGTCCATGTATTCACCATGTGAGGGTGCGAATGAGGATGAAGTTGACAAGTTTTATGAAGCATTGAGTGACATCGTGGTCAGGGTCAACAGCAAGGATAGAGTAGTGCTAATGGGCGATTTCAATGCGAGAGTTGGGAATAGAACTGAAGGATACGAAAGGGTGATTAGTAAATGTGGGGAAGATATGGAAGCTAATGGGAATGGGAAGCGTTTGCTGGACTTCTGTGCTAGTATGGGTTTAGCTGTTACGAATACATTCTTCAAGCATAAGGCTATTCACCGCTACACATGGGAGGCTAGGGGTACCAGATCCATAATAGACTATATCTTGACAGACTTCGAATTCAGGAAATCTGTTAGGAATGTACGAGTTTTCCGCGGATTTTTCGATGATACAGACCACTATCTGATCTGTAGTGAACTAAGTATCTCTAGGCCTAGGGTAGAGAGAGTGAAATCTGTCTGCAAACTAATAAGGGTAGAAAATCTCCAGGACGAGCAAATTAGACGGAAGTACATGGATATGATTAGTGAGAAGTTTTGAACAGTAGACAGTAAGCAGGTTCAGGATATAGAAAGTGAATGGGTGGCATACAGGGATGCTGTAGTAGAAACAGCAAGGGAATGCCTAGGAACAACTGTGTGTAAAGATGGGAAAAGGCGAACATCTTGGTGGAATGATGAAGTGAGAGCAGCTTGTAAACGTAAAAAGAAGGCTTAACAAAAATGGCTCCAAACAAGGGCCGAGGCAGACAGGGAGTTGTACGTAGATGAAAGAAACAGAGCGAAACAAATAGTTGTTGAATCCAAAAAGAAGTCCTGGGAAGATTTTGGTAACAACTTGGAAAGGCTAGGTCAAGCAGCAGGGAAACCTTTCTGGACAGTAATAAAGAATATTAGGAAGGGAGGGAAAAAGGAAATGAACAGTGTTTTGAGTACTTCAGGTTAACTCATAATAGATCCCGGGGAATCACTGAAGAGGTGGAAGGAATATTTAGAAGATCTTCTCAATGTAGAAGGAAATCTTCCTGGTGGTGTTGCAAACAGCCAAGCTCATGGGGAGGAGGAAAATGATGATGGTGAAATTACGCTTGTGGAAGTGGAAAGGATGGTAAATAAACTCCATTGTCATAAAGGAGCAGGAATAGATGAAATTAGACCTGAAATGGTGAAGTATAGTGGGAAGGCAGGGATGAAATGGCTTCATAGAGTAGTAAGATTAGCATGGAGTGTTGGTAAGGTATCTTCAGATTGGACAAAAGCAGTAATTGCTCCTATCTATAAGCAAGGGAACAGGAAGGATTGCAACAACTATTGAGGTATCTCATTGATTAGTATACCAGGCAAAATATTCTCTGGCATCTTGGAAGGGAGGGTGCGATCAGTAGTTGAGAGGAAGTTGGATGAAAACCAGTAGGGTTTCAGACCACAGAGGGGCTGTCAGGATCAGATTTTTCAGCATGTGCCAGGTAATTGAGAAATGCTATGAGAGGAATAGGCAGTTGTGTTTGTTTCGTATATCTAGAGAAAGCATATGACAGAGTACCAAGGGAAAAGATGTTTGCCATACTGGGGGACTATGGAATTAAAGGTAGATCATTAAAATCAATCAAAGCCATTTATGTTGACAATTGGGCCTCAGTGAGAATTGATGGTAGAATGAGTTCTTGGTTCAGGGGACTTACAGGGGTTAGACAAGGCTGTAATCTTTCACCTTTGCCGTTCGTAGTTTATATGGATCTTCTGCTGAAAGGTATAAAATGGCAGGGCAGTCTAATATCTTGGAACTTGAAAATAGGTGCAATGAGTATGGTATGAAAATTAACCTTTCGAAGACTAAATTGATGTCAGTAGGTAAGAAATTCAACAGATTTGAATGTCAGATTTCTGATACAAATCTAGAACAGGTCGATAATTTCAAGTATTAAGATTGTGTGTTCTTCCAGGATGGTAATATAATAAGTGAGCTTGAATGAAGGTGTAGTAAAGCTAATGCAGTGAGCTCGCAGTTGCGATCAACAGTATTCTGTAAGAAGGAAGTCAGCTCCCAGACAAAACTATCTTTACATCGGTCTGTTTTTAGACCAACTTTGCTTTACGGGAGCAAAAGCTGGGTGGACTCAGGATATCTTATTCATAAGTTAGAAGTAACAGACATGAAAGTAGCGAGAATGATTGCTGGTACAAACAGGTGGGAACAATGGCAGGAGGGTACTCGGAATGAGGAGATAAAGGCTAATTTATGAATGAACTCGATGGATGAAGCTGTACACATAAACCGGCTTCGGTGGTGGGGTCATGTGAGGCGAATGGAGGAGGATAGGTTACCTAGGAGAATAATGGACTCTGCTATGGAGGGCAAGAGAAGTAGAGGTAGACCAAGACGACGATGGTTAGACTCGGTTTCTAACGATTTAAAGATAAGAGGTATAGAACTAAATGAGACCACAACACTATTTGCAAATCGAGGATTGTGGCGACGTTTAGTAAATTCACAAAGGCTTGCAGACTGAACGCTGAAAGGCATAACAGTCTATAATGATAATGTATGTATGTATGTATGTATGTATGTATGTATGTATGTATGTATGTATGTATGTATGATTATTCTTTCAATAAAGAAACTGTTGTATCCATTAGATTCAGCTATATTACAAATGGTGTTCAACTCATTTTTGAGGTCTCTTTTAGACATTGGAACATTGAAGCCTCAGTACACCATGCTGTTGTATGCTGCTCATTTGTGAATTTGGGGGTGTGAAGAATCTTGATGGATTGTAGTGACTGTTTGGATGGGTTTTCTGAAAACCTTACATCGTAAGTAGCTTGGGTGCCTGATAATAGATAAGTCTAAAAAATTAAATTTCCATTCAATTTTGGATTCAAGTGTGAATTTTAAATGCGGGTCAATGTAATTTAGAATAATGAGGGTAGTAGCAGCATCTGTGATGCTCTCATCCACAATTACTATGGTGTCTTCTACATATTTTGCCCAGAAAAGGATGTTGTCAAAGTTATTATCAATTTTGGTGCATTCCGAAAAATCCAAGTAGAACTCTGCTAAGATGCCTGATGCCGGCGATCCCATAGCCAATCCTTCTTGTTGATAAATAACATCATCGACAGTGAAATAATTGTTGCTTATAAATAATTTAAGCATAGACATGAAATCCTGTATTTCTAATATACTTAGGCCGCTGTATTTGCTCAAATTATGTTGAATGATACGGCACACCTTGGAGATTTGTATGCTAGGATACATGTTTACAATATCGAATGATTGGACTGAATGTTAAGTTTTTTTAAATTTATCGATTAATTCTTTAGCGGTTTTTGACGGATTTGTTCGACAAAAATTATAGTTCTTCTTAAAACCCTTTGAATGAATTGTGATGCTTTATATAATGGACTCTGTCTATAGTTAATGATCGGGCGAATGGAGATGCCTGTTTTCTGTATCTTGGAGAGGGCTTTGGCGGTGGGTAAACCTGGGTTCACATTAATTAATTTAGTTTTTTCTTGATCTGTCAATAGATATGAAGTATTCTTCAGGGTCTGCATAAGTTTATGTTGGATGTTTTTTAATGTAGTCAGTATAATTTCATTTCTCCAAAGAAAGCTATGGGTTGCATGATATTTATGTTATGCAAGCATCTCCATATCTAACATACTGCTTTTGGCAGTTGGTAAAATCTTAAGGCCACAATTTCTTGAGTCTTAGAATGGACATTTTGACCATACACTACAAATGTAACAGTGCTTGAATGACATCTGTTGTCTTCCAGAATGATTGAGGAACTGGAATGATGAACCGTGCGGTCCTAGAAGGATTGAGGAACTTAAACGGTAAACTATGCGGAGATGGCAGAATGACTGTATATTCTGCTGACAGTAGTGCAGAACATCCCCACTTGATTGTTTTTCCAACTTCTATTGGACATCTTTTTATGAATAGATATTGGTGTCATGATGTATTTGAATAGGTAGTCTACCCAATGAAAGCAAAATCGAAGATAATCTCCTGACATTATGGCAACAGCAAAGGGGATGAGTGTAATGGTATCAGTTTTACAAGCTATACTGTTTGCTGAAAATAGTTGGAAAGTTGGGAAGCAAGACTTCAGAACAGATTTGCTTTCAGTGGCCCCAAAGGTTTGTGTCTATTGAGAGTCCTCAGCCCAAAGGTTGGTTGGATCTCCTAAGCTCCACCATCAGCTGTCATAGATAGCCTAGTCATTGTTGAAGAGGTGTACTAGAGAAATGAAGAGTGAAGTAGTTTCCCATTACTCTTCCTGCTGAGCCAGAAGCTGCTAATACATGTCTTTTTTGCTAGTGTTTTTTTTTTCTTCTTTACGTCGCACCGACACAGTAGGTTTTATGGCGACGATTGGACAGGAAAGGCCTAGGAATGGGAAGGAAGCGGCCGTGGCCTGAATTAAGGTACAGTCCCAGCATTTGCCTGGTGTGAAAATGGGAAGCCACGGAAAATCCCCTTCAGGGCTGCCGACAGTGGGATTCAAACCCACTATCTCCTGGATGCGAGCTCACAGTTGCGCGCCCCTAATTGCTCGGTCCACTCGCCCGGTGCTAGTGGTTTAACGTCGCACTAACACATTAGAATGTTTTCGGTAATGCAAGGATGGGAAGGCAGCAGTCATGGCCTTACTTAAGGTACAGTCCCAGCATTGCCTGGTAGGAAAATGGGAAACAACTGAAAGATATCTTCAGGGCTGCCGACTGTGGGATTCAAACTAACACATGTCTGCCCAGCTCACAAAAATGCATATACCAGTGGACTCTCTTGAATCTTCACACCATTCAAAACATAGTCTGGCTGCATAAGAAATGGTGTTGCTGTCATCATTCATACCTCAGTCACTTACATATTTACAAAGCCAAAAGAGACTAAGGTAGGACAGTAAAAGTAACAAATTTTTTCTAGCCTACTGGGTGAAATGGCTGTGCAGTTAGGGTTGCGTAGTTGTGCGCTTGCATTCGGGAGATGGTGGGCTTAGGACCTGGAAATATTGAACTTTAAATAAATGACATTTACATCTTTTCATCTATGAAGCGAGTTGTAAAAACGGAGAACTCCTGGGTAGGGGAGAACGTATGTGGTGCTGTGACCAAATTAAGGATATGAATATTTGAGGATTCATTTGTGGCAGAAATGGCTGTTGGTGACACTTTGAGATGTTGGTATTGAATAGTATATAAAACATCATGTTTGGAAATGACAACAGTCCTATTGACTTGTTATTATGATTTTGTTGAGTAGAAGCCTGTTGTCCTTATGCTTGTGTGCACTAAATATATTATGTGCTTAAGAGAATACCAGATATCCAAAAGGTAACATTTTCTCACATATTTTGTCAGGAAATTTCAATTCATTATGTAACTAAGAATTGTCTTGTATTTTTTCCACTGAAAATTCTCCATGATTTAAGAAATGTTAACACCATTATCAAATTGCCATGATGGATTTCAGATACTTCATTCATTAGTGAAAAGTATCAGACATGAAATTAGTGCAAAGTGATGGGAACAATTAAAGGAAAGTTTCCAGATTTAACACTCTCCCCTGGATCTTTCATGTTACTCAAACACAAATTTACAGACATCTCTTTTTCTCTTTAAAACTCCAGATCTGTAGAGCCAATGTTTGAACAGTAGTAAATATAAAACTACAACTTCAGTACACCTGTAATTTTTAGGAGGGACACATGTAATACTATCATCATCATCATCATCATCATCATCATCATCATCAATGCCCCACTCCAGTTGCCCAGGTGTGGTTGTGTAATACTGTGGCAAAGGAAAATTACATTTTCACTAACCAAAATTGGGCAGATTAATTCTGAGAGAATAATATAATTTAGAAAATTTATGATCATTAGAATATAACAATTCTGTTTTTATTTCTAAGGGCATATTTAGTTTGGAAAATATTGTTTTCACTATAATACCAATTATACACTATTCACATAACTATTCAAGTCATATGCACAAATGTTTTTCAGCAGTGTAGATTTTTCAGTGCCAGCCCCAGCATTTGCCTGGTGTGAAAATGGGAAACCAAGGAAAACCATTTTCAGGGCTGCCGACAGTGGGGTTTGAACCTACTATCTCACGAATACTGGATACTGGCCGCACTTAAGCGGCTGCAGCTATCGAGCTCAGTGGCAGAAAATTGGGGTGGGTACTTTTTGCATCAAGTGCTCCTGACATACATAAATCTGGAGGCTGGTACTTTTCTGCCCACTATTTGGCAACTCTGCTCCCGCTAAAAGCATGAAGCATGCCACATAGCACGTACATATTGCATGATTTGTGCAGCATTAGTTTAAGTACTAACATGTTTAGGGTGGGGGTTGGTAAGAGTCCCAGTTATAGGTCATTCACAGCTAAAAAAAGCCCAACATTATTGAAGAGGCAGAGCAACCGGTAATCACACAATGGGAAGAAAGTACAATGTGGACAAGAACTGCATATATGATTGAAAGAAAAATGATGATGTTCTTGAACAGACAAACGGTAACTACCGGGAATTTTGTGGACAAAACAAAGTTTCCAGAAAGTGAAAACAGGATGTGTGAATATGTGACTAAAAGGAAGTGTTTGGATATTTGGTCATGAGTGAAATGTATCCGTTGAAAGCTAAAGCAGTATAAAGTGAGTTAAAAATTACAGGCTTTAAGGCTATACATGGAATGCTCATTTGTTTTTGAATGAAATAAATTTTGTAGGAAAAATAGCATTACACATCACCTCCCTGACAGTTATGAAGAAAAGATCATGAACTTACACAGATCTGTTATTGATATGCACCAGAGAAATTTGTGTTTACTCTAGGAAATTTTTAATGCAGACCGGACGCCAGTACATTTTGAAATACTGCTGGAATATTCTAATGAAGATTATGATGCAACAAGTTGCTTCATAATGTTATAATTTACTGTGCAGTAGTAATTTAACAAAATTATAAAAACACTTATTTTTTCTTCCAAAATTTCCATTTCTAAAATTTGGATGCAAGGTTATTCGTTTAAGTTCCTTCTGCAGCTAATCTTTCTACACTGACTGACAGAGCAAATGCAACACCAAGAAGGAGTGGTCAGAACTTTATGCCAATTGCAGGGTAGACTGACGTCACTGAGGTATGCTCATGATGTGAAATGCGCCGCTGTGCTGCGCACGTAGCGAACGATAAATGGGACACGGCATTGGCGAATGGCCCACTTCGTACCGTGATTTCTCAGCCGACAGTCATTGTAGAACGTGTTGTCGTGTGCCACAGGACACGTGTATAGCTAAGAATGCCAGGCCGCCGTCAACGGAGGCATTTCCAGCAGACAGACGACTTTACGAGGGGTATGGTGATCGGGCTGAGAAGGGCAGGTTGGTCGCTTCGTCAAATCGCAGCCGATACCCATAGGGATGTGTCCACGGTGCAGCGCCTGTGGAGAAGATGGTTGGCGCAGGGACATGTGGCACGTGCGAGGGGTCCAGGCGCAGCCCGAGTGACGTCAGCACGCGAGGATCGGCGCATCCGCCGCCAAGCGGTGGCAGCCCCGCACGCCACGTCAACCGCCATTCTTCAGCATGTGCAAGACACCCTGGCTGTTCCAATATCGACCAGAACAATTTCCCATCGATTGGTTGAAGGAGGCCTGCACTCCCGGCGTCCGCTCACAAGACTACCATTGACTCCACAGCATAGACGTGCACGCCTGGCATGGTGCCGGGCTAGAGCGACTTGGATGAGGGAATGGCGGAACATCGTGTTCTCCGATGAGTCACGCTTCTGTTCTGTCAGTGATAGTCACCGCAGACGAGTGTGGCGTCGGCGTGGAGAAAGGTCAAATCCGGCAGTAATTGTGGAGCGCCCTACCGCTAGACAACGCGGCATCATGGTTTGGGGCGCTATTGCGTATGATTCCACGTCACCTCTAGTGCGTATTCAAGGCAGGTTAAATGCCCACCGCTACGTGCAGCATGTGCTGCGGCCGGTGGCACTCCCGTACCTTCAGGGGCTGCCCAATGCTCTGTTTCAGCAGGATAATGCCCGCCCACACACTGCTCGCATCTGCCAACAGGCTCTACGAGGTGTTCAGATGCTTCCGTGGCCAGCGTACTCTCCAGATCTCTCACCAATCGAACACGTGTGGGATCTCATTGGACGCCGTTTGCAAACTCTGCCCAGCCTCGTACGGACGACCAACTGTGGCAAATGGTTGACAGAGAATGGAGAACCATCCCTCAGGACACCATCCGCACTCTTATTGACTCTGTACCTCGACGTGTTTCTGCGTGCATCGCCGCTTGCGGTGGTCCTACATCCTACTGAGTCGATGCCGTGCGCATTGTGTAACCTGCATATCGGTTTGAAATAAACATCAATTATTCGTCCGTGCCGTCTCTGTTTTTTCCCCAACTTTCATCCCTTTCGAACCACTCCTCCTTGGTATTGCATTTGCTCTGTCAGTCAGTGTATTATTTTTTTTCAAATTTTTCATTTTTTTATTTTCCTTTGGTATCTCTTCTCCTGTATTATGCTAGTCAACCAACTGCAGCTTCATAGCTGAATTATCATAAGAGTCAACTGACATATTCTTGGCTACAGTGATGCATAAAGTGGGAGCAGCCCAGTGATGGTGATTACTAAGGCTCGGAAGTTCATGCCCTAAAAAACTAAGAAATATGCATGCAAATATGCTCTTAAAAACTTGAAAACATGCCAATAAATATGCACTATTAAAATGAAAAAATGGCAGTAGACAAGTCAGATTAGTATTGATAATAATAAACTTACATTTATTCCTAGGAGGTTGAAGCAAAAATGGTCCCGCTGTCAATGCTGAGTGATGAATTGCAGTTCACAACCATTATTTTGCACAAATTTTCAACTGAAAAACATCGTCTGTTGTCTCGCAAAACACTTTTTATATGGACAAGAAAGGAATTTGACCACATAGGGTCGAAACCGGTACTGATGTAAGTCTATATTTACAATAAACAGTACTGATAAGGTGGAATTCTTTTCTTGTCCATATATGTGTAATCAGTCAAAACGGAAATGAAACTCATAAATATCGAAACACTTTTGTAACATGAAAAACTTCTTTCCACATCACAAAATGTTACTGGGGCATATTTAAATGATAACTGCTCCACAGAAAGAGGCAAGTCTCTTGGTGCGACAGACAGTTTTCCTTCGAGAATGTCTCAAATATCGCACAACTGTTTATAACCAGGATTTTTTGAAGTTACATAATTTAATTTTTTCTTTCACTTTCTGTCTTATACTACCAGGAACAAAATTGAGATTGGATATCGTTTTTTCAAAAACAGTATTTCTTTTAAAGGAGATCCTACAGCTTCCAGTGATGTTATGGCAGTTGGCAAAAAAGAAAAATGGGCATTTATAAAAACAAGATACTCTTCTAACTCAATGCCTGACAGAATATTTTGCACCGTTTGTATTGATGCAGCTTCATTCGAGTCCAATGAATTAACAACCTCTTTGAATACTTCTATGTGCTGAGCATAATACAAAGCTGCATCCAGCCATGTTCCCCATCGTGTTAATGCTGGCGCAGGAGGAAGTGGGATATTGGGTGCTGTCGATCTAAACAACTTGACTCTCGAAGGAGATTTAACAAAAATTTTCTTTGAACACGCCACAAATCGATCTACCATTGGGAAAGAATTTCGTATTGTCTCAGCAATGCGATTAAGAGGAGGTGCCAAACAAGTTATATGAATTCAGTTAGGAAAAATGCCTTTCAGTATTTGTCCTGATTTTACCATATAAGTACCTGCATCAGTAACAAATAAAAGTAGCCAGTCGTATTTGATTCCAGATGGCCATGATAATTTCAACAAGTCCATCACACACCGTGTTACAGTTAAATTGTTAGTGGCCAGCAATTCACACACATTAAGAAGATATGGTATCGTCTTTTGTTCCTTATTAAAGGTGCCCACAATTACATTAAGCAATAAATCGGTCCTCAGAATCAGTGGTTTCATCAATAGACAACCAAAAAGACGGATCTGATAATTCAATTTGTAAATTTGACAAAATGTTATTGTAACAACGTCCTACGTAAGTCTTACGCAATGTACTTGCTTCAGGCACATGTTGTCGAGTGTATTTGTCAAGAAAATGTTTTAATGTGAGGTTATTAAATTTATACAAGGGAATATCAGCAGCTAAAAATGCTTGGCACAAGTAGTAAGAAAATTCACTAATCCTACTTCCTAAACACTAATAGTTGTTTTTGAACAAGCTCTTTATTTGCGAGTTTGCTAGTTAAATTCTCCTTATATTTTGCTGTGTTTATGTGATGAACTATTTGAAATCTTTTCTCACTCCCTATAGTTTTCTCACAAGCTCCACAGAACAGTACCCTATTATCTGTACATATTAAGTCACCTGAAAACTCCTTCTGTAAATTAATCTACAACTCGAAGTTGCTCTTATTTTCGGAATTTCAAGAAATATTTAACGGACACTTTATACGTGAAACATAGGTTGGTCACAACCAGTTCACAACACCATTGCACGACTCAATGGACAGCCAGTCGACAGCTAAGCACAAAACGTGAGGATAGATGATGAAACAGGGGATTCACTGCATGATATCGTAACTCCTCACCACATGAAAGTTGCGTCATCATGTGTAACATTATTGCCAACATCAACCAGATGAAAAAAGCTGATTAAAAAATACTGTAAAAACCATCAAACTGATTAAAATATGCCATATAGGCACTAAAATATTAAAATATGATGCATTTATCAAAATCACGAAAATATGCAGTTATATGCACCATAAAAGCATGTTCAAATGACTGAAAATTCCATAATTTGTGCACATAATATATAAGCATACATTTTTAACCCCTAAAAAACCACGCAAATGCATGAACTTCCGAGCACTAGTGATAACTGTTTTAAGGGAATGTTCAATTAGATAACCATACTCTCACACGGGAGCAGCCTGCGCAACTTCTCAGTGGCAATACCCACTAAAATCCATGCAATAAAAAATGTTATCAAAAATAACTAGCTCGTTTCTGGATTTGCCAAAGTGCAGTAAAGAATATTCTCTCATTCTGCAAAAATGCCTATAGTGATCAAAGTCATGACGGAATAATATAAAATGTTACCTATCCTTATGTTTGTTACAAGCCCATACACCAAAAAAGAAATGGAAGACAAATATATTTGGACGAAATGAAAAATCACCAGTCCAGAAATATTAAAGAAGATATAATTATTCTCATTATCATACCATGCTTCCACTGTTTTTGTCCCTTTACTTGACCAACTGTAATATGAACATCGGTGAACACCCTTACACCAAGACGGAAATCTTCATATTCACGTGCCACATTGCCGGTCCCATTTATATCAATTGTTGGCTGTTGAGGCTGAAGGACCATGATGTAGCTTTCCACGCTAGGTACCTTCACGGGTCGTCCTCGTTCACATCTGAAAGGCACAATTCAAACACTATTGAAATCCTTCAATACAAGGAGAAAAGAAATACTTCATTAAGTAACTCAGAAAGAGAACCAATACTCTAATAAGCAAGTGACGACCACCATAAGTTATGGAAAGACATGGAAAGTAACAAATTATTAGCGAGTGATGAGATCGACATAGCACGCCTCGTGGGAGAGAGTGCATGTGTGTACATGCCTTCAACAGCACTCTCATTGGTAAACCACTACAACAAGAGAATTAATTCAATTTGTTACTGATATAGAAATATACATAAGGTAACAATCTTCAGGATGAAAGAGCAACCCTGGCCTTATATATATAATGCAGGGCATCGCTACCCCCTCAAATTCATGCAATAAGATAATACCTATTGACAAAAAGAAGTACAACTGTTGATTGACAAGATAAGCGAGTTTTCACAAAATCTGAATTCTATAAGAATATCATATTTAATCAGAAATCATTTTTAGAATGTGTTTTATGAAATTAAGTTTTGAAGTATATATTAAATCTGTGATAGGCATACACTGGAAGAGACTGGGCCCAAAGAGGATTAATCCCAATACACCACAAACCACAGGATGTCGTAAAGAATTTTAATTACCTGGGATTTGTTTTGCTGGAAGATAGAAACAAGGATAAGAAAATTGATGTAAGTGGCAGGTTTTATCAGGGTCTTAAAGACATAGTGTAGGATAAGTAAATGCCAACGAAATGCAGAGTAGTATTGTATAAAACACACTACGTACCAATTCAGACTTATACTGGAGGTATGCAGAATGGAACAGTAAGCAGAGAAATGGATAATCCGCCTAGTCAATACTATGTATTAAAAATGTATTTACATTTCACACTTTAGAACATATAGTACATGTTTCGAGAAATACCTTAATTCTCTTCTTCAGCTATATAGGTTAAAATTCATATATTGCATTAAGACCTAATTAAACAGGGGGGTGCTCACTAAGAAAACTTTTTTTTTTTTTGCTATTTGCTTTACGGCGCACCGACACAGATAGGTCTTATGGTGATGATGGGATGGGAAAGGCCTAGGAATGGGAAGGAAGCAGCCGTGGTCTTGATTGAGGTACAGCACCAGCATTTGCCTGGTGTGAAAATGGGAAACCACCGACAACCATCTTCAGACCTGCCGACAGTGGGATTCAAACCCACTATCTCCCGGATGTAAGCTCACAGCTGTGCGCTCCTAACCGCACGGCCAACTTGCCCGGTATTAAGAAAACTAAAACTGTAACATGTACAATATGACATATTAAAAATTGATAAATAATGGCATGGAAGTAAAGTCCATCTTGTCTTCTCCATATAAACACGACGTTAGGGGTAGGTCTGAGTATATAAAATTTTGAGTACTGTTACGATGACATCAAATGTGTCCTTAACCCCTAAGTAGGTATGACGTCTTTAAATGTTTTCGTGCTGGACTTCTACAGTGGATATGACAGCATTAGTCGATCGTAAAATTTATCGCGTATTTATCTTGAGGGTAAAGGCATATGGCGTTGCCATGGAATCTATCGCATGTTTTCCATGAGATCAAGCTTTGTACTGTTTTCTACAGCTGTCACAGCTTCGTGAAATGTCTTTGGTTTGGCGCCTTGCTCGAAGTTCCTTTGCAGGCATTTATGTCGCGAAGCATGGCTTCCAAACGTAAAGTAGATCGATTTGATTGTGCGGGTATTTCGACAGTTTTAGAAGTGGAGAGTGATGATGAGGTATCTTCTCTATCTGATGATGATGAGTGGATTCATACTGATGAAGAGGACAGTGAAAGTGATCCTGAAAGTGAAGTTGTTCCGGACGAACCAAGTGACACGGACGATGTTCAAAATGTAACTCAGCCGGCTCACTTCGTTGCGAATGGTGCCCCAAGACCAAGGTTTGCTTTTACAGGTGTAAAAAGATAAATATAAATTTTAGTGACATGCACAACGTCGGAGAATACTTCAGCGCGTTCGTAGGTGATGATATATTCCAGTGGGGATAAAGTACTCAGGGCATTTGGAGAATTTAGTACCCAGTTAGGGGTTTAATCCAATACTCCCTTATCGAAATCAAATGGGGTCATATTACAAATTATATAAAATGGTGTATAACCAAGTTGTCAAGCTATTATTTTTAAATATAAAATGGTGTATAACCAAGCTGTCAAGCCATTATTTTTAATATGATCCAATTTGATTTCGATAAGGGAGTTTTGGATTAAGGACACATTTGATTTCAACAGTGCTGAACATTTTATCTACACAGACATACCCCTAATGTCATGTTCATATGGAGATGACAAGACTGACTTTACTTCCATGACATTATTATCGATTTTTAGTATGTCATACTGTACTTGTCACAGTTTTAGTTTTCTTAGGGGGGCCTCCAAGTATGGACCCAACACCAGCCATTATGGTCAAGATTATTAAGAATGGAACAGCGACAGAAAATTAAGATAAAGGCTGTGGAAATGAAGTTCCCAAGGAGTATGCTGGGCAAAACCAGGAGTGACACAGAGAGAAAATAAGTCGGGAAAGTAATAAGAGCAGATAGAACTCAAAACAAAATAAATATATCAAAACTAAACTATATGGACACTTTATGAGGATGACAGAAGACAGCCTGCCAAACAGGATCAATGAAAAGTTGGAAGGAAAGAAACAGAATCTGGCCCAAAAGATTATTGCCGAGAGGTACAAAAATGTAAACCGTTTTTTTAAGAGAAGGAAGGTGGGAAGAGACGCAGAACTGGATAATTTTGATATGTAACTAGGGTTACCAGATGACAACGGCTCGAAAGCACGACTTGTGAGTTCAAAAAGCAGGACAAAACCACGATAGCATTAAAATTGCTTAAATATTTTGTTAAAACCATTTATTTAGCATACATTTTTCATATTGCTTGGCCACAACTGAAGTCTCGAAAGCAGGAATGTCGCTGACACCTTATTCATGTTGATTGTACTTATCAGAGCTACTTATTTTACTGAACAACTTCTTATTGTCTTTTAAATAGTCATAAAACTGGTTACAAGTGAAGTCTTTCGTGTTAAATTTCACTGACACCAACCATTTCACAGAGTCAATACTTAACCTATTTCTTTCTTTGGCCCACTGTGCATTTATTAAAGAAAAAAATTCTTTCTACGTTGGCATTATGTGCAGGAATTGCAAAATACACTTCTGCCAATTTCAGTAGTTTGGAAGAACATGTAATATTGACACTGTTTAGAAAACCAGCCCATTTTTTATGGACTGGTTCCTTCAAGAAATTTTCATTCTGCTTTTGCAATTCAACATACTTTTGAAGATTTACAAATTGGTCAAATAATCTAACATCAGATATTTAACAGTAACTTCAAGGTCAGTCCAGCTGAAATCTGAAGTTTAAAAGTACTAAATACTTAAAGTGGTTGTAACCATTTTCCAAGGTACTCCAGGCATGCATTATGTACATCATGCAGTTCTTTCATGAAGGAATCACTGTCTTCCTGCAACCCTTCCTCCTCCAAAGTTTTCATCATTTCTTTCACTTTCATAGGAACAAAATTATTTGAAAAACAAGCTTGTAAAATGCCAACAGTTTCTTCAAGTGCCTGTTTCACTTCAATAATGGAATTATTCTCCTTTTCAACATGAAGAATGTTCTCTTGAAAGACTGACATTAAAGACTGGCAAACTATTAAATATATTTCACTTCACTTATTGGAGAAAAACTTGATCAAAATTGTTGGCAGGTTATCCACAAATAGAAAATAAGACCAAAGTGCTGGATACAGTTTAAGCATCCTTTCAACAGCTGGAAAAAGTGACAACCAACGAGTCTTTGTATGCTTCAATATGTAATTCACATTAACAAATTCACAAAAAGTTATTAGCTCTTCATTCCTTATGGAGAATGTAGAAAAGTAGTTGAACACTTTTAACACAATGCTTTCAACGTCAATCGACAATAAATCAACTCCATGTTGAACACATTTATGCAAAACGTGTGCTGTGCAGCTTACTCCAATCAAGGTTTCATTAAGCTGAGATTTGAGGTTAGGAAATACATTATTATCTCCTCTTCTTTTCAGGCCACCAAAATTCGTATTGCAGTTATCTCCTCTGAAAGCAATGCATTTCTCCAAAATTCCATTTTGTTGCAGGACATCTAATACCACTGAAGAGATTGTTGCAGCTTTTTCATTACTAACACTGTGCAGGTCAATAAACTTTGCTTGCAGCCCTCCATTCCTGTAGTCGAAATACTGCACGAGCACAGGAAACAGTTTTATATTCCCATGATTGCTGCCATCCGTACAAACACCAATGTATGATATGTCTTTGACTTGTTTAATGGCACTTTCTACACAGTGAGGTCCAAGTACATTATTGACAATTGCCTCAGACTTTGTACGAGCACAATGAATATTCTTCCCTATTTCAGAATCAGGAAATAATTTAGATGGAAGCTCAGACATACAATCCATAATTTTGTAGCTCCCATGATGAAAAGCATTGTGGTACACAAGAACTTCCTCTACAGCAATCGCATTTTCGTTTAGTGATGTGTTCTTTTTGAAAAATGTCAACACATTATTTGAAGTTGCAGTTGATGCACTATGAACATTAGCTTTATGTCTGCCCGTTGTAATGTGACTTTCTAAATCCATAGCTCCATGATTAGCCACAGAAACGTATGTTCCTGGTTTACATAGCAGACACATGGCTTCTTCATTGGTGCGGCCCTTTTTGAAGCATTTATATCTTTTCTCCAATTCAGCAGTGAACTTACACTTTTCCCCATAATACATGTAACGTACCAACAGATCACAACAGATATTGTAGAGTAGATCACAAGGATTGTGGCACAACTAAGCAGAAAATATGGACGAAAATTATTTATCTTTAGCTTCCGTTTCCGTATGCTATCGCCAACTTCGACTATCGACTTCCACCAGCGATGATATACTAGTCAAAGACTAGAGCAATTTAAAAAATTCAACCTGCAGCTGAAGTCAAAGGTTATGGAATAAGCGAGTCTAAGTTTACAAAAATGGGTTTCCAGTTGGAAAAAGTTCGTTTTAACATTATTAGGTGAAAATATGGACAATCAGCAAATAATTAAAAAATAAATATGGATGCCAGGACAGACGCTAAAAATAAGGGCATGTCCTGGTAAATACGGATGTCTGGTAACTCTATATATAACCAAACCCAGGATAAAACTAGAAGAAGAAGAAGAAGAAGAAGAGCATCAAACTAACAAGAAGTGAAACAATTTCCAGCATCTGCATCTTACAGTAACATCAAATACAGTAGAGATAATACGCGACACTGAGCGAGATATCGACGGACAGCTACTGGAGCTCACTCTAGCGGATAGACCTGAACAGTACTGATTCTCTCATAAGAGCACGTGTACTTTTGTGTGAAGTTTTTGGTGTTATTTATGCGTTTTCAGTGAGTTGACATAAATAAACAGTAGTGTGTGCCATTCCTTGATATCTCCTTCCTCTCAACATGAGGGGAAAGGTATGTGCTGTGTTTGACTGCAGTAATTACAAAGTAGAGAAAATGCGCGGTCGTTCTTCAGGTTCCCTCGTGACAAGAACATGTAAGTAATATTGTGTTTGCATATATATTCTTCCAGTGACAGAGATTTTTATAGTACTTCATAATCTTCTGACCTGCTTGACCCATATTTTAACTGGCATAAAATGTAATACGCATATTTTATTCTATAGTGCAGCAGTTAACCTTCAATACCGATGTGTTGTTGTAGGTGTGATCTGTGGGTTTTGAAATGTCACAGAAGCGATTTGGATAAGGTGTACAAGAAAGAAGGGACGTTACGCTTATATAAGAATTATAAGATCTGTTCTGATCATTTCCAGGCCAGCGACTTTAGAAATCCTCGACAATACAGCCAAGGGTATGTTACAGTTTTGCTCTAATTGTACGTAAATATTCCTCAAAGCATCACTATCGACAACATTTTCATACTTTTCTTTCTTTATCCCTCTTCTCAGATTAAAGCCAGGATTTTATAGATTATCTTTCTGTTAGTAGGCTTCATGTTAGGACGAAAATTGTCCAGCTATTAAATGTTAATTCGCCGGGCTGAGTGGCTCAGACGGTTAAGGCGCTGGCCTTCTGACCCCAACTTGGCAGGTTCGATCCTGGCTCAGTCCGGTGTTATTTGAAGATGCTCAAATACGTCAGCCTCGTGTCGGTAGATTTATTGGCACGTAAAAGAACTCCTGCGGTACTAAATTCTGGCACCTCGGCGTCTCCGAAAACCATAAAAGAGTAGTTAGTGGGACGTAAAACAAAAAACATTATTATTATTATTATTATTAAATGTTAATTCATTGCATCATATGTGTAAGGAATATCTTTCTGTTAGTAGGCTTCATGTTAAGAGGAAAATTGTCCAGCTATTAAATGTTAATTCATTGCATCATATGTGTAAGGAATGTGCCAATATTTTTATTGACAAGTGTCTTAATGTGATGATACAATGTTTTTAAATGAGAAAAAAGACAAATCCAACCATAAGAGTTCAGGCAGGAATGCTAAAGCTAAAAAAATTATTGCATAAATGAAAGATCAAGCCATTTCACACCAGTCCATTTCACTTCTTGTTTATATGTCTAATTTCAGTCTTTGAATAATAACCTTTTAAATGATTCTTCATTCATTTATCCAGAATTGCTTTAGCAACTTCGAAGTTAATATCTCAATAACACTTTCTTTCTAGATGTAATTTATTTATCTATTTCCGTATATACATTTCCATTGATATTTGAATTTAGCGCGATTTGTTCAGGTCAAGTCACTAGGAGCGCCACCGTCGAATTGTCTCCCATTTTAGCAAGGCGAAATCCGTGTCGCGTATTATCTCTACTGTATTTGGTAACATATTTTGGAGTCACCTACAACAAGAATACATGAAATAGGCCATATCTGATGCCCACATATTTAACTACATTTACTTTGAACTACGTATGTATAAAAACATTTTCTTCATTTGAATATTTCATTACAAACAACTGGCCACATGGGTTGTCACAATGAGGTTCCGTATTTCCTCAATAACACATAACAAAGCCCAAGGGTTTTTCACAATTTGATAAAATTTCAAAATACTAACACTTTAATGAACATCAAAACTACATTTAATAGAAAATTTCCATCCACCGGACTTCCTGTGTGACAGTAATATAGTTCATTCCTATCCAACATAATTTCAGTAATAACAGATTTTTATGACCCACTAATTACTTCTGAAGGTTTTTGGAGATGTCAAGGTGCTAAAATTTTGTCCTGCAGGAGTTCTTACCTGTCAAGTTGGGGTAAGAAGGCCAGCGCCTCAAAGATCTGAGCCACTCAGCCCGACTAACAATTTCATTTCTAGTAGCTGACCACATGCATAAATGTGGGCAAAATAAGGTGCAATTTCCTGGCCATTAACCAGAATAATTTCTTTCAATGCCAGTACCTGACAGAACATAATCAGAATGCTCATATTCACAATTCATATAATGTTTGGCTCCTTGGCTGAACGGTCAGTGTTGAGGCCTTCGGTTCAGAGGGCCCCAGGTTCGATTCCCAGCCAGATGGGGATTTCAATCTTAAATGGTGAATCCCCTTAGCTCAGGGACCGGGTGTGTGTACTCTCCTCAACATTCATCCAACTCATACACCATATGTAATATGTAATACGTAACACTATCCTCTACTAAAACTACATACAGTTTTTCACACATGGCAGATGCCGCCCACCCTCATTGGAGGGTATCAAGCAAATGCTCCTCCTGGAGTCTTCAAAGGAACTCCCGACGAAATAGCTCAGCAGCTATTGTTGAATGGAAGAAACAAGAAGGGAAGTGAAAATTGTAATCTTCAAAGATGTTCCGAAGGGAAAGAATATCTTGGTATCTCTTTCACTATAGCAGAATCGGAAACTGTCATCCGGCAATGAAATGTAATAAATCTGATGCATTAGATGATCTGCAAACAGAAGAAATAAAAATGTCTGGGCCTCATATGAAGGAGTGGATTCTAAATTTAATGAATGCTTGTGTATCAACACAGCAGATACTGAAGATATAGTGCACAGCAAAAGTTGTAGTTCTACTGAACCCTGGAAAAGAACCTACAGACCCAAGAAACTTCTGACCAGTGTCCCATCTTTGCCATTTCTACCAAGTACTCGAGAGAATGATTCACTATCAGGGCCATTGACCTTAGATGTTAGGCCCCTTTAAACAAGCATCATCATCAACATCATCATCATCATCAATACTATCGAATATCAGATTCAAGCAATCATCAACGAACAGTCAGGTTTCCTTACAGGAAAATTGTGCTGTGGCCAAATACTCGAAACACCATACACCAAAGATGGCTATGGAAATGGGCAGATAACAGTTGTAACATTTATTGATCTTGTTGCAGCCTATAACACTGTCAACCATAGGAAGTTGATTAGTAAGATATAACCATCACAAAAGATTACTGCTTAATGCACCTCATCAAGTGTTAACTGCTGAACAGATGGTTCATTGTCACTTTGGACAACAGGAGGAGCTGTTGGAAAACTCAGAAAAATGGTCTCCCTCAAGGCAGCGTGATGGCTCCATAGTTGTATAACGTCTATACAAACGATCAGTCGGTCAGACCTGGTACAAAGGCGTTTGATTATGCAGACAATACAGCAACAGCTGTTCAAACCAAAATCTTCAAGGAGGTAGAGAGGAAACTGTCAGCAGCACTCAAATATCTTGCTGCCTATTATGATACAAACCACCTGAAATCTAACCCTGGGAAAACTCAAGTCTGTGTGCTCCATTTGAGAAAAAGAGATGCATGGAGAAAGCTGAGCATAACCTCCAGAGGCCAACATCCATCCCACTGTGATAGTGAAATCTTGTTAGTGCATTGCACATTAAATAGTCTTCTCTCTTAGCACATCGTAAATTTGAAGTCCTAATTCCAATCATATTATATGTATATAAAAATACATTGCTTATTGTATAACGTATGTTCATTATTACCGCTTAATACGATCACATTTTCCCAGCCCTGAAAATACTTTTCTTATTCCCTTTTCAATGGAACGTGATTTTGAACGTAGATAAGAGCCAGTGCCACATGAGGCAGGTTGGGGAAAGTTCTCGCAGAATAGTAGAAAATTGCTTTGGATTGATGGCCACTGTTCTTTGAGTATTTAGAAAGCCAATGGAGACGAGTGTAGAAAATGCAGTGACAGTAACTACCAGATGCATTTATCTGCACAACTTTCCCCGTGGGGCAATAGCTCTTATGTGTGTCCATATGATTATTTATAAAACTGTTTACAAATATCACGTACAGTCTTATAAATAGGTCAAATGGACCAAATTTTAATTTTTGTACTTAATAGAAGTTCAGATGTATTCAGGTATATCAGTACATTAAGAGTCGACAGTGAACTGTAATGGTCAAATTAAAATTTCCACAAGGAAAAATACAAACTATAAACTGAACAAAAAATTGTTGCCATTGATGCTTTCACAGCCCATACTTATAGACATGATACTGTATAGGCTTTTGGGCTTATGCCGTGTCAAGAAAATAAGGTGAAATTCTTTATGTTTCGCAGAGAACTGTCCTCTGCATCATCAGAAGAAATCTCGACTGCCCATGAGAAAGGCTTCTTAAACAAGGGCTCTTTAAATTTAGACGTTACAATCGAAGTGGAAATGATACGTTCCTTCGCCACCGGGTGGTTCCCAGGACGTGGCACAGTGCTAGCGTTGACTTTTGATCGCATTACTGCTATACAGGCTGAACGAAAATTCAACCAGGTGTCATTCAGACAGAAATCAAAGTTCCTCTGTCTAGCTCAGAAACAAGTGGTCTCTAGCATGAACCCGGATGCTAGTAAAACTGTCGTCAATCTTTCCAAGAAATCCTTGGACGAGAACCAAATGGCAGTTCTGGCTAGGGGTCTTAACTTCGCTGTCGCTCCCTCTAAAATTCTCACTGAGGAGTTAATTACCTCCGTTGAGGCAGCCATCCACAAACTCACTACGGATGAGGCTGAGGAGTTAAGACAGAAATGTGAGACTCATAAGGTCCGCTGTTGTACCCGCGCCCAATTTAACATGAGGCGAAAGGAGAGCTCTGAAGGAACTTCAAGATGATTCAGAACTGACCATTCTCTCAGCTGACAAGGGTAATACGACAGTGGTTATGGACACTGACCAGTATAAGATCTCGGCTATATTGCCAGAGCCTGTTTACAGACTGAGCTTACGTGACCCCACCACTCGTGTGTCCAATGCCACCATGAAGCTCTTAAGGCAATCTTCAATTCCAAAAGAGGAGGCTAAACATCTGTCCCCGGGGGATGCAGTGCCATCTAGATTATATGGACTGCCCAAGATCCATAAAAAAGATGTTCCCCTCACGAGCGAACGGTACGAAGTCGGACGGCGAATTTCGATTTGATTTTTACATATTCGTGAAGGTCTTTTTAAGCTGAAACAGGTAGTGGAAGTCCAATTTTTCGCTGGTCCTTTTTAAGGGGCCATTTGGGAGCTCAAGGTTGGCGGTGCGCGCAATGAATTGTACAGTACATGCCGGCACACATCAGCGCTCACAGCCAGCGGCTGTCTTGCCTCGCCTTCCCTCTCCACTCCTTCGGTTCTCATCTGTCCCCCACCACATACGGCTGCCTACAGTTGTGTATTATACATGGGATTGCGGGTGAAGACTGACGTTAGTTGGGACATTTTATTTACAAAGATGAATTCATTATGGAATAAATAAACAATAAAAATGATTTACAAATCACTACTCTACATACAAATACTACATAATCAAACATCATCTGCAGCATCATGACATTTAAAGTGTTCAAGAAATGACTTTATTCTAACACAGTCTGGCACAGGTTCATTGTTCATGGCATGATAGTGAAAATCTAACACAAAATGTGAATAACAAAACACAAGAAAACAATGTGCGCACCTTATAAAGGAAAAAATTGGTTCAGTCATTTTCGACACACTTTGTGTCAGTCAAATCATGACAATTAGTTTGCGAGACAGCATGAAATGGTGGTATATTTCAGTAATGGTATAACCACCCGCTTTCCAAGCGTATTTCAACATTGGTACAAAACAATCAGCTTGTAATTGGTTATGCGCTAGTATTTGACAAGTTATAATGAAAAGTCAGTTTTTGGGTTTTAATTTTGACTGGCCGTGTAAATTCCTTATCCGGCAAATGTTTTTCATTCGACGGACTAAACATTTTAGTTGTCGGAAGTATCCAAGATCACACGGCAGGCAAAGCTACGTAGTTCCTTTCGGTACGTATTCAATTTGTACATGTGTGTTCGTCAGGGATTCAAGTTGTGCATTTTTGCCCTGGCCACTGAATGAATCTATGAGAAGATGATTTCTTCCATCTTCCTGTAACTGCGGATAGAAAATGTTTTGAAACCAGTCAGTTACATGCCCTTTCCCCATTTTCCCGGAAGATGAACAATCAATTACGACATATTTAAAGGCATCCATGTAGGCTTTGATACTTTCTTGTACTCTAGGTCCAAACTTTCCATTAATTTCTTGGAAAACAATCAAGAACAAATGTCCCATTTCTCCGGCTTTAGAAATGTGATATTGCACTGTGTGGGAGTGCGTAAAATTATTTCGGCAAACAAGCGTAGCAAGAACGTCTTTCACACCACGAAAATCATAACTTCTCAGTGTTGCCATTTCGTACTCAAATCGGGACTGGTCCGAATTCCAGATATTGGCATCCAGGATCTCTTTCTTTCCTTGCAATTCATTAATGAATGTTACAAACTTTTTAGCCACTTTGTGTCGTAATTCTACGTCTGTTTTAAACGTTTTACTGACTAGTTTGGTTACTTTTCGGAACCGAATTTTCAACCGCCTTTTAAGGATTTTCAAGTATGAGTCACCAATCCAACGCTCATTGTCCAATTTTGTGACATACAAATAACCCATCCTTGCCTTGGTGAACTCTTCTTTCACATAAGTTCGATCCATTGCACATTTCCTAATTTCTCCATTGTGTTCAACGTGGTTGACGATTCCATAAATTTGCCTCCGAGTGTTCTTATACTTCCGTATGGCGTACATAGGTCCTCGTTCCTTTATTTTTTTTTATACATGTCCAACAATGATTCGGAATCATAATCTTCCACTGACTTACAGGGTCTTCCTCGACCGTCACAAGACTTGTTATCTTCGTTAAACTCATCTCCGTGTTTGTGTTTTTTCAGTGTTGTTGTCCCCTCCTCAACGCCATCTTCGTCTTCTGAATCAACGAAAACAGCTTCTTCCTCCTGAATAAATTCGCATTTTCCCTCAAAAATTGCATCAAACGTTGTCTTTATTTGCATATATACATGATTTGCTCTTCATCAGAAAGCTCTGTAGCTTCCTGAATATTAACACCGTAGGCATTAATAAGAGCTGCAATAATGTTACAAGCGGCCATAACAAAGTAATCCAATGTGATCTCCTGTATGTGGAATAGCCATTAGTCATGGAGAACTTGACCGAATAGAATAGGACTCGCCGTCTCATACACAACTGTTGGCAGCCATATGTGGTGGGGGACAGATGAGAACCGAAGGAGTGGAGAGGGAAGGCGAGGCAAGACAGCCGCTGGCTGTGAGCGCTGACGTGTGCCGGCATGTACTGTACAATTCATTGCGCGCACCGCCAACTTTGAGCTCCCAAATGGCCCCTTAAAAAGGATCAGTGAAAAATTAGACTTCCACTAACTAATTCAGCTTAAAAAGACCTTCACGAATATGTAAAAATGAAATCGAAATTCTCCGTCAGACTTCGCACCATTCCCTTGTCAGACCTATTGTTAGTGCGATAGGTTCACCTACATATGCTCTGGCTAAATACCTAAGCAAATTGCTTCAGCCACACATAGGACGTACTGAATCATACGTCAGGTACTCTCGGTATTTCATCAACAAGCTGTCAACCATGACCCTTCAATCTAATGCACTTTTGGCGAGTTTCGATGTGGAGTCCTTATTCACTGAAGTGCCGATTGACTCGGTCATGTCTCTCATTGAACACTTGTTCCCTGAGGACATTACTAAGCTATTTTACCACTGCATAACTTCCAGCTGTTTCTTGTGGGGTGAGAATTTTTACGAACAGACGGACGGAGTGGCTATGGGAAGTCCACTTTCGCCCGTAGCGGCTAATTTCTTTATGGAGGATTTTGAGGAGGAGGCTATTGCTTCGGTGCCCATCAAACCTATGATATGGTGGAGGTATGTTGATGATGCACTTGTGGTCTGGACAGAAGGTCCTGAGAAACTTCATCATTTATAACCACCTAAACAGCAATATCCTTCAATAAAATTCACTATGGAGATGGAGTCGGACGGATGCCTTCCTTTCTTGGATGTTCTAGTAAGAAAGAAAACGAACAGCTCCTTAGAACATACCATCTATCGTAAGCCTACCCACACAAATCGCTATCTTCATGCAGATTCTCACCACCATCCAGCACAAAAACGAGGCATTCTCACGACACAACGCTCGAGACAAATTTGTGAGCCATCAAATATACAGGTGGAGACGGACACCGTCAAAGTCATGTTCAAGGGTAATGGTTACAGCGATTTGCAGATTCATAGAGCCCTACATCACAGAGAAACGACCAAGCAAAGCTCACAGAAGGAAGAAGTGAAGGGAACTGCCTACTTGCCTTACATTCACAACACGAATTGCTAAGCCACAAACATAATATAAAAACAGTGTTTGGCACCGCCACTACAATTGCTCACAGTCTGAGTAAAACCAAGGACAAATTGTCCCCACTTTTACATCCTGGGGTATACGAAATTCCTTGTACTTGTGGTAAGGTATCCATCGGCCAAACATGCCGATCCACTGGTATCCGTATCAAGGAACATGAACGTAATATTCATAGGTTATAAACTTCATGGTTCTGATCCGTATTGAATTGCAAGTACAATGTAATTATTAAATTAATGTAGTAATGGTCCACCTTTCAATACTATATTATATACTATATAATATTCTAAATTACATTAATTAGGGACTAGTTTCGGCCTGGGCTGGCCATCTTCAGCCTTAATGTAAAACACCTAATAACTAAACAAATGTACATGCACACAATTGACATAAAAACAAATGAAAACAAATATATACAAAGTGACATTAAAAACTGGGAAGGAATATGAATAAATTTGAAAATGAACTAGGTTCTAACATCTTGAGTATGTTCATCATTGAGAATAATTTCAAGTATTAATTTATATACACAGAACTGTTAGTTCTAATACTGCTGATCATTTCAATAGGAATTGGTAAATGTTGATCCTGTAGTTTGTCATCAAATCTATATGTGTGGTGTTAGCTATATGTAATGTAATAGTATTGAAAGGTGGACCATTACTACATTAATTTAATAATTACAATGTAATATTCGTCTCAACCAACCAGACAAATCGGCAATAGCTGAGCACACACTATCGTCAGGTCATGATGTCACGTTCCAAGATCCTCGAGCTCTTACCCACACTAGACACTACAGGTCCAGGATTATACGGGAAGCTCTGAAAATGCGTAGAAATCCTACCAATTTCAACAGGGACACTGGCTATCAAATAAGTAATACCTGGTTCCCAGCCATTAAGAATTTACGTAGGTAGTTCCCTTCCCTACCCATTCACTATTGTTATTTCATCTTTGTGTTTTTCAAATTTGTATGTTCCTCATCGCCAGATGTTACATTCCAGGCTTGAGTCAATGTCATACAACTGTCAATGTCATATGTTACGTACACATGTTATGTGAACCTCTTAGACTGATTCTGACAGTTCGGTCAGCTTCCGCTTCGAATGCTAGCGCTGTGCCAAGTCCTGGGAGCCATCTGGTGGCAAATGAACGTACCATTTCCACTTCTATTATAACGTCTAAATTTAAAGAGTCATTGTTTAAGAAGCCTTTCTCATGGACAGTCGAGATTTTTTCTGATGCCGCAGAGCACAGTTCTCTGCGAAACGTAAAGAATTTCACCTTATTTTTTTGACACGACATAAGCCCAAAAGCCTATACACTATCATGAACAAAAGACTGTTACATTTTAATGTAAACAGAGTTTTATAAACAAGTTATATAGACAATGATTTAATTATATCATATACACAAGTGCATTAATATATGTCAGTACTGATAAGGACTTCTAGATTCATACAGATCTTTACGAAGTTCGAACAGACTATAAACTGAAATCTATGTTTAATTTTTATCAAATATGATATGCCCTTTTCATGTACTTTTGTTAAATAAGTTTTTTAATGTGTGCTAAATTGTAATTAAAGTTTATCTATAAAGCTGAAGATGGCCCAATGAAAGGGGCCGAGACTAGCCCTGATAATTCTTTTAAATAGATTTTGTGTTGATGAGGAGTGACAATCTTTTCAATTTTCATTATCATTTTAAATCAACATGGAGATGAAAGTAATAAATAGCTATGAAGGATACTCATATTGCAACCTAAATTTTTCATAGCCATCAACATACCTTTCAAAAACTCCTTGTACTCAGGGTGCTTCCTGTTCCCCAAAAGAACATTGATCACATTCTTGAATCCTATCTAAGCCAATCTTTCCTTACATGTCATCAAATTCTAGATTGTTTGTGTGGCATAAGATTCCTTATCTGTGTTCCACAAAGATTCCTTCTTTTAGTTTAGCATCAGACTGGAAGGAGACTTTCTGACTGACATACTTAAAATAGTAACTATCTTTATTCGAGGCCTTTATGAACTGTTTCATGATTCCAAGTTTAATATGGAGAGGCCAAATAATTATTTTTCCTTGTTTCAGCAAACAGGCTCATATTACATTCTTGCCTCCTGGATACTGTACATTGTTGTTCTAGCTGGCCATTCCTTCTAACCTAGGGTAAATAACGTATACAGCTAACCCACAGCAGAGGAAGTAGGGATATTTATGTAGCCTGACTGTTGCCCAAGAAGCATTCCTGTAACTTTAAGATCACCATATACAACACATTTGTGCTCGGAATACTTGACCCATTGAATTCGAATATTACTTTTTTTTTTTGCAAGTTACTTAATGTCGCACCGACACAGATAGGTCTTATGGCGACGATGGGACAGGAAAGAGCTAGGAGTGGGAAGGAAGCGTCTGTGGCCTTAATTAAGGTACAGCTCCAGCATTTGCCTGGTGTGAAAATGGGAAACCACAGAAAACCATCTTCAGGGCTGCCAACAGTAGGGTTCGAACCCACTATCTCCCGAATACTGTGTACTGGCTGCACTTAAGCGACTGCAGCTATCGAGCTCGGTCTAATATTACTAGCTATGTACAATATACCATATCATATATAAAATAGTATAATGAACTGAAATCCATTATTTAGGTTTTCCACAAAACTTCTTACTTTTCTTGGCTTATCGCTCATTATCATGAAAAAGCAGAAATTTTGAAGAAGCGTGCAAACAGCATTGTTTTACAAAATAGCAGAGTTTTAAAAATACTCCTCTTTGCCCAGTTCATTTTCACTGAAGGCTTTTTTGTTTACTTGAGCCATAATAATGCACAGTGCAAAGTAAACCTTGATTTCATCATCCCTTGTGTCAAACCATTTATCGTAATCAAGTTTTTGTTTATTCTGTGTGCAATCATTTTGACAAGGAACTCCAGTGGTGGAAGACACTCTGCCTAATCTTCAAAGATTTAGGTAATATAAACAACAGTGTCGATATAATGTTTTATGTCACACCGACACAAATAGGTCTTATGATGACGATGGGATGAGAAAAGCCTAGGAGTGTGAAGGAAGCGGCTGTGGCCTTAATTAAGGTACAGCCCCAGCATGTGCCTGGTGTGAAAATGGGAAACCACGGAAAACCATCTTCAGGGCTGCCGACAGTGGGGTTTCAACCCATTATCTCTCGGATGGAAGCTCACAGCTGCATGCCCCTAACAGCATGGCCAACTCACCCGGTAACACTGTCTATATTGCCTCTTTCCAAAGACGTTCAAGGAACACTATAGAACAGCATAATACTGCCATATATTTGTGTCGTGCCCAACTATCGATACCAACTCATGACGAAGTTCAGCACGTCTCCGAAACATGGTCCGGCTCTTCGGTCTCGGTGTCGGACCACTTCTCTGAGACGATGTTAAATGGCAATGGGTTAATTGCCATTAATACCACTGCAAGGGTTTCAGAATTTTACTTCAATAGATAAGAATATGTTACTGGTATCAAACCGCATTTATTGGTAACTAGCTGATGTACCCGTGCTTCGCTACGGAATTTTACATTGCACACAGAATTCTAGGCTGGGTAGTGTACGCGCTGTGACTAAGATTGTATTAAATTGCATAGCTCTTAACGTTACCCTAGAGACGCGACGGGGAAGTCACCAAACCTCTTTTCTCATATGAAGACCCAGTTAGGGAATGTTCATTGTAATGGTAAGCCCTCTTGCCTACCATCAGTCACAGTCAAGTTGGGGAGTTTTCATTATAAAGGTAGACACTCTCTACCTGCATTTTTACATCCTCAGAAAGACTGTCTTAGTGGTTTTCCCAACTGAAATGAACATACGACATTACAATGACGTCAGTAGGAATGGCGCGATAAAATGCAATGCTTTCATATGAAATACTCGATCAAATAAAAAGCCAAACATTTTCTCACTTTTAACGAACAGGACTACGCTGCCGATCTAACGGTCCAAAGTTCCAGAGCTGGAATGATCAAAGACGCAGACAGCCGTGATCCATGAACACTCTTAGTCTTTTTTTCAGCGGGGAGGGGGTCAAACAGTGGAGACTCCCAGGGCAAAAACTATGCCCTTTTATTAATCTGTTTCCTAGGAGTACCCGATGAGTTTGAAAATCTGATTTTACTACACCGGCGGCGGAAAAATCTATCTGACTTGGAAGCAATATTTTCCTCCAAGCCAGGGGAGAAACCCCCTCTTCACTGCTAATTCGGAATAAAATGAATGTAGAATTTAATAAAAGTAAAGAGGAAGAAGTTTTTTTTAAGAAACGGCTCTTTACAAGGTTGAATTTTGAGTTATTTATTGAACTGTGTTGCTATAATTTGGAATAGGCCTAAATTGTTATTCTAGACCAGGGACTACTACTACTACTACTACTACGTGGGCCTCTGCCTTAAGTATGCACACTCCTCATTCAAAACAGCGCGCCAGAATAGGGATCGAACAGCTGGAATACTATGATGAATCAGTGTGTTACGTACCAGCTGTAACAGAAAAGGTATGAACCAGAGGAATGGCATGCTAAAGAAGAAAGTTTTCTAACTCCCCAGCTATTTCCCGTCAATATTCAGTCAGACTGTTATATTCGGTACCGGTAAGCAGCAGTAATCCCATCTAGCGGAGTTGAGAGGCAGCATAAGAGACAGAGAACATCACAAGAAACAATGGTCAATGTAATGTTACTGTTGATCAATGTTATGCGCTTTCGATATTGGAGGTCTTCACATTTAGTTTTCCTCCGACTCTGAAATACCACTCTTACCATAGTCGGTACGGTAAAACTGAATTTTAAAAAAAAATGATCGGAAATTGTTTTCTCTATAACTTTTGTTATGTAATACCAATAACATAGGTTTCTGAAAATTACATTTTAGGCGGCTTCCCCTAAACTGCAATTTCATCCACGGTGAATACATTTATTTATAGCTTAGACTGTACTTTCTTATTCCCCGACTCTATATACCGATTTTCATTAAATTCTGTTAACCCATTTTCTCGTGGCTCGGCGTTGATATGGACTTAGCAACAAAATTACAAATTCATGAATATCTGTGTTATCATAGCCGATACGATAAAATGTATAAGACATAAATGGTCGGAAATGTAATTCTATAGAACTTTGGTTATGTAGTATTTAATATAAATATTGGAGAATTAAATTTTAGGTCTTGCTCTAAACTACCATGTCACTCAGCATTAAAAAAAAATTACTTACAGCCTAGATTATAGAGGCTCATTCTCCGACTATGCATACCAATTTTCATTGAGATAGGATTACTAATAACGTAAATATTTAACAATAAAATTGTTTGCTTTCCCCTAAACTACCATTTCACTCAGCTCGAATAAAATTATTTGTAGCCTAGATTGTAGCGAATTATTCACCGACTTGCCATACTAATTTTTCATTAAGACTAATAACATAAATATTTGACAATTAAATTTTAGGCCTTCCCCTAAACTACTATTTCTATCAGCGTGAATAAAATCATTTATGGCCTAATTTGTAGCGACTTATTCCTCGACTTTGCATACCGATTTTTATTAAATTCTCTTCTCTTCATGGCCTCATTCACAGGTACCTTAGTGAAGAGTGAGGCCATGGACCACATCGCTCGGATTTTTCCCGAGGACATTACCAACTTGTTCAACCACTGCCTCATGACAAGCTATTTTCTGTGGAATGGCAATTTCTATGAACAAGTGGATGGCGTCGCCATGGGCAGTCCTCTGAGTCCGGTGATAGCAAATTTCTATATGGAAAGGTTCGAAGAAAAAGCACTTGAGACCGCACCGCTGAAACCTAAGGTGTGGCTGCGCTTCGTAGATGACACCTTTGTGATCTGGAGCTACGGAAAGGAAAAACTACAGCTGTTTCTACAGCATCTGAATAGTATTAACAACAGTATTCAGTTCACTATGGAGACAGAAAACGAGGGAAAGCTCCCTTTCCTCGATGTTCTGGTAATGAAGACTTCCGATTTAAACTTGGGACACACAGTATACCGCAAGCCGACCCACACAGACCGCTATCTTCAGAAGACGTCCAACCACCACCCACGACAAAAATACGGAGTGATTAAGACGCTAGCCGACCGTGCTAAGAGAATTTGTCAACCTCAGCACTTAAACGAAGAACTCTGCCACCTCAACAGGGCCCTACTCACTAACGGGTACAGCCCTAAAGATATTCAGCGAGCACTCCATCCCAGACATCCAACAACCAAGAAAAAAGAAGAGGAGCGGACGGCAGCTAGAGCCTTTCTGCCGTATATCGAGAAAGTAACTGACAGAATAGGGAGGCTACTGGAGTCCCATGGGGTTAAAACCATATACAGGCCGACGAAGAAAATCCAGGAACTGCTTAGGTCTGCCAACGACAAGCGCCATCCTTTCTCCACAGCAGGTGTCTACAAGATCCCGTGCAGCTGCGGCCAGGTATACATAGGGACTACCAAACACAGCATCGCCACACAACTGAAGGAGCATAACAGACATAGCCGGCTGGGACAGACAGATAGATCATCAGTCGCTGAACACTCGCTGCTAGCAGGCCATGACATACAGTACAATAACACCGAAGTACTGTCAACTACTGTGTCTTATCACGCCCGGCTACAGAGGGAAGCCATTGAAATCCTAAAGCATACCAACAGCTTCAACCGTAAGGAGGAATCTAAACGAGTAAACAAAGCCTGGTTTCCAGTCTTGAAAGCTCCAACCCTGAAGGACACGATAGCCGCGGCAGACCAGAAAAAAGCAACGGGTGATCGGCTGCCTGTCTCTGCCAAGGCAGGTCAGTGTACATCGGGCTCCCTAACGCTTCAACCATTGGCCGAAGAACAGCCAATCAGCGACCGCCCCTCACCATAGCGGCCAATAGGCGAGCAGCGTACCGTATCCTGCACTATATAAGTAGGTGGAATTACAACAGCACTTCATTCCACTGAGAGCTTCGCTGCTATCGAAGTCAGTCGGAACCCTTGACAATGCCGAACGCAGTCTTCGGTGAAACGGCGGGACATTCACTCGCTCATGGACCACGGCCTACAAGCCCGGAAAACGCTGACATGAATTATAAAAAATGAGTTGGTGGCATTTTTAATGCTGGTTTGCCACTGTACGTTTTCAGCAAGAAGGAATCAGTCCCTAATCTACCTATTACTCAATAAAAACACCCACTGGAAATTTATTGATATGAAATGAAGCATTTCTATGTCAGGAGAAAGGAACCAGGTAGCTGCCGTACCAGCTTTATAGACAGAAAATATACACTTTTATATTCAACAAAAAGGAACCAATAGACAAGTGTTTCTTAATAAGAAATATCTTTATCCATTTCATTTTAGTAGAAAGAAAACTTGATGAGGTGGTGGTGGTGTTCATGTTTTAGGGGAAACAAAAACACTGATGAAGAAAAACATTAACTGGCTGAAAATTTGAGACACAGTAGAAGTCCACTATAACGAGAACCCCCATTATAACGTCAGTTTTTTCAGTCCCTTCAAAATTCCCATATTGAACTGTTTATTATCCTTTGGTTACAGTGAGGGCCCTATCACTACGCATCCATTATTACGAGCGATTAAGCATGTACGATTTTTCCATTAACGATATTAACGCACCTAGCTATTATATTGCATGCGATCGATCATCTTCGATATAGTTTCCTCGCTATGTCCACTAGTGAGCTCTCTTGTCGACATTCGAAAGCGATGTCTGAGTCTATTAGTAATACCCTTCTAATACTGTTCCATTAAGAAAGTTAGAAATGAAAGAGAATAACACGTTTTCGTAATAAATGCGTAAATAACGTGGCAGATAGCAATTGTTAACTCATTAGAAATAAAGGCTGAAGTAAATAGTAGTGAGGAGGTTATAATTTTGACATAAGTTTTCAAAATACAATAGATTAGCTGACACTGTTCGATGCAGAAAACTGAAACGTTTGCCACAAAGACCTCTGGAGTGATACTATATTTTTTCAGAATGAAATCAAACACACACTTTCACGTAGTATCAAATTTCAAAAAATATAACAGACAAGTAAGCCACAGTGTGGATATTATTTGCAAAAATGCAAGTTTTGAACAAAATGACTGCTGTTTCATACCAATTTTAATATGTATGGTGCTTTTCCAGACTTTTACGAATAACGACACTCCTCCATAGCGAATACATTTTTTGCCGTTATTAATTTCCGCTATAACAGACTTCTACTGTAGCAAATTAATTAATCCTTTTGATGCCAGTGAGTAATGTAGTGGTCCCGCTAAGAATTCCAAGACAATTTTAATGAAAATGCACATACTAAGGAAAATCATTCTCCTACTTAACATTTTTGGAGGTAAATCCTTTTTTTTTTTTTTTTCCCCCCAACAGCACACAGGTGAATAGAGAACACACGAGTGTCACTATAATTGCAATACAGTAGAACCCGGCTTAACCGAACTTCGCTTAACCGAAATGCTCTGGCAAAATTGTATTTTAATGTTTTGTTTTTATGCTCTCATTCTTAGCCACCGATATTAGTAATTCTCTTGTTATTATGTGCTGAGAGCTACTAGCATGTGTAGCATAAAACAAAACAGTTTCTTACCCTCTAGTTTGTTCCATGATGCATTTTTTTGAACAAGCAGGGATTATTATTATTACTGTATTATCCGTCATGAAGATTATGCAGACGACTCCGACCTTGACAATAGCAGTTCTGAGAATCGAGTTACAGCAGATGATTTAATGCATTGGAGGTTAAGATTGATTTCGAATTTTTATTAAAATACAGTACCACACGCTTTAATTACAGTACTGTAATAACATTACTGTATACAGTATTCAGTTCAGTAGTAACAAAAATTGTTTCATTTTTTTCAGATTTCTATGCGCTTTGTTGAACAAAGCAATGAATGTACACCTGCTGATGTATTGTTGATTAAACGGTGGCGCGACATATCTGCACAACTGCGCTGCACCAAGAAAATTCAGAAGAAAATCACTGATTTTATAAAATGAGTGACATTATGTAAACATTTCAATGTTAATATACAGTATGCACCTTTGCTTAACAGAGTTTATGCATTTTTATTTTGACATTTAGCTTCCGAAAATATTTACCATGTATCATCCGAGAAAAAAAAAAACCGTCAACCATAGTGGCTCCGCCCCCTTTATTTCGGATAAATGGGGTTCTACTGTAGTTTCATTTTCATAATTTAAATTTCAAATTTGACCTAATTTATTTATTTTTTGCTATTTGCTTTACGTCGCACTGACACAGATAGGTCTCCTGGCGACGATGGGACAGGAAAGGCCTAGGAATGGGAAGGAAGCGTCCGTGGCCATAATTAAGGTACAGCCCCAGCCCCAGCCCCAGCATTTGCCTGGTGTGAAAATGGGTATGATGCCTTTGTGAGAATATTCACTTAATTTTGAACAAAAAACTGAAGTTTTACATAATTCTTTATAGTAGTTTTTGAGAATTACGAATTTTTACAAAAATATGCACACGCAGGTTAAATACACAATGATCTCCGGTATTAGGCAGATTTTGTGTGTCATCTGTAACTTTTCTCCCAATCACTGTTCGAACTATCAACAGAATCTGAGGAAATATCTGTCAGTACGCATTCACTATCAGAGCTACTTGGAATTATTCCTACCTGTGCCGGAGATACATTCGTCGCATGGCATTGCCTAGGCAGTGGACTTGCAGAAATATTGCTGTTGTCAGAAGATGCAAAGTTGTCGCTGTCATCGGGCAATAAATCGCTCTCTAATGAATCACTGAATGTTAAAACATTGCGTATTTCATCCTCTTTCATATACTTAGCCATTTTTATACTATCGAAGGTAAATAAATAAACGTATAAACAAGCGAGATAACAAGCATGTGACACGAAGCAGCAGAGTGCAGGGCTACCACGAGCGAAACTTGCAATGCGTTGAAAGAAAGCTTTTATAACACTTTGCTGATATTGATATCGCACGTTGTCAATATTTCTAGACAGTTAAAACTTCAATCTTTCCGTTGGTATTACTTATGCTGCCATTGTGCAGCAGGAAATGAGGATACTGGCAAAAGAAAAACATGGCCAATAGATCGGCCGCTGGCGTTTTTAGTAGCAGCTCGCATGGCTGATAGATTGGCCGTGTGGCACTATACGATTTAAGGAGGAGCCTATAAAATTGTATCGTTGAACTGATTTTAAATCTTGAAAGAAAACCAATAAAAGGAAGATAGCAGGAAAGTATAAGGTTCAAAAACTCTTTTCAGTTAATATGGGAAGAGAAAAAAGACCCTGCAGCACCTTAAATAAAAGACATGATGATGCCTTTGTTACATCTGATGCCCATTGATGCCACGTAATTTTACCGTAGTTTAAGTTGGTAATTGGGCAGTGGAAATGATATTGATGTCTTTTGTGTCTGCCCGGATTTTCAATTTGAAAATGAGAAGACCGGTTTGGTTTTTGGTTATGGTTTGTAACTTGCGATCTTGCTTGGTGTACTGTTAAATACAGCATTTTTCTACCAAAGAATAAAATATCTATTCTTGTATCGTGTCTTTACTGGTCTGCAATTCCTTCAGTATATTTAAGGTAATTCAGAGAAAGGAAGCAAAGAACCAGTTCTTTTTAAAAACAAAGGAATCTTTTTTTTTTTGCTAGTTGCTTTACGTCGCACTGACTCAGATAGGTCTTATGGCGACGATGGGACAGGGAAGGGCTAGGAGTGGGAAGGAAGCGGCCGTGGCCTTAATGAAGGTACAGCCCCAGCATTTGCCTGGTGTGAAAATAGGAAAACACGGAAAACCATTTTCAGGGCTGCCAACAGTGGGGTTCGAACCTACTATCTCCCGAATACTGGATACTGGCCGCACTTAAGCGACTGCAGCTATCGAGCTTGGTAACAAAGGAATCATGCCTCATAAAAAGCTAATACAGTAAGACTTCTTCTATACGTTCACACTTATACACTGTTTTCTTTTGTGTTTACTTTTTTTTGTCCTGGGGTCACAACTAAATTCCTATTCTTCCCATGTTCATTTATTTTGGAATTTTTTTTTTTTTCGTTTTCTTTACTCTTATGCAATCATATTTAAGTACCTGCAAATACAGAACATCATTTGTATGTTTAAATGTTAATTTTGATTTATGTCCAGTTTGCTACAAAAAGCATGTTAAAACACAAATATCTGCTACAGGCTACTTTTCCAGGTAACTATCCCTTGATTCCAAGAGGGTGAAGTCATCGCTTGTTCAAGCAGTGACCTTGAAGATATTTGTGGAATATGTTCATTGCTCAGTATGAGTCATCAAGCCACCAGTGCTATCCTTAATACATCATTAATTACTACAGTGCATCATGACAAGATGGGTGCTAGGGAAAAAAGTGCATTATGATTGCTGAGAAGCAGAATATATCGAAGTTGTGAAGGAAAGCAGCAATAACAAGACAGTAGATATTATCAAGGAATTAGGTATTATTCTATCTGCAGTAAATTCTATTGTGGTGAAAGCTACACAGATGTATATTAACACGTAATTTTCAAATGTAATACATGTAAGCACAATTTTATTATTTGTAGGTAACAGGTTGGTGGGATTCTTGCTGGCTCCTAAACTTTTGGGTTGACTCCCTGATTCAGAGAAAATTTCTACACCCCTGCTGTAGGCACACTTCTAGTTTAACATTTTCCACATTCATATCCCTTTGAGACAGTGTACGCACAAATGTGCGGGTTCGTATTTTATTTATGTCTGAGCTTATCTGACGTGTTCTGATTCTAGACCGGACTGCAGTGCTTGTGCGGGACACGTAGCATGTACTTCAGTTGTTTTAATTTAGCGCTTAACCATCAGGGGGCAGGAAGAAGAGTTTAAAAATACAATTTATCGGCAAGATGGCGGGAAGCAGTAATACCTAAAGTAAGTATTTATTTATTGCATTCATATTAATCTAGAAGCTTTACTGAATAACAGAATGTAATCACTGAAATGTGTAAATTGTTTAGTGAATGTAAATTGTGAACTTACAACATCGTACGTAATACCATGAGGTTTTGAATGTTGATATGCACAACTGTGCGGGCTAGGTTTTCCTGCAGGCAATGCATGTGGGAGTGCTGGGTGCTGCCACCAAAAGGACTGTGAAAGCAGAACTCGTACTTTACGTGAGAAATATAATGTATAAGATTTTAATTGTTTAAAATCGTTCCACACTGTAAAATAGAACATTTGATCATATGCATGTGTATATTCACATGTACTGAGCTAAATTTCTTATTTTTTGTAAGTAGTGATTTAAGTCCTGACATGCACAATTGTGTGGGTGCTTTCTTTTTCAGGTGTTAAATTTTATTTTGTAGAATAAACTAAAAATATATGTATTTAAGAGCATTTTAGTCAGTTTTTGATGTACAAACAAAAAATCACACCGCCAGTTTTCTTTCAGGTCTGAAAGGGATATGCTGTACTTATTTTCCTTCAAGCCACTGAAAAACGTCTCAATGAAACTTTACTGTAGCTAAATAAATACATTGAAGATATGTATTAATTTCAGTGATAAGAAGTAAATAAATGATCGAGAATGGGTGCGCATCGATCTAGACCATTTTGGGCACTTTTACATTTGTGAAATAAAACCATGACTCTCACTTACTCAGAATTCACTCGATGATGGTTCATTTTTTTTTTTTTTTTTTTTTTTTTAATGAATGCCGTCCACTCGTTTGAATACAGATTTCAAAATACACATATGTCAAGCACAGCACTAAAATGGTGAATAGCTGGGAATGCTACAGCACTACAAGGAGTAGGCAGAATGAGAACTCTAATGAGCTATATCTATAACCCCTCTCTGTATGTCGTTATCTTCGTTGTAGGCTATGGGAACAGTTTTTGTTTAGGATGACCTGAGAATCTTTTGAGGGATTCAGCTTAGGTGTACAGCATTGAAGAATACGTGTGCATTCCATCCTTGATGATTAAATGCTTTTAACCAGAATGAACATTAGCAGTCTGATCAGTGTGTCTAACTAAACGAAGAATTCATTGATTATGCATTCTGAGGTAAGTTCACTTACTGATCTCCAGTAGGATGGCCAGTTCCTTTAACTGTTTACTAGCCGACAAGGTGTGATCAACTATTCAAGTAGTAGTTGGCTCAATGTTGCCTGACTCGAGAGATCCAACTGGATGTGTTCTAAACATGGCTAAGTCATTAGAGCACGTGATAAACTTTTTAAATAAGAGTCCAGAAGGAGAACTTGTCAAATCATTAACAGGAAGAAATCACTAAAACTGAAATTAAGCTTCTATTATACGAGATGAAATCGATACAAATTAACTGACATGTCCAGGCAATTTATTATGGTTACTTCAAACATCACAATTACTCTAGTTTACCACTCATGCCAGTATCTAAATTACCAAAGACTAATAAAAATAAGTCAAATCGAGTATCATTTCCAGAGACACTTACGTGACTGTTGTAGACAGATGCAGATTACGTCTTCCAGCAGTGGGAAATTGTCTTGTATTGGTGTAACCAACCTTCCTTATCAAAACCACTAGGTTGGTTTTGTTGTCCCCTTCAATACTCAGCTCGGTAAGATCTGCAAGTGGATATGAATGTTCTTCAACTATATGGCAAACCAGATGAGTAAAGTTTAACACTTATTACTGATTTTCAAGCTAAAGAGGGGCATAATTCAGAATTAAAATTAAGAGCATCAAATTAGACAGAATAAAGAGAAATAAAGATATAGATATCGAAGAGGAAGGAAACAAGAAAAAAAGTTTCAAGAATATCTGAAAAATGGACTCCCGAAAGAGAGTTAAGCAGGATAGGCACTGGGTGTGGTCACTCTAGTGGCCGGCTGGAGAACCACAGAAGAGGTAAACTTGCAGTCCCCATTACAAGCATGTAGCTACTCCAATGCTAATGGCAGAAGAAAATGAGATTAAGTAAACATAATTGTTATATTGTCAGATGTTCCAATACTCATGCAAATACAGAACATAACTTACAATTTTATTGCTGCCATTGATGCTTTCATGGCCCGTACTTATTGAAATGATAAAGGCTTTTGGGTTTATGCCGAGTCAAGAAAATAAGGTGAAATTCTTTACATTTTGCAGAGAACTTTGCTCTGCAGCATCAGATGACGTACAGAGGCGGACAGAAGTATTCAAATGTCGGGATGTGCAACTATAATTGTGGAAATGATCGAAACAGAATGCAGAATTATGTATTATGTCGTGCCTTCACCGATGCATTATCATGTGTTACAAACACAGACACAGTATACAAACGATGAGAATACGTGGGTGTTCTGTATCATGTGATTTCCTTCAACAATGTTCCGTAACCTGATGACACAAGTATTCAAACACGCTCTATGAGTGAGCAGTACAAACCATTAAACAATGGCAATGTTGACACTTGTACCTTCAGAACACCTCAGTCATCTCTCCAGCCATACAGTACACAAGCAACATCGAATGCGAGTGGTCATAGTCGAAATGGGGTGAAAAGGAAAGGAGACAACTCTAGAGGAGAGAAAAATCATCTTGTGTCTGCATGAACAAAAGAAGACATGTAAAGAAATTGGAGAATCTGTGCGCAGAAATCCGTCCACTGTGTGGTGTGTCATTCAACGTTATAAAACGAGAAATACCATTGTTAATCAGCCTAGGAAAGTTGCTCCGCCAAAACTTACGTCTCGAGATAAAAGATTGGTGCTTAAAATGGTGAAGCAAAATCCAGACTAACAGCAACAGAAATTAGAGCACATCTGGAGGAACATCTTAGGAAGGTAGATCATGAAAGAACAGTTCGTAGGGTTATGAGCAGACTGGGTACCAATACAGAACACCAAGAAGTAAACCATATGTAGGTAGTTTGAAAAGTTCTCGGAATGTACTAGAATTAAGTATCTTACCTCGGTGGAACTGCTTTTATTTTTCAACACAGTCTCCCTGTAGACTAATGCATTTGGTCCAGCGATGTTCCAATGCCTTGATCCCATCTCGAAAATGAGATTCCTCCAGGCCTGCAAAATACCTCTCCAATTCGGCTGTCAGTTCTTCCCTTGTAGAAAATCTCCATCCACCGAGGAAAATTTTCAGCTTGGGGAATAGATGAAAGTCTGATGGTGCCAAATCAGGTGAATAAGGGGGATGTGGCAACAATTCGTACCCCAGTTCATGAAGTTTTGCCATGGCAATAACACTTGTGTGCGGCGGAGCGTTCTCCTGATGAAAGATGACCTTTTTCCTTGCCAAACCAGGCCTTGTTTCACGTATCTTTTCCTGTAGTTGGTCTAGGAGGTTTGCATAGTATTGCCCCGTAATTGTTTGGCCAGTAGGAAGATAACCTATCAGCAGAATGCCGTTTGCATCCCAGAAAACTGAGGCCATGACCTTTCCGGCCGAACGCACTGCCTTTGCTTCCTTTGGTGGTGGTCAATCAGCATGTTTCCATTGCTCTGCCTGCTGTTTTATCTCTGGGGTATAGTAGTGGACCCAAGTTTCATCTGTAGTCACAAACCGGCGCAAAAAATCTTGTTGGTTGCACTGAAAACGGGCCAGACTTTGTTCGGACATTTCCAATCTGGTGCGTTTATTGTCCAATGTCAATATATTGCAGATAATTTTTCATACCCAATTCTTCAGTTAAAATATAATATACCCGTTCAGAAAACATCCCTACAGCTTCAGCAATCTCACGCACTTTCAGTCGACGATCCTCCATGACCATTTGATGCACTTTTGCGTTAAATTCTGGGGTCATAACACTTTTTGGCCGTCCACTATGCGGATCATCATCCAAGCTCTCCCGACCAAATTTAAACTCGCTGGTCCACTTGGCAACAGTTGAAAATGAAGGAGCAGAGTTCCCCAGTGTGTTCTGAAAGTCAGCATGAATTTCCTTTGCTTTCATACCATTCTTTACAAAGTATTTAATCACTGCTCGAATCTCAGTTTTTTCCATTGTCACTAATCACTACGCGGGAACAACAACAAAGAGTCGTCACTACCACACTCCTGCAGCTAGAGCACTGACGCGCCCCGTCTTCACTCACAAAGGATGTGTGATTATTGCGCGGGAACCTCGTTGCTCTAGCACCGATATCTAGCGGTGATTCCAAGAACTTTTCAAACCGTCCTCGTATGTCAGTAAAGTAAACCAGAGAAAGCGTTTGGAATTTGCTAATGAATATGTATCGCAGGATAATGCATTATGGGATCATGTGTTATTGTTGTATGAAAAAAGTTCAATATATACAAGAAAGAAAAATACTGAGTGGGACCCTCAACATATAGAAGCTACGGTCAAGCATGGGGGCGGCAGCGTGATGGTATGGGGATGTATGGCGTCAAGTGGTGCGGGTGAACTAGCTTTCATTGAGGGCAACATGAACAGTATGATAAGAACACACAAGAACATCTGAAGAAAAGCGCTCAAAAACAAAATCTTGGAAATAATTTTTATTTCCAATACAAGATAACGATCTGAAGCACACCTCCAAAGCTGCCAGATTATGGATAATCTACAACACATCCCATACTCTCTAAACACCACCTCAATCAATCGACTTGAACCCGATCTAGAACATTTGGTAGGTATTGGAAGATAAGATCAGGAAATATCACATCACCAGCAAGACGTTACTGAAGGAAATTAGTCTGCAGGAATGGAACAAAATTGCTGCGGGCATAACTAGCAAGTACGTATACTCAATGCCAAGGCGTTTGGCAGCAGTGATTCAACATAAAGGCATGACAACCAATTTCATCATACACGTACAGTACGGCTTTCCCACCCTTAATATTGTGTACACAAAATACAATGACCCACAACTGCCGTACATAGAACAGTTCCTGGACGGGAATATTAGGCAAAGGTAGGTTTCACATAAAATCAAAAAGAATAGTACATCGTTTCTTTCACGGCAAATGTCCTCAGATTCCTTCATGTTGACATAAAACTTGTTTGCATGCCGTTTGTGAACCATTAATTCAGCAACTGCAACCCTTTTGGCAGTATCATTTAAAAATGGACTGCGTATTTTTATCATCAGCTCTTCACAAGCACAACATGAATCCTTTTGTGGTCTGCCAAATGGAAGATTGAAGTTATCCTTGAAGTATTTAAGGTACAACTTACATTTAGTAGGAGAATCTGGATACTCGGCTTCATACAGATTATACATTGCCTTAACATCCAGTCTTGAATCAAGGTAAGAATAGCCTCCAGAAGTGTAGTGAGCCTCCTTGACAGGAAAAGATTGTATATGTTTATGTATTTTAATACATTCTTCTGGGGCGGTGGCTTTCTTAACATGCTTTCCATGTTGATCATGGGGAGAATGTCCTAATAATAATAGGTTTCTAAGTCTACGTACCCTTTTCTCTCCAATGTCATAGAAACTTAGAAGAGCCTTCCTGCAAACTTCCACTTTCTCTCCTTGTGGGGACACATAGTACTTGAAGGAACTGAGGTGGGAGGATTGTGGTTGATACTTGTTTTTAGGGCAGCGGCGCTTCACTGGGATGGCTTCAATTAGTCCCTGGAGATGTATGCCTTGTTCATCTTTAGTGGTAAAGGAAGAAAACTATGACAGAATCTGTAGCTGCAGTTCCTCAGGAAGCTTCATGAAGCGTTTTTTAGCATCTCTACTGTTGACCAAAATATTATGTGGACTCGAGTTTGGAGGTTGTTTATGAAATAACCAATAGGCCTACTGAAAATTCAATAACACCATCATTTTCCTTGTTTCATTTCACATTAGGTCATGTAGGTTTCGAATTTGTAATTCATATTGTAATATTTTTTAACGCAAAAAGTGCCCTTTTTAAGTGTGTTTCAACCATGCATCAACTTTAAGACATCATTTCTCCAAAACCTGTCATCAGATCAAATCCAAATTTTGATGCAATATACATGGGATATTTTAAAAATAGTTTATAAACTTCAGAATTTATGTTTCAAAGAAAAAAGAAAAGTTACCGTATCAATTTTGTAAGGTAACTTTTTCTTGCCCCGGGCTGGTTGAAAAATTGCGTTCTTGGTCGAGTTGTAATCTTTACACATCTGTAGTTATGCTGTATGATTGTGAAATATCGGTACGTAAATTATTTCACTTTTTTAAATATCAGTTTATAGTGGGCAGGACAACATAAATGCAAATCTGGCTTGTGCTGGGAAGACCCTGCGACGTTGCTGTGGTAAGTGCCGCACACTCCGCCATGCCATGTCACGCAGGAAGTTTTGTCTCTACAGTAGCATGTACAGTGGCATTTGCTTCGCCATATGCTTAAAACATTCCTCTCGTATTTAATAATTACCTGGAATCAACTTTGAAGTAAATGGCATTATGAGGTAATGAAAAACATTTCCCATCAGCTTATCACATGAGGGCTTTAGACCTCCAATGGCAGCTTTAAAATGCTTTTTTAGTACTTTTTATGTTATTTGCTTTATGTATTTTATTTTTTAATTCTTTTGACAGTTTTTATTCACGTTTATCCAAGTACTTACAATATATACACTGGTTTGATTTAACTTACAGTTTATCATCATCAATTTATAATTCATTCTAATCGCTTTCAAAATCAGAACTTTCAAGACTGACTACAACTGGCTCTATTTAATCTCACTCCCAATAATATATTTCTATTTCTATGGCATGTTTTATACATTTTTTCCAGAGCTCAGGCGTTACAGAACGTTAGGTTTCTTGGCAAAGGTCTCTTGTCACATTTATGCTTCGTCCCTTCTCTTCAGCATTCGCAAGGTTTATTTTAGCAATTTTGTTCTTCACAAAGGCCCAAATCTATTATATAACGTTTGTTTCACAGTGAGCTACTAGTAGGTAGGCAAGTTCAACATCTTTTCTTAATTCTTTCACCCGTTCCTTTCTTTCCCACAAAGCAGAGCTCCGCTTCTTGAAGAAATCCCTGTTCACTGACAATGTGTAGTATTATGACACGTTGTCCAGCTCCTGTCGGAGTTTTAAAACCTCCCCTCAATCTGTATATTTCCTGCAGGTGGGATCGGTATTGGTCATGATTATGTCTTTCAGAGCTTCAATAACTTTTTCTGCCACGCGTACATCATCGTGTGGTTTTGGCCGCACCATGCTTCATCTGCGTAGAAAATCTTGTAGCCTTCTTCCCGAAGTCGTCGAATTTCTCTTAAAAACGCATGTCTGGAGGCTGCGACCGATAACGATTCCATAAGAACAGGCCTTTTGTTCAGATTTTTAAAGAGAAATCTGATACTGTGAACAATTTGCGTATGTTTTTCAGGGAACATTTCTGTTAAGTCGGTCATTGAATGTTGAAGCCTCTCTTAATTTTAAACCCTTCGGGAAAGCCTTCTCAAAAAAAAAAGGGGGGGGGGGGGGCACTCACTATTATACAAAGCTCAAATTCAGTGAACGAGGTCTTGGAGGAATCTTATAGATAGGAATATGCACTCGACAACAGACTGAACAAGACTGAACTGAAGTTAGTTAATATGAAGACTGAAAATGTGCGTTTATTGTGAGTAGAAAACCCCAGGATGGGAATTCCAGCGACTCGTAGGAGGAAAGGCCAAGCAGGAGAGAAGTCAGGCTGGTAGGCAAATACCAAATACTTTATAAATAAAAAAAATGTAAAATGCAAAAACAACACAAAAACAAAAATACATTTTTAAAGTTGCATTGGAGGTCCAATGTCCTTACGAGAAAATCTGTCCACGGAACGAGTTGCCCGTGGAATTAGGATCGCGCAGCTGCGAGCTTGCATTTGGAAGATTGTGGGTTCGAACACCACTGTCGGCAGCCCTGAAGATGGTTTTCCGTGATTTCCCATTTTCACACCAGACAAACAGCGAGGTACCTTAATTAAGGCCACGGTCACTCCTAGCCTTTTCCTATCCCCTCATCGCCATAAGACCCATCTGTGTCAGTGCGACGTAAAGCAAATTGTAAAACTGTAAGAAAAAAAAAAAGTGTCCGCCTCCGTAGTGTAACGGTTAGCGTTACTTGCTGCCGTCCTTGGGGGACCTGAACTCGATTACTGGTAATACCAGAGATTTAAGAATGGCAGGAAGGCTATTATAGAAGGGTAGATGCAGCTCGCCTCGATTGGGGTGTGCCTGAAAAGAACTGCACCAGCTTGAGACGAGGACACAAGCTTACTATTCCCTATGAGAAAACTTGATGGGAAATGTTTTTCATTACCTCATAATGCCATTTGCTTCGATGCTGATTCCAGGTAATTATGAAATACCGGACGAATGTTTTAAGCATACAGCAAAGCAAATGCCACTGTACATGCAACTGGAATCAGTAGACACAACTTCCAGCGTAGCGTCCCATGGCACGGTGTGTGGCACTATAGCGGCAATATCGCAGAGTCTTCCCAGCACAAGACAGCTATGCATTTATGTTGTCCTACCCACTACAAATACAAACTGATATAAAAAAGTGAAATAATTTACGTATTTCAGTCACACAGCATAACTTTGGATACGTAAAGATTAAAACACGACCAAGAAAGCAATTTTTCAACCAACCCAAGCCGAGAAGAAGTTGCCTTAGAAAACTGATAACTTCTTTTCTTGGAAAAACAAAACTCTGTAATTTATGAATTATATTTAGAACATCCTAATGTATATTGTGTTAAAATTTGCATTCGATCAGATGACGGGTTTTGGAGAAACAATGTCAAAGTCGACGCATGGTTGAAACACGCTTAAAAATGGGCACTTTTTGTGTTCCATTTGCGATAAAAAATATTACAATATGATTAAAAATTTGAAACGTACATGAACTAACAAGAAATGAAATGAGGAAAGTGATGGATGGTGTTACTGGATTTTCAGTGGGCCTATTGGTTATTTCATAAACAACCTCCAAACTCTAGTGTACATAATATTTTTGTGAACAGTAGTTCAACACTTCAAGAAACAAGTTTGTTCCGTGGATGTTATTGTTGTTGTTATTTATTATTATTATTATTATTATTATTATTATTATTATTATTATTATTATTATTATTATTATTATTAAGCGTATAGGCAATAGTCTGAATGAGTGGTATGAATTTACAATATTTTTTGAAGGGGAAGAAATTTGGCAAGCTTCTTGGCTTAGCACTAGGATACGAAGAAAGATTTCCATACTAGGAACTTTATGGTCCATAATTTCTGCCCTTCCAGTGTCAACTGTGTGTTGTGAAAGGGGCTTCAATGAAATGAATCTAATGAAAAATAATTTCAGGTCATCACTGAAAGATGAAAATGTAAATAATTTAATGGTGATCAAAATGAATGGCCCAACAGTGAAAGATTTAACCCTATGAAGGCTGTGGACAGATGGTATTTTGATGCAAAAGCTTCTGGCCATTTTGCATGACCACAGAAAGCATGACAAGGATGTCTAATAAAGGGTTGTTTCTTGTACCATTTTTTTTTATAGATAGATAGATAAATAATGTTTATGTTTTAAGTTATTAATCCTTTAATGGGTCAGACTGATATATACAAAGGAACTGTAAAATTTGGTCTTGATGACAATATTTACTTTGCAATTTACATTTTATAAGTTACTTAGAACAGTATCAAAATATCTACTAGTTTCAAAACATTGGGCCGATGACCTTAGATGTTAGACCCCTTTAAACAACAAGCATCAACAGTTTCATAAATTTGTACACGAAGTTGCATGTTTTATTTAGTTCAGTATCCTCAGAATATAGTTCTTGGAATCTTTTCTATCAAGTCTTTTTATAGGCTTTCTATCAAAACTGTTTTAATCTCCTTTAAAAAGATTGGTAGACTGGATACTGTCTTTACATTTTGTAGTAATCTGTTGTGACATTTAAAAGTATAAAAGCATTACTTAAAGCAATTACTAACATTTTTTTTATTTTTCAGAATATGCCAGTATGTTAGCTATGCGAGTACTATAAAAATAACCTGCCTCCTAGGTTTGAGTGCTGGCTCCTAGAAACTCTCTCCAGGCCTATGATTCCAAATGGAATCGCTAACTTTTATGTTTTCTTTGAATTTCCTAAGTAACTATTTCATATTCTATTTGATATCACTGTTTTATTTTCTTTATTTTTCCAGAAATTGTATGGATTTTTGCACAGAAATTTTATTCATAACTATTTTAAGGGGACTTCCAAGAATTTTCTTTTCCATGTATCAAATTTTGGCTGGAGAGGGTTAAAAAACATTTGTCATGGCCTGTTATACGCTATTGTCTTTCAACAGTGAATATTTTATGTTCATATGATATGAGCTGTAGACTATTTCCTATGATGCATGCAAGGTTACACGAGTTGTGCACGAAGATGTGACTTGGTAGCGTTAGCACACCAGTCTTGTCTCGGACTCTGAGTGGGACCTTTGACGAGGATGGAAATCATGTCACATGGACGTTGAATTTGGGCCTCAAATATGGAGTTTGGTGCATATTTTAGCCCACATACAGGCTTACATGGGAAACTACACAGTGAAATTGTGGAGTGATTTTTGGGCTTTCATTTTATTTAAGTTTTAAATCATTTCAAATATTGCTATGCTGCAATGCACTGCCACTATAGGCAATAATTCAAATTATTATTAATTGATCCAAAGGAAACTGGCTGCTAGGCCTAGGACAAATACATGTGATATTATAGAAACAAATTCTCAAGTTGGAGCATGACGAAGATAAAAATTTAAGCTGTAAGTTAAAGATTGTTTTGAGTATTATCCTGGTTATTCTTAGTAATTATGCTATTATAGTCATCATCATCAATAACTGCTTTTAATGATTAAGAGTTAGGTCATTATTCATTCTCCAACTGCAAGACTGATTAATTTAAAATTAATTGGTATATTGAAATTTATTATTTTCTTTTAAAAGATGTGATAAGATTTAATACTAAATTAATTTTCCCTTTGGAGTGTGTCAAGTTTTGGTTATCCTCTCATTATCTTAGTTGTAATCTGGGTGAACCTTTAATTGTTGGTTAGTTTTTACCTAGTCTTTCGTCCTGCTGATTTTTATGAATTAATTATTCCCTTCTTACTTTTATTCCAAAATGTACATGAAGTAATTTTATGTTATTGCAAAATTCACACTAGTGGTATCTCAACAAAGGGATCTTGGGCATCTCTGCCATTGTTGATTATATGAGAATGTCTTTCTTATCTTGAGGGAGGCGTGTTCTGCCTGAAACAGTGAGTCATTAGTCATTTGCTGATTCTCTGTCTAGCTCCGCGGCTAAATGGTTAGCGTGCTGGCCTTTGTCACAGGGGTCCCGGATTCGATTCCCGGCAGGGTCGAGAATTTTAACCATCACTGGTTAATTTCACCGGCACGGGGATTGGGTGTATGTGTCGTCTTCTTCATTTCATCATCATCACGACACGCAGATCGCCTATGGGCATCAAATCAAAAGACCCGCGCCTGGCAAGCCGAACATGTCCTCGGACACTCCCAACACTAAAAGCCATATGCCACTTCATTTGCTGGTTCTCTTCCATGTTGCATGTTGGTTGGTAAAGGCATGACACATCCTAGGTTCATGCGCAGGTGACTGACTTCTTTGGATGTTTGATTAATTGGTGACAATTACGTTTTGCATTTAACTGAATTGATTTAATTCTGTCTGGGGTTTCAAGCGTATTATACTGGTGTTTCTAGTATTGAAGTTGGATCTTCAGAGAAGATCATAAAGTTAAAATAAAATTAGAAGGTATAAAATTGGTTACATTATCTTCTGGATCATATTGGTCATATGATGCAATATCTTGATTTGACGGGTTGGTAGATGTCATGCTCTCTTTCATGTAACAAGTCTGCTGTAAAGTTCTGAATGCCAAGTGATTTGTCATTATCAATTGAACCAGCAGTTCGAAAAAAGAAATAATTTCTTTGTACCAAACTTGTGTTATCATATAGATGTCCATTCAAATTATAACACGGGACCAAAATCAACTTGCGTGCTGGTGTAATTGGACCTGGAAATATCTGTCAGTTTGAAGAACGGAACATATCCCGGTTTTATTCACTTCTTTAAACGGATACCGAGCTTGTCCACCATCACCACAGTGGTTTGGCTCTTTAACAGGTGGCATTGATATCTGTTCAAATTGTTGTTTATATCCTCATGTTATGCAGTTCATCACAGATTTGTCGTGTTTAATCTCTGAAGTCTGAGTTCTTAATACACTTTATGACAAACAGAAGGAAATGAAAACACTTCGTCATACCTGCCAAGTTTCAAAAAGATAAATCCAGAAGATACTAAAGTGGAAAATTTTAACAACATGCGCATGCTGTAACCGTACAACAGGGTTACAGACTTCATTCAGCATTTATTATAATTATTATCACTAATTGAAAGCCTCTGTGGCTCAGGCGGCAGTGCGCTGGCCTCTCACTGCTGGATACCGTGATTCAAATCGTGGTCACTCCATATGAGATTTGTGCTGGACAAAGTTGAGGCAGGAATTTTTCTCCAGGTACTCCGGTTTTCCCTGTTATCTTTAATTCCAGCGACACACTCCATTAACATTTCATTTCATCTGTCAGTCATTTATCATTGCCCTAGGCATGCGACAGGCTTCGGCAGCCGGCACATTTCCTATCCTCGCCACTAGATGGGGGCTTCATTCATTCCATTCCTGATCTGGTCAAATGACTACAAACAGGCTGTGGATTTTCATTTTCATCATTAATTGACCCAATTCATTTGCTTTTATAGTCTGATCATCATTTAGATTGTAGTATTAATTAGCTATCACGCATCTTATGCCATCTAATCACTCAATAAGGGAATTCTGTTTGTAATCATTAAGAATGTAAATAAGTGAGATTTGTTAATTTGAAAAAGTCATACTTTAACTTGTAACTTAACTGTAGGCAGATGAGCTGGCATGACATTGTGCAACCAAGGCTATATTTAACCGATGTTGCATTAGGCAAGCAAGTTTCCGTTGACACAGTCAAGTTGTAACTGTTCTTGTGCATGGGGAAGCTATTAAGACACATGACAAATTTTGTATCGCACTTGGCCACGTGGCTTCAAGCTTCCTTCCATATTCGCTAGCTACCGTGTATCGGTGTGGAAGGGATGATGAGGTAGAAGGAAGATGTGTGGACATGAGTTTATATAAGTCGATGTAAGGATTGTAGAGTCGTCTAATATGAGTGGTAATTTGTACAGATCTGATGGAGAAGCAGCAGCATAATGCAAGTTTATTTCAGTATATTCACCAGAGGCTTGGTGCTGTTGTCTGTAGATGTATAGGCAGTATATATTGAACTTTACCGATATATGCAATTAAAAAGTCATCAGTGTACTTTGAATTCTTTATTGAATTCTATTATGTAATGTGCGAACTTTGTTCGAGAATTGAATCATACGTAGATACATCCAACATCGCATAGAACTGTTTTATTTTTATCAAGTCTCTAGATTAGCTATCAGGAGGTGTGAAACTATAGTAGATAGCATGCCTGAATATTACAGGTTCTTCAGTAAAGCCTTCCTATTTCTAACAACGAAAAGGAGTGGACGTGACCGCATGGAGGTCATTACACTTGGACAGGGAAAGTAGGTCAACTCCAGGCACTCAAGATGATGACATAACCGACTACAGTTTCCAACTACAATCAATCCAGGCGGGTTTTCCAGGAGGACAAAGTTCAACAGTGGTGGTTCCGGACATAACGTATTACAGCATCAGACATGTTATGCATAAATAACACGAAGAAGAAAATCACCAGCGATATCAAATTTAATTCACGTAAAATGCCAATAGCTTCTTAAATTTCTTTCTATGTAACAACAAATCTCACAGGGTATTGTTTATATTATTCAATTAAAGTAATGCAAGAGTTCACTGTTATGTATAGTCAAGAGTTCAGTTTTAATAACAGGAATTGATTCAATTTCCAAGTACAATTGTGAAAATGCGACCACAATCTACATTTGTCCCGATCCCTATTCCTGTATATTGCCAGGTGATGAGTTTATCACCCCACACCTTGAGAATAATAAATATAAGAGGTATGCTCTCCGAATGTTGTCACTTATAACAGTGTCTTGCGCTCAACTAATTTAAAGAGTAACGTGTGTATGAAATTAACCCATTTATGCCCAGCGGGTCCTTTGTGACCCACCCAAAAGAAAAATTTCTGACGAGCATATTTTTTGTTGTTTCGTTTTGGTAGCGCTTTCAGTGTGTGTAGTAAGATTGCCCACATTGCCGTGTCTTGGTTGGAGCAGGTTTCCCACAATGCAGATGCTGCGCAGCAGCTAGTTGAGTCATGGTGGAACCTGCATCACGCTCTCACCGTTATTGGCAAGTAGAGTTGTTAAAAGTTTTAAAATGTAGTGTTCAGTGTGTTAATGTTGTTCGGGGATATCTGACGCATCCTTAGATGCCTTTACTATTTCAATATGTTAATTGGTTCTTACAATACACCACGAATAACATAGTGTGGGTCGCAAACGACCCGCTGGGCACAAACCACAGAACAATAGTACTTTAGCGTATTTTTGCATTTAGATGGTTACAACACAAGGGATTGGTGGAAAATGTTATAAATTAGTGTTTTTGAAACAATATCAACCATTCGGAGCATATTTAAGCCATTTATTCATTAACTAATTAGCAAATTGCAGTTTTTTAAATTTTTATTTTGCCCTTTTCAGGCGAAAAAATTAACTACTGATGATATTCTGTCAGAGCTTGTCAAAGCAGAGCCAGCGATATTACTGGAACATTAGTGGATGTTTTTATCACTCCACCAGATGATACGGGTCCTATATCAGACGCTGATTCGGGCGACGAAGATGACTGCTGCAATCCAGACAAAATGAGTGGGTCACAACTACGGACCGAAGCACAAGACTATTTATCAAGGTGCAAAAGCTAACAAAAAACGCTCTAAAGATGTTGGCTTAGGGGAAAGCGCTGTTTTGAAATTCTGCAATGTTTTATCTACGTTTTACGCCAGTGTCTGCTTCTCTTTTTACTGCGATAAATTTTTTACTTGCCCAAAGTTGTTGTCAGAGTTAAAAAAGCGAGGAATGCAATGCACTGGCACGGTTTGGGCTAACCAGATGGAGGGCCTATTGCCAGACAAGAAGACGATGAATAAAAACGAAAGGGGATACTTTGAAAGTGCAGTTGACAAAGAAGACCAAATAGTGGCTGTGACATGGAAAGACAACAACAGTGTGAACATCCTGTCAAACGAGTATGGCGTAGAACCTGTTGAAGAAGCTGGGCGGTACTCATTCGCGCAGAAAAAACCTGTGAAGATACCTCAACCACATCTTGTTTCTTAGTACAACAAGAACATGGGAGGAGTAGATCAAACGGACAACAATGTATCTACTTTCCACATGAACGTAAGAGGCAAAAAATGGTATATGCCAATTCTGCTCTGGCTTCTAGACGTTGTGATGAGCAATGCTTGGATTTTGTCGAGACCTCACGCCACGAAGCTTGACGCCCTGGCGTTCCGACGATTCATTGTGACCAGCTTGTTAGAGAAGTATGGAACCCCTCCTCGCAATGTTAACACGAGTGCACCAGTGATTGAAGCCATGCGGGAAAGCCACGGTGGTCATTTTCTGGTGGACAATCAGCCCCGGCGACGCTGTCGCGTCTGCAAAAGTAAAACTGTCCGAGCATGCCAAAGATGTGCTGTTGCCTTACACCATTATTGTTTTGGAGTATTCCACAAGTAGTAAAGTGCACTGTGTAAATGAGAACGTATTTTTAGCTTCGTAGTTTTAGTAATTTTGACTGATTCCTTTTTTTATATGCAAAAAAAAAAAAGTTTTATAATAATGATGTCAAAGCCCGTTGTGCCATTTCAGTACTGAGTATTCAAAGGGATGTGTAAGACAGACTAGGAAACTCAACTGATAGTCTATTTTATATTCTTAATGTTAAATGTCAATGTTAAATTTTGATACTCTTAACATTTTTAGGAAAAATTCCTTCTTATGGCATTTAGTGAAGAGCGACTTCTTATTAGCATTTTCTATGTGCTTTAAAATACTTACCTCAGTACTTACCTCTGTAGTAGATACGTCATTTTCATTTTTCAATAATAATGAGTCATAAAATACACCAGTTGTTGTTCTTTTACCATTAAAAATATTCCATGATGAACCTAAACATGAAAATAGCCAAAGCCCATGTTGGAGATATGCCCCTGGGGTTCATGCCCATTGGATCGTTTGCGACCCATGCTATAATTTTTAAACAACAACAAACATTTTAAAAACAATTTTCGAGGCGTTTTAGGACATAAACTGATTCCAGTAGTCAAAACCATAAAATTCGAAAAAAATTATTGGGCATAAATAGGTTAATAGTAACATTAGTTGTCGGAGTAGCCACAATGCGTCGCAAAGTCTACAGACATAGTGAAAAGGGACGGCAAGGGGGGAGATTACAAACACCCCTGAAATTAAATACTTACACAAAAGTTGCATCTTGATAAGTGCTCATCTGTTTTCACTTAACACTGGGAACAGTTCACACAGTACACAAACAGTGTTTTTCTGTACTTTGCGGTTCACAATATGAATGTCACCCTCAAAATTAAACTAAACATGTACACTTATTTACAAAATTCTCTCGAGTTCACACCATGCAAGCTATTATCCATCACAGGATGGAGAGGACAGATAGAGGTGAGTTGCTTTCTTTGCTTTCTTCAGAAATTCTGTAGGAAAATTACTCGAGTAACATAGACCAGTACTTATGGTTTTCAAAACAGAAATAAAATCCAGAATTTCATTTGACACTGAGGACATAAATTGATTTTGATTCTTTTTCACCAAGCTGAACACACGTTCACACTCAGCATTGCTGTGCGGTAGAGTCAGCGAGCCTATTTGGTGTCATCTGTCAGATTCTCAGTAGCACAGTCATCAATCTGAAGAGCTACAAATTGGTTCTGAAGCACATTCATTGCATTTTAGACCAACTCACTGTCCTTCCTCAGCAGCGATGATGGAAATCTTTCTATAAGGAATTGCACAGAAGAAAACGAGGCATCTTCAATTTTTGAAACATCTGCAATCTTTGCATGTTCCAATACTTCATCACTGAGAGGAACTTGTCAATAATATAATCACATGCTGTGCAGAAGTAACCCCTGGCAGATGAGAAAAATATTGATTTATCTCTATCATTAAGTTTCTTCACAAAGTTCATTGTCTCAATACCAATGACCAGCTCATCATTGTCTGATTCTCAATAGAATGGTATGAAACTTTTAATAAAAGGGAACTTTTGATCACTTTTGGTTTAACAAATCTGGAAAGCAGCTGCTTTTAACAGGTTTGTCATTAGTTCTAGTAGTTTATGAATGTGAGAGGAAGCACTCTGAAGTATAGATTTGAGATTATCAAATGAAGAAATGACAGCATACAGGAAGGCACGGTATGCCTTATTTAAGCCTGAAGACAGAACCATTAAAAAAAAACTTCACGATTTTGAATAATGTTCTAATTCTTTAGCACAGGAGGGTCAGATTTTGTGACGCATGCAAATCTTTTGGCAGCGACCAATTCTGACGATTCAGTAGCTTTCCTCTTTCCATGGTCTTTGGAACTACCAGGCTCGGCTTATGGAATCGTAAATGATGTTATGCTAGTAGTTGATGCACACTGAACATTAACAAACACCTCATCGTTAAAGAAACCAAGTAGTGGATCCCACTGCTCCAACGGCCTCTCCAGACAACTTTTTAACGATAGCCATCTTGTGCAAACATGTTTCAGTATCTTCTTAGTTTTCTTGTTGTGAAGCTCTTGGAATTTCTTAAGGTGTTCCTTCCTCTTAAAACTCTTTTTTTAAATAATAGAAGATGTCGAATAAAAGTTAATCAACTTTAACAGGCAAAATGCTTGCACCTTTCGCAGCAGCCAAGTTAATCAAATGGCATGAGCAACCCAGTACGAAGACAGATGACTGTGCTTCCCTTAAAACAGCAGCAACTCCATTCTTCTTTCCAATCATGACTGGAGCATTCTCGGAACAGAAGACTATACAATTTTAAATTGGTATTTTGTAACAGTAATTGTGAAATTACCAAATTACCAATTGAATCCCACTGAATCACCCACCAAGGCTGGGACAGACAACATTGAGCTATCTATCCTTTCCTGCTTTGTCACAAAACAGGCAACGACAATAGGGTAAAGCTTAGCATTACTATTATTGCTCCCATCTGTAGCTACAGAAAATGGCTCACGTTGCATGTAAACAAAAAATTCACTTCTTGAAACCGTAGCCATTTCTTTCAAAATTTGTGTAGTTTTTGTACAACCACAGCCATGGGTTTTTTTTCAATTTCTGAGCCTGGAAGCATTTTGCTAAACAGAGCACCAGCATGATTGGCAGCAGCTAACGGGATATTATGTTGAATTAAAAATGAAGTGAACAAGCATTCCGCTCTTACTATATCAAGGTCAGCTCCATGAGGTAAAACAGGAATTAATTTTCTGATTGCCATCCTTAAATTTTGTATTGGAGACGTGTTTAACAGATTTAATGTGATTTACTAATTCTGTTCTTCCTCCGTGAGAAACGTATAGCCTATATCACACGAGCACAAGGTACAGAATATCATCAATGTTTCACCTTTTGGTTTAACAAATCTGGAAAGCAGCTGCTTTAACAGTTTTGTCAAGGAAATTCAGCAGAATATGCCTCCCTAAAAGATTGATAATATAGTTTCTTAGTTGAACTCATTACAAACACCACTAAAAATAGTAAACTGCTTACAAATGCGCCATGCATTTCCACGATTTTCATAACTACCACCAATGTTATTCATACCCACACACAAACACAGCCTTTCAGCTGCTACGAAGCATGACACAGTTACTAAAGTTGTTATATATAAATTCCAAGCCTGCTACTATTCACAGATTTATTTTCTTCAAAATCACAGCCTGCTATTTGTTTGGGAACATCTCAGTGAATGAAGTAGCAGTTCAGGTCGAACGGGTGACGAAAGCACGGTGATAATCGATAATGTGATTATAAATACATTTACTGCTCGAATTTCAAACACTGCGTCTCATATTAACAGCTACTATCAAAAGTCAAACAAATCCGATTTGACTGCAGAAAGCGAAAACAAGCGCGGATATTCAAAATACCTACAATAATGTTCATCCGTAACAACCGGAAAACACACTCAAAATCTGTACATTTTACGGAGAAACAGGAATACTTGGCAGGTATGCTTTGTTCTAATGCCATGGAGGTTGGAGCACTTCTGTTCGACTTCATGCAAAATCACCCTTTAGTGAAAATACCCGCTCAAGAAATGTTCTGATCAATCACCACTGATCTGCATTTTGGGCAGTTGCCCAGGTGGCAGATTCCCTATCTGCTGTTTACCTAGTCTTTTCTTAAATAACTGCAAAGAATTCAGAAATTTTTTGAACATCTCCTTCAGTAAATTATTCCAATCCCTAACTCTCTTTCTATGAAAGAATATTTGCCCCAATTTGTCCTCGTGAATTTCAACTTTATCTTCATATTGTGATCTTTCCTACTTTTAAAGACAACATTGAAACTTATTAGTCCACTAATGTCATTCCACGCCATCTCTCCACTGACAGCACAGAACACACCACTTACCACTAAGTATACACAAGGAGTAATTTATTATACCACCTATTCAATACAATTTATTCCACTATTGTGTGGTCAAATGCACATAGAAATTACCAGATTTTTAAGGTACATGTTTCGCCCGCTTCTTATTGGGCATCATCAGCCTTGTTCAATCTTAAAACACACATTGGTCAGAGGATCATATCAAATTACATAAATCATATTGATGAACAACTCTTAATGGTACTGACACTGTGGTTACGTAAGAATTACAGGACAGAAATACTGAATAAAATATGTATACACATACTAAAATCACTATGAGAATTGAAACATTCATCTAAAAGTAATTGAGTCACATTGTATTTTAAAAATAATCCCTGTCTGACACTGAAATGGGTCTTCTTGATCAAAAGCTTGAACAATATATACCACGTTTGGGGAACAGAATATCAAACCCAAGGGTTCATCGGATAGGTATAGTACGAATAAAAGATACAGTATATGATGAGGTTGAAATCTATTATTTGAAATTGGGATGAAAATACATAATTGAATTGAAGGCGATATGGATTAAGACATCATGGTATGTTGGATAAAAATCATAGTATGATGAGAAGCGCTAGTAAACACTGGAGTATTGGTTGAAATCGCTGCTAAGATCACTCATAAGAGAGAGTGGTAGGTCTAAATGACAATCTGGTGTAACCAGAAATGCCCCTTGTAGATAGTCTGTTTGAAACAGACTGACTGAAAGACAAACAGACTAATGCTGCAGATACAGTAGGACATGTTACATGTGATGAATGAAATGACCACATTTTTTACTACGGACAACCACATCTACAAGGGGCACTTCTGGTTACACAAGATTGTCATTTAGACCTACCACTCTCTTTTATGAGTAATCTTTGTGGCAATTTCGACCAATACTCCAATGTTTACTAGCGCTTCTCATCATACCATGATTTTTATCCGACATACCAAGATGTCTTAAACCATATCGCATTCAATTCAATTACGTATTTTCATCCCAATTTTAAATAATAGATTTCAACCTCATCATATACTGTATCTTTTATTCGTACTATACCCATCCGATGAAGCCTTGGGTTTGATATTCTGTTCCCCAAGCGTGATATATATTGTTCAAGCTTTTGATCGAGGAGATCCATCTCAGTGTCAGACATGGATTTTTAAAATAAAACGTGACACAATTACTTTTAGATGAACGTTTTAATTCTCAAAGTGATTTTAGTATGTGTATATATATTTTTTATTCCATTTTTGTCCTGTAATTCTTACATAACCACAGTGTCAATATCATTAACAGTTGATCAATACGATTTATGAAATTTGATATGATCCTCAGGCCAATGTGTGTTTTAAGATTGAACAAGGCTGATGATGCCCAATAAAAAGTGGGCGAAACATGTACCTTAAAAATCTGGTAATTTCTATGTGCATTTGACCACACAATAGTGGAATAAATTGTATTGAATAGGTGGTATAATAAATTACTCCTGGTGTAAACTTAGTTATATAGCTATTTTCAATACGGAATAATGGTTTGTAACATACCACTTAGTCGAGCAGCTCGTCTCTTTCCCAAGTCTTCTAAGCCCAAACTCTGCAACATTTTTGTAATGCTACTCTTTTGTCGGAAATCACCCAGAACTAATCAAGCTTGTGTGTGTGTGTGTGTGTGTGTGTGTGTGTGGTGTGTGTGGATTTTTTCCAGTTCTTGAATCAAATCATTCTGGTGAGGGTTTCATACACTGGAACAATACTCTAGTTGGGGTCTTACCAGAGACTTATATGGCCTCTCCTTTACATCCTTACTACAACCCCTAAATACCCTCATGTGCAGAGATCTGAACCCTTTATTTACAATACTGTTTTTGTGATTACTCCAATGAAGATCATTCCTTATATTAACCCATAGGTAATTATAGTGATCCCCACAAGGAACTTTCACCTCATCAATGCAAATAATTTTTTTTTGCTAGTTGTTTTACGTCGCACCGACACAGATAGGTCTTACGGCGACGATGGGACAGGAAAGCGCTAGGAGTGGGAAGAAAGCGGCCGTGGCCTTAATTAAGGTACAGCCGCAGCATTTGCCTGGTGTGAAAATGGGAAACCACGGAAAACCATTTTCAGGGCTGCCGACAGTGGGGTTCGAACCTACTATCTCCCGAATACTGGATACTGGCCGCACTTAAGCAACTGCAGCTATCAAGCTCGGTACAGTAATAATTAAAACTGATAGGACTTTTCCTATAAGTGAAACTCACAACCTGACTTTAGCCCCAGTTATCAACATACCATTGACTGCTGTCCATCTCACAACAATGTCGAGGTCTTTTTGCACTTGCTCACAATCTTTTAACTTATTTATTACTCTACACACTATAACATCACCCGCAAAAAACCATTGATTCCAGTTCTTTACTCATATCGTATATATATGTGAAAACAAAGGTCCAATAATACTGCCTTGAGGAATTCCCCTCTTAATGGTTACAGGATCAGATAATGCTTCATCTACTCTAATTCTCAGAGTTCTATTATCTACAAATATAGCCACCCATTCAGTCGCTTTTGTCTAGTCCAACTGCACTCATTTTTGCCATTAGTCTCCCACAATCTACCCTGTCAAACGTATTGAATATATCAATCACAGCACAGTCCATTAAACCTCTCGAATCTAGGATATCTGCTATATCTTGCTGGAATCCTACAGGTTGAGCTTCAATGGAATAACCTTTCCTAAACCTGAACCTTGGAGGAGTAGAGTGCCCAGCTCTATGCCCGGCCACCTTTGCCCCCTGGAATTAAGCTGGTACTAATTTTTTGTGAAGGCTGAGTGAACCTCATGGCCATATGCACCTCCGGAAGTGGAAATCTCATTCCTTAAATTTTCGACTTCCCGACTGATGGAGAATCGAACCCACGTCCTTCCGGGTTAACCGAGCACTCCTTTACCACCTTGGTAAGGCAGCCCCTTACTGTTACTTTATGTTACAGAAAGTATCCTAGACTTCAAGAACCGGGGTTCTAAGCTCTTAAAAAAAAAAAAAACATCTAAGGAGAAGTCCTCATTTTCGATTTTTAAATACATACTTAGAATACCCCTTACCAAAAGTTTATCTAATCGCATCAGAATTCATTACAGAAGTACCCCACATTCAAATAGAAAAGGCTTACAATGAAAAAAAAACACACTCAATACAAGAAGATCCAGAATGTGGGCAAAATAGTAACATACAGTCCAAATTAGTACAAATCATTATGAAGAAGTGTTGATGAGACCAACTACTGCAACAACTGCAAATGACAGTGAATGTAAAGGACAATAATGATATTCAAAGTACATTTTCTCCTCAATGCTTTCAAAACATGTGAGTAGTACAGAACTCTCAATACGTTGTATTAGTGATGGTTTGAAAAAAAAAAAAAAACTTCTGGTGTTTAAAAAAATGATTGTTATACCTATTTCATAATCAGTTTGAAGAAGGGAACAAATCCATTGTTTATAATAAGGTACATTTTTTCATTACTAATAATAATATCGTTAGCTTTACGTCCCACTAACTACTTTTACGGTTTTCGGAGAGGTGCCAGAATTTAGTCCTGCAGGACTTCTTTTACGTATTTGAGCACCTTCAAATACCACCGGACTGAACCAGGATCGAACCTGCAAAGCTGGGGTCAGAAGACCAGCGCCTCAACCGTCTGAGCCACTCAGCCTGGCTATTTCATTACTAACAGTCCAACTGATTTTCCCAAGGTAATGGAAGAGCAAGTTAATATAAAGAAACTCTCATACAAGTTGGGTTAAGAAAGAAAAAAAAAAAAAAAAAAAAGAATAAGAAAAGTAGGAACATTTTTTGTTGTTGATTTTCCCAATAACCACTTTTGGATTCAATTCCTTCTTCAAACTGTTGATTCAATTATCATCTTTGTTTCCCTACGTCTGACATTTTGCCACAGAAGAATGCATGCATTTCTTCCTGAAATCTAGAAGTTAGTTTGCAAAAATCTTGAAATGTCTGACATTACTGATATGATGAAGAGTGACAAGACAGATGGTTTAAACATGAAACATATTTAAAACAGGGTACCATCACATTTACTGTTTATAATAGTGCCTGTAAATGGAGATTAGAGAATCATGAATGAACATAGTGTTATTTGCAGGTGAGATTGTGATTTGGAGAAAAGATAAGTGAATGGTCCAAGGACAGTTTGATGCGCAAGATATGGTGAGGTTACCAAATAGGACGTAGAATCAAGAGTGAAAGGAGCATGGCAACAGTGATGACATGAAAAATGAGCAAAGCAAAAGGAAAAAGAAATGTTAAGAGCCTAAAATCTTGAAGGAATGGAGAACCTGAAATACATAAGGAGTGATTTAATGGAATATTCATGACAGGCTGTAGAAATTTGAAGGAATTTCATATTACATGTTGCAGAATCTACTACACAAAATGAAGTATAATGAAAATGTACAAGTATAAAACAAACAACAGCAACGATTATTTGAGAACTAGAACAGTGAAGAATAAAAATCAAATACAGGCACCAGAAATGGGTGCATGAGGAGTATAGTCATCTGTCGAGTAGTAAGCTGAAATAAATTTGTTCCAAATATTTTTAAACCAAAAGCTTCTGGTGGCAAAACAGGATAACATCACATTTACTGTTTATAATAGTGCCTGTAAATGGAGATATGAGAGGGAGAGAGAGAGAGAGAGAGAGAGAGAGAGAGAGAGAGAGAGAGAGAGAGTGTGCGCGAGTGTGTGTGGGTTTTTTTTCCCATTTGTTCCTTTACACATAATGTGAACTCCTTAATGGCCTGAAGCCACCAATGATCACAATTTTCTTTTACCAAAATGCCTATAAACAGATTGCCTATTATAATGATCGAAGACATGTATAAACAGATGTTGCCATTCTGCCAGTTGCCCTGCTTCTAGACTAGTGCACAGTTTTCATCCAATGGGAAGATATCTATTCTAAATCCCACGATATAACTGTGCCAGAAATTTCCAGCCTGTCAAAAATGTGTATAAATGAAGTAGACAAGTACAGAACTTGATTATGTATAACATGAAACAAAATAATAGCACACTTACCGCTGTTGGTGAGAAGTTCCATTCCAGGTTCCAATAGCTCCATGGCTGGAACTTCAAGACTCTCCTTGCATTTATGGAGACAGCTAAGAACTTCTGGTTTTTCAGTTTTATGAAGTAGGACAGATAAACCAGCTAAATATCCTCGGAAATGATGCTTCATTTTGTTGTCTGAGCCTAAACAGAAGACAAGAAAAAAATGAAGTTCCATTCAATTAACATTTTCTTAAGTAAGGTTACCATCTTACATTCAATGCAAATTTGGAACAAATGTTACAAAGGTAAAAGACAGTGGAACTGATTCAAAATAGAAGAAATATGCTTCATATATCCTTGACCATACATTTCAATTACATTACTATCTACAGTAGCCTGTACTCAATTACTCACTGTGAATTAATCCCTCCAGGCTGAGTGTACTGTAGTATTATACTCCTAAGTAACCTATTCTTTCTGAATCACCTCACAGCTTCAACCAAGATTTTCATTCTTAACTTCCTCTTTATCTCTTCATTGCAAATGTGCTTGTAACTTCGTTCCAACAAGTTAATATCAGCATGATTCTAATAATAATCATTCTTGCTGCTTTCATGTCTTACGAGTTAAGTATCCTAAGCCAAACCAACTTCCACTCGTGTGCACAAGAGGCAACTTTAAAACAGAGCAACATATGGAAAGTTTTGCCTGTGGACACATTTTTTCTTTACAAAATACCACTGATCACAATGGTGAACTCAGTGCAATAGCCTTCAAACACCTTGATTTGATTTGTCTTGCTTCTATAACCATCCTAAGAAAATATACACTCAAATAATTTCAAATCGTCCATCTGTTCCAACTCTGTATTCCCTACCGAAGTACCTTCCAGCATTTGTTATGAAGTTCCATAACATTAGTGAGCAAGTGTCGTCGTTTCTCTCCCCCCCCCCCCCCCAAACACTTTTCCCATTTGTTCCTTTACACATAATGTGAACTCCATAATGGTCTGAAGCCACCAATGATCACAATTTTCTTTTTCCAAAATGCCTATAAACAGTTTCCGTGGCATACTGACCGAAGACATGTATAGACAGATGTTGCCATTCTGCCGGTTGCCCTGCTTCTAGACCAGTGTACAGTTTTCATCCAATGGGAAGATATCTATTCTAAATCCCACTTTATAACTGTACCAGAAATTCCAGGCCGATGTGATTTGGTGGCACTGCGGTGTGTTCATAGAGGTCGAGCCTCCAAATTCAACATGTGCACAGAACTACCTAAAAAATCAGTCTCACACTGTCAGTTGGAGTGACCCTGCCTCAATTCTAAACTTTCTCGCTGTGTTCCATTCTAAGTATTCTAACATAGTTTTAATTTAATAGTATTTCATTTTCTTGTCATTAGGAAGTTATTCGATTAGTGTTGTGATGTCAACCATTCTCTCAAAGTTTGGTCATAAAATGTTAACAGTCAAAACCATGAAAGTTGTCTCTAATGTTCATGACCCCACAAGTTGGGAGGCAGCCACAGCGCCTGTGATTACATCTGTCGAAGAAGGTAAGAGAAAGGGTGTCTAAACACAAATCGTTGTCAGAACGAAGTGTTCGGAGAACTGAGAAAGAGAAATGAGAGGAACAAGGCATGATGCAGCTGCTCCCTATCCAGTACTAACCTTTCATTTCTATGCAACTAACTACATCCTACACCTACTCACAATCTGTTTGTCATATTCATACACCTTGGTCTACCCCTGCCATTCCTACTGCCTACAATTCCTGCAAAAACTAACTGAACAAGTCCTGGGTGTCTTGAGATGTGTCCTGTAATTCTATCTCTACTTATTAAGAGTCTGTAGTGGTGAATATTCTTATGCTTGAAGAATGGAATAGCAACAGCTAATCCCACCCTATTAAATGTTTCTCCCTACTGTAAGGTTTCATATCTTCCAATATATTTTTAAATTACCTTCTTATACACTTCAGTTCTTACCAGTTCCTTCATTAAATCACCCATCAGTATTATACTAAACCTGACTACATCACTCAGAGCATCATCAAACTTATCTCATCCTCATCAGCTCCCTCACGTGGCAAATACACTGGGACTGACCTAGCCTGAATAACTCCTGTACCCACAAACTCCAGCTGCATAACTTTTTCATTTGCATATCTAACAGAAACAATCCTGTGCAACGGGTCACGTAGGGTATGCTCAAGATTGCAGCATTGAATCCCGGTGCAGTCTTCTAACATTACTGAATGCTTAGATGCAAGAGACTTGGTGTTGGTAGAATTACGGCACATTTAAAATTTCTTTTCAGAGTACCATTACAGCACCCTTCTGTTTCCTAACATTACAAATAAATTGGAAGGATGATAAATGGACAACTTCAGGGCTGCCGACAGTGTGGTTTGAACCCACTATCTCCCAGATGCAAGCTCACAGCTGCGCGCCCCTAACCACAAGGCTAACTTGCCTGGTAGGAACACATTATAGGACCTATTTTGCAAGAGGAAGCACTCAAAATATGTGAGGAATTTCAAGAAGGGGAGCCTGGATTTAATACTACTGTTGGCTGGCTGGATAGCTGGAAGAAGCTACAGCATCAGACAGTTAAACATTTGCAGCAAAAAACTACCTGCTGATTTGGACAATATTAATAAATTCAAGGAAAATTTCCACAGACTAATAGAAAACGAGGGCCTATCTGGGGATCAAATTTACAACTGCAATGAGTCTGGTCAATTTCTTCATGCTGCCTTCGAAAACTCTTGCACCCAGCAAAGATTTAATTTTTTTTTTCAACAAGCTGCTTTACGTCGCACTGACACAGATAGGTCTTATGGTGTCGATGGGATAGGAAAGGGCCAGGAGTGGGAAGGAAGCAGCTGTGGCCTTAAGGTACAACTCCAGTATTCACCTAGTGTGAAAATTGGAAACCACAGAAAACAACCTTCAGGGCTGCTGACAATGGGGTTTGAAACCACTATCTTCAAAATGCAAATGCAAAAAATTCTAGACATGGTGCTGATAAAACCAGATTAACACTATACAGAAACTGATGTGATAGATGGTATAAGTTTTCATGAAGCTGTTTATGTCCTAGTTAAAAACTTTTTTTTTTGCTAGTTGCTTTACGTCGCACGGACTCAGATAGGTCTTATGGCGACGATGGGATAGGAAAAGGCTAGGAGTGGAAAGGAAGCGGCCGTGGCCTTAAATAATGGCCAGTGTGAAAATGGGAAACCACGGAAAACCATTTTCAGGGCTGCCGATAGTGGGGTTCGAACCTACTATCTCCCGAATACTAGATACTGGCTGCACTTAAGCGACTGCAGCTATCGAGCTCGGTAGTTAAAAAAAAAAAAAAAAAAAAACAAACACAAAACTAACGAGACCAAAATGAAGGTTGTAAAATTATGACTATTAGGCAATACCATATGGCTGACAAGAGAGGTATCGGGGAAATTAATTATGATCAAATTAATAGAATTGAGAACAGCATGTGGGATGGGTTTAAATCAATAGTTGAGGGGTGTAAAAGCAGCTATGTACCTTTAAAAGTGCTAAGGAATGGTAAGGACCAATTTAATTACAACAGGGAAATAAAGAGATTAAGAAGGAGGAGCAGATTAGAAGGAAACAGAGTTAGTAATAGTTGCAGGAGTAAGGGAAGATTGCAAGAACTTACTAGGAAATTGAATTTAGCACCAAAAAAAACAGCTAAGGATACATTGTGGCAAACATAATTAGCAGTCATATGACTTTTAGGAGCAATGAAAATATACCTACATGTACTTTAAAGCAGAAAGAGATTCCAGGAAGGACATTCCAGGGATCATTTATGAACAAGGGGATTGTAGTACATGTGAGGACTTACAGAATGCAGAAGTATTCAGTCAATAGTATGTAAAGGCAGTTGGATGAAAAGATAATGTCCATATTGCCTCTTCAAATTTGGCCTATAATGAATATCTTATTGTATGTGTCAAAGGGATGTTATCATTCTTTCATTAAGGGTGATATGTTACAAGTTTATTTCAACTCAGCCGTGTTTTAGTTCAGAGAACCGGTTTGAACAGGTAGGATGGACAGTGTATTGATTTTTTAATCGACCGGCCAGCTGTAGTCATGTGACTTAGAATTTCTCAAGGCCGCTCCAATTGATAGCACGTGGTGAATGTTCTCTATATAGTACTCTTTCGAACTATGAGAACCTATCAGGTGAAGGTACGATGTCCAATTACGAGGCGCTATAAGGACACACCTCCCGGTGTAAATGCATAAATACCTGTGCTTCAGGAATAAACGCCCCTTCCAATTGTGACGTTCGAGTGCAGCAGATTTTCGAGGACAAGTTACGTATAATTCTATGATAATTTCCACATGGTTGACATAACGTCACATTCTAAAACTTTTGTGTCAGTTTCGGCTCTCATCAAGACAAGAAAGAAGAGGACCTTTACATACTCAATTCTCCTCACCAGGATGTCTCACCCATCTTCTGAAAGAGCGATCTAGGAGAATCTGGAAATGGACTTTGCTGTCAACACGCAGTGTTAAAATGTAGGCACTGTCTGACATGGGGGAGGTAACGATTGGATGCAAATTGCCATGTAAGCAGATCACCATGTGAGCAGATTCGACAACGAGATCCAATTTCATCAGAAATTTAAGTACCTTTTTATAATAATTTTCCTGTTCATCTTTGTAAAAATACTACTAGCTTATTCATTGATGGTAGTATTTCTATTAGATTAGAGCTTTTTGACAATATTTCCATTCTTCTTTCCTATGGGTAATGGTAGTGTTGTTACGTTGTGAGTGAATGATTTGTTGGACTCTATTAGCATAGTTAGTCAGCGAGTGTCTTCTGATATTGTTCTAAATGTCCCTCCGAATGATTAGGATGCTATTTAAAAATCATAGACCTCTCCAATAAAAGATAATTTTATGCGAGATTAATTTCTAATGTGTGAACTCGTGTGGGACGAAATCACGTCATATTTGACATGTTAAATTTCAGAGTATGTTTCACCTTACGCACTTCATTGGATTAATGCAAGGTAGTGTCATCAGACTCAGTGTCGAATTCAGATTTTTGGCGAAATCAATAGACAGCAATAATAACAATAAAGTTGAAAGTCGGGTTAAACTGAAATTGATGGTAACCGTTATTTGCTATTATTGTGTTATGTTTGATGTGTGCTCTATTAATGGATTATGAGCCTGGAATACGGCAGATCCTGAGGGATTAATTGTGTAATTTTATTTGGGAAGTACTGTATGTGTCTAAAGAACCATGCCTTCTGCGAATTTTGGAACACATGTTAAATAATGTGGATGAGATTTAGGAGTAATAATAATTTATCGCAACTCATGAACCACATGTCCGATGATATTAATGTTTAACCAATATTTATGTGCGTGTTATTAGTCGACCAATTCTTCTGAATATTGAATTGCTTATTTTCTCGATGATCAACGTTGTCATAACTCTTATTTTCTTTACAAGTGATTGCCCAGATTTAATCACATTTCTATGAGTGTCATGTGTTACTATTTATCTGATACTGTCATCTGGATATTCCATGGATAGGAGAATAAAAATCCAAAACTTAATATTCAAATTCCAGAATCCGATTGTAAAATATGTAAATAATATAATAATCCTGTATCATTTGTGTGATTGTGGAATGAGTGCAGTAATTAGTAATATTTTTGTGTGATTTATTGATTTATGTTCATCTTGTTGGGCCCAGGTTATTCCAGCATTGTTTGTGATGATGTATTTTGAGATGATTAACATCTTTAATAAATTTTATTTGAATTTTACATAAAGTTGACGTTAAGGTACCAGACAAAAATGAGTAAGTGCGTGTTATTTCAAAATCATATAAGTACAAAAATTGTAAATATTGTAAAATTCATTTTCAAGGTGTCGAGTAACATGAATTAATTAATGTTATTTATTATTCAAAGCAGTTTAAAAAGATTTTCGTGGAAATAATTCTTGTAAGGGCCTGTACAACGACAGCCAGATAAAAGTGCGGTATATATTTATTTGGCAGTTTGGACATTTATCTGGAAGTTCGGTTGAAACCGCGTACTACGACTTTCGTTTATGTGCAATCTGGGAAAATATTCTCGTGTATAGCTATGCCGAAGTTGGAGAGGCTGTTAACGCTCTTATCGGGGACGCTACGGTAAAGAATCAAGATGGCTACTCATGAAGATGAATCTACATCTGCATGATGCTATGCGAAATTAAGTTGTTACAATGTAATTTATGTATATATTTATAACGTATGTCATGCTTCCTGTCCAGCTATCACAGAATTCTTAAATATTTCCCAAGCTAGTAAGTTGTTGCTACTGAGTAGATCACTAGTACAAAAGCAGGCAACCGTAAGCTTCATGGGTAGCCGTGGTCGTTAGGGCAGCAAGGCTTGCTGCTAAGCAGTTTTTCGTGGGTTCGAGTCCCAATAGTCTAATATTTTTTTATCTTGTAAATGGTAGTCGGTAGGGTACTAGAGGTGATAGTACACATTTCCTAATCATTAAAATGCGTGTCAAAAGCGTGGGTTCTATTCCAAATCTATCCACAACGCACATATGGAGTAAAGGTATACGACGTTGTTCATGGCAATTCGTCCGTCGAATGAGGATGTTAAGGAGGTTATATTTCTTTTACTTCATAACAATTTGCTACAAAAGTATTTATGCTAAAGTGAGATAAATGCTCTCCAGTTACTATTCTCACATTGTATTGAAAAGAAAGAAACTAACTACTTATTCAACGAGCAAAAAATAAATTGAATTAATAATAAAATTAATGATCCCACGCTGCATCAGTGGCATTAATTACGAATATAAACTTTACTTTCGTCGTAACGCGCAACCTCGTAAATAGTACTAGACAAAAAAGATACATAACCTGAATCTTAACATTTCTTCGTATGTGTATATTTCAGTCCTAATTCTGTTTTTGACCTGGACTTCCACATTATAGCTTAATAAGAGTCCGATATTGGATTCTAGTAATACAATTTCAAAAGGAATAGAGCTAAACAAACGAAAACACCAGGGAACACGTATACCACCGCGCTAAATTTCACTATATTTTCAGTAACCTTATTACCAACCCAATAAAAATGTTACTACATCTTCCACATTACAATACAGTCGTTAAAATCCGTTGGTAGTACGCAAGAGAATATTTAACTTCTAGCTTGCAAAACTGCAGCCTACGTATCTGGCTGTTTTATCTGACAGTCGTAGAACAGGCCCTAAATGTAATTAATCTTGGTAAGGTCTTGAATAGACATGACTCAGAAAAAATACGTAATAGAAATATTTTCAAGGATATAGTTCAGTGGAATTCACACCAGAAAAACGAAATAATATTAATGGAATTTATCCACAAAAAGAAAGATAATGATGTAATATTTATGATAATATTTGCAAGGTTTAATGACACCATTATTAATTAATTTTCTTCATTAAACTAAAAATTTTAAATTTTTTTAGTGTAAAGATAGATGCTATCGTGACAGCCTAGGATAGTTTACAAAACCTGGAATAACTTACTGTTGTTAATTTTTTTTTATTCACTGATAATCCGACCAGTGTTAGGAGGAGGTTCTCCTACAATAATTTTCATTTTCATTCAAGCCAGATGTGGGTTAATGGTTATTTATTTTATATTACAGTAAAATGCAAGCTTCGGTATGGTTGGAGAATGAAGGTGTAGTGTATCAGACAACTTTTGGAGAAGAATCTGAATCAAAATCATCAATATTAATTTGTTAAATTTTGTTATTTTGTGTTATATGAAGTGCTAGTTGTAATAGATGTCAAACCTATTGTTTTATATGTTGTTTTTTTTTTTTCAAAACTGTCATCAGTCCTTAAGTCTTACCTGCCCTTATAAAATAAGCAAAGCCTGACAGCGAATGGTCCACGTCTGGGACTCTCGCTCTCTGGCTGAGCCGACTGGGAATGAAGGGGGCAATGTAGGGGAGGTGTCTAATACTGGCGAATTACTGAGATTTACTTACGATAATAAAGATATTTGAAAAAAAAATACAAAGGTTAAAAGCTAAAAAAGCGCCTGGGATTGATAAGATTTCTGGAGATATTTTAAAGGTTATGGGTTGGGATATAGTGCTATATATGAAATACCTGATTATTGTTTGCATGAAGGAGCGATACCAAATAAATGGAGAGTTGCAATAGTAGCCCACGTATACAAGGGAAAGGGTGATAAAGCAGATAATTACATGCCAGTCAGCTTGATGTGCTGTTTGGGGAAAGCATTCTTTCTGATTATATCGGACATTTTTTCAAAATTACGAACTGGATTGACAGAAAACAGTTTAGGTTTTAGGAAAGATTATTCCAGTAAGATATAGCATATATATTAGATTCAGAAGGTCAAATGGACTGTATCCCAATTGACCTATACAAGGATTTTAATAGGGTAGATCATGGAAGATTACTAACAAAAATGAGGGCTACTCGACTAGACAAAAGAATGGCTGAACATGTGACTAAATTTCTTATTTTTTTATGTAATAAACATTTTTTATCCTATTGAACTGAGATTACGATGTTTTAAAAGGTTTTAGAGTCCACCTTATTCAATACTGTACAATTTGTTGTCTAGATGTAATTACAACATAGTATGTTTATTCAGGACTAGTTTCGATGCTATACCGCGTCATCATCAGCTGATCAAAGGCGTTGGAAAACTGGCAATCATACAAACATTATAAATATTAACATTTTTGCAAGTTGAAATCTCATGATATTATATTTAAAATGAATATATATAAATAGAAAGATACAATGTTTATCATTCATTTCTCAGCAAGAGCGATCAAATTTATTACAGTTGTAATCTTAGTGTGAGTTCGAATTAAAATTCACACATGAAGCTATTAAAATAGTTTCGTTCTAAAACTCGTTGGGCTTCGTATACATTTCGTAATATTGCGTATAGTGAGAAACATGATTACAAGTAGTTGAATAGTGTTCTGTTCGATGGTATTGTTCTGTGTGTAACGAGCCTGATGAGGCGGGAGCGTACAAATGAAGTCTTTAAGCTGTTAACAATATATCAGTTATAATGTTGTGGAGGGAAAGGCAAGATATAAGATCGTGTCCAATAAAGAAAGTGTTTATAGGACTCACCTCAAAAGGCCGTTGACTGAGCGAAGCGTATTTAAACACTGAGAGTAATAATACGCTTCTGTCGTAACTTGCGAGTAACTTGGTCTACGAGTGTTTTGCAAGACGAGCAAACATTTCAAAGAAATTGCAACTTGATAAGCGAGTGAGGTTCCGCAATACAAGCGTCACGTGTCCCCCCTCCCCTGTTCGTTTGTTGAATGGATGAATGAGGTCTTTGGTCCTGTAGTGAAGAAATACCTTCCAGAAAATAATCTGCCACTCAAAGTCATGCTGGTTATGGACAATGCTCCTGCTCATCCTCCAGGCCTTGAGGCCTTGAGGACGACTTACTGGAGGAATTCAAGTTCTTTTAGGTTAAGTTCTTTCCTCCCAACACTACTCCACTACTCCAGCCTATGAATCAGCAAGTAATTTTGAACTTCAAGAAGCTATACACCAAAGGACTATTTCAGCGATGCTTCGAAGTGACCGAAGGAACAAACCTTACCCTCCGAGAGTTTGGGAGAAATCATTTCCCCATCGTGAACTGCCTGAAGATTATCGATAAAGCCTGGGATGGAGTCACCAAGAGAACTCTTACTTCCGCTTGGGGAAAGCTGTGACCTGACTGTGTTCTTGGACGTGACTTAGGTGTTCTTGGTGACAATGAGCCCCCGATTGTCGATGAAATCGTGTCCTTAGGGAACACTATGGGGCTGGAGGTGAATGACGTGGACATTCAATAGCTGGTGGAAGAACATACCCAGGATCAGGCCACCAACATACTGATGGACCTGCATCGCGAACAATAGGAAGAGGTTATGGATATCTCATCGGGGAAGAGGAGGAGGGAAAGTCAATGGAATCTCTCACTTCAACTGAGATTCAGAAGAAGGTAAGATATGGGAAACGGTGAAAAATTTTGCAGAAAAACACCACACGAATAAGGCTGTAGCAGTGCGAACGATGAATCAGTTCAGTGACAATGCAATGTCACATTTTCGTGAAATCCTCAAAAAGAGGCTTAAGCAATCGTCGTTGGACAGGTTCCTCGTTAATGTTGCACGAAAAGAAAACAAATCCAGGGAGCCAACAGAGAGCAATGATTCCGTTAGTGAAATTTGTGCTACACAGTAACTCCTCTCATGTCATCTCCCATCTCCCTCATACCAACAATGATTCTATTGTAAGAAAAAGTGAACTTTAATTTGTTTTACGTTATATTTTGTTTTAGAAATGGTATGCGAATAAATATTTTCGTGTTGTGGACGAATCATCCGCGTTTTAATTGTTTCTTATGGGAAAACTTGCTTTGGTATATGAGCGCTTTGGATTACAAGCATGTAGCCGGAACGAGTTATGCTCGCAATCCAAGGTTCCAGTGTATTTGATGAAACTAGTTTCGGATTAGCTAGAGACAATCACCAGGCAAAGTCAATATAAACTAAGGCAAGACATGAATTATAGATAAAATTTATGAAGCAAGCATGTGTTGTTGAAATTCAGTGCTAGACTATTGGATGTTAAACACCTCCCATAAATAAATATTTGCCCCAATTTGTCCTCTTGAATTCCAAATTTATCTTCATATTGTGATCTTTCCTACTTTTAAAGACGCTACTCAAACTTATTCGTTTACTAATGTCATTCCACGCCATCTCTCCACGACAGCTTGAAACAATATTATATTGCACAGCATAATATTAAACTCGTACAACAGTTTGACAAGAACCCTTTCAACTAGTAAATCAACATCTGAACTAATAAGTTTTTAATTAATTGTTCAACAAAGTTCCTCAAGTAGAACTACGACATGAAATCAACGTCCTTCTGTGCCAGGCACACTATCAACTCGGAATATTGCCCTACATAAGATGATGGTCTAATGACATTTCAATAGCCTCATTAAGTTGTTCTCTAATAATCTGTTCAACATAGGTGCTCAAGTAGAACTACGACATAATTATGTCTTTCTGGGCTGATTATAAACTATAAACATAGAACTTATTCGATATCTTTTCAATAAGACTACATCAAGCAAACATGCCATGGTCCAATATTATGTAAAAATGGCACAGTGTTGGAATGCATTTCCTTACTATGTTTTTTTTTATTTTTATAATATCAATTTTATCTTTATTCTCTATTCACTTTCATCCTTTTGTAAACAATACTTTATATCTTCATTCATATTCAACATTGTTAATTCCACTTGTATCTAAATCAAGTTACTCATGTAATGACTGCTTTTTTTTAAGTGAAGTTTTTTAACATATTCAGTTTTTTAGTATATTTTAGATTAGGTACGTGATATGGTTTGAGGTAATGCTACGGCTGATGATGCCCCATAGGAAAGAGCAAAACATGTACCAATTCTTATTTTAATGAGGATTCAACTCTAACTTAAACATTGAGTTGTACTGAATAGGTGGAAGAAAAAATAAATTTCTCATATTTTTCATAGCATATAAGTTACTTGAGCAGCTCGTCTCCTTTCTGACACGTCTTCCCACCCCAATCTTTGCAACATTTTTGTAACGCTACTCTTTTGTAGGAAATCACCCAGAACAAATCAAGATGCTTTTCTTTGGATTTTTTCCACTTCTCAAATCAAGTAATCCTGGTGAAGGTTCAATACACTGGAACCATACTCTAGTTGGGGTCTTACTAGAGACTTATATGGTCTCTCTTTTACATCCTTACTACAAACCCTAAATATCCTCATAACCATGTACAGAGATCTGTACCCTTTATTTACAATACTGTTTATGTGATTACCCCAATTATGTTCCTTATATTAATACCTAAGGTAACAGCAATGATCCCCATAAGGAACTTTCACCCCTATCAACGCAGTAATTAAAACTGAGAGGACATTTCCTATATGTGAAAAACACAACCTGATTTTAACTCCGTTTATCATCATACCATTGACTACTGTCCATCTCACAACATTATCAAGGTCATTTTGCAGTTGCTCACAATCTTGCAACTTATTTAATTACTCTAAACATAATAACATCAACTGCATCTTTTCTCATATCATTTATATATAAATATATATATAGGAAAACATAAAGGACCAATAATACTGCCTTCAGGAATTCCCCTCTTAATTATTACAGGGTCAAATAAAGCTACGTCTACTCTAGTTCTCCGAGTTCTGTTTTTTTCTAGGAATATAGCCACATATTCAGTCACTCTTTTGTCGAGTCCAATTGCACTCATTCTTGCCATTAGTCTTCCATAACCTACCCCATCAAATGCCTTAGATAGGTCAATTGTGATACAGTTCATTTTGACCTCCAGAATCCACGATATTTGCCATATCTTCCTGGAATCCTATAAGTTAAGCTTCAATGGAATAACCTTTCCTAAACCCAAACTGCCTCCTATCGAACCAGTCATTAATTTTGCAAAGATGTCTAATATAATCAGAAAGAATGCTTTACCAAAGTTTACATGCAATGTATGTCAAACTGACTGGCCTATAATTTTCAGCTTTATGTCTATCACCCTTTCTTTATACAAAGGGGCAACTATAGCAACTCTCCATTAATTTGGTATAGCTCCTACCGGGCGAGTTGGCCGGGCGGTTAGGAGCACGCAGCTGTGAGCTCGCATCCGGGAGCTAGTGGGTTCAAATCCCACTTCCGGCAGCCCTAAAGATGGTTTTCCACGGTTTCCCATTTTCACACCAGCCAAATGCTGGGGCTGTACCTTAATTAAGGCCATGGCCACTTCCTTCCCATTCCTAGGATTTCCTCTCCCATTGTCGCCATAAAACCTATCTCTGTCGGTACAACGTAAAACAAATAGCAAAGAAGTAGGTAGAGCTCCTCCATGCAAACAATAATAAAATAAGTACTTCATTTATGGTACTATATTCCAACCCATTGTCTTTAGTATATCCCCAGAAAACGTATCAATTCCAGCCACTTTTATAGTTTTCCAACTTTTGTATCTTACTGTAAATGTCTTTGTTATCATAGGTAAATTTTTATACTTCTTTAGTGTTAGTCACCTCCTCTATTTGGACATTATCCTTGTAACCAACATTCTTTACATTTTACATACAGCTGACTGAATACTTCTGCCTTTTGAAGATCCTCACATACACAACCCTTGTTCATTTATGATTCCTGGAATGTCTTTCTTGGAAGATGTCTCTGCCTTGAAGTACCTATATATACCCTTCCATTTTTCACTAAAATTTGTATGACTGCCAAGTATGCTTCCCATCATGTTATCCTTAGCCAACTTCTTTGCTAGATTCAATTTCCTAGCAAGTTCCTTCAATTTTTCCTTGCTTCCATAGCCATTTCTAACTATTTCTTTTCAGTCTGCCCCTCCTTCTTAGTCTCTTTTTTTCTCTGTTATAATAAAGTGGGTCTTTACCATTCCTTACCACCTTTAAAGGTACAAATCTGTCATCACATCGCTTAACAATTGCTTTAAACCCATCCCAGAGTATGTTTACATTTTTATTTACCATTTTCCACCGATCATAGTTACTTTTTAAAAACTCCCTCATGCCTGTTTTATCAGCCATATGGTATTGCCTAATAGTCCTACTTTTAAGACCTTCCTTTCTATCACATTTATTTTTATCTATGACAAAAACAGCTTCTTGATCACTAATACCATCTATTACTTCGGTTTTTCCATAGACCTCATCTGGTTTTACCAGCACCACCTCCAGAATATTCTTCCCTCTAGTTGGTTTCGTCACTTTCTGAATGATCTGTCCTTTCCTTATTTGCCATTTGTTGGTCATGCTTCCTGTCGTTTGCATTACCTTCCCAACTGATATTTCGTAAATTGAGGTAACCTGCTACAATTGTGCTCCTTTCCATATTGTTTCCCCACATAGCTGATTATCTTATCAAATAATTCCAAACCAGCATCAGCGCTACCCTTTCCTGGTCTGTACACTCCAATCAAGTTGCCTTTCATCTTTAGAGATGAGGAATGATTTTCATTTGGGCAATAACAAGGTTATATAGAAACTGTACAGACGTCTTCACATGGTTATGAGGGTATTTAGGGGTTGTAGTAAAGACTTTTAAGTATCCAGTATTTGGGAGATAGTAGGTTCGAACCCCACTGTCGGCAGCCCTGAAGATGGTTTTCCATGGTTTCCCATTTTCACACCAGGCAAATGCCGGGGCTGTACCATAATTAAGGCCACGGCCACTTTCGTCGCCGTAAGACCTATCTGTGTCAGTGCGACGTAAAGCAAATAGCAAAAAAGAAGACTTTTCAAAGCAAATTTAATATGTCCTCCTGTTCAATACATATATATTTCTTTAGACGGAGATATATATCTATTGGTGAAAACCGTCAATACAGAATTATTTTAACATCTTGTAATTGTAGTAAGGATGTAAAGAAGAGGGCATGTAAGTTTCTAGTAAGATCCCAATTAGAGTAAGGTTCGAGTGTATGGGATGCATACCAGGACTACTTGATTCAAGAACAGGAAAAGATCCGAAGGAAAACAGCATGATTTGTTCTGGGTGGAATTCCAACAAACGAGTAGCGTTATAAAAATGTTTGGCTGGGAAGACTTGGGAGTAAGGAGATGAGCTGCTGGAGTAAGTGGTATGTTCTGAGCTGTCAGTGAAGAAATGGTGTGCAATGACATTAGTAGACTAGTATGCCTGAGTGGAGGTTTTAAAAGTAGGAAAGATCATAATGTGAAGATAAAATTGGAATTCAAGGGGACAAATAGGGGCAAATTTTCAATTATAAGACGAGGAGCAATTGATTGGAATAATTTATCAAGGGAAATGTTCAATAAATTTCCTAGTTCTTAGAAAACATTTAACCTCACAATAGGCAAACGTAAGCAGCATATAAAGTGAGCTGCTGTTATTCGTTATATCCCAGAAACCAAGGGGAGGGGAAAAATCCACTCTCCCTGAGCAGAGTCAACAATCTCAATCTCAACTGTGTAGCAAAGAGACTGTTGCCTGTGTAACCTGAACTGTATGTGGCATTCTGGTACGCTTTTCTGCTCTTGTGTGTTCAATTCAAACTCAACATTAATCCAATTCTAATGACATTACAAGTATTGTGATATATTTGTGCGTTTCACTCATTTCTAGTAGCTCTGAAAATAGCTGTATGCTGTAGGCTTCACACACGTGTGACGTTTCACAGGGTTTTCTTTCTTTCTTTCTTTCTTTCTTTCTCAGGTAATGTCACACGAAAAGCGAATTTTAATAATCCTCTGGTTGTGGAAGTCAATTTATTTCTTGTAATTGAATGAATAAAACAACAAAAGAGATTTCTTAGATGGCAGTGACACAAACGAAGAAGAGAATATCTCTGATAGAGAAGAGAATTTGCAATTGGAACACAGTGAAGAATCCAGTGAGGATGATGGTGATAAAAACAATGATAGTGAAGTGTATAAAGCCATCTGCAAGAAAAGTAACAAGCTCGTAGCCTCTTGGGACTGGCGAAAAACACCACTGAAATGAGGAAAGAGCATGAAACAAAATACTGCTCTACCTACCAGGGGCACTGGGCCAAACATATCACTAATACCCTTGAAGTATAGACATGCCTATTTTCTCCTCCTATGATCCAAAGCATCGTGGAACATACTAACAAGTACAGAGTTATTATTCTCGACTACGTGATGCTCGAGAAACTGATGTTATTGAAATGAAAGCCCTGTCTGGCCTGCTCTATTTAACTGGGGTTTATCATGCCAATCATCAACCTCCTGGGATTGTGGAAAATGGATGACTTTTGATAAGTGACGAGTCTAAGGGATTTCAATTTTATATGTGAAGTGTTTGATTTGATGATACTGATTTAAGAGAAGAGCGAAAGAAAACTGATCATTTGTAACCTGAGAGAGGGATTTTTGAATAATTTGCTGTGAACTGTTAGAAGTGTTAATTGTTGAAAATGTAACAACTGACAAAAAATTGGAAAGATTTTAAGGAAGGTGCAATTTTATTCAGTAGATTCCAAATAAACCAAGAAAATACATGATTGAAATTTACTGGTATGTGATGGTGCCTGCCAGAGTTTTCTATGCATATAACATGGAAATGTATGTTGGAACACAAACACAAGGGCCCGTTTCTGTCGGTAACAAGCCAAGTGATGTAGTGAAGTGATTGGCATCCATCAAATATAACGTAAGAATTTTATTCAAAACTAACAATAGAACTTCCGTAATTTTACACAACTCTGCATCAATCAATACCCCCAGTATCTACTCCAAATCTGGAATATATAGACTAAAATGCAATGAATGCAGCAGCTCCTACAGAGGTCAAACAGGACGCAATTTTATGATTAGATATTCGGAACACGTCAACGCGATGAGACACAATAAGTTCTCCGCCATGGGTGTACATATGCACGACACTAATCACAAATTTACCGACATTGAACAAGATATGGAAGTTCTTCAAACAGTAAACAAGGGACCCACAATGAATATCATTGAAAGTTGTTACATCAACTGCGACCAATATTTTAACCCCAATTATAATTTAAATGAGATTTACGAGAAACCCAATATTCTTTTTGATCTTTTAATCGATTGGCTTAAAAATACCAAACTATCGAAAAACAGTTCGATTTTCCAAGTAATCCGGAATACACACTCCCGTCAATTACCCCCACTACCCCATCCTTCCGCCCCGCCTTAGTTCCATTCCCCCGCAAGCGCTCCGCCTCCTTCCTTCCCCTCGCCTTCCCCTAGCCTCCTTTACCGTTGCTCACACACTTCGTCCGGCTCCGTCTGTGTAACAACACGTTCACATGCTGCTCAAGGTGAGTCAATCATCATTTAACGATTCTAATGTTTCCAGTAAATTCCATACATTGCTTCCAACATCTAACTTAGCTAATTTCTTCTTCAGGTTCAAATTGAAGTGGGAAGTCATCTCTAAATACATCGCGATCTTACATGATCAAAGTAAACTTCCCTGGAACCACCTAATATCTAAAGGAACAAATGTCATTCACATAGACAGCATACAACTGTAAAAATTCACCCGGATGCACACAGACTGAATTATGTAACGAACAGCCGGAATTTTAAGAATTTTATATCATACCAATTGTATCATAATTTTATCGTATTTCATGTATCACCACATTAATTGTATGTTATTTTATAATGTGTTAAAATGTGTTTTAGATGTTTTAGGAATGTATATCTTGTTTTAATTTGTACCCAAGGCTGATGATGGCACATAGATGCCGAAACTGGTACCATTTGACTATTTGACATGTGATTAAATCACAATAAAACGTCATTGTATTGAATAGGTGGACCTTGAAAAGAATTTAATTTTGTTGTAATCCCACTTCAATACGGAACCAATGAAATTCATAACTATAAGTAATCCATCAACAAATCCTACGAAATTGGACCTGTGATAACTGGTTTTCCGTTTAAGATTTGGTCACAGAATTGGCTGAGAAAACTGTTTCCTTTGTTGGTACCATAAACAGAAATAAAGCTCAAATTCCAGCTTAATTGAAAATGACAAGAAAGTGTGCACCCGTTACAAGTTTGTTTACTTTCAGGAAAAGAAGCAACACTTGTTTGTTATGTCCTTAACGTAAACAGAAATGCAATACTGATATCCAGTCTCCATTATGACGATGCTATTGATCCAGAAACCAGAGATAAAAAGAATCCTGAGATAGTTGCATTTTACAACCAAACGATAGGCGGCGTTCATACAAATGACAAACTGAGCAAATCCTACTACGTCGCCTTGAACACAAAACGGTGGCCCCTACTAGTTTTCTTTTTTCATGCTGAATGTGGCAGCTATCAATGCTTTCATAATTTTCACAGCCAACGATGAAGGGAAGATAAAACGAAGAGAATTCCTTTGGAAGAAGTCAGAAAGTCTTGTTGAGGAGAATGTCCAGCGAGGAGGAACACTGGAGGAACTCTGCGAGAAAATTGGCAAGCGAACACAAGTTGCAACTCGTGAAGATGAAGGACAACCTGAGAAGAAAAGATGCAGACTCTGGTTGAAAGAAAAGCGAACTTGTGGAACTTGATATATGTGTGAGTTTTGCAAACAATTTGTGTGCACATAGTAGTGAAGGGATATTAGATTCATTTGATTCTGTTTACGTTACTGAACTGGTACAGTGGTCCCGTTCACAGCGCATTAAGAGTCACCATTCCTATTACAGCTGAGTAGCGTGTACTGATAGACAGCAGCAAAAGCATTTAATGCTCGCTGCTGCCACCTGGTCTTTATTCTATGAAATGCTTTCCTATGCATCATCCAGCTTTCAGATTCAGGCTTCTCCTGCTGCCACCTCTTCACATCAACCGTGACAAATTCATTAACTAAGTACATAAAATTAGATGAAAAATATCCGATATCCAGTCTCCATTATGATGCTGATCCAGAAACCAGAGATAAGAAGAAACCTGAGATAGTTACATCTTACAACCGAACGAAAAGCGGCGTTCATACAAATGATAAACTGAGTGAGGTGGTAAATTCTCTCTCAATCGTTTGCCTAGTCTTTTCTTAAATGATTTCAAGGAATTTGGGAATTTCACAGTATTCACTGTTTTTTGATTCAAAATCTTTTTAGCTGAGTAATTTCATCAGTTGGCTCAATTACTTACTGTCCATGCACACCAGAGATCTTGTGATTCAATTATTGGAAGTCTTGGGCAATGATGAGACATACGAACCGAGAATTCAGATTGGTTCTCCCCAATATAAGACAGTTAATTTTGGGTGGTCACGAGCATGACTCGTAGTCGTAGGGTAGGCTAGAGGACTGAGTTAAATTAATTGTCAAATGTCAACTAAGTTATAATACTAAGATTCATTGAACTAATAAATAGAATAACCTAACAGCCTACCTACCGGTACTTACTAGCCACTCTGAAATATTATATTTTGACTAACTTTTTGACACTGAAAATAAATCCAACTATAATTTAAACCTCCCTGTGAGAAGAAGTCAGTGAATGCAAGTGGGCATTATTTTCAAATGAGCTGAGAGCAGGAGTCCATTATAACACATGATTCTTTCAGTGAATCATGTCTTTGTACGTCTTGTCCACGGTGGAAGTTCAGCATCCCGCCAATGTCTAGTGTTCCGATAATGAATCGTGTGTGTTGTGTCTCACTGATCTGTGAGTGCACCACTCAGCACCGTCTGCTGCGAGTCAGCTGAATCGTGCTACGAGCCTGCCGTTAGTGCGATTCGATTCACTCGGACAGTTGAAATAATTGATATACTGCTTCGAATCATACATTCAGCAGCCAATACTAGTGTACAGCATTCAAAATACATATGTTCCCATTGCAGATCTACAGTATGCAGTCACGAACTTTCATCTTGATTCAGTATCAACTTCTTACTGTAAACTCATGTTTTTATTATCAAGTTTTTGTATTTTTCTACTGTGAATTTATTTTGGCTGTTTTATATTATACATTTCAGAAGGTAAATGTGATTTAACTTCATTTCTGAGATATTTAAATGTGCACTAACAGACAATATGAGCAAATCACTTATAGACAAGAATTTGCACAGTGAAAACTCTGTAATGGGCAAGAAATGATTTAATAGCAATTTTCACTCTAAAATAAATGTTAAAGAATAACAATGTCGTCTATCCCCTCAATTGCTGTATTTTCATGGCTTACAGTGATATTAACGGGGATGCGTATTTCTCAAATACGCGCAACCATCCATGCAACTTCCAAAAGAGCGCTGATCGGAGGTTTAAGAAAAGACTAGGTAACAAATTGATAGGGAGTCAGCCACCTGGGGGGGCCGTCATAAATGCAGATTATCAATTGACTGATTGAAGCAAATATCCAACTATATCTTACATAAAGCAGAGACACTTATAATCACGAAGTTACTGATTTCTTTGAAGTTTTTTTTTTTTAACAAGTTGCTTCACGTCGCACCGACACAGATAGGTCTTATGGCAACGATGGAGCAGGAGTGGGAAGGAAGTGGACGTGGCCTTAATTAAGGTACAGCCTGGTGTGAAAATGGGAAACCACGTAAAACCATCTTAAGGGCTGCCGAGAGTGAGGTTCGAACCCACCATCTCCTGAATACTAGATACTGGCACTTAAGCGAGTGCAACTATCAAGCTTGATCTTTGAAGTTTCAACAGAAAATGTACCTTATAAGTAGGGACCTGAAAAAAATCGCATTTGCGATAAATGCGAATTTTTGAATCTTGTACTGAATCCAAGCCTACGGTAATTCTAATATGGAATAAAATCATTTTTACATGTAAATAGAAGTGCGACAAAATGCGAATTGTGACCCAAAATGCAAGATTAGTATGAATACGCGATTTTGGTGCGAATTCTGCGAAAATGTGCTATTTTACTGGCGACAACAACATATTTCGGCAAAATTGTCAGAAATACTCAAAATATGATACATAAATCTTTCGACCGTTCCGATCGATAAAGAAAAGTAGCCGATCGACTGCTGTTTGCTGACTTTAATCGATATTTACAATGGGAATAGCAAGGGGAATAAGATCTGTATCGATTATTATCGAAATGTAAATCGAGTGTCATGGAAATAACGAGATAGATGCAGTGTTGTTTTACTGTTGTTCTCTTTGGTTCAAAACTGAAACTAGTGAAGAGTAGAAAGTCGAGCTATTGTTTAGGTTATGGGGCGCACGGCAAAAACTGCGCACGAAAGGGCTCAGCAATATGCAAAGGATGGTTTATATGCCACAGATTCAATGACAGTGTTTTGCAAGTATTGTAATTGCCGAGTTGGGTGGGAAAAAAAGGATAGCATTGTGAAACATGTTAAATCTGAAAAACACGTGGGTAAGCGACGCGATAACGAAAGTTTAATCCCTGCTGCTAGTACGTCTCAAAGAAAGCAATCTTCTGTGCTTACACAGTTAGATAGTTGTAAAAGACGAAAAATTTTCAGAGATAACTTCTCGAAATGCACAGTTGAAGTATTTGCCAAAGCAAATATACCTCTGGAAAAGCTAGAGAACAAAGAGGAGCCTGGATCACCGAGTTTTCAAATGAAGAGCTGCCATGCGTGAGAACTCTACGTGAAGTATATTTACCGGCTAAGTTTCGATTTCATTGATCGAGTACGGTTTAGGTATTACGACATCGAAACCACGCGCAAAATTGAAGGATACCGAATTTGAGTGCGATTTCCATATCGAACTATCTTACCCGTACCCAATTGACCCAGTAATTTTAAATTATTTTGTTATAATTTAAAGTCTTTCTTCCTTTCTAGAAGTTGCATCTGACCACCAGAAAAGAACAACAGAGGCTCTAGTGGGGAAGAACATCAACATACTCTGTGATGAAACTACAGATAGAATGGGCCGTTGTGTTTTTATCATCATATTCCAAGTCCCAGCCGGATCGAAAAGAGAGCTGCACGTTGTTTCTGTGAACTATTTTGATGCAGGAAATGCTACAAACTGCTCTCGTGCTGTTTTAGAAGCTCTGCGCAGTTATAGTGTACCATATGATGCAGTTAAAGTGTTTGTTAGTGACAGTGCCCCGTACATGACCCGGTGTTATGAAACATTAAGTGTGATCATAGGGGATCATTTAATGCATGTACAGTGCTGGGCACATAAGATCACCTTGGTTGGCAATAGTTGGGTTGCAGTGATGACAGATTTAAATCATGTGGTAGTAATGGTAAAGTCTGCATTTTTGAACACAAGAAAGCGAAAATAGAATTATTTACAATTCTTAACATCGAAGTATGGTGCTTCAAAGGAAGCAAAGCTTTTTCCTGCATCTGTCATAACCCGATGGAATAGCTGGTTTCAGGCTGTCTTCTATTTGAGTGCTAACTTTACTGATGTTACATTTTTCAAGATGTCTGACATGAAAGACATCAAAAACTGTGGTATTAAGTACCTGACTGATCTGAGTGACCGAGAAGTGAATAGGCTTCACTCCCACGTGGTTTTTGTCACAGATCATGCAGCTGGATTGGTTGACCTCCTTACTGAACTTGAAGGGTCTCTGTACCCTACACCTCATCTCCTTTACCCCAAACTGCAGAACCTTGACGCCAGTTTTACCTTAATTTGTTAGGGGAATTTTTCTGCAGCAACTAATGATGCTTTGATTAAGCTCACTCCTCTACAGCAGGCTGCATGTAGAGACACATTTGTCAAAGCTGCTCATTCTTCACAGTGCAAGCTAGCCACATTGAAAGCTAAAGACCCCAACCATAAGTATTTTGTGTCAATTTCTCAAGCTTTGCATCCAAAAAATATAATTTTGAATAACACTCATAAATTAGATGAGCTTGAGAAATTGTTTGGAGTAACAGATCTCTCACGAAACGATATCTGATCTGGTTACTGTTCTCTGAAACATGCAATTCAAACCCAGATGAAAGAAAGTGAAAAATGTGATGTCATGCTTGCATTAACTGCAGTTCAGACAGAGTTCAGCATATTTGCTAAATACTGTCTTGAGTTGTTGTGGACCCCAACGAACAATGTAGATAGCAAGCGCGTGTTGTCTCATTACAACACAGTGGTTACAGACATACGGTGCAATTTGAAGTACTGACAATACTTTCGTTTGAACAAGGAATTTGTATTGTGTGAACCAAGGACAATAACTGCACTTCATAAACTTGGAATCGTTAAAATTAATAATACCATGCGATTATTTTAACTTTGTAAATAGATGCTAATTTTGGAAAAATAGATGCTAATTTTGGAAAAAATAGATGCTAATTTTGAAACAAATAGATGCTAATTTTTCAGGTCCCTACTTATAAGTAATAGGATTTTTACTCACCATTTCAGACTAAAATAATTTTGTTGTGCAGACAGTCTCAAATTTCACCTTCACGAGTGGCATCTTACTTTCACTTGCCAATTTTCTCACCGAGTTCTAATGTGATTAAAGTTGCCTTTCGCTGGACATTTTCCTCGACAAGCGTTAAAATCCACACTTCAAATTCCCATCCATAGCACCACTAAATTCACCAAATCATTCCTTTGTATAGCAGTTGTTCTGTTGTATTATGTGGTACAGCGTTTATGTCCTTAATTTCTAAATGTACTGGGTGAGTTAGCCATGCGGTTAGGGGCATGCAGCTGTGAGCCTGCATCCGGGAGATAGTGAGTTTGAATCCCACTGTCGGCAGCCCTGAAGATGGTTTTCCGTGGTTTCCCATTTTCACACCAGGTAAATGCTGGGGCTGTACCTTAATTTGTAAGTCCTTCAAAATGGCGCCCGGTAATGACGACGTAGTGTTTTATTCTCCGAGTAAATTAACCGTAAAATGTGACGAAAAGTGCGGAAAATGTCGAAAATTAGTGAAAAATGAAATGTTGTGCGATTCATGTGATCGATGGTGGCATTATAAGTGCGGAAATTGCCCTAGAGACGTAAAAACTAATGAAAATGTTGACTGGATTTGTGAGCAGTGTGTTCGGAATGTTGTTGTTGGGGACGGCGTTGACGAAGCACCGAAAACAGTCGATGAGGAATATAAAAGTGCATTAGAAATTATAAACATTCTAAAAAAGGACAATGAGACTCTTAAAGTTGAAAATCAAGAATTAAAAGAAAGACTGCGATCGCTAGAATTCGGGACTGACCATTCTTCGAGTGATATACCGGTACAAGTAACAAACTCGAGCACATGGTGTCAAGTAGTTCGTGAATGGCCGGCTAAGAAGAAATCTACAACTGAATTTCCGGAAATAAACATTAGAAATAGGTTTTCTGCCCTAAATAATTTAATCCTGGAAGAAAGTGATCGAGCGCGTGAAACCAAATCATCGCGATCCGTTGCCGTGCCGAGTTTAAAATCTAGGCCTAGAATTCAGATTCAAGACCCAGTTAGGCCTAAATCAGCGAAGGTAGCTGTGTTTGGTGATAGCCAAGGAAGGGGAATTGCGGGAGTGATTAACGACGAGAATATAGCAGCAACCGGAGAAATATATCCAGAAGCTTCTATCAGCAGTGTTGTGGAAAACGTAGAAGCAGCAACTAGGAACTTCGGGAGCGGCGATGCAGTGCTTATCATCGGTGGGACGAACGACGTAGCTCGCGACGACGCCAAGAATGTAAGATCACAACTTAAACATACACTAGGGAAGCTGACCCACACTAACGTTTTTGTAGTGAACGTGCCCCACAGGCATGATTTGAGTAGAGACTCGTGTGTGAACACTGAAGTGGACAAGGTCAATACAGATATTGTTAAAATTTGTAAACATTTTCGGAATACTCAGGTTATTGAATGCAGCAGTTTTGAGAGATACTGTTATACAAAACATGGCCTCCATCTAAACAATTCAGGTAAACGAAAGATAGCAAATATTGTTCTAGATTTTATTAATCTTAAGATATGTACTGTAAAACAGGCAACTCTCTTGAGTTATAATACTGACCAGGAAAACTAGTAGAAAGAGCCAGCTGAACTTCAAGCTGGCTCAGTCAACTAGAAAAAGAAACTCAGGATAGTAAGGAATTTCAAGTTACCCAATTGCAACAGTCAAGTTTTAGGGAGGAAGGGGGTCTGAGATTGCTCTTGGTAAACTGTCAAAGTGTAGTAAATAAACAATTAAAATTCGGTACATTGATGGAATCTTATGAGACTGATGTGGTGATAGGAGCGAATCATGGTTGAAAGAAGGGGTGGGTAATAGAGAAGTATTTCCAGAAGGGTACACAGTCTATCGTAGAGACCGAGGAGATAAAAAGGGAGGGGGGGTGTTTATTCTGGTGAAGGAAACTTACTGTTCACATGAATGGTTTACTGATGAAAGGGATGAAATATTAGGGATAAAATTAGTTTGTGATAATATGAAGGAGGTGGGAATTATAGGAACATACAGGCCTGGAAGAAAGAGACATGGAAATCTTTGAAAAAATAATAGATTATACTCATAAAAACAATAATAATGATATGGTAATAATTGGGGGAGATCTAAATTTGCCTGAAGTTGAATGGAAAGGAGCTGCAAGTGAAGCCCATGAACAGAAACTGGCAAATAAGTTAATTTGGGAGGGAGGATTTACACAAGTAGTACAAGAACCGACTCGTCTCAATAACTTACTAGATGTATTCTTGGTTAAACCATGGGAAATTGTTGATAAAACTGAGGTAATTGAAGGAATAGGAGACCATAAGGCTGTAATAATGGATGTAGGACTCGTACCAAAAAGGCTTAATAAGAGGGTTACACAAGACAAGAAATTGTACAGAAAAACTAAAGTTGATGAATTTGGGACTTACCTTAAATCACAATTCAGTTGTTGGATAAGTGAAGGGAGTAACGTGGATACACTTTGGGCTAAATTTAAAGGAATTATTTGGGAAGGAGAGAAGAGATTTGTACCTGTTAAGAAGGGTAAAATGACCTCAGACCCTGTTTATTATACAAGGGAAATAAGAAAATTAAAAAGAAAATGTAGAATAGTAAACAGGAAAATCAAAGAGGGTAGGGAGAGTAGAGAAACTAGAAAACAGCTAATGAGGGAACTGAATAGAGTGAAAAAGGAAGCAAAAGAGAATTATATGAATGGCATACTTCAAGAGGGTAATGACCACAAAGGGAAATGGAAAAAGCTGTATTCATATATCAGGAATCAAAAAGGAAAAGGAGTCCAAATTCCTACAATGGTGGGAGAAGGGGGTGAACACTATTTAACAGATACTGAGAAAGCAAACCTATTTAGTAGGGAATTTAGAGATTCAGTAGATGATTGTCAAGAGTTGGAAACCGAAACAGAAGATAGAGAGGGAGAGAGAGGGAAACAAGAAGCTTCTCATTCACAAACGAAGATATTTTCAGAGAAATCCAACTGCTTCAGCAAGGAAAAGCTGCACGAAGTGATCAAATTACTGGGGAGGTGTTAAAGACAATGGGGTGGTACATAGTGCCTTATTTAAAATTTCTCTTTGACTATGTCATAAATAATAGTGTAATACCAAAGGAATGGAAGGAATCTATAATAATACCAATTTATAAAGGAAAGGGTGATAAAAGGAAACCAGAGGACTACAGACCAATCAGCCTGACCAGTATAGTTTGTAAAATTCTGGAGAGTTTAATATCGAAGTACATCAGAGGGATATGTGATGATAAAAATTGGTTCATGAGGAGCCAGTATGGATTTAGAAAGAAATTTTCTTGTGAGGCACAACTGGTGGGATTTCAGCAGGACATATCAGATCAGTTGGATTCAGGAGGTCAGTTAGATTGCATAGCCATAGATCTTTCCAAAGCCTTTGATAGAGCGGAACATGGAATATTATTAAAGAAATTGGAGGGAATAAGATTGGACGTAAGGGTTACACGTTGGATAAAAACATTTCTAAATTCAAGGGTTCAGAAAGTCAAAGTAGGAAATAATGTATCTCAGGAAGAGAAAGTTTGGAAGGGAATTGCACAGGGTAGTATAATCGGTCCGTTACTTTTCTTAATATACGCAAATGATTTAGGGAACAATATAACATCAAAAATAAGATTGTATGTAGATGACATAATTGTTTATAGGGAAATAAACAACATTGAGGATTGTTCAGAATTACAAAGGGACCTTGAAAGTATCCAACAATGGGTTGAAGAAAATAATATGAAGGTTAATGGAGGCAAATCAACTGTTACAACTTTTACAAACAGGAGCTTTAAAACTGAATTTGAATATACTTTGGATGAGGTAGTTATCCCAAAAGATGGCAAGTGCAAATACTTAGGTGTGAGATTTGAAAGAAATTTGCACTGGAAGGGTCATATTGATGACATTGTTGGGAAAGCATACAGATCATTACATGTCATAATGAGGCTACTTAAAGGATGCAACAAAGAATTAAAAGAAAAAAGTTACTTGAGTATGGTTCGTCCATTATTGGAATATGCAAACAGTGTTTGGGATCCTCACCAAGAATACCTAATAAAAGAAATAGATAGTGTGCAGAGGAAAGCAGCAAGATTTGTAACAGGGGATTTCAGGAGAAAGAGTAGTGTATCAGAAATGTTAAAGGAACTTGGGTGGGAAGCTTTAAGTAAGAGAAGGGAGAAAACTAGACTTACAGGATTATATAGAGCCTATACAGGAGAAGAAGCATGGGGAGATATCCGTGAGAGGCTTCAGTTGGAAAATAATTATATCGGCAGGACTGACCACAAATATAAAATTAGAAGGAATTTTAGCAGAAGCGATTGGGGTAAATTTTCATTCATTGGGAAGGGTGTGAAGGAGTGGAACAGTTAACCAGGGGTAGTGTTTGATCCTTTTCCAAAATCTGTACAGATATTCAAGAAGAGAATAAACAGCAACAGAGAAAATAAATGAAGTGTTAGAGGGCATTCGACCGGTGCAGGTTATTGTAAATAAAAAAAATGTGTGTGAATAAATTAATTCCATCCCCTGGTCTAAGGAGTTTGGACAGCCAAAGTAGGGGACTGCCTGTAGGGGTGAAGTACAGTGGGGACTTCGAGGGCCCTGGGACCGCTACGGTAGCTGTGAAGGCCCTTCAGGAACTCTGAAAAGTGGTGGCAAAAGGGGCTCTGGTTAAGACGCAGCAGGTTGTTATGCTACTTAGGATCCAGAACGGGTAAAAAAAAGGAAAAAAATAGTAAATAAATAAATGCAATGTAAATATTAATGTTATACCAGTTTTATAGTATCATTTGACGCAATTCCACATACTGTATATCAGTTGACTATATTTGTAAGTAGTACAGGAGATATTATAAGTAGAATTTTGTAAACAATATAAATTTATTAAGGATGAGCTGTGTGTTTAATAGAAAACATTGTTAGCGTAAATTGTATAATATTGTATTATAGGAAAAATTTTCTTCTCTTGTTAATTTAATATTTAGTGCTTGACAATAATGTATGTTAGTGTACCATTTGCCACCAAGGTAGACACCTCATTTGCAAATAAAGAGATTTTGATTTGATTTGATAATTAAGGTCATGGCTGCTTCCTTCCAACTCCTAGCCCTTTCCTATCTAATCGTCGCCGTAAGACCTATCTGTATCGGTGCGACGTAAAGCCACTAGCAAAAAAATAAAATAATAAATCTAAATATCAAGTCTAAGGAACTTAAACAATGTATTTCTTTTTTCAGTGTAAAATTTGGCAAATTATAATATTTTCTTCTGTAAAATATCTGCTATAACTGGTATATATTAGAGATTTCTATAGGAAGACATTTGTTAACTGTCACTGAAGAAGGCGATATGGGAAAAATCACTTGATACCGTGCAATACCATCACACGGGAATTCTGCAGTGCCACTAACTGTCCGGCTAGTTCCACGGCTGTATGCTAGAAGATACAAGGACAGGGGTTCAATGCTCAGCAACCATCCCATGGTGAACATCAATAAAGATATCAAAATTTTTCAGAAAACAAATGAAATGAAATACATAATATGGAAAAGAGCAAGCTGGAGGATATGATTGTCTATCTACTGATGTGATAAGATTCACTGGTGATGAAACAGTTCAACACCAGGCAAAAGAAAATCACCTTCAAAAATCCACACGTCAAATTCCCATGCATAGTACCACTAAATTTACCAAATCATTCCTTTGTATAGCATCACAGCTTTTTAATACTTTTGATCTTTACTGATTTACAAATTCTCCACAAATACCATGGTCCTCAAAAACACTCAAAAACTTGCTTCCCGGACAAATACAACAGCTCTTGGCAAGTACACGAATGAACCAACTATTCACATTTTTTTTCAGTTAATGACATTAACTGGTGGAGATTTTTTCTGTATACTGCATTTTCCAACAACACAGCATTGTTAGTAAGCCAGCATTTTTAAAAAACCCTTGCAGATTCTTTTCCTTGAAAATATACTATCTGATCAAAAGTATCCAGACACCCCTCTGAATAAGTAAATTAGAGCCTAGATGTCACCGAGCGAGTTGGCTGTACAGTTACAATCACGCAGCTGTGAGCTTGCATTCGGGAGACAGTGGATTCGAACCCCACTGTCGGCAGCCCCAAAGATGGTTTTCCGTGTTTCCCATTTTCACACCAGGTAAATGCAGGGGCTGCACCTTAATTAAGGCCATGGCCACTTCCTTCCCATGCTTAGCCCTCTCCTATCCCGCTCTTGCTGTAAAACCTATCTGTGCTGGTGCGATGTAAAGCAAATTTGGAAAAAAGATACCTGCAAAAAGGGTTGAGCGCGGGAGCTTAGCGACTTTGAACGTGAACTGGTTACTGGTGCCATAGCAGTAAACAGTCGGTCATTTCCATTACCGCCTTTCTGATGTTGCTCACGCTGAATGTCTGGGATATGATTGTGGAGAGGAAACAGGAAGCCACGACAAAACCAAGTTGAACATTTGTTGACCGTCAGGGACCACTGAGAATTGAAGAAGGTGTTATGGCAAAAATTACTTCATATCATGCAATACCATCGCACGGGAACCCACGGCTGTTTGCTTGAAGATACAAGGACTGGCGTTCAATGCTCAAGTACCATCCCATAAACTGCACATAACACCGGTGAATACTGAACACCGCGTTCAGAGGTGTAAACAGCACTGCCACTTGTCTGTGGATGAATGGAGAAACTTGAATGGGGGTGATGAATCATGTTATACTATGTAGCATTCAGACAGGAGGATGTGGGAGTGGTGAATGTACAGTGCCCGTACAGTGCCCACAGTGAAGTTTGATGGAGGTGGGTGACAGAGTGTGGATGATTCTTTTGTATAGAATGGACTTGATCCTCTTGCAATATTACTACAGAGTACCTAAAAGGTCGAAGGATGTGAGGACATTTTGACCAGCTGCATGCTGTCTACGGTAGAAGATCAGTTTGGAGATGATCACTGTCTTTCACCATTACAATTCTCTCCCTACCATAAAATGGGGTCTGTTCGCGAAACTTTTCTGGACAGAAAGGTTCCGAAAATGGACTGGCCAGCCGAAGGCCTGACCTCAATTTTATTGAACACATCTGGGTTGAAGAACAGCAACTTTGCTCTAGATCTCAAGGACCCACATTGCTAATTACACTTCCTATAGCTCTGCAGAACAGCTAACAGAACAAGTAATGGTTTCATAGTAGATACAGTACAAAAGATAGTACTTACAGTCTTCAAGAAGTAATTAGTAGAACATATGAAGATGAAATCCCATCTTGTGTATTGATTTTAAGTAGGCTTTTCATTCATTCATTCATTCATTCATTTATTCATTCATTCATTTATTCATTCATTTATCCATCCTTCCATCTCGTAGTATAGTTCTCAGTTTAACTGGCTGCCATCTGACTACAATTTTGGAACACAATAAAAAACAGGCATAAACTTATCTATACCATCCCATCGTCCAATGCGGTACACAAATTTTGTTCTTGTTTCTACAACACGACTGTGGAATAAGCTACCTAGCTCAGTCTGAGAAGCCACCCCTGCTAGATTCAGGAAACAGTGCCAGTAATATCTCCTCAATAACAATACCTGAATTTCTTAAATTGTAAATTGTTAGCGGTGGCAATTCTAAGTAGTTACCGGTATTTGATTATTTGTAGCTGGTAAGTATTAAAGGATTCAGTTGTATAAGTTAATAATTTTTTTTTTAATTTTTTACTACTTTGTGATTACCATCAACCTTGTCCTCATCATCATCCATATCCATCACTTCATTACTATCATTATGTGTATTGTAGTTCCATTATGTTAATAGTTGAAATTTCTATTTCTGATTATTACTGTATATACATTGTACTAAGCGGAGTGGCTGCTCATGTTAATGCAGTTAATGCACTACGGCTATGGAGCCAAGCTCTGCATTCGGGAGGTGAGCGGGTTCGAAACCCACAATTGGCTATCCTGAGAATGGTTTTCTGTGATCTCCCCATTTTCAATTCCAGCCAATGCTAGGACAGTTCCTATTCATAGGCCACAGCTGATTCCTTCCACCTCCTGGTGATGATGATGATGCTTGTTGTTTAAAGGGGCCTAACAACCTTCCACCTCCTTACCCAATTGCATTCACTATCACACTAGCTCCTCAAATAAGGTTGTCATCAGGAATGGCATCTGGCCGTAAAAACATGACATAAAATATCATCTCCCCTCACCCCTGACCCCGTATCAGGAAGCGGGACTAAGGCGATAGCCATACATACATTATATCTCAATCTGATTAGATGGCCCTAATCTTGCCAGAAAAAAATAAATCTCTTCTCATCTAATCTAATTGTGCACGTTATGACTGAGCAAGGGTGTCAACATTATTCATGTACAAATTTCACATATACAAAAGTTCAACAGCATTTGTTAGCATCAGTAAACTACGAGAATAATTTTGTATTGGAAAAAGTGTAAAATACGTACACCCAATATTTTCTAAATTATTCACGATTGTCCTTGAGATGGCAATGTCCAAAACTGAATGGAATGAATGTTGGATCCTGATGAAAGGAGGGAGACAGAGATATTTATGGTTCACAAGTGATACTGTACTGTTAGTTAACAATATTAATATACTGCAATATGTAGAAGGGGACCTACCAGAAAACTGCAGAAGGTTAAGTGTGAGAATGCATCTATAAGAAAAATAATGTGCAATAGATGGACTACTATAGGAGACATGGTGGTGTACTACTACAACCACCACTACCAACACCACCACCAATCATCATCTTGGAAATGTGGAGGACTACATCAACTCGGGACAGCTAATGAACTTCGAAGGAGGTATATGAAATTTTTCAAATAAACAAGATGGGCTGGAGGTCACTCAGAAGAAACTTAACAGTATTCAAATCAAATATGCCAGCTAACTTGAAAATAAATGTAATCTGAGTATTCTCCATGTTCATCTACAGTTGTGAAACATCGACAATAATTGAATTTTCCCAGGAAAAAATCCAGGCAGCGCAGAAATGCATGGAAAGTTCAACGCTAGGTTTCAGAAAGAAAGAAAGAAAGAAAGAAAGAAAGAAAGAAAGAAAGAAAGACAGCAGACAACATAATGTCCATTAACAAAAGTGCAGGGCATAATCAAAAGAGCGAGGATTCTGAAATGTCAGTGGGCAGGACACATATCCAGATGACCTGACAAGAGACTGGCAAAAGTAGTCCTGGAGTGAAGTCCATGAGAACTCGAAAACCAATGTAAACCATCAGACCAAATGGACACAAAAAACAACACCAACCTCGAATCCATATTTAACAAAACAATTTTTTTTTACACACATTCTTATATACTATTTCAGGCTCTTTCATGTCAAACACGAGAAGCTGACCTACATTAGTACATACCCTGCCAGCAAGCTCCAACTGTGAGCGTAGTATTAATGCCCTTTGTAGGATGAAGAGGCCAATCATCAATAATTTCAGGATTCTTCTTTTCTGCTTTGAAGGGCTGACCATCCACATACAAAGTAACATCTGGGAATTTCACAGAGACTGCATAGTGGTGCCACTCATTGTCACATACCTGTTTAGAATATTTCAATTAGACATTTTAATATCCAAAAGAGAGAACATATTGAGCATTTAACAATTATATCTATGCAATAATACAAATTTAATACTAAACTAATAAATGTAAAAGATGCTTAATTTTACTAGGTGCTGAAAGGTTTTTATCCCAAAAACAATCAGCGCTGGCTTAGACAACAGGTAATCCACATCAATTTGCATATTAATTTATGCAATCCAGTACTTGGTATGACTGTTGAGATAGACCTAACTAACAACATTTTTCAGCACAAGCTGAAGTGCTCACGTAACATTTATTCAGCTCATGAATATTAGGAAATACATGCTATACATGGACTTGTCAGGTCATGAACCTTCTGATGGGTGATTTAAGAAAGCTCTCACATTCTCCAAATGTATTCCATGCTAGAATTTTGCAATATTCAGGGCCTGTACTACAACTGCTGCACCGGCTTAGGAGTCCCAGCCAGCACAGACTTCTTTGTGATCTGTGATCGAAAGTGGGGTGGTCCCCCCTTCGAGCTTTTACTTTTTGCGGCTTTGCTCACAGGAGCAACAGCCGCCTTAGACGCAGCGATCGAAACAGGTTTAGATGATATAAGTGAGGAACCTGGAAGACTCTGTGCTACCTTTGTGTAGTCTAATGACTTGGTGGGTGCATTCATAGAATTGAACTTGCGGCACGCTTCCTGGTAGGAAAGACCATCCAGAGTCTTGATCTCCTGGATCTTCTCCCCGAGATATACCAGACAGTTCTGATCTTGGGGCAAATGAAGACCAGAGTAGTTAGTGCACCTGTAAGGATTTGTGCACTCTTCCGCACCGTGACCTCCTCTGCCACATGTAGCACATACAGACTGATTGGAGCAACGAGATACCACTTGCCCGAACCGCTGGCATTGATAGCAGTGCGTGGGAGGTGGGATGTACGGCCTCACATCGCAGTGATAGGTTGTTACCTCAACTTTTTCTGGTAACACTGACAATGTGAAGGAGACAATGAACGCACCCGGGGCAATGTCCTCGCCGTTGACTTCGCACGTAATGCGTCAGATGTGTCTCATGCCATGGCGCTTCATGTCTTCCATCAACTCAGTGTTCAAGATGAGACTGCGGTGGAAGACAACTCCACGAACCAGATTCAAGGTGTCATCCTTCTCCACTTTGACGGGAATATCGCCAAAGTGGTCGCACTTGAGCAACCGATCAGCTTGCATGGCAGTACAAGTCTTTAGCAACAAACTACCATTGCGTATTTTCTTCCAGTTTGCTGTAGACACCTTCTACTTGCCTACTAAACAAAATACACTTTACTAGCTTGGAGTCACTCCCATCAGTTCTGGTAGCAACCAGAAACCTAGGGAAGCTGGATCCCATTCCTTCACGCTGCACTTGTTCCCAGGGGGTTGAACCCCTCAAAGAATCAAAATTTAAAGACTTCGGTGGGGACCACCTTGGGCAGGCTGAGGACATTTCAAAGCCATGCCCAAAATCATCCTCCCCGAATGCCACCCACTCTGATCAGGGGCTTCTGTAGTCGAACCAAGCAGCCAAGGCAATACCCACCTGGTCATAGCAGGTATTGCCCGGGGTCTGATACACAAGTCGCAAACATGAGTGTGTCTTATACCATTTGAAATTATGCACGTAAGTTTTGCCAGCAGATGGCAGCATATGTATGCTTGTCATACAACATCTCGCAGGCACTTAGTCAGAGGCTGTTAGCGCATGATGGCACGTGTTGCATGACTGTACACAAGAAGAACAGCGTGCAGTTGTGCGTTTTTTGTGGGCCAAAGGACTGTCCACAGAAGAAGTGCATCGCAAAATGCATCCTGCCTATGGTGAAAACTGTTTGTCACAGAAAGCAGTGTTCAAATGGATCCAGAAGTTTAACCATGGAAGGAAAAGCATCAGAGATGGGGAGCGTCCTGGTCGTCCTGCGGAGGTGTCAACTGCAACCACATTGCAGCGTGTGGATCAACTCATCCGTAATGACCGGCGTGTGACGATTGATGACATAGCGCATGCTGTAGGCTGTTCACATGGAACCGCATGGAACATCGTGCATGAACAGTTGCAGTTTCGTAAAGTTTGTACACGGTGGGTGCCCCGCCAGTTGACTGAGCAACACAAACTGAACAGAATGGGTCTTTCCTTGCAGCATCTCACTCGGTACACAGAGGAACGAGAGGATTTCGTGGCACGAATTGTTACGGGGGACGAGTCTTGGGTTCACCATTTCACCACCTTCAACCCGAATCCAAACGATCGTCTATGGAAATGGGAACGCACAGTCCTGACTTAGCCCCCAGTAATTTTCATCTGTTTGGGCCCCTAAAAAGTCATTCGGATGGCCGTCATTTTGATACAGATAATACTGTAATCTATGAGGTTACACGTTCGCTGCGACAGCAACCGAAGGACTTCTTTGCTGCTGGCTTTCAAGGACTTATAAAGAGATGGGAAAAGTGCATGAATATACAGGGTGAATATGTGGAAAAGTGAAATAAATGTCAGAAATTTACTTTGATTATTTTTTATTCAATTCAGTTTTGCGACTTATTTATTGACTCACCCTTGTAAGTAAGTGCATAGTCCACCTTCCTTTCATCAATTCCTGTTTTGGCACGACTCCATATGGGTACGTCAAGAGAGCTTTGATGGGTGACAAAGTCAATGTCTATCGCGCGCAGGGATTGTTTATGTAAGTATGCAGTGCTGTGAGTATCCTTTTCTTTTTAAGTCACTATGAATAAATCGAGCAGTAAAAGACTTAGTGCAGATAGTCTAGATAATAAATCAAACAAGTCGGACAAAGATGATGTAGACGAAATATATAGTTATAGTGATTTTGAACCCAGTACAGGGCAAATAGCGATCTCGCATGTTCATCCACATTGATGAATTACAATCTTCAGCATACACTTCCCCATTGTACTCCTCCGGGTTTCCAAGCCAGCTGTTGCAATACTTATGACTGTCTTCAATGATACAGTCACCGGTTTTCCATGTTGCACATCGCTGCTAGGTTCTCTTACCCAAATTAAAAGTTATACAAACAATTATATACTTATTCAATATTCCATAACTACTAATTCTTCTTATAATATTATACTCTAACATCCTAATTTACCAAATTCACATGATTGTCATTACTTTTTATAACAACATTTTATACAAAAATGTCCTAACCTAATATTGGAAGATTGTCATTTACAAACATTTCCTGACCTAAAATCGGGGATCGTACATTTTTACGGCTCCAGTATGAACAAGCTAACACATCTCTCATAATCAACAGCATATAACGCGTCCCCGTAAAGGACGGTAACTACAGTATAACTGCGACCCCATACGGGGGCGCGTGTACGCGTACCATTCGTAATGACCAATACGACCCCATACGGGGTCACAATATTTTACCGAATATACATAATAAGTAAACTTAATATATCATAAATATATCCTCATTTCAGCGATCATTTGCTTGGTTACACTCACGGCACTAGACGGCAATCTTATGAATTTCGGTCTGGCACTCCAACGTGTTAAGAGAATAGGAAAGGTATATCAAGTCATGCTCAGAAATGCATGGAACAGGAATCTGACCATAAGACAAAATTTTATGAGTATTATTCGTAACCATTAAATCAAGAAGAGTGTGAGATGATGAGATGGCTCCGATAGTGTGGTTAGTGGGTTGTAGTGGCAATACTGCCATGTATTGTCATGTATTTCAGTAGCCTTCTACGACAGGCAGGGATTACCTGAGAATGTATTCAGCCCATCCTATCCACAGGGGGTCCAACACATGATACCAAGCCGCAATCCATGTCCACGCCAATGTCGCCCCATTTAGTCGCCTCTTACGACAGGCAGAGGATACCAGAGGTGTATTCTACAGCTGCGACCCCCACCCACAGGGGGTGTTACCCTTTTAGTTGCCTCTTACGACAGGCAGGGGATACCGTGGATGTATTCTTCATCTGCCTCCCCCACCCACAGGGGATAAAGTGTAATGTTAAAATATGCTAGGTTACTATATTTTCAACCTATTTATTACATTTAAATCTAAGAATTTCATTTTTGTCCGTATTGAACTGAGAATGGAAGATAGGAAACTTAAAAGGGTCCACCTTTTCAATACAAAAATGTTATAGTTTATTTACAACATATATTTACACTTGGAACTAGTTTCGACGCTGTTTGGCGTCATCTTCAGCCAAAATGTGGGAAATAGGCTAGCATGTAGACATTTATATTACACAAGGCGTTACATTAAACAATACACATCTTACGAGGAGATAAAAACAGGGACGAATATAGAAACAAATGAATCGTTGAGAAAGCAAAAGTTATAAATATTAAAAATAACCTTAACCACACATCTTGCAGTGCGAAAATATTCGCCTTGAATGATTCCTGAATACAAAACGCACGCGCACACACTTCTGAAGAGCCAGCAGGCAGGAAAAAGTAAAGTGAAACTTTACGAGTTTTTCTGAGAAGAGTTCATTTTTTCTATGTTCCGACTAACTAATGAAGTCTCCCTTGAGTTCCTGATAAACATACACAACAGGAAATTCTCCTTCACTCTCAACAATAGCTATAAAGACCAACGGTAAATTGCATTTTAAATATTGTGCAGAGACGTGAAAGCATGACCTTGAACATGATATAACTTCTTCATTTAACCCAATTTTTTACAAGGTGTTACATTAAACAATACACATCTTACGAGGAGATAAAAACAGGGACGAATATAGAAACAAATGAATCGTTGAGAAAGCAAAAGTTATACATATTAAAAATAACCTTAACCACACATCTTGCAGTGCGAAAATATTTGCCTTGAATGATTCCTGAATACAAAACGCACGCGCACACAAGGTCGAGCTGAATACCGGACCTGTGAAGATTACAAGATTATTTTGTGCATCTACAGAATGGTGGTGTTAATGAAGCTATGTAATATAGAGAGAGACTTTCAAAAGGTGGTTAAATGAAGAAGTTATATCATGTTCAAGATCATGCTTTCACGTCTCTGCACAGTATTTAAAATACAATTTACCGTTGGTCTTTATAGCTATTGTTGAGAGTGAAGGAGAATTTCCTGTTGTGTATGTTTATCAGGAACTCAAGGGAGACTTCATTAGTTAGTCGGAACATAGAAAAAATGATGAACTCTTCTTAGAAGAACTCTTAAGGTTTCACCTTACTTTTTCCTGCCTGCTGGCTCTTCAGAAGTGTGTGCGCGTGCGTTTTGTATTCAGGAATCATTCAAGGCAAATATTTTCGCACTGCAAGATGTGTGGTTAAGGTTATTTTTAATATGTATAACTTTTGCTTTCTCAACGATTCATTTGTTTCTATATTCGTCCCTGTTTTTATCTCCTCGTAAGATGTGTATTGTTTAATGTAACGCCTTGTGTAATATAAATGTCTACATGCTAGCCTATTTCCCACATTTTGGCTGAAGATGACGCCAAACAGCGTCGAAACTAGTTCCAAGTGTAAATATATGTTGTAAATAAACTATAACATTTTTGTATTGAAAAGGTGGACCCTTTTAAGTTTCCTATCTCCTATTTATTACATGTTAAAAACATTAAAATATGTTATAAAGTTGTCTGACATGCCACAGAAGCCTTGTTCGTGTGTCGCCTAGTGGCACGCATGTCATATAGGTTTGCCATCCCTGGGCTAGGTAAACAACTGATAGGAAATCTGCCACCTAGGCGAAAACAGCCCTAAATGCAGATCATTGACGACTGATTCTACCCATTAAATACCAAGCTCAGAAACATGCCGCCACCCTTGTCTTCCATATAACCAACAACGTAACGCACTCTGTTACAGCTGTACAACTGCATAAGCAAGTTCATCACTACTGTAATAGATCTAGCTCAGATGTTCATAATACAAGCATGATCTCTACCAGATATGGTATATTTGGTGCACTATATAGGGATCAATCAATTTCCTTTTTCAATAGTTTACCACCCAATATCAGAGCCCTATTAAACTACTGTTCATTTCAATCCCATCTGAAGTAGTATTCGTGGTCACAACTCCATATTATTAGCTGTTAATATGGACATATTTCTTAGTTTTAACACATGGGCGGCGGGCCCCGAGAAATCTCGTAGTACGCTCGCCAGCGGTAGGTGACGGGCCCCGAGAAATCTCCGTTTTATTCACGACATTGTTTTCGGTCTTCCTGCGACATCTCTTGACCATATATTGAACTATTTTGAACTTGCACATTGAGTAGAATAAATCGTAGATATATATCTGCCACTTTTTTTTTATTCACGGCCTCTTTTATTATTTGATTTAGTTATGAAACGTCGACTGTCTTTCTGCCGGTTCAGTCAATGACAAGATGGAGCGCCCGCGGAATACGGTGTTAGTTGACGACGATAAGAATTATATGCCGATGAACGTTCAAATGGATATAGTGACAATGAATAAGTGGAAACTGAATGTGAGAGTGATAGTGGAAGTGATATTCAAGCCTCTACACGCCCTAATTTACCTAGTGTGCTTATTCAAGTGACTGATGACGACAACGATGTAAACATCACCGATGTGTTGATGAATTAACATGCATTTGCTTGCTTATCTTAGATATGTTGAAGTACTACTAGGGGCATTGGTTGAGTACTCATACCAACTTTAAAGATAAAATCTTGACTGGTTTAATATTTATGTACATTTTTATAATCAAGTGCACCCTAGTATGCTTAGTAGAAAGATGTCCGGTCCAGAGGGTATGTGACAAGCTCAAGCATCCGGTCAGCAATGTGTTAACAGAGCGTATAGAAGAGAAAGTGTGATCACTTCACCAGTTTCAGTGGTTCAGATGCACAGTGGCACTATCTGCACTACACAATCACAGTATTGCGTTCTGCAATGTAAGATGCTATTAAAAATAAGTTATATTTGCGAGCAATTTTTGAACAAACACGTGGCATTTCTTATGCAGCACCCTACGTAATTTCTTTACCATTGCAATATATATATATGTATAGAAGAGAAAGTGTGATCACTTCAAAAGTTCAGAGGTGTATATATAGGTAAACATATTACAAGTAGCTAAATTCAGCTCTAGACACAAAGAAAAATACAGCATTCATAGCATTATCTTGTCAATGATCAGGGACAGGTCGACAAGTGCAAGAAGTTTTTACACCAAGGGAGACCATTCTTCCCAAAACTATGACCTAGACTTTTAACTGGCTTTAATTCTCGGTATGCAACCTCACCAAGAGCTAGACATTAAAGTGTATCCTGTTCCTCATCTTTAGGGTACATGAAAGTCATCTCAGCTGCGTAAATTCAGTCTCTTTGCTGTTAATTACAAATTTATCAGCCTTAATAATGTGCTTGTCGCAAAAATTAACATCACACACAGAACAACAGTGAGATTTCTGTTCTTTGGGGAATAGCATCTATCCATTTCAGAAACACGTTGCTCTTTTGTGGATGGTATAAAGAAATGTCTTACCTCATTATCAGAGTTGGGAAGTAATTGAGTAAAAGTAATCAATCAATTGTAACAATTTTAACTTATCTCAAGTATCACTATAGTAATTGTATTTTATAATGTGTTAAAATGTGTTTTAGACGTTTTAGGAATATATATATATATTGTTTAATTTGTACTTAAGGCTGATGATGGCACATAGATGCCGAAACTAGTACCATTTGATATGTGATTGAATCACAATAAAACGTCATTGTATTGAATAGGTGGACCTTGAAAGAATTTAATTTAATTTATTGTAATCCCACTTCAATACGGAACCAATGAAATTAATTGTAATGATTATATTTTTATAAATTTTTACTTGTAATCGTTACTTTCTAGTAACTGATATACAGCAGAAAAAATAAATGATGAAGATAACTTTTCAGTTCTACTACAGCAGAACCAATAATTTCGCAAGTTCTGGATGAGGTACTTTCTAACCTCTCCAGTACTTCCCATTACATCATACTTATCCCAGCAATGTTCAAATGCTTTAAAATCAAGCAGGTATTCCTTCAAGTGCTCCAGTATGGCATCTTTTCAGTAAATCCAATAAAAAAAAAAAATAAAAAAAAAAAGAGGGGGGGGGTCAAAGCTTAGCAATGAGAATGTTAAGAATATAGAATGTAATGAACGAATGTGTAAAGTAAATAGCAAATTATTTGAAATACCCCAAGTCATTAAGTTAAATAAAAATAATAGGGGAAAATCCTTTTGAAAGTCTCAAGGTATCATGTTTAGTCTGCCCTAGTGATGATAGCCGTTTAATATATGCTGAAAAAAACCACACACAAAATTAATAACACACACGCAGACTTAGAGGTAAGTCTGCGAAAACCAGTCTTCAGATATGCCTCTCTTTGAGTATGGCCGGTAAGTCTGCTGAAAAAAGTCTGCAGGCAAGTCTCTGACATACTGGCGCTGCTTGAATTCAGCCGGAGACTTCGCGATGAAAGCGCTCTTTCTCAGACTTGCAGCAGAAAATGAAGACTTGGTACCTACAAAGATGAAACTGCAATATTTTCTTAAGTGTCTCCTTTGCAGAGCAAAACATTAAGTCCAAGTTACACCTAATCTTCCATACTGTGCCGCATCAGAGCCATGAATTAGTGACCCAGGCACATACATTCAAAATTTTATTAGAACATGTTCTGTATTTGGCGTGTGCGGATCCAAGAGGGGAAACGTGTGTGCACTGAAAGCCAGGGGAAGTTCCATCCAAGGAGTGAGTGCAATAGAGATAACTGTGTGACGGGAACAGAAGAGGGCAGGTCTCGCTCGCATACCACGTGATAATGCCGTGGGGACGAAAATCGCAGATAGCCAACATTCCGCACAGAAATTTTATGTGGGAAGCCCGCCTAACGGGACAAAAAGGTGAGGAGAGATTAAATTTTCATCTCAAATTATACTATGATTAGGAGAACAAATGACACAACATGCATTTTTGGAATTAGGTAGAGAGATTATCCAGGAGTAGTATGCTAAATATCCCGTGGAATTCAAATTACGCAGTAGTGACTATCACATAAAGAAAGCGTCCCCACGCGATATACGGAACACATGGCCTGTCGCGGCGAATCCCGCAATTGCTTAGAGGCAGGGATGATGCTATGGATATTGCAAGAAAGTTGGCGAGCAGATCAGTTTCCGCATACAATCAAGATTCATGGAATACGTTTAGCTACCTCTCGAGTGCACTGCTTCGCTGATATTCACAATATCAATGGAATAGATTGATATCCTCTCTGGGAGGAGTCTAGCGTCAGCCATCTTGTGTCAGTCTTAATAAACAGACCATCCGCACCCCAGGTCAGTTGGGAAATAGTCTCGGAGCTTGCTTCAAGTCACTCGTCACCAGAATCGGTTCCTTTGTGCGGGGATGATTTGAGAGATATAAGCTCTTATTCAGAAAACAATACTCAAATGTATGTGTTTGAGAGCGATCAAATATGGAATAAGTTCTATAACATTTAAAATGGATTGTGATTATTGTTTAATAGATAATAGGGCATAACTTCTGTGCATGACTGTAGCCCTGAGATTACTATAAAAGGGTGATTGTAACATTAAGTTCATGAGTGGATAATATTGTGTGTTGGTGTAACAGTGTCTTCAGTGGAGAACGAGAGATCAACCATGTTCCAAGAAACAGCTACCCAGCTCTGGACCCTTGGTATACCAATGATGATCGTTGCTAATATGGAGGTCTAAAGAATCCCACCATGGGGTCACCCGAGGCTCGAATGGAAGCCATGATGGAAGTATTCAGATAAGTGCATCATTATTAGTAATTATGAATGCGTAGCTTGTAAGTAAGTCAACAGTAGATTAGGATTTATTTCTAAAAGAAATTATATTTAAGGGCTTAGCGTAGGAAGCTTGTTGAGTGAGTTAATGTTGATTTGCTAGAAATCATGGGGAATCGGTGTAATTAATCCACTTTAACCACTGGGCTACAGTGATCGCGTAATTCATTTTGAGAGCAGGTTAGATATATAGTTTTTATTATTTTCTTTAGAATAGACACTTCAAAATTTACTTTGCGAGTGCTTCAGGTTAAAGATTAAGGTGATGGAATATATATAGTAGGCCTATAGTCTCTGCATGCAAATAGAGTATAATTAACACATGTATTTTCACTTGAAGTAGGAATGCACTCGATACATTTTCCTTTAAATATCAAATTAGTAATAGATTTGTAGCATAAGGTCCTTGGATACAGATATGCTGTATGATGTACAACGCTGGGATTCAAATCTATGACCTCTATTTAGATAGGGGTTTCCGTAAGGAAGCATTTTATGTTAATTCTTCTACTCCCCTGCATTGTAAAGAAGTATATAATATTTCTTATAAGACTAATTATCGAGTTTAAAAGCACTGTTTCTTTGTTATTCTTCAGCATGGTCAGGTCGCGAACCCGGGTCTGTATTTCTTGAGTCTGTGTGAATTAAATAGTGAGAAGATCCCTGTTAAATATCTAGTTATTTTAAGTTTTGATTTGCTGTCTTACCAAAGGGTATTGCTACGGTCATATATATATATGAGAAGTTTAAAAGCATGTGATTTGTTTTCAAAAGAATGAGAAGTTTAGAATAGTGTGTGGGGTCACACAGAGTTGAGATTTTAAAAAGGAATTTGTGAGCGAAAAGAAGACTGGTGGGCGTGGTTTCCCATCTGTCTCGGCTGTCACCTTGAAATGTATGGCTGAGGGAGAATAACATTATGGTTTAAGACAGACCCGTGACCAATATCGTATTCTATGTCACAAGGAGTTGTAAATGCGTTATGTTTGTTTCGTATACAAAGAAATTGTTCGGCCGGAGGGCCAGGTAATTAATTAATGAATTTAGGTGATAGGAACCCTTTTCTCAAATAAAAATAGATAGGGTTTTTCTTTCAGCAACCTGCTACGATACCAGAAGATCCACGATTTGAGTCCTGGCACAACCAACATGGAAGCGCCCGGGTTCCCTTTGACCTGGACAGATATATTCATACAGCCAGTGATTGATGTGTATTTTTTTAAATTGTTTTTCTTTGTGTTTCTTGACTGCTTATACAAGTGATTTAATTGTTTGTTCTGAGTAAATTCTGACTTTACTCACGTAATGATGTTGGGTTCGTATTTCTCTGTCGCGAGTAGTGGACCACTCTATTGTGTATGTAATTTCATTTCATTTTTCTTGTTTGTTTATTAATGGTAAATGGGGTGGGCATTAACCACTCAACCAGTTTCAAGTGTTTTTCATGTTTAGTTGTAACTTGGTTCCCAGTGTCGAGGGGAATGTCATGTAGGTTTCGCTGATGCATTTGTAATTACAGAAATTTATTAGATTCTATAATGGGGATGCATTTATCTGAATAAAAATGTCTAACAATCATCTTGTCCGGGAAATTATTAGTATTCTTTGTTAATTTATATATTTCGGAGTTGCATGTACTCTGTGGTATAGTCCCAAAGACTTATGTTAACATGTATAATATCGAAAAATATTTTATTTTGCCAAGGACATTAAACTTTAGTTTGTTCCTATTGGAAGAATTTCATTTTGCCGTAGAATAGTGCGTCCTGAATTTCCTCCACACCCTTAAGCCTGTAAGCTAGATATAAATTTATAGATTCGGACAAACCATCCCAGGAGATCCAGTTGTCAAGATCAACGGAGCGGAGACGTGTGCGTTCGAATCCTGCACAGGCCCTGGGCGTTGCCACATCTGTTGTCATGGATACTTGAACTTTGCTTTCACCGTGGCTTCGTATCCCAAGCCAAAAGTGTTCAATGCCGACTACCTAATTAATTTCAATCCGTATTATTTTCTCAACCATCCGAAGCGTATTATCTGAGCGCATATTAAACTGTATCAGTAAATAATTTAGGTTGAGCGTACGTGGATCACTGCACACTTCCGACTTACCTCCCGGACGCAAATCTGTGCAGGTAAGTATCCCAGAAGTCTGCACATGTATGTGGCCCTTTACAGCTCCATGCAAAAGAAAAGTCAATGATTTCCTTAAGGCTAGCGTTCTGTCAAGTAAAATGAAATGAAATGGCGTATGGCTTTTAGTGCCGGGAGTGTCCGAGGACATGTTCGGCTCGCCAGGTGCAGGTCTTTCGATTTGACACCCGTACGTGACCTGCGCGTCGTGATGAGGATGAAATGATGAAGACGACACACACACCCAGCCGCAGTGCCAGTGAAATTAACCAGCACGCTAACCATTTAGCCATGGAGCCGGACTCTGTCAAGTAACTAACTGTAAAACTGTTTTACTGATTACTTGTTGAAAAAGTAATTTGTAACTGAATTACATACTGCTCAGGTAACTGCAATTCAGCCCAATTACATTTATCTTGTACATTTTCCATCACAGCTCAATATTGCCCTTGTAACCTGACACACAATGCATTTATAAACAAGGCATGTCTTAATCACAGCAATAAGAATGTAATTAAGAATATAGAAACTCACTGAAATGCCGTACTAACATTTAGCCTTTATGAAAAGGGCCGTAAAGGTAAAATTTATTCGTCATCATTATTACTGAAAAATCTGAAGGTTTTTGAGTGGTGAGCTTTGTTCCTAATAGATTCAGCCATTCAAAATGCATAAAAATAAGCAATGACCTTCCAACTGCCTTTGTTTTATTCTGTGTGGAGGTCTGAAGCATTATTTTCAAGCAAGGGAATGTCACATGAACATTAAAAATAAAGTGAATTTCTGCGCACAGTATGAGGTACTTCGTTAGCAAATAAATCAGGAAGTGAATGTCAAGCCACTGTTTCAGCCAGATGCTGTGGTACCTGCCGCAGACAATGGCAAGTGTATGGGCGCGTGAAGAAGTGATCACACATTCTCTTCTTTACGCTATGGTTTTTAAGATCAAATTTTTATTGTTTATCAATATGCTGTAGATAAAATTTCAACTTTTACTTTGTTGTAACAATTGTTATTGTCTGCTGAAACAGATATGTATCTCCTAACAGAGCCCAAGGCTCCCACGAGCATTTTCTAATAAATAAATACATAAATGTGCTAGGAATGAAAGACAAACAATCCAGTCATACTTCAAACTACCATAACACCTGATTTTGGAGCTAAAATGCTGCTGAAGTATGATGTTCAAATTCTACAGCTGATATGACTTGCCCCAAATATTTTCACAGGGTTATTCTGTATTCATACCATGTAAATAATGGCTTAATACCCAAATTTTAGTTGCAAATTTCTGAATCTTAACTCCAGAATGATTACACACTCTAGTATAGTCACAAAACATACTACCAAACAATAAGCAAGCAAGCAAGCAAGCTAGCTCGTAGTTTTATACAATTGTTGATACTGTGATCACACCCAGAGAACCTGCAGTTCTGTGAGGAATATGAACCTTTTATTTTAAAAAGTCGCATGTGTATTGGATTTAAACTATGGCCACCTTGTTGAGAAGCCAGTGACAATGCTGCTTGCCTACCATGCCCCAAAAAATCGTTTAAACATCCACATTAAGTGTAGTATATGTATTTGCTGACATGTTATCTCAAATCCTAATAAAAGCAGCCACAATTACCATTAAACCAGAACCAGACATCTTTTTTTGAATTATTTACCTGTCACTCCGTTCAATGTTATTCTTTACGTTGGATTCTGTGAGAATTCTTAATTTAACAACTTACATAAGAATTCAAAGAATGTCATTAAGGTTTATTTCCTACCTGTGGCAATTTCCATCTCCATTCAGCAGGTCTGAATATGTTCAGATCTCCTTCAGAAAAGTCTCTTCGAAGCAACAAGATAAGTCTACAGTTGCGAACAAAGAGAGCATAATGATGACGGTTCATTTCTGAAAGAAAAAAGATAAAATACAAGGACATACACAAAATATTTCTTTAGGTTAAAGGCCTACAAATGAAAACTGTTCCCTAGTACAAAACATTACTATGGACACAAGACTCAGTTAACAGTCCCAGATAAGGGTTCAATGAAAACGAACATTTCCTTTGTGAAATCTTAGAGTGAGACAATATTAGTAATCAGGAATTATACAGTAGCAACAATATTTGCTATTGGCTTTACATCGCACCGAAACAGATAGGTCTTATGGCGATGATGGGAGAGGAAAGGCCTAGGAACTGGAAGCGGCCGTGGCCTTAATTAACGTACAGCCCCAGCATTTGCCTGGTGTGAAAATGGGAAACCACGGAAAACCATCTTCAGGGATGCTGACAGTGGGATTCTAACCCACTATCTCCTGGATGCAAGCTAACAGCTGCAAGCCAGCAACAATATTAAAAATAATTGTCTAATACAGAAAATCGCATGACCTATAAGTTAACCACTTCTAATTTATCATCATGGTGGATAGTGACCACTTTCTCTCTGTTCTCAAAAGATAATTTAGCAACAGAGAATATAATCTCCATAGACAGCTTAAACATGAGACACTGTGTTGGTGGATTTGTATTGTTTATTTATCTAATTTAATTATCCCAATATTTTTAAAAAAGGTGAAGAAAAGGAATCTAATAACTACAGAGGGATCACCTTTACTGCCCATGTAGGTAAGATATTTGAGAGAGTATTGGAAGGAAGACTGAGGAGGAAGCTAGAGGGAGAAGTAGAAGAACAGTATGGTTTTAGGAAAGACAGATCAACATTTCACCTGATTTTTACATTAAGACATATGGTGGAGAAAAGATGGGAGTTTGTAAAAGACATAGTGATGACATTTATTGACACTGAGGACGCTTATGACAGTGTGCCCAGAGAGTTGGTATGGGACACATTAAGGAAAATAACACAAAAAAAAAAAAAAAAAAAAAAAAAAAAAAACAAGTTGACAGAGTGGAAGTGCAAATGATAAAAAATGATAAACGCTATGTACAAAAATTGTGTTAGCAGTGCAAAGACTAGTTCAGGAAAAACCAAATGGCTTAAAGTTGAAACTGGTCTCCGACAGGGAAGTGTACTAACCACCGTACTATTCATCATAGTCATGGATTGAATTCGTAAGAACATTAAACAGAGATTGGGAAGACAGGCAACAAAAGCCATGTTGTTTGCAGATGATATAGTGATATGGGGTGAGGATAATAGGAAGTGCAAAAACTAGTAGATGTATGGAATCAAGAGATAGAAAAAATTGGGATGAAAGTAAGCACAGAGAAAAGTAAAACAATAGTGATGACAAGGGGAAGGAAGGAAGAGGAAAGAGAAAACTGAATAGTAAAATTCTGGATGTGGTTAAAAGTTTCAAGTACTTGGGATGTGAGATCACAGAAGATGGAAAGATAACCAAGGAAACTAGGAAAAGAATACAAGCAAACAGCTTCTACCAGAGTGTAAGGGGTATTTTGTGGAACCAAGATGTCCCAAAGAAATGTAAGAAAGTATTATATTCAACCTATTATGAACCCATACTAACCTATGCAGCTGGATCGTGGACTACAACAAAACGAGAGGAGAGTAGAATCCAGGAGTGCGGTAAATGAATGGGGCATGTTCAAGAAGGCATTTGTAAGCTGTACAGTGTGTGCTTGTGGCACAATAGCAGAAAGAGTAAAAGATAAAGAGACACCATGGTGGAAAGAGAGGGTAAAGGGAGCAGCAAAAAGTAAGAAGAAAGCATGGCAAGTATGGAATAGGGATAAAATAGAATGAAGAAATAAGTATAAGGAAAGGTGCAAGAAAGTAGTAAGTGAAGAAAAGAAGGAGGGAAGGATTTACACAAGAGCTGGAAGAGGATGATGCTATATGGACTTGTAAGTGGGAAGAGGAACAGTCTATGCAAAGCAGGTGAAAAAAAAAAAAGGGGGGGGGGGGGGGGAGGAGTGTGTGAACATATCATCACAAACAGAGCTGCAGCATGTACTGGAATTTCTCAATATGGTTTTCTTGCAGCAAACACAGGTGAAGGTAAAACAGATCTTCAAATTCGCTCTGTTTTCAGATGTCTCACTACTGGGATATAGAGGGTTGTACAGCATATTCTATGGACCGTTCAAGATAGAATGGAGTCAATATCCTCTGAGATAATGTTATTAACTTTGTTTATAAAATGGAGCAGCACTGTTTTCTACACCTAGCCTTAAATCTATTAACATTACAACTTGAGTCCTGTGATTATTCCAAAAATCGATCCAAGTACTTCTCGAGAAAATGTCATGTATTCAAACGGGCTTCATTTGCCAGCTGAGGACTGCCCTGTTCGATTCGTGCTACATATGAATCATGAGCTAGCTATCGACATGCAAAGTTGCTTCACCTTTTCCTGACAGAGTCTACGTATTCGCTCTGTTGTGCTCGTAAAAGGACTGTGACCAAATGTATGATTTAACACCTTTAATATTGCCGTAGGTAACAGGTACCGTAAAGGAAAAATGGACATGCGATGGGCTCTATATGACAACAGTTTTATCCTAATGTGATCTAAAACCACACAAGACGGAACGAGCCTAGTGCAATGGGCAATCACCCCTTCTTAACACTAATCGATTCTTCAAAGAATGAATAAAAGAAAGAGAACGGCCACAAAGGCCGTGAAAATGAAAGACTCACTAGGCTTCGCAAATCTAATACCGCCGGGATCAGAAAAAAAAACATGGGTTGACTGAGCTGCAAAGGATGTTCATTTGCTGACAATCACGGCCAGCTCAATTCATCGTGTAAGTGTTATCCTTCGTACCAATGGACCGGCATGTTTGGCTGATGTATACCTTACCGCAAGTACAGGGAATTTCGTATACCCCAGGATGTAAAAGTGGGGACTATTCGTCCTTGGTTTTACTCAGACTGTACCAATTTTAGTGGCGGTGCCAAACACGGTTTTTATATTTTGTTTGCGGAGGACATCTGCAAATCGCTGTAACATTACCCTTGAACGCAACTTTGAGCGTGTCCATCTCCACCTGGATATTTGATGGCTCATTGTCTCGCCCTCTTCGCGAGTGTCGTGAGAACGCCTTGTTTTTGTGCTGGATGGTGGTGAGAATCTGCATGAAGATAGTGATTTGTGTGGGTAGGCTTACGATAGATGGTATGTCCTAAGGAACCCTACGGTTTCTTTCTTACTAGAGCATCCAAGAAAGGAAGGCAGTTGGAATTCAAGTGCATAAATTGAGGCAAATATTTTTTTATAGGAAGGGAAGTTAGGGATTGGAATAACTTACCAAGGGAGATGTTGAATACATTTCTGATTTCTTTGAAATCGTTTAAGAAAAGGCTAGGAAAACAACAGATAGGGAATCTGCCACCTGAGCGACTGCCCTAAATGCAGATCCCTAGCGATTGATTCATATTCACTATTATCTTTTGCTAACTGGGATGCAGACTCTTACAAATTCTCAGAAAACAGTACAGATAGTCCCCAAGTTACGTAAATTCGTCGAACGTGAATTCATACCTATGTATTTAAAAAAAAAAAAAAAAAAAAAAAAAAAAAAAAAAAAAAAAACTGTTATAAGAAAAATTTACTAACAGTTCTTACATCTGAAGTAAGAAGTAGAATTAAATGTTTAAGTTCTATTCTGAGAGCCATGTAGTGAGCGAGACGTGAACATGGTACTAACTCAGCAATGCTGCAAATGTCAAACTGTACGGAAGCATGCTGGGGTATGCTGGGGTATGCAGTGCCTGCAACATCATTCAATCTGCAGCCTGAGAGTGTGTCTGGCAATGGTGTGATTGCCTTATAGAATGAGTAGCAATATCTGATACAAAAAAGAACTCCTGACCCAAAACGCAAACCATCATGGAAACAAAGAGCAATCAGCATAGCACTGAAATTGCAAACTATTTAAAAAAATACAAAGATGGCCAGAGATTACCTTTTACAGCATGTATGAACTTGGGTTTGCAGTATGAACAGTAAATACAATAGTGAAAGACTCTGCCCGTGTTACAGCGTACATGCAAGGGACAGTCTGCATGAAGTTGACAATAATAATAATAATAATAATAATAATAATAATAATAATAATAATAATAATAATAATAATAATAATGAAGAAGAAATGTTAGGGTGCTATCACCGAAATGGAAAAGCTACTTACGTTATGGACTGAAGATCATATCCAAAAGTGTGTGCATCTTGACCTGATGATTATACAGTCCAAACGTTTGTTAGAAGATCAGAAGAAAACACACCTCATTGGAATGCAAACATTTTCAGCAAGCAATGGCTGGTTTGCAAGCTTCAAAAATTGAGCAGGTTTTCATAACGTGCATGGAGAAGCTACAAATGGTACAACACAGGGAGCAAAAATATTCCCATTGAGTTTTGCAGTGATTACAGAAGAAGATCCACATATTCACCTGAAGAAGTGTTTAATGTGGAGAAACTGACCTCCACTATCACAAAATGCCATCACGCTCTTACATTTTTTTAGAAGAAAAAACAATGCTTAGTCACAAAGCAACCAAAAAAGAGAGCGATACTTTTCCCTGGTTGAAATGATGCCAGGACCTGCAAGTTGAAACCACTGTTAACCAACCATTCTGAAAATCCGCGAGCACTAAAACGAGTTAGCAGGGGAACACGTCCAGTTAATTATTAATCCAACAAAAAATTGTGGATGACTCTTGCATTGTTTTAAGAGTAGATCATGAATTTCTTCGTCCACGAAGCGCAAACAATATGCCTCGAAAATGACATTCCTTTTAAGCTATACTTTCTTCTAGATAGTGCTCCTAATCATCCTGCCCATTGAAATAATTTCATCCTAACATAGAAGTAGTCTATCTCCCTCCCCAATACGACTGCACTGTTACAACCTATAGAACAGGGTGTGACGGCAAACTTTAAGGCATACTATTTACGTGGAACATTCATGTAAGTAAATGAAGTATTGGATACAAATTTTGGACATCACTCTTTGAGATCTCTGGCAATGATTTAATTTTTATGATGTAATTAAGATAATTGGAAGCACATGGGAAGATGTGACAACATGTATGAAACAACTGTGGAAGAAAGTGCATCGTCAATCTGCTCAGATTTCTGAGGTTTCAAAGCAGATGACATATTTGAGGAATAGAGCAAAGATTTAGCCAAACAACTAGAAATGGAAGTGGATATATAAGAATGGCTGAACTGTCATTAACTAGTCAAATTTTTAACCAGTGGAAATGTCGTACAAGGTTTTGCAAGGTTCTGTACCGTACTTATAAAGCATGATATGCAACTGAATTTTTGCACTGTAGTAGTATTATTAAAGTAAGGTTTCAAATTCATATTTTTTCCATACTTATTTGCGACAATACTTAGGTTATGAGAAAAATTCGACTTCTGTAAATTTCAACTTATGCTAAAAGCTCTGGAACGATCTATTTACCTAAGCTGAATACTGCCTGTACCAATTATCAATCAGAACAAAATTACAAAAGCACATTTGTGATATTTTATTTTAGAGTCCTATCAAAAACATGGGTAAAATTATACTAAAGATAAAACATTTAATTTTCTAAAATATCTTCTACTAATAAATACCATTAGTAAATCATTAAAACTTTCAATTTTACAAGGATATCAAATTTCAAATTAAAACTTCCCTTTACAATGTATGTTTCTTTGTTTTGTAGTGAACAACAGCAAGTTCACCTTTCAGTGGACTACAAACGATTGTTCAAGGCATGACTGTGGTACGAGAGAGATAGCGGATGAGTCTTCATAAAGCTTGACAAATGTTCACAAAACTGACCAATGCTTAACCATTTTTGTAGCTCTGTGGACTGTTTGCCAAGTAAGGCCACATGGCAACAACTTGTCTTCATGCACCTACGAAGTATACAATCGCTAGTGTTACCACGCATGAGCCTGCTACATGCTTCTCTCCTTCGTGACTGCTACAGCTTGCCCTTTTATTGCCATTCCTGGATAGCGCGTGGTGTCAGTTGCAGGTCAGCGTTTACTGCTTCAAGAGTGATCTCGGTTATTGTTCTCGCTGCTCAGCCTAGTTTGATGTTTTTGTGGGCAGGGAATATGTCACAACAAGAATAGGATATCAGTGCAAGGCTGTCAATGTATGGTCGATGTTCTGGAAAAACAAGTTACAAGAGTACACAAAACAAAATGGCCAGGCAAAGATTTTATCCAGTGAATAGATCATAGTAAAGAAAGCAGAGGTATAACTAGCCCAGGTTGGACCATATTTGCATAGGTGTTTGAGAAAAACACCAACAAATATATAGGTTTGTCCAGCGTTTTACATGCTGTCTTATCACTAGACCTGGGATTTTAAGGCAAATGCCTATTTGGTTCCTTACGAAATAACATGATTTTTTAAAAATATATTTACGTTTCATGATAAATCCCTTACACTAATAGAGTTTTATAGTGCCCTAAAATGACTATTTGGACCTTTAGAGCCTATTTTACTATTTTAGTACCTAAAAATGCCTATTTTCTACATTTAAAATAAAATTCAAGTTCTGAAATTTTTACAATCACACAATGGACATCCCTGGAATGAGCAGAACAGCAGAGGGTGGGTTTTTCACAGAAATGTGCTCTTCCCAGACAACTGTCACCAAAGGAATACTGAGTGAAGGGTGGAGGTGGAGGTGGAGGATTAGCTCAGAAGAACAACGAGCAGGTAGTAAAGGACGTACTAAGTCGAGTGACGGGATGAGGGGGAGGATTATCTAGGAAGAACAAGTAACAGGTAGTAAGAAGGGACATACCGTGTCAAGTCGCCAGTGAAAGAACACCTGTTTAAGTGAAGTTAGTTCATCATGGCTAAAACGAAATCATCTAAGAGTGCGCTTATACAACAATGGCTTGTACAATTCCCAGGGATGACTTCTGAAGGCAAGATTATTTTCTGCCAGTACTGCAATAAACAGGTATGTGCATGTATCTTAAATTTAATATTAATCTAAAACTAAGGTTTTGATATTGGCTCCTTTAATTAATTGTAGAGACCTAGTCCAGGCGACCTGGGTTCGATTTCCAGTACCGGCAGTAATTTAGAAATCTATGAGGTCTGGAACGGTGTTGACCCCGCATCGTGAGGACAATTGGGAAGCTACAGTGGGCAGGGGTCACGGAGGCAAGGCAATACGGCTGAGGGATGCATCGTGCTGACCACACGTCACCCAATATCTGCAGGCCATTAGTTGGGCAGCAACCGTTATTGAAAGCCAAGGCCTTTCGGGGACTGTAGTGTTCTTGCTCTTAATTAACTTTAGAGCAATAATGGCTTAATTTAAATAGTTCAAAATTACAAATGTTATTCAATAGCTCACCTTTTCTATTCCTCATCTTAGTCTCTAATTGACATCACTTTACTGTGTTTTAGATTTCACATGAGAAAAAATGCGACCTTCAGCAGCATGCAGATACTGCCAGTCACAAATCGAAAGCAGCCATGAAAAGTAACATTAGACAGACTCTGCTCACACAAACTATATCTCCTACAACCCATAATGGTTTCTATGCTGATAGGTGTAGAGCCCTAGTTGCAGCAAATATCCCCTGGAATGCTGTGTATAATCCGGTTTTCAGAGATTTTTTACAGAAATACACCAAGCAGCACATCGCATCAGCATCTACATTAAAGAAAAACTACTTAGATATTTGTTACAAAGAGGTCATTTTATCAATCAGGGAGAATGTTGGGGAGTCTTGCGTATGGTTGTGTGTGGACGAAACCACTGACTCTGTGGGAAGGTACATTGTTAACTTTATAGTAGGAAAACTGGAACCCAATCAGACATCTACCGCTCACCTTCTTTGCTCTAAACAGCTTGAGAAAATAGTCAAAGCAAGGGGTTGCAATTGTTGTATCCTGGGAGTGTTGATGATTCTAAAGTCCTTCTCCTTGTCTCCGATGCTGCTTCCTACACGATTGCCACTGCACCTCTCCTGAAAACTTTCTATCCTTCTTTAATTCATGTTACTTGCATGGCCCATGCCTTGCATAAACTCGCAGAAACAGTTAGGGCCGAGTTTCCTACAGTAAATACTCTCATTTCAACAACGAAGAAAGTGTTCTGTAAGGCTCCATCCAGAATAGCCATCTTTCGAGAGAAACTCCCCTCTATTCCCCTTCCACCATAGCCAATCATCACCCGTTGGGGTTCCTGGATGGAAGCTGCCCTGTATTATGCAGAACATCTTGAGGAAATCATGACTGTGATAGACAATTTGCCTTTAACGGACAACTCTGCATGTGTGTCGTCTGTCAAAAGAGCTGTTAAATGATTGTTCCAGTTTTCAGACACACATTGCGTACATTCAGGCAAATTTTCATTTCTTCCTGTCACCATTACAAAAATGGAGGAAAAAGTAAACAGTCTCAAACAGCAATTTTCTGTAATTGAGGAAGCTGAGAATAACATACAAAGTGCTAGGGACAAGGTAGGGGATAAAATAAGAGACAAGTGGTCTAGTGTACTGCAGAGAACCCAGGTTATTCAGTGCTGAAAAGGGTAAATCAGGTAATGGATGGGGAAAAGGTAGACGTACCAAGTGAAATTGAATTTTAAAATGTAGGTAAATGAACCTATGCCCCTCTAACATCTGTGAGTGTGAAGCGCTCCTTTTCTGCTTTCAAAATGATTTTAACAGACAAAAGACACAGCCTGACTGTGGAAAATTTGGAGAAGATTTTTGTTATGTACTGTAAAGCAAACTACGAATGAAAGTACTGTGGTAATGTTCCTCACAAATAATAAACACATACTCCATTCGCGTTTACACCGTTATTGGATGCCTACAGTGCTGTAATTGTGTACAGTGATTTTAGTATTAAGGTTTTAGATCAGTACTGATAATGATATATCATATAATCCATAACTTTTTTAACACATGACTTTTTTATATTGTTTTTGATAAATATCTATTTTATTCTGTCTTAATTTTGCAGTTATTTCAGTTAAGAATAGGGATACCACTTTTGTTAAAGTAAAAAAGTATCACGTTACAGTTTAGGTGTATATTGTAATATTTTAAAGTCTATTTCCTGCCTATCCACACATTTTAAAAACATATTTTTAGTGCCTATGTTCCCTTTTAAAAGCCTATTTACTTGTTTTAAAAGCCTATTTTAGGCACCTAAAAGTAATTTTTTAGAGCGTAAAATTCCAGGTCTACTTATCACAGTATTAAAAAAAGGCTGTAGTCCCATTCAGCTGTAAAGACACTAATGCAAAAGTTAAAAAGGGAGAGGTGGATGCACATTTAACACAAGTTACCTCTGAAATGACGGCCAACATTTGCTTAAATAGTGGCAATCGAAGGTCATTGTGATTTCTTCTTTATTATAATTTGCTTTATGTCGCACTAACACAGATAGGTCTTATGGTGACGATGGGACAGGAGTGGGCTAGGAGTAGGAAGGAACCAGCCGAGGCTTTAATTAAGATACAGCTCCAGCATTTGCCTGGTGTGAAAATGGGAAACCATGGGAAACCATCTTCAGGGTTGCCAACAGTGGGGTTTGAACCCATTATCCCTCGAATGCAAGCTGACAGCTACGGGACCCAAACCACGCAGCCACCAGGGGTGGTGGTGATGATAATTGTTCTTCAAAAGGGCCTAATATCTATGCCATCAGTCTCCAATGGTACAACATGAGACAAAATGTAATGACAATTTAAAATTCCAAAATTCATCCAATGACCAGAATTCAAAACATGATGAAGAATGAATGAATGGATGAAGGAATGAATTAATTAATGAAAGAAAGAAAGAAAGAAAGAAAATGAATTTAAAATTATCAGCAGATCCAAATCACAATAGCGAAAGTTAAAATAATTCCAAAATCCATCCACTGACTAGAATTTTAAAAACTAACAATGATTATGAACTTAAAACAATCAATCAGTGGATCCAACCCGCAATGCCCTACCTTCCCAAAAATTAACTTGAAACAATGGAATAAACTGAACAAGGGATTGCTTCCAAAGCAAAATCCTAAATTGATGATGCTTGTTGTCTAAAAGGGTCCAAAATCCAGGTCACTGGCCCCTCATGGTACTAATCGCTGGTAAAGTAGAAGCATGATGTTCCTCATGTAGCGGTACTAATCACAGGTTATGTACTATTCACAGGTAATTCACAGACCTATGGTGTTCCTCACATAATGACAACACTCGTAGGCAATGCAGACCAATGGCGTTCTTAACATAGTGTTACTAATCATAGGCAACATAAACCCACGGTGTCGCTCATATAGTGGTACTAATTACAGGCAACGCCCAGGCCCGTGGTGTTTCTCACTTAGTGGTACTAATCACAGTTAACACAGACCCATGGTGTTCCAAATATAGTGGTACCAATCATAGAGATCTACCCACAATGATACTAATCACAGATCCATGGTGTTCCTCACATAGTGGTACTAATCGCAAGTAAAGTCAACCCATGGTATTCCTCGCGTGATTGTAATAATCACAGGTAATCTCATGGTCCAAGACACATCATCCCTTGGTGGCCCCTTTTAGTCGCCTGTTACAACAGGCAGGAAATACCATGGGTGTATTCTTCATCTGCACCCCCCACCCATGGGGGGTGGGGGTGTCACTTGCTCGGTACGAGATCTCTTATGAAACTGTATGTTTAGCATTGGAAATGTAATTCATTTTACACCAATGATTTGATTACACAGTAACATCATTATTCCAAATTGGCAAAGTTGGTCCGCAAAATCCAGCCATAGGTGCTCCATTTGAGCAAGTTTTCAGCAAAAGTGGACATTTAATTTTTGCAAGCAGGTGCAGTGTTTCACCATCAAATGTTCACATCATTTTTCTTAACAGTTACCAGCAGAATATCACTAAAAGCAAAGAACAGTCATGAACAAATGTAACTGGTAAACACCGTAGTTTGCCTTCAATTGCTTTTGTTCATTATTAAAATTACATGTATTTTCCACCATTGGATTCAAAGATTATCATGAAGTTTAAGTTGCTGAATATACATGCCTGGCCGGTCCAGTCCGCTACGGTAATAAGAGTAGAATGTACAGCCAGCAACTGCACATTGTGTCGCATGGCGAGAAATAACTGTACCCTAAGGTGACCAACTGCTTTGAGTGGAAGAGTTCTCTTAGGTGGGGTGATTGTTCCCTCAGAGTAGGAAATGAAACTTGAACCCATTAAACAGAGTCTGTCCCCAGGTTAGGGGTGGCTGCAGAAAGTGTCCATACACCATGTTAGAAGCGGCCATAACATCTGCTGGCAGTAGCTCTAGAAAGCCTTTGGGAGTGGTGAACCCATTGTAATAACAGCCTAAAAACGAGTGCAAATATGGTGCGGCCTCGGATAATGCTAGAGCGTCCCCTGCAGGCGACGCACAGTTTTTCAGGTACTGGGGGAGCTGTGACAAGTGGGCGACCAGTATCAGTACTATACCAACAGAAAATCCGGGATGCTCTTCATGTTATGTTAAGAACAATGGTGCAATCGGCAGGGAAAATTTTTAGTTTAGAGAAAATGAGGTTGCCTTGTTACTTCTGGGCACACTATTCAAATTGACAAACTCTATGCCAGAGCACAAACCGCTGCTGTGCATCAGGGAAGAGAAGGGCAGGGAGGGGATGTGGGGGTGTATCATTGAGACATATAATGCTTGCACGTATACACAAGTTTCCTTGTTCGACTTACACAGATTTACCCTTGTCTTACAGACAATAGCCACAGTTTATTTATTAAACAGCTGTAACTGCACACACTGTAATTAAGGCACAATTGTCAGTCAGGGAATGCATCAGATCATTTCTCCTCTCGTCTGTTGGTCGCAGTAACTTTCTTAATTATTTACGACGTTTGAAGATACAATTCTGCTGCCCCACAATTGTGTATTCTTTCACTTACAACGTTGTAAATGAAATGAAATACTGAATGAAGAAAGCAATATGCCCAATGGTTTGATTACAGTAGATGTTCAATATGCCACCCCCACCTACTTCAACGCACGGTTCACAACAATGTAGCAGTGACCTTTGGACTCTGTTCAGGATGTGTGGTATGTCGTGAATGAACTGGAAAACTGTCTATATTCTTGGTACAAGTTAATCTTCCCTTTCTACGGGGTTCGTATAGTAGCCAATTTGTGCATAATAAACTGTACACTGCCTATTGGGGCTGGGAGGAGACTATGTGAAACAAATGAGAAACGTGCATTCGCGAGCATTACCTTTGTCTTCCACTTCCGTCCTCCCCTCCCTTCCCACCTTTGACACACAGCAACAGTCAGTGGCTGGCTCTCGGGCATAGCAAATACAGCAAATTTGTCAGTTTGATTGCGCACCCGGAGGTAACAAACTAACCTAATTTTTTTTTTTTAAAGAAAATTTTCTCCACCAATCCGATTGCACCACAGTTTTTAATATTAAGCCTACACAAAGAGCATCCCTGATTTATTTGTCGGTATAGTTCTGATACATCCGTACATCCAAATTCGGGCGGTGAACATCCTAATCCTGATGGACATGACTGAAGAGCTGACAGAGTTCACCAAAGATAAGGACATAGCTATCATTGGTCTGAGTGAAACAATATGGAGACGAAGAGGGGGAAAAAAACTGAAGGAAAGGTACAGGCAGTTTTACAGTGGAGGACAGGTTGAATAAACAGAGTAGAATGATTATTAGAAAGGATGTCCAGGAATATGTGGAGGAAGTGAAGAAGATAAATGACACCATAGCCATAGCAAGGATACAGTTTGAGACAGGAACGAGACATGTTTTCCAAGTATATGCTTCACAAACCGGAAAATACAGAACAATTCCTTGACGAAATATGTTGAAGAAAAATCATTATAATGGGAGATCTTCATTATACTGTAATGGGAGATCTGAACGCACGAGTTGGAATGCACAAGTGTCCTAACAGTTGGAAAATTTACTGGACTCAACATATGTACTCTCAAGATCAATGAAAACTATGTGCACGTCTTTTTTTATCATCTGTGTTTTTCCATCGGGACCCTCATGGCCTAATTTGCATCTATGGTAGACTTTCCTGGTACAAATACTCACTGTTTAGCATGCATCTTCGCCTGAGTGAACTTCCCCAAACGATTTGTGATCACTCTTTCCCAAATCTTTTACATTATGTGGGGCATGAGTTTAATGCCTCTGTTCTTGAATTACCTTCGTTCTTGTAAAATGGGAATAAGAAACTTTCCTGGAACAGGTTTGGCATTGGGTCACCATTCTTTATCGTTCGGAACAAAATTTGTGAAAACTTTATTTCATTGCCTCCAAATCCCTTACAGAGCTCTGCTGGAATCTCGTCAGAGCCTACTGCTTTTCTATCCTTCATTTAGGACACTGCTCCCTCGAATTCCTCAAAGGTAATCTTCTGAGTTAATAGCAATGTCTTCTGAATTAACTGGGACAATAGGTCGTAGTTTACATGGATCATCTGCTGATATGTATAAAATGGCAGGGAGGGATTCAGTTATGTGGAAATGTAGTAAGCAGTCTGGCTTATGCTGACGACTTGGTCTTCATTGCAAATTGTGCCGAAAGCCTGCAGTCTAATATCTTGGAACTTGAAAATAGGTGCAATGAGTATGGTATGAAGATTAGCCTCTCGAAGACTAAATTGATGTCAGTAGGTAAGAAATTCAACAGGATTGAATGTCAGATTGGTGATACAAAGCTAGAACAGGTCGATAATTTCAAGTATTTAGGTTGTGTGTTCTCCCAGGATGGTAATATAGTAAGTGAGATTGAATCAAGGTGTTGTAAAGCTAATGCAGTGAGCTCGCAGTTGCGATCAACAGTATTCTGTAAGAAGGAAGTCAGCTCCCAGACGAAACTATTTTTACATCGGTCTGTTTTCAGACCACCTTTGCTTTACGGGAGCAAAAGCTGGGTGGACTCAGGATATCTTATTCATAAGTTAGAAGTAACAGACATGAAAGTAGCAAAAATGATTGCTGGTACAAACAGGTGGGAACAATGGCAGGAGGGTACTCGGAATGAGGAGATAAAGGCTAATTTATGAATGAACTCGATGGATGAAGCTGTAGCATAAACCGGCTTCGGTGGTGGGGTCATGTGAGGCGAATGGGGGAGGATAGGTTACCTAGGAGAATAATGGACTCTGCCATGGAGGGTAAGAGAAGTAGAGGTAGACCAAGACGATGATGGTTACTCAGTTTCTAACGATTTAAAGATAAGAGGTATAGAACTAAATGAGGCCACAACACTAGTTGCAAATCAAGGATTGTGGCGACATTTAGTAAATTCACAGAGGCTTGCAGACTGAACGCTGAAAGGCATAACAGTCTGTAATAATAATGTATATATGTATGTATGCATGCATGCATGCATGCATGTATGTATGTATGTATGTATGTATGTATGTATGTATGTATGTATGTATGTATGTATGTATGTATGTATTTGGTCATGTTCAGTTCCTGAATCGCAGCATGAAGCAACAGTATGAATTTAAACTGTTACTGCCTCATGGAAGAGGTTTGAGGAATCATTGCCCACAAGATACTGTGTGCGTGTGATATACAGGGTATAAGGGAATGTTGTATGGCCAACATATGGAACAACATGCGTATGTTCTATTTTTGGACCTATCGGTCTGCAGGTACTGTGATGGTCTGTCTGTCTGTTAGGTCATCAGCCCAGAGGCTGGTTGGATCCTCAAATAGCACCAACCAAAGGTCATGCGGTTATAAGGAAACCGCAAAAACCAATGGCAGCACCAAAATGAGGCGTACTAGGCAAGACGAGGAGTGAGGTAGTTTGCCATTGCTTTCCTCACTGGGTCAGAAAGTGCTATTGCAGCATGACCGACCCTATGAGCAACACCTTTCATAACACTCAGATGCACTAGTCGTGCTCTGAATGTGATTACTCAGCACCACTCATACCCCAGCAGCTTCCATATTGTCACAGCCATGGATGAGACTGGAACTTCGGTGGAAGCTACACTTTAGTCTGGCCTGTGATGGTATGTTGTCAAAAATAATGCCTTAATGTAAGGTACTACAATAGGTAAAAACACGCACTACAGTACAGTAGCTTGGTTCTGTATGCTGTGAGTTGGTCCAATTACGAAGGCAAGCGGCCTGCTGTGAAAAAAACAAAACACCTGGACGAAGGTCAGAGTAGTAGAACAAATCACAACAAGCACATGAACTGGTTATGTAACATGGTGTTGACAAAGACTTGCTGTGGGTCATGGACATGGACACTGGTGCCATGGCTGTTTGCATGAGGGTCACCCATGTGCAACGAGTAAGGCGTGTTTAACACTCACTGTGTGTGTGATTTAAAGTAAAAATGAAAGCAATGAATTGTTACCTGGACAATAACAAGCCGCTGACAGCTGTACAATACTGTAGCAAATATACTTCCCATACACCCCTAACGCTGCCCACTGTCATTTCTTGATGGATACAGTACTTCTGCATAAATCTCTTGGCACAGGCCAGAGTAATACGTAGCTTCCACCGAAGTCCCAGTCAACACCCATGGCTGTGACAATATGGAAGCTGCTGGGGTATGGGTAGTGCTGAGTACTGACATTCAGATTATGACGAGTGCATCTGAGTGTTATGAAAGGTGTTGCTCATAGGGTCAGTCGTACTGCAATAGTACTTTCTGACCCAGTGGGGAAAGCAATGGCAAACTACCTCACTCCTCATCTTGCTTAGTACGCCTCATTTTGGTGCTACCATTAGTTTTTGGGGTTTCCTTATAACCTCATAACCCTTGATGGTGCTATTTGAGGATCCAGCCAGCCTCCGGGCTGATGGCCTAACAGACAGACCCCCCAAACAATTTTGGTATAACTTTCCGTTACATACAATATTGTCAGATAACCTGAGTTGATGTGTCTGTACTGGATTGTGTGCTTAATTTCCTCTGAATGACACAATCATGCTTCCAATCCTTTTTATCAAATTAATAGAGTGCAACTATGACAAAGAGAAATGACTACATGAACACAATATATTTTATATCTTTTAGTAGGTACTTACTATGATCATCAGCAGAACATAGTATATGCTCCTTGACATGTTTGTCCTGGTCAGGATTTTGTTTGTGCTTCATCCATGTAGCAATGGTAAAGGTGGTTGCTAAGTTGTGATCCAAGACATCCGAAGGGATTGCAACAGCAGAACTCACTCCATCAAATTCAAAAATCTGGTCCGATTCACGTCCTTCATCAGTTGGCAAGGATTTGGTCCACTCAGATCCTATTCCAGGACTCGGCAGTAAATCCACACTTTCCATACTTGCACCTACAATAAAACTTCAAATTAATTATAACTGACAAGCAATATCACACAGTAAGAGTTTAAATTCAATATGCTTTCCTGAGTACATTAACCTTATTGCAATGCAAATAAGTGTGAGTTCTCAATATGAAGGAGGAGGATAAAAAGGTCTTTGAACATATTCATGACTGAATCATGGTGGCATGTAAAAGGTTTGGATATTCTTATTTGGCACAGAAAGAGGTATAGTTGATTTTGTAAAGACAGATAGTGCACTAAGTAGTGATAACTGTTCCATTATTTAAAATTCAGTCTCGAAGAAATTTAAAGGTTTTGTTGCACAAGGAAATACAGAGCAGAGAGAGGCTAGAGGACAGGAGAAGGAGAGAAATGCAGGTGGTGTGTGAACAGTTTCGGAGGTAGATCTGTAGCCTGTAGTATATATGAATTGGAAAGGAACTAATTTATCAAATATATGACTATAAGAGTCTGATATATGAGAAATTACACACAAGAGGGCTAATAAAACTCTTTTGTCATGTACAATTGAATGACACTGAATTTATTTACACCGAACTACTAATAAAAAAATAAGGCTACAAAGCCTTTTACAGTAGCCAGTCTGCATTAGATTGAAAGGCTAGCAAATGACAGTTTCCACTGTATGACAGCAGCAACAGTGAATATCATAGCGCAAGTCATTTATATGTATGTCTTATTTCTGATTGTAGACTTTTAAATTTGTTTTGATGGTAGATCTGTAGACTGTAGTATATATGAATTGGAAAGGAACAAGCAAGTGTGATTTAATTCATCAGCATATAAGTGATACTTGAAGAATTAAACATGTAAATGGGACTTTGATTATAAATTGAAAAGTTATGTGGGTTATCCAGATTTCGATTTGGCCCAAAAAAAAAAAAAACTTCGTTAAAAATTTGACACGATATATATATGTTGAATCCCATAGGGAACCTGAAATATTTGTCCCAAATGAGTAAATTTATAATACTAATTTAGTTGGCCTGTTTCTGGACATTATCAATTTTCCAGCTCACTCATTCCTGGTTGCCAGAGTTTCTCATAGTGCACTGGCGCTGCCGGTGGCTCTAAGTAGCCTACCCACTGGCCTCCATGGTATGCACTAGCCATGCATCATCTTGGTAGGTGTGCTATTTACCAAATGATGAGCCCAACTTAGCACACTGGGGTGAAACTGGTTGCCAAACCAGGAATGAGTTAACTGGAAAATTTATGATGTCCAATAATGGACCAACTATACTGGTATTATAACAATTTGGCAGTTGAAGATATTTATGGGCCAAATCGGAACATTTAAATTTCTCTTCAGAGTCCCACTTGTCTATAATTCAATTTTCCTCACACCGAGCAAGTACACTGATTAGGGTTGCGTAGCTGTGGGCCTGCATTCAGGAGAAGGTGGGTTTGAATCCCACCATCGGCTATCTGTAAGATGGTTTCCCATTTTCACACCAAGCAAATCCTAGGGCTGTACCTCAATTCAGGCCACAGCCGGTTTCTTCCCAATCCTAACATTTTTTGCTATTGGCTTTATGTCGCATCGACACAGATAGATCTCATGGCAACGATGGGATAGGAAAGGCCTAGGATTTGAAAACAAGCAGCCGTGGCCTTAATTAAGGCACAGCCCCAGCATTTGCCTGGTGTGAAAATGGGAAAGCACGGAAAACCATCTTCAGGGCTGCCGACAGTGGAATTCGAACCCACTATCTCCCAGATACAAGCTCACAGCCGCATGCAATCCTAACCCTTTGCCATCCTTGTATCGCTGAAAACCTCTGATGCGTTAACGTGACATTAAATCAAAAGGGGAAAAAAAAAATTTCATATCTCGGGGGCTTATCCAGGATGAACACAGGAATAAACTTGTTTGAAGACTCTTAATCTTAGACAGCATTTTGGGATCACAGCATTAAAGAGACTAATAATAATAATAATAATAATATTGGCTTTACATCCCATTAACTACTTTTACGGTTTTTGGAGATACCGAGGTGCTGTAATTTAGTCTTGCAGGAGTTCTTTTACATAGTAAATCTAGAAACACGAGGTTGATGTATTTGAGTATTTTCATATACCACTGGACTGAGCCAGAATCGAACCTGCAAAATGGGGTCAGAAGACCAGCGCCTCAACTGTCTGAGCCCCTCAGCCTGGTTTAAAGAAAGTAAAAAAGAGAGAGAGAGAGCATTTTCTGACCAATTATGACTAACATTGGGTTTAAGCTCAACAAATACCACGTGCATTAAAAACAGGCCGTAAGCAAGTAGCAAAGCATAACCTACTCTTGCAACAGCTTTGATTGAAGAAAGTAAAGTCAAATTTAACAAATAAAATGATGACGCAAGGTAACCTTGTGATTATCAATAAGAATATCAGAACAGCACAGTTATTAAAAAATTACACAAGTTGATTTTTGAGATTGACCCGTATGAACATAAAAATTGTCACTGGGAAAGTTCTCTGGTCTTATGATGGAATTTCATTCCGATGATCATGTAACTAAACTCAAGTTTATTTCTAACGAATTTGCTGATGCAGACTTCATTGCAATTTGCAGTATATAATGCCTTGATTATTTGGGAACTGAAGAGGTATTTGCAGGTCGGGTTTACAACTATTTATTTCCTTTCAGGGTAGCTGCTTTAGTGCCCTAAATGCCTGTGTACTTTCCAGCTAACTCCTGCCATTTCTCAGATGGTTCTGTAATTACTAGGGCCCAGATTCACATGCACTAAAAACTCCAAAAATATGCATGCACGTATGCGCTAAAAACGTTAAAAATATGCACGGAAATATGCACTGAAAATAAAACAAAATGCACTTACCAAACCCATTATTTAATTTTAACTCAGTGCTAAATTGACAAACATGCTTCATTCCTTGAAAAATTATGCATGGCAGTAGGTTATCTACAGTTTTTCAATGTTCTCAGGGGTCAATGACTTTCTGTTGTCGGACACAATTAATTTATATGCTGAAAATGATTGTTCTACATCGACAGACGTAACTGGCCCCGACTGCTTGGAAGATTGTTCTGGCAAAGACTGCCTGATTCCACTTATGTAGTCGCTTCTTCAGTCCTGGGTTGAGTCGAACATTGCACTGAGTTTCCTTTTTTATTTTTTTCTCCAGTTTTACCATGGACAAAAATTTTAAGAACCGATGGTGTTTTGAATTAACTGAAAGGATTCGTGTAGGAGTGCACCACGAGTTTCTAGGCCCTTAATCGCCTTTGAAATTGAGGAATAATGCACATGGATTACACTGATATCTTTATATACAGCTTCAGATACAAATGCGCACTTTGCTTCACGAACACAAGCGGTATGGCTATCATCAAGACTTTTAACTACATCTTTCACATGATTAAAGTTCTCCTGGTAGAACGATACTGCAGATAACGAAGTTCCCTATCTTGTGAGAACAGGTTCTGGTGGAAGACAAACCTGAGACAGGTGAGTGTTGTACAACTGTACACGAGCCGGTGCTCTTAGGAATAGTTATTTCCCACTTGAAATTACTTTGATGACAGATGCAAAGAGGGGACGTATTTCTTCTGCAATACGATGCAATCCATGCGCCAAGCATGCGACAGAGATGAGTTGGTGAAAATTTTAGAAGAAACTAACCAGCTTTCAACATATACGAAGCTGCATCTGTGACTAAAAGGTGCACTTTGTAACAATCACTCTCCGATTCACTAGGCCACAGGAAGTCGCAGGGAGTCCTTAACAAATCTTGCAACTGCAGTGTGGTTGGTTTTCTCTAACGCTTTGCACGAAAGTAAATGACGTTTTCCGGGTTATTCCAGACATAATCTACCCACTATGAAGTTCGCAATGTATCGACCATACGAATGGGTTGTTTCATCTGCCAATATCCAGACACAGTTCCCTCCTATGTCAGATCGTATTGAATCAACGACTACAGAAGCATGCAGTGAAAGTAACGAATAGTTCTTCCTAAGGGTGGTATGCTTTGATTGACACAATACTTTTCAAGAAACGAGTGCAGATGTTGATTAGTCAATTTATGTAGCGGAATGTTTTTGCATACAAAAGCTTTACAAATATCAGTGGAAAATGTACTAACTCCGCACTGTGTTTTCACGTCAGTTCAAAATAGCTGTTGTGTATTCATACTCTGTTCTTTTAATCTGAGATGTGAAGTTGTTTTCGAATGCTGTTCAATTTGAATTTTTTAATTGCATTTTACACTCTTGTTGCACACTTGACAGTACACTACATCACCGTCACTTGGACAGTCACTATTGCCTAATATCCACTGTTTAATTAAAAAAGACCTAGAGCTCTTATCTTTAGGCATTTTTACAATTTAATCTGGTGAAACACTGCAATAGACGAAGAGCAAGTTAACAGATGAACACACTTTATAAGCAAACCTTGAGAGGCTACTGTAAGGAGAAAGAAATGTCAGAAAGAAGGTAACAGCTGTTGTGCAATGGGTCATTATCTATCTACCTGCTTGTATTACAACACTGAAAGCCCTTTCCTTGATCAGGGAAGGCTTCCCATATTGCCAACAGATATACAACATAGAGAGTTCATTAGATATTTAATTTCATTCAGAAACCTTAGATAATCGATCATACATAAGAGAAAAATATGTCTGTGTATGCACTAACGTTCAAAATATGCATCTGCATATGCGCATATGCATTTTAAAAATATCCGGGCCCTAGTAATTACTACAAATTGTAAACTATAGCTAATATGTTAGGCAAGCATAAGACAACATTTAAAAGGCCTAGGATTTTTGAAAGCAGAAATAATGGATGTCTTTTCCACAACTGTCACATTCTGCTGCTGTTTGTAAACATGGCTGTTCTTTCAGATATCGAAGTAGAGTTATGTAAAAGAAATTCTAGTGTTTCGGAAATCTCATGTGGGAGTAACCTCCTTTGTGACATAAGTGTGAATGATTACTTATGTGATAGTGATGTGAACGGTGTAAATCACCATGCCAAGAATGCCAGTGGTGATGGCAGATGACAATGTTCATTCACTATTGCTATTTACTCTGCCTGGTACTTTTACCATGGATTTACGTTGACAATCTGTCTCTTCCTGGTTCTACAGAGCTGGCAAATTTTGAAATTATGGTAAGTGGCAATGAACTCTCAGAAAACACTGCGAATTACACTATCCTCTGCACTGACTTTACGCATGTTCAAGCTGAAAAGTTTGATAGCGAGAAGTTTTGACAATACCTGAAGGAATCAAAGGTTATTTTGGGGATGCCAGAAGTGTGAGAGTAAAGTCTGGGACATTATTAGATTGTATGGAATATTGGTGTAAAATTTTAGTTAAATATGTTGAATAATTTTCATGATATGTGCAATTGTTCAACTGCTCAACTCTATGTCCAGTCGTCCTCAAAAGCAAAAATAATAGGGTAAAAACTAGGGATAACAAGTCCAGAAATAAGGCAAGGAAAAGGTTAAACGTATCTTTGCTACACAAAAACTGCCAAAAGATTGAAAATAAAGATGAAAAGAATGTTAAAAAGTTAAAAAAATTCTGAGTATTACCAGTGAATCAAGCAATGTATCAGAAGATTAAACTTGTGACAAAAAGAGAAAAGAACAAGGGAACATTTTGAAAATGAAATTATCCAAAAGCAAGGGGGAAAAAAATCAGACAACTGAAAGGCTATTTAAAAGGCAGGTTGTGAGTTTCACAAATAGGAAAAGTCCTATCAGTTTTAATTACTGCATTGATGGGGTGAAAGTTCCTTTTGGGGATCATTGTAAGTACCTAGGTGTTAATATAAGGAAAGATCTTCATAGGGGTAATCACGTACATATGATTGTAAATAAAGGGTATAGATCTCTGCACATGGATATAAGAGTATTTAGGGATTGTAGTAAGGATGTAAAGGAGAGGGCATATAAGTCTCTGGTAAGACCCCAACTAGAGTATGGTTCCAGTGTATGGGACCCTCCACTATCAGTTTCATTTTAAAAAGGCATTCAAAAATATGTAAAAATCAAATAGAAATTTGCCATCTGACTTCGTACCGCAAATGATAAGACTTTGATTTAACCATAAAATACCAACATACGCAAAATTAACGTGTATGAGTGATTTAACTGTGCACTGCTCCTTCTTGCATTATACCCAACAGACCACCTCCATGCAGTGCTTCCACTGATCAATGTGGATGATGTCACCGTAGCAGTTAGATGCATGTGAGAGGAGTGAATGCCAGGACAGTTCATTTTCGGTAAGTCACTGTGCTTTTTTTATGTATGGTTAGTATTGACGCATTATCGTTTGTATGTAAAACTTACATATTATTGGAATGTAACAGGTACTTGGATGTTGTGTATGTGGGTAGGTTGCTTTATAGTTATTAAGCATGTGGCTTTCCAGCACACAATGGATAAACAAAGAGTGAAACAGGAGGAGTTCATATGTCGTACTCTTGATAAGCTGCATGAAGATGAGAGCAGGGAAGACAACCATTTAGAAACCGAATCTGAGCACCAAGACTCTCCTATGATTACGAGCTTGTGTTGAGATTCAGCAAATTGAGCGGCCATTGAAAGTCAAATCTCAAAAGGGAACTAGTAAGAGAATTACTTCAAAACAGCTCAGCTTCAGCCTCTCAAGCTCTAGAACAGCTTTTCGTTGACTGTGAGATGGATAAACTCTTTGGTAAGGATGGGCATATATGGAAAACAATTGATTCAAACACAGGAAAATACAAAAAACGTAGTTCATATCCGACCAGGACCTTCGGCAAACGTGGAAACTGATCCACTTAGGCATTTTGAATTATTCTTTACTAACAACATAATGCAAATGATATTTTGTAATTCTTAAATAATACATTACTTCTGCCAACAATGTGGAGTTTGTTTATTGTTTCAGAATAGATATGAATGTGCATATGGATGTGTCACGAATAGAGTATTGGTGAAGATAATAGAGAAATATGATAAAGCATGTTAAAATGACATATTTATTTATTTGTTTATTTATTTATTTATTTATTTATTTATTTTCAGACCAGATTATATTTTATCCTCTTACCGGATTGTTTGTTATAAATTAAATGTATCAATAAGATAATGTCATCTTATTTAATTACGTTTTAATAATGATTATTTGTGTATGTTGGTAGTTCCTAAAACCTCAGCCTTCGTGGGTGAGGTTTAACTTCCGAAAGTATCCAGGGGAACCTGACCCCTACAGAGCGCGTCCCTAGGTGGTGGATTAGGGGGCCCCTACAGTATGTAAGGCTGGTTGAAATACCCAATACAACCCATGAACCAACATGCAGCCCAATTCCTGGGGGCTTTAAAATACTGGGACACCCTCTAGGGTTCATAAATATGGAGGGTTCCTGCCCTGGGTTATGGGTGAACTCCTAACGGCATCTACGGTGGAGAAGATGAACTTTGGTACAGTGGAGATGGCAGAAGGGGCAAACCCGTAGCGTCTGTACACCAGAGGAGTGGCTACGAAAGGCGTCTGTTTCCATGTTAGGGGTGGACTAAGTTCGAACCTGGCAGTAGGTATAAAATGCCTTTGGGTGTGGCCAGCCCATTGTAACAATAGGCTATATGGATAAAGAAGATATGGTGCCTCGAAAAAGGTTAGGGAGACCCCTGCTAAAAGCAACGCGCAGCTCTTTGGATGCTGGGAGAACTGTGAGAAGTGGGCAACCAGCACCGAACTATATCAAGATTGTGACAGTAAATGTCCTGACACTGACAGGGAAGACAGAAGAACTGTAGGCCGGTCAAAATCGACAATAAATTAACAAAACATGATATATCTCTAATTTTTTAGTATGTTGTTTGGACCCATTAGGACTATGTATACCCACGATTGCAACTCTCAAAAAGTTGTGGAAAAATCTTTACACACAAAAAACCGTGAAATGTTTGGACTTGTTTCAGATTCTGCCCAATATCTCCTAATCCATGCATTTTTCGGCGAAAGCTACTCTATACATTTTAAGATCATTAAATTTGTGACAAATTAAGCCCAACCAGAGCTCTGTAGGTCAATTGGTTACTGAATTACAGCACATTGAAAATAGGCCAGTTTTTCCAAATATTGAATATTTTAGTTTTAGACCTTCTTTGGACTGAAACTGCGTCGAAACCATTGATCCTACTAGTAGAATGTGTAGAATATAATTTGTGGGCAATTTAATTAGCTTTAAATTAAGTGCAGAGCGGGGTCTGTAAGCCTCCTAGTTCACTCAAAATCTCAAACAAACCCATAAAAGGTAAAATCGCATTTTTCCAGAAATGTTCCATAACTTTTCCTATCTTTTGTTTTTCGGTTTGGTAAAGAAAACGAAGGCATGTAATCATTTAAAAATGGTGAAATGTATTTTAATATGAACATAAGTAATCAAAAGTAACGTAAATCAATCAATCAATCAATCAATCAATCAATCAATCAATCAAATTAGACACATAGTCAAACTCATCGCCTCGGTTTTTGATGGCCTTGGGCCGTCACATTCGTTGCTCTCTTCAATAGGTAGGTCTTCATCCCCTATAGGTAGGTACTCCAGTATTGGTGGATCTTCAGGGTTGTCTTGAGGCTCATCATCATCATCGTTGTCCTCTTCAATGATAAGGGCAGCGTTCTGGCACGTTTCCTCAGAGCAGGTAGCACACATCATAGAACATCTGAGCCCTGCTTTCAGGCAAGTGCAGCCACCTCTGCACCCCTTCTTGCATTTGCAAGAGAGGAGTTTCAGGAGCTCTGCGGGGGCAGGAACTTGCCGACTGGTAATGGGGATGAGTCCATCCGAGGTCAATTCCCAACCCCAGTTGGTGCCCTCTTTTCTCCACCCACTACCACTTTTGCACCTGGTGGTATGTGCAGTAGTGGTGATACGACACAGCCTCTGTGGTTGGGGCAAACGGGCCAGATTCACTTTGGCGTTAGCTGCCGTCTTCACAAAAGGATGGAAGCATGCATCATTGAGGGAGTCTGCTGCATACGTTTGTTTTAGTGGATCCTAGACCGCAGAGGAGCACGAGCAAATCCACATCCTCTCCAAAGATGATGACGTGGTCAATGAACGTACTTTTTTGCAGAGCAGTCACGACGATATCGTGCTCTGCGTCTTCTTTTAATATTTTTGTCTGAATTCCCTCGAGAGCAAAAGCAGAACAGAGATACTCAATGAAGCGAACCTTGTTTTTGTCATTCGAGAGCATGTTCTCTTGGGGGACTGTGATGATGTTCGATGCGTCAAACACAGTTTCCGCTGATGCTGCAGAATACCATCGTGATCACTCTGCAAATTTGGTGCTCTTTCGGGCGCCATCCTCAGGATACCCGTTGAAGACTACACACACATTTCTCCCAAAGCTTGCTGTGATAGCACGTACCGAATCATTCCGATGCCACATGACTTTATGGACGAGGTATCCTCCATCGACGACAGTAATGTTTTTGCCTGCACACTGACGTTCTCTGTGGCTTGAGTGAAGGCAGTGTAAAAAGCTGATTTTGTGCCTTTACGCATCCCTTTGTCGGAAAATAGGGTCAGTGGATATAGAGCGAGCTCGTATGTGAAGTGGGCCTTCAACTGTAGGTCTGACTGTTTCATGATACACATGCGCTGGGATATGGTGAGTGGCTCGACATCGACTCTCTTCTTGTGGATCTTGATAGAGGTTGTACGCGTTGCCAAAGAGGGGACTTTTTCTTTCCTTGAGACGCTACATTCCCAAAAGTTTTTCCAATAATTCGGTTCACCCCTTTCAGTCTTTCTTCTCGGGCCGTGTGGCAATTTATGTGGGGGCCACCTACAATGCTAATGGATACGAGTTACCTATCGATGGGAACGGTGGATGGTTATTGAACCGGGATTTCAGTTTTTTCACGTCAGAGGTATCTCCTGTAATTTGCGTAGGTCGCATATCGACACGCTGTTCACTTGCGGTGGAGGCAATATCCCAATACTCTTCTCATATATTCAGCATATATAGTATATACCATCCCGCCAGTCCAATGAGAGAGCACACTTGTAGAGATACCTCTGCCATGGCTTAGGCCACCCTGGCTCGTAATTGAACGCATCAATACCTGTTCAATTGTCAAGTCAGTCCACAGACCTGGCCAAAATTTGTCGGATTTGCAGATGGTGAAGCATCCTTTCGTGAACAATTGATATTCTGTTGGGTCCATCCGGTCTTGCAGAGTGCCCATTCATCACTTTTTCGACACTGTTTTGAGCATATATCGTGGCAAGGAGCTGTTCGAGGCCGCTCCCTGCTATCCCAATTGAAGACATGGATGGAAGAAGGGCGCAACTCAAAAAACACACTTTTGAGATAAATGAGTTTAAAGAATTATAACATCAAACACTTCTCTCAGAAATACAGAATTCTTGGATATTATACATAACTACATTCTTGATTATTTCATAATATGTACATCAAAAATATTTATAAATTTTGTGGTTTGTTCTCTGTTTTGTATTTTGGAGTTACGCCCTTATTCCAATTTCAAGAAACATTTTCATTGAAAATCAATTTTATTTACATTGTTGGAAACATGTAGACAAGTTTTACAGGTTAGAACATTTGACAGGTCACAACATGTTATTAGGGGAGCCACTATATCGAGAATTTCCTACTCCCACAGATTCAGCTCCTTGGAAAATATTTTCAAACCATGCACGTGCATCTGCGCATATAAAGCTTACTAAATCCTTAACATCTTTTAATTTCCCGGCTTCAATACGTACATGAGGGACTGGGATACTATCCAAAGTATCTACAGACCTTACATCCTTCAATAACTGAAACTTGTCATGAAACGTAATATTATAAGTCTGAGTTCGTGATACAGTTACTTCAGGAGAGTAACATAATATGACATACGGTACTTTTGAATTGAAAACTAAAATCCTTTTGTTTGTGATGTTGCAAATGACGCTGGGCTGAGAACGGCAGAACATTCGGATTGTAAGGATTTGGTATCCGAATCATCTGAGGTTTCACTTGGTATATATTCACTGTCATCTGCTGAAATATCAGATGTTTCTCCTCCCGACATTATTTTACTCCTGCGTCAGCCGATTCGCTTCTGATGAGTGATTAGTGCTGGCTCGCCGTAAGTCAGCATTGGAGTGTATTTTAAGTCGGGCACGAGCAATATTTGGAAGAACGGCGCAACTCAATATAGCACATCACACGCCATCTATTGGCACTACCGAGAAGCCATTTAGGTAGTATCTAGAACAGCCACCAAGGAATGTATATATGCAATTTACCGAATAACGACACAACCTGACTTAAGCCCTTCTTCCATCCATGTCTTCAATTGCTCCCATACATGACATCAATAGATGGAAGCCACCTAATCGTAATTCCACACCACTCAATTCAGCACTGGGACAGTTTTGGACAATGTCCCTTTCTTTCATGTACAATTATTCTACTTACATAACTCCTATACGATCATAACACGTTTTGCAAGTTCAAATCTCACTTCATGCAACAAAAGAAAAGGTTAGGTACATTTCTGGAAAAATGCAATTTTACCTTACTGTATATGGGTTTCTTTGAGATTTTGAGAGAACTACGAGGCTTACAGACCCCACTCTGCGCTTAATTTAAAGCTAATTAAATTGCCTACAAATTATATTCTGCAAGTTCTATACGTAGGATCAATGATTTCGATGAAATTTCGGTCCAAAGAAGGTCTAAAACTAAAATTTACAATTTTTGGAAAACTGGCTTATTTCCAAAGTGCCGTAATTTGGTAACCAATTGACCTACAGAGCTCCGGTTGGGCTTGATTTGTCACAAATTTAATGCTGTTAAAAAACGTATAGAGTAGCTTTCGATGAAAAATGCATGCATTAGGAGATATAGAGCAGAATCTGAAACAAGTCCAAAAATTTCGCAGTTTTTCGCGTGTAAAAATTTTTCCACAACTTATTGAGAGTTGCAAACTTGGGTATACATAGCCCTAAGGGGTCCAAATAACATAATAAAAAATCAGAGATACATCATGTTTTGCGAATTTAGCGATTTTTTTGTGACGATTTTGACTGGCCTACTGGTTGACTTCAAAAAATGAAAAAAAAAAAAAAAAAAAAAAAGATAGCGCCACACTTGGACTATGCGAGACGAAGAAGAGAGGTATAGGAGAGATTCCTCTGAAAGGATACAGGCTGTACAGGACCTGAAGGAAAAAATGGAGTGGCCATCATACTTGTTTTAGGGTCTACATTATTCAATACTATACAATTTGTTGTGTAGATGTAATTACAACACATTATGTTTATTCAGAACTAGTTTCGACGCTATACTGCGTCATAAATCAGCTGAACAGAGGCATTGGAAAACTGAAACATATACAGTTGAACCTGACTTATACGTATATCAAGGGGAAGAGAAAAAACTACTTGTAACTCCGAATTACTTCGAAATCAGACTTACACAATACATCACATATTTACTGAAAAACCAATGGAATCCTTGCAAATAATAAATATATGAAAACAGAAAATACTATTTTAAACTTGGTCCAGCCTTAAAGAAATCAGATAGGTTGGCTTGTTTCACTTTTCTTGCATTAAGAGTATAAACCTCCTTTTGCAAACTTAGTAATGAATTCAAAGCATTTTCACTACAACTTTCCGCACCGATGTAACGCCTACACACATAGATTGCACTTAACACTTCACTAAGGTGTTTCAAGATTCAAGTCGTTATCTCCATCTCCGTCACAGTCACTATCGCTTGCAGCTGGTCCATCACCACCGTGCTGTTGGCACACATCAGCAATAATCTCTTCATCCGGTAGTTCTCCACATACAGCCAGATTTTAATCGAAATGCACTAAAGTATCGAATTCTACACCCTCCGGTAGCGTTAGCTCATTGATGATGATGATGCTTGTTTAAAGGGGCCTAATATTGAAGGTCATCTGCCCCCGCTAGCTCATTACCAGGCAAAACTTCGTCCCCATAAACATCATTAGAGGCATCCTCTCCTAGTAAGACACCAGCTTTGCAGAAACAGTTGCTGATTGTGGAGGATGACACCTGCTTCCAGGCAGCCGAAATGAAGTCCATGGCTTGTAGCAAATTAATGGAGAGAGGTTCATTTCCTGTATCGCTCACTGTTATTAAATGTTGAACCAGCATTTTTCTATAATGCAATTTGAAATTTACAATGATGCCCAAATCAAGCGATTTTAGAACACTGGTACAGTTTGGAGGAAAAAGTTCCACTCGGACATTCTCCAGAATGATTTGAGATGGATGTGCTGCACGTCGATCTATAAGAAGGATCTTCTTCTGTTTCTTTTTTCATTTTAATGTCCAGTTTTTTCAAACAATGTTCCATTAGAAGCGTAGTCATCCAAGAATTTCTGTTCGATTCATATTCTGTAGGTTTTGTTTTTGCACCCTTAAAACACCTCCGATTCTTCGATTTTCCTATCACAAGTGGAGGAAGTTTATCAGATCCATCTGCATTGGTGGCGAGAAGTACTGTTACACGAATTTTACTTTCTTCCCTCCATGGCATGAGTCACCTTTTTAGATAATGTTTTATTAGGAAGGAGATTGCAGAATAGGCCGGTCTCATCACAACTGTAGATGTTTAAAGGCTGATAATCGCTTACGACACCCAGCAGAACCTCTTCTTTCCAGTGTTGCACTGTGACGTTGTTCACAGCTTTTGAGTCACCGCAAATTATTCTCCCTGTGATTCCATGACGATCTTTAAATCCTTGCAAGGATCCTGATGAAGCCTTGAAATCATCAGTGATACTCATAATTTTAGCTAAATCTATCGCTTTTGCTTTCAGCATGTCACCACTAATTGGTAGGAGCTGCAGCCCGCTTTTGCTGGAACCATGTGAAAAGTGCTTTCTGTAAATCTACATACCTTCTTTCTTGCTGACGGCTGCGCTTCGCTGATTTTGAACCCAGTTTTAAGAACTCATCCAAAATAGTGTTTCTTTTACTGATGACTGTACATAGCGTGGTATAAGCCATCCCTAAGTCTTGTTCTTGTTTTGTGTGGATTAGCGTACACTTCTCGTATAAATTTTACTTTTTCATCTAGGATATAACTTTTCCTTTTTCTGTCCTCCATGGCTAATCAAAAGAAACTGTATGACAAAGCTACTGTTCAACAGTAAACACCAGATACCGGCACCGTGGACATTTTACTTCTCCGTTGTACCCACAAAAGAAATTCTCATATTCAAACAAATTTACTGTATTTTCTATTGTTTCTGCACCGAAACTGCCCACTTTGCTTGTAATGTATCTTAATCCTTGGCGGCATTGTGAAGGTCAAAAACGACGAAGGTAGAGGAGTGAGATGGAGAGCGAAGGGGACTCGCTCGGTTAGCCTTTGTTAAGCCACCAGTAAGTAAGTGTCAACAATGTCACTCGGCGAAACTCTTTGTCTTCTGTTTCAGCACCAAAAGCTGACTGCTCTACTTCTACCTACGCCGACAAAGAGGAAACTTCGTAAATACAGTAGTTTGTTTAAAAAAAGCACGTGCTCATTACAATTACGCAAAACTCAGTTATATTTCACTGACACATAATACGTATGACAGCGAATTACGTAGAAACGGATTACGTATAAATAAGGTTTAATTAACATGCTTTTAAATTACATTTTGCCGGGACCCAAAGGAAATCGTGTACAAATACGAACGACACAGAACAGAGTTACGTATGAAGCAGGTTCAACTGTAAATATTATAAACATCAACATTATCACCAATTAAAATCTTATAATATTACAATTAAAATGAATATACACTGACTGACAGAGCAAATGCAACACCAAGAAGGAGTGGTTCGAAAGGGATGAAAGTTGGGGAAAAAACAGAGACGGCACGGACGAATAATTGATGTTTATTTCAAACCGATATGCAGGTTACACAATGCGCACGGCATCGACTCAGTAGGATGTAGGACCACCGCGAGCAGCGATGCACGCAGAAACACGTCGAGGTACAGAGTCAATAAGAGTGCGGATGGTGTCCTGAGGGATGGTTCTCCATTCTCTGTCAACCATTTGCCACAGATGGTCGTCCGTACGAGGCTGGGGCAGAGTTTGCAAATGGCGTCCAATGAGATCCCACACGTGTTCGATTGGTGAGAGATCCGGAGAGTACGCTGGCCACGGAAGCATCTGTACACCTCGTAGAGCCTGTTGGGAGATGCGAGCAGTGTGTGGGCGGGTATTATCCTGCTGAAACAGAGCACTGGGCAGCCCCTGAAGGTACAGGAGTGCCACCGGCCGCAGCACATGCTGCACGTAGCGGTGGGCATTTAACGTGCCTTGAATACGCACTAGAGGCGACGTGGAATCATACGCAATAGCGCCCCAAACCATGATGCCGCGTTGTCTAGCGGTAGGGCACTCCACAGTTACTGCCGGATTTGACCTTTCTCCACGCCGACGCCACACTCGTCTGCGGTGACTATCACTGACAGAACAGAAGCGTGACTCATCGGAGAACACGACGTTCCGCCATTCCCTCATCCAAGTCGCTCTAGCCCGGCACCATGCCAGGCGTGCACGTCTATGCTGTGGAGTCAATGGTAGTCTTCTGAGCGGACGCCGGGAGTGCAGGCCTCCTTCAACCAATCGACGGGAAATTGTTCTGGTCAATATTGGAACAGCCAGGGTGTCTTGCACATGCTGAAGAATGGCGGTTGACGTGGCGTGCGGGGCTGCCACCGCTTGGCGGCGGATGCGCCGATCCTCGCGTGCTGACGTCACTCGGGCTGCGCCTGGACCCCTCGCACGTGCCACATGTCCCTGCGCCAACCATCTTCGCCACAGGCGCTGCACCGTGAACACATCCCTATGGGTATCGGCTGCGATTTGACGAAGCGACCAACCTGCCCTTCTCAGGCCGATCACCATACCCCTCGTAAAGTCGTCTGTCTGCTGGAAATGCCTCCGTTGACGGCGGCCTGGCATTCTTAGCTATACACGTGTCCTGTGGCACACGACAACACGTTCTACAATGACTGTCGGCTGAGAAATCACGGTACGAAGTGGGCCATTCGCCAACGCCGTGTCCCATTTATCGTTCGCTACGTGCGCAGCACAGCGGCGCATTTCACATCATGAGCATACCTCAGTGACGTCAGTCTACCCTGCAATTGGCATAAAGTTCTGACCACTCCTTCTTGGTGTTGCATTTGCTCTGTCAGTCAGTGTACATTTGGAGAGAGATAGTGTTTGTCCTTCCTTTCTGAACAAGTTGAAGACTTGCGGGTCTGTTGTACCAAATTATTAAAACCATACGCGATCAGGTTTGCTATAATTATTGTCAGGTTCCCTATAATTATTGTGAATTACAATAATTGTCAGGTTCCCTATAATTAATGTGAATTACAATAATTATAGCGAACCTGATCGCATATGGTTTTAATAATTTGGTACAACAGACCCGCAAGTCTTTGACTTGTTCCAGAAAGGAAGGACAAACACTACATAATTTTAAATACATATTCATTTTAATTGTAATATTATAAGATTTTAATTTGTGATAATATTGATGTTTATAACATTTATATGATTGCCAGTTTTCCAATGCCTCTGTTCAGCTGATGACGACACAATATAGCATCGAAACTAGTTCTGAATAAATAGAATATGTTGTAATTACATCTACACAACAAATTGTATAGTATTGAATAAGGTGGACCCTAAAACTGTTAAAAGCTTTGTAATTTCAGTTCAATACGGACAAAAATGAATATTATTTTAAATGAAAGATCTGTTCCAGTTGTATGCCCCACAAATGGGTTGCATAGATGAACATCTATAGTTTCGTTTTTATGAGTTTCGACTTGATAGTTAACCGGAAGTCAGACGGTGGTGCCAAAAATGCTCGAATACAAACAGCTGATTTACGATACACAACACCAACGGAAATGTATATACTGGAATAAGTCCATGATTAATTATTCCTTGTAGCAACATACATAATTCACATAAGATGAACAATAATACACAACACATTTCATAATGTCTGTAATGAGAACGGCTTGATGCATTTGGGATTAATCATCTGTACATTTTTACAACTTATTGGAGATTAACATGTGCTAGAACTATTCTTAAAAACTATTTTTACACAATTTACATAATATATTCAAACTTATGGTACATTTTGGAACTGAACTGGTCGAACTTGTCTTGAAGTTTCAATGGGGTGTCTTACTCATATCCTGTTAAATGGAGAAAATGCTGATACTGGGATGGCATTGTAGTCTATTGAAGTCATAGCATTTAAATATTCTTTTTATATTTGTAGGACATTGAAACATGTTCAGGTTATATGGTTTTTTGGGGAGGTCTAAATATTCTATAGATCAGCATCACTTCTTAGAAGAATGAGCATCAATATTTAGGTGCCTTGTAGTGGAATGGCAAGAATGCTGTTGGAGAGTTTGATCAAGATTTGTTAGGTAACGGATTAATACATGACCGTATAAACTTGTTGTATGTTGTTTTGTTGTGGAGCTTTTTTGAGGTTATTCAGTGTAAGGTTGACGAGCAGTTCACTGGATTCTGGATGTGTGTGGCTGGTGGGTGTGTTGAAGTCTGTGGAATAAAACAAAAAAGTGTGCGAGTGCTATATTAGGATGATTTATTAGTTAGTAGATTTAATGTTCTTGAAACTTACCCTTTAGACCAGGGCCTCTCAAACGCCCAAAATCTCACGCGTGCAAATCGAGGCGCAAGAGCTCCGTGCACTGTGCATCGCTCCCGCTCGGCACGGCTCGTACCAACGCTTCGCCTCTGGGCTACTCGGCTAAGCCCGGCTCAACTCTGATCAATTCGGCTCGGATTTGGAGCGCTAAGCAGCAAGTGAGGAAGAGGGAGACAGGGGGAGCGAGCGAGACAGGCGTGGGGAAAGAGAGACACAGCGCTATTGCTCCAAATTGAGGAGTGGGGGTCTGCACTCTGGTCAACCAAGCGAAGTCATCTTTTGCACCATGCACAGTGCATGCACCCTGAGAGGCCCTGCTTTAGACGTTAGGAGGAGGTCCTGTTGTGTTGTTTGTGCGAGGTGGTCTGAACAGTTGCTTTATCTCTGCTTCTCATATTGTAGGTATGTGTCATTGTTGGCAGGGAGCGAGTTGGGTTATTGTTGGATTTATAGTTGAAGATTTAAAAAAATTATTACCGTTTATGTTAAGAGATGACCATAAATTAGGAATTTGTTCCGTTACCGGGCTCTTTGCTTCTACGGTGACATTTAGATTTTTGTTTTTATTCAAGTGTTGGTCTAAAAGGATGTAGGTGTTTTCAAATTCATTCATTAGACTACCTTTATTGATGATCTTTAAGATTTGGAGGTCCTGGTCTATGGTGGTGAAGTTATGTCCCGTTTCCTTCATATGGATACTCATAGCAGAGTGTTAAGTTTCGCTAGTTCTTTAATATACTGTAGTTCTTTTTTTCGGTTATCGTTGGAAAGAGGAATTTTGAATGCTCTATAGATTAAGCTGCAGAAGGTTGCTAATTTGCGGGAATGCAGGTGCATAGATTCTTTTTTATAGTCAGAGGGGCAAAAGTGGGTTTTCTATAGATTTGGAATTTGAATTTATTATGGGTTCTATTTATGGTTACATCTAGAAAATTTAAAGAGTTGTTAGTTTCATCTTCTTTTGTGAATGTAATGTTGTTATTGAGTCCATTAAGAAATTCTAAAATGTTGTTGCTGTTGCTTTGTCGTTTATCAATGATTGCAAACGTGCCATCAACAAATCTTATCCATAAGTGGAGACCGTTGATTTTGTTTACAATTTTGTTAGCCTCTAGATTATCCACGAAAATGTTAGCTAAAATGTCCGAAACAGGATCTCCTATTGCCAGTCCTGTTTGATGGTAGATTTTGTTGTTGAACGTGAAGTAGTAGTTGTTCAAAACAAAGCTCAACAATCTGATAAAGTCATTTATTTCTAATTTGCTTAATTTACTGTGTTTGGTAAGGTTCATTTTGATAATATTTATAGTATCATTAACCCTTTGAACCCCAAGAGTAAAAATAACTTTAATAAACTTCGTATTTGTGCTGTTCTATACTAATTAGTCACATTCAAAGGCATTTTTGCCATTTTCAAAAAAATTCCCTCCTAGACTTGGATATTTGAACATGTTGCTTCAGAGCTACATTGGGGCTCAGTGGTAATTCGAAGACAAAATAAACTGAAAATTTAAATTTTCTACTCTACTTTATTAAGACATTACACAGTACTAGAAACATTACAGTATCATAATTAAGACATTACACGGTACAAGAAACATTAAAATATCATAATAACATGTTTTAGAACACTGGATGATGGGAGAAACGTCACATTACTTTAACAACTTTCCTTTACAAGCACTATCATTCCAGTAACAAATACAATACACAAGTAAGGCCTACGTGGTATGGAACAGAGTGAAGCAATTTTTTTGCTACCTGTTAAGTCATCAGCCCAGAGGCTGGTTGGATCCTCAAACAGCACCACCAAAGGCTATGCAGCTATAGGAAAACCACAAAAACCAATGACGAGGTGTGAGGGAGTTTGCCATTGCTGCAGTTAGGCACAAGTTTACATTACATTTTGCACATACTGCTTGAGTGAGTCCACCTGGGGAAAATTTGCATCTAGCTTTACCAGAGTATCCCGGTCAGTGTTCAGACCCGTCGTACCGAATGTCATCATTTGGGCGGACTGCAAATGTTCGCCTTTTAGTGGGTTCTTTGAGTGCTTCACTGGAGCGACGTTTTGTACCTTTCCCCTGACCTGATCTCGTAAGCGTACTTGCAATATTTTCCTGGAATTTTGCCATCGAATATTGACATTTGTTACATCGTTGAGCCTGATGTCTACGGTACAACAACCATCCATTCATAACGGCAACACTAATACAGCAGTATATAATTCTAGTGTACCACTTCACTGATCTCAAATCAATTCTGTACAATTCCTGTTTTTGTGATGCATTCCACCTCTTACATTTCCCTACTGGATCAATTGCAGCATAAGCTGATATAAAATTCACTGCTTTTCTGTCATACCATCTTATAAGTGCCACATAACTGTCCTTTTCAACACGCCAGTCGTAGCTGCCTCTTCCAGAGCGTTTTAATTCAGCTTCAGACTTCAGGGGACACTTGCCCATGCTGTCATTCCGTATTGTGCCCACACAGAATAATCCCCTTTCTTTCAGTGCAATGGCAAGTTGAAGAGAAGAAAACCATTTTTTTTGTTCAGGAAGCTCATTTGTGAAAGCCACAATTATGCTTGACGAATTACGGCTGTTTCATCTTCTGAGTCCTCAAAATCTGACAATCTATTTCAGAATTCCATCTGATAACTGTTGAAGAATACCAAGAAGGTCCTTTTCATTCCTTATTTGTGTTGGTTTCATCTTAGCTATTGGAATAAAACAAGTATAAAATGGAATTACAATCCGGTTGGTAAAAGTTAGGTTAGAATGATTTGTTTATACTTAACCCCAATGTAGCTTGAGAGCAACACCATTTTCTAATCAGACATATTCACTAGCTATCATACATATTCCAGTTTATCATGGTACATAATTTTACAACAGTACATTAAGTTGACAAATACACTAATATAAAAAGTTAACTCACCATTGATTGTTCTGAAACGTGATTTTGTAACACTGGCGGTACTAGATCACAGCCAGCTGATTCACTTCACATACTAAACACACACACTGCCACCTAGATCAGTGTTGTAAGTGGCATCTGTAGTCATTTTTTGAAAAAGCACACATGTAGCTTCATGGCAACAATGGGGTTGAAGGGACCAGTCTAAATAAAAACTGGTGAGGTGTCCTTGAAATACACGTTGCTTAGAAGCAACACTGGTAGCGAAAGGGTTAATAGGGATGCTTGAGTACATATTAGTGATGTCATATGAGACCTTGCTTTATGTCGCACCGACACAGACAGGTCTTATGGCGACGACGGGGCAGGAATGGGAAGGAAGCGGCCGTGGCCTTAATTAAGGTACAGCCACCGGCATTTGCCTGGTGTGAAAACGGGAAACCACGGAAAACCATTTTCGGGGCTGCCGACAGTGGGGTTCAAACCCACTATCTCCCGAGTACTGGATACTGGCCACAATGAAGCAACTGCAGCTATCGAGCTCGGTCATGTGATTTCTACGTACCTGACTACATTTTAATCTGTGAAATGAGATCATAGCTCGCAAATCCATACTAGCCCACTCTTATTGGGGGAAAAAAAAAACAAAACTGTTCCTTATTATAAGCATTCAAATGCCACCGTGTCAAGTTTATGATCTTGAACATTATACGAACGATCACTCATAGTAACTCACTGCAACACTTACATTTCACTCGCCTCATATGTTTTTCGGCAATTTTATAGTTACCACTGGTTTTTAATAGACACAATATAGTCTTATTGATCGGTTTTAAATTGTTAAAATTAGTTTTTATCGATGTAATACTAGACCTTATGGAACATTTTATATTATATGAACTGGGTACATCTTTGGTTTAAGTCCTTTTCTAGCTGATGATGCTTACTAAGTATAAGTGAAACATGTCCTAGTTCTAACATCTGTACAATGGTTATATCCTACTTCATATTCGCTAAGCAAGAATATCTTATATTTGTACATTGTGGGCCTACTGGCCAGTTGGTAAGGTATTGAGACAGCTACACAGACTTCTGTCTCCACGAGGATTACGGTCTCATAAGGAAACACTATGGCCAGCGAATTTAGTATTCCAAGAACTATTACCACGTTGAAAAGAGAATGGAAGGGCTATTTCCAAACCCAACCGGGAAATACGTTGCCCCAGGGCTAGCCGATCTACTGAACAAAGGAAGGACGTCAGGCAGGAGTTTGTGGAAATGATGTCATGGAAAATCCTACGCCGAGCCCTTGTCGAAGCTTGCAGTTGGTAAACTCCCGCTTAGCTAGGAGCCAATAGTAAAATTTGCCAGGGAGAAGCAGTCAAGCCAACATCAGATTATGGGAAGTGATATAAAGAGCAACTTCGCGGATTAAATTTATAAAGGAAAACTCAATACAGATTCATAATGAGGAAAATTTTAGAAGCATGACTTACTATTAAAAGTTGGTAATTAATGGAGATTTAATTTTGTAATTCCCAGAAATCAGCGATGCTGTTCTCCGATTGGTTTAAAGCAATGGACACGAATAATGGCGTGATTGTGCCCACCAAAAATACAGGAGCAAAAATCGTAATTATGATAATTACAAGCGATTGAAATGAGTTGAGATTTTACACAGAGGCATGAATCATATAAACACATCAGTGGATCCCAAGTTCAAGCTACCGGCAGGTCTGCATATAGTCAAAGGGGAAAATTGGAACTGTTCACTAACGTGACCTCTCATGAACCCGGAGAAGGGATGAAACTCACATAAATACCAGTTTGGGAGACTGATAAAACACACACACTGTGAAAGTTATTAGAGCCGTCACTACATCAGTACGTGTAAACACACTGTGAAAGTTATTAGAGCCATCACTACGTCAGCACGTGTAAACTACTCTGTGAAATTTATTCTAGCAGTCGCTAAGTCAGTACCTGTCACCAGGCACTCACTCTGTAAAATGCTGCCCAAAGCTGTTACTACGTCTTTATGATAGGGGAACTTATTGCCTCCATAAATGTATCATTACCAGCAGTAATTGCCTACCGGCACTTAGCTATCAACTACAAACATTTGCAAAAGTGGGTGAAAGTAAAATTTACTGTGTTAGGATCGAGAAAAGACGATCCTGGAAACATGAAGTTTCGCCTGTGGGCCTTCAGATACGGGAGATACCTGACCAGTCATGCGGACGCTGATATTACGGAAGTGCCGCGTTTGGACAATGAGTGCGCGCCGGGCCGATAAGGTGATTGCGATATATCACCGGTTCCTAAAGTGCTGGGGGAACGAAGAATGAATGTGTAATATAAGCAGGTCAGATAGAAAGCCAGAAGTGTAAATTGTTATTTAAAATAGCTCTGAGTGTAAAATGTCAAATTGTTAAGTATTTAATAAGTGAAAAAATATGTAAATTTCCAAAGTGCACTGAATTACTACTTCAAGCTGACATGAAATCTACTGGGATGCAGGGCTAAGCCAGAAAGGTCCACGAGGCTCTTCATCTGGCATAGCAAACAACAGAGACGAGTACCAATCCCAATTTATTTATGTAGCTTTGTTAGTGTTAGCGAGAGAAAATCATAATTTAATATGGTAACTTAAATGTCAAGCGAGCAGCTTCACGGCTCGTATAATTCAGATAGGTAGACAAAGGGACAAATTAATATGTAAAAATTGTAGCAAGCACTCTTTTTATTCTTGTGTAATTTAGTAGAGTAGATTGGGGTTGGTTTTGTGTTTTTCAAGTGCTTGATTCACTTAAAGGTAAATTAAGGTTCATGTTAGAAGTGCTCCAGATGTGTGTGACTTAGGCCTGTTTCTCGTAAAATAGTAGATAGTAAGGCATGTTATAAGAGTATCCAGAGGTAGAGGGTTGCCAGTGAATTTCAATATTGTGGGACAAAATTAATATCTGATTGATTGAAATGTAAATATCAATGACTGTGTGTGCCACGAAGTTTTGCCAGTAGACAGCAATAATAATAATCATCATAAGTATCGGAGTGATAAATGGACACGGGTTACGTTTAAATGAATGTTTAATAATACTTTGGGAATAAGGCACAAGCCGGATTTACAGAATAATATTCAAAGTAAATTAAACGTGGAAATAACCTGTAGCACGTGGAAGCCTTTTAATTCGGGCAGTAAATGTGATTTAATCTTATTTCTTCATTTAATGTTTTCGGACTCAATAATAATCATTATAATTTATTTAGAAGCGATAGAGGCACTTGTACACGATGGTCAGGCTATGTTGAAGGCCCAGAGTGGGTTAAGCCCATTTTTGATTTTTGGAAGTCATGAGGGACAGAAATCCGGCATGAGATAAAATTGAGTTGTACTGACGCTGATGATGAAATAGATGAATCTCGAGACCTACGTTGATCTTATATGGGGATTCCGGTGTTAGGAGTGGCAGAGGAGTCCACACACCGGGGATTAATGAATTAAATGGTTTGAAGAGTTCCAGTGGAATAAATGGACTTCAAATGAGGAATAATGAATAATTTAGCACTCGTAGGGACTGGATGGAGATTCCCAGCCACGAGGTGCCATGGGATTTGAGATTTGTCTTGGGGAACATGCTGTCCCATGAATTAATGACAGTACGAATAAAGAAAGGTTGCGGTTCCAGTACCGTTATTGTGTCCCGACCAATGTGAAATCGGATCTTGGTTGTTCATCTGGGATTTAACATGTGTGGCTAAATTCTAAAGATTGGATGTTAAAATATGAATTTAAGAATAATAATAATATTCCATGTAAATCGTGATTTAATTGATCGCTTAGTGCCAAATAAAAGTGGAAATTAAATATAAAATGAATAATAATAATAATAATAATAATAATAATAATAATAATGAGATTCCAAGTAAATTGTGATTTAACTGATCGCTTAGTGCCAAACAGGATCAGAAATATTGGATTATTATTATTAATAATAATAATAATAATAATAATAATAATAATAATGGTGAAAAATGAAGTTAAAATACCAAATCAATAATGATTAAGGGTTAAGATAATAATGATCTCCAATGATGATGATGATGATGATGATAATGATAATAAAAATAAAATAATTTTTATAATGGATAATTCGGATGATATGTTAAGAATGAATAGGGAAGTCAGCTGGCGAAATGACATAATAATGTCAAGATGCTGTAAATATTAAGCTAAGTTTATGATAATATTGATGGCATATCCCTACATCTGGATGTTTAGGTTAGTGTCCCTTGGTCGTTTTCCTTCCGTTAACAGTAGCATATCTTGGGTAGGAACCTGGAATGGTATTGTAAAATCCTGGGTTGGTCTCATATCAGGAAAGGTGAAGGCGACGACATATTTTGTGCTTGCGCTCACCTTTCCAACAGGTAATGGTCTCCGACTACATGTTGTTGTGGTACTATCACGAGGGTCATGGTTTCAATCCTCGACAATCAACGGTTCAACCACCCAAGTGGATGGATGGTCAACAGTGTCAAATTTATTTATGTAAATTTTCAGGAATGATTTGCCAAAATAATAGGCAAATAAGGATCTACAGCGTCAAAACTATTTATGTAAATTTTCAGGAATGATTTGCCAAATAAGAGGCAAATAAGGATTAACAAATTTTGTGTATGTTCCAGTTTATCTTTAAATAAAATTCTCCTTAAGTGCTTGCAAGGAAACAATTCCAAGTTCTTGTTATTGTAGAATAGTAAACTCTTGGTGGTCTGGCCCCGCGGTGTAGGGGGCAACGCGTCCGCCTGTCACCCGGCGGCCACGGGTTCCATTCCCGGCCGGGTCAGGGGTTTTTAATTGTAAATAATTAATATCTCTGACCTGGGGACTGGGTGTTTGTGTCGTCCATAACGTTCCTTTCCCACATTCAACACTTTACACTTCCACTATTTACAAAATACACGCAGGTTCCTCATATATGGTGCAAGTAGGGGCAAAAGATCTTTCTAGGTCGACGCCCCAAACAAATAGCATTTTTTTTTTTTTTTTTTTTTTTAATTTTAAAACCCCTTGGTGACCATTTAAATATCTGCCTCCCAATTATCCCTTGTGATCTCCAATGCTGCAGTTATTTTTCTCAACATACACCATGAAAATAAAATCATGCCTCTAATCACATATTAATCCTAATAAATCCATATTATATACCAATAGAAAGCTAAAAGACTGATCTAAATAAAGATAATACAAATAACGAAAAATATTGGCACGATATCTAACTATTGTAAAATGCAATTCAAATTATTTTTGACAAAGGAAACTGTTGAAAAATTTTGCGCAAATAAAGGAATATGTGATAGACAATTTATTTCTGAAACATGATATTCAGAAATGAACAAGTATTTTCTTACGTATTCCTCCACAGTTATCCACTTTTCATTTTGTTTACAAAATAAAACTCAAATTTTCACCAAAACAAATTTTGAGTTCTTTTCACGAATTTTGAACCTACAGATTATCTTAGTTTTCTTAGGTGAATTTCTTCTTTCCTGTGTTGTGATCAAAAAATATCAACAGTTTACACTTATCCCTTCGCTGGTTTCTTCAAATATTGACGTACTACCAATAATAACATAACCCGCACCGACTTGAACATCATTCGGGTCATCAGAAATTCCCATTACTTCCGAGGCACCTTGTACTTCGCTGACACTTTCACTATTTTCAGGAATAATTTTCTTGTCGGAATTAAAACTATAACCATTGTCACCATCAGTATTGTCACCAAGATCTTCGAAAATCAAGCGCTTGATTTCAGAATCGTCAACAAAGTGGGCTGCCATCTTGATTCTAAGAACATGTGAAAGTACTTTCACTTCTACAGCTAAATAAACTTGTCCAGAATGATGTTCGTGTTTCAAAAACTTTGAATATTGAAGATAAATGTATAAGTATTCAGCTGGTATATATATTATTTCCATCTGGTGATCAATTATAAACCTACGGCGGAAGAAAGACACCGTCTCTCAGAGAGACAATCGCACTTGACGAAACAGTGCACCGTCTTCCAGAAAGACGGTCCGCAGTTCTAGGGTTAAAGTTAATAATTTGTGTGCCCTGTTCAACCCTGTAGTACTAATTTCTTGACACCCGTATTTAAATTGGAGATTCCATAATTTCATTGTATATTTTTATTCAATGTTTTTATTTGTTTGATAGTGCCATATCACAAACCGTAACACCCCTGAGATTAATGCTGGTTGGGACTCCGGCTTGGATGGGTGAAGTATTCAGTGTGGAAGCAGGTAAACCTAAACGTTTTGCAATGTCAACTTTTTAAAGTTGGATTTCTTTCAACTTCCTCTATAATCTGAAGTTTTCTTGTGGGGTTTTCACATGTTTTACAGGTCACGCCATTTTATTACTGTACTGTATAAGCAAATCAAAACTCTATTGTGTAAACTGAAAGTCTTCACCAGCTAGTAACACAGCCAACTGAACGGAACATTCAACAGAAAGCTCTTAACAATGTGCAGGTCGACATAGGCCTTACGAGAGAACAAATCAAATTTACGAGTCTAGCGTATTTTAATGCGGTATGATCATACTTACGGAGCATTTTGTACCAGGCTAGCAATGAAGGCCTCTTTCGACTTGCACTTTGTTGAGAGCTTTCTGTTGTATGTTTCGTTCAGTTGGCTGTGTTATGAGCTGGTGAGAACTTACAATTTACGCAGTAGAGTTTCGATTTGCTTATACAGTACAGTAATAAAATGGCATGACCTGTAAAGCATGTGAAAACCCTGCAAGAAAAACTTCAGATTATACAGGAAGTTGAAAGAAATCCAACTGAAAAGAAAGTTGACATTGCAATAAGTTTAGATTTACCTGCTTCCACGCGAGAGAAGTGGTGAAAATATGTTCCCCCATACAATCATAAAAACATCTATTCATGGACATAATGTAGATTTTTTTACAAGTATGAACATCTGACGAAACTCGTTCCTTCGTTGAGTAGAGCTGTCAAAATGCGCTCTGTCTCTTAACTGTTACAGCCACTCTGCCATAGGATTTCTGTGGTCTCCTTCAATATACCAGCTGAATGTGATGCGAAGATGATCCCTTAAGCAACTTCATCGCCAATCGCTTTCCCAGTACTTGCTCCAATTACCACAGCGATGGAGAGATCCATAGGTTTGATGTAGTAGTCCATTCATGAGACTGTTTCTTGAAAAATTTGATCAAGGATTTAATGTTGATGGGACTGAAATTTCTGGGCGATTGATGCAGGAAGTCGTTTCTTCAAGGAATGGATAACAACAGGGGGTATTTAATATATGTTTTAATTGGGATGCTCATGGGACCACATAATCTGAAGGAATATTACAGGAAAATATAGTTTCCGGGAACGGGTAATCAAAGTTTCACTATAGTGAGTAAACTATGTCCCATAGATAATTAAGTTTTCCATTTTAACATAACTTCTTGTTTACGTAGGATAATTAATACTGTTGTACAAGATGAATACACAAAAACTTTGTACAGAAACCATACCTCAAGTGGCTTATGTTAAATTCACATTGCGATTTAAGGTATGGTTTTGCTAGTGTGTATGATCTGGTTATCAAGGGGGTTTTAGAGTCTTTCCAGTGCACTGATAGCACTGTTGTTGCTACTATTATGTAATTTAACAATCAGGCTAGCAGACAGCACTGAAATCTAACATTCAATATTTCTCACCCACTTCACGATTCTTGCTCGTCCTGCACAACATAGGATATGGTTTCCTGGGGAAAGTCACATATACTTAAAAGTTACATAAATGCTACAGATGAGAAAGAGGGGGACGGGAGAGCGACATAGGCGTGGAGGAGTAAAAAGTACTGTATCACATTTATAAAGAAGTGCATAAAACTGTATTTAAAATGGGGAAGTAACAACATTATAGTTCTTTATGGAAGTTTTCAAAATTGTATAAATACACAAGTCTCTGTAGCAAAGAGTTAAAAAAAATTACACTAAACAGAATTTTTTGTATTGCATACTTCTATTCTTTTTTTTTTTTTCTTTACGTCGCACTGACACAGATAGGTCTTATGGCGACGATGGGATAGGAAAGGCCTAGGAGTTGGAAGGAAGCGGCCGTGGCCTTAATTATGGTACAGCCCCGGCATTTGCCTGGAGTGAAAATGGAAAACCATGGAAAACCATCTTCAAGGCTGCCGACAGTGGGACTCGAACCCACTATCTCCCGATTACTGGATACTGGCCACACTTAAGCGACTGCAGCTATCGAGCTCGGTATTCCTTTAATTTGAACTTTTTTCCCCCTGTGAATGTTTCTATGATGACATGAACACAAATCTAAAATTAATTTTAGTATAAGTGATACAGCATACATACCACACAATTTTCTCTGGCTCTGTACAGAGTAAGTGTCTCTATCACAACCTTTTCCAATATGAGAAGTTTGAAGACTTAATTTGGTCTCTACATTTCGGACAGTACACGGGACATCACACAGCTCAAGGTCAGCATCGGGAAATAAATCTTCTCGCCCCGTTCCTGGGGCATAATCAATTCTTTCAGGTATACCTATACACAAGTAAACAAAGTCAATGCATTTTTAAATGAATGTCAAATACCAATATTAAAATAAAATAAACTTCAAACCTGTGATAAAGAGATATCTGCTAACTAATTTTACTTAACTAAAGAAAAGAATTTTCAGACAAATGAATATTTTTTAAAATGTAAATACATATATTTAAATAATTTCAGCTTTTTTGGTAAAGAAATATTTTTTAAAAGTAAATACATATTTTTCAATAATATCTCTATAAATACACATTCTTGTTTTCCATTTATTACTAGCACTTTTACATTTTATGTAGATCTTTCAGTTTATTGCATTTTTGTTCAATGTTACTTGGGTAATCAGAACTTTTCATGGGTATTACTTCCCACTGTAAGCTAGCTATTCTTAATATAAATATCTGTATTCTGTATACTCTGCTTGAATCTGCATTTATCTAATCTCACTGTACTTCCAATAGAAGCTGGGGACTTCCACTGAACATGTGATGATGTAATGTGGGACGAAATAACAGCATTCTAGATGCGCAGATAACGAGGAAGAGGAAAATGACAGACTAAATGGGGAAGTAATCTTTATGTACCTATGATGGAATGTAAGAAAAGAGAATCCTGGCATTGCCCTCTTTGAGTTACGAGACCCAGTGGCATTGCGGAACTTTCATTCAGATACTTCCAACTTTACGGATCATACTCACTTCAGTCATCAGTGATCTAGTTTTGGTGTGTTGTGTACGGGTGTTCAAAATGCCAAAAGTAAAAACAAGTTTATGATTCTGCTTGGATAAATATGTCAGTGAGTTCAAACATTATTTTTAGTGCACATGACAAAATATTACATAGCCAACCTTATAGAAAAACCATGAAAGCAAATAAGCAGTCCAAAGTTAAGCAACATTTGTCCAGCAGCAAGCGTACCAATGCAGCCTCACAGTAGACTTTCAAAGAAGTCCTGTTAGACAAACCAGAACTCTTGTTGGCACATTAAGGACCTTCAAAATGTACTGTACATTATTCAGATTTATGTAGGACTTTGATTTTGGCTGATATTCCTCTAGTAAACAACACTGAGTTAAGTAAATTTCTTTTTAAGTATACAAACTTTGATTATTTGAGGAAACATCATCTTCCACAAAATGCTATGAGGAAACATTGCTAAATATCAGAGTCGTGAGTGAAAATGAGAAAATATGGATATGTATTGATGAGGCTAAGGACTCTAGTGGCAGAAAAGTGGGAAATGTAGGAGTTGTTGGTGTACTTAAAAATGACTAAACAGTTACCAAACATTCATTATTACTGGCATATAAACAAATGACAGTAGCAAATCACTTTACAGTATCTAGGCTGTCCAATGAAAGTATGCATTTATTGTGGCTGATGGCATGAAATAAGATTGTGTATTGGTTTTATTTACAGATACAGCATCTGACATGAGTAAAGATGCCATTACCCTTTGTGAAAGTTATAGAAAAATGATACATGTAATTTGGGTATTGCACGTACTCTGCACAGAGCACGTGAAAATATCCTAATGTAAACAGACACATGGGTGTTGAATGGAAAGAAAAACTTTATTAAGTCACCCAGGAGGACTGATCTCTTCAGGAACAAAATTCCAGAACTCCCATTATCACCAACCCCTATAGTAAATCGACTGGGGACACAGCTTGCTGTGGTCATGAACTATACAAATAATTTTGGAAGTTTTAGATCAGTTGTAAATGAAATGGACACAGAAAATGTTTCATCAATAAAAATTCTTCAAAATCTATTTAAGGGCAGTACATTTAAGAAATGAGCTGGCATACATTCTTGCTAACTTGAGTTTCTTGTGTGTCCCCATGAAAAATCTAGAAGTAACAACAAACCTGTTGATGGAGACTCTTAAAGAACTGGATAATATTCAAAGAAATATTGATCGCTCACAGGTTAAAAAATGGAAGCTTTGAAAGAAAAATTAAATACATTTGTGAAAAAAAATAGGCAGGACTTAAAATACTGTGTCAAGATGCCTCAGTTTTAGAAGGTGAACTGGTAGATACTGAGAATGTGAGTGTTAATGATATACCATTTTTGAAGTATGAGAGACTGACTTTGTGTCATGTAGAATGGTAATTTTCACAATACTATAACTATTCCACGACAATTGGCGGAGATTTGCTGTGGAGAACTTATATATCTTGAAGTTATACATCTTGAAATGTTGTTTCAAGCCTAGGGTCAACTATCTCTTTTATTGGAATTATCTTCCTTATTTTCATTATTTGAGAAAGTATAATCTCAAATCGAACTGTATTATTCCCTATAAACATGGTAAGTTCATTAGAATGATATCAATCCTATCCCCCTGCTGAACATTCATACTCTGAACTACCTATATTAACTAATTTCTAATATGGCAGAATAGTGCAGTAGATTTTAGCTCTACATATAAAGTTCATCCTTTTATTAGAATATTAAAAATATGGCAACCTGATCGAATTTAAATCTACAAAATAGTGCCTCTCCTTTAATAGAACAATTAATTTTCTTTCATGATCATACACTTTTTATTTTATTAATAATTACTGTTCTAGTAGCTTATATTATAGGAAGTTTATTATTCAATAAATTTACACATCGTTATTTACTTGAAGGACAAACAATTGAAGTAATTTGAACAATTCTCCCTGCAATTACACTTATTTTCATTGCCCTTCCATCTCTTCGACTTCTCTATCTACTTGATGAGTCAATAGACCCTCTTATTACAGTAAAAACTGTAGGCCATCAGTGATATTGAAGTTATGAGTATACAGACTTTACTACTCCTTATGAATTTGACTCATATATACTTCCTTATACATCTTGGAAATGGCGTTCACTTTGTACTGCAATCCCCAGAAATTTTCAACAAGTCAGGAAGCATGATTAGCGAGTACATGACATTCTTTTGCCTCACAAAACACCACTGGTTAAGTGTTATTAGAAAGAACACGCACTACCAGTCACAAAAAATGCTACACAATGTAAATATTGAAAAAAATTATATTTGTAAGTAGCAAGATACCCATGCTTCGCTACGGTTTTAAACTGAAAATTATTAATCAAAGTTTCACATTTTGGTGAGCCCAATGTCAGCTTAGCCTGTAAAATACTCCCTCAGTTCGCCCTTGGTTGTGGCATCAAACACAACCATTAATCCAGCTCAAGGGATATAGGGTCACCTCCCCTATTCTTCACTTGAGTAATTATTGTCTGGCGCATTCAAGTTGCGGGGATGGATAACCTCCACATCAGTAGGCCGGTGTGAACGAGAGCTAAGTTCAGGCAGGGGCCCAGTCTCATGGGGTATAACGTGGAACCCATGCCCAGATTACGGGTGAAGACCTTATCAGCATCTTAGACAGAGAAGGAGACCTTTGGAATGGCAAAGATGGCGAATGAGGCAACCAATCCTCGCTGGGGAAAATTAGAAGAGGAAACCACAGCCTCGTGGAGAAGAGGGATCTTCAAAGGCTAAGGGAGTAAACCCCGAAAGAAAATCCTTAGATGCATTAGGCTTAGCAGGTCAGAAGATGAGTAAATTTGCACTGGCTTTCAACTATAACACAAGCCTCGCATGGAGGTTTAAAAATAGAAATGGAACTGACATGTCTCTGACTACAGCTGCACAGTATGATGGTAATGCTGACGTTCGTGCAAGTGTTAGATCAGAGAACAAAACTAGATTTGGAACAATAAATATTTTAACAATGAATGGGAAGGAAAATGAATTGATTGATCTAATGGAGAGACGAAAACTCGACATCCTGGGATTAAGTGAAGTAAAATGGAAAGGGAAAGGAATGAAGAAACTAAGAAGGGGGTACACCTTGTACTGGATGGGTAACAGTAAAGAGAGAAGAAATGGAGTGGGATTTATAGTGAATCTGAATGTTGAACCAAGAGCTAAAGTTGAGTATGTAAATGAAAGAATCATAATAATGCATATACATGTAAACAAGGAACTACTGAACATGGTACAGGTGTATGCTCCACAGACAGGATGTAGTGTGGAAGAAAAAGATGATTTCCTCAATGAACTGGAAACACACATTTTTTGAGATGGGATCATGATAATGGGAGATCTGAATGTTCATGTGGGAACTGATAGAACGGGATATGAGAATGTTCTGGGCCCACATGGGTATGGCGATAGAAATGAAGATGGAGAGAAACTGTTGGACTTTTGTATCAGAAATAACCTGATAATAAAGAACAAATGGTTTATGAAGAGGAATAGCCATAAGATCAGCCGATATAGTTGGGATGGACAGTATGGAACACTCATCGATTTTATAACAACAGACCGAGAATGGGCAAGATACATCATGAATAAGAAGATAATCCCCAGTGAAAGTATGGACGGTGATCATAGATTATTAATTGTGGAATTAAAACAAGTAAAAATACCTAAAATTGTACTGAATAAGAAACCAAAGATCAGGATTTGGGAATTGGAGGAGGAGGAGGAGGAGGAGGAGGAGGAGGAGGAGGAGGAGGATAAAAGAATGAAATTCCAAGATTGGATAAAAAGAAAGTTGCCTAACACGGAAATACGAAGTGGAGAAGAAGAGTGGGACAATTTACGACAGACATTTGTGGAAGCAGCAACTGAGGTATGTGGAAAAACAAAAGCAAAGGTTAAGGGAAAAGAGACATGGTGGTGGACAGACGAAATAAAAAAAGAAATAGAAGAAAGGAACGAAGTGAAGAAAGAAATGGGTAAGGAAAAGCAAAAAAACATATCAGTGGGATGAGAATAAGATAGAAACGTTACATGTGGAATATAAAAGACTGAAACTACAAGTAAAGAGGAGTATCAAAGAAGAAAAGGAGAAATGTTGGGGAGAGTTTACCAACAAAATTGGGCAAGATAGTCGAGGAAATCAGAAACTGTTATAAAGAGTAATAAAATCGAAAAGAATCAAGAAAAAATAAAAATCAAGCATACCTGCCAACTTTACAAAACCAAAAATCAGGATATGTTGATATTAAAATCAGGAAAAATCAGGAGATAAAATTGGCCAAAACTGCTTATTCTACATGTCTTGCGCAATACAGTACTATGATACATTTATAACACTTATTGTCTCAAAGCCCGACTGTTGCGATAACGAGGCTACAAGGCTAAAAATTACTCATCTCTATTACCTCACAGGAAGTATGCGAGTGAGATGATCGGTCTCTGATAAGCCTTCTGAAAATAGTATGAAATCATGCTCCACACGTGTGACTCGGTCATACACTTAAATGCCATTACTTAGCAAATGTATAGATAATATATTGCATCAACAGCCCGTGCGATTATGTGAAGCGCAATGCTATTTGTATCAAATAACTAGCTGTTGTACCCGTGCTTCGCTACGGAATTCTCAGAAAGATTGTCCTTATTGTTTTTGCAACTGAAGTCAACATACGTCATGATGATGATGTCAGTACGAATGTCATGATTAAAAGTAATGCTGTCATATGAAATATTCGATAAAATGAAAAACACCACATTTTCTCACTTTTAAAGAAAAGTAGTACAGTGTCGATCTAACAGTTCAAAGTTCCAGAGCTAGAATGACCAGGCCACAGATAGCTGTGTCATTCTTCCATTTAAGATGATGCTTGTTGTTTAAAGGGACCTAACATCTAGGTCATCAGCCCCTAATGGTACAAACCAAGATGAAATGTAATGACAATTTAAAAGTCCAAAATCATCCACTGACCAGAATTCAAAACGTGATTGATTGGTGGGTGGGTGGGTGGGTGGGTGGGTGGGATGGATGAGATGGGATGGACGGATGGATGTAAATTTAAAACAATCAGTGGACCCGACCTGCAATGCCCCACATTCCCAGAAGCTAGCGATAATCAATAGTATTACTGACCAAGGGACTGCATCTAGAGCATAATCCTGAATCGATGATTGATGTAGTCTAAAGGGGTCCAATATCAAGGTCATCAGCCCCTCATAATGGTACTTATCGCTAGGAAAATAGAACCATGGTATTTGTCATGTTGCGGTACTAATCACAAGTAGTGGACTCACGGTATTCTACACATTATGGTACTACTCACAGGTAATATAATGCGCACACATGTTACACAGACCTAGGGTGTTTCTAACATCGCGGCGCCATTTACAGGCAATGCAAACCTATGGTGATCCTCACTTAGGTGTACTAATTACAGCGACTCATACTATCCCGTGGCGTTCCTCACATAGTGGGTACTAATCATAAGCAAGGCAGACCCATGGTGTTGCTCACAGAGTGGTACTATTTTTTTTTTTGCTATTTGCTTTACGTCGCATCGACACAGATAGGTCTTATGGCGACGATGGGATAGGAAAGGTCTAGGAATTGGAAGGAAGCGGCCGTGGCCTTAATTAAGATACAGCCCCGGGATTTGCCTGATGTGAAAATGGGAAACCACGGAAAACCATCTTCAGGGCTGCCGACAGTGGGGCTCGAACCCACTATCTCCCGATTACTGGATACTGGCCCCACTTAAGCGACTGCAGCTATCGAGCTCGGTCAGAGTGGTACTAATCACAGGTACTGTAAAACTCACCCTGATTCACACACTGTCGCTACTAATCACAAGCCGATTGTGTACTTAACATAGTGGTACAACGCGCAAGTAAAAGCGACCCATGGTGTTCCCTGCATGGTGGTACTAATTATAAGTAGTCTCATGGTTCTAATTCAAACATCCCTAGGTTGCCCCTTTTACTCACCTCTTACAACAGGCAGGGGACACCCTGGGTGTATTCTTTGCCTGCGCCCCCCACCCACAGGGGGGTTGTGTTTTTGGTCCACAAGAGCTATTTTATTTACCTCAAGTCCGCCGGCAAGTTGGTTAGGACCCCCCTATCCACCACCTGGAACACGCCACGTCGAATAGCTAGAATACTATGAGGATCCAGTGTGTTATGTACCAGTAGTATCAGAAAATGTATGAACCAGAGGAATGGTATGCTAAAGAAGAGAGAGATCTAACTCCCCAGCTACTTCCTGCCAATATTCAGGCAGGCTGTTATATTAGGTACGCAGCAGTAATCGCATCTATCGGAGATAGATGGCAGCAGAATACACAAAGCACATCACAACAAAAAATGGTCAATGTAATGTTATTTTGATCAATTTTATGAGCTGTCTATATTGCAGGCCTTCACATTTAGTTTTCTTCCGACTCTGTGATATTAGAGCATCTAATGTAAAGCGAGTCCTCCTTTCTTTTATGACCCTCTTGTTATTCAAGTGATCATTCCTTCATGACTTTTCTCATTCTTATAATCATCCTCACAATATTATTATAGTCGGTACGGTAAAACTGAATAAGACATAAATAATCAGAAACTGTACTCTCTATAACTTTTGTTATGTAGTACTTTTCGATATGACCAATTAGATAGGTAATTAAAAATTAAATTTTGGCACCTTCCCCTAAACTACCATTTCGAACAGGGTGAATAAAATTATTTATAGCGTAGCTCCTTATTCCCCGACTTTACATACCGATTTTCTTTAAATTCTGTTAAACCATTTTCTCGTACCTCGGAGCTGAAATGGACTTGGCAACGAAAATTAAGATTCATGAATATCTCTTATCATAACTGGTACGGTAAAAATGTATTACATAAATGACACGAAATTTAAAAATCTTCTTATTCTCCTTTTCCTACCGCTTTTTTCACATGTGGGGTCGCAGGTGCGAACCGTGTCTCACACGTGGATTTGGCCCTGTTTTACGGCTGGATGCCCTTCCTGACGCCAGCCCTATGTGGAGAGATGTAATCACTACTGCGTGTTTCTGTAGTGATTGGTAGTGTAGTGTGTTAATATGGAGAGGAAAGTGTTGGGACAAACACAAACACCCAGTCCCCAGGCCAGACGAATTCATCAGAGGCGATTAAAATCCCCGACCTGGCCAGGAATCGAACCCGGGACCCTCTGAACCGAAGACTTCAATGCTGACCATTCAGCCAACGAGTCGGATAAGATAGGAAATTTAATAATACATAACTTTAATTATGTAGTATTTACTGATAGGGCCAATAATAACAAATATGTGAGAATTAAATTTTAGGCCTTCCCCTAAACTACTGGTACCATTTCACTCAGCGTGAACACAATTATTTATGGCCTAGATTGCCCGACTTTCGTTAAATTCTCTTCAGCGCTTTCTCGTGATGTGGTACGTGCATACATACAGACATTACAGAAAATTGAAACGTGCATTTCTCCTTGTTACTGTGGTCACGACCGGTACAGAAATATCAACATTTTTAAATTCTGAGCAATGTACAGACACTCTTATTTTATTTATATTGAGATAAATTAAAATTATTCAGAATTGTCTCCAAATGGCTCCTAAAATCTCTAGAAAAGTCACTAGTCGTTACCATTGAAATTCTGTCACTAAATTACTAAAAAAGACTCCATATCTAGCGACTAGTCTCTAGAATCGACTAGACTGATGTCAAGACCAAATGATGTGAACGAACACGAACATAGCATGCGAGAACGTGAGATTGACGATCGATATACGCGTCGCGATATACAGGTTTCAATAAACATCACACATTTGCGCACATTTCTCGCATTAATAAATATAGATATCAAAGTGTATAGAATAGATATTTCGTTTGAAAGTAGCCAATGAATGAAGGACTTCCTGCCACTGGCATAAAAAAGCTGAAATGGTGGGATTTGAAAACAAATGTCTGAAATTCCACAAAAAAGCTAAAATAGGAAGAAATAATAGAATAATCGGGAGGTGGAAAAAACTGTCGAAATCGGGAGTCTCCCGCCTAAATCGGGAAAGTTGGCAGCTATGATCAAGGCATTAGAGAGAGAAGATGGATCCATAATACATGACGAAAAGGGTCTTCAGAAGGAGATAAGAAAATGGAAATAACAGATGGAGAAAAAGAAGAGAACCAGATAACATGGTTGGAACTTGAAAGGGCAGTGAAAGCAATGACCAAAGGTAAAGCAAGTGGAAAAGAAAAATTCAATGCTGATATGATTAAGGCAGCAGGAAGCATTGAACTACAGTGGCTATACCGAGCCCTCAAAGCCATATGCAAGGATGAAAGGATACCTGAAGACTGGCAACAAGGAAGCATTGTACCATTGTTCAAAAAAGGAAATAGGAAGAAACATGAAAATTTATAACCCTATTATCACATGGGCTAAAAATAATAGAGAAAGTCATAGACAAAAGACCGAGGGATATAACAAACACAGAGGACGAATAATATGGCTTGATCAACAATAGACTCAATATTTACAGTGCGAACGATAATGGAAAAACGTCTAGAAAGGAACAAGGAAATCATCTTCGTATTTTTGGATTTGGAACACACTTATGATACAGTTAAGAGAAAAAATGTATGGGAATGCCTACTGAAAAGGAATGTACCAAAATCATTAACTAAAAAGATAAAAATGTTGTATCATGAGAGTAAAAGCACTGTACAAGTGGGGAGTGGTGACTCAAACATTTTATACAAAGAAAGGTCCCAAGCAAGGAAGTACACTGTCGCCATTATTGTTTATTATATTGATGGATGAAATCATAAAATGTGTAAAACAGAGTATCACTAGTTATGAAGTGAATGCTTTGGTATTTGCAGGTGAAGTGGTGATTTTGGGAAAGGGAGAAAAGGAAGTACAAAGGAGACTGAACATTTGGAATGAAAATCTGAAGGAGTTTGGAATGGTAATTAGTAAAAAGAAAACCGTAGTCATGCACTGAGGAAAAGAGAAGCCAAGTAAACATAGACGGAGAACGGTTAGAGAATGTAGAACAGTTTACGTATCTGGGTAGTATTATTAATGGAAGAAATGAAATCAACCCTGAAATTAATAACAGACTAAGTAAAGGTACAACATTTTAGCATCCAGTCAGACAGCTTTTATGGGATGACAAAGTACCCAAGAGAACAATATTAACATTAAATAAACAGTATTTCATACCAATTGTAACATATGGACTAGAAACACTGGTAACTAATAAGAGACATGATAGTAAGATCCAAGCAGTAGAAATGAAATTTTTAAGGAAATCTGTTAAAAAGACAAGAAGAGATAGAATTCAAAATATTAAAATCAGAGAAGATCCAAATACAGAACCGTTAGTACAGAAGACACAGAAAGCAAGAAAGATGGTTCGGACATGTAAAAAGAATGGGAAAGGAACGGGTAGCAAGAAGGGAATTGGAGAGAGAAGTTAAGGGAAAGAGAACAGTTGGAAGACTGAGAAGAAGGTGGATGGATCAGATTTCGAAAGACATTAGAGAAGCTGGATTGGATGTGGCGGAAGTAATGGAGCAGGAAAAGTGGAAAGACAGAAAGGAGTGGAGGAGGCTTGTTAACCAAACCCGGGCGACTGGAGTGGGACATTGATGATGATTTCATATGTCAAACAGTTCTGGGGGAATGATTTTATTTATTTTCTGATCTAACACTCATTTGAACCCCATACAGAAGAATATGATTGTTTTTAACTCTACCTTACTTAAAATCTAGGATGTAAAAGCGACCAACCTGTGAAATTTTGATTTTGTACGCGAACAGTAATGGAGGAATGAATATTTTTTACGGGGTGAATGTTTTTTTCCTAGGGCTTTACGTCGCACTGACACAGATAGGTCTTATGGCGATGATGGGATACGAAAGGCTCAGGAGTTGAAAGGAAGCGGCCATGGCCTTAAGGTACAGCCCCCAGGATTTGCCTGGTGTGAAAATGGGAAACCACGGAAAACCATCTTCAGGGCTGCTGAAAGTGGGATTCGAACCCATTACCTCCCGGATGCAAGCTCACAGCCGCGCACTCCTAACCACATGGCCAACTCGCCCGGTGGTGAAGGTTTTTAAACATTTATTAACATCTAGGATATAGAGACAACCCTTCATAAAAAATAAGTTATTGTCTGAAACGGTTTTGGAAGAATAGATATTGTGTTTTTGAGAGTCAACCACCATCTAAACCCCTTAGGGGAGAAATATTTTGAAGTATACAATGTTTTACAACTAGGACCAAAAAAACACCCATCTCCTAAAATTAGAACATTGTATGTCAAACAGTTTTGGAGGGATGAATAATTTTGTTTACGGAGGTAACCTCATTTAACACTTTAGGGGTGGAACATTAAAAAAATATTTCCTATTTCACACCTAGGATTTAAAATATATATAGCGTTATTTGGAATTGTGTCTTCATACCTTAAAGCGTTTTGGAGGAAGAAATGAATATATTTGTTTCTGGATCTTAACACCCATTTAACATGTAAACATGTACATGGTAACATGTAAAATGGCAGCCGGTGCAGTGTGAGTGTTAAGTACTCTCTGTTATATCCTGCGAAAACAGCAAGAAGAATTGCATCTAGGATGAACTCTGTCATGGAAAACATTTGTACAGTGTTCTAGTTGAAGTATAATACTAAAACATGACACTTAAAGAAGTTAATCAAAGAATAACTGTCTTTGAAAGTCAACTGAGTGACTTCCAAGCTCACCTAGCAGCAGCAACCACCAGTGCTGGCGACACTACTACCAGCCCACGACAAGAAATACAGAGCCTGGCTGCAGACTCTGAAACCTCAAGGACCAAGTGACCACTGAAATTGCCGAACTAAGGACTAAGATTATATAGAAATAATATGAGTCACCACCTTATCAATACACTATTTTATTTACTACCAAACTGGTAAATAGGGTCAATACCGGTTTCGACCCCTAAGGGGTCATCCTCAGTTGACACATATAAATATCTATAAAAACATCACATATAATAGTTAAAGTTTAAAATTCATATGTCATTAGTATACTGGTAAGTACATCTTAGTTTGGATATGCATATATAATGGAATTTATAAGTTTGTTCTATTTGAGCTATTATGTAGGTTTTCTGTTCCTTTGTATACAGTGTCAAAAGTATTGTATTGGATGTAATTCATCCATTTGACAAATGCTAGTGGATTGAATATGTACATTTACTAAGAGGTACATGCTATTCTATTTTACAATTTTTGTTTTACACAATATGGGGTAAAATTATTACATTTGCACACGTATGATGATATTAGGTACAATGTAGGGTCTTAAAGATGTACTATTTGGATTTTCAGTATCCTGATTACATTTCATGTAGTGGTTGTAAGGTTTACTTCTTCACTTGTTTAGTTCAGTTAAATACATAAATGACCTTGTTGGTTTGAATTCTTATGATTAAAATATTGGTATGTAATACCTAGTTAACATGAATCCTTAATACTAATATATAAGTTTGTAGCACCTCTTATTCCCGTTTTCCGTCTTAAAATAGAATTGTGTCTTGACACTTTATTTTGTTAGGCATATAAAAGTCTAGTTAAAATGAACACTTTGGGGCTAAAACACCGGTATGAAATACCTGTTAAAATACTTTAGATAAATGGTATTGATATGTGGTGCTATGTGCATATTCTAGAAATATAAATGAAATATAAATATAGATTGGTGACAGTACTGTAGGTTATTGTGTTGTAGTTTAATGGCTGGTCCATTAGAAATATATAGATGTTTACTTGAATAGGATCGATCACATGTTCATGCTGTACGCGTTACGAGTGAAATTGCATAATGTATGATAGTAATAACTGGTAATTTTGTAGGATACTGCTGTTGTAGCTGGAAATCTTGAATGTCATTGAGAAAACGTTCTCATCTTGTCGCGTGTCGTATACAGGTTGAATAGGTGACCATTAAGAGATGAAGTGCATATTGGATGTCGTATATCTAAATTGGGTTGCACGTTGGTTGTATCGTGAAGGCGTGTTGTAAATTAATATATGTTAGCTGTTGAGATCGTGCGCTTAGCCATACAAAGCGCACGATCTCAACAGCTAACATATATTAATTTACAACACGCCTTCACGATACAACCAACGTGCAACCCTATTTAGATATACGACATCCAATATGCACTTCATCTCTTAATGGTCACCTATTCAACCTGTATACGACACGCGACAAGATGAGAACGTTTTCTCAATGACATTCAAGATTTCCAGCTACAACAGCAGTATCCTACAAAATTACCAGTTATTACTATCATACATTATGCAATTTCACTCGTAACGCGTACAGCATGAACATGTGATCGATCCTATTCAAGTAAACATCTATATATTTCTAATGGACCAGCCATTAAACTACAACACAATAACCTACAGTACTGTCACCAATCTATATTTATATTTCATTTATATTTCTAGAATATGCACATAGCACCACATATCAATACCATTTATCTAAAGTATTTTAACAGGTATTTCATACCGGTGTTTTAGCCCCAAAGTGTTCATTTTAACTAGACTTTTATATGCCTAACAAAATAAAGTGTCAAGACACAATTCTATTTTAAGACGGAAAACGGGAATAAGAGGTGCTACAAACTTATATATTAGTATTAAGGATTCATGTTAACTAGGTATTACATACCAATATTTTAATCATAAGAATTCAAACCAACAAGGTCATTTATGTATTTAACTGAACTAAACAAGTGAAGAAGTAAACCTTACAACCACTACATGAAATGTAATCAGGATACTGAAAATCCAAATAGTACATCTTTAAGACCCTACATTGTACCTAATATCATCATACGTGTGCAAATGTAATAATTTTACCCCATATTGTGTAAAACAAAAATTGTAAAATAGAATAGCATGTACCTCTTAGTAAATGTACATATTCAATCCACTAGCATTTGTCAAATGGATGAATTACATCCAATACAATACTTTTGACAATGTATACAAAGGAACAGAAAACCTACATAATAGCTCAAATAGAACAAACTTATAAATTCCTTTATATATGCATATCCAAACTAAGATGTACTTACCAGTATACTAATGACATATGAATTTTAAACTTTAACTATTATATGTGATGTTTTTATAGATATTTATATGTGTCAACTGAGGATGACCCCTTAGGGGTCGAAACCGGTATTGACCCTATTTACCAGTTTGGTAGTAAATAAAATAGTGTATTGATAAGGTGGTGACTCATATTATTTCTATATAGTGATACCAATCAATACGGATATGAAGCTTATAAATAATAATAATAAGGACTAAGATATCGACGAGGGAAGAGACTCTAACCCGTAATGAAGAAATGATTGACGATTTGGCTCAGTATAGCCGTCGTAACTGCATCCTACTGCACGGTGCTGCCAAGGAACCTGATGAAGACGTGTATAAAAAAGTTACAGACTTCATCAGGGATAAGCTACAACTGGACATCTCACTAGGAGACATTGACCGCTGCCACAGGCTTGGTGAGCGGAAACGTACAACAGCTGAAGCCGTATTGACAGGAAGATCACCGATCATCGTGAAATTCCTTGGGTTTCAAGATCGTAACTAGGTTTGGAGAGTTAAAATCTTCTCAAAGGATCTAAATTTCTAATAACTGAATCGCTTACGAGTATCCGGAAACAGATTCTAAACAGAGCTAGGGATATCCTAGGACATAAGCGGATATGGACAGTCGAAGGACGCATAATAGTGTTACTAAATAATGGAAGGAAAGAATATATTAGTACTGTAGGTGACTTGAACAGAACTCTACACTCATCAGGTGTAACAGTGAATTAACGTTTAAGTCTTAAAATGTTCAGTAGTTTTCATGTGTATACATTTGTGTGCGTGTCTGAGTGTGTGCGAATTGAGTCAGCGAATGTACCTGGGAAATTCTCGCTAAGTGTTTCTTCAATTATGCATGATAATGGCTAAGACTAATGAGCCTGTGCTTGTAGCAGATGAGGAATTCCTGCATGCCATTGACCTGGACGTATTAAAGGGAAATGACAACCCTCTTTCACAATCACCAGTGCTCCCCTACCCCAACCCGAGACCACTGGAATCCTATTGAAGCGTGCCTTGTCGCAGTTTCCTAGAACCCTGCAATGTTGCCACATTAACTGTTTATCACTTTTAAGTCACTTTGATGAAGTCCGTTCTATAATTACTGATACAAATATGCATTTAATCGGTCCAAGTGAAAGTTGGTTGACTAACAGTATTAGTTCCGCGCTTGTAAAAATTAATGGATAAACATTATACAGGAATGACCGCGCAGGTAAACGAGGCGGTGGTGTTTCAGTGTACTGTAAAGATGACATTAAGAACAAAATAATCTGTAAATCTTCCCCCAATGACACCCCACATACTGAATATATGTTCCTTGAGGCGATTGTCAACCACCAGAAAGTGTTAATCGTAGTAGTATATAAGCCACCCAAGGTAAATAATATAGACGCACTTGAAGCGGATCTGCTGAAACTTATACCAGGTTACCAACACATCATAATCCTTGGTGATTTTAACATAAATCTCCTGAACAGACTAGCGACTCTGACCGAATTCGCAGTCTGTTCATTTCAATGGACATGACCATCTTACCATTAGACGCAACTAATCATGTACACACACGTAACGGCTCAACCCACACTCTAATTGACTACTTAGTGTCAAATAATCCCCACAAGGCTGTCAAGCACGGACAAATCTCTGTACCCGGTATCTCTACACACAATCTTATCTATCTGCGTTACTCACTGCGGGTGCCGAAGTGTAAAGCTAAGTATATAAACTACAGAGACATGAAAAATATAGACTTAACTCTACTACAATATGACGCATATAATTTGCCCTGGGACGACATACGACAACTGCACGACGTGAACTTGAAAGTACATCGATTTAACTCCTTATTGTTAGGACTCTATGACAAGCATGCTCCTGTTCTGCAGGCAAGGGTTTCTCGCTCTCCTGCTCTGAGGTTAAACACTGAGATAAAAGCAACAATGGCCCGTCGTGATGCTTTGCTTCGCTGATACAGAGCAACAAAAGAGCAAACGGATTTCGAACAATACTGTCATCTACCGAACAAAACAAAAGAATTAATTAGAAACAGTAAATTTAAATATATCAGAAATCAAACCAAAAATCTCAATACAGTTAATGCGTGGAATCAGTTATGTTCAATAGGAATATGAAAAATTAAAGAACCTCATATTCCAACAATATCGCTGGACACATTAAACTCTCACTGGTAAACAAATCAAAGAAACTCGACCCCAATCCGGAATCCCATTACACGAAGATGACAATTACTTGAATATTGAACCAACATTCTCATTGCGAACTGTCAATATAAACGAAGTAAAACGAGTCTTAAATTCCATTAAATCTCAAGCGAAAGGAGCAGATCATAGTCCAAAGGCTTCATAAAAAACGTCATCGGCGCAGTATTACCGATCATTACTCATATCTTCAATTACTGTATAAATACAGGAATGTTTCTAGACATTTGGAAAGATGCTCTAGTGATTCCAGTATTTAATAACACCACATCAAATTATTTATCAGACTACCGCCCTATATCAATACTCCCTCCGCTTGCAAAAGCCCTTGAATGACGAATTCACAAGCAACTAACTGAATATCTCACAAATCATTCACTACTAGACTCGTTGCAATCTGGCTTCAGGAAGGGCCACAGTACGACGACAGCACTCCTTCAGGTAACAGATGATATCAGGCTTGCTACGGATAAACGACAGGTGACGGTACTCACGCTCCTTGATTTTAGCAGTGCATTTGATACAGTCAACATACAACTACTCCTTTCAAAATTGCGCTCCCTTGGCGTCGACCGGAATGCGCTCGATTCCTTTATATCCTACCTTACAAATCATCGTCAGTGTGTCTCAGTAAACGATGTTACGTCCAAATGGGCTATCAAATTATCTGGCGTGCTTAAGGATCCGTGCTGGGAACTTTATTATTCAGCCTGCATTCCCACTTGTCCACTGTAAATACCATCTGTTTGCTGACGACCTACAGGTGTATTACCATACCAATGTAGATAGTATATGTGAAGCGATCCAGCATATGAAAACAGACCTACGACGACTCACAACGTATGCCAGAAACAATACCTTACTCATTAACCCACGAAAGACCCAAAGCATAATAATTGGACACAAAAAATTACTATGTGCTCTAAATAGTAATCACAATCCTCCTCCAATTACCATTGATGATACCGAAGTGCCGTACTCCAAGATTGTTACAAACCTTGGGGTCATCTTAAATGAGACTCTGACCTGGAATGAGCATATAACTAATGTGTGCAGAAAAGTACATGCATCCATTTATCCTTTGAAGCATCATAAAAATACAAACACTTCTATTTCCTATCTTTGACTACTGTGACAGTTCATTGACTGACCTAACCTGTGAACAAGCAACAAAGCTACAACGTGTACAGAACTATTGCATTCGATACGCCTTCCAGCTCCGACATGATGCTCATATAACACCATACTACAAAAAGTTGGGATGGCTACGTCTAAATGACCGTAAAAAACGCACCAAATGACCCTTGTCTATCAGTTGCTTTCTTCAAACAGCCCCACCTATCTATCGTCCAATTTTAGGCTTCTTTCTTCGTTCCACGAAATTAACACTTGTTGCGGATCACTACTTGAAATAGCACCGCATCAAACAACTACCTACAGCCATTCATTCCTGGTCTCTGCTTCGAGATTATGGAATATGATCCCGGAAGATGTTAAAAAGTCTTGCTCGTGTAGGACATTTAAAACAGCCTACCGTAAATTCCTCCAGAGTACATACAGTTGACTAATGAATGTAAGAGTGAATGACGTGTGAATGAAACCAAAAATTACGTACTAGATCTAAGTTCTTAGGCTATCCCATTTACGTTCTTACTACTCTCATTTAAGGCTATAGACTGTTCGTAAGAATAGACTAGTATACTCCGATTGTAACGTACTAATATTCAGTTAATTTATTTTAGTGTTATATTTGAATAAGTTTTCCTTTAAGCTAATTGTAGATATATTCTATAGGTTATAAGTTGATATTTTCTTGGTATTATCCACTCTATGTATCCTATAATTCATCATCAGTAGTAACCTTAATTAATTGTATTATTGTAATTCCTTATCTGACTCATGTATCTCAATAAAAGTAATTGGTTACAATGATATTTTAGATTAAAATAGTAAAAATAAAAATTGTAGGTGGTTAAGTGTAAGAGAGGGCCATGAGCCCTAACTTCGCCACTTAATAAAGACACAAATAAATAAATTTAACTCTCTGAGCGGTTAAATTTGTTTCAAACCTTCTGTTATTCAATACCTATGATATCATTTGAAATTTTAAATTCAAAATTCCAATGGTTTCATATAAATGCACATTTTCGTCATCATTCGTCACCCCCAGTCAAAATCCCCTTAGGGGTCCACTTCTTATTTTTATCCTCGTAAGAATAATTCTACACCCTTACACCCCCCCCCCCCCCCACAAAATATATGCGTTTTTATTTTTAAAGGAGATTCCAAATACCAATTTACTCGTCCATAACATCATCCTTTTTTGAGATATAAGTATCCTCAAACAAAGAATTCAAATCATTTTTCAATTCATTACCCCCCACCTCCACCCTTAATTGGAGTTTCTCTTTCAGTCATTTTTATCCCCCATCTAAGTTTTTTTAAACAAGAAATTATATAAAATTATACTTTATTTTTAAAAGAGATTATAAATACCAATTTTCACGTCTGTTATATGTTACGTTTTTGAGATATACTATAGATATTCTCTTTTTTAAAATTCACCCCCTTTAACACTTCCCCTTAAATGGATTTTCAGCAAACAAATTGTGTGTGTCCCTTTACTTTTACAGGAAATTCCAAACACCAACTTTCACATCTGTAACATGTTATGTTTTTGAGATATATTATAGATATACTCATTTTAAAAATTCAACCCCTCTGTCACTCCTGTTTACCCCCTCTTTAGTAGATTTTCCAAAAACAAAAAAATGTGTTCCTTTATTTTTGAAGGAGATTCCAAATACCAATTCTCATGACTGTAACATCTACAGTTTTTGAGATATAAGTATCCTCATAAAAAGTATTCACCGGGCGAGTTGGCCATGCAGTTAGGGCCGCGCAGCTGTGTGCTTGCATCCGGGAGATAGTGGATTTGAACACCAATGTCGGCAGCCCTGAAGATGGTTTTCCGTTTTCACACAAGGCAAATGCTGGGGCTGTACAATAATTATGGCCACAGCCGCTTCCTTCCCACTCTAGGCCTTTTCTGTCCAGTCGCCGCGGTAAGACCTACCTATGTCAGTGTGACGTACAGCAAATTGTAAAAAAAATTAAAAAAAGGTATTCAACCCTTTTTTCACTTTTTACACCCCCCTTAAAAAGATTTTCTGAAAACAAACACGTGTTTCTTTATTTTTAAAGAAGATCCCAATAACAATTTTCACGTCTTTAAACAAGTATTTGAGATACAGATATACTCATTTTAAATATTCACCCCCCTTTCCACCAACTTAGCGATAGAATATTAAAAAATCATCCCTTAGCAAGCACCTACATTGTAATATAAATGTATCCTCAAAATTTCATTTCTTTATGTCCTGTGGTTTTGGCTTGGTGATGAATCAGTCAGTCAGTCAGTCAGTCAGTCAGTCAGTCAGGACAAGTTTTCTTAATATACAGTAAAACCTGTCTTAACGGACACCTCTCACCAGCGGACACCCCTCATTGGCGGACGATTGTCTAGGTCCGTAATTAAATGCCATGTTGTGTATGAGTAATTTACCCCTCTTATACGGACACCCTTTATTACGGACACGGACACACCATAGCCACGAGAAACTCTCCTAACGGACACTTTCTTTTTCAAAAAATTCTGTATTTGTGTCCTGTACAGTATGTATTCGCTTACTTTTTGCACAGCCGGTACTTCCAAGAATCACAGACACCGTAACTTTTGATCCTGGCTGTACACATTCTTGGAAGGCAACACTAAGCTACGCTATCACTTCCGGAAGTTGTGTGATCTGACATGCTTGACAGCGCTGGAATTTGTACCTTCACTCTCAGGTTACTTTTCATTGACTCGTGGGCTTTTGATGTGTTCAATTTTACCTTAGGAAGTGTGTGTAAACATGGCTCCGAGGAAGTTTTTAACTTTAAAAGAAAAGGTAGGCATAATAGACTGTCATAAAAGTGAGAAGTGTGGTGTGCGTAAACTGTCCGAAGTGTTTAAGATTGGAAAGACACAGGCAGCTGAAATTGTGAAAAAGCAAGAGGAACTAGTGAAAGAATGGCATTCAAATGGCAACGAACAGCGCATTAAACTGTTTCAAAGTGGTAGAGGAGCTCTCATTGACAAGGCAACGCTAGAGTGGTTTGCTAAAGTAAGAAGTCAGAATGTCCCTGTGTCAGGACCAATGATACAAGCAAAAGCGTTAGAATTCGCGACAGAATTAGGTATTGGAGATTTCAAAGCCTCGAATGGCTGGCTAGAAAGATTCAGAAAGCGACATGGTATCAACTTCAGAGTGATTTGCGGAGAATCATCCAGTGTTAATATGGAGATTATTGACAACTGGCAAGAAAAAATACCTTCAATCTTAGACAGGTATGCTCCAGAAAATATTTTGAATGCCGATGAAACTGGATTATTTTTCCGTGCTTTACCTGACAAAACTTTGTGTTTCAAAGGAAATCGTTGTACTGGTGGAAAAGCTGCGAAAGAACGTCTTACGGTCTTGTTATGTGCGAGTATGAGTGGAGAACGCGAGGAACCCCTGTGATAGAAAAGGCTGCAAAACCAAGGTGTTTTAAAAATGTGGACGTTACGAAGTTTGGCATTGAATGGAAAGAGAATAGGAAAGCATGGATGACCAAAGAAATAATGACAGAGTGGCTAGGACAATTGGACAGAAAAATGATACGCCAGGAGCGAAAAGTGTTGTTATTCCTCGATAATGCAGCATCGCATCCGGATACAATTAAGTTGCAAAATGTGAAGATCGTCTTTCTCCCACCAAATGTAACATCAGTTTCTCAGCCGCTTGACCAGAACTTCAAGGTTATGTACAGACAGTTAGTGATGAAGCACATAGTATCAGAACTTAACGGGAATGAAGTAACCCTTCAAACACTGACAAAGGGGCTGAATGTTCTCCAAGCAATTTCATGGATAACCAATGCATGGAAAAACGTCACAGCCTCAACAATTCGTAACTGCTTTCTGAAAGCTGGGATTCCCGCTAGTGGTGGACATCCAAAAATAGAATCGGATACCCTTCCTGACAGCATGGAAGCAACACAAGAGTTGATTAATGCAGCAGGTTACAGTGTAGAAGTGAACACCTATATCGAAATTGATTCGGATATTCCAACAGTGTGTGAGAGTGGAGACACGAAAACGATTCTTCAGTCAATCCAAGGGAAGGACAAAACTGAAGATTCTGACGAAAGCGGGAGTGAAGGTGATGCTAATGACGACTTTGAAGAAAATACGGAAATGAATGTGCTGCCAATAACCTCGTACAGTGAGGCTCTCAGCATTGTTAAGCAACTGAAAGAATTTTATTATAAACAAAACGATGAAAATGGTGTAAATTTGACCCAGAATTTAATTGCACATATTGAAAACATCATTGCTAAACCGAAATGGACAAAACAAACGAACATTAAGGATTTTTTCAAGTGCTAATGTTTTACTGTACTGTGCTAGAGATTGCTACATCTACATACTGATTTGAAGTTTCAAAAACTCATACGTTCTTCTTAATTTTAACATGGTGAGCGGTAATAGTGTACAGTGTGCTCAATAGAGGTTTCCATAGAAGTGTTTTTGTCTCTTCAATACAGTGCATCGCAGCTGCAGCAGCCCATCTACAACTTTCTCATGTGAGTACAGTGCAGTATATTGTACAATACTGTATACAGTATACAATTAAAGGTACATTTGCGAGAATTGTTAACACATACAATACATGGGTTATTGTGTTCCAACTTATGTTTAATGGTACCGGTTTCATAACCTCTCGCGGGCGGACACCCCTTCATAACTGACATTTTTTCGGTCCTGAAGGTGTCCGTTATAGGAAGGTTTTACTGTATATAGTAGCAAGATACCTGTGCTTCGCTACGGCTTTAAGATAAAAGTTATTATTCAAAGTTTTACATTTTATTGTCCAGCATCAGCTGAGCCTGTAAAATATGTCCTCAGTTCGTACGTCAAACGGTTTTGGGGGAATGATTATTTATTTATTTATTTATTTATTTATTTATTTATTTATTTTATAATCTATGATCATTTATTTTATGACCTAACTCTCACTTGAACCCCTTACATAAGAATTTGAATGTTTTAAAAAATATCTTATTTAACATCTAGGACGTAAAAGCGACCAACCTGTGAAATTTTTATTTTGTACGTCGAACAGTAATGAAAGAATGAATACTTTTGTAAGGGGTGAATGCTTTGAAATATTTATTAACATATAGGATACAGAAGACCACCCTTCATAAAAAAGAGTTATGTTCATGCCTGAAACGGTTTCGGAAGAATGGATATTGTGTTTTTGAGTGTCAACTACCATCTAAAGCACTTACGTGAGAAATATTTTGAAGTACAGTGTATTTTACCCCTAGGATATAAAAGAACACCCTTCTTGTAAAATTACAGCTTTGAACGCCAAACAGTTTTGGAGGGATGAATAATTTAGTTTACGGAACTAAACTCGTTTAACACTTTGGTGGTGGAGCGTTTAAACATTTCCTACTTCACACCCAGGATTTAAAATATATACGCTTTTTGGAATTTTGTCTTCACACGTTCAACCATTTCAGAGGAAGGAATGAATATTTGTTTTCGGATCTTAACCCTCTTTTAACTCTGAGGGAGTAAATTTGTTTCAAACCTGTTATTTAACAACCAGGATATCATTTAACATTTTAACTTTGTAAATTCAAATGATTTCATATAAAGGTATATTTTTGTCATGATTTCTCATCCCCCAGTCAAGACACCTTAGGGGTGTAACGTTTTAAGTCCACTTCTTATTTGTATCCTCATAAAAAATAACTCAAACTCCTTTTACACCCGCCTTAAATTGAACCCCCGCCCTCCAACAAAAATGAGTATTTTTAAAGGAAATTCCAAATACCAATTATTTTCACGTCCGTAACATCCTTCATTTTTGAGATATAAGCATCCCCGTACAAAGAATTCAACTCATTTTTCAATTCATTTATCCACCCTTAATTGGATTTTCTGAAAACAAAAGAATAAATGTTTCTTTATTTTTAGAGAAGATTCCAAATACGTATTTTCATGTCTGTAATATCCTCAGTTTTTGAGATACCAATATCCTAATAAAAATAATTCAACCCCTATTTCAGTCCTTTTTACACCCGCCCCTCAGTGATTTTTCCGGAAACAAAAAAGTATGCGTTACTTTATTTTTAAAAGATTTAAAATACCAATTTTTTGTCTGTAACATGTTACATTTTTGATATATACACCATGTATACTCATTCAAAAATTTACTCCCTTTAACACTTAAGAGGATTTTCAGAAAAGGAATTATGCGAGTACCCTTACTTTTACAGGATGTTCCAAATACCCATTTTCACGTCTTTAACATCTTCAGTTTTTGAGATATACCTTTGTACTATAGATATCCTCATTTTAAAAATTCAGCCCCTTTGTCACGTACGTTCACCACCCCGTAAGGCCGACTCGTTGGCTGAATGGTCAGCGTACTAGCTATCGGTTCGATTCCCGGCCGGGTCGGGGATTTTAACCTTCAGTGGTTAATTCCAATGGCTCGGGGGATGGGTGTTTGTGTTGTCCCCTACATCCCTGCAACTTACACACCACACACAACACTATCCCCCACAATAATACGCAGTTACCTACACACGGCAGATGCCGCCCACCCTCATAGGAGGGTCTGTCTTACAAGGGCTGCACTCGGCTAGAAATAACCACACAAAATTATTATTCTTACCACCCCTTAAGTAGATTTTCCAAAAACAAAAAATACATGTTTCTTTATTTTTTAAAGGAAATTCCAAAAACCACATTTCATGACTGTGACAACTTCAGTTTTTGAGATATAATTAACCTCAAAAGCTATTCAACCACTTTCTCACCATTTTTCACCCCCTTAAGAGGATTTCTTCTAAAACAAAAAATTACGTGTTTCCTTATTTTTAAATACCAATTTTCATGTCTGTAACATTTGTCACTGTCTGATGTATAAGTATTCCCATAAAAAGAATTAAACTCTTTTTTCAGATCTCTTTACCCACCCCACCGACTTAAGTGGATTTTTCGAAAACAAAAAAGTATGAGGGGACATAAAATTATTATTATTATTATTATTATTATTATTATTTGTTAGGTACGTTGGCGAGTAAAACAATCTTTTTTAATTGGATAGCTTTTATCACGTTTTAAACTTACTTCTCTCCAAATACATACCTATATTGGCCCGAGTTGTATGTGTGTTTAGTCTTCAGCCCGAGGGCTGGTTGGATCCTCAACAGCTCCGCCATCAGCTGTCACAGATGGCCTAGGCATCACTGAAGAGGGGTACTAGGAAAATGAGGAGAGGGGTAGTTTCCCGTTGCTTTCCTCACCGAGCCAGAGGCTGCTATTACATATCAGTCTGCCAAGCCCACTGAAATGTATGCACCAACCGACCCTATGAGCAATATTTTCACACCATTCGTATAAGGAATGGCATTACTAGCATCACTCATACCTCAGTCACTTTCCTTTTGTCAAAGCCAAGGATAAAGCTGAGACAGATCAATGAAAGTAACAAAATTGCTCTAGCCCATACCAGAAGACATAGTGCACTCTAAACACTAGGTCCTGCCAGCAAAGTCATATGGCCCGAGTTACAATATTTTAAACGACCATTTTGTTAATGATCTCGCCTGCTGTATAAATAGCAACAACCGTGAATGTTTCTCAACTAAAGTAAACTTGTTTCCTCATCCCGAGGTGGTACAGCTCTTTTTAGACACACCCCCAGTGGAGGGAGTTACACGTACCGCTTTTACCACACATCAACCTTCCTGCCATTCGTAAATCTCTGGCAGTATGGTACCGGGAATCAAAGTCGGACGCCCGAAAACAGCAACTAATTGTGCTAACTATTACGCTGGTGGACATTATTAACTACAAAACACAGACATATAAGACTGATGCATGCTTGCAATGCGTGGGTTGGACACAAAGCTAAGCCTATTCATCTATTTGTGCGACTTCAGAGCTGCAGTAGACCTACGCTACACAGACGGACAATTCTTAACTACGAAACATAGATGTACCGCGTGGATTTGACGTGTTTTCATTGCGTAGGTCGTACAGACGAAACTATTCACAAATTTGTGCAATGTCACCAGAGCTGCAATAAGACTTGTACCCACTTCGAAGCAGAATCGTTGTCGTTCTCTGACGAATTACGTTGGGGGGGTCTTATAGGAGATATTTTTTTTTTTAATTTTCTTCGTCTCGAAAGGCCAGGGGGGGGGGGTCTAATACACGAGTAAATAGGGTAGTGTGTTACGATATTTCAGTGCTATTCATTACACATGTAGTTAACACCTTGTCCTTTCATCTGTATATGTCACATTTTCCTACCGGACTGGTATCTTCAAGGAAAAAAATAGTTGCCATGACTTTTGCCCCAACCCTCGTATATTACCTCTATGAAGCTAGAAAAAATACTTACGTATGATTTGCAGCTTCACTTTTATGAACAGCATCTTATTTAACAATTGTATCAAAACGGGAATGATATATTGATCAAAGGGTTTAGGATTCCAATTGGAATCAATGGGCTTTTCTGGCGTGTGGTATTCTAAATTATGTACATGTAGTTTTATCAAATTCAAAGACATCGTTCTGTCATAAGAGATTCAGAGTTGTGTTTTCGGTCTTGGATGTGTTTGCTGATGATGCATGGATTCTTTACAGGAGACACTGCAAGAGAAAGAGTGTAAAAAGGTCATGTCATTCCTTGAGTTCAAGGCTTCTAAAGCGTCTGCATTGATGACTGCTGGAAAAATGGAATCAAAGGAAAAAGGGCATCCTTCTCCAGATCGGGTATCTCCAATTGCTCCGAAACTTCCTCTAGTGGACACACGCTTTCACCAGATTGGTCACTGGTCAGAATACACTAAGTAAAAGAATAAGTGTAAGCTGTTGATACAGTCCTATTCAAAGTTCCGATACTCAAATGTTGCGTTGCTCTCTGTCGTTCAGACAATAAAAAGTTTCAAAGACTTCCATATGAAAAAATTAACTTCTAGCACGTTGTCAATATGGACAAGAACTGACAAATTATGCTTCATTTCTAAATTGTGTGTGCTCAGGATCGAAATAATGTTGTACACTGCATATCAATCAATCAATCAATCAATCAATCAATACTGATCTGCATTTAGGGCAGTCGCCCAGGTGGCAGATTCCCTATCTGTTGCTTTCCTAGCCTTTTCCTAAATGATTTCAAAGAAATTGGAAATTTATTGAACGTCTCCCTTGGTAAGTTATTCCAATCCCTAACTCCCCTTCCTATAAATGAATATTTGCCCCAGTTTGTCCTCCTGAATTCCAACTTTATCTTCATATTGTGATCTTACTGCATAATGTAACTATTATTCACATTTTAACATTTCCCCCACTCTTCATAACATACTATGGTACGTTATTACATGTTTCGAACATACTTTGACATTGTTTGTACCTAATACTATTGTCTATTACATTACATAATATTAGGTTCCATATTGCCTGTTATTTCAGACCTTTTGCATTCGTATTCCAATTGGAATCACTTTTCCATTTTCCTAATTTTTCTAAAAAAATGTATGGATTTTGACACAAACTTTATTCATACCTATCGGAAGGGGATTTTCAAGAAAAATTCCTTTTTTCCCCTCAGTCTAATAAATTTGGGCTCGAGAGGGTTAAGGTAACAATGTAATACGAAAGGGCTAGGAGTAGAAAGGAAGTGGCCATGGCCTTAAGGTACAGCTCCAGAATTTGCCTGGTGTAAAAATGGGAATCCACGGAAAACCATCTTCAAGGCTGCCAAAAGTGCGATTCGAACCCACTATCTCCCGAATACAAACTCACAGAAGCGTGAACCTAACCGCACGGCCAACTCGCTTGGTATGTTTTAAAATCAACCCTCAAGAGAACATGGTGTTAAGTCCCAAGGATGTTGCACGAGGTGCCCCCTTCATGGAAGGTAGTCGTGGCATGTGTTATGCCACACGAGTGTTAAAAACTACAGTTTCAACGATTTCTACAACTACAACAGTACAGGAGAAGTGGACGTTATGCTAGCAGGCCAGGATCAGGCCAGAAATGGGTCACATCAGCTAAAGATGATCAGTTCCTATAGCTACAAATTCTCTGTGACCATCGTACCAGTGCCACTGAAATTCAAAATAGACTCAAGCAAGTCCGAGGGGTGAACATCACTGAGGGAACTGTCTGAAGAAGTCTATCTCCATTACAGAAGACATGCTGCCGACCCCGCACTCACCGGACATCATATATTGCTCGCTTATATTATGCAACAGAAGATCATGACTGGACGATATAGCAGTGGGAGCAAGTATTGTTTACTCACGAGTTTCGATTTTGCCTCTAAACACCAGTTGGCAGAGAAAGTGTATGGAAGAGGACTGGGGAAAGATATTCCCCAAGATATTCAACAAGATATTCCCCCAGCATATTTTCAAGCAGGACAGCTTTTCGTGGAGGTTCTGCGATGGTGTGCGTGGGAGTAAGTGTGACGGTGAAGATGGACCTTTCTTTGTGAAGAACTGGGACACTTACAGTATATCGGTACATGGATGAAATCCTTGAGGAGCATGGTGTGTCATTTGCTCGGTTCATCAGAGCTGGTTTCATGCTGAAGTAATACAACAGTTGCATACATGTTGCACACATTGTGCAACAGTATTTGGACGAAGTTGGGATTCGTGTAATGGAATGGCCTGCACATGGACTGCATATTGATCCCACAGAAAATCTAGGCAATGAATTGGGAAGAAAAGTCAGCCAGCATTATCCCGACTCCCTACAAGACCCACAGGATGCTCTCCACGCAGAATGGGAACAGATTCCGCAGGACAAGATTGCATCAGGAACGTGCCTGAAAGGCAGGAAGATAAGGGAACACTATACATGCTCCTAAGGATGTATAAAATTTCCAATTAAGTGCATGAAATGAAAACGAGTAAATGAAAAGTACTGAAATAGAAAAAAGTGTCAGTGAAGTGTTACAACGGATAGACATTTTGTGATTATCCATAAACAGCTAAAGGTGTATACATCGATTACCTGGTACTTCTGTCTTGCTTGAACAGTTCAATTAACTTGTTCAGAAAATTAATCTTTTATTTTATTTTCAGGTTTAAAAATTACTAGGTGATGGCATTAGGTCATAATATTTTAGTGTCCTGAGGTTGTCGAAAATTTAAAATATACCTCCATTTAATAAACGAGTGTTGCCGATCAATGTATTTTGAACTTTAAGCAACTATTCTTTTCAACTTTGAACCCACGAAAAATAAATACTTTTCAATTTTTTAGCACCTAAAAATCCTTTCTCTACTGATAATACACGGGTCTTAGTTTTATAAATTTAAACGACTTTGGATAGTATAGAACATGCTTTGTAATTTTAATTTATCTGAGATGGCAATCTTAACAGGCTCTATATAGAACAACTCAAACAACTGCAAATCATTTGGAGGGACCAAGTTTATTAAAACGTCATACCTTTCCATCCCAATTTGCAGACTCTGTTAACCTTGATGGTAACCATGACTGGAACCGACTGCTTCATACCACAGTCATATGCCACAACTGAGAGGATGTGGTTATGACTACGCTCATAGTCAAGAGGCTCAGTGTTACGTATTGCTCCTGAAAAGATTAAAACACAAATCACTGAACATTATAAATACACAAGTATGAAATCTAACAGCTAACAACAGGCTATAAATTGAGGAAACATGACAGTCTATAGCTCGATGTGTGAGAGATCATATTTAGGATAACGGAGGACGAGAGTCTACTATAAAGTGTGCATTCTTACCTGGTAAATTACTGGTCTAAATTTGTTTCTTATACTTTTATTATATAATATTATAGGAAAACAGCTACTGTTGGACACAGATATGGAAAAAAATATACTCTATTAAGGGCCATCAGGAATAAAAACTGGTAAGAACATATCCTAATATCTGTAGATCTTTAAAATAGGTGACAAGGACCATTTATTTGTAAGAACACACTGGGTGATGATTAACGAGAATGGAGCATAACTTCTCCCAAAGCAACCTATTTCCTATACAGAAATATTTACCATGACAGTTTCAAAACCAGCAACTTTAGAAAACAATTAATTAAAAACAACAAATAAGCCTTTTCCAGAAAATACTCTTACTTGTATTGAGAAAAACATTAGTCACAAACACAACCCACTTCTTGAAAAGATCTGCTATAAAATTAAAAAATGCATAATGTGATATATAATAATCACTTGTTTCGAACAAGAACTAAATATGTATTTACATGAACACATTCAGCCTGAATAATGCACTTTATGCCTTCAATTATTTGATCTAAAGAATGTGGTCCATAATTTTACAAAAATCACAGTAAGAAAGAAAAGCAGAAGAAAGGAGATAGTTGAAATATAGACTTGTACACAATGGTACCACTATGCCACATAGGTTTTCGAATCTCCCAGTGCTAAGTCAAAAGTTAATGTAGCTAACAAGGGAACTGATTTCAGTGTAAAATTCTAATCTGGTAGAACCTTAGTACACAACATTCCTACAAATTTTTACAATGACGTGGCAAAAACCATATGGGCCCATTTTCAATTTTGAACGCCAATATTGAACGGCGAAAACACACCAGGCGACGGCATTAGTGAGAAGGTGGGGAGAGGTAAAGCTGACCTTGAATCCTAGCAGCACGCGATGGCTCGTGGCAACTAGGCAGCGACCTGCTGTGCTGCGCTGCATGACCCACCTTAAAATTTCCCCTCACCCTTTTACCCCCTTGATTACAGTATAACATACATCATAATTTGATGTTTTACACTTGGCCATACTATAAAAAAAAAATAAACCGACCTCTCTCTTTTTTTTCGCCCCTCTTTTACTCTTTGTAATCCTTGCAGTAGTGGATGTTTTACAGAAAAGTGGTCAATGCAAAGAGACTGCTTGCACCACACGCACTTTGCAACACTTTCTTTTCTAAACATACCGCAAATATTTCGGACAGCACCATCCTTGAAACAAAACTGAAAGGGATTCACAAAGCAGGCGGGTTGTGTTTCAACATAACCGGATTTGTACCAACTATACATCCATATGTTACGAAACCACGGAGAACATAGTTGGTTGTGGGTCAATGACTGGATTTTTAAAATACTGTTGCGGTAATGAATGTTAATATCAAAATTGCATAATACAATCAGATCATTAAAAAACAAACATTTTTTCCATATCTGGAAACCAAGTACATCTGAATCTGAATCATTCCAGTAGTTCCCTCGGGAATAGTTGTAATAATAATAGTTTTGTTGGCGGGTTTTGACACTAATATATTTGCTTCACCTTGAGCTATCCACGAATCCAAGAGTAAAACATGTCCGGCTCCATGGCTAAATGGTTAGCATGCTGGCCTTTGGTCACTGGGGTCCCGGGTTCGATTCCTGGCCGGGTCGGGGATTTTAACTTCATCTGGTTAATTTCTCCGTCTCGGGGGCTGTGTGTTCGTCTTAAATGTATAAGTTTAATTCATCAAAGTTGATTCATAATTATTAATCAGAAACATACAAAATTGTAGCTGGCTACAATCCAGGAGACAGTGGGTTCGAACCCCACTGTCAGCAACCCTGAAGGTTTTCTGTGGTTTCCCATTTTCACACCAGGCAAATGCTGGGGCTGTACCTTAATTAAGGCCATGGCCGCTTCCTTCGCATTCCTAGGCCTTCCCTATCCCATCGTCGCCACAACACCTATAGCAACTAGCAAAAAAATTGGTCGGTAAGACAGAAAGCCAAAATTTAAAGTATAAAAAAAGAGTAAAACACTATCGCCTGGAACATTTTGAAAATAAACATCTTGTAACCACTTTTGAAGTAACTTTTTAGCTAACTTCCCAAACGGTAAAAGCAAAACAAATAAATTATCTTCTGTAAACAAACTTTTTTTTTTAACAATACAACCAAATTCACAGTCCTTTTTTTTAACAAAACGAACAGTTTAAGTAACAGTTCTCTATAGGCAGAAATTACAGGCTGAATTGTATAGCTGCGTGTTAATGAGTTCAACGATTGCGCTTCTGCGAATATATTTTTCTCTCCCTTTAAATGTAGTGTATGTCCAGCATGGAACGCACTTGGTCTGTGTTAAAAACGCACTTTGGAGATTGAGTGTTCATTAATTGGGATGCCTCTCCTACAAAAATTGTTGTGTTCGATGCAAGGTCAAGCTGATCGACTGTGTAGCTTTTGGTTACAAATTTCGTAACTTTCCGGGAACAAATATTGAATTTATTTTTAAACTTTCGTACCCAAAAGGTTGAGGCGCAAAAGGTATCGTCATGAACACGCCAAGCATTCTTCAGGGCCCAGGCAGATGCGCGACCTGCTTGAAAAACATCCAGTGATACAAGGTAGTGGCAGAATTCATCACGAATTTCATCAGAAATGGGATTTTCAGTGATTGAATGATGGAATCATAAAGAATTAAGAGAGAAGTAGCAGTAATTACAAAAACATGCACAGAAGCTTGATCTGCACATTGATGCCAATAAATTTTGTATACTAGGGGTATTTAAACTGCACACCTTCTCTACGGCCATCTATGCTGACGGACTTTAACTTGTAAACTCCCAAAAATTTCGTCTTCTACAGTTAGATGGCTCAACCATCAATTTGCTAGCTCACTCTCTTGGACTAAAAGTAAACCAAGAGCTTAGGAAATTTTATCTTTGTTACTGGTAAACATTATTTTTTTTGAAGACTGTTTTAAATTTACCAAAGTTGTGAACACTTCAGTTGGTTCCTCCTCTACTGTGATCTACCTATCAGATGCTTGTAAATATGTTCTCTAGCCAATCAAAACTGGGGAGTGTACAGGAATCCAGTTTATCAGCAAAGTGTAGTTCAATTTAATCTGGAAGCTTCCCCTTATGGAACTATATAGGCAGGGCACTTTAGGGCCGTCTGGTCTGAATTGCTCCAGTGCTTGGGAGTGAGATTTGACGGGGGCCTAGGAGGCAGAGGCGCGGCCTGCTTGAGGAACATCCAGCGATACAAGGTAATGGCAGAATTTATCTAAACATGTGATAGCGCCTGTGGGTAGTTTGAGGGGAAGGTTTCAGCCGTTTTCTTGTAATGCAATTTTGTAAAATGGTGGTTTAAATGTAGGATTTTTGGTAAAGTCTGAGGACTCCAGTTCTATCCCTACTGGAAAACATGTAATGTAAGAGAACGAAGCATGGTGACCCTTTTCCATCTCCTATTCAACCTTGCAATTAGGTGACTTAATTGATGTTTTGGCACCGCTGAAGAAGAGAGTAGTTAGCTCTTGAAACATGTACAGTAATTAAGTATAATAAAATATGTGAAGTACTGACAAGGTGGGAAAGTGTTCTATAGAAATTGGAATGTAAGTCAATATGGACAGGATTAACCAACATGGTGAAAATAATCAATTCTAATTTCGTAATTGTGAAGTTTTTGCCTAATTACCTATCTGCAGACTTTTCCACTCTTAGACCTGGTAATACCAGTTCACTAAGATCAGATAGCAGTCTGAACCACAAAAAACTTCCCGAATCCTTCTAGATTACCTGAATTCAAACACAGTTATAATATTGTCTATCATGGACCTATTACAGTAGATAGACTTAAGGATCCCACCTAATCAATACGTATTTATTTATATGTGACCATTTATATACATCACATTGAGGGACTAGATTCAATCATATAATGATCATCTTCAGTCACTGATAACTAAAAATCGACAAAGTATTCGACTGCATGTATACATAAAATAATGACAAGATTTATACACTGAAAATTGGTTGATGTGCTCATGAGTTATGTTGTGATGTTTAATGTGTCTTAGAAAGTTAAATTTGCCTCAGTGACATCACTACAGGTATAAATTCTTAAAATCAAAATACTTCTAATAACAATCACATTTGATAAAATAGTATATATTGATGAATGTCAAATTCATCCCATTTAATTAGCCGAGTCCATGGAAAGTGCATATATGAGAATTTCAGCATTCACATAATCATGAAATGGCACATGAGCACTGTCAGTCAAAACCTAAATTGGGTAATAAGATGATGCTAAGGAAAAATTAGCAGGTTTTTCTTGAGAGAACTTAATAGAGTTGATTTACCTGCGTTTAATTTGTGAACTTCTATTGTTTTCTGGAAGTTTGAACGAGGTGTAGTTAGTTTACATTTGTAGAACCTCATAGCTGTATATGAATTTGTAAACTGTGCCAATACGGGTTGTTGAAGATAGCATCTCTGGTAGCACCGTCGCTGCTGATTGTACACAGACTAAAATTCTATCTTCATTGGTTGTTCGAAATATTTGCGCTCCTAACCCACCAAAAGAGTGACTTTGGAAGATGTGCAAAGCTTATTGGTTACTTTCAAATCGATATCCTGCTCGACCATTTGCGTACATGTATGGAAAATGAATACCGAATTGTCTGAATAATAGAACAATGTAGTAACAAAGACATTTATCTTATAAAAAAAGGATGAATTGCAATTATATTTTGAAAATTAATCTTAAACATCAGGAGAAGGGCAAAATTTTAACACACATCAAATAGGGAGAATGAAAGGGGCCTAAAAATAAATTTTATAATTCCGAGCATTTTGTTATACTGGCATTTGTTACAGTGACATTTTACTGTACTAGCACAAGTCCAGTAAACCTTTCCCATTCCTCTTAGCTTCCGTATCATTCCACCATTTACCCCTTACCTTCATATAATCTTCATTTCCCTTTCCAATTTTTGCACTGAAATCATTCATTAGCAGGCTACTATTCTTTTTAAATTATAAAATTTTAAAAAGTGCATCAAATTATATAATTTTTACATGAAGTATCATTTACCTTGACTGATATTCCCCATATAAAATGAACAGGAGATATATATGTCAGAGAGAGAGAGAGAGAGTCTCTCTCTTGATTAGTCTGAGTGTGTTTTGATGATGTTTTTAGCTTTACATCCTACTACCTATTTTTACAGTTTTTAGAGATGCCAAGGTGTAGGAATTGTGCCCTGCAGGAGTTTTTTCATGTGTCTGTAAACCTACTGATGTGAAACTCAAGAGTACTTTTTAGAATAGGATAAAGTCAAGAAAAGTTTTATTTCAGAATCCCATATTCTACACACAGAAGAAAAGTAGAAATGAGGCTAGGATTGTTACAGATTCCTAAATGTGACAAGACCGAACAACTTAAGGAACAACTGCCTCTCAAATACAAAACTTTGAAGCACACCAATGTATAACTAGTTAGTTAAAAAGCTGACACATGAAAATCATCACATCTCATCAGTGTCTCCAAACTAAGAAGTACCAACTATTGTGATATTACTGCCACAGAGAGGCAAAAGCTGCATAGACAGGATGTAACATGATTGACAAGGCAGAGGTTTACAGGGTCATTTATAGAAAGTCATAAAACTGAATGATTTCATGAAATATGGTTAAACAACAGCATAATATACCTTCATTGTCAATGGTAAATGGTTGATCACTGGTGAGTATCTCATATTTACAAACATCTCCATACTTTGGTGTACAGTCCCTGTCTGTTGCTTCAACACGAACAATCTCTTCATACAGACGGCCCTCATCCACCTGATATACATAAGATGGGTCCAAGAAAGTAGGAGGGTATTCATTGATATCCACAACAGAGATGTGAACAGTTGCACTGAAAAAGAAACAAAACAGCATTTTCATATCCAATCCAGATCACATAGAACAGTTATAGATATGATTCAACATTAGAATGCTGTATGTCTCCACAGGAACTCTCCTTAATACTGGCTTCATATAGACAAAGGAAGTAAGCTATAGCAGAATGTCGCAGGGACTGCTCATAGTTTGATGATGATTATGATGATGCTTGTTATTTAAAAGGACCTAACATCTAGGTTATCGGCCCCTAATGGTACAAAATGAGACAAAATGTAATGACAATTTGTAAGTACAAAACTCATCCACTGACCAGAATTTAAAACATGATGAGGAGGAATGAATGGATGAATATGAATTTAAAATAATCAGCAGATTCAGGTCACAATATTTAAAGTTCAAATAATTCCAAAATTAATCCCCTGACTTAGAATTCAAAAAAAGAGACGACAAACAATGATTATTAACTTACAACAATCAGTAGATTTGACCTCCAATGCCCTATTTCCCCAGAAACTATCTTAAAACAATAGTACATACTGACCAAGGGACTGCTTCCGAAGCACAATCCTGAATCGATGACGCTTGTTGTCTAAAGAGATCCAAATTCCAGGTCAATGGAATGGTACTTATTAGTAGAGTAAGAACAGTGGTATTTCTCATGTAGTGGTACTAATCATAAGTAACGTACACTTATGGTGTTCCACATATTGTGGTACTACTCACAGGTAATGTAATACGCACAGGTTACGCAGACCTATGGTGTTTCTCACATTACGGCGCCACTCACATGGTTTTCCTCACAGAAGTGCATCACAGGCAATGCAGACCCACGGTGTCGCTCATACAGTGGTACTAATCACAGGCAACACCCAGACCTGTGGTGTTTCTCACAATGGTACTAATCACAGGAAATGTAAGCCCGTGGTGCTCAGCATATAGCGGTACTAATCACGGGTACTGTAAAACCCATACTGATTCATCCTCTTGTCGCTACTAATCATAAACCTATTGTGGACCTAATATAGTGGTACTACTCGTAAGTAAAGCCGACCCATGGTGTTCCCCACGTGATGGTAATAATTACAAGTAGTCCCATGGTTCTACAAGAGGGAATCAAATATAAATGGGATTTTATTTTTTATTTAAATTGGTTTATTGAAAAACACAACGCAATTACAATTTATATTTCCACATAGTTTCCTGCTTTGGAAATGCATTTGTACCAGAGTATGGACAGCTTTTTGATGCCCTCATCATAAAAAGAATAGGATTGTGTCACCAGCCACTTGCGCAAGAAGTCTTCCACACTCTTGTCAACTTCAAATTGTTGCTCTCCTAGAGCTTCTTAAAGCGGTCCAAACAAATGGAAAGAGCAGGGCGATAAGTCCAGGCTGTAAGGACGATGATCAAGTGTAGTCCAGTGCATTTCCTGTAACTTGGAGACAGCTGCAGTATGGAGCCATGCATTGTCATGGAGGAGGATGACCTGTTGAATTGGTTGGTCCCTTCTTTTGCGGCGATATGCAACACTCACCTTGTTCAACAGCTCTCAGTACCAAGCAGCATTGATTGTGCGTTGCTCATGCAAAAAATCAATCGGTAAAATGCCCGCTTCGCCGATCAAAAAAACAGTTGCAAGGACCATGCCAGCTGACAGTCGAGTCTTGGCTTTCACTGGCGCTGCCTCCCCTTTCCTCTGCCACTCCTTACCGGCTTATTTGGATTCAGGAGTGTAGTGATGGACCCATGTTTCGTTGCAGGTGACTATCTGGCTCAAAAATGCATCACCTTCTTCCGCAAACCTTGCTGTAAGCCTCTGACAGACCTCCAAATGTCTCAACTTCAGATTTTTGGTCACAAGGTGAGGGACCCATCTGGAACACACTTTATGGAACTGTGATGATTGCTTGACAGCTCCCATAACCGAGTCCGACTTGTTCTGCAATTACCGCGTGAGTTGGCCGTGCAGTTAGGGGAGCGCAGCTGTGAGCTTGCATCCAGGAGATAGTGAGTTCAAACCCCACTGCCGACAGCCCTGAAGATGGTTTTCCATAGTTTCCCATTTTCACACCGGGCAAATGCTGGGGCTGTACCTTAATGAAGGCCACGGCCACTTCCTTCCCATTTCTAGGCCTTTCCTAGCCCAACGTCGCCGTAAAACCTATCTGTCGGTGCGACGTAAAACAAATAGCAAAAAAAGTTCTGCAATTTCTGATACTCTTGCCCATCGATCGTCGTCAATAATGTCTTTAACCCCACGAATGTTTTTGTCTTGAATGCTGGTCTGAGGACGGCAAATGTGTCACTGATTTTCCACACGTTCTCGTCCTTCCTTGAACTTTTTATGCCAGGCAAACACACGCGTCCATGCCAATGTTTGATCACCGAACTGTGCAGTAAATCTCTGGCAAATTTCCGCCGCTGTAACTCCTTCACGAGCAAGAAATTTTATAATTATGCGTTGCATAGTGGAGGGGTGCACCTGTTGTTCTGACATCGTGTTACTGACGAAACGGCAGGAAATATCTAACAGCACGCTCTTCCAACTCCTAATGGTCTTTCATAAGTATAGCAGAAGCGCAGTGGGCAACGACATAGTATGTGTCGTGTAAAATAATGTCAATTGAGGAATTGGCTAATACAACTCCTGTTAATCCACCGATAGTGAAGAGGAAAACAAATCCTAATACTCAAAGTTGATGTTCAGGAACAGAACTCCCGCTTATATTTGATTGATCTTCGTAATTCATTCATCCCTTGATCGCCCTTTTAGTCGCTTCTTATGACAGGCAGGGGATACTGTGACTATTCTTTGTCTGCATCCCCCCCACCCACAGTGCTCATAGTTTTGTCAGGATTATTACACAACTATTGATTTTTTAAATCCTCCAAATCATGATGAGGATTTGTGTTAATTAGTAATTATGCCTAAGTCTGACAGGCCAGAAGCTACAGTATGAATATGCATACAATGCATTACAAATTTAAGTTTTAGAGTATGGCTAACTTGACTTAATATGATTTAAAAATTATAATCAAAATATGAGGACCATCCAGAAATTAAACTTTTATATAGAAAAAAATAGACAGAGTGTTACATGAAAAACTTCAATGGCACACGATACAGCAATGTTAGACCTATTTTTCGACAACAATCACCACCAGTTCATGGTGTGGGTTACTGTAGTCACATCCTAGATCGTGAACCATGGGCAGCGGCTGAGTGGCCTAGTAAGTGGTCCTGAGAGTCGGGATACCAGTTGCTATGGAAAGGGAGTCGGCATCTCGGACATATTCTGAGTTGTGGCCCTCCTTGTGCTCAGGCGGCTAGGACTACACAATTCAACGGTGGTCCATAACCTGTTAGAGGAGAGATCCTCACTTGGACTATGTGCAAGTAGGGTAGCATCCTGCTTCATGAATTTACCAAGCTCAGAACATTTTAAGCAAGCCTTGGACCTATGGGAGTAACGGAGTCCCACTCCCATTTGACAGGCGAGAGACTCCTTGGAAACAACTTGGCGAACAAAATGGAATTCGATGGGGAGCTATCAATATTAATGGGGCTTATGGAAGAAAGAAAGTAGAACTGGCCGAGTCTGCAAAGGGGATGCATCTCGATGTGCTAGGAGTAAGTGATATTCGGGTAAGAGGAGATAACTAGGAAGAGATAGATTATAAAGTGTACTTGACGGGTGTTAGAAAGGGAAGGGCAGAATCTGGGGTAGGGCTCTTTATCAGGAATATAATTGCACACAACATAGTTTCTGTTAGGCACGTAAATGAGCGAATGATGTGGGTAGATTTGTCAGTTGGAGGAATTAGGACTAGAATTGTATCCGTGTATTCACCATGTGAGGGTGCAGATGAGGATGAAGTTGACAAGTTTTATGAAGCATTGAGTGACATCGTGGTCAGGGTCAACAGCAAGGATAGAATAGTGCTAATGGGCGATTTCAATGCGAGAGTTGGGAATAGAACTGAAGGATACGAAAGGGTGATTGGTAAATGTGGGGAAGATATGAAAGCTAATGGGAATGGGAAGCGTTTGCTGGACTTCTGTGCTAGTATGGGTTCAGCAGTTACGAATACATTCTTCAAGCATAAGGCTATTCACCGCTACAGATGGGAGGCTAGGGGTACCAGATCCATAATAGAATATATCTTAACCGACTTCGAATTCAGGAAATCTGTTAGGAATGTAAGAGTTTTCCGGGGATTTTTCAATGATACATACCACTATCTGATCTGTAGTGAACTAAGTATATCTAGGCCTAGGGTAGAGAAAGTGAAATCTGTCAGCAAACGAATAAGGGTAGAAAATCTCCAGGACGAGGAAATTAGACAGAAGTACATGGATATGATTAGTGAGAAGTTTTGAACAGTAGACAGTAAGCAGGTTCAGGATATAGGAAGTGCATGGGTGGCATACAGAGATGCTGTAGTAGAAACAGTAAGGTAATGCCTAGGAACAACTGTGTGTAAAGATGGGAAAAGGCAAACATCTTGGTGGAATGATGAAGTGAGAGCAGCTTGTAAACGTAAAAAGAAGGCTTATCAGAAATGGCTCCAAACAAGGGCCGAGGCAGACAGGAATTTGTACGTAAATGAAAGAAACAGAGCGAAACAAATAGTTGTTGAAACCAAGAAGAAGTCGTGGGAAGATTTTAGTAATAACCTGGAAAGGCTAGGTCAAGCAGCAGGGAAACCTTTCTGGACAGTAATAAAGAATCTTAGGAAGGGAGGGAAAAAGGAAATGAACAGTGTTTTGAGTAATTCAGGTGAACTCATAATAAAACCCAGGGAATCACTGGAGAGGTAGAGGGAATATTTTGAACATCAGCTCAATGTAAAAGGAAATCATCCTGGTGGTGTTGCGAACAGCCAAGCTCATGAGGAGGAGGAAAATGATGATGGTGAAATTATGCTTGAGGAAGTGGAAAGGATGGTAAATAAACTCCATTGTCATAAAGCAGCAGGAATAGATGAAATTAAGACCTGAAAGGGTGAAGTATAGTGGGAAGGCAGGGATCAAATGGCTTCATAGAGTAGTAAGATTAGCATGGAGTGTTGGTAAGGTACCTTCAGATTGGACAAAAGCAGTAATTGCACCTATCTATAAGCAAGAGAACAGGAAGGATTGCAAAAACTATCGAGGTATCTCATTGATTAGTATACCAGGCAAAGTATTCACTGGGACCTTGGAAGGGAGGGTGAGATCAGTCGTTGAGAGGAAGTTGGATGAAAACCAGTGTGGTTTCAGACCACAGAGAGGCTGTCAGAATCAGATTTTCAGTATGCGCCAGATAACTGAAACGAGAGGAATAGGCAGTTGTGTTAATGTTTTGTAGATCTAGAGAATGCATATGAGAAAGCATATGACAGGGTACCGAGGGAAAAGATGTTCGCTATACTGGGGGACTACGGAATTAAAGGTAGATTATTAAAATCAATCAAAGGCATTTATGTTGACAATTGGACTTCAGTGAGAATTGATGGTAGAATGAGATCTTGGTTCAGGGCACTTACAGGGGTTAGACAAGGCTGTAATCTTTCGCCTTTGTTGTTCGTAGTTTACATGGATCATCTGCTGAAAGGTATAAAATGGCAGGGAGGGATTCAGTTAGGTGGAAATGTAGTAAGCAGTCTGGCCTATGCTGACGACTTGGTCTTAATGGCAGACTGTGCCGAAAGCCTGCAGTCTAATATCTTGGAACTTGAAAATACTGTAGATGCAATGAGTATGGTATGAAAATTAGCCTCTCGAAGACTAAATGGATGACAGTAGGTAAGAAATTCAACAGAATTGAATGTCAGATTGGTGATACAAAGCTAGAACAGGTCGATAATTTCAAGTATTTAGGTTGTGTGTTCTCCCAGGATGGTACTATAGTAAGTGAGATTGAATCAAGGTGTCGTAAAGCTAATGCAGTGAGCTTGCAGTTGCGATCAACAGTATTCTGTAAGAAGGAAGTCAGCTCCCATACGAAACTATCTTTACATCGGTCTGTTTTCAGACCAACTTTGCTTTACGGGAGCGAAAGCTGGGTGGATTCAGGCTATCTTATTCATAATTTAGAAGTAACAGACATGAAAGTAGCAACAATGATTGCTGGTAAAAACAGGTGGGAACAATGACAGGAGGGTACTCAGAATGAGGAGATAAAGGCTAATTTAGGAATGAACTCGATGGATGAAGCTGTACGCATAAACCGGCTTCGGTGGTGGGGTCATGTGAGGTGAATGGAGGAGGATAGGTTACCTAGGAGAATAATGGACTCTGCTATGGAGGCTAAGACAAGTAGAGGTAGACCAAGGCGCCGATTGTTAGACTCAGTTTCTAACGATTTGAAGATAAGAGGTATAGAACTAAGTGAGGCCACAACACTAGTTGTAAATCGAGGATTGTGGTGGCGTTTAGTAAATTCACAGAGGCTTGCAGACTGAACGCTGAAAGGCATAACAGTCTATAATGATGATGTATGTATGTATGTATGTAATCACCACCAGAATTGACATACTCATCATATCGTGGGATCAACTTTTGTATGCTGGTGTCGAAGTCTGCTGTTGCCTGGCAAAGGAACCAGTACGTGACACTAGTCCTCAGGTCTCCGTTCGTGTGAAAATGCTGACCGGGGGACAGTAATTTCTTGAGGTGCAAGAACAGATGAAAGTCACTGGGAGCAAAATCAGGACTGTACGGTGGATGATCGAACACCTTCCAGCCGAACTCCAGCTGAACATTTGCTGAGTGCTGAGGCGTATGTGGACGAGCATTGTCATGGATCAGCACAACATCTGCATGGACCATTCCACACCTTTTGTTTTAACTGGCCCATTGCAATTTCCGAAGTGTTCCACAGCAACGGTCCGCATTCGCTGTTTCACCCCCGGGCAGGAAGTCAATGAGCAAAATGACCTTCCTGTCCCAGAACACAGTCCACATCACTTTCTGCACCGACACAGTGTTTCACAATACCAATATAAATGGTCCGTTATTGGACATTATAAATTTTCCAGCTAACTCATTCTTGGTTGCCAGCATTTCGCCCTCGTGTGCTAGGGTGGGCTCATCAGTTGGTACCTAGCACACCTACCAATACGCTGGCTAATGCATACCGTGGAGGCCACTGCGTAGGCTAACTGGAGCCACCGGCAGTGCCAATGCACTAAGAGACTTTGTCTATTTACCGGAGATCCACTGTGACACCAATGCACTGGCTGCTGCTTGGTTTCTAGGGTAAAGGGAGCAACCCCATCTCATTGCCCGTGAGAATGCTGTCGAGGAACTCATCACAGTAATCATGGTAATGCTGCAGAAATGGCAGTGGTACTCTTAAGTAATGCATGACAATTTCATTAAAGAAATATTGCAATACCTCCAGAAAATGGCTGCTGAATTCCGTAATCGTGAAGCGACGGTTCTCTATAATACTCTGACGCACCAGCTCTTCAGTGTCATCACTGATCAGGGACGGTCGCCCAAGGCCCTCTTCATCATGGACATTTTGATGACCTTCAGCGAAGTGCCTACACCAGCGACACACCATCTATTTGCTCATGATCTTCAGCCCGTAGACCTGACACAGCTGACAATGAATTCTGATTGGAGCTATGCTTTGTGCATTCAGAAACTTTATCACAGACCAAACCTCGTAGGTGACAGCAGAAAGAACACAAGCCGCCATTTCGAGCCACTGCTGCTGCGCTACTGACTTGTCCGACCGGTATATTGCTACGTCATAGATCTGTCGTGCATGCTCATACTTCCTAACTAAATATGTTAACTTTACAAGAAAAGAAATATGGCAACTCAATATCTGGATGGCCTACATATAAAGCTAAACATCTTGGTATATCAATTATATGAACCTACAATGTATGGCATTGCTTATATGAGCCCTTAAATCAAAAATCCCTAACAAATTAAGTACTATTGACTCCATACTTATCTGGTTAGTCGTTACTCCCCATTTGTTTTTAAAATTAGTAATATTCTGCTGTTTAGGCTGGGAGATAACACATGACAAGACTTTTATATTAACAAATACTTCTTAAAAATAGTCTTTTAGGTCTAATTGAATTTAGTTATTTCAACATATAGCACCAATAGAGACATCCTCCATTTACAGGTGGCTTTTATACAACATTACATAATAAATAAAAATAATGTTAATTGCTTTATGTCCCACTAACTACTCTTATACAGTTTTTCGAGACGCCGAAGAGCAGGAATTTAGTCCCGCAGGAGTTCTTTTACGTGCCAGTGAATCTACCGACACGAGGCTGACGTATTTCAGCACCTTCAAATACCACTGGACTTAGCCAGGATCGAACCTGCCAAGTTGGGGTCAGAAGGTCAGCACCTGAACCATCTCAGCCCTCAGCCCGGCATTATATAATAATGATATAGATGTTGATTCGCATAGGGGATCTGAAATATTTGTCCCAAATGAGTAAATTTATTCCCTACAGGAATCAACATCTATATCATTTGATGGCCAAGCAGGAATCAATTTTCGGTATTGAGACAAAGTCTCTCATAGTGCATTGGCACTGCCGGTAGCTTCAAGTCGCCTATGCAGTGGCCTCCATGGTATACACTAGCCATGCATCTTGGTAGGTGTGCTAGGTACCAACTGATGAGCCCAACCTAGCACACTGGAGCAAAACGCTGGCAACCAGGAATGAGTTAGCTGGAAAATTTATAATGTCCTATATTACATAAAAAGGAAGAGAATTTGGTAGAAATAACAAGAAGATGGTATTAAATTTTTAAAATTGGAGAAATAAGACAAAGTAAAACCAAACAATAATACAATGAATTCAGTATGCTTGTTTGTACCAGCATAGTTAATATAAATATTAATTTCACTACACACTGAAACATTTTTCTAAAATATTATTTTTAAAAAAAGACAGTCATTTCTTACTGACAAAATAATGAAATATTTGCTTCAAGTTCAGAGGATATTACCTGTGTGATACCACAGTTTCCACATGATGCACAGTTTCGAAGAGTCATGGTAGTCAATGCTCTCACTACACACAGCAATTTTGTCAAAATGATAATACAGTGGACGCAGTTTATTGTAATCACGGATAATGCTATCAACCGTATTATATAATCACTTTTATGAAGTCCCATACGGACAAATACTGAAACATTGAAAACCTTCCGTTTATTGTGATCATGAATTCGGTTTATGTTATCACATTTGTTTTCAAGGATTTCGTTCTGAAGTATGCCGAGTAGAGAGCATACAAAGAAAATGCTCCCAAATTTAAAAAAAAACAACCTTTTAATACTGCGCCTGTCTTGGAAGAAACAAGAAAATCTAATGTACAAACGAAGGCATGGTGAGCAGGACACTGATTTTGTCGCTGCTGAGAGGTGGATAGAAGAGTGGCCTAAAATTGCATCTGAATTCCCTACCGAGTATGTGCATAATGCTAATGAGACCGCACTGTATTATCGCGCCTTGCCTGAACACAGTGCTGAAGGCTGTAAAACCTCCAAGGAACGATTAACAGTTATGTTGTGCAAGTATGTTTGCTCCAAAGAAAAGACTGTTAGTGATTGGGAAAAGTAAGAACCCACTTGCTGGCATCAATAAGTTTCCAGTGGGCTATCATTCCAACTCTAATGCATGGATGATTGCCCTGATAGATACTGTACCGGGAAAAAGAATGTCTGTCTTTTGGGGCCGCTGACACTAGCTTGAAGAGCAAGGATGTGGCACCTAAACATTGGAGTTGATACAGAGTTGTTCATTGGAAATAAATTCATATCACCTTTCATACAAGTTGAGTTGAAGTGTTGTAGCAGGCTGGAATCTCCGGACTCCGGGATGGTTACTGGACATGGTCTGAACAGGAACCATACCCGTCCTGGATGTGAAGTTTTCAACGTTCTAAAATTTCTCGAAGTTCTAGGCGCACACGTTGCAGGGTTCGATCTCGCATGATAATACTGAGAGGTGAGACGTGGCACGCACACAAGTCCCCCGTATAGCATTCAACTCACTTGTAACACTGTTAAATAAATTAACTTTAACCTTTAAATATGCATTCACTCATTGCAAGTGGGATATGTTAAATTTTAATGTAATTGTCACTCGAATCTTGATTCAAACCCCTCGTTGAATCACAAAGGCTCATAAATTATCACTTGAAAGTAAGACAATTAAACTGAATATCTGACCACATGTTGGATGTCAGCCGAACTAATACTTGGGAAAATTATGTACAATTTATAATGTCAAGTTCACGATGCAAGTCTGTTAAAATTGGCATGACAGACTGGAACTTTCTATTAGATCAGTAATCTTTATCATCATAGTTCCTTACTTACTGACTTTGTCAATTTATAATCAGAACACAATCGTGAGCGCAAAACGCACAGTTTGTGTAAGCTCACGACATATTAGCATGTTCATGATAAATTAAGCAAATTTAATTGCACTCGGAAATGTCCTATTCCGTCTCTGAATAATTATCAAAATTATGTGCACTTGAAGACTTGCTCAGCACTGTCTTTAAATAATTATTAAAACTAAATGGCACTCGAAGAGAGTCTAATACTGTTCGTAAATAATTATTATGAAGTAGAAATTGTAAGTTCAAATATGGCACTGAAAAATTCTATATTCACTCGGAACTTCACAGGAGGAAAACATAAATTCAGATATGGCATGGGTATTCTATGTTTCCACAGTCTGTTACGATGACACAAGTTTAAACACAAGTTCAAATGTGGCACTCAGAAATATTCTATGTTCCCACAATTTCTTACGAAACACAAATTCAAACGTTGCGGAACACAAGTTCAATGTGGTATTTGGAAAATTAAAACACACTCAAGAAAGTTCTATGTTCCCACAGCTTGTTGTGAAACACAAGTTCAAATGTGACACTCGGAAATATTCTATGTCCCAAAGTTTGTTTAAGAAACACAATTCGAACACAAGTTCAAATGTAGCACTTGGAAGAGTTATGACACTCACGAGAAAAATTCTATTTTCCCAAAGTTTGTCACTGAAACACAAGTCCTAATACAGCACTTGAAGAAAATTATAAAGTTCCGCCTCCGCTGGAACCGAGCACTATAGATGCGAAGTCTCGTCGGACCAGAGATTCAGTCTGCCGCACTTGTAGAGCTCCACCCATCACCCGTATCGCAGAGATGGTGGAGTATTACTGACCCTGTAGCCTGGATTGCCCTCCTTTTATACCCGGAGCTGACGAAACATCTAGAAACGTGGATATTATCCATCTCTGAAACTCCCAAAGTATATGGTGGATTTGCTCCAGAATTTGATAGATTGCATCTGTTATGATGGCCTACACGTTGGCGGTGTAAAAACGACACCTTAACTCCAAGTAGACTTTTACACACGAGTCGGAACATTACCATACGTGGTCACGCCTGGCTGCATGAAGCTAGCTAGAAGCGGCTACGTCACGGCTGTGCACGTCAGCGAGTTCGCTGGGCTGCCTATCCCCCACCTCGCGTGTAGTTTAACACACATACTTCAAACTTGTTTTCACGTAGCGGTGTTTCCGGTACAATACTGAAGTGGGATAGTAGGCTGGACCGTAAAATAGTTTAGGTGGTTGACAATTGTACAGCAGACATTGTGAATTGTGAGCTCAAGAACACCAATATGGTTTTCTTACTGGCGAATATGACTTCATTAATTCAACCATGCGATCAAGGAATCATTCACGCCATGAAATGCACATAATAATTTAAAAAAAAAACAGAGTACTCACATAAAACTAATGCCAATGTCCTTGCCAAAACAACCAGCCTTCTCGATACCCTGCATCTTCTAGCCATGTCATGGGATAGTGTCTCAGCACATACAATAAGGAACTGTTTCTGGCAAGGGGGATTTTTAAGGGAGTTACCAGAAGCAAAGGAGAATGTTGAACAAACTGAGGTCATCCTGCCTGCCATCTACTATGCTTCACGACAGGACAGGATTGCAAGACAAAAGGAGCATCTTGGACAGTTTTGCAGACACGTTTGAAAAGTATCACTCACCTGCCGCGCTAAGTGTAATCTGTCCACTTCGTCCATGTGTGATATGGGCCTGACCTCAACAGCGACCTCTCCAGCAGAGGTATTTTCAATTCTTGCATCTTTCCCTAGATATTAGGCCCGTTTAAACAACAAGCATCATCATCATCATCATCATCATCATCATCTTCATCTTGCATCTTTGGATACCTCCAAATCATTTGGTCCAGATGACGTACCCGCAATTGTTTTGAAATAATATGTATCTGAGTTTGGTAAGCCACTTAGCATCATAATGAATATGTCACTCTCGTCGGGGTATTTTCCGTGTGAGTGGAAGAAATGTTACGTCATACCAGTGTTCACGAAAGGAGACAAAATGGTGTTAGATAACTATAGGCCTGTTGTTATTGTCCCTGATTTCAAACGTGGCAGAGAAGATCGTGTATAAGAGATTGTACAGTTCAGTTTCACAGTATATTAACATTTTCACGGCTGAGTTTTGATGACCAGCCGAGCCCTCTGGGTCGTTTTTTTAAAAAGGAAGACGCACTTTTACAGATACATTTTTACCAATACTATTAATGGAATGCATATCATCCTCTCAGGCCCGCAGCCCAATACGCGGCTGGGGATGAAGTGAGGCCGGACGCCCTTTCTGATGCAAACCTCAGTTGAGAAGTTGAGATGAAATGAATGATGGTGAATGAAACTGGGTAAGGAAGTGGAAGTGGAAGGAATCGGCTGTGCCTTATGAATAGGAACTGTACCGGCATTTGCTTGGGAGTGCAAAAGAGAAAACACACCAAAAAATAATAATAATAATAAATAAATAAATAAATAAATAAAATTGCAGCACAGTTGACGGTGGGGTTCGAACCCACTCACCTGCCGAGTGCAGAGCTTGGCTCCATAGCCGTAGCATGTTAATATGCGCGGCTACTCCACTCGGTGATACTCTTACTGAAATATAATGTAAAATCGTTGATCCAAGAACAGGTATTATCAAAATCATTTACATTTGTGGAAAAAAGTTATCTGAAGAGGGGTGACAATTCCGCACGAGATTTATTATTACTACTTTGTCTCACACTTTCTTGTAGTTCAATATCGCCACATATATATTCTCCATCTTCATTATCAAAATATAGCTCTCCAGAATCACTATTTATGAGGAAACATTCAATTTCTTCGTCAACAAGAGATGAACGTATACTTCAAGACGCCATGGTGGCTACACATTAGCGGGAAAGATGTTCCACTCCAACGAAGCTGAAATAACACTAGATCGCTTTCAAAACACACAAAATGGAGTGGTATATCTGCTGTAGAGAACTTCTTTGAGCATTTGCATGGAATCGCAAAGCATGACACTATATTGCATTCATTTGTGAGATCGGTGAAGTACACACTGCACGAAAACGTATATATACGGGTTTGGTGGACGAGGCACGGCGATCAGTAACATATATATACAGGTTTGGCACTGAATGGGTTAATATACCTCAGCACGGTTTTGTACAGAAACATTCTACATGTCCAATATGGTGGTGTATATCAATTTCATTTCAGAATCTCTGTATAAAAGGCAACAAGTGGATGTTGGTTACATGGACTTCTCCATAGCCTTCGTTTCAGTTCATCATGATGCTCTACTCATCAGATTGTCAGCATACAGGATAGGAGGAAGTGCCCTGGAGTGGATTAGAATCTATCTCACTAACAGGGTTTGCATAGTAAAATCTGATGTCAAAGCCGTACTATCCTACTTCCGGTATCTCCCAAGGCTCTTTACAGGGCCCTCTTTTCTTTTTCATATTCATAAATGATATAATGTTTACACAACACAGTAATTGCCTTCTCTATGCTGACAATCGAAAGACCTTTAAGGTGGTGAATAGTGAGTTGGACTGGAAGTTGCTACAGTCTGACTTAAACCGACTGAATAACTGGTGTCAAAAGTGGCTACTTAGTATGAATACTTCAAAATGCAATGCAATTATATTTTCACATAAGCTGGAACCAGTAAATTACCCTTACGATTTATGCAATTTTCAAATAGATTGTGTGAATGAAATAAATGATCTTGGTGTGACACTTTCAAACTGGCTTGGGCTTTCTTTTGAGAAACATTTAGAAAAGATTTCTTGGAAAGGGTTTAAATTACTTGGCTTTCTGACAAGAAACTGCACCGAATTTGTTTCTCCTAGAACTCTGATAACTTTGTTTTGCACTCTAATGAGGCATTGTTATATTATTGTTGCGAGGTGTGGCTACCTTCTCAACAGTATTTAATACAAAACTTGGAAAGAATCCAATTAAGATTCATTAAATGGATCAGCTACAAAGGTTTGAGTATTTCTCTCTCTTGGATTAAGAGTCTTTTTGTGAGACTATGAGTATGGGGACATTGCACTCACGCCGCAGATGTGCCAGTGCCCTCTTTCTTTACAAGTTTCTGACGAATAGAGTGGATTGCTAAACATTATTGGAGTTGATTCCATTACATGTTCCTCATCGCAATGCTAGGCAAAAGTATACTTTCCATCTGCCTGAAGTGAGAACTGTGGCTCGGGCAAACTCATGGCAGCTGAGGGCACTAAAATCACTTAACCCATTAGAGCATAAAGTTAATTTTTTGTTTTATATCAATTTATCTACACATTTCCACCCTTAATAATTGCAGAAATACGTTCCAACAATCAGAAAGTTCATACAAGTGCTAGTTTTATTTATACAGGCCGTCTGATATAATGGACGCTATGCACTCAGGTCAGTACAACAACACTAGTTACTCAGCATTATATTGTACAATAATGTTGCAAGCTAGGTAGTGAGAGAGTTAGATTATCTTATCCAATTTACACTGTAAAGTAGATGTACAATTTCCACTAAGGACTTATCACAATACTGTATACACTCTTTATCATTATGTATTTACTGATTATGATATCCACAGAAGCATTTCAGGTGAAGTCCAAACTGGTCAAGCTGATCCACTCTTCAGATGCCACTGTAGGACTTGAACAGACACTTGCGGTACAAACACTTTGCATATTTTTTTTAAATGCTGGAGCAGCTTGATGTCCCACTGTTTGTAGTTCGTACCAGCAGTGACAACACTGTTGTCATTCCAGTGCACCAGCAATGCACCACCAAAACTCCTGCAGTTGTATGATCCCTTTCTTCTTTTTTCCTGTCTGCCTTTCTTTGAAGGGGGCATAATGCGGAAGTTTATTCCAACAGAGAAATAATGAAACAATTGATGTAACGTGCCTATTAGCGAAAATTGAGCTGCAATTCAGAGATCACAAGGAGCATAAGGAATGTCTTAACTGGGGAAACTATGTTGAATTCTTGCAATTACTATCGAAATATATTATGAAACTCGACACATTTATAAAATGCAAAAGTATTCAAAGGCACACGAAATCTAATCCAAAATATTAAAAACTATGAAATAAAAGATGCACCTTTAGTTGCATAATGCTTGATGAAATTACAGACGGACCGAGCGAGTTGGCTGTGCGGTCAGGCTCGCGCAAGTGTGAGCTTGCCTTTGGGAGATAGTGGGTTCGAATCCCACTGTCAGCAGCTCTGAAGATGGTTTTCCGTCGTTTCCCATTTTCACACCAGGCTGTACCATAATTAAGGGGCCATGGGTTACTTCCTTCGCACTCCTAGCCCTGTCTTACCCCACTGTCGCCTTACGACCTATCTGTGTCAGTGCTACATAAAGCAACTTGGAAATAAAACTCCAGATATTGCAAAATTATAGCAACTTTCCACAGTAATTCGTTATGTAAAAGAGCGCGAAACTCAGGAAATATTTTTAAGTTTCACTGACGTCAGCAAAGATTGATTAAGCTGCTGCTGTGTTAAGTGAAGTAGTCTTCAAACCCCATTTGGATTTTCAATGCGAGGACAAGCTCGTAGCTCAAGGGTACGGCAGGGCAGCAACATTTTCTGCCCACATAAATTGTCTGCAGGCACTGGTGAAGAAAAGATGCCCACATCACTTTTCGTACATTGTTATACACATCAGCTTAACTTAATCTTGTCCCAGTCAGTTAATTTCGTAAAGGAATGGAATATATTTTTTAAGGCTTTAAAAGAAAACCCCATTTTTTCTTTCTCATTTCTCAAAGTGTATGCATGCAATGAATTCATCAGAAGTAAAGAAGTGTTATCCAGCAGTTGATGCAAGTATAATGGACTAGTATAATTTGGAAACAATTCTCTAACCCATGGGTAAATAATGGAAATATCGATTGTTATATTATTATTATTATTATTATTATTATTATTATTATTATTATTATTATTATTATTATTGTTGTTGTTATATCCGGACTTTATTTGGTATAAATCATGGTCTTATTACTTGTGTATTATTTGTGAAGTTATCTCATGCAACGTCTGAGCACTGTATGTATATTAATATGAGTTTATTTAATGTAAGAACACGTAATTAATAGTATATAATTTATTATTACCCATATATATTGTTACCGTGTTTTTGTGGTAGTTATGCGTGAAAGAAGGTGCGGGTGTGAACGGGTCTCAAACTACGAAAGTAAAATTAATTTAAAATTTAACCAGGTTATATTTTCTTTTCAAAAACAAAGAAATAACAAGCATGGCAGGTACAAAGTAGCAAGTCAAAGGGTAGTTACAATATTTACAGGATTTGGGCTTCGAGCCCTGAAAACACAATGCTTGGGCAATCAGCTCAGTTTTACCTCCAAACACAAGTTTCAACAAAGGGGCAGAAAACCCCATTCATGCCTAGGAGCCCTAGCTCCAAATTACACTGAAAAGCCTCCACGAGGCATACAACACTCAATTTACAAAAGAGCCACTCGCTCTCAACTTTAAGCCTCTCAAAGGCCACACCGAACTCCACCTTCAAGTTGTCCTCGCTGGACATAGACACAGGGGTAAAATACCCAACCTACTGAGGTCTATTAAATGAAAAGAAGGTTGATTACATGACCTCTAAAATAACAATTTGAGAGGAGGCGAACTTGCACTCCTGATAGACTTGTTTTTTTTTTTTTTTAAACCCAATCTGGCTCTAGGCCACTAATGCAAGGGCTAATCCCATACTACAGAGGTGACTTTAGAAAAGAACAATTTGTATTACGTTAACGAAGAATAGGTTGAGAAAATAAGTTCACCTCAAAACAATATGAGTGGGAGCTTGAGAGGGTTAGCACTCTCTATCCCAATATGCAGCTTTAAAAGAGAATAGATGAAAAGAGTAGTTACATTTTAGGAAAAGGTTACATAGTGGAAACGCTTCGAACCCGCCCCGAGAGTTAAACTGCCGACCTAGCAAGAAAAGAAGTTATTAAGAGGCCATTACCTGGTGTTGAACAGCTGGAGAAGAAAGAGGCGCTTCCCGCCCCCTGCTATGTACTTTACACACTGAAAGATGGAACAGAAGTGGCCCGGAGACCCTAAAATCAGCAGTTTATATACTCTCGCGGAAGGTTCTAGGCGTTAGGGGAATGAGAACACCCTCCCACGAGGATTTTATTGGTTCATCAATAAACCCCCTACACAATACTAAGAAGAAACACATAATTGGTGGAAAATTAATTTAAGAAATTCGGGATAGGCTAGATTTAAAACAAGGGGAAAGGAGGGGTTAATATTGCCAACTTAACCAATGACTGAAAAAAATTTAGCAAAGACAAACATTTGAAATAAAAATTTCTCCAACAAAATAGTTCTTTGACTTCGCACTAGGGTGCACTATTGTTGATCTTCAGTAGTGTCCTCTAGAAGAGAAAGTTCACACTTCTTACTTCAAGCGAAACAAAAACACATCAAAAATGACACAGTTCAAAAACTCAAAATTTTCCACGTGGTGACATCTTCTGAGAAAGTAGAGAATTAATAGCGTAGATAAAGTTCAGACTTCCTCCAGCAGAGGAGTTTCAACTGGCGCAAATTTTAAATTAGCGGCGTGGAGGTGTACCGCCCGGTACATATATGATGTATAAATCCACTGCAATATTGTGCAACACACAGTAATAGTCCAAAACAACATATATTTGGAACTAAAGAGTTACAGAAAATTCCATTCATTGTAAGTAAGTTATTGGAGACTCTCAAAATTACGAGAAAACATGTATCATATTCTTCCACAAGCCTGGCCAAGCAATGTATATAAAGGGGCATTCTTGAGTGGAGTTGTTTTAGTAAGAGCTGTGAGTGCAAGTCGTTAATCGAGTATGTGAATTTGTTGCGCTGGTAGTGTTGACATACAAGTGTTGCAATATCCTTATTCTTATTCGTAGCAGTGTTTTGTTCATGATGGCAGTTTATTAGTTTGTGTGTGTATAATGTGTAAATAATTTGTAAATAAAACAGTGTACACAACTGACAGCATTTCGTGTGTGCATCTTTGTGGTTACAACACAGTGGTTACAACAAGGAAGTACAACTCCAGGATTGTGAATGCATTATATGAAAATAAAATAGAACTTATCACAATTGTTTGATTGTTTATAATCCAGACAAATGGGGTGTGGACACTTTCATTTCTGCTAAAGTTCTGCTGAAGTTAATTTAACATCTTTGAAGAATTTTAGCTTTTCTTTCCTTCTGGAAATTGGAAGCCATATTTTTTCACTCACTGACACGTTATTCAACATTCTCAGACTCTTTCGATGAGAAAGTAAGCAAGACCATTTCATGCATTCAAGAATATCGTAATAATGTTTATGCAATGCATGCAAGAAGTACTGAAAATGAACCTCCTGGAAAGCTCTGTCAGGAAAATGAATCTAATGTTCCTACAATAAGATATCTGCATATTCAAAATGAAATCATTAATACCATAGTATGTCAAATAGAAGTTAGATTCCATGATTTAGAAGAAATGCAATTTATTTAAGTAACTGACTCAAAGAAGTTCCAGTCCTTTGAAAACAAATTTCCTGAATGTCTGGATATCAGAAATCAACTTACAAACTTACATGATCGAGACAATAGGCTTACAGCTTACCCATCAGGTTCCACAGCATCGTATGGTGAAGTGTAGCAATATTTTTACATTATTGTTGTCATAAGCGGGACATGTTTTGCCCTTAATTTTTTTTTTTTTTAAGGCATCTTCAGCCGCTGTTCCTACTACCTAAGATCAAAATGGCCAGGATCATGATTTTGCTTAATACAGTGGAAACTCCCTTCTGCGGATACCGTCGGTTCCGAGGAAAAATGTCCGTTACGAGAGGTGTCCGCTAAAAGAAGTTTGTAAAAATCTGACATTTTAACGGCAAAGAACATCCACTTTAAATATTAGCATACATATCTTTATTTTTATTATTCTAAGTCATTTCTGTGTTAGTATTTTATAGAGAGTTATTGTCAGTGATTTTACATCATTACAAACATTACAGCTTCGTGAAGTAATCCATTCTTACTCATGTTTAACATACAACTGAACTGCTATGGTACTTTTGTCTCACTAATTAGCGCCTGTACTGTCTTTTCCTTCTCAAGTTGACTACCTGAGCTCGACTTTATCAGCGACAATCCGAGTTATGAATAGAATGATGCAAGAAGGGAAGAAAATCCCCAGGTAAGTTGTGATTCAACAGTCTCTGGCAGCATTTCTGGGCAATTAGAATTCTCGGAATAGGTCTGTACACCACTAGGAAGAGCTGCATTCCGATGTACCTCCTCTCCCCTTGCTCACGAAATAGTACAAACTTTCAAAAGGTATTTCCTTATGTCTGAAGAATGGTTTTAAAAGAAAGGATGGCATGTGGTCCGGCGTAATAAATTGTCCGGCAACGAGTGAGGTGTCCGCTTAAGTCAAGTGGACGGGACAAATTACGATGTCCGCTGTCCGGAGTTCGAGGTGTCCGCTAAAATGAGGCCAATTTAACACTTGTCTTATGTAAAATAAAATCGGTTCTGAGGAAAATTGTCCGTATAGGGAGGTGTCCGCTGAATAAGGGTGTCCGTTACGGCAGGTTCGACTGTAATATGAAGGGCATATTGTATTGTTTTACACTTTATTATTTTCTACCGAAATGAAGTACATTACACATCAGTTGTTACGTCCACCTTCTCCACATAATCTCCTTGTAACTGTATGCACTTTTGCCATCAATGTGTCAGTCTCTCCAGACCTTCCTGAAACCATTCTTTCAGAATGCTGCGTACCCATGCCTTTACAGCTGTGTCCAGGTCTGCAAAACAGCGACCACGCAGAGGTTTCTTCATGTTCCCGAACAACCGATGGCACCGTTCGACATTTCTTTGGCGGTGGACTGCCCTAAGCTTCCATTGCATCGACTGTTGTTTCGTTTGTGGCTCATGGTAATGGGGCCATGTCTCATCACCAGTCACAAGCCTAGCCATGAAGTCGGCTGGATCTTGATCATGGCGTTGCAAAAGTTCTCTGCACACGTCCACACGCGTCTGCTTTTTGTCTGCAGACAAGAGTCTAGGCACCCACGTGGATGACACCTTCCCCAAATGTAAGTGGCCGTGCACAATCTGCTGCAGGGTGTTTTGGTTAATTCCCGTGTCTGCCTCCATTTCCGTAAATGTGATGCATTTGTTTCCTTGGATGGCCTGTTCCACCCGGGCAATGTTGGCTGGTGTTGTCACTGTCACATTCCTTCCAGAACTAGTTCCCTTGACCACCAAAGTGCGTCCTGCTTTCCAACCTTCCACCCAGTTGTAAACTGTCTTCCGTGACAGCGCATGTTCTCCACAGACTGCCACCAAGCGCCGATGAATTTCTGCAGTGGTCACACCTTCTTTCCATAGGAACCAAGTCGTATAGCGCTGTCCCTGACGGTTGCTTTCCATGTTGTTTGCTCCTACGCTGACAATGTTATGAAATGGCTATGACGAGTGCATTCACTGGCCCCTGTGTGTGTGTGTGTGTGTGTGTGTGCTGCTACCAAACGGTGGAACAAGACACTAGTTACGCGCCATCACGTTCAACAATGAAATGTGAACCATACCCGGACATACAAAAAATAAAGTGTAAAACAATATAGTACGCCCCTCGTAAAATACTGAAAATGGTTAAGCTGACATCAATTGTTTTAACTAAAAATATTTTTGTGTATTATGTGTTCTGTAGAAACATCCAGCTGATGTGGATAGTTGTGACTAGTGAATTGTGTTAACATGTATCATACAAAAAAATCAATTAGCTTGTATACAATTGCTGTGTCTAAAAAGGGTGAGTTTACAATTATTGTACATTTGATCAAAACATAATGATGTCCTTTAAAAAACTTGTGCGATTTATAACTTGTAATAAAGTGCAGCAAGTCATTTGTCACTGCCTCTCTACAATGCCCTGAAACTATATAAAATACAGGAAAATAGTATCAAAACTAAGAAAAATGTCTTAAATTCTGCTGCATTTCCACTTATTAAGCCGTGTAAGTATTTCTTCATCAAATTAATTAAATATTAGGCAATATAATCTCCTACATATATTTCAGATGTTTAGTTTTAATCTTAATTTATCCTCAGCATTAAAACGTATCTTAGGTTTCTCTTATGTATTCTCTTTCCTATTAGTATAGCCTATGTTTCTGAAATGTTAGAAGTAATATTTTAATCTCCTAGATGTTTAGTTTTTAATCTTCATTTAGCCTCAGTATGAAAATGATTCTTTACGCTCTTTATGTAATCTTGTTTTTAAATTGTGTATATTAACTAATACCAGTACATTTAAGTAGCAGTGGCTTGTTACTAGCCCAAGTCAAGGTCTGGAAGTGGATGCCTCACCCACACATGCTAGAGAGGCATCCATGGTTCCTCCACATGGGTGATACGGTGGTTCAGGTGAAGTGGGGCTGGTGACTGAGGTGAAGGCTCACTGCGGGGTGCTGAAACCAACACATCACTTTGCTCTACGTAGCCTGGACGAGCCGCGGGTTGGGAAAGGGGCGATCCCAAACTAGGGGGAAAGTCATGGCTGTGAACTCAGTCATGATAATGCCAAGTGGAGACCACGTGAGTAGGCCTACTGAAGGGGGAACAAACCTGGCTAGGTTCGGGCCAAGGGCGGACCGCTGGATGGACGACTGAGGGGCGAGGTCTCTGCTACGGAGAGCCCGAGTTGCGAGAGGACAATGTCTGGCTGTATGCCTCACCACGGATGGTGAAAACGCTCAGGACCCTAGAACGGGCAAAAATCCTATGATTGATTGAAGTACGGATGCTTATAAAGAACCAATTTCAAAAATTTCGACATCAAGGAAAGCCAAGGAAGCTCCAGTAGAGCAGATCCAGGAACAAGCTCAAGAAGAAAAAATGGAGACAGAAGTCCCAATTGGACAGGCCGTCACCGACTCAAAACAAGAAATGGCAACAGAAGCTCCAGTAGAGCAGGCTGCTGTCAAAATCAATCAGCATGATACCAAACTTTTAACACTAGAGGGTGCTGAATACCACTTCAATTGATAAGACAGGTAGGACAGTCGTTTTAGCCCTTGGTGAAAGAGACTTTGAAGAGCTCAAAAAGAGAAGCCTTAAGGCTAAGCTCGGACTTGGGCAGATCAAGTTTCAAGTCATCAGGGGAAAAACGAAACCCAATGTTGATAAAGATGGAGCTGAAGGTTCTTCAGGCCAACATTCAGCATAAAAAAGCAGCTGCGGTTAATTTTGCAAGGAAGTTCAAGTCCGAGGCTATTGACATGGCCCTTATTCAAGAGCCATGGGTAGTCAAGGGCACAGTAGCAGGACGGGCGGAATCTGGAGGTAAGCTGATGTACGATACATCAGAAATGACCAGAACATGTCTTCTTGTGAACAGGAAATAAAAATGTCTTATTTTGCAGGAACACTGTTCACGGGATTTAACGGCAGCCAAGATTAAACTTGGAAATTGGGAGGGACCCCGAGAAATAACCATAGGCTCTGCATACCTCTCATATGACTGAACTAATCTGCGCCCATCAGAAGAAGTTGAGAACCTAATTTGCAATGCAAAGAGGAAAGGAGAACACCTAGTCCTTGGAGCAGATGCAAATTCACACCACACGACCAGGGGCAGCACGAACTGCAATGCCTTAAGAGGTGAGTCTTTACTAGAGTTTATTATTGGAAATGAGTTGACGATATTAAACCTAGGAAACAAGCCTACATTTATAAATAAAAATCGTAAGGTAATAGACGAATAGACATTACACTAAGCACCACACATATAAGACTGGAAGGTGCTGGAGGAACCATCATTGGCAGGCCACCAGTACATCCAATTTGCAATAGATGCAAGACTATGTGGGACTGAGATGTACAGAGACCCAAAAAGAACAAAATGGGACAGATACAGAGAAGTTCTAGGGAAGGCTGTACAAAAAATTCCAACAAATGTGAGAGGACAGAAAGAATTGGATGAGGCAGTGGAACTATTAAAAGAGGCCATTATAGACTAATTCCATGAAAACTGTCCTCTCAAAGGAAAGAAAAACACCAAAAAAATTAAGGTGGTGGAACAACAAACTAGCCAAATTGAAAAGAGAGGTTAGGATGTTGTATAGAATATCATCTAGAAATGGTATGTGGGACGTATATCATAGGAAACTCACTGAGTATAACCTAGATATAAGGAGAGCAAAACGAAAATCTTGCGAGACTGTTCTGTGAGAAAGGGGAATCACACACTGAAACAACAAGGCTCCAGAAGGTTCTGAAAGCAACTCATATAAATCTAGTGGGGACACTAGAGAAACCAGATGGGTCATTTACTCAGGCGGGGAGGGACACGCTGGCGTGTCACTTTACTGAGGCTGAGGAGATGACAGAAGAAGAAATGTTTGGAACAGAGGCTGGAGCTCGAAGAGCAGACTGGAACTGTGCCAACAAAATAATAAAACATAACCATGTAAAAATGGGCAATCGACACGTTTCATCCTATAAAGGCTCCGGGGCCAGATGATACTCTCCCGATTCTCCTACAGGAAGGGCGGGAGATACGCGTCAATACCCTGACGGACCTTTTCAGAGCTAGTCGAGCAAGGTCCGTGTCAAAATCATGGTCTGAAGCTAAAGCAGTATTCATATCTAAGCCTGGAAGGGCAAATTATGTCCAAGCCAAAGCATACAGACCATTGTGTTTAACGTCATTCACGCTGAAAAGCAGTGGAGAAAATTCTGGATAAATATATTAGAAGAACGGTGCAACTGAACTCAACGTTATATGAAAATTAGTTTGCATACAGACCTGGCAGATCCAGTGAAGTAGCACTCCACCAGTTGGTTTGAAAACTAGAGGAAAGCCTAGAATATAAAGAAATTGTACTGGCGGCATTTCTAGATATAGAAGGAGACTTCAGCAATACAAAATATTACTCTATAATCGAAGCATTGGAAAAGAGCAAAGTGAGTAAAACCGTCGTCAAATGGATTAAATCCATGTTAGACAGAAGGAAGATAAAAGCAACCCTGTTTGAAGAAACGTTGATGGTTAGGGCCACCCAAGGCTGTGCTCATGGAGGAGTTCTTTCTCCTCTGCTGTGGAACCTTGTGGTGAACAAAATCACAGCTATGCTCAATGAACAAGGTTTTTATACACAAGGATACACAGATGACCTAGATGACCTAGTGATTGTGGATGAGTGTTATCCAGGACCTCATGCAAAGATCACTTAAACTTGTGGAGAACTGATATCGGGAAGAACAACTATCAGTCAACCCGAACAAAATAACTATGGTCCCTTTTACAAGGAGGAGGAAATCAGAGGGAAAGAGATCACTGAAGATCTTTGGGCAAGAGTAGCAGGGGACTACTTTGAGGGTCCTTAGGCCCAGGTTTGTCGTGTCAACTTTATGTGTACTGTGTTGTCATTCTTTTGCACCGGGCAAGGCCATTTTGCCCGGTACACTACCATTATAAATTAGTGTTACGATATTCCAGTGCTATTCGTTGTCCACACGTGTAGTTAACACCTTGTCCTTTCATCTGTACATGTCACATTTTCCAACCGGATTGGTATCTTCAAGAAGAAAAAAAAATAGTTGCCAGGATTGGAGCAAAAGTCATGGCAACTATTTTTTTTCTTGTAGATATGGGAAAGGATCACAAACGTGTATGTGTCGTGTGGAAGTTCTGCAGGCATAGTATGTATGCAGAACAACAGATGGCTTTGTGATAGCTGGTAGTAGCGTAGCGAGGGCTGCGAAATCAGTCAGTTGGCGAGTGCCATGCGAGATGGACGTAACCCGTGTTGAGCAGCGCACTTACATCAAAATAGCCATTCTCCGATGGAGAAATGTGATGGAATGTCACAGTGAATTAGTGGAAGCCCTTGGGAATAACGCCGTACAGTAGCACGGTGGGCAGGAAAGTTTCAGCAAGGACGTGTGTCAATCAGTGATGAGCAATGTTCGGGACGACCTGTCAGTATGCGGACTGACGTCGAAAATGCCGTCATCGAGCAGCTCCTGGGTGAAGACAGACGACGGACGTTACTGGAGTTAGAGAGGGCAAGTGGCATCGAGAAACGCACCATCCACAGAACATTGCGTAATGAGCTGCAACTGCAAAAAATCGCATTGCGGTGGGTACTGCATGCACTGACGGAAGTTCAAAGGTGGGTGCGCTATGCAATATGCTCCGACCACCTTGCACGCTGGCAACAGGACGGTGATCAATTCTTGTCATGAATAATCGCCATCGATGAATTTTGGACCAGGGCATACGAACCTGAACTGAAACGTCAGTGCGCGGAGTGGCGACATGCTCGATCACCAAGGAGGCAGAAGGTCCGTCAGAATCCTTCCCCAGTCAAATTGATGGTGATCGTCGCGCATGACGTCAGGGGTGTCAATAATCTGATCAAAAATTAGATGTATGGCTTTTCAGGCATTTGCTCTATTAACCAGCGTTTCGTCTTAGGTCTGACACTAGACTCATCAGAGTGGGATGTGTCAGACCCTACCCACTGACGCTGGGGTGTATGCAGGTGAACTTATCAGAAGCCTATTTAAGAGGCACAGTCTGATAACTGCATACAGGAGATAAAACTCCACAGTGGAATTAATGCCCGCCTAGCAATTCCGAATGGAAATTCTAAGTTCCCATGGAGGGAATTTCGATATTTTTCCACCAATAAAGCATATCAAAAATCTGATCAAATGTATGGTTTTTCAGGCGTTTGCTATATGGCCTATGCTGCAATCATTTGGTGGCAGAAAGTAAGTCCAGGAAAAGTTAGTAGTAGATTGGATAGCCTACAGAGAACGGCATGCATAGCCATAACTGGGGCTATGAGAACTACGCCGACAGAAGCCTTGAATACTTTACTAGACCTCCCATCACTATGCAATTTCATAAAAGGACAGGCTAGAATGAGTTCATAATATAGAATGGCACAATCAGAGTGCTGGAATGCACAAAGGCCCAACAGGACAACATGTCGCAGACTATAAACACAGTTTTACAAACATCGATAACGATATGCAAATCCTAAACATAAACCCCAAGGCCCCCTGCTCAACATAACAGAAGAATTTTACATCACTCTAGATCAGTACACCAATCCAAATTACAACATAAATGAAATAACAGATAAAACTAACATCTTCAATACAGTTATCCCCGCCCTAAAATACCCTTACCTTAAGTTAATCGATAAACAGAACGTGACACGCAACAGAAAAACACCAAACAACACACCCAGCTCCACCCCTACCCCCATAACAACAACTCTCCCTACCCCTCCTTCCCTCCCCCTCACAGCAGCTAGTATGAACCCAAGAAGAACACGAAGTAGTACATTACAGGCTCGCACGTCAAACACAACTCAGCTACACCAACAACAGTAAGTACATATTCCAATTCACACACATAACCCTTAGACATTCCTCCAACACGATATCACTTATAACTCAATCTTATCTTCCACAGATAAACATAACATCAATGCACAGCTATAAATGGGAAAGGAGCCACTACTTTGAACCCAATGTCATCCAAATTTACGGACGCCACAGGGCAACATGAATTGGTTCCAATAAAAGGGCAACACACACAGCAGAGCTGAACATATTTTAGTTGAATTTCATCCATACATTTGGCACCTTTTTAAAAATTGAAAGTGTTTTATCCCACATATAGACAGGAAGACAAAACTTTTTACCCATGCAATTTTACAAACTCCAAGAATAGCAGCTGAAGTGTACAACTGTAAATAAGACTTAAATACGGAAGTTATTCGATGTATTGACCAACAAGCAAGAACGAATGTTCATATGCATGAAGTGTTTTTATATATTGTATTTATCTTGTACATATATATGTTAGTTTAAGTAAAGACATATTTTATACACTAATTTTAAGACCTTCAACATAATATTTTAGACATACAGTTGCAATATTGTACAGAACGACATATACGCCAGTTCACTCTAAGACGTGCCCCATTTGTATGTGACTAAATGTACATCATCATCATACAGCATTCCTTTAACAACACAATCTTAATCAAAGCTTCATTATATAAATATGTATGTATGGTTCAGCTGAAGATGACCTTGTATATGAGGTCGAAACTGGTCCTGTAGTTTAATATATGCAATAAATAAGTATTGATTGGTGGAAATCCTCTCCTATTTTTAAACAGGAATGTTAATCGCCAGTTTATTAAGTGGGATAAGTTAAGGGATCTAAATCAACGTGCAAGTGCCGATTTATGAAAATCAACTCCCCTCCCTCTGGAATGACCGCAAATGACCCACGCGGGAAGGCACATCATCCATAAATACGAGGGACTGGAACCTCACGAAAACAGTTTGATACTTTGACACGTCAAGTCAGTACCTCGAGACGCATTCTATATCAGTCAGTCAGAGCCGCAAGTACATGGAGACGGTTCCACGCTGAAAGTACGCGAGTCATTATGGAAGTGAAGACGGACAGTGATATTCGTAGTACTGAGTGTTAATATCAGTATAACTGTATGATGAATTTTATACACGTATAAAAGTTTCAGTGATTGAAAATAAATTATCAACAGAAAGCAGATAGTACTTTATGAAGGCAGTGTGCGGAGCCTGAATGAATAAGTTTCAAGACAGACGATAAAACAATTATCCGGAGCAGGAAACTGTAGGAGCGTGGCGAACACTAGACGGCCTACGAATATTTCGAGAAGTGCCTGTTGAAAATCGCGAAACGTGTCGAATAAAACGACACCTCGCCGTAAGTGGCAAAGCTTGTGGTGCGGGCATAAACGAAGAAAAGAAGTGTGAAAGTTTTAGGTACCTATAAGTGTTTGTTGTATAAATTATTGTAACTTCATAATTAAGGTGTTAATAATGGGTAATTGCCCAGGAGTGCTTTTTTTATATTAATGTTATTAAGTTCAGCAAGATGGACGAGTAGACGGATATGGCGCCATGAGGCTTCTCAATCGCCACGAGACAATAGAATTCTACACACGAATGAGTACACAAATTTGATATATTTGGGAATGTTATCGCAATAGGACGGGGATAAGTGTAAATTAATCATGGTTACTGAACGTAATGCATGGATCGCTTCATGAATCCATGATTTTAATGAAGATAGACGGATGAACTAATTTACATTAACGTAATTATGGGTTAGACTATATAATTGATTGTTTGTTGTATATAATGTAAATATGAATTATATCTTTCAATTAGTGCATGCTGTTTGTAAATACATTGAATGAAGTTCATTTCAAGTGTCAGGTTTTTCTTTATGCTAACCCATTTTATTTAGATTTCTTAATCACTGCGGTGATTATTTGTACCATAGTTAGGCCAGGGTGTGTAATTATGTGTTTGTGTACAGAATGTCATGAGAAATAATAATAATAATAATAATAATAATAATAATAATAATAATAATAATAAAAAACTGAATACATGACCTGCAGCAAAGAAGCCCCTAAATTCATGGAGACAAAAAATGGCAAAATAAAACAGGTCCAGCAATTCAAATATCTCGGTGAAATAATTCAGGAGAATGGAATGGAAACAAAAGCCAATGAAGTTAGATGCCAAAAAATGGAAACTGCGTATAGACTCACCCAAAAATATCTATAACAAAAAGTGTCTCTCCAAGCATGCAAAACTAAGACACTATAATACAGTTATAAAACCAGAATGCCTGTATGGATCAGAGACACTAATTTTGAACAGGAAAACTGATCTAGAAAATATTCAGAAAAAGGAACGCAAGATCATTAGAAAAATTTTAGGCCCAAAACTCGTAGATGAACAGTACCGCCTTAGAGGGAAACAGGAAATCAAACAATTTTCTAACATTCACAGCGACATCAGAAAACGCACATTAAGATTCTCTGGACATATAAAAAGGATGAACCCAGATAGACTTACCAAGCAAATAGTTGAATTTTATGAAAACCGAAGTAAAGCCAAAACAGATAGGTCTTATGGCGACGATGGGATAGGAAAGGGCTAGGAGTGGGAAGGAAGCGGCCGTGGCCTTAATTAAGGTACAGCCCCAGCATTTGCCTGGTGTGAAAATGGGAAACCATGGAAAACCATCTTCAGGGCTGCCGACAGTGGGGTTCAAACCTACTATCTCCCGAATACTGGATACTGGCCGCACTTAAGCGACTGCAGCTATCGAGCTCGGTATCTTCAGAACCAAAGTTCATAAGTGGCAAGTTGACCAAGAGAAAAAACCAAGGAAGAAGACCGGAACAACATGGTCTCAAGAGAGAAAAGAAGCACACAGCAAACGAATGAAGGAAGTGTGGGCACAAAGAAAGGCAAATGCCTGTCTCCAAGTACTTTGCGTAGTCCTAATGGGCTCATTCGCAAAATATATAATAATAATAATAATAATAATAATAATAATAATAATAATACTTTGTGAGTTTGCAAGTTAAAGTAAAATGATAATAATAATAATAATGCTTTGTGAGTTCACTAGTTAAAGTAATATAGATATGGAGATAACATGTGGCATAAAAGACTAATTCGGGCAGTAAATTTGATTTTAACATTAATTGTTGATTTAACATTTATGGACTCCATAATAATCATAAATATTTGTTTAGAAGCAATAGAGGCACTTGTATATGATGGTCACGCTATGTTGAAGGCCCAGAGTGGTTGAAGCCCATTTTTTAAATTAGAATTCGTGAGGGTCAAAAATCCGGCATGAGATGAAATTGAGCCGTACTGATGTTGATGAAGAAATAGATTAATCCCAAGGCCTACGTCGATATAATATGCAGATTCCGTTGTTACAAGTGGCAGAAAAGTCCACGCACCGAGGATTAATTAGTGAATTAAATATTTGAAGAGTTGCAGTGCAATAAATGGACTTCAAACGAAAAGGATGGAATAATTTAGCACTCGCAAAGACTGGGTGGAAATTCTCAGCCACGAGGTGCCATGGGATTTGAGATTGGTCTTGGGAGGACATGGTGCCCCCATAAAGTAACGACAGTACGAAAACGAAAGTTGCGGTTCCGAATACCGTTATTGTGTGCCGACCGATGTGGAATCGGATCTTGGTGGTTCATATTGGGATTCAAATTAAAATATAAAAATTTTCAAATTAGTAATAATAATAATAATAATAAAAATAATAATAATAATAATAATCATCATCATCATCCAAGTAAATCATGTCTTAATTGATTACTTAGTGCCATGCATTAAACAGAAATACAGTTAACTGCAGTGTAACAAGTAAAATTAATTTAGCATAATAATAATAATAATAATAATAATAATAATAATAATAATAATAATTTGAAGAAGAATAAAAAGAAGAATTTATTATATTATTTCTGAGAATACTAATGGTGAAATGAAATTAAATATTAAATCAATGGTGAATGAGTGTTACGATAATGATGACCTCCACTGATGAAAATAATAATAATAATAATAATAATAATAATAATAATAATAATAATAATAATAATAATAATTTAATATAAAACTGATCATTAATTTGCACAGATTAATTACGAGGAAACACGACCCTTCGTTGAAATGTCGGCGAAGGTTAGCATATAATCATCCCGGATGATAAATGATGATAATCAAATATAGGGTGATAATCGAAATAAATGATAATAAAATAATTGACGGTGATCAAAATAAATGATGATAATCAGATAAATAATGATAATTAGATAATAATCATAGGATAATATAATGGTGACCGTCATCATTGGTCGGAACCATCATTGGTACTCCACTTGGGAGATAATCGGCAGTATGTGTGAAATATCCCACGGACGGCACATGTCATAATTATGCGAGCATCATACATCACTTTCCCGTACGTTATTGTCGTATTGACAAATGTAAATATTGAGTTAAGCTTTGAGTTGACGAGCAATGTCTGGCATGTTAGTATATCTGGTTATGTAGGCTAGGGTTCGTCCGTCCAATTAGTTCCATTTTAGATACGATAACATTTCCAGCCTACTAGAAGGTAAATATCCGGAGGTGACTCATACCGCACGTAACATGGAGATGATGGTAAATCAAGTTTACTCTCATGCCCACGTCTCCGAAAAAAAGCGGTGAAATGTCCACTCATATGGATGTGAATTCAATCCCCAATGACCAACGAGACTAATTCACCAAATGTTATTCACACCACCAGAGGAGTGAGGTGAAACCAAATTTATGTAATTTTTTCAGGATGGATTTTTCTAAAGTGTAATAATTGTCATCACTTGCAGTTTGCGAATTAAGTTAATAAATTGCTCTTTATTACAAATTCAATAGGAAACAGTTTTCAGATCTTTTTATTGTAGTTAGTCTAGTATGCCCATGGAATTTAAGTTGTCACTTCCCAGTCCTATTGTGGAGTCCTAAAATTTGCGTCTATGAATGAGCCTTCCCCTACCTTAATTTGCATGCCCCGTTCATCCCTATGTTTATCTGTGCGCCCATATTTTTTTTATTGATTAAATTTTTACATCTATTAAGAACTGATCACCCATGAGATTAATGCTAGTCTAGGACTCAGAGGGTGAGCGGGTGCAGTACCTTAACTGTAGAATGTTTTCTCCTCCCTGAAACGTGTAAAATGTTACATTTGAAACACTCAGCATGAAGATAGGCTCTCCAGACTATCACTAATATCAATTGAAAAGGTGTTACAGACCAAACTTCAAAATCAAAGCTGATTCTGTGGAGCAGTTCTAGAGAAATTTGCCCATAAAGAAAACGGGCAGATTCCACTGTAGTACAAGATGTAAGCTTTATTATAGTTTTGATATTTCCTTAGCAACAATATGGTTATGTCAGATACTGTCATGTCAACATCCTCAGAGCTAGTCCCCACTGAAAAATGTCACTGCAAGCCACTGTTACAGATGTATGGGTAATACCATCAGAGGCCCTAGATAGTGACCACAGACTACCGATAATGAAACCGAGGACAGTGAAGGAAAGAAAAGGACAGAGAATCAACAAGGACTAATCAAAATATGCAAACTGAAAGAAGAAAACCAAGGAAGAATACCAGGAAAAAATAAGACTGAACTAACCAACCAATACAAAAACAGGAGAGGAGGAATGGGAAAGTTTCAAGAGGACATTAGTAAAAGCTGCAGAGGAAGTTTGTGGGAGAACTAGTACCAGGAAAAGATGCACAGAGACCCCAAGGTGGAACAACAGATTCAAAGTTGCAGTTAGGGAGAAGAATAAAGCTTTTGGAGTGTGGTTTCAACAGAAGAAAACAGAGACAAAAATATAAGACCAAAAAAGGAGGAAGCTAAAAGCTAAAAAAGGTTGTAGCAGAGGAGAAGGAAAAATGGATGGCAAAGTGGACAAACAAGATGGAAGAAGATAGCAACGTAAATAAAGTACAGTATCGAATGGTCAAGAGTAAGAGAGAAGGCATGAGGAGGATGTTTTAATGATAAAGATGAAAATGAAGTGCAGGAAAAAGAGAAATTCAAAGGAATAAGGAAGGAGTATTTTGAAGATTTACTAAACCCACAAGGAAACACTGGGGAGGAGAGTATAGGCGTGGAAGGAGAAAGAGACCTGAAAATAGAAAAACACAATACGGGGAGAAGTGGAAGTAACAATGGACAAGATGAAAGGAGGGAAATCATCAGGTTCAGATGAAGAGAGTATAGAGATGGTGAAGGCAGTAAGGGAAGTAGGGAAACAGTTGCTTTATCATGTGTTGAAAGTAGTATGGAAGGAGAGGAAGACCCCTGAAGAGTCGAAGAAGGGGATAATCATACCCATCTTCAAGAAGAGAAATAGGAAAAATTTTAAAAACTATATGGGAATCACACTGACACTGTTATGTCAATGTGTGCAAAGGTGTTTGAGATTCTAGAGAATAGAATCAGAAATATGGTGGAAGGAAAGCTAAGAGAAGAACAGTATTACTTCAGATCAGTAAGACAACTGCAAGAGCATCATTATGAGTGGGGTAAAGATCTACTGATGGCCTGCATGGACTTTGAGAAAGTATATGTGCAGGAACAAGGTATGAGAAGCCTCACAAAGAAAAAAAAAAAAGGGGGCTAGAAGCAGACAATAGAAAGAATGAGGGAGAAAATTATCATGGGAGTGACAGTTGTGTGAAAGTAGGAGAGAGGGAACAGACTGGTTTAAGCAAAAAGGTGGATTAAGACAAGGGAGTGCTGTGTCACCTTTGCTCTACATACTTGTAATGAATGAGTTAATGACAGAAGTGGCAAGGAAAATTGGGGAAGGAAAAATGAGTGATGATGTTTGCAAATGACTTTTTAATCTAGGAGAAGAGGAGGAGGAAATCCAGGAACAGTTAGGTGCAGCATGGGAAGATGAGGTGGAACAATATGGAAAGAAGTTTAACGTCAAAAAGTGCGAGCTCATCATCACAACTATGAGAGAAATAATGCTTGGAGGGGAACAGCTTAGGAATGTAGTGTGTTTCAAATACTGTACCTGGGAAGTATCAGAGAGGAAAGTGGAAGAAATGATAAGGAAATCATTGAGCATGGAAGACAAGCAGGGGCATTCCTGAAAAGTGTTTTGGAGCAAGGATGTCCCTCAAAGAAGTAAAGGAGTGATATATTGGGTGTACTAGGTACCTATTCTGACTTACGCAGCAAAAACTTGGGTAATGTAACAAAGAGCCATGACTAGGATGCAGGCAAGACAAATTAAATTTCTGAGAAGTAGGATAGAAGTGACAAGAATAGATAAGATGAGAAATGAGAAGGTTAAATATATAGTAGAAAAGCCACTGTAGAACAGGACAGTGGCATCTTGATTTAGATGGTATGGACACATGAAGAGAATGACAGATAAAAGGATACCCAGAAGGATGCATGAAATTGAGATAACAGGATAATGACCAAGATAGTGGTGGATAAAAGGAGTGGAAGAAAGTGCAGAAAAGAGGAGATGGAGAGGCTTATGTTCTAAGAAGACCTGGCCAACAGCTGGTAACTGCATATGATGATTATGATCACAGATTTAGTTTCTCTTTTGACATCTTCACACTGGCATTACACTGATACAAAATTGCAGAATGTGACTATGTGCAATTAGGAACAACAAATTATTGACTAAATGATGGTTACTCATGTGCTATCTATGACTCACTTTTGAATGCACAAGGCATATCCCAAAACTTCTACAGGACTAATTACTACTCATACACATCCCTGAAAGTTATTGGGGTATTTAGAAGCAGTCCCATATTCATATACAGAGTGATAAATTAAAAAAAAAAAAAAAAAAAAAAAAACAGTAAAGACTGAAGTTAACTCAAGTGTGGAAATGGGTTAAAAAAAGTCATTGCAATAGTAAGACATAAATTTAAAGTAAAATTAAGGGAATTTAATTGAAAATAATACTGATACCTCTGTTATTCTCAAATCTCATCATAGGAAATGACCTTACTGTACAACTGGATTTTTAAAATATAATTGCTAATACCAATGCAAGAAGAAAATTCTTTGCCTAGAGGATTCCTATGTTGTTGCAGAGATCAATGGGACTTGGAAGCTTGGTACTTTAATAGAAGACTTGTTTCCTTTATATATGTTAGTTGCTAACTATAAACTGAAGAAATCACTTTAAGTTCGTACATTCAGTATATTACTTTATATTCATGTATTACTTCACTTCATGAATAACATTCATAATATATCGCGTGGTCCAACTGTCCCTTGTTTTATGCATAGACTGATTTATTTGGTGCTGAAAACGGCCACTGGTATCATGGCATAAGGTATGGAGCTCAGTTGGAAAAAGCTACTAAACATGTGACAGGATTTCAGTTACGTCAACGCAGCACATGCTCAAACCGACAACCTCCATGGTTGATACAAAGCGGCACACAATGTTGCAAGGACGATTTTATGTTTACTACATTTCTCAAATACATCGGTAGGTCTTCCTAAAACTGGGGTAATATAAAGAGGTGTGGTTATGGACTAGAAGACGGCAAGAACTGTATCACTATTAATTCATTATGAATTCATTAGGAACCCATAAAATGAGGAGATAGGAAGAACACATACGTTTCAACAGGACGTGCATACACAGACAAGAACAGGTACTGTATAGGCTGGGAACCGCCTGCTGCATGTTGAGCCTCACAGTAGCTTATGTGGCAGGGGTGTGGTCGAAGATATGGTAGTGGACAGTGCTCAAGGGTATGGAGGTTCAAATCCCACATAAGAATTTTTTTTTACCAGCAATTGCCTGAGATGTGGCAAGGTTACAAACTTAATAGTTCCCATAGACTGATTCATTTGGCCCTGGAAAGGGCTGTTGGTATCATGGCATATGGTATGGAGCTCTGTTGGAAGAGGCTACGAAACATGCAACAGGATTTCAGTTACCTAAGTCATTTAACGCAGCATCTGCTTGAAAAGACAAACTGCATGGTCGATACAGAGCGGCATGCAATGTTGCAGGAAGGACCGTCTTGCAACATCTCCAGTGTAATGGATTGGCATACCTCAGTGACTAGCTGTCTAAGGTGACCAGGATCGGCCAGGTCCTGCACATACACTAGTCCCTCATTATGATAGGAAGATTGATGTTTGGTGTGCTGTTAGTGCAAGACGAATAATTGGGCCTACTTTTTTCAAGACGACATTAAATGCAGAGAGGTTCCAAGATGACATTTTGATGCTGTTCTTCCATCAGTTAACAGAAGAAGAAAAACCCCGTGGGTGGTTTCAACAAGATTCAGCGCCTGCTCATACAGCAGGAAATCCCATTCTTACAATCTCAGAAGTGTTTGCAGACAGTGATCAGTGCTGGTCTATTTCCCCCCTCGTTCTCCAGATCTAACGGTGTGTAATTTTTGCATGTGGGGTAAACTGAAAGAAAAAGTGTACGGAACTAATCCTCACACATTGAAAAAAAAAAAACATTATGAATGAAATCTGATTTACAGTGGCACAACTCACTCGCATCAGCCAGAATGCGGTTACCAGATACAATGCCTATATAACCCAGAAAGTACGACACTTCCAGCATCCTTTATAAGGTACTATTTCATGTAAGATTGCATATATATGCTTAAAGAAGGGCGGCCGCACGCAACATAAGTTCAGCTGAGGCAACTGCCGTAGCGCAAAGTACAAACACCGTGCATTCGGACTTAGTTTGTATAGGAGACCCTGTACAGGAACAGACCCTGCCTTACAGCTAGCAAGATGTTGCCGATTCCATATTGGCAATGAGAGATCTTAAGATATTTTTTACAATAATTTATCTCCACGCAATTTATGATTCCCTGGTCATTGGTTGCATAACGCTTGTTGTGTTACGCGAAAACCGGACTAACTCTACATGTGGAGCAAGATGTAGCATTGTCGAGAAACAACAGAATACATTAGTTTTGTTTCTTCATTCTATCATTAAAGCTTATCAGCCATTCTTCCATTATCACAGCCGTCATCCACACCTTGTTCGATTTCCAAAAAACAGGAAGTCCATTAATGTTTATGTTGTTGAAACATCTTCGTGGTTCTAAGGCATTCCCTTACTGTTTCTACTACAGCATTAGTGTTTGCCCACCCATTCCCCTTCTATATCCTGAGCCTCCTTACTGTGTATTTTTTGGAACTTTTCACTAATCATACCCATGTATTTCTGTCTATCCTACTTCATCTGGAGACAATTTCATTTTCTCTATCCTAGGCCTACAGATACTTAGTTCACTAGAGATCAGATAATGTTTAGTATCATAAAAAGAATACTCAGAATATCTGCACAATCATAACAGATTTTCTGAATTCAAAATCTGTTACGATACAGCCTAAAAAGCAACTATGATCGGTGGAAAACGGTAAATAAACAAATATGTAAACATACTCTGGGATGGGTTTAAATAATAATAATAATAATAATAATAATAATAATAATAATAATAATAATAATAATAATAATAATAATATTTGCTTTACGTCCCACTAACTACTTTTACGGTTTTTCGGAGACGCCGAGGTGCCGGAATTTAGTCCCGCAGGAGTTCTTTTACGTGCCAGTAAATCTACCGACACGAGGCTGACGTATTTGAGCACCTTCAAATACCACCGGACTGAGCCAGGATCGAACCTGCCAAGTTGGGGTCAGAAAGCCAGCGCCTCAACCGTCTGAGCCACTCAGCCCGGCGTGGGATGGGTTTAAAGCAATTGTTGAGGAATGTGAAAATTGGTATGTACCTTTAAAGGTGGTAAGGAATGATAAAGCCTCCCGAAGGTATCACCACCTTGACGAAAGCAAAATATATTTTGCCGGGTGTTTGGAGGCTTTCGTGTTCAAATGATCCTTAGGGATATGCCGGCGGGAGCACATGCTCCTGGTAGGGCCACCCAAGCCGGACAGGTCTAAGGTGGTGATCCAGACTAAGAGTGATACCCTGGTCCTCTAGGTTGGGGGTTGGGCATAGGGTTAACTCCCCTACCTTGTGAAAAGACAAATGTTACGGATACCTTAAGACATACTACACGAAAAGCGGATAACTTGGTGACGACCCGGCGAGAAAAACGGCTTAAGAGAAGGAAAAATGATATTGTGGAATATAAAGACATTAAAGAGACCTGGGAAGTTGAAGGAATTAAGGAATGAACTGGATTAGTATGGAGTGAAAATAGCAGCATTGCAGGAGCTAAGATGGAAGGGGCAAGGGATGATAATGTCTGGTCAACATATCCTGATGTACAGTGGAGGAGAAGAAGGCAGTAATGGCACAGGATTCCACATACAAAAGTCTGTAAAGCAAAGTGTGATTAACTTTACTGCAATCAATGATAAGATGTGCTCTTTGAGACTTCGAGCAAAGTTCTTCATTGTTACAATGTTTTGTGTGTATGCCCCTACAGAAGAGGCAGAAGAGGAGGAAAGAGATGCATTTTACACCAAATTGGAGGATGAAATTAAAGTTCAAAGACATGACGTGAAAATGATCATTGGAGATCTAAATGCAAAGATTGGAAGAGAAGAGGTGTATAAACACATAGTAGGGAAAGAAAGCTTGCACGAAGTCAGTAATGATAATGGTTTGAGACTTAGTGACTTTGCGAGAGGAAAGCAGATGATAATCAGAAATACTTGGCACCTGCAGAAAAATATAAAGGAGGAGGCATGGATATCACCAGATGGTGTAACAAGAAATCAGAAAGACCATGTTATCATAGACAGGTGGCACGCATCGGACATCATGGATGTTAGCCGTTGTAGAGGTGCAGATGCTGATTCAGACCATTATCTTGTAAGAATAACATGCAGACAAAAAATAGACTTGGCAAGGATGGGAAAAGTAAGAAGAAAGACAAAGCATAATGTAGAGGGTATGAAAAACGAATGGCAGAAACCAGTACTGTCAAAAAAGTCTCTATAGGAAAACCAAAAAGAAGACAGAAGAGAGGAAGGCCCAGGAAGAGATGGATTGATGATGCTGAAGATGACCTTAGAAAGATGGGAGTTAAATGCTGGAGAAGGAAAACCGAGGACCAGGACGAATGGAGGCAGGTGATTAAGGAGGTCAAGGACCTACATGGGCTGTAGCGCCGACCAGTAAGTAAGTAAGGAATGGTAAAGACCCACTATATTATAACAGAGAAATAAAGAGACTAAGAATGAGGTGCAGGTAGGAAAGAAATAAGAGTTAGAATTGGCTGTGGAAGTAAGGAGAAATTGAAGGAACTTACTAGGAAATTGAATCTAGCAAAGAAGTCAGATAAGGATAACATCATGGCAAGCATAACTGGCAGTCATACAAATTTTAGTGAAATATGGAAGGGTACGTATAGTTACATTAAGGCAGAAACAGGTTCCAAGAAGGACATTCCAAGAATCATTAATGAACAAGGGGAGTGTGTATGCGAGGAGCTTCAAAAGGCAGAAGTATTCAGTCAGCAGTATGTAAAGATTGTTGGTTACAAGGATAATGTCCAGATAGAGGAGGTGACTAATAATAAAGAAGTATCAAAATTAAAAACTAGAAAAGCAACTGGAATTGATAAGATTTCGGGAGATATATTAAAAACAATGGGTTGGGATACAGAACCATATCTGAAGTACTTATTTGATTATTGTTTGTATGAATTTTTTGTACAATTTGTTTTACGTCACACTGACAGATAGGTCTTATGGCGACGATTGGATAGAAAAAAGGTCTATGAGAGGGAAGGAAGCGGCTGTGACCATAATTAAGGTACTGCCCCAGCATTTGCCTGGTGTGAAAATGGGAAACCACAGAAAACCATCTTCAGGGCGGCTGACAGTGGAGTTTGAACCCACTATCTCCCGGATGCAAGCTAACACCTGTGTGCCCCTAACCACATGGCCAATTTGCTCGGTTTGATATAAAGAGGCTGGCCTGGTGGGAAATAAGCATTGCAAACTTTTGCTATGACAGGCAACAAAACACCTATTATTACTGCCTCCCGCTGGGTTCTTAGTAGAACTGCTTCGCTGTAGATGTCAAGAGTGAAAGTACCAATGCCACCGGAAGCCCGGTTCACGTAACCCTGTTCCGTCGAGTAAAGTTTAAAATTTCTTAAGACAGTATGACGAACTGGTCTGAGATTAGTTTCCTTAATACAGACTATACTCGCTGCGAACCGACTGATTAGCTGGCACAGCTCAGAAAGATGCCCGTCATAACAGTTACAATTCCACTGTAACAGTGACAGTGTAAACTTTATCAAGGAATTTTAGATTGTAAGCAGCAAGATGCTTATTAACCAACACTAACATCTCCATCTGAAGATGGAGATAGATACTCTGTGTGTTAAATGATGAATTAATACTATTCCTGAAAATCCCAGTACAGTACATCACTACATAGTGTAAGTCATTCAAATTCATGTTTTAAAACATCATTTTGATTTTACGCCACCCTCTTTATTGCCTTTATTGCACCAACTGCACTCTGAAAAAAAACCACCACAATGGTATTATAACTGTATATATAAAATATATAAATGCTCACTTACTTGTCTGACACTTCGCCGGAGCAACTGACAGCTGCAATGTCAAATTTGTAGTTCTTTCTTTTTTCACAGTTTAGAACTTTTCTTGCTCTCAACTCTGCCTCCCCTTGCCTCTTCAAAATTATCTGGAAAAAACAATTTTAAAAGCAGAGAAGAATAAAACCAGGCTTTTACTAACCAAATTATTATTTTTTAATTAGAGAAGAGATGAGCCTAGAATTTTACATAACATAATTTAACAAGGTATAGATCCACTGATGTTACAGTTTAAGAACATTACAGAAGAAATTGTTAACAACATGCTGTGGAAGATTTTATCTAAATTTGACATTATCTCATCTCATCTCATGCCAAACAAATTTACATCATGCACCTGTTTCAGTTAATTCAACTCAAGTGTGCACTAAATCCTTCACAATGCACAACATGTACATAAATACATCTTCATTATAGACTGTTATGACATTCGGCATTCAGTCTGCAAGCCTCTAATTTTACAAAACTCTGCCACGATCCTCTACTGGCAACTAGCTCAGTGGTCTCGTTTAGTCCTATACCTGAGTAACCATCGTCGTCTTGGTCTCCCTCCATGACCGAGTCCATTATTCTCTGGGTAATAAAGCCTCTTCCATTCGCCTCATCACACGGCCCCACCACCAAAACCAGTTTACACATACCCGCCAAACTTCAAAAAGAGAAATCCAGAAGATCCCAAAGAGGAAAATCTTTAACACCACACGCACGTGTCGCAAAATCTTGAGACATAGTGAAAAAGGACAGCAAAGGGGAGATTACAAACAATACTAATACAAGTCAAATACATTTTATGATAACCCCTGAAATTAAATACACAAATTTACATCTTTATGAGTGCTCATCAGTTTTCACTCACTGGGAACAGTTCACACCGTACACAAGCAGTGTTTTTCTGCACTTTATACTTGCAGGTCACAATATGAACGTCACCATCAAAATTAAACTAAACATGTACACTTATTTACAAAATTCTGTCAAGTTCACAGTATGCAGGCTATTATCCATCACACGTTGGAGAGGACAGATGTAGATGAAATGCTTTCTTAAAAAATTCTGTAAGAAAACTACTACTACTACTACCACTAAAGTAACATGGACCAGTATTTCTGGTTTTCAAAACAGAAATAAAATCCAGAATTTTATTTGACATTGAGGACCTAAACTAATTTTGGTTCTTTTTCACCAAGCTGAACAAATGTTCACACTCAGCATTGCTGTACAGTACAGTGAGAACAGAAAGCATTAGCCTGGATATCCCATCATACTTAGGAACACCATCAGCTCCACGAATGTTCATCAAGCGAGCCCATTTGGTGTCATCCGTCAGATTCTCTCTCAACAGTAGCATAGTCATCAATCTGAAGAGCTACAAATTGGTTCTGAAGCACATTCATTGAATCCTCAAACGAATCACTGTCCTTCCATGGCAGCAATGATAGAAATCATTCTATAAAGAACTGTACAGAAGAAAACTGAACTACTTCAATTTTTGAAACATCTGCAACCTTTGTATGTTTCAATAATTAATTAATGTTATTTGCTTTACGTCCCACTAACTACTTTTTAAGGTCTTCGGAGACGCCGAGGTGCCGGAATTTGGTCCCGCAGGAGTTCTTTTACGTGCTAGTAAATCTACCGACACGGGGCTGTCGTATTTGAGCACCTTCAAACACCACTGGACTGAGCCAGGATCGAACCTGCCAAGTTGGGGTTAGAAGGCCAACGCCTAACAGTCTGAGCCACTCAGCCCGGCTTGCATGTTTCCATCATTCTGAGGGAACTTGTTAATAATATAATCACATGCTGTGCAGAAGTAACCCCTGGCAGTTGAAAATCTCTATCTCTATCATTTTCTTCACCAAGTTCATTGTCTCAGTGCCAATGACCATCACTCTCTCTCATTCTCAATAGAATGGTATGGAACTTTTTATTAAAAGGGAACTTTTGATCACTTTTAGTTAAACAAATCTGGAAAGCAGCTGCTTTAACAGGTTCGTCATTAGTTCTAGTAGTTTGTGAATGTGAGGGGAAGCACTCTGAAGTGAAGAATTGAGATTCTCAAATAAAGGAATACAGGAAGGCACTGTATGCCTTATTTAAGCCTGATGACAGAACAAGAAACAAAAATTCTTCATAATTATGAATAATGTTCTTATTCTTTATCATAGGAGTGTCAGATTTGGAGACACATGAAAATCTTTTGGGAGCAACCAATTATGACTACTCAATAGCTTTCCTCTTTTCATAGTGTTTGAAAATACCAGGCTCGGCTTATGGGATCGTAAATGATGTTATGCTAGTAGTTGATGCACACTGAGCATTAATAAGCACGTCATCTTAAAGAAACCCAATTGCTCTAACAGCCTCTGCAGACATCTTCCTAACGATAGCCATCTTGTGCAAACATGTTTCAGTATCTTCTTCATTTCCTTGTTGTGAAGCTCTTGGAATTTCTTAAGGCGTTCCTTCCTTTTACAACTCTTCTCTAAATAATAGAAGATGTCGACTAACAATTCATCAACTTTAACAGGCAAACTGCTAGCACCTTTCTCAGCAGTCAAGTTAATTCAAATGGCGTGAGCAGCCCAGTACGAAGAGAGATGATTGTGCTTCCCTTAAAACTAAACAATTTTTAATTAGTATTTTGTAACATTCTAACTGTGAAATTACCAAATTACCAGTACTACACCCCATTGAATCACCCACCAAGGCTGGGACAGACAACACTGAGCGAACTATCTTTTCCTGCTTTGCCACAAAACAGGTGATGACAATAGGGTAAAGCTTAGCATTGCTATTATTGCTCCCATCTGTAGCTAAAGAAAATGGTTCACGTTGCATGTAACCAACAAGCTCACTTCTTGAATCCCTAGCAATTTCTTTCAAAATGTGTGTGGTTTTTTGTACAAACACAGCAATATTTTTTTTTGCAATTTCTGAACCTGGGAACATTACAGAGCACCAGCATGATCGGCAGCAGCTAACGGGATATTATGTTCAATAAAAATGAAGTGGACAAGCATTCCGCTCTTATTATATCAAGGTCGGTTCCAGAAGAGGTACAAAAACAAAATTTTCTAACTGCCATCCTTAAATTTTGTATTGGAGATGTTTTATACAGATTTAATGTGATTTACTAATTCCATTTTTCCTCCTTAAGAAACGTTTCGCACAAGCACATGGAACAGAATGCGAATGTTTCGCCTTTCCGTGATCGTATAAAACAAGGATATTCGGCCGAATATGCCTCCCTAAAAGATTAATGGTATCTTTTCTTAGTTTAACTTATTTAGAACATCACTAAAAATACTAAACCGCTTAAAAATTCGTCACACAATTCCATGAGTTTCAGAACTACCGCCAATGTTATTCACACACACACAAACAAAGCCATTCAGCTGCTACGAAGCATGACGCATTTACTAAAATTGTTATAGATATTCACAGCCTGCTACTTTCCATGATCTCTTTTTTTCAAAATCACAGCCTGCTGCTTGTTTGGGAACATCTCAATGAAGTAGCAGTTGAAGTCGAACAGGTGACAAAATCACGGTGATAATTGATAGTGTAATTATCGATACATTTACCGGTTGAATTTCAAACACTGCATCTCATATTACCATCTACTTCAGTTTTAGGATATTACCAAAATTTATTAGGATCAAACTATTCAATACAATTGAGTTTCCAAAGTTAGGATTAACATCTTATTACACTAACATTAGAAGGGACATGTTTCGCCCTTTATAAGGGCATCATCAGCCTTTATACAACTCATACCTCATAGATAAAAATCAGGATCCTTATTGTCATGGTAAAAAATATAAAAATGAGAATATAAGATTGGAAATGAGTATTATACAATGTGAGAAATTGTTATGAGTTCTTAAATAATAATTCACAACTGAATTTCATTTAAAATGTTTACAAAGAAAAGGTTGACGTTGGTATGATATTACACTAGTAATTTAAAATATTTTATAGAATAGACAAACTAGTCCTTATCCACATAATAACAAGAAGGTCTATGGCTAAAGTTGCTGTATTAAAGTTTGAGTGAAATTCGGCTAAAAGCAACTTGATTTACATATTGAAGAGAAGGTTAACTGGACCTTAGTAGCTGCTTAAGATGACATTGAAACTTTCTTGTTGAAAACTTGTGATATTAAACTGTAGTATGGCACTGTGTAGATGAAAAAGTTGTTGGATCCATTAATCCATTAATCTCGTTATTTACAAAGTGGGTCAGCGGTCTCCATAATTTTAAAAGAGTGAAAAATGAAATGTCGTATGACTTTTAGTGCCGGGATATCCCAGGATGGGTTCGGCTCGCCAGGTGCAGGTCTTTATATTTGACTCCCGTAGGCGACCTGCGCGTCGTGATGAGGGTGAAATGATGATGAAGACAACACATACACCCAACCCCCGTGCCATTGGAATGAACCAATTAAGGTTAAAAATCCCCGACCCGGCCGGGAATCGAACCCGGGACCCTCTGAACCGAAGGCCAGTACGCTGGCCGTTCTGCCAACGAGTCGGACAAAGAGATAAAAAGTTCACAACTGAATGTTGCCGTGCAGGTCTTTGCTAGCTGGAGTGGTTAATTTTTTTTTTTTTTTTTTTTTTTTTTTTTGTTATGGGCTTTACGTCGCACCGACACAGATAGGTCTTGATAGGTCTTATGGCGACGATGGGACAGGAGAGGGCTAGGAGTGGGAAGGAAGCGGCCGTGGCCTTAATTAAGGTACAGCCCCAGCATTCGCCTGGTGTGAAAATGGGAAACCACGGAAAACCATTTTCAGGGCTGCCGATAGTGGGATTCGAACCTACTATCTCCCGGATGCAAGCTCACAGCCGCGCGCCCCTACGCGCATGGCCAACTCGCCCAGTTGGAGTGGTTATTAACACTTGTACTGATAGTTAAATGGGAACATTCATACTTCTTGTTGGCTGTAGTTTTAAATATAGATTGACTATTGAAGGATATATGGTGAACAATGTTTTCGCTCAGTTCCACACAGATACGACACACGACATTCAAATCTTACTTGTTCCGAGACCATACAGACAACCAGTTCATACCAAAAAAATCGAGAATTGTGTTCTATATAGTCATAAGCATGCCATGCAATTTCCAGAGGAGATAGAGGGTTATAATGTTCAAGCAGCATCTCTTTCCACTAGGCTACTTGTAAGTATTCCAGAGACTAAGAAGAAAAAAAGAATATAGTGAATAATCCTTTCTAGTTCATATCACAAACAGCAAATAAGACTGAGATCCAGAAAATGAAAAGGCCATTGCAGTACAAAAAGGTCATTATGTTCTTCCTGAAACCACTGTTTAGTGATTCAGGGTATGAGAGCAAGTACATTATCCGGCAGAAGGAAATAATCTGAGTATGAAACATAAACAAGAAAGGAGGCTTCATGAACAATGATACCAACAGTATTCTGGTATGATGCAACAGTTATATATGAAGGGATCCAATTCATGCCAGGAAAATATTCCCCATACAACTATATCAGGCACACCAGCTTATATATCAGGTACAACAGATTATTTATGTTTTCACCTAATTAACTTGTGCACCTTCCATTGCCATTACATAAACCACTAACACCTATTCATCAAATTAGAGAACTAGCTTCTTTAATCCTCAGCCCAGTGCTGGTTGCTGTGTACATCACCAAGAGTTTCCAGTCCATCCTGAAAGCGTTTGATTCTGCTTATGGCTTCTGTTCCACACACCTGTACCAACATCGCACGTGTCTCCATCACCATTTTTCCCAATTTGTAACAAAACTTGATGTTTATGCACTGCTCCATTCCACTATGACATGAGTCTTCCATATACACATTTGTTTGACTGGCTGCAGGAGACTAACCTGCTTCAGATCCATGTGTTCAATGCTATGTGGAGGTTTTCAAAATGTTCCTCTATTCACATGCACGCAGTGTTACCACACGTTGCATTGCAATATTGGTCCATTCACTGTACTTTCTAGACATATCTTGTATGTTACCATTGGCTGCTGAAGGATATTTTTGAACATAGTAGGACTAGTGGTCCAGTGTGATATTTTACTGCTCACTATGATTGAAATCATATTTTTCTGAGATTGTGGTATTTCTGCTTACTATATAAAAAATCCTCCTATGATCCTTCTCATCAGCAAACCATCTTTTTCCTCAGAAGTACTAATAACTTACTAATTACTTATTTTACCATTTTTATGAACTACTGAAACTGTGGTAAGTGAGAAGTCAATAAGGGATGATTATCTAATTTTATTTCCCCTTAACCCTTTATAGGTCAGTGGCCAAATATTTAGCCACCTGAAATTTCCCTGAGTGATCAAATTTTATTTTTTAATAGAACATTATTTGTAGCAGGGGTAACTGTTAGTTGGATGTCATTTGATTTTAATTTTTTTTCTCATAAAACCCTTTCAAACGAACTTCAGAACCTGGTGGCTAAATATTTAGCCACTGTTCATTTCTACTGACAATAGGCTGGTGGCTAAATATGGGCACTGTTAGCTATTAGCTTCACATGGATTATTGACAATAGTTAAAAATCATTATACTTACATGAAATTATGAATATCGGTATATAAAACAGCAATCACTCCAGAAACACTCAATATATAGCAACAAACTAATAATATACACAACATGTGATACTGCTAGGTATACAAGAACTCAGTGTCTAAATATTTAGCCACTTTCATCCCAAACTGCAGCACAGTGCAGGAAATGACACACAGAACAGAAAGTGGCCAAATATTAAGTCACGGAATGTCTGCAGACACCAATAAATTAAATAAGGCTCAATATCAATGGCTTCTGTCAAGTATATTCAACTTTATTGAAGTGTCTAAATATTAAGCCACGGTTCATGTACCCAAACTAAACATAAAATAATGTGAGCGTTAAAAGGTATTCTGACAAGAATACACACGTCATTTTACCTACACCACATACATGGCAGATTTATTAAAGACAGTACGAGAACCCCAGTGTAAGACAGAAGTCATATGATAACTGGAAAAAGAAGATGCTATTGATGTTGAAGAAATGGGAGACCGAATACTCAAGTCAGAATTTTACAGAGCATTGAGAGACCTAACTAAGAACAAGGCACCTGGAACTGATGCCATACCGTCATTACCACAACGTAGTCAAAGTTCAAGACAATTGTCCTTATAGTACAAAGATGCTTCATCCAGTATATACAATAGACATATCCTTATCCAGTACTAGAATGTAAAATTCAGTAAAATTTCCTGTGTCTATAAAATATCATCTTAAATCAAAATATTTTAAAAGAAAAGGCTTTGAGTGGTGAAACAAAGGATTATTCTCTGGTTTTTGAGAAAGCTGTGAATGTTATTTTTGTGTTATGTCCAGAATAATACAATGATGCAATTTTTTATTTTCTGTTACGCCCGTCTGTCTGTACATGCACCATGAGAAAACCACAACGCAAAATTTAATGAAAATTCATAGTTATGGTCAGGTGCGAAGGCACTACAAGTTACGTTATAAATAATTTTATTCACACTGGGTAAATTACTAGTTTAGGGTAGTCTAAAAATTGAATTCTCAAATATCTCTGTTAATAATGGCCCTGTGAATAAATGCTACACAATATAAGTTGCAGAAAATAAAATTTACAATCTTATGGACAGTAAAAATTGATCCTACAACAAATATTTATGATTTTGTTTTTACTTCTTTCCTGTGTCCTAATGTTATGTTATTATTACCAAAAAAAAATCCCTTGTAACAATAAGAAGAGATATTGATCTTCCATGCCTCATACATTCTTTGTGTACTGGCTGTAGAAAGGACTGTCCCAATACCTAAATGACTGTCTGACCCAAGGGAGGCTATGAGCAGACATTTTGCATGACACATAGTCTAGAGGAGTTAAACCACTGTCTGAATAATGGCAGTAAGAATTGGGGAGTTTGATCAAATAAAATAAAAATGATCTTGCTGTAACTCTTGTGGCTAGACCTACAGGTCCATCAACGTATTTGAGCTATTCGATCCATGCCATGGAGGTGCCGATAGGAACAGGGAGTTAACACAGTGAACAGAAACACGGCCGAGCCTTCTTCAACACTGTCTGTGGCCAGGTCGTTCCAGCACTGGAGCTAGGCATTGGTAGATCATAAGCGTAGAACTGTTCACGAAAATGTTCATTTGACTGAGCATTTCATATGACAACATTGCCATTAACTCCAACATTCGACTTGGAATATATTCTAACAAGAATACACACGTCATTTTACCTACACCACATACATGGCAGATTTATTAAAGACAGGTATGTCTGATAATAAAGAAATAACAGAAATAAACAGACTCTCACTTATGATAAAAATTTAACAATGAACCAGCCTTAAGGAAGCTATACTGGGCTCAGCAAGCTCACCCTTCATATTAACAATACAAGTCTCAAAAAAAATAAAACACATTGCTATTAAGTTCCAGCATTGTTTCATTTAAGATTTAATCACATCAATGTGCCATCCATTGTAGCTCCTTTCCCAATTACTGCAAACATTATTAATACATAAGTAGGTTATTTCTTATTTTAATGTTAATAAAGGGGGATAGTCTTAGTACCACTTTAGTACTTGTATAAACATTAGTTACTAGTATTAGGGAACAGAATCACAAGAATCAAACCATTTTTAATGTTAGCATTGATAGCCATAATCTTATAGCTAAAATATGAATTTTGATTTAGTGGTATGGCAGTATATAATTTTGAGAACCCTTGATATAGGTTATTTAAACCTTCTTCAATTACAAAATTAAAGACAGGTATGATTGTATACCTGTAATACTAAAAGCATTTCAACAGATAGGGATGGAGAGAGGAGCATTGCACGTGTTGCCCCATTTCTGCATTCCTTTCTCCTTCCCTTTGCTTACGGCTTACTTGTTCCTTAGTTCAGACCACTGTGTTCTACTGTATATAACTAAGAAGTGAGAGGTTTGTCAACTCCAACCAAAACGAGCCAGCTAGCAGGCTCATCTCCATGCCAACCACAGTGGGGCCGCCCACGTTTCCATGGCAACGATACTCCCTACTCCCTTCTCCCCACCCAGGCAGGCAGGTAGTAAACAGACCTCCCTCCAAGAATTGTCAGAATGCATCTTTCAATATTACGACTATAGTAAAGAAATAAAAAGATTCACATTTACGGTAAAAATTTTAACAATGAACCAGCATTAAGGAAGAGAATGTCGTAAGGAACGTTCAATTCAGATAAATGAAGTGGTTCCTTTTTGCTAGTTAAACTATGAAAGAGTATGTTGAAACTTTTTATTCTAGTAACATTCTGACAGTAGCTTCCTTTTTTGTACATATGATCACTGGAAAAAGAAGACTATGTTGATTCTTAAAGGCAGAGGAAACATATTTTCGAGTTTTATTTTCTTCTCACTGAATGGAAGATTAAATTTTAATCAACGTGCTGAAAACCCTATAGCATTATTTTACATTGTTCAGGAGATAGTAGCGGAAAACGGCCACAGTACTTGAGCGAGTGACGTCACTGTTGGCGAGCCGCCTTCTGCATGCTATTAGTAGGTGTAGCAGAATCGGACAGTGCAACTGTTGGTTCGGCATATTTAACTACTGTAAACGATACCTAAGTGAACACACGGTTTACTGTGTTGTGTAGGGTTGCAACCCTGCATGCACATCATAAACATCGAAGGAAGAAGTTTTAGGTTTTCACAGATTCCCCAATCCAGAGAAATCTCCAGAGAGATATTGCGCTTATTTATAAAAAATTAGTCACTAATTTCTCACCAAACCCAACATAGTTTCGTATGCTCTACACATTTCAGAGAGCAGGACTATGAACTATTGATTATTGTTAAATATCAAGCCGAACTCCTGAGACAAAATAGAAAACCTGAGTTAAGAAAATGTTCTGTTCCTGCACTAAATATGAGGGGATTGAAATATCTTCCTATTGCAAAGCGTGCCTCTCCACATATTAAGAATTAATTTGAAATATTATAAATATACTTTTAAATGTGTTATTAATGAAAGTGTTCCAGTTCTTGACCAAAAACAATTAAGATAGCTAAAGCCATATTTTTGGTCATGCTAGTCCGGGAGGGCATATATATAGCAAGAGGATATGCAATTCTCCCCTAATACGTCGACACTGCATTGTGTTTAACACGTGTCGCTATCGGCGCGCTAGCCGGTCAGTGTCTTGGGAAGGTGCGGGACATGTTTCGTCTCAATTTGAGATTTCATCAGCCATAAAATCACATGGTAGATTTCAAAACTTGCTGTTCAGAAACTGAAACAAAAAGAAGAACCCAATGCCTTCTTAAAGATTATTTGAGAAACGCAAAAGATATATAAATATATATACAATATTTACACAAAATGACACCACTTCCTGCAAAAACTTTTGTTGTCTTCGATGTTAAAATTGAAATATAACTTGAAATGTGACATGCCTGCCATAACGTCTCGTACGGAATACAATGTCCATTGTTGCTGTCTGTATTTAAAACGGAAGTTCTTATATGAACTGTTGAGAAAACACTGGAGAACAAATATACACATATTTAATGAGTTAGTTTAACACTTTTGCAAACAATCATTCTGCAATATTAAATATGAACGACCTTACTTGAAAATGTTGCAAGCATTGTTGGAATCTGGTAGTTTCAGTGTGTTGACTGGAGAGATCGAAATTCTGGCCCCGGAAATAGGATTGGTACAAATCCACATCAGAACATTTAAAAACTTTAACTTGTAAGGAATACTTTCAAATTGAGCTACTCTGGTAGAAGAAATCTGAAGCCTTATGAGATTGCCTGTCGGATGGCAAAGATCAGCACTGCGTGACAACCATATTCGTGGCTTAAATATAAAGTATATTCCTTTTTATAAAAGACAAGGTCATCAAATTGGATGAAACTCCCTATAGCTGATTTACGACTGAGCCTCACTCCGACTTGCTTCTCGCCACATTACTCAGTAGCTATTGTTGCTAAGTTCTTGTCCTATGCACCATTTACAGTGGGCAAAGAAAGAAATGTATCCACTGAAACTCTAATTTGATCCAAATAGCTCGGTGCCATCAATAACCACAAATGCAAAGAGCTGTCGATTTTGGCAGGCAAAAAGTGAGAGTCTGCCAGTGTTGCAGCCCTGAGTATGCGATTAGCTCCTGAAGTACAATAAAAAATTCAGTCCACTCTGTTTATGAGATTAATAATTGGGCACAATGTCTGGAAAGACCTGATAGTCATGATCCTACAGAATGAGTTCAAAATCTGTTGCAGGGGAAGTGCCCCAGCACTTTTACCTGATCTGTACCATATATCACTACTTTTTCCAGTTTCTAAACTATGTTAAATACTTCAATATCCTTATAAAGGAATATGGCTTTTTAAATAATTCTGTACAATTTTAACTGGGATGCCAACAAATTTGATACAGTGTACACTTAACATGTTTCCCAAACGAAAATCACTCAAAACATAACTCTGAGATCATTCTCTATATTCATATGAACAAAGGAACTATACTTAAATGTATAACTGGACATAAGAAGCAATTTTGGAACATCTGGAAATATACGCAACACATACTATCCTTTACACCACAGACCCAACCGATTTGTATCAGAAAAGAGACGATTACTTTCTGCCTTACTACTTTATTTGTTAGAATGCTCTTCATATGTTGGATTACTCAAGAAAGCATCTATCCATTCTTTCACAATACTTCGCTATAATTTTTATGTTACAGAAATGTATGATTGATTTAATAACACAGCCACGAAAAGTTCCGGTATGTTTTTAATTATTCACTGTCTTCATTTTTGAACTGTTTAAAACAATATTTCTGTGTGTTTTGTTTCAACTATTGTAAAAATTTGACAGAATCAAGACAATTGTTACTAAAACCTAACCATGCTTGTGTAGTTACAGAAATTAGGTAAAAAGGAATGAAATGCATATTTAACACTAAAAAAATCTAACAAACAATGAAATGAAAATCCAAAGCCTGTTTCCAGACGTTTGACCGGGCCAGGAATGGAATGAATGAAGCCCCCATCTAGCGGTGAGGATAGGAATCGTGCCAGCAGCCGAAGCCTGTCACACTCCTCTGGGGCAATGATTAATGAATAACAGATGAAATGAAATGATATTGGAGTGTGTTGCAGGAATGAAAGATAACAGGGAAACCGAAGTACCCAGAGAAAAACCTGTCCCACCTCTGCTTTGTCCAGCACAAATCTCACATGGAGTGACCGGGATTTGAATCACGGAACCCAGTGGTGAGAGGCCGGCGCGCTGTCGCCTGAGCCACAGAGACTTCTAATATACAATATAATGAACAAATTCAACTAATCATAATTAGTGGGACAGATGCACTTGATCAATCCATGTCTTTTCAAATCCTGTAAGTAAATTAAAAGCAGTTACATTAATTTCTCTTCTGCACTGACTTTTGTTTGATACTCTTCATTAAAAAGGGCAGGGAAAAAACAAACATTTTGTACACATACAAAGATACAAATGGAATTAACATTTGCAGAGTTTTATCACTTAAAGGGGATGTTTAACTTTTACTATTATCCAAATTCACTGAATTCCACACTGCAGAAATTTACGTTACACATACTGTCACCAAACATCTCAATAAGATTCTCTTCTTCTGCAGATGTAAATTCAGATGGAGCACTGACAATGAATGAATTTTAAGGGCCATAATACAAACTTAATGACACCTTTTTGAATATGTTTCTATAACTAGACTGTAATGAGCTCTGATAAGTGTTCTTCAAAAACAATTTCATATCATGGAAGAAATGAAATCTTTTGGTAGTCAAAATCTGCTGCAACAAGGTGACACAATATCTGCTTGTTTTTATTCATTAAATTCATTGCTTCCTTTATAGTGATAATCACCACTGATATACATCTAGGCTGCTGCCCAAGTGGTAGATTTCCTATCAGTTGTTTACCTAGACTTTTCTGAAATTATTTCAAAGACAATGGAAATATACTGTACTTCCTTAGTAAATTATTTCAGTCCCTAATTCCTTTTCCTGTAAATGTATATTTGCCCCAGCCGTCCTCTTGAATTCCAACTTTGTCTTCATATTACGATCTTTTCTACTTTTAAAAACTCCACTCAAAAATATTTGTCTACTAGTGTCCCCCCATGCCATCTCTCTGATAGCTCAGAACATACCACTTAGTCAAGCTGCTCATCTCTTTACTCCTAAGCCACAAAGTTAACCACATTTTTGTCACACTACTATTTTGTTGGAAATCACCCAGAAGAAATTGATGTGGTATCCTTGGATTATTTCCAGTTCTCAAATAAAGTAATCCTGGTGAGGGTCCCTGTCTTTTGGCACAGGGCAGAGTAAAAAGTAGCTTCCGCGAGATCTCCGTCGCTTTATGACTGTGACAGCACAATAGCTGCTGGGGTATGTGTAGCTCTTAGTAATGACACTTGAAGCATGTCTAGTGCATCCCGACGTTATGAAAGATGGAACCCACACGGCTGGTCATGTCGCAATAGCAATTTCTGACCCAGTGAGAAAAGCAATGGCAAACTGCTGACATATTTGTGATATTCTCCTGATTGTAGTGAGGAAAGCAGTGGCAAACTGCTGTAATCTTTATGATATTCATTCTCCTGATAATTCAACAAAAACTAATCCATTTTAAAAATATTTGAAGGACTGGTTTAAAAAAAATTACAATTAGTTAACTTAATCACAACACTATTCACATCATACAGTGTCAAAACTCTACAATCTATAAAATCAATAACTATCACACAAACACAATGTACCAAGAAAGTTTGGCAAGCTAGTACCACAATCTAGAAATACAGTGAGGTACTGTTTACACAATCTTAGTAATGATTTGCAAAGGCTTTATTACAAAGTTATTACTAGTTATTGGTTTTGAACCAGATCCGCTAGATGTTGCATCCTAACACACAGAATTAAACAAACATCATTATAGTCCATTATGCCTTTCAGCATTCAGTCTGCAAGCCTCTGTGAAATTAATAAATTTACTGAACGCCGCACACAATCCTCTATTTGCAACTAGTGCTGTGGCCTCATTTAGTTCTACACCTCTAATCTTTAAATTGTTAGAAACTGAGTCTAACCTTCATTGTCTTGGTCTCCCTCTACTTCTCTTACCCTCCACAACAGTCCATTATTCTCCTAGGTAACCTATCCTCCTCCATTCGCCTTACATGACCCCACCACCAACAACTGTTTGTGCGTACAGCTTCATCCATAGAGTACATTCCTTACTTAACCTTTATCTCCTCACTGCCTTTGTTCCCACCTTCTTTTACCAGCAATCATTCTCGCTACTTTCATATCTGTTACTTCTAACTTATGAATAAGATATCCTGAGTCCACCCAGCTTTCGCTCCCGTAAAGCAAAGTTGGTCTGAAAACAGACCGATGTAAAGATAATTTCGTCCGGGAGCTGACTTCCTTCTTACAGAATGCTGTCGATCGCAACTGCTTTACTGCACCTTGAATCAATCTCACTATATTACCATCCTGGGAGAACACACATCCTAAATACTTGAAATTATCTACCGGTTCCAGCAGCTTTGTATCACCAATCTGACATTCAATTTTCTTACAGAGTGACATCAATTTAGTTTTCAAAAGGCTATTTTCATACCATACTCATTGCATCTATTTTCAAGTTCCAAGATATTAGATTGCAGGCTTTTGGCACAATCTGCCATTAAAACCAAGTCGTCAGCATAGACCAGACTGCTTACTACATTTCCACCTAACTGAATCCCTCCCTGCCACTCTATACCATTCAGAAGATGATCCATGTAAACTATGAACAACACAGGTGAAGGATTACAGCCTTGTCTAACCCCTGCAAGTACCCTGAACCAAGAACTCATTCTACCATCAATTCTCACTGCAGCCCAATTGTCAACATACATTCATTTGATTGATTCTAATCAAAGCCTCCCAGTATGGCAAACATCTTTTTCCTCGGTAATCTGTCATATGCTTTCTCTAGATCTACGAAACAAACATTACCGTCTATTGCTCTCATAGCATTTTTCAATTACCTGGCACATACTGAAAATTTGATCCTGCGGTCTGAAACCACAGTGGTTTGCATCCAACTTCCTCTCAACCACTGATCGGACCCTCCCTTCCAAGATGCCAGTGAATATTTTGCCCGGTATACTAAACAATGAGATACCCTGATAGTTCTCGAAATCCTTCTTGTTCCCTTGCTTATAGATAGGTTCAATTATACTGCTTTTGTCCAATCTGAAGGTACCTTACTAATACTAAATGCTAATCTTATTACTCTATGAAGCAATTTCATCCCAGCCTTGCCACTATACTTCACCTTTCAGGTCTAATTTCATCTATTCCTGTTGCTTTATGACAATGGACTTCATTTACCACCTTTTCCACTTTCTCACACGTAATTTCAACATCATTTTCCTCCTCCCCATGAGCTAGGTTGTTAGCGACATCACCAGGAAGATTTCCTTTTACGTTCAGAAGATTTTCAAAATATTCCCTACAACTGTCCAGCGATTCCCTGGGATCTATTATGAGTTCACCTGAATTACCCAAAACACTGTTCGTTTCCTTTTTCCCACCCTTCCTAAGATTCTTTATTACTGTCCAAAAAGGTTTCCCTGCTGCCTGATGTAGCCTTTACAGGTTATTACCAAAATATTCCCATGGCTTCCTTTTGGATTCAACAACTATTTGTTTCGCTCTGCTTCTTTCATCTACGTACAATTCCCTGTCTGCATCAACCCCTTGTTTGGAGCCATTTCTGATAAGCCTTCTTTTTACGTTTAAGGCTGCTCTCACTTCATCATTCCACCAATCTCACTTCATCATTCCACCAAGATGTTCGCTTTTTCCCATCTTTACACACAGTTGTTCGTAGGCATTCCCTTGATGTTTCTACTACAGCATCCCCGTATGCCACACATTCTTTTTCTATATACTAAACCTGCTACTGTCCACTATTCGGAACTTCACTCAGTCTCATGAGCCCAGGCTGTTCAGTAAGAGAGGCAGCAGACCTGGTAAAAAAAAAAAAAAAAAAAAAAAAAAACCCAAGCAATACAGCTGAAAATATCTCATAGTGACCACGTAACACTCAAATACCTGTAAGATCATCTGGTACACAGTGGTCATCCTGGCAGGCCATAGGCTTAGTGGACTGTTATGCCTTGGATTTGTTTGCTTTCTGCATAACGGAGATACTCAGTTCACAAACACAGTCATTTAGATATGTAATATCTATTCAATTCAATATTATAGCAATTTGTCAGTAGCTATATACTGAACTTACATGTTTTATCTTGCTAACAATCAAAATAATGGGTAAATGTTTATACTATCACAAGGTGAAGCCCACTGTGTGCACTTAGAACACAACTTCCTTCTACTACATTCATATGAGAATTCTTTTCAATAAATTTGAACAGCTTAATCTGCCAATCTGTACTTTGTAATTTCTGTTTCAAAGTTTAATATACCTGCTTCAACTTTTTTTAAGACTTCTTTTGATGTGATTATTTAGATCAACATAAAATTCAAACAATCAACAAAATAAATTATCAGTAAACATTATCAGAATATAATTTCAAATGAAGAAAGAACATAATAAAATTGGAAATTAAAATTAGGTTAGTGAAGGACTCTTTCGTAGGCTTAATATTTTCTTACTATCCTAGACCAAAAACACTGTACACCATCATTGATATTGTTTTTGTTTGTACACTTAAGAAAATGGAAATTGCAACACCATGAAGGCATTTGTTGTTTGTGTTGATTTTCAAGATATGGAATGATGCCATGTAGGTATTTAAACGATCAAAGTTTCAGACCCACTGGATTGTTGCTACAGGTCTCCCCACGTGATTGGGCGTGGAGGAATCAACTCCAGTATACGGACTCTGGTGTAGCGTAGTTGACTTGCAGTCTGTGCAGTGAAGTGTTCCTCGTCAAACATGCCTCGACGACAGAGAAGAGCACGCTATCAACAACTGCCGCCGTTTGAGAGGGCTCGGATAATTGGGCTGTGTGAGGCTGGATTATCACTAAGGACTGTTGCTGCACGTGTTGGCCGACAGGCATCTACGGTACAACGTGATGGCAGCAGTGGTCAAATGAAGGTACCCACACTCGTAGACCTGGCACAGGCCCAGCGTGACGGACAACTGTGAGAGAGGATCGCCGCATCATTCGGATGGCCTGGATGGAACCCCATGCAACAACAGCACAAATTTGAGCAGCTGTGGCACCCCACGTTACACAACAAACAGTTCGTAATCGCCTGCGTGCAGCTGGCTTACGAGCCCGTGTCCCTGCAGGTGTTCCATTGACCCCACAACAGCGACATGTAAGGCTGGCCTGGTGTTGAGAAAGATCGACATGGGTCGACGAATGGCATAGGGTCATCTTTAGTGATGAATCGCGCTTCTGTCTTGCCCGCAGTGATCGCCGGAACCGTGTGCGCCGACGTACCGGGGAGAGGGGCCGCCCAGATCTTATTGTCGAGAGGCACACAGGGCTAACACCAAGCATTATGGTCTGGGGAGCTATTGGCTTTAATGTGAAATCACAATTAGTGCTTGTTGAGGGCACTATGACTGCTCGACAGTACGTTGATAGGGTACTCAATCCAGTGGTTGTCCCTATGATGGCGAACATTGCTAATGGGATGTTTCAGCAGGACAATGCCCGGGTTCACACTGCACGCATCTCCAGAGAAGTTCTCCACGACATCACAACCTTAGAATGGCCCGCCATATCCCCGGACCTCAATCCTGTTGAGCATGTGTGGGACATGATGGGTTGACAACTGGCCAACCGTCCTCAGCCACCCACAACTCTGGAACAACTGACCCGTGCAGTGCAGCAAGCATAGGCCACAATTCTTCAGGAAGCGATCAAGGGCCTTATTGACTCCATGCCTCGACAAATTCATCAATGTATTGCAGCTCGTGGTGGGCACATCCTGTATTGATTGTTGTCCAAACTTGCAGTCAGAGGGACCTGAAAGTGTAATCATTGAATCACAACCGAACACTCGTCCTGCATGTTCAATTACAGCAATGTAGCACCACTCCTTCTGGGTGTTGCAATTTCCATTTTCTTCAGTGTATTTAACCCTGAAATGGTATGATGTGATTTTTACTAAACGAATCACACATATGTTTGTACAGAACAGGCTTCAGTGCAAACTGCACCGGCCCTCGCAATGTCTTCCCCCCCCACTCAACTCACAAGGTCAGCGCACGTGCAACTGTTGTGCTGGCAGCTCTTGTTTTTGAGCTCTTGGCGTCAGTTTGTGAATGTTACGATATCATACCGATAGTATAACTATTTTATGTAGTGTTGTGTTTCAGTTTTAGTTTTATTCTTGTATCAAATGTTCATTGTTGTTGACTTAGTGTGTTGAAAATTAGTGCCATATATTAAGTGCATCTTTTTACTTGGTTTTGTCCATTTTTAAGCAGTTTTTGCTATACTACTACTTTTTTTAATAAAATGGCTTTGTCACCATTGGAGATTGACAAACTTTTAAACGATGACAGATTTGATACAAAGATGAAGGAGATGGTGGAAGTGAGTCAGAAAATAACATTTTAGCATACTCTGGGAGTGACGACTTTATAAATTCATCCTCAGATTTAATGCTGATGACAACGCCGTAGGTGTGACTCAGTTTTAGAAAAACACCACCTAGATGTACAGTAAATTTGGTCAATTTCCTTTGTCTGTTAAGTTATGTAAATAGTTTTATTATTATTTTATTTTTAACTGTATGATTAAGTATGCTTCTGACACGAGTATATAAAAAAACAAAAGAATTCAGTGTACACATCAGGAGTGGCTGGCCCACACAGCGCAAGATCTTCACAACCCTGGTCCCTCTGGTAGTTGTGGGACAAAATCCGTTACAACTCTATCTGCTGAATCAAGACCTGATAATAGGAACACTACTACCACCACCACCACTACTACTACTACTACTGGTTCTTCAGGATCTGCAAGCTCAACTCCATACTGAACAACAAAATTAATCAAAGAAAAAACAGTTATTCCTGGATTGAAAATCCTCCAACCGTAAGTACAAGAAATACCCCTAGAAATATTGTAAATATTCGACAACAGCCTAAAGGTAGAGGTAAAGATGTTCTAACTCCTTTTGATGTGTTTCAGTTGTTCTTTACCGATACTATGATAAATTTAATCGTTATTCATACGAATGAGGAAATAGTAAGAAAACAAGCCAATTACAAAACAATTCACTTTTCAAACAGTCAAACCTCTCCCACAGAGATAAAGGCACACTTGGGGATTCTGATATTCTCAGCTCTCCACAAGGACAATAGCCTAAACACAGCAATAATGCTTGATCCTTCTGTAAGTGATAATGTTTACAGAGTTTGCTTTAGTGAAAAGCAATTCCAATTTTTATTAGAATGTCTCAGAATTGATGACAAAACTACCCGAGCTGATAGTAGAGACTGATCGCTTCGCACCAATAATGGACCTTTGGGAATCTTTCATAAAATTATGCACATAATTATGAGGCAGGCCCATATCTCACCATTGATGAGCAGGTGTTTTGCATTTAGAGGCAGATCTGCATTCAAAATATATATGCCTTCACTGTAAGAATTCGGAGTGTAGACCCGTCAGATCCTCAGATTTTACATTTCGGAGGCAGAAATCGACATTCGCATTTGCTGGTTTTTCATGAGATCGTTGAGAGGGTGCTCGTATTTCTACTGTAATATTTGAAAATAATTTCATAGTCTACAATGCTTTGTTTTAATTCATTCAATGTATTTTTTCTCACTTATGCGTATCTACCTATTTATTTTCAGATCAAGATTTCGAAGGGTTTTCAATTTTCCCAAAGTAAAGCCACAAGTGGGCACTCAGCAAAAGTCAAAGAATTTAAAAAAAAAGGAAATCGAAGAAAGAAGCACTGATACAACCTTTGTTCAACCAGCAACAGCACTTGGACGAGTTCTCTTTCAGAGTTTGAAGGGTGTTCTTAAGCGCCAACATACCCCTCTACAAGGTCGAACATACTGAGATTAGAGCTCTCTTCAAGGACTTTGGAGGAAGAGAGTTGCCTCATGAGTCGACACTATATAAAAATTAAATTTCTTCAGAGTATAAAGTATTAATTCATGCACGATTGCCGGATTCCGCATTCTCGTTTAAACAATTTAGAAGTAATTTTAACATGGATGAAGGTAATCTCTCGGTAATACCTTCATTCCATGAATTATATTCATTCAGATACTTTTTACACCAGGCTCTACACGCAAACAGGGACGACATCGGGAGCCACCCACTTTGGTTATCTACAGACGAGACCACAGACAGTTGTGGAAGATACATGGCCAACATTATTGTTGGAAAACTCAGTCCCAGTGAACCGGAAAAGGGCCACTTAATTCTGTGCAGGGAGCTAGATGTGACAAACCATGGTACCACTGTGTAAACAGCGCAAGCAGCTCTGCGTAACTATACTTTTGTTAATTTATTTTTCGAGCGTTTTGCCAAAGAAGAATAAGTACAGTCTGGCTATAATTTCAATGCATGCTACGTATGCTCAGTGAAGACTGATAGTTCTGATAGTTAAATACCTCTTACAGTCGTACGACATGTCAAGAATCTGTTCACCCTTCATTTTATGCATTCCTGTTTCAGGCTTGCTGTGGCCAAACTTTTCAGATGAGGAAGTAAACAAAGTACTCGCATTGGTGACTGACGCTGCTCCCTACATGATTAAGGCTGGGAAGAGCTTCAAGCTTCTCTAACCGAAGATGTTACATGTTACGTGTCTTGCCCATGCAATGCACAGAACTGCTGAGGAGATGCGCGAAAAACCGTCCAGCGTCAACAGCATCATTTCTTCAGTGAAGAAAATTTTCGTCAAGTCTCCTTCTCGCGTACGTGCCTTCAAGACGATGCATCCAGTGCTCCCTTTACCTCCTGAGCCCATACTGACGCGATGGGGAACTTGGATCTTGGCTGCCTTATATTATGGTGAAAATCCTAGGGCAATTGAAGAGGTAAGACTACTTGAAATGTTTAAAATCTTCTCATTTTCGAGGTTTTCTCTATCATTCTTTTCATACCTTTTATGTTTTCTCCATCATACGGCGCCTAATTTTGTAATTTTCTCAGTTATTATCCTCGGCTAATGTTTTTCAATTATATATTTTTCCAGGTGATCAATACGTTTTCAAAATGAAGGACTTGATGCCACCCTTCACTTTCATAAACGCCTACAAGAGCGTCATTCCTGAGGTCATATCATAGAAAGAGAGATCTACCTAATCAATACCTATTTATAAAAAATTAAAAAAAAAACAGGACCGGTTTTGACTTCTCACAAAGTCATCTTCAGCTAACATACATTTACATTAGACTACACATATTCTCAATAGTAATACCTTGCCAAATTTTAAACAATTTTTTATTGAATGTCATCAAGTAGTCATGTTTTTGAGTGGTTGTCTTGTTTGTATATTTAAGTTTGTTAGAAGACTAATATTAAAAGGATAACTATTTTGAAACACATTAAAAGTTTACATTATAGGGTAAAACACATTGCTATGTACACTTGTACTATCACCTTTCAAGTTATACAGATAAAACAAATTCTTAATACAATTTGTCAGGTGTAAAAAGGTAATATACTTGAATACAGCTGTATAAGCTCTTATAACTTGTTAGGCAATTATTGCAACTGATTCGGTAGACTCCGGAACGAAGGTATATGTTGTTATTGTTAACGGTCTTGGAATTATGTACGATGCTACTGCTATTGTGTGTAGTCCTAAAGGCTATTTCGAGGTTGTGTTTTCTGGAAATGTTAGTTAATGGGTATATGTGTGTGTTATTGAAGGTGAAGGTTCCGTAGTTTTTCTTAGGTTTGTCTATTTTTAATAATTTTGTTTTGGGTCGATTTTTGAACTTCTGAATAATTGAAAAGCTATTTTTTTTTGGTATCCATTCTTTTTTGCTATTTCTTGGATCAGATGTATTTCTTCGTTGAAGTCAGTTTTTGACAGTGGTATATTAAAGGCTCTATGAGCCATACTGTAATATGCTGCTTTTTTATGGGAATTGGGATGAATGAAATCTGTTCTTATTGTGGTCATTGTACGAGTGGGCTTACGATAAATTTTGAAGGTCAAATGATTTGCCTGTCTAGTGATAGTCAAATCAAGATAGTTTAATTTGCAGTTATTCTCAGATTCTTTTGTAAACTGCATATGTGGGTCTATGGTGTTTATTCTGTCCAAAACGGTGTTATCATTAGTTAGTCTATTATCGATGATGGCATGAACGTCATCAACAAATCTGCACCAAAAGAATATTCCGTCTATTGTACTGATTGAGGTGTATTCGAGGTGGTCTATATATATTTCGGCTAGTATGCCGGAGGCGGGGGACCTCATCCGGAGTCTACCGAATCAGATGCAATAATTGCCTAACAAGTTAATAGGATGTACCAGTAGAAATTTTATTGTCAAATACAACGAACACGTCAATGCTATAAAGCATAATCATTTTTTGGCGATAGGTCAACACATGGTCGATTATAAACATAATTTTACCAACATAGATAATAATATGAAAATATTAAATACAAACCCCAAAGGACCCTTACTCAATATTACAGAAGAACTTTACATAACAATAGACCAATATACCAACCCCAATTTCAACATTAACGAAACAACTGAAAAAACTAATATTTTATTTAACAAAATTATCCCTATTGTAAAGAACTACTATCTCACAATAGTAAACAAACAACGTCACACACAAACCACAGCGCAAGTGACGTACACGCCTAACTCCGCCCCTACTCCCATAACTCTCCCTACGTACCCCTCCACTCCCCTCGCGGCGATGGACACCAGCACCAGAAGTACACGCTATAGTACAAGCCAAGCAGCTAAGCTGTACGCTTCTCAACCATTCAACAGCAGTAAGTAACTGTTACGTACACACACACAAGTTGACAAACTCAAACACCTTTAAATTTCTAATTAACTTAATTTACCTCTTACAGATAGTTATCAGATGTCATAGACTGGAAGAGGGCTACCTACAACAACTGCTTTACACACCAGTGTATCCTGCTTTTATGGTTTCAAGATTAATAACTTCAACAGCACACACTCATCTTCAAACCAGAACACTTTGACAATATTAGAAAAATGCAAGCTACGCAGTGTTTGGACTCAATGTAAACATTGTATAATGATGCTAAATGCCCCATATGAACTTAGCATGCATACGCAACGAAACAAATGCCCCACATGAGCTCAACATATACCTTCACGAATGTTTATACTTTTCATTTGATTCATCAATAGACGTTTGCATCTTGAAGTGTACTTTCACCTTGTGTGCAATTAATGTATTCTACATGGTTTACAACTTGTCAATCAACACAGTTTGTAAGTTACCTATTTTACTATTATTATGAATGTAATACGTTTCATTATGTGTATATCAATCTAACTTCCAACTCATGTTTTTTCACTTGACAAGGTAAAAAGCCTAACACAACATTATAAGAGCTTATACAGCTGTATTCAAGTATATTACCTTTTTACACCTGACAAACTGTATTAAGAATTTGTTTTATCCGTATAACTTGAAAGGTGATTGTACAAGTGTACATAGCAATGTGTTTTACCCTATAATGTAAATTTTTAATGTGTTTCAAAATAGTTATCCTTTTAATACTAGTCATCTAACAAACTTAAATATACAAACAGGACAACCACTCAAAAACATGACTACTTGATGTCATTCAATACAAAATTGTTTAAAATTTGGCAAGGTATTACTATTGAGAATATGTGTAGTCTAATGTAAATGTATGTTAGCTGAAGATGACTTGGTGAGAAGTCGAAACCGGTCCTGTTTTTTAAAAGAATTTTTAATAAATAAGTATTGATTAGGTGGATCTCTCTTTCTTTCTATGATATGTGCTAGATATCAATACGGAACAAAAATGAAATTAATTAATCAAGATTCCTGAGGTCATCCTAAAGTTGGAATCGTGACGGATGGTGTAGGTTGATGTGGTCGCTACAATACAAGAAGTCATCCAAGAAGCCGACTCGTGGCCTGGAGAGACCGGGAAAACTGTGAAACAATAGTTTGTGTTTGTGCTGGCTCGAAATCCCGGTTGGAGTGCAGCATTGGACTTTGAGAGTCTGCACCATCAGAGGATTTTCCGAACTACTCTGCACAAGAAGCAGCATTTACCTCTCGTGTCAGTTGACGTTGAAAGATAGTTCTCATCATAGAAACTTTTATTGACTGATTTAAGAAAATCAGTCAAAACTGAAAACATAGAAAGAATTCTTGCTGTACAGACCAATGCAGATCTACTTCATTGACTCGCCTAATTCTGAACATTTTGTAAATTAACTTTTAAATTGTAACTTTTATTTTTATTCATATATATTCATATATATACTTGAAACTTGAATGCGAGTATATCGCAGTGTATCATACATACAATTAGAAAATAAAGCTCTTATATAAAGATATACTCTTGGTTTTTTTCGTTTCACTTTCATTTCTATAGTTTTTAACAGTGTTTCTCGAGCATATTCTGCATATTTAACCGCATATAATGGGTTTTTCGAGCATATCTATTGAGCATATAATGGGTTTTTCGAGCATATCTATCAAGCATACAACACATTGTTTTCGAGCATATCAATCCGAGCCCTACTCATAAGATATTGGCAGGAGCTCTGAAAATATACCACTAGACTTAGTTATTTGCATAACATTAATTTTGGTTTGCCCTATAAAAATCAGTCTCATATTACAGAAAACTTACCATTATATGCTCGCTGAGGCTGTAAGAATTCTTCAGGTACATGTTGTTGATACTGAGGTTCCATGTCCACTTGTAAATCACCAGAACGTTCCAAATCTACAGATTCAAAGGCTCCGTTGAAGGTAGTCCTGTATTTGAAGAGCTTATCTTCCTTCACAACCAGAGCTTCTCCGTGTGGTCATGTCTTGAAAGAGCACTTCGGTTTATAATGGCATTTCAAAAAGGTTGTCCAAACACGTATAATCTCCTGTTCAACAGGAATTACTTTAAAAGGCCTTGGATTGACTCTTGCGGTTTGGAATGCATTAACCCAGTCATCTGGTACCTCTGCAACAGTTTTCTTTTCTATCAAACCGAAGTTCTTATCACATTTCATATACGAGTGTCCTCTTATCGGAAATACAATTTTGACACTATCTAATCTCTTAATGGTGTGAACAACATAGTGAAGATATAAAAACATTGCGTAGTTCTTATTCTGTCCCGAGCAGGAATCACGGAATATCACAAGAACCCTGACTTTTGGATCAAGGACCTCACTCATAATTATGCAGAAAACTAACAACTTCATTCGCTCCTTTATTCCCTACATCTTCAGTGTTGGTATTCAGCCTGAAGGCTGGTTTGATCCTCTACAGCTCCACCAACAGCTGTCATAGATAGCCTGGGTGTCACTGAAGAGGCATACTAGGGAAGTGAGGAGTGAGGTAGTTTCCCGTTGCTTTCCTCACTGAGCCAGAAGTTTGCTATTGCATATCAGTCTGCCAAGCCCACTGAAATGCATGCACCAACCGACCCTATGAGCGATATTTTCACACCATTCATAACAGGGACTGGCTGCATAAGGAATTGCATTACTGGCATCTCTCATACCTCGGTCACTTTCATACTGTCAAAGCCAAGGATGAGACTGAGACAGGCCAATGAGAGTAACAAATTTATTCTAGGCCATACCAGAAGACATAGTGCACTGTAAACACTACATCCTGCCAGCAAAGGCATACATCTTCAGTATAAGTATAAAATACTGCATCACGATCAGACAGTCGATGAATGTTGAAATTGTAGAAAGACAGTTGACTCTTGTAATAGACATCATTAGTGCTGATGTTAGGCAGGGGTAAGTTCTTTTGATAGTCCATGCAAACTGCTTCCATTCCAGCTGTCTTTTTACTTTGTTTCCTTGCTATTCGCTTCCTCGTATAAAACGTAATAGCTCTTAACTGGTGAACCTGATTTTCCATAGTAAGTAATTTAATTGTATCTGTAATCTCTTGTTTTTCTTGTTCAGCGACATTCTGTGAAAGTTTTGCATTCAAAGTCTTTAATTCTGCTTGAAATTTGTCACATGTTGAACAGGTATCGGTACGTGGGTACCCAAATGACAAGTTAAATTTGCTATTAAACACCTTTCTGTAGGTCTCGTATGAAACTAGAAGTTCAGGGTATGCTTCTTTATATAATTCATAGCATTTTTTTTATCGTTAGTTCTTCTGGAAGGTAAATTCTTTCTGTCTTTTCCTTTCCATAGTGGCTCTTCCTTCCCTTAAATGAACCTATGTGGTTTATAAGAGCTTCCTCCTTTTCTTTGGATTTTTCCATGGCCGATTACAATGTGTGCCTCTTTAATCCTTAGATTTTCCTGTTTCCTTCATACACGACTGTATTGTCGCCAATCTGCGCTTTGTTATTTCATGAAAAGCAATGAAGGCATTTTGACAAACAGGAATTTCCTTCATGGAGCCATTTTGTTTGATTCTTACTATGTAGCGGAAAGAGCAATCTCCTGCATTGGAATCAACATGCCTAGGCCTTCTACGAGCAATTAATGTCACAGAAATTAAGCTGGTTTAATAAGAAGATTGATCGTTCCAGTTACATAGCAAATTAATGTTCCTGATAAGTTCTGCTCTTTCGTGGGGTTCGATTATTTTGAAACACTCAAATAAAGAACATTTGCAGTCATTGCCTAACACATGAGACATTGCCCTCAGATCCCTACAAACTGTACTCATTCTACCATAACGTTTTCTCTTTTTAGCTGCTTGCTGAACAGATGGCTTCTCACCTTCATCTTCCAAAGATCCACTCATTTTAGAGATCCCACACGAACCACACCACTCTCAAATTTAACAGTTAACACTATTATACGAAAAAAGAACACTGAATAACTTTAACCACAACTTACCGCGTGCGAGCTCACAACTCAACTGACCGAACTGCTGTAAGCAGCTGTGGAACAAAATGCGTTTGGACTTGCCCCGTTCTTTCCACGAGGAAGAGGACTTGGGACGATCTTTCAGTTTCCACTAAAATTATAAACCTCTGTTTCTCAGTGACTTGCCGCGTTATTTGAAATTAATTTCAACAGATCTGTAGTGATGATAGCTGGCCATCAGAATGCGCCATAAACTCATTTTCGAGAAAAATGGACTTACCCCGTTCTTTCCGTGGGGTCTTCACATTTTAAAGTTTTTCAGCACATAAAAAATATTTTTCACATTTTCAGCACATAAAGAGCTGCTCCCTAGTAATAAATGGTGACTGATATTCACTCCTGATAGTGTATTATGTGTTACACTGTTCCACTGCTATGCCAGAGCCGAGGAGGACTGCAATGCCATTCGAATGAGGTGTCCATCTTCTCGGGGGGGGGTCTGCGTGGTGCCAGCAGACCATCTCGTATTCTCCAGCCTTTTGTGAACCATTCTGTACACACCTGTTGCACTGCCGACACACTTCGTCCCATACGAGCAGCAATTTCCTGGATGGATGCATCACGTTCCCTCATGCCAATAATACGCCCTCTTTCAAACTCATTCATTTGACGGAACAGTTCTTGCACACATCTGTGAAGCATCCTAGACATATGCTCAAGTCACATTGATCCATTACCTTTGGTTTATAGCGAAAATGAGAGCCACAGGCACATTTTACCAGTCGCTGGCAGTGCGCCGAGATATGAATGTGGACCTTGAACCTGAGGGCTGACATGGCTCAAATGCTATCATTTCTTCAGATCATACTAATGCACATGGTCTTGTGAATATGAACTTCCTATCTCCAGTCTTTCATGGTGTTTTGTCTTTTATGAACATGAGTGTATATACATAAGGAACGCAGCACTGCGTTAAGTTGAACAGCATGTGGAAGCTGAGCCAACTGATGCTATGCTTCTTAGAAAAATCATGATATTGCTGTTCAAAAACTAGGCTGTATTTCAAAACAAAAGAAGATTTCACAAAAAATTAAATTTTATGTTTCTTTTAAAAGGGTAATGTTAGCCCATATCCAATACAGGTATGTATAGGTACTATATGGTTCAACATTTTTTTTGTCCTCATTAAACATTTATTCGTGCATTATCATTTGATTTTCTTATTTGCGTGCAATTTGAAGTGTTTGCCCTTCGAGGTAATGTCGGCCTCAATTGACTCAAATTACTGGAACTCTACCGCACATTCATCAGCTTTGTGAGGGATATGAAACAAGTACCACATGTACAACCACAATTGCAGACATTTTACCAGGTACAAGCATTAATGCTATACAATGCACTAACATGCTATTCTCTGTGTATTACAATCAAAACAAGATTTCATGTGTCCCTGGACAGAAAAAGGTTGCCAGCATTTCAAACAGATGAGTGTATCAAAGAAATAATGAACACGCAGCTTTCATCAAAAGAAAATCATTCTGCAAGGTAAGGATACAAAAACAGTGCCCGATAATGGCATGTGCCTTGATAATAATGGGAACTAAGCAGAAAAATAAAAGAATACAATGGATATACATAAAATGTTTTGATTCCCCCCCAACCAAGAGAACTGAGATTTACCTAATTCTGTCCAGTTCTGTATGTAGTCCCTTTTCTACTACTACCAAACCACAAAAATAATCAACAATTGGTAATATCAGATTTAACATACCTCAAAAGGCGCTTCCCCATGATGTTTGTTGACGATTCGAAAACTGCATATCTTAGCACCAATCGCCTTGATCCTCGGCCTCACCTCCACGAGGGTTTCGTTTTCCTTTACTAAGCCATGATATCCACTCTCCAAACTAGGCAGATCTAATCGGGGTACTAAAAAACAAACAATCATAAAATAATAAAAGCACATTAAATACAATAGAAAACTTTTATAATATATTTTAGTATGAGAACATACAGAATCCAACCCTCAAATTCACTTCCTCTTACAGTCCATTCATTGCACAAGAAACACTAGTATCGGTTGTGATTGACAGAATGAGCTGCACAAGCTACCAACTAAAATAATATGACAATCTAGAATTATTAATAACAGAATATCGTAACAGACTTACTGTGCCTACATCACAGCACTAATAAATGCTTAACATAATTTTCTTTTCACGTACCACAGATGCTTTTTCCCCCCCCCCCCTATACTGAAAGTACCAAATGACTGTAATAAATGAGTAATAATACTTATATTTAAGAAGGGGGACAAGAAGATGTGATCATTATTGGGAAATCGCACTCATATCTCAGGTAGCAAAAATAATGGAAAGGTTACTAGAAAAGACAATGGAAAGAAAGGTGGAAGGACAATTACAAGAAGACCAACGTGGATTTTGAAATGGAAAATCAACATCACACCCTATCTTCAGTATGAGGCACTTAATGGAAAAACATTGAGGATACGGAGGAGATATGGTGACAAAATTCCTTGATTTAGAAAAGGCTTATGATAAGAGTACCTAGAACAAAGGTATGGAAAGTAACAAAACAGAAAGGATTTGGAAAACAAAAAATGATAGAATATGAGCAAGCAACATACAAAAATTGTTGCAGTAGTGTCCAGGCACATGTGGGGAGGAGAGTGGTTTTGGAATGAAAATGGACCACAAAAGGAAGTGTGCTGTTGCTACTGTTATAATGGTTATGGACACAATTGTGAAGGAGAAAAGGGTAAAATACCGTGACAGGGAGATGTTTGCAGATGATATTGTGGTATGGGGAGCAAACAGAAGAAGTAGGCCTACAAGGGCAACTCGACATGTTGAGCGAGATTATTGAAAATTATGGAATGAAAATTATCACAGAAAAGTCAAGGGCCCCACAGACGATCCGTCGTAGTGTCTGTCTTACCTGCACAGTTCTAAGATGACAGGTAAGATTAAAAGTAAAATATTGACTCTGTACCATGTTAGGTTTGGCTCTTAGTAAATCTGTCGGCAGCTGATCTCCTGTGCGTGTACAGGTAAGCCTGCAAGCAAGTTGGAGCATGTGTGGGGTCTTCAGTCTTAGCGTAATTAGTAGTCAATTGCTCCGGCTGAGCACTTTGCTCGTAGGACATAATGTTAGACTTGAGAATTATACATAGAGCATTTTAAAATGAATTCATCCAGCTATACTATTCTAATCAGTGCTTATGGAAAATAACAAATACATCAATAAAAAAAACAAAAAGAATGTTGCTTATGAACAATTACGCATAAAGTTGTTGAAAACTGATCCCGACGCTACAAAAACAGCAGTTACAATGAGTTTAGAGAAAGGTCCCACCTAATCAATACATGTTTACCATGTGTGATTATACATCACATATATGTTTGTATGCATGCACAATGTGGGTCTAGTTTCAACCAAATGTTGGTCATCTTACATGATCCTACAAATGCTAATTAATCATACTAAACTTTGATTTCAAGCTTTCATGAAACATCATAAGAATATAAACTCAAATACAATCAACACTATTGAAGCTCTTTCCAGGACAATTTGCATCTTATTCTTAGCACCACTTCCACACAAGTCCTATTGCACCACTTTGTGGATTTCGAAACAGCAGTACTCATGTCACATTCACGATTGTATTGTGAATATTGAAACTCTTATACGGTAGTCATACTTTCTCAAGACTCAACCAATCCAATAGGATGAATCTGGCATTCATCAAACATCATTATACAGGGTGACTGAAAAGTCCACTAACATTTGATAAAACAATATTTTATGGAATGCTGGAGGTAGAGGTAATAACTGACACACGATTGTCATGACATGGGGTTTTATAGACACCAAGTAAATTACAGAAAATGACCAATAGATGGTGCTACATACAATACACAAGCAATAATTAGCATAACAATCAAGGTTTAGCAAAGACAATGTTTTTTTTAAGACAAGTTCAACATGTCGGCTGTCATTCATCAACACTACCTGCAGTCAAGGGGAAATGTTGTGAACAGCACTGTACAATATATTCATACGTATGGTGAGAAATTGTTGTCAGATGTTGTCTTTTAGGATCTATAATGAGGTCTGATGATCACGGTTGACTTGCGACTTCAGGTAACCCCACAACCAGTAATCACATGGATTGAGGTTGGGGGACCGGGCAGGCCAAGTATGATGTGCCACGATTGCAGACACATATGACAACCTCTACTACGACAGCTCCTTTTATACCATACACGGGTCTCATGCGGCATCACTGACGTGTCGCTGTCCGGCACCATCTGTTGGCCTGTTTGGCACTCAGTGTCAATAAAACCCCATGTCATGTCAAGCATGTGTGGCCATTTGTATCTGACATGTAGCTGCCCAGCATCATCTGTTGGTCATTTTCTGTACTTTATTTTGATGTCAATAAAACCCCATGTCATGCCAATAGTGTTTATAGGCTATAAATTTTATTTTTGTTCCATACAGAAGTGAAATTATAAGAAATAAATTGACAAGTGGGTCCACCTTTTCAATACGATATAGCAAGTAAATGATATTGCATCAGTCTTGATATATTGTATTGTTAATTTATTTCTTATTATGCCAATCGTGTGCCAATTATTACCTCTCTACCTCCAATATTCCTCATCAAATATTGGACTTTCGGGTCACCCTCCCTATTTTGGCGTGACGTCATTAGAAGAAAAAAATAAATTTTAAGATTTTTTTTACACTTGTGACGTCATTAGGATGCAAAAGATTTACTTTTTAAGATTTAAACCCCTGTTCATCAAATACTACCACATGGTTCAATAAGCACACTATCTAATTTTATGTACAAGTTTGTCACTGTTTTATACCCTGACTAACAAAAAAAGTGAAGCACCCAGGAGTGATTGAAAGTGAATGAAACTATATAATAGGCCTATGTATAATATGCTGAAAGACTATGTGCCTTTACCAAACTGATTACAATATGGGATGAAAGAGACAAGGCCTTCGGCAGTTACAGGTGGAATATTGGTCCCAGGCCAGTAGAGTGTCGCACCCCCCACTAGCCGCAATGCATGCCCTTATGCGGTTTGGAATGGTGTCAAACAGCCTTTGGATCCTTTCCTAAAGGAAAGCTCGCCCACAGTTGTTGCAGCTGTACCTTCAGATCCTGCAGGTTGGTACTGAGATGGAGTCCCCTTCCAATGTCATCCCACATGTGTTTAATGATGGAGAGGTCCGGAGATCTTGCTGGCCACGCAAGGACCTCAACATGCTCAAGGCAGGTCCATAGACACACTTGCTATGTGTGGACTTGCATTATCTTGTTGGAACACTGTCCCAGGGTGCTGTGCCATAAGGGGTAGGACATGCGGATGCAGAATGTCTGTGACGTATCGCTGTGCCATCAAAGTCTGCCGAAGCACTATTAGAGGTGACCTGAATGCATATCCTATGGCTCCCCACACCATGATGCCAGGGATTACGCCTGTGTGTCTTTCCACAATATGGGCAGGAACTGCCCTCTGCCCTCGATGCCTCCAAACCCGCACACGACGGTCATCTGAGGATATGGAGAAGCAGGACTCATCACTGAACATGATGCGAAGCCAGTTATCCTCTGTCCACGTCCCCGGGCAAGGCACCACTCCAAACGCAGGCGTTGGTGTTCTGGTGTCAATGGCAATCGATGCATGGGGCGGTAGGACCCCAATACAGCGGATGCGAGTCATTGAGACACTGTGCGGGAACTCACAGGATGTTGTAGAGTCTCCAGTACATGTTCAAAGATGGCGGGTGCTGAAGTTATGGTATCCTGAAATGCTTGGCGCACCATATAACCGTCCTCCCCTGGGGTCATGGTTCTTGGTCGAACCGAACCTGCACAACATGATTGATGCCCTGAGGTACCCACCGAGACCAACATCAGGCCACTGTGACATCTGAATGACCCACATGCCTGGCAATTACACGATACAATCAACCAGCCTCATGCAGTCCCACAATGCGGCCTCTATGAAATGCTGTCAATTGCTAAGCGTTGTCGTCTTGGTACATAAGTTGAGGTACTTTCTGTAAATTTGGGCTGTGGTATGATAAAGCTTAATGAATACATTAAAATCTTGATAAGTGTCCTATTCATAGTGAAATGCAGCACTGAGGAATAATCTAAGCGCTGTTGGTGGCATAGTCTTCTTATCTTAAAATTGTACTATGCACGTCGAAAGGTGGTTTTCAGTGTACATGTAGGTCTTAGGATGATATGTAGGACCGAGGTTCCTCAGTTCAAGCAGAATGTGAAATCAAGAGAAGAAACGGGAGCTGATTTTAATATGGTGTTCTATAAAGGGCAAGTCATATGAAGCAAAGGTATAGAGATTTACAGTGTGAAACTCACCTTGCCGTAGCATACCAAGAAGCTTACTCTATGGAGAGGAGTTGACAACTGGAGCTGATTTGTGGGGGTAGAGTGGAGGTAGATAAGAGAGGGGAGGAAGAGAAGGGAGGGGCTTGGAGAGGAACCGCCTACGGGGGTGGTGTTGGGGGTGGGTCTGGAGGGCAATGCAGTAGGGACGTATGGCAAGGGAGGATGTTATGTAATGCGTGGAAGATCGAACGCTTTCTCGAAAACTTAATATCTTTAAAAACTGTGATAAGAAAGTCGTAAAGAATCTTGGGTCTCTCAGAAATGTCATTTAGGTTTAAATTGGGGTTGAAAAACTGATCAAGGTGTACGAAGCAATTTTCGGTGACATCTAAGAGGGCTTTTCTTAAGGTCCTGAGTATCTCTAAGTCTTGGTCTATAGTGGCAAAATTATGTTTCACGTCATGCATATGTTGGCCCACTGCCGAAAACCTATTGTATTTAATAGCATTGACATGTTCCATGTACCTAATTGAAGTTTCTTCTGGTCTGTCCTATGTACGAGAAATTACAGTTATTGCAACTAAACCGGTATACCCCTGACCTCAAGAAGGTGTTATTTTTGTTTATTGTGTTGGAGTTACGTATTATTTCTACATTCCTATTATAGGTACGAAAGGATATCTTGATATTATGTTTCTTAAAAATGTTGGTGATACTGTAAACGTTTTCGTTGAAAGTGAAGGTAGAACATGTAACAGGATTGGGTTTTTCTTTTTCTAACGTTGTATTTAGTCGATGCTTGAATTAATTAATTATTCTTTCTATGAAACAGTCATTATATCCAATAAATTTAACAATGGAACATATTGTGTCTTAGAATTCTTTCTTTAAATTTGTCTTTGACATTGGTATTTTAAATGCGCGGTCGACCATGCTATTATAAGTAGCACATTTTTGTGAGTAAGGATGTGTAGAATACTATCTTATGGTTGTAGCAGTTTGTGTGGGTTATTACTGTATATTAGGGAGGATGGGCGGCTGCTTATCGTGAGGTCTAGAAAGTTAATTTGTTTGTTGGATTCTGACTTGAGGGTGAATTTAATATCTGGATCTATATTGTTGAGGCTGTCAAGAGTAGAGATAGCGCTAGTAGTACTATCGTCAAGTATTACCAAAGTATCGACGTATCTAGACCAAAATAAAATATTGGCAAAAGTGCCATCGTTATCAATCGTTCTAAGAAATCTAGATATATTTCCGCTAAGATCCCCAAAGCCGGTGACCCTATTGCCAGTCCACCCTGTTGATATATGATGCTTTCAAAGATAAAGAAATATTATTGACTACTAATTTCAGGACCTTCATGAAGTCTTGGATCTGAAGTTTGCTTAGGGAACTGTGTGTATTTAGATTTCTTTCAATGACAGGAATTAATTTTCTGATGCCTTTGCTAGCAGGACCTAGTGTTTACAGTGCACTACGTCTTCTGGTATAGGCTAGAGCAATTTTGTTACTTTAATTGATCTGTCTCTGCCTTATCCTTGGCTTTGACAATTTGAAAGTGACTGAGGTATGAGCGATGCTAGTAATGTCATTCCTTATGCAGCCAGTCCCTGCTACGAATGGTGTGAAAATGTTGCTCATAGGGTCAGTAGGTGCATGCATTTCAGTGGGCTTGGCAGACTGATATGTAATCGAAACTCCTGGCCCGGTGAGGAAAGCAATGGGAAAATACCTCACTCCTCATTTCCCTAGTACGCCTCTTCAGTGATGCCTAGGCCATCTATGACAGCTGATGGTGGAACTGTTGAGTATCCAACCAGCCTTAGGGCTGTGGACTGAACATACATACATACATTAAGACTTGGATACATATTAGTAATGTTGAACGAGTCGATGGAATGATGGGGTTGTATTTCAAAGTTATCTAATTTCTATAGTTCTTTTTACAGATCTGACAAAAACCTATTATTCTTTAAGAATTTCTGAATGAACTGAGAAAGTTTATAAAGCGGGCTAGGCCTATAATTAATAACTGGCCGGATAGGGGCACCGGTCTTGTGGATCTTAGGGAATGCTTAGCGGTGGGCAGACCCGGATTCATGTTGTAAAGTTTTGCTTTTTCCTGATCATTGAAAAGCAACGACAGTTTTTTAGGGTTTGTTTCAAAAAGTGTTGGATTTGCTGGGTAGATTTTAATGTGTTCATTAAGCTTTATCATACCAAAGCTCAACTTTACAGAAAGTGTCTCAACTTATGTACCCAGACAACATACGACTATTACGCCGCCAACGTGTAGCAATCCTCATATATTTTATATAAACTATTTTAAATGTGTGTCCTTATACAAATTTTACCCAATGCGTGTATATTGCTGCTATATGCTGCTCTTGCTCGGTTTTATGAAAGGCTGATGATGACATTGAAAACATGTCGAAAACGGTACCTTCATAATAATAAAAATGTTGTAGTATAACTTATGTGCAACAGTTTTGTATGAATTGAAAAGGTGGTTTTCCTTACATTAAAATTACTTGTGTGATTCTCAATTCAATACGGAACAACCATGAAGTTTGTAACTTTACATGGTAACAAGTTATCAACAACAGGACGGTGCCATCACAAATGCACTCTGGCCAGTTTGTGACCAGTTTGACCTACGAGAATGACATCCTGTGACCCGTAGCCATACGTTTTCTGCACGACACCCCAGACGCCATTTCACCAGGACAATGCGCGACCACGTGTTGCTGCTTGAACACATGCCTTCTTGTTGTCACAGGATGTCAAACTGTTGCCCTGGCCTGCCCGATCACCGGACTTGTCGCCAATGAAAAATATGGTGAAATGACGATTGCGGAATTGTGACCCAATGCCGATCACCACAGATTAACTGTGGAACCAGGTTAATGCAGCATGGATGGATATAACCCAGGACGCCATTCGCGCCTTATACGCGTCGATGCTATCACGCATGGAACAAGTTATCAGTACCCATTTAGGACCCAGTGCCTACTACGCAACAGGACACATGCTGAACCTGGGTGACAAATGCTAATCGTTTCTGCAGAACATACTAATGAACAGGTCCTGTGAATACGAACTTGCTATCTCTAGTCTTTCAAGGTGTTCTGTTTTTTACGAACATGAGTGTATTTCGGCAAAGTTAACTAACAACGTGTTAACCCTCGCTACTAGCATCTACCGCACCAAACAGGGAGGCTGCGACTGAAAATTAGTGGTTATTAACACACTTCGTACGGGATTCTTTTTTTCCTTTTTGCTCAGCATTTTGTTTTTTCCCCACAGTTCCACGGCAGTGTGAATTATTCTTTCGTAATAGGTCTGATAGCAGGCGGGAAAATAAATTGAAGAGATTCAGAATAGAAACAGAGGCACAGATGTTTATGCTTTAGGGAAAAAACATTACTCACTGAGTTAGTCACTAATAATTACCAAAGCATTATAGAATGCAAGACGACAATTGTGTCAGGTTAAAAAAAAAAAAAAAAACATACGGGAAGAAATTACAGAGGAATTTAAAAGCAATCAAATTAGGAAGCAACTTAACAACAGTTCTACACAAATGTTAATGTTATATGGAGTAATGTTATTGGGTTTACGTCCCAGTAACTACTTTTACAGTTTTCGAGGACGCCGAGGTGCCAGAATTTAGTCCAGCAGGAGTTCTTGTCACGTGCCAGTAAATCTACCGACACGAGGCCAACGTATATGAGCACCTTGAGATACCACCGGACTGAGCCAGGATCGAACCTGCCAAGTTGGGGTCAGACGGCCAGTCCCTCGACCGTCTGCGCCACTCAGTCCGGCATTAATGCTATAACTACAGACAATTTAGAGACCATTCTGTTGACGGTAGATTTTGATACCCCAGCGTTGTGTCTATTATACGGAACGACCCTGTGGCGTAAACTCTTAATGCAATCAATACTTACAATACAGGAGAGAGAAATTCTGTCTGTAACCTCTCGCTAATTTCATCGACGACCTTACCGACGACGGTTTTTGACAGTTTTCAGAAACTGTTCCTCGGATAGATTTTGAAAATAGTTCTCCCTTATAGACCCATCTCCGTTAGAACACCATTTAACATATCTAAATAAAGCTATTCTGCATCCAACGCATGGTTTACAGCAGCCATTTTGCTTTCAGTCTCGAGCTAACAGTTTAACCCAGGAGAAAGTAGGGGTTAATATAACTCCGACCTTAACATAGACTTAAAACTAACCTTCCTCAGTGAAAAAGAATACATAGGGAAATTCAGAATTAAAATGGTGTAACATGGGGTTAGAGTTTAACCCACGCTGATGAAACCGGGCCTTCAGTAAGTACTAGTGTCCGACTCGTTGGCTGAATGGTCAGCGTACTGGCCTTCGGTTCAGAGGGTCCCGGGTTCGACTCCCAGCCAGGTCGGGGATTTTAACCTTCATTGGTTAATTCCAATGGCCCGGGGGCTGGGTGTTTGTGCTGTCCCCAACATCCCTGCAACTCACACACCACACACAACACTATCCTCCACCACAATAACACGCAGTTACCTACGCAGATGCCGCCCACCCTGATCGGATAGTCTGCCTTACGAGGGTCTGCACTCGGCTAGAAATAGCTACATGAAATTATTATTATTATTATTATTATTATTATTATTATTATTATTATTATTAGTAAGTACTAGTGACGGGTGGCCGTTCTGTCGCAGAGAATTGCAACTCTTAATCATTTACATACCCGCGAAGTTACACAGATATCCGACCATATTTTCTGGGTGCTTCAGTTTTTTTTTCAGGCAGTGTATTCACAGGTTGTGCACATTTTAGCTGATAAATATGGTCGTACAAACATCTCAGAACCTACGACTTGATCATAGCCAACAAAACTAGTTACTTTTAGACAAAGCTTTCTAAAAAATCCAATTAACATAAAATCACCGAGCGAGTTGGCCGTGCGATTAGGGGCGTGCAGCTGTGAGTTTGTATTCGACAGATAATGGGTTCACACAGATAATCACACTGTAGGCAGCCCTGAAGATGGTTTTCCGTGGTTTCTCATTTTCACACCAGGTTGTATATTAAGGCCACGATCGCTTCCTTCCCACTCCTAGCCCTCACCTATCCTATCGTTGCCGTAAGAACTACCTGTGCCGGTGCGATGTAAAGCAAAGCAACGTGTAATAATAATAATAATAATAATAATAATAATAATAATAATAATAATAATAATAATAATAATATAGAAGTATAAAATGTGAGGTGTAATGCACACCGCACATGTCTGCGTTCTGAAATTTGGCGCAGGTGCTTGAGGGTTAATGGTGGCGAAGTTATGGCTCAAGGTCCTATCTTACACTTAACCACAACATTTAAATTACACAATTATGTAGTAGAAATAGGAAAGATTACTACAAGCCCTGAAAACATTAAATAACATCACAGTATTAATAACGAAAGTTATTATAAATAAACTTACAGAATGTACAATCTGAAAATATAAATAATAATAATAATAATAATAATAATAATAATAATAATAATAATAATAATAATAGAATCCGCCACTGCCGGTCCCAAGCCCGGGTCCTCATCTTGCAAGTGATGAGGGAGGAGGACGAGGAGGTGGAGTAACACCTCGTAAAAAAACCCGAGTCCATCTGGCTACGGATGGTAGCATCCTGTAAGGGCCCCTCCCTGGGGTTACAGGTGAAACCTAGTCAACGGTCTCAAAGGCAGAAGAGGAATCTGATTCTCAACGGTGGAGAGAGCGGAAGAACCTAGTGAACTAAACCACGAAGAAGAAAAAAAAAAAAGAAATAAGAAATCAAAATTTCAGGCTAACAACCCAATCTTGGAATTTATTTCCTACCCTGTACTATGTACAATTTCAACTGCAGAATGGAAAATCTGCTGAAAGAAAGCGCTACCCCAGGTGGTAGCTAGGAAGAGGAATCCACCATTGCGTTATGCAATGCATCCTGACCAAGGGTTCTGGGGAGTCCCAACATCTGCAATAAGTATGAGTCGGAGCATCCTTGGCATCCTTCCAGACTCAAGTTTAAGAACAATTTTTTTGCAAGTACTATGAATGTAAATTCCTTTAAAAGGTGGTAAACAGAAAGAACTGGAAATTCTTTTAGATAAACATGAAATACAAATCCTACCAGTACAAGAAATAAGATTTTTGGATGAAAATTTAACAGAAACCAAGAACCATAGAATTTGTTATGGTAAACCAGCAATCAAAATTATGAAAGGAATGCCACCATTAGGTACTGCTTTTTATGTTCATAAAAATGTAGTAGATAAAGTAACAATTCAAATCTAGTTCAGAAAGAATCTCTCATCTCATGCAAAAATAAACAGTATACCTTTGTAAATTGCCCTGCACCAATAAATGAAAATAACAAGAAAAATCCCAGTAAAGTAGAAGAAGTCTGGAAACTTCTGGAAGAGGAAATATACAAAATCCCAAAATTAAATGTTGTTATACTACTGGGAGGATTTTAATACACAGATGGGGGAGAAAAAGCTTTTCAGAATACAGTAGGGGAATATCCAGCCCATAAAAGAATGAACAAAATTGGAATGAGACTAATTAATCTATGTAAAACCTTTCAGGTGAAACTAATGTTGACTTTCTTCAGAAAACTACCAAGAAGAGGTAAAACATGAATATCTCTGAATCCAATGTTAGGGGAAATCCAGTTGGATCATGTGGCTACTTTCTCAAAGGAATATTAAAGAAATTATGAATGTAAAAGTAGTAAGAAATAGAGAATTTGACTCTGATCACTACCTCTCTACAGTTAAACTCAAATTTCTCCCTCATAAAAATCAAAGAAGACAAGAGAAATTAATGTGATATAACATACTCAACTTCATACAGGACACAATAAAACATTTCAAGGAAGAAATTCTAGTAACATTGTAAATGGCAAGAATTATCCAAAAAAATCAACAGTGCATTAAAATACACATTCAGGTCAGCAAAGACTAAAAAGAAAATTTGGTAGAATGAAATTTGTGAAGAAGCGCGAACAGAAAGAACAAGACTATGGGAAAAATGGAAATGCTCTGAAAAGAAAGAACACTTAGAGCAATTTAAGCAGCAAAGAAAAGAAATAGCAAGTATAATAAGGAGTACTACACAATCTTTTGAAAAATTACAACTTGTTGACATACTTTGCCAAAAAATAACTCACAGAATATCTATCAAACTTTAAAAAAAAAACCTGAAGGGCTATCAGGCTCCAAGTATTTGTTTCTGAGATGAAAATGGCAGAATGAGTCTAACCAACCCCAGGAACTCTGAAATACTAGCAGAACACTTTGATCAACTTCTGAACTGTGAAGAACCGAAACACAAGTTAGAATTTCCAGAGATTCATGAAAACTTACATGCAGATTCAACACCTACTGTTGAAAAAATTGAGAAAGCAATTAAAAACCAAAAAAAAAAAAAAAAAAACACTATTGGAGAAGACTCCATTACAGCTCAAGTATAAAATGGTCTCAACCAAAAATCATAGATGATTTTCAAATCATATTTGAAGAAATCTGGAAAATGGAGAAGATCCCGGAAGAATGGAAAGTGGCTCTTATACATCCTTTGCATAAGAAAGGTAACAAGCAACATAGATATTAAAAAGGCTTTTGACCCTGTTGATAGGGTAACTCTAGATTAAAAAATCTGAAGGTTAAGAGTTAAAACCAAACTGGCAAACCTAATCCATGAAACCCTCACAGTTTCCATATTGAAAGTAAAATTTATGGGTGAAATATCTAAATCATTCAGAATAAATACAGGTGTAAGACAAGGTGATTGTTTATCTCCACTCCTATTCAACTGCATCCTGGAGAATATAGTAAGAATTTGGAATTAAAAACTGAAAGAACACAAGTTATCACCAATAACATAGGGAAGAAAGAACAGAGGTGTTGAAATAAACTGTCCAGCATTTGCTGCATTTTTCAGGTTTTCTGAAAGTATGGCAAATCATCTTCACCACTCCTTCCACAGTCCACAGCGGATTCTCATCTCGTAGGCTACTGTAAACATTCATAACAATTTGTTTAGATATCCTACTTAATCCCCCCCACACTTTTATTAGCTTTAAAGTATTTCACTTGTGACTCAAGAGTCACAGCATCACCCACATGTTGCTCACGGCTGGCAGCCATTATGTATATTGAGCATGCTATTGCAACCAATACTGCCAACAGTTTTCATGGATCCATCTTCAACGCCGTAAAAATTATGCGAACTAAACAGCAATGGAATGAATCCAAACAAAGCTTAAAAGTACACAACGCAATAAGATATCAAACGCACGTTAAATAATTATTTATTTCGCTACATACACCACCGAGAACAATAACTATTCACAGCCATCTACGTACGCAATGTAAGAGTTGGTAACGAATCCAAATAATATGCAACTTGTGAAGTATTTTCCATACTTTTACAGAGCAAAAATTTTTAACTGGTCAAGTCAGATCACAAGAATATCTAACCAAACTGAGGGAAGCTCCTAACAGCAGCAACAAGCAACAAACATAGGAACTATTTACTGCTGCAGGAGCCTCTTCACTGACCAGAAGTCTGGCTAACATCAAAGGGACCACTTAGGTCTTGAGTTGACTCAGTATAGCAAGGAATTACTGCCCACCGAGATAACAGGGGCCACGGCCAGAAACAGCTGCAAGCTTACAACATTGTGTCAACTTTTGTACATTGGTTTCAGGAAACAACTATGTCCTAGGAATCCTGGGGTTGTACCGTGGTTGAGAAATGTGCTGTGTTTCAGTTGCAGCATTTGGAAGACTGTGACAGAATTGCGAGTTGCACGTTAGTTCCTCATTTTATGCCAGATGGACCATTTTGTCATAAAGAATCCAAAACAATGCGCATCCTCGGTAAGTTATGAAAAGGGTGTTTTTTTAATTCTAACTGTTAGCAACACAAATCGCGGATGCATGTCTAAGTACTATAGGTAGGCCTATATATTTTGTCAAATGCCCGGGGACTGATTGGAACCTCAAATGGCAACATTAAAAGTGCAGGTAACGATTTTGTAATTAGCGGGCGTAATAACTCAGTTCCAATGGTTCTATCTTCTTATCAAAATGGCTGAGGCTTGAATCGTAGTCGATGCATGAAACATTTTTAAAAGGGGAAGTCACGTTCTATTGATTTGGACTCTACTTAAAGTACTAGATCCCGTCCCTTACCTTTCTTTAGTACTTTTGAGCCATAACCACCATCATTTATGGTGGTGTATTTTGAGTATCCAACCATTCTTCGGGCTTACCTTGTGCATTAAATGGTGAATAGATGCAGTGGCGTACCCGCAAAATAATTTCAGTGGGTGGTGTATAAACCCAGGCCAGTAGCGTGGATACAACTTTTCCTTGGAAGTGCTTGCAAAAAGATTTATCTAGAATTTGCTATACGTCGCACCGTAGGTCTTATGGCGACGATGGGAAAGGAAAGAGCCAGGAGTGGAAAGGAAAAAGCCATGGCCTTAATTAAGGTACAGCCTCAGCATTTGCCGGGTGAGAAAATGGGAAACCACGGAAAACCATCTTTAGGGCTGCTGACAGTGGGGTTCGAACCCACTATCTCCTAGATGCAAGCTCACAGCTGTGCGCCACTAACCGCACGGCCAACTCGCCCGGTGGATATGAAAAGAAGGCCGGTCCTACCGAATGTTGTGACGGATCTTCAGTAGATATTGATGGTTTTGATTGTTACCATGTAATTATATCCAACAATCGATATCATAGCTTCTGAACTCTTAACATAAACAGGCTACATTATTGAAACTGTTGGTAAAATTGATAATATCGTTCTTCGTTTGTGAGGAAGTAGAATCTTCATTTAATTTGACATCTTAAAAAAAAGGAACTACTTTGGTACTACGCTACGTGAAGGTGACTACCTTCCAGGTTGTAGATATTTCGATTACGGGAGACTCAAGGTCAATTCTATTGCACCCAAAAAACAAGGCTGTATCTTCCCCATCCCATGCCTTTTTCAACCGTCAGTTCCGGGAAAAGAATGCAGTATACTTTAAGTGAAATTCTAAAATAAGGACACCTAAAAGTAAACAGCCAGCCCCGCGGTGTAGGGGTAGCGTGCCTGCCTCTTATCGGAGGACCCGGGTTTAATTCCCGGCCAGGTCCGGGATTTTTACCTGGATCTGAGGGCTGGTTCGTAGTACACTCAGCCCACGTGCTTATAACTGAGGAGCTATCTGACGGTGAAATGGCAGCCGCGGTCTAGAAAGCCACGAATAACGGCGGAGAGGATTCACCGTACTGACCACACGACACCTCGTAATCTGCAGGCCTTCGGGCTGAACAGCGGTCGCTTGGTAGGCGATGGTCCTTTGGAGCTGTTACGCCATGGAGTTTGATTTGGAAAAGTAAACCGAGAAGGAAGCCACATCCCTGCAAGGCTCTTTAGCTTCCAGCTAGTTCTTCCGTCCAGTCTCATGCATTTAGGACAGTTAGAAATCGCACGCCTTAATAAATGCTCCTCGTAAAACCTTTGTAAAAATACGAATTGCATATACTTATAACAATAATCACAAACGCCTCCTTTCCATGTGGTTCGGTTGAGTCGCTATCCTTCTGAGTCCGAGTTCGCAGATTCAAATCCCGGCTTGGGTCGGTGGCCCTTAAAATGATGTTGAAATGGCAACAGCTCCATGTCGGTTTCTGGCACAGTAATAGAAATTGGTACATGCGAATATTAGCGTCACAAAGCTGGAACTTTATGCTACTATATTCTGTATTCCAGGCTTGCGATTGAAATTACAGTCGAACCTCGATATCTCGAACCTCCATTACTCATCTCGAAGTAACTTCAATTTCCCGGCCGTTTGTCCTATTCTTCGCGTGTATTTATTTCTCTATTACTCGAAATTCGGTTACAAGAATTTCTAGATTTCTCGAAGCAAACGTTGCCTCCCTTGAATAAAAATAGTACTCTGTAACTCGAATTTTGTACATTGACTGTGCAATACAGCATTTGTAGTTTGTGAGGAATAGTTAACAAGAACAAAACGGGTTACAGTGATGCTGGGAGTTAATATGACGACGGGAACAGAAAAACTAAAAATTCTAGTGATCGGAAAAATGGCGAAGCTCCGTTTATCGGGTGTGAATTCATTACCGGTCACGTACGAAAGCAACCCCAGAAGTCGTGGATGACAAGCTCCATATACGAAACCTTGGCTGCGTGGTTTGGAACCTACATACAGATTCAGTCGAATATAAATGACTGTTTCTCACAACAATAAATGCTGTTGAAAAGTATGCGGAAGGAAAAAGGTAACAGTAAAACGATTTTTTTCCAAAGGTGTTAACGGAGGTCTGTTCCTTGTTTCACTACTGCATGTACTGTATTCTATCTTCTAAAATGTTACTATAATAGGGGCTATAATTAAAGCGATGACGTAAAATACGAGTTTGTTAGTATATTTTTAAACAGGCTACTGTAAAAAACTACTGAATTCAGTATAAGCCCGTAGATACATATGATTCAATTATGCGCAATATATGCTTATAAACGGTTTTCTCTATATCTCGAAATTTCGAAAAAAAAAAATTAGCTCCCGATGTGATTCGAGATATCGAGGTTCCACTGTAATAGGACAAGGTAAACCGTACCTATAGGTGGGCCGGCACAAGGTTGCACTTGACAGTTGTAATTCATGTTGGCACCACTACAAAAATGAAATGAAGAACGTCGCCCATCAATCAGAATCACCAATCTACTACTTTTTATGTCAGATACAGTTACGCATTCATTCCGTATAGTATTTATAATATTTTATTTGCCTACATAAATATGAGCATTTTAAAAATATTATAAGGCTTAAGCGAGCCACAAAATAAATACGAAATATTTCCAGTTGACTGTTGGCAATATGGGTAGTATGGTGGTGGGATCTATATCTAGCTTGACTATTTTTTTTTTTTTGGCTAGTTTTACGTGGCACCGGCACAGATAGGTCTTACGGCGACGATGGGACAGGAAAGGGCTAGGAGTGGGAAGGAAGCGGCCGTGGCCTTAATTAAAGGTACGGCCCCAGCATTTGCCTGGTGTGAAAATGGGAAACCACGGAAAACCATTTTCAGGGCTGCCGACAGTGGGGTTCGAACCTACTATCTCCCGAATACTGGATACTAGCCGCACTTAAGCGACTGCAGCTATCGAGCTCGGTGACTACCATGTTGAAGTGTTGCCATTTCGTCTGTCGTCGCTAGCACCTGGTCAGGTGTGATTGGCGCGTTTGTGAAAGTTTTGTTTTCTTTGTGAGATAATTGTGAAATGTTATTTTAACTAATGCAGTGCGATGTCGCTGAAACGACAACATAGTAATGAGGCGCGAAGTGATAATCCTTTGCGCCGTTGAGTGGGCCTTAATAGTCAGGCATTAGAATTAGTGCGGAGAACTCGTTTTATGAGAGGGAGAGGAAATTCGTACGCTTTATAGACGTTTCTCTGTTCCAGCAGATCAAGTTGTGTAACGCATATGTCAAACATTAGGGCTTTCAAAGCGCACTGCTATTCAGACAGGTGTTCGCCTCCAAGAACAGAAGGAAAAAGGGACTGGAGAATATAGCAGTAGCGGAAATTGGGCTGATAGTAGGGACTTGTTTCACAGCACTCCGGGAAAGAAACGAATTAAGCTATCTCCTGTAACAGGAATTAATTATTTCCAGGCTGATGCAATACGAAGACACGAGTACGATTATTACAGCTCAAAGTCCTTTCTGTCATTGTTATGGACAATGCACCTTACCACTCCTTAATAATGGACAAGACCCCTACTTTGAGCGCCCGTAAAGAACTGTTAGTGGAATGGCTGCAGGAAAGAAATAACCCAGCGGAATATGTGTATGACTAAATTAGTCGTCGAGGTAGCGAAGGATTAAGGACACGAGGTTATTCGTTTGCCGCCGTATCACTGTCACTTCAACCTCATTGAATTGGTACAGGCACGGTATGTGGTGAAGTAAAACATTACGTACTCACTAATAACAAGTCCTTCACAATTACTGGAAGAACTGTTCCGGGAGAGTATTGCTCGAATGGATGGGGCTTTATGGAGGAAGAAAGTTAGCCATGTCGCAACATTCATTAATTCGGCAATGGCAATACATGGCATCAACAGTGACTGTCAGGAGTTGATGATCTGCCTAGACGACGATGACAATAACAACGAAGGCGACGGTAGTGATAGCAGTGATCTGGAGGGTATTGAGCCTCTACCTGTATGAATCAGGTATGAAAATAAGGTTTCTGAATTTTCGTAAATTTTCTAGATTTTGCTTGAAACCTATTTTGTTAGCACCGGTGTATATTATGGTGTATTCAAAGTGAGATTCTTGCCGGCCGATTTCTTCCGTATTTTCTAACATCGCGATAAAAGAACTTCGTAATATATGTATCTCGTATCATTTAGTGTGATGAAAATTTTTATTGTAAACTTAATCGATGTGTTGAAAGTTCGATTTTTGTCGGCCGATTTCATTTGTATTGTGTATCATCGCGATGATACTAAAATAATTTCTCCCATGATTTTAAAATCTCACGTGTCGTGCAATCAGCTGTGTTGCGACGGCAACATCGCTTAGCCCGCCACTGCAGTGTGACCAACATTGGGCGCAACTGTCATGTGCAACCTTACGCCGGCCCACCTACAGCATACGTTGTGACGTGTATTTTTCTTTGTGTGTTTCTTTGCCGCATTATTTGTATCACATGACCATTATTAAAATAAAATTACCGTATTTATTCTAAACCAGAATATTGCATCTTTATTCAAAGTATATATTCTTGCATTCATTTCACTTGTACTCGGAATATATGAAATGCTGCAGTTATGTTGGGAAGGGAATAACAAGGGTCGGCGCGGGGGGGGGGGGGGGGGGGGGAAGGGGTGTTGGTTGTCGTCCAAGGAGTCCAGACACACCAGGAGTTTTAAGGAATGTACTTTTATTAACCATTCTATATAATGTACTAGCTGATGTACCCGTGCTTCGCTACGGGATTCTCAGAAAGACTGACTTTGTGGTTTTCCTAACTGAAATAAACATAGGTCATTACAAAAACGTATGAATGTAGCGATTAAAAGCAACACTATCATATAAAATACTCGATCAAATGGAAAGCCGCACGTTTTATCACTTTTAACGAACAGTGCTGCGGTTAGATTGCGGTGCCAATCTAATAGTCCAAAGTTCCAGAGCTGGGATGACCAGGCCGTAGATTGCCATGAACACTCATCTGCCATTATTTCGCTAAATATGCACACTGTTCATTCCAATCCGTGCCTCAGAGTAGGGATTGAATAGCCCGAATGCTATGATGATCCAGTGTGTTACGTACCAGTAGTATCAGAAAATTTATAAACCAGGGGAATGGCATGCTAAAGAAGAAAGTTATCTAACTCCTCAGCTACTTCCCATCAATATTCAGGCAGGCTGTTACACTCTGTACGACTGGGCGAGTTGACCGTGTGGTTAGCGGTGCGCAGCTGTGAGCTTGCATCTGAGAGATAGTGGATTCGTACCTCATTGTCGGCAGCGCTGAAGATGGTATTCCGTGGTAAGGCCTAAGACACTCCTAGCCCTTTCCTATCCCATCGTCGCCATAAAACCTATCTATGTCGGTGCGACGTAAATCAAATAAAAAATACTCTGTACGCAGCAGTAATCCTATCTACCGGAGATGAGGGGCAACAGAAGACACAAAGCACATCACGACAAACAATGATCAATGTAATGTTATTGTTGATCAATGTTATGAGCTTTCTATATTGTAGGCCTACACATTTAGTTTTCTTTCGACTCTGTGATTTGTGAAATATTTTATACCGTAAACTGTAGTTTCTTATTCTCAGACTTTACATACCGATTTTCATTAAATACTGTTTACCCATTTTCTCGTTACTCTGCGATGATATGGACTTAGTAACAAAAATCCAAATTCATGAATATCTTTGTGATCATAGACAGTACGGTAACAATGTATAATACATGAACAATAGGACATTTAATACTATATAACCTTTGTTATGTAGCATTCATCGATTACACCTCTAATAAGAAATATTTGAGAATTACATTTTAGGCCTTCCCCTAAACTACCATTTCACTAAGCGTGAATAAAATAATTTACAGCCTAGACTATAGCGACTTATTTCCTGACTTTGCATACCGAGTTTCATCAAGATAGGACTACTAATAACAATATTTGAGAATTAAATTTTAGACCTTCCCCTAAACTACCATTTCACTCAGCGTGAGTAAAATGATTTATAGCCTAGATTGTAGAGGCTCATTCCCCGACTTCACATACCGATTTTCATTAGACCACTAATAACATAAATAGTTAAGAATTCAATTTTAGGCCTTCCCCTAAACTACCATTTCACTCAGCGTGAGTAAAATGATTTATAGCCTAGATTGTAGAGGCTCATCCCCCGACTTCACATACCGATTTTCATTAAAGTATCTTCAACCGTTTTCTCGTGATGCGTGTACATCACTGATCTCTATACCTGGATGGCTGGTAGCTTGGGTAGCAGTAAGCCGAATAGAAGATGACTGGCGTCGTAAGATGGCAGCGAGCGCATGGTGCAATAGACCACGAGGAGCGCGCTTGCTTTGTTTATGCTTAGTTCAGTGACGCCAGGCCTCTTGATTGTAGTTTCACGAGTGTTCTGTGCTGTGTTATTGCAAAGTAAATAGTAGTGTATTTTACGAATTTAGGTTCGTTGCCTTGTAGTATGCTTGTAAATTACAAGATTAAATTTAAATATGAATGTGTTTATCTGAAATATGAATGAAGAAACATTCTACGGGGTATTAACGTACCGCAGTATTCAGCTTATGGATGTACAAACAGAACCGATCAGCAAAAGGAGAAATCATTTCATCGGGGAGTTTTAATAATAATGTTATTTGCTTTACGTCCCACTAACTACTTTTTTAAGGTCTTCGGGGACGCCGAGGTGCCGGAATTTAGTCCCGCAGGAGTTCTTTTACGTGCCAGTAAATCTACCGACACGGGGCTGTCGTATTTGAGCACCTTCAAATACCACCGGACTGAGCCAGGATCGAACCTGCCAAGTTGGGGTTAGAAGGCCAGCGCCTTAACCGTCTGAGCCACTCAGCCCGGCCCGGGGAGTTTTATACTGTACATAAGAATCTTCATAGGGTAGTGTTTTGAGTTTTAGGTTTATTGTATCTTATTTCGCATATTCCGGGAGCAAAATGGCAATTAATTTTTGTAGGTTTCCTTTCTCGAGACCCGAACATCTAAGATCATCGATTAGGAGTATCAGGTGGGAGAATTGGGAGCCTTCTAAAACAGCTGTTCTCTGCTCGGATCACTTAGAGGTGTTTTGATAGAAATGGACAAACTGTACCCCTTAGAAGTGATGTACAGCCAACTGTTTTCAATTTTGCTGAACATTAACTGCAAGTAAAGATTTACTTATATTTTTTTTTTATTTCTCATAATTAAACTGACGGTTTCGATGAAATAATTGACGTGAACTTATAACAATCTTAGAAAATGAAGTCTGGAGGAATTCTAGACCTTATTTACATCAGTAATAATTATGGGTTTCAGACACTGGAGTGGTGGGAGAAGGGAAAGTGTGGTGGGTGTTCGGGGCTATTCCATTATACTATTCGTGGTATTTGGGACTCTTTTAACTGGTGTTATATATTTCTGATGATGACAATCAATATCGCTTTGCTAGCTGAATTTAATTAAAGAGGTCTGTAATAGTACATTAAGCTGGAGGTAATGTGATATATTGACTAGTTTTGAATATTTGCTGGTTTTATAAATGTGTACATTTGCTTCAATGATATTTTAATTTGATAATATGCGCGTTATTTCTTGGAAACAGGAAACAGAAATTCATTATCAAGCACCGATTACGATATGTCGAATCTAGGCCTGTATATTGAGCTACGTTTATAGGTACATCATTTTAAGAATGCATAATTTCGTGGCATACATGTATACAATTTACAGCAATGTTTCCAGAAACTGGTTTTCACTCGTATTGTGTTACCGATCGCTAATTGCATGTATTCAGCACCTAAGTTAATATTTGCCGGCCGTTATTATACACTCATTTTTATTGCTATCCCGGAGATTTACTGACCTCGGAATGACGTGTCAGTGATCCCAATGTCCTTATGCTTTGAGTGAACATGTCTCTATATTTTTAATTATTCCAATGCGCCATTAATTGCGACCTAAAATTGACTATATTATCATTGCTTCCCCATAAGGAGAGCTCGAGGTAGGGTACGCCAACATGGCGAACCGCGCGTTCAACTTGGCGTACTTTCTCCTGCAGCGGAGACCTGCCATCAGCGATCCATGTATAGAGATCAGTGGTGTACATACATACATACAGACAGACAGAAATTACGGAAATGTAAAAAGTGCATTTTCTTGTTACTATGGACATGACTGATACAGAAATACCATTATTTTCAAATTCTGAGCAATGTACAGACAAAACTCTTATTTTATATATATATATATATATATATATATATATAGATATTATTAGCTTCCGGAATCCGCACGAATCCACCACTCTTACTTGGATCCAAGGACACTCATTTCCTCTTTAGGTATTCTATACCACCTAAACTCTGGAAGTTTGGACACATATCAAAATAATATTCTGGATGAAGAACTACCTTAATGCCCCCCCCCCCAACTGAAATCCTAGCTACGCTACTGTTTCAAGTAAGTCAAAATTCTGAAGAGCAAGAAATTCAAACTTATTCAGTTCGGAAAAACAGATGGTTGTATGTCCTACCACTGTATCAAGCATTTCACAATAGTCTGCAATTTGATTTCTTTTTGTCGATTTGGGCATCACCAATTCGCTGCATTTTAGCTCGAACTTCATTTCATTTGATGAAACTGATGAATGTTCGTCTGTAAACTGCTTCCAAAACAAATCAAATTTATCATTCAGAAATCTCTGGAATTCATCGACCTTAACAGCACAATATGTTATATCATTTTGGTTTGTAAAATCTTTAACAAGATTTTTGTTTGAAGCAGTACAGATGAAAATAAATTTAAAAGAAAAATAAATTCAAAATCTTGTAGAGTAGTAAAGAAACCTCTTGAACAGATTCTCGTTTCACCATCCCCTTTTTCGGTGTTATTATGACTGACTAGAAGAATAACTTCAGATCCTCTTTTACTTCTGATATTACTTAAACCAAACGCTCTGTATATATCCAGCGGGGACGGGGCAACTGATGGCGAATGCTTAGTAGTAAATGCACCTTTTCTCTTTGAAAATGTCGAGAAAAAAGTTGCGAACCCAGATAGAGTTTCAAAGAATACTTTACATTCCTTAATGCCTGTAACAGACTATTTTAGTACTACGCTTAGCTTATGTGCATAGCAGTGCACAAGTAAGGCTGATATTTGGCAAGAATAACATGTTGTAGATAGACCGTTATGTGCTCCAGCCATAACAGAACACCCATCGTACATTTGAGCGACTAATGTCACCAAACAGAAAATCAATGATTGAATTGAAAACATGCCCAGCCAGAGAAATAGCAGAGCGATCAGTACTCACATCGATGAACCTAATAAATCTCTCCTGAATATCACCATGTGTAATGTAACAAAGGAGAGAAGAAAGCTGGAATGCTTATGTTAAGTCCGTGGCCTTCTATCACAGCTACAAATGGTGCTGCTTTGTTCTCTTATGTTATTTAACAAAACAGCTGAGCCTGAATCAAGTAAGTCATTTTGGATATCATAGGAAGTACCAAGAAACGCAGCAGATGTTTCTAAATCTTTCTGTAATCTTTCATAACATAAGTGGCTCTATAATGGAGCAATTCAACAAAATTTCTTCTGTTAACAGATTCAATATTTTCAGTACAGCCCCTAAAAGGCAGCTCTTGCTCTGCCTGGACACAAATATCTACAAGGAGAAAAATTTAAGAGTTCAGACTTCTGCTCACATGCCGTGGGAATTCCCGAGCGAGCGCCATATGCAAGGTTCTTAAACACAAACACAAGCCATATGGCTTGTGCCACGAGATAAGGGGTTCTTTCCAATACAGTCCCTGTACCAGTACATGGTCTCCTTGCGCATGCGCAATACGAAAAAATCCTTTCCAACACAGTCAAAATTGCGTTCATGTAGTCGTCCGTGTACTGCAGTCAGGCGTTCCAACTAACTTTTCGCATCGATCCCTGGCGGTCGGAACTAGTCCGCAGTCTAAAGCATGTACTGAGCCGTACATTTCTGTGACATGCGCAGAAACACTGTATCGTTGCCTCTTGCTCTACGCTGATTTCTTTGGAGTTCCTTAATCAGACATTACGGGCAATATGGGAAAATATCGGCATTACACCAGGTTAGTACAGTAATTGCGTTACTCCTATTCCTTGGAGTTCATGAACGAGAATCCATTCCAATACAACCCAATCGTGTATCCATCCCGGAACCGTACGAAGTCAGCGCATGCGTATAGAGCCGTATATGGATGCGTCCATGTACCGACAGCAAACTGCGTGTTGGAAAGAACCTAAGAAGTGTTCACTGCCAGCGCGCAGCTGCTTAGCACTCTGTCCCTCAGTTCGCTAGAAACTATCGGACTTTTAAGGTGTTGTGAGGTTATCATCACGATGGTTAAATACACTACAGAGCAAAGAATATTTTTGGTCGAGTGTCATTTGCACAAGCAGAAGAAAACAGTTAAAAGGTGCCTTCAAAAATTCCGTAGACAATTTCCCGGTGCGACAGTACCATCAAAACGTTACATGGATCAGCTCGTTTACAAGTGGCGTAGTAATGGTTCCGTAATCAATAAGAAAAAGAAGCGAATGAGAACAGCTCTCACACGGGAGAGGTTAGAAGATTGTTACATTTACGATCTTATCGGACTCATTCAGTCTGTAACATACTGCCTACAGATTTCAATGCAAGAATACGATTTTGCAATGGCTAATGAATTGTGTCCACGACGAAATTGTGGATCCGAACTTTCTTTTTATGAGCGACAAAGACTGGTTTCATTTGAGTGGATATGTCAATTCACAGAACAATAGAATCTGGGATACAAGACGACCCGCACATTTTACAGCCGAGACCTCTGCACGATGTGAAGGTGGGTGTGTGGTGCGCTATCAGTGCCCGACGAATTATCGGTCCGATATTTTTTCAGGACACTATTTTTATTTTTTTTTGCTATGGGCTTTACGTCGCACCGACACAGATAGGTCTTATGGCGACGATGGGATAGGAAAGGCCTAGGAGTTGGAAGGAAGCGGCCGTGGCCTTAATTAAGGTACAGCCCCAGCATTTGCCTGGTGTGAAAATGGGAAACCACGGAAAACCATTTTCAGGGCTGCCGATAGTGGGATTCGAACCTACTATCTCCCGGATGCAAGCTTACAGCCGCGCGCCTCTACGCGCACGGCCAACTGGCCCGGTCAGGACACTATTACTTCTGACCGTTACATTCACAACATTCTGGAACCATCTTTTTCTGAACTGACTGGAAAAGGTACGGCTAGGATAGTGCAACGGCCCATCCGGCGCGTAGCTCTATGCGACGGTTACGGGAAGTGTTCGATGATGATCAGATCATCAGTAAAGGCTTATGGCCCCCTCGTTCGCCTGATTTAAGCACATGTGATTTTTATCTATGGGGAAATCTTAAAGGAAAAGGTTTACAGGAATAATCCTCGAACTGCAGAATAATTAAAAATTAGGAACATTATGCGTTCTATCGGTGTCCATGAAATACAAAGTGTGTTTCGAAATCTCATTACAAGATGTGAAGCTTGCATTGCAGCTGAAGGAGATCACTTTCAGCATCGTCTGTAAATACTGGCGAGTTCAGTTTAATTTCCTAGTTGATGTATTTATTTGTTTATTAATTTACTTAATTGTCCAGAACATCTATGTAGCTAGTGAGTTCAGTTTCGTTTAGTTTCTATAGGCGTAATCATGCCGCTTCTTTGGGCCGACTATGCATGCTTGTCATTGCGGGCACTGCGCTCGCTGCGTCCGCTTTCCAGCGCGCCTAATCCTCGGCACTCCGCTCTGAACTATTAAATTAATCACCCTGTATTAGACAACTAACTATATACCCGTTTGCTTTAAATATTTTATTATGTTTGTCCAGGTTACTTTTGAAGGCGTTCCTCTTTTCTAGTGCTACCGAACTTCAGTAAAGCTAGTTTAAAATTAACATGGCCTAAACGCCGTTAATGTCGTTTCATTAATGCATAACTGTTAACATCATTAACTCTCTTTGCTGTCCAAACATTTGTGTCTGTTGACAATAACAGGCAACGCTAGCAATACAAGGAACACGACTTCCTACAGACACACAGCCATGTATGATTTGTGTACCAGGAATCATTAAAACGACGCACTTTGCCACCTCTTTCTGTTACCATAGCTGATATACTAGGAGTGGGTCTTCCATTGTCTATGACTGTTCCCTAGCAGAAAAAGTTCGGCTAGAGAATTAATGTTTTAATAAGCCCTTAATAGCACAGTCGCATTCGTCATCCATCATAACTGAACCTCCCTTTAACAACAATAAAGCCATTGCAGGCACAAGACACGCTCATAACAATCACCGCCGAACACTACAAGTGTGTGCAGCGAAACAGAAGCGAACATGGTTTGCGAACCAACTTTAGGAACAAGTTCGCCGAAACACGTTCGTTATGTATGGTCAGCTCTGTGTCGCACTCCCGAATGTATGGAATGCGCATGCGCGCCCCGGCTGAATTCAAGCTCCTCACGTTTGCCTCGGAGATACGGCAAACAGAGCGCACAGTAGGCATATCTTCATCGTTCGACAAATGCGAAGCTTCCGTCAATTAATATTTTATTTATACAGAAGACAATTAGGCTTTATGGTTTTTATAGCATACGATATTAAATAAACTATTTATATGCCGTAATATTATATAGTAATATTCCTTGATCTTTCGCGTTAGATCGTGTTAGCCCGGCTGACACGGCAAACACAGGCCCGCCGCGTCTGAAGAACTCCCCACAGTATAGGTGACATTTGAGAATTAAACCGCAGTTTAAATATAAATCTAATGCAAGTGTTTCAACTCCGTTCGAGCAATGTATTACTACCTTGAAATACGCAGAGTCGCATTAATCTAGAACAGGTAAGATTAAGACTGTATCAGTTGAATTGTAAGATGTTTTGGAAATATATAACATTGGCGTTTGAGAGGAAAAAATGAATTTCAAAAGTTTACGGAATGTAACTTACGTGTCACCTGTTCAGTCGCATTTACCGTCTCATTTATAACACTTAAGTTTCTTACTGATGTACAAAAGGCAGGACAATATAATTTACCAAACATTACAGTCTGAGTTTTGTTAGGATTTTTCGCTTAGTCACTGAGTCGTAGTATGACAAAATTCGTTCTGTGATGATGCTTGTTTAAAGGGGCCTAAAATCTAAGGTCATCGATCCCTAATGGTACGAGATGGACGACATGAGATAATTAAAATTTTAAAATGTAGGCTATCCACTGACTAGAGATTAAATGGTGATGAAAAATCATTATGAGAGCAAAACAATCAGTGGATCTAATTCGCAATATCTTATTTTCTAATAAAATTATAGAAAAATGCAGGTGACAATGGAATAAGGCATTGCCTGGAAGTACATATATATAATTGAAGTTAATAGTTACAAAACACATTAAAATACGCAAACACGAACTAAAATAGTCAATGGGATAAAACCGCAGTTAACACAAATACACTAAGACAAAGGACAATATTACACACGATAAAAAGTACCACTATCTCTCATAAAACGGGTGACGATGTCTGCTGATTGCTCGTCATCTCGCAGGATGAGGGAGATGGTACTCGGGAGTTTTATACTATGGCGCAGATCGACCAGGTCCACGCCCTCCGTAAGAATGTGTACCACGGTAAGATCACCGCAATTACACACCGGAAGGGGTTGTCCTTTCAGTAAGTAGAAGTGCGTTATTATACCGTGGCCAATCCGAAGATGACATAATACCACTGCTTCCCTCCGAGAAGCCCTCCATACCTTCGTTGTACCTTCTATCGCTCTCAGCTTATTTGGAAGTGGAGTGGCAGGCCACTCCATCTCTCAATGGGATATAACCAAATGTCTCAGCTGAGAGCGAATATCACTTGCTGGAACCTTGTAAGGTAACAGGGACAATGCAACTGCCTCCTTGGCAGCCATATCTACTAACTCGTTTCCCTCTACACCCTTGTCGCTTGGGAGCCACATAAACGTGATTCTGGTGCCGGCATCCGAACACCCGGCCGGTAGGTCCTGGATCGGCTGCACCAGTGGGTGCTGAGGAAAACAGGTAGCGAGCTCAAGGTGTCAGCACACACCAGAAAGTGTCGGCGCTCATCGGACAGTGCGTACCGCAGAACTTCACAGATTGCATAGAGCTCTGCTGTACACACACTACAAGTTTCCGGGAGAGCAAAAAGAAGCCTATCGTTATCGACAATGAACGCACAGCCCACTTCCATTTCTGCCCTCGAACCATCCGTGTAAACTATGACTGAACCTGGATACCGGCCAACAATGGACAGGAAGAGCCTCCGATAAATCGAAGGGTCCGTGCTTTCCTTCGGGCCAGTAATTTGTTCTGTTAATGGCTACATGTATGCCTTGTGAATAAAAGCGATAATAAATTCGAAAATTATCTGCGTAGAAGTGGTAATTGCTATATTTTAATGCGTCTCCTATGTCGTTCATGCTCATGAACATTGACAAAAACAAATGGACTCGTTATGCCATCCTGAGTACCTTATTCCCACTGATACTCGTTGCCCGCGGCCAGTGAGGCACAGCCAAGACCAACTACAATATCTCAGACCTTAACCGACCTATCGAAACTGTCCATAATGGCGGCAGCTGGAGTGCTAGCACGCGTTTGTTTTGATTTGTGTATGCCGTGTTGTTACCAAATAGTTACGGAAATTTGAATATTATTAATCGTACATTATATTTATTTTTGGTCTTAAGAAGGTTATAGATCCTCTTTCAGTGCCGTAATAAGTTGTTTGTCCTTAAAGAGCTGATTTATTCTAACAATATCGCTGGTGATTAGGTTAATGTTGATTCTCGTGTTCTTCTCTGAATGTATTTTCTTCATTTTTAGTTTCGTATGCAAGATATTTATAGTTTAATGTGCTGTGTGCCTGGATATAAGTAAGAACTTCAGTGTTCCCGTTTCCAGAAGACCTAGTATTACGGCAAATATGGGTTAAGAGCATTCGTAAGGAAAACTTCGATCCGAATCATAGGACTAATAATGTCGTGAACATTAATCATTTTATCATTTTTGAAATCAAATGTATTGTCAGGGAAGATATTATTTACCCATAGAAGGCGGTGATCTCATTCGAGTGCCGCGCAAACTTCCGAAGTTAAAACTAATGATGCCTATCCTAGCATCTGCCCTATCAGCAGCCAACGTACCTTACTGCAAAGAAAATTAAATCAGTCCCAGAAAGATCCGGAAAATCATGACCAAGATTTATGATTTAGAGACTAAATTAATCTTAAACGGTGGTGCAAGAACGATGTAATTAATTTTCAATATTTTACAATGAGCATGCGTAAACTAAACCTAACCCCATTTTCCGTGAGTGAACGTGAGGATTATGTTTTTTTTATATATATAAAATACAATTATGCCATCAATTCTGGTGAGTTTTAAGTTGACGAGTGTTTTAGATGGTCATGTGCATCATACAAATATCGCTTGTACCTACCCAACAATACAGGTGGATTCTGGGGGGTTGAAATTTTATTGGAGAAATTTGTTTGCGTGTTTTACACAATGGGCTGTGGTTAATGGTAGTGTTACATAGTATTTCATGTAAGGTTAATAATGTTCTTTGTTGACATCTATACATCTTATTTGCTGACCGGAGATTCATATGTGAAATATTTTTATACTCTGTTTCAACCTGACGTTGATACAATTTTTTTTTTGCTAGTGGCTTTACGTCGCGCCGACACAGATATGCCTTATGGCGACGATGGGATAGGAAATACCTAGGAGTGGGAAGGAAGCGGCCGTGGCCATAATTAAGGTACAGCCCCAGCATTTGCCTGGTATGAAAATGGGAAACCACGTAAAACCATCTTCAGGGCTGCCGACAGTGGGGTTCGAACCCACTATCTCCCGATTACTGGATACTGGCCGCACTTAAGCGACTGCAGCTATCGAGCTCGGTGATACATTTTTTTTTTCTCCCCTGAAATTACATTTTGACTTACAATACGCGATAACGCTACTTTTGGTGTTTAATTATTCGTATTCTGAGTTAGTGAGTTGCATTTCATGACGTTTGACTTGTGATATTTTCTTTAGGTGACTCGAAATAAACATGCATAACCTTCCCCTCAACCTCTCATATCGCACACCGATGTCCGCCATGTTTCTTGTGGATTACAGTCTGATGTAGTTGGTCTTGGCACAGCACAAGTTAAGGAATTTTAGAAATGTCAATTACAGTCGAGACATCGGAGTTTGGGCAGTATTAACTCACGGCTGTGTCAAGGGCACTGCTTATTATACCGACAGTCTATTGCATGTCTGATATAGTTTGTAACTAGCAGTAATGCTGTCACAGTAGTACTGTATGTCCTTTCTTAAATCGGGCCTTACACGATCAATAATATTGACGATATCAACATTGACAATAGGCCTACAGATGTCAAACTCGTGCCAATCAGTCTCAATACTGCCCTACCTTTAGACGATCAATACTATCGACAATACTTCTGTTAATACATTTGCTCAATACCTCTTTCTGCGTAATGAGCAGGGTGAATCTGTATGGTTTTGTTTGGTTATTTCTCGATTTTGCCATTTCAAAACATGGATAATCGTACAAGATGTTGCATATATATTATTCTGGCACTTAGAACTACTCTTCGAGTGAAGCGTAAACGCTGGAAGAAGAAATACTTGAAGAAGAGAGAAGAATATCCTCATCTAGTACCGTTGAAGGAAATCAGCCACAGCGATGTTGCAGATTTCAATAACTACTTTCGAATGGAGGAAAGGACCTCTGACAAACTGTTACAGAGGGCTGAACCGTTTTTTAAAAGAATGGACACAACTATGAGGGAAAGTATAACTGTTAAGGAAAGATTAACCTTGACATTGAGGTACTTAGCTACTGGAAGACATTTTGAAGACTTCACATTTTCTGTCATGTCGCCAGCAACTATAAGTGAAGCTGTAGTGTGAAACGCTGACATATCCTAGAAGACTACATGAAGTTTTCTTACTCCATTTTATGTTTATATACTAGTATTTTGGATTCTTAGCTCCCGATGTACGTATCTGCTTACTTTCACTAAGAACCGGAAGGATACCAATGCACTGGTTCGTTGATATTTATCCTAACGTTGGCTCCTTTCACATTTTAAATGATAGTAAGAAGGTGGTACACACTTGGTACATAGGTATTAAAGTGAAAAAGCAAGGAGATGTATTAACTACTAGAACAAGGAGTACGTATAATGAATATAGCAAACACTACAAAGTCAACATTTACCTAATAAAATTGAAGTAGCTATCAAACATTAACGTAAAATTTGAACAAACAGTTTAAAACCACCATTATCCTTTAAAGTTCTCGAAAATTGCTGTCAGTGAGAGGTCCCCTATTTGGAAGTTCATTTGGTCTGGTGCAGTCGTCACAGGCGGGGGAGAACTATTGTAATTGAATGTCGAGAACGATGACGAACTATTATGCTGCAAACTATCTGAAATTTGAGGTTCCTGGAGTACATTGATTTTAACAGAGTCACAATGAAGAGTCATCAAACTTGCCTCAAAAAGGATGTCACTTATTGTCTTCTCTACGAAAACTATTGTCTTGATTCTAAGGTCAGCAATTTTTCTCCCCAAGCTTTAGCAATTGTCTGAATGTTGCTGTCAGCGTTCGACGAGGTTTCCAAAAGTGTCCATGCTTTTTGTACAAGCCTGTTTTGCTGCTTTTACATCCTCCCTCTTGTTGGCCCCCGGCTTTAAGTTCACTAGAAAGGGTATATGGCGGTCAAAGGGCTGAATTTTTTGCTGTCTTCTTCAAATACAATGGGTTGGACAGATTCCTCTGGGGATAGTTCGTATGGCTCGATTAAGTGGCGAAGGGCTTCTTGTTCCTCTTCACGATAACCGGACACTTCTCACATTCACCGGAGCGCTACGTGAACTGAACTGAGGATAGATGGAATTACTGACGCTCACCCGTACGCGGTCAATTATATTGATAATATCACCTCCACTTTCCAGTATGGGTATTGATGCCCGAAGAACAGAAAATCCGGATTTCCTTCAATACTTCGTGAATGAAATGAAAATCCACAGCATGTTTCCAGTCATTCGACCGGGTCAGGAACGGAATGAATGAAGCCCCATCTAGCGGCGAGGTAGGAATTTTGCCGGCTGCCGAAACCTGTCGCACTCGTCTGGGGCAATGATTAATGAATGACAGATGAAATGAAATGATACTGGAGAGTGTTGCTGGAATGAAATATGATAGAGAAAACCGGAGCACCCGGAGAAAACCTGATCTGCCTCCGCTTTGTCCAGCACAAATCTCACATGGAGTGACCGGGATTTGAACCACGGAACCTAGCGATGAGAGGCCGGCGCGCTCAATACTCCGTCAATATTGTTCAATTCATACGGCCAATATTATTGTCATCTGAATGAGGTATTGTCAGTCTTATTGATCGCGTAAAGCCCGCTTAAAGCCGGGTTGGAAAGAGTCGAGGGAATTCTGGGTCAGGTATTCAGTGATTTGTCCATGAATCAGACGGTCGAGTGCTTTTTGAGAGGGGTGCGAGAATGGACACTGGATGGAATCTGATGGAGAAACGAAAGTAGTATTTTTCGGGATAGGCCTTATTAGTTCGTTTTTTTCAAATGTCAGAATACTCCACTGGTCAGGCAGAAGTTGAATATGTGATAAGGTAAGTATTGAGAGTACAGCCCCAATGATGCTAGCCATTGTATAAAGATACCATCATTACCTATCACATCGGAAGTGGCTGAATACGCCGGACTGAGTGGCTCAGACGGTTGAAGCGCTGGCCTTCTGGCCCCAACTTGGCAGGTTCGATCCTGGCTCAATCCGGCAGAACTTGGTGCTCAAATATGTCAGCCTCGTGTCGGTACATTTACAGACTCGTAAAAGAACTCCTGCGGGACAAAATTCCGGCACCTCTGCGTCTCCGAAAACCGAAAAGTAGTTAGTGGGACGTAAAACCAATAACATTATTATTAGTGGTTGAGTACAGCACGCTTAATATAATTTACGCTGACGGTGCGGAAAGAGAACAGGTCGCACACGGGACGGCATGCGGAGTTTATGGGGAACGTAGATAATGGAACAGATCCTATTTCGGGCTGAGAAAAGTAATTATTTAACGTATCCAGATATCGTGCAGATGGGCCCCTCTACGGCTTTGCCTATGCCGAAAGTCGTAGCTTCTTCCAGGTTTGCGTTAAATTCTTATTTGCCGCTAACTGCTGAAACTAGTGGCATTAACTGCTTAATTTTGTTCCTAAGTTTCCTGTATTGCTCCAAGTCTCTTTGACACGTGTCCGTACTGTCTGTTCCAACTGTCACGGCTAGCCGTCAGCCACTGGGTAAATCTTACCTGCCTCTTCGGAGTACGTTTTATCATGCAAGTTCAGCACTAATGAGTCGAATCTGCCAACTTTAGAGTCAATGTCATGAAGAATACGTAGGCCTATGTCATCCCACGGTAAGTTGTGAGAGTCCCTGAGTAGATTATCTAAATCAGTGTTAAAGTATCGTGCTTTATACTTCGGTCCACGGATCGAGTAAAACATCCACAGTAAGTCGTGAGTAGAAATGCTAGGAAATGGGACGTGCCCATGCTTGATGACTTCCGGGGGTTAATTTACAATTATAAGGTCAATGTGTAAGTCGAGTGTTCTGGGTAGATGGCGTGATTCGTAGCGTTAAGCAATAGGATTTTTATGCCCTAAGAGTGGAATAAGCCGGCCCCTGTGGTGTAGGGGTAGCGTGCCTGCCTCTTACCCGGAGGCCCCGGGTTATATTCCCGGCCAGGTCAGGGATTTTTACCTGCACCTGAGGGCTGGTTCGAGGTCCACTCAGCCTACGTGATTAGAACTGAGGAGCTATCTGACGGTGAGATGGCGGCCCCGGTCTAGAAAGCCAAGAATAACGGCCGAGAGGTTCGTCATGTTGACCACACGACGCCTCGTAATCTGCAGGCCTTCGGACTGAGCAGCGGTCGCTTGGTAGGCCAAGGCCCTTCAAGGGCTGTAGTGCCATGGGGTTTGGTTTTAAGCGTGGAATAAATTAAACAATTTGTCCAATTCTCTGGTCTGCTTTAACAAGTCCGTATTGAAGTCACCCATGACTGACATTTGTGTAGACCGACAGGAGATCTGTTAAAGCAGCTTCGAAATCATCGGTTTATATAATATTAGGTGACATATACAATTCCAGTTAATATTTTCTTACTGAATATGTGTCGAATCATTCGCGGTGTGGGTTACTGGAGTCACATCCTAGATCGCGCACCATGGTCAACGGATGGGTGGCCTAGGAAGTGGTCCTGAAATTCGGGACATCAGTTATTGTGGAATGGGAGTGGGTATCTCGGACATACTCTAAGTTATGGCCCTCCTTGTGCCCAGGCGGCCAGGACTATACAATCCACCGCTGGTCACAAACCCATTAGAGGAGAGATACTCACTGGAACTGTGTGTAAGTAGGGTAGCATCTAGCTTCACCTTGGAAACAACTTGGCGAACGAAATGGAATTCGATGGGAAACTATTAATATCAATGGGGCGAAAGAAAAGGGGCTCGGTTCGCCCGGAAGGACGTGGGTTCGAATCCCCGTCAGGAAGTCGTAAAATTTAAGAAATGAGATTTCCACTTCCAGAGGTGCATATGGCCCTGAGGTTCACTCAGCCTACACCAAAAATGAGTACCAGGTTAATTCCTGGGGGCAAAGGCGGCCGGGCGTAGAGCTAACCACTCTACCCCATCACGTGCCGAGGTTAACAATGGTGGAAGCCTTTACCTTCCACTCCTCCAAGGGCCTTCATGGCCTGCCTGTACGGAGGTGAATTTGCTTTACTTTTTGGGGCGAAAGAAAGGAAGAAGTACTGGCTGAGTCAGCAAAGAGGACGAGTCTGTATGTATTAGGAATTAATGATATTCGAGTAACAGGAGATAACGAGGATAAGGTAGACTAGCGAATGTACCCGTGCTTCGCTACGGTATTCTACATTGTATTCGAATATCGAAGTAAATAGTGTGCATGCAGTAAATTAGATTGTTTTAAAATTGCATGTCATTTAGCGTTATCCGAGAAAGAGCATGGGGAGGTCCCCGTACGTTGTTTCCAATGTAAAGTGTTTGTTACGGATTTGTGATATAACGGCAGGCTCACTTGCCTACTGGCATTCACAATCGAGTTGGGAAGTTTACATTATAATTGCAGCCCCATTGCCTACTACGCGGACAGAATCGATTTGAGGAGTTTTCGTTAAAATGGCAGCCCCCTTTTCCTACTTCCAGACAGATTACAGTTGAGGAGTGTCTATTATAATGGCAGGCAATTACCTTACTATCACTCGAAATTGAGTTGTGGAGTTATCATTATAATGCCAGGCCCATTTTCCTACTGCCAGCCAGCTTACTGCCAGTCACACCAAGTTGGTGAGTTTCCATCAAAATAGCAGGCCACTATGCCTAATGCCAGTCACATTTTAGATGAGGACATTTCTTTATAATGGCGGGCACCCTTGCCTACTGCCAAACACAATCGGGTAGGGGAGTTTTAAACAAAACTGCATGCTCACTTGCCTTCTGCAAGTCAAATCGAGAAGGGAACTATTCATTACAATTGTAGGCCTTCCTTACTAATGACAGTTACACAGGAGTTGGAGAAGGAACCCTTTCCTACTGCCAGTCAAAGTCGGTGTGGGGAGTACTGATTACAATAGCAGACCCACACTTTCTCGATCGCTACAAATCGACATCAGTGAATATATATAGATCGACATACGAAAGTATAAGCGTGTTTACAATATTGAAGACCTTCATTTACAGATTAACTGCTACTAAACGTACGTCATACCGACAAAGGATTATACCATAAGACACGCCAGATTTAGTGGCCTAAATGGCTGGTCCTTTGATATGTCATCTATTCTTGGGTCAGATTGAGTTAGAAACGTGGAACAGGGTAAAGGTTTTGTAAGATTATCTCACATTACATTACTTTTCGCATAATTATGTGACAGCTACATACATAGCATTTGGCTCACATATGGCTACTGGGTGGGCCAATTTTCGTGAAGAGTTTGATGATTCTGTATTTCATATAATTGAAAGTATGAATTATGCATGTGAAAATTCCAAATTGACTTAACATAGATTAATAGAGAAAAATCAAACGTAAAAGGGATACAGATACGGCAAAAAGTCATAAGACCAAGGTTGTAGATCATTCCAAATTGAACAGAGATTGTGCAATCCGTTATGTGATAGGAATTTCCGAATGTCTGCACCGATATTCTTCGGGGATAAAAAGTGAAAAATTTAATGATCTAGGATGTTTTCCGTTCGTTACAGGCTAAAACGTATAATTTTGTCAAATTGCAATTATCTCCTTTTTCTTCTGGCAGATTATGCCGCAATCTGGATTTTGGGCGGGGCGGGTAAAAATTAGGACTTTCAGGAAACTAAACCAAAAATTATGGAGATGGTCATTATTACCCCTTAAACGGAAAGCTGTACGAAAATTTCGCCAAAATAGTCAGTGTAGAGGCACATAGTCGTTACGATTTGATTTATATAGATAAGGAATCTGCTCCATGTAAAACACATTTTGGGCTATGTCCGCTGGACTTAACCTGCAAAAGTGACCATTCATGATATCTCCCTTATTAATCCTCCTGACGAAAAAATGCACATGAAAAAAAAAGTTTAGAGGTGGAATTCCATCACGTTTGGTCGATTTCCAGTCAGGTTGGTCGTGTTCTGTATATATTGTGGAAGAGTAAAATCACCATTTCGGTTCCCTATATACTGCCAGTCCATTCCGGAACATGAAATGTTATTTACATTTAAAACCTACCTTTGGACAGGTGGGTGCTAAATATAAATTTTGGTTCGAATGTCTTCAGTAGTTTTCAAGTTGTAAGGAATACGCTTTGCACGCACCCGGTCGTGAGTTAAGTCCGATGGGACTTGTACAGAAAAACGGTCCGTTAATGATATCTCCCTTATTAATCCTCGTATCGAAATGATGCACATGAGAAAAAAGGTTTAGAAATTAATTTCTACCAAGATAGGTAGATTTCCATTAAGTTTGGTTGTGTATATTTTGTGGAAGTGCAAAATCACTGTTTCGGTTTCGTATAAACCCCCAGTCAGTTCAGGGATTTAGAAACAATATTTGCCCTAAAACCTATCAAGGACAGGTGTATTCTAAATATGAAGTTTGGTGGACATATCTGCAGTAGATTCTAGCACTCGCGTACATACGAAGTGATTAAGGAAGGAAATAATACAGTCAAGACAGCTGAAATTAAGAGAAAATGGATTATAAGCTGAAAACAGCCGCATAACGACAAATATGTAAATGCCAAGTGAATGTATTGGAAAATCAAATGCCCCTCAATAAATTATGCTAGTGTGAGTTATGGATATAATAAAGCGGTAACAGATGATAAATTGGGGTCCAGTGATTCTTAGGTAAACAAATAATAAGAAGATGACCAATGGTGTTATTACTTAATCTATTCGAGGGCGGTTATAACATCCAACGATATTCCGCCAATATCCCGCAGATAGGCCGATTGACGCCTCTCTTGCCTTCTACCCAAGGAACAACCACGAATTTAAAAGCATGATGAGGAAAATGGCAATACGTTACTTCCCTGCTGGCATGCAGTCAGAGACGTTGCCATGGTAACCTGTAGGTTCGTTGTCGGTCTGTCGGTCACTCAATGCAGAGCATGATACCAGCGGAAAATAGTAAATTTCTCCGTCATGTGAAGAGTAAGGTAAATTATGAACATAACGAAAGTTGTTTATAATGAAGAGACGTTTCACGTACGGTAAACGAAGTTTACAGAAAATCAATAGTATAAGAGAAAATGGAGACCCCCCGTATATTCAAAGATTTTAAAATAATATGCATATCGAAACCTTCCCCGTTATGAGTATGATCCGAATATTAAGTTTGGTTGAGATCTATGCAATCGTTTCGAAGTGATGGTGGAAAAACCATTCAGGTTTTCCTATAAACCCCCCGTCTATTCAAAGATTTTAAAATGATATGCATATCGAAACCTTCCCCGGGATGAGTGCACTCTAAATATGAAGTTTGGTTGTGATCTATTCAGCCGTTTCGACGTGATGGTGGAAAAACCATTCTGGTTTTCCTATAAACCCCCCGTGTATTCAAAGATTTTAAAACGATATGCATATCGAAACCTTCTCCGGGATGAGTATACTCTAAATATGAAGTTTGGTTGAGATCGACCTAGCTGTTTCGACGTGATGGTGGAACAAACAAACAGACACGAAACGTAAAAACCACCGATTCGGTCTTGAGTTGACCTAAAACGGATAAATATCTGAAAAATTGGCAAAACAAAAGAAATTACAGACAGCGGACCCCCTACAATTTTATTTATATAGATTAAGAAGTATTCTTAACATGTGTTAAAAAAGAGAAGGGCAGTGTGTAGGGTAGGGCTGTTCATCAGGAATACTACTGCACGCAAGATAGTTTCTGTTAAGCACGTAAATAGACGAATGATTTGGGTATATTTAGCAGTTGGAAGAATAAGGACGAGAATTTTCTCAGTACCGGTACTCTCAGTCTGCCAATCATGTTAGGGTGCAGATGAGGATGAAGTTGACAAGTTTTATGAAGCACATGTACTACATCTTTATACAGTATATACAGGACTTGCAGTTCATTATTTCAGCACATATCCTCCACCACAAGCCCATAAATAGTTCAAGATCTTTATTTCCCCTTCGTCCCTGTTTTCAATCTTATACCACTTTCGGTCAAAGCTATTCTTCATTACTATACATCATCACTATTGGTCTCCAACTCCTCGGCTGAATGGTCAGCACAGTCGCCTTCATTTCAGACGGCCCCAGATTTGATTCTTGAGAAGGTCGGAGATTTTAACCTTAAATGGTTAATCAGGGGCTGAGTGTACATACTATCCATAACATCCCTACAATTCGCTACACTACCCTCTATCCTCCACTACAATAGAATATAGTTTCCCCATACACAGCAGAAGCCACCCACCCTTGTCAAAGGGTCTGCCTTATAAGGCCATATCAGGCTAGCCAATAGTCAAACAAAATGATCATCAAAACTGGGTTCACCATTGTCTTATATATTCTTATTTTGACTGCTTTATTAACTGATCGAGATTATATTACAAGCAGCTATCTAGAGATGAAAAACAGCTCAAAGATCATACCCAATATATTTGTCCGGCAGTGAAACTCCTAACAAGCAGGCAGAACTGCACAATAATTTTGGATCTCTGAAGCATAAACCAGTTGCAACATCATGCACGTAAGTCCTGTAAATGAACAGACTCCTATATATATATATTGCTATTTGCTTTACGTCGCACCGACACAGATATGTCTTCTGGCGACGATGGGAGAGGAAAGGCCTAGGAAGTGGAAGGAAGCGTCCGTGGCCTTAAGGTACAGCCCCGGCATTTGCTTGGTGTGAAAATGGGAAAACACGGAAAACCATCTTCAGGGCTGCCGACAGTGGGGCTCGAACCCACTATCTCCCGATTACTGGATACTGGCCGCACTTAAGCGACTGCAGCTATCGAGCTCGTTCAGACTCCTATAGCTACATATTATATCAAGAGTAGAAATATCCATCATTTGGAACATTCTCTTCTCCAGGAACACTCAAATTTGAAGGTCAAAGAAAATCTGGAAGTGGTTGCACCAGTACTTTGTAAGGAAAATTAGGAAAACCTAAACAAGTCTCAATTGGAAATCGCACACGAAATTATCAAATTCTTAAGCCTGTGATACGAGGCGCATTCAATAATATCTCTAACAATAATCCCAGCTTTTCCTGTAGTGTCTGCCTTGCCTGTGAGCTTATTGCATTGTTATCTTGGATTATATTAAAGAGACAACTTCGGTATATTTGTTAACTTAGAAACTGTAGACACAGTCTCATAAGAAGAAATTGCTATAGCCCTTTTCAGGGAATACTAAAAATTATAAACAGGTTTATTTCTTTGTAAAAGAAACATTCATCACTTGTTTTAAACTGTATAAACTACACCATTAATACTTTAACATACATTCCTCGCAGACTATACACATGTTGATTTCTACTGTCCCCTCTCTAGTTATTGCTTAGTTGCATGCAATTCAATATGCGAGCAAGACAAAATCATACCATGTCCCCAGTTACAGTAAGTTCCGTGGGGGTCAACTCTGAGAGCTGGACTCGCCTGCATCTAGAGTGGCAGATACAAGCTTGCTGTACCCACGTGCAGAGTGGATATGGAACAGCGTTCTGTTCAACTTTACAGCAATCGTCCATTTCATCTTTTCCTTCACAATATTTCTTGAAGTGATCAGCAACCTCACACATTTCAATAAGGCTTAACTTCCAGAATATCTCTCCTGTACCCATACTTTTTATGAGCATTATATACAAAGCCCTCTCTTGATTAACAGTCAACCTAGCTGTCTGTGCTTCTACTTGTATTTGTGTAACAAGTTCAATCACTTTCACCAACTGTCCAAGTATTATATCACATCGGTACAAGCGACACACTGGCTGGTTCTGTTAAAACTGGTTCCAACTCCTCCTGGAGTGACAACTTCCATTGTAATAACAGCCTGTAATGAATATAGATTTAGAGTAGCACTGCTGGGTATTATACTGGATAATTTCAAATTCAGCTGAGTAGTTTTCATTGAAAATGTTAATTTATTTTACCAATAAATATTTGGTTCCCTTGCTTTTCTCCCACAAGTTAGAATTGCACAGAGGAAACTCTGACACATACAATGAAGAAATGACACCCTCCACAAGAAATCGTGTTGTCCCTACATTATGAAACTAATTGTATAGACATACTTTTTTGGGTTTTCAGCATACCTAAGAAGTAAAATGTGCGAGAACTGGAATGTTTTTCAATAAAATGTCTCAATACTTGCTCAGGATTCATGCAGTGTAGTTCAAACATACAAATTTCTGGACACAGCGTATTTATGAAGGGTGTTGTATGTCCGGCGCTCCCGTCTCGCTCCGCCAGCCAGCTGCACGCGCGCCTGTGTATCATTCTGCTAGCTTCGACGCGCAGCCCTCAGTGCGCGTGCCTGACCATCGAGTGTACTATAAATAGGAGCTCCCTGCCTGCTCAATTGCCCACTTGCCCCGGTGTCCAGCTCCAGAATACACCCTACGTCGAGCACGGAGGCTACTCCTCTTGAAAATGTGCTTCGACCAGGTGGACTGAATTTCTGGCAGTACGAGGTTTCACCTCTGGTCACCGCTCCCTTACCTGTTTCCGCTGTCTATGTTCCGTAATTCTTTTACAAGCCATTTTCATTCCCTAATGTATGCAAGCTCCCTTAGTTTCGCTAGGTGGAATTTCTTCAATCAATTGAACTTGCTTTTTAGGAATTCAGGCACTTCAACAAACAAGGACTCTCAAAGACATTCATGTTAGTGTGCCAGATAGTTTTCGACTATCAACGTGTCAATTCACAAAGACTATCTTTTCAAGATAGAAGTGTATATAAAGACTGTAAACCTGTACATATTGTATAAAGACAGACTTTTCTCAAGATTCAATATTCCTTTTTGCTTCAAAATAAATTTCAGTTATTTGTGTAAATATCATAAAGTGAAGCAATAAAAGTTGTGATTTGTAAATTTCAATCTTGGTTACAACAAAGGGTCTCACACAGACTATACAAAACAAACCAATACTATGTGCAAATAATACCAGCACAATAATATGAAAAATAACAGAGCAAAACAATTAAGATACATTTAATAATAATAATAATAATAATAATAATAATGTGTAATATCCCTTCAACTAGCATCTGATTTAAGATTTGCCAGTTTTGGAATAGATGGATGACTACCAACTTAGTGTAATATAGAATACATGCTGTTAGTTCTTTTTGTTAACATACAATATTTAAAAAAATATTACAACCTTGTTACAACCTTAGTCTTCTGAGACATTTCCTAGACGTTAACCATGTTAAGGATACCTCATCATCTATATTCCTACAACATATGAATAGACAAAACCAATGAACAGAATCCCCCCTTCCCCTCAGTCACAGATGACAAACTGTGGGAGAGAGCACTCGCCCATCGCAGACACATGTAATTATTATAAAATACCATACATATTCCTACCAAATAGGAATGGACGAAGAAAACAGATTCCCTCCCCCAGTCACAGATGACCACCAACCGGGGGAGAAAACATCTGCCCACAGCAAACATATGCAACTAGTCTTGTGAGTTACTCACATTCCTCTTATAATATTACCTGGTGTTTTCTATTCTCTGTTTTATTAATAGCAATAGTGTAAAGTTCAAGTTCATTTTCTAATGTACTTATCTCCTTCGCATCTATATATTTCTCTCTGAGCGTTCTTATTTCCTTACAGTCTTTTAGTAGTTGAGCCACTTCCATATCTTTAGTGCATAAAATGCATCCATTTTCCTCATTTTTTTTGTCTTGTAGCTTAATTCTTATATACTCCCATTCAGCCACCAAATTATCCCTCTCATTTCCCTTTTTGTTAACGCTTCAGTCCTGTCATATTTTTGCTTATTTTACAGAATTCAAAACAGTACCCAGGAAACTGGAACTGTAAAATGATGATTTACAGAATTCAACCACTGATTGCTTTCTTGCTATTACATTCTGTCCTTAATGTTTGTCTTTCAATCTATTTCATTCTTTGGACCACCGTTTTACTCGCTTCAATATAATCCCTATATAAATTTATTTCCCAATACTACCCCATTCCTATGTCACCCAGTAGTTTCTTCATCCCATCCACCTAGCAACCATCATTTTGTGCTGGTATGCTATCCTTAGAATTTCACCCACTGCACTCATCTTTAGCTGCAACCAATATTTAATTATTCGTTTAACAATATCCACCCATATACTCAACCCTTCACACGTATCTTTCTCACTCCACTGTTTGCAGTACAGCTTGGCAGCCCTTCTTATTTTGGCAAATTTACTTACAACTATTTCTAATGTTACTATTCCATTATCTACTCCCCAAATTTCTGCATTGTAACTACTGAATTAAATACATTTTTCTGAACATCATGTTCAATGTTCGGCATTTTTCTGTCTACAATTTTTATACTAGCCAGAGCACTTACTCCATTTTGTTCTTTTTTATCTGTCCATCTGCCATTGCTGCTTATGATCGTCCATAGGTAGGTATTCAATTTTTTTAACAACTAATTTTTCCTTACCCATCCACCACTGTTAACTTTTTGAGAGTTTATCACCCCTTTTACATACCATAACTCTAGGTTTCTGTGGATTGATTTTTAGATTCCACTCTCCACAGTAATTTACTATCCCATTAATACTATCTTGTATTTTGACTGGTGTTAATGTGAGCGGCACGATATCGTCTGCAAAGGTCAGACCCAGTATATTTTGGTTCTCGAGACAGGGAGAAGCTCCCTTCTCAAAGCCTTCTGATTGGAACATGTCATTAATAAATAATAACATTAATATTGGTGATAATTTGCAACCCTGTCTGAGACCCAGTTTTCAAAATATCTCTCCCACTACTACCCCTTTATTCATTTTGATAGAACGTTTACATTCCTCACATGTTTATTCAATTGCTCTTATCATCTTATTTGATATTCCGGTCTGACTCAACTTATATGCGACAGCCGGTCTATTCACCAAATCGAAAGATTTCTCAAAATTAATTGCTGCGATGTACAGTTTGCCTCTTTTCTTCATGAATTTATCCATTATTGTTTTAAAAACCATTATGTTACACTTGCCTTCATTCCCTTTCTAAATCCTGATTGGAGTCTCGACAGGATTGACCACCCCTCGACCCAATTCATTAGTATTTTTGCCAATATCCCTGTATATATATTACTTGGTGAATCTAGTAACGTTATCCCTCTATAGTTAGTTGGATTTGATCTCATCCCGTTTCTTATATATAGGGCAAATGACTCCCTCCTGCCATGATTTTGGTACCAGATACTCTCACACCTTCAAATATTTTCACTATGCTTTCGAGGACACAATTGTTTTTACTTCTTTCCAGAATTCATTATTGACACCTGAAATTGCTCCTGTTTTTCCCTTTCTCTATTAAATCTTTTACTGCACTAACTGAAATTTCCTGGTCTACAGCAGGCAGGGTGCACTTCAATCTTCTCGAAATCCCAATCTTTTCTAAGTTGGGTTTGCAACTATCCTCCCCATCTAACAGTTGTCTGAAATGTGTAATCCATTCCTCATTAGTTATATTCGCTTGTGTTGGGCTTTCTTTACAGATCTGGTTTCTTCTACCCCACACTTTCTTACTGTCCTTTCTTTTAGAACCTCTGTTTAGATTTGCTTTAGCTTGCCTCTTCTGCCATGAGTACTTTGTGTTTACCAATAGTTCTCTATACTCATCTCATAGGCTACAGAATGTAATTCTTGTTTCAAGACCCCCTACTTTCCTGTGTGATTTTAATGCATTAGTTACTTCTGCCCTTTTCTTTCTGCATTCTTCACTGTACCACCCAACATTTCTTGGCAGCCCTGTTCCCTGCACTCGCATCTTCTGTCCTGCTATCAATATAATATTTTCTACAAGCTGTATTGTAGCATCTATTTGGTTATTTTCAATCATAAGTCCTATCCCTACCTTCATAATTTCAAAACTTCTCCCTTTAAAATAATCCTTAAAATCTTATGGAGTTCTTCCCTCCATCTTTTTCCTCTTTTTTTTGCTATTAGCTTTACGTCACACTGACACAGATAGGTCTTATGGCGACGATGGGGAAAAAGCCTAGGAATGGGAAGGAAGCGGCCGTGGCCTTAAGGTGAAAATGGGAAACCATAGAAAACCATCTTCAGGGCTGCCGACAGTGGGGTTCGAACCCAGTATCTCCCGGATGCAAGCTCAGAGCTGCGTGCTCCTATCGACGAGTGGTAATGCTTCCCTTGAACATATTGCTAGGTCTATAACACTTCCATTTCTGTTACAAGCCTTTGTGTCAAGTTACCCACTTCATCTCCTGACCACTACCCATTCAGAATATACAATTTTTTCCGTACCACAGAGTTCTAGTAATTTTTCACTGTACCTATTATACCCTTCATCTTGACATGTTCTCTTCTTAACTAATCTTTCCTCTACCTCTTTACAATACCCTGGTTTTCATTCTGCAAACCTCGCATTGAAGACCTCCATCAGCATAATACCTAAATCTTCATACATAAGTTACTCTTTACTCTGTTTCTTTCCATTCACAACTCAAGCAAGAAATCTTTGCAAATAGGGAACCTGTGTATGAGCAAGTACAATTTGAGGGTGGTCCTGTTCAATACACAAAATAATCCATTGATTATTGTCTCATTCTTTTATTCATGGAACATGTTCCATCCGATATTTGGACTAATCAGCCGCTGCCTAATGACTAAGATTAAAATAGAAAATAAATTAAAACAAAGGTTTTTAAGGAGTAAGTGCAATTAATAAGTATTGATAATGTGGAAGTCCTTTCCTATTTCTAATTGTGTACTCCTGATGCTTCAGCTATCCTGTGAAGTATACAATGATTAAAACATTAAGTCAATAAAACCTAAACCTATGACTTCTTGCTTATAACAGTCCTTATAAAAGTACACTTATTTAAAAGAAACATTTGTAAGAAGAATCTTGACTTGATCTTGATTTGGAGAGATTATATATCTGGTAGAATTCTATAGATTGTTGAGTGTCAAGTGTTATTAACATGGGTTAAGTATACTTTGTAGAAAAGGTGACTTCTCAATCTGCTGATCATCTAGGCCTATATCTGTGGATATAGGGTACATTCAGTTTCAATTTTAATCATTACGTAGCGGCTGATGATGTCCAAATATCGGATGAAACATGTACCGCGAATAAAAGGATAATGAGACAATACTCAATGGATTATTTTGTGTATTGAACAGGTGGACCCTCAAATTGTACTTGTGCTCATATATAGCAATTACCAATATGGATCATAACAATGGGATTTATAACTTGTAATAATGGGGAACCTTCCTGAGGGTTGTAGACAAAACCGAGACATAAGCTTATTTCACCCTTCCCATTCGTCTTTACTTTTATCCAAAGAACTTCTTCCATTTCTGTTTCCATAAGTTCAATTTTCTTCTGTATATCGCTGCTTAGTAAGGTTAGTATTCCACCAGGATACCTGCACATTCGAGCTCTCCTATCTCTTGTCTTTCTACATATTTTAAAACCGTCCACATGAACTTTGTATCCCAGTACAACCCAACTAATGCCCAATTATTTCAACTCTTCCTTTTCTATCTTGTTCAAAAATGCCCATATATTCACACATCCTTTCCTCCATTCTAGTTATTTTTTTTTATTTTTTACCTTCTGTCTGGTTGGTAGCCTTACTTATTTTTACCCTCGATTTCTCTACTTCTAATATTCTTCCAGTGAACTAAGAATTTCCTTGTCCATAGTGTCCTCGTGCGACCTGCCCTTTTTGGACCGCAAGACCTTTAAAGTTTAACGTTCACCTCTGGCCATTGTTTCTTTCCTCCTGTCTTCTATTCGCCCACGTACGCGACTTGAACCAGCAGTAAGCTAGTCCGACGTCCATGACCTCTGCAGGTACAGCTGTCTGTTCATTTCCTTTCGCCGACCTTGCAGTGCACTGAACCTCTCTACTGTCTGCAGTTTCACATGTTGCTGCACAAGCGCTATCATATTTGTAGCAATCTTGTACATTCCTCCATCTGCCGTAAGCGCCGCACTGACACCATAAATAAATATTTTTCCTACTGTTATCCTGGTAGGCCATATTTTTTTGCCAATTTACATGTCACAACTCTTCCTCTTAAACTCTTTACTTTGACTTTCAGTATTTCTGACTCGTCAGTATTCTGCACAACCTCCTCTGTTATTCTCAGTTCCTCTTTGATGCACTGTTTTATCTCCATTTTGTTGTACTGTTCCTGAATAAGGTCCCTAGTTTGTTCTGCCTAACATGCCTCTCTGAATATTTCTTTGATCTTCTCCATCTCTTCCCAGCCAAATGACCCCAATGGTCTGGGATCGGGATTCATCTCGACACCCCTATTGCAAGTATTATTGCTACCGCTGCTGCTGCCATCAGCGATACCTACAATCAGTGTTGTTGCCACCAGTTAGTCGTCGCATATGCCGCAAGCTCACACTTCACATTCTCATGCCATCGACCTATAGTCGCCCTATACTGTTGAGTAGTAGCCTAATATCCATATTCATCACTCAGCACTTACACACAACAGTCCTCTTGTTTCGCTTGCTTAATTACAACTGTTTCTTTAACATACTAGTAAATCTACTGACAGTATTCTCATATCTATAAGCACAGCCATAGCCTATCCCAATTTAATGTTACCATAAACTGATCATAAGAAAAGTATTTAAGCTACGCGGCTAGCCTAATATGGATTAGTTCAAAACTAAATGTATACAATATTATAAACACAAACAAATCATCTATGGTACATACAAAGTCTTCAGAGAAAATCTAACAGAACAATTGTATGAGACAGGCAAATGACAAGAATTTTAAAAAAACATGTTAGCAAAGCTCTGTGTTTCAAAGAGAAGACCAAGTGATGTGCAACGTAAGTCCTTGTAAAATCTGTATGTTGCCAGGACTTGATGAAAGCATTTATGTACCTAGCCTCCAGATTGATGAGTTGGCATAGTTTGGAGAGTTAAAGTGGATGATCACATTTCTCAGGATTTCACTCCATGCTTAAATTGCTCATGTGTTAAGACACATGAATAGTTAAACTTGTGGCCTAAAGCAGCAATAGCCGCTTGGCTATAGGATGACTGGTTAAAAATTGTAATAAATTATACAAACAAAAAAGGCTAAGAAATAGTAGTACATCACTGAAAGCAGAAATGAATTCAACCACAAAACTGCTTGAAAGACAAAACACAATTAGAATCAGACCCCACAGAACACCGTTCTCCTTATAGTGAATCAAGTCGGTCAATATCATACATAACATGCACAACCGCTGGAGTGAAATAATGTTACAATAATATTTCCCAATAGTCTTAAAAGTAAAAAGGAAACAATTAGAGAATCAAGGTGTCAATAATATTTCTCTAGCTTAACCTGCACAACCACCAGAGTTAATCCACTTTACAACAACATTTATCTTTAAACAATGCTATTTTTTCGTATTTGCTTGGATAGCCTTCACTTGTATTTTGAATGATGACTTACAAATCTTCTGGATTCTTGATATGACTGAATGCAATATACAAACCTACCACAACAATTCAAACTGTCATCATTCCACACTCCGACTCACAGAAAGTCAGTATTCATTTTCCTGATGATTGCCCCCCTCTCATGCAGTCCCCACCCATAGATCCGAATGGAGGCTATTTTACCAGAATACTTTACCTGGGAGTAAGCCATCATCAGTACAGCATTCATTCAAAGAGAGAAAGCTGCATGTCTACGGGAGTTAGATACAGCGGCAGTTTCCCGTTGTTATCAGCCATGTAGCCGTGAACACAGCTAAGACATGTTAAATACTATTAGAAGGCCATATCTGTCAATCATCCAGGCAGCCGGCCTCGCAACTTCCGAAAGGCTGCTATCCCTTCTGTTGATGAACGGTTCATTGGACTGATCTCTCGACAAATACCCACCCGATATGGTTGCCCCAACGGTTCAGCTATATGCCTCACTGGGAGGCGCAAGCTTTCCCACCGCAACAAGGTCACATGGTTCACATTAACATCAATAAAATGAAAGGGATAATGCCTAACTGCAGGGCATCGGCTCACTTGGTGCAGTTCTTTCTATATGACTCCCATGGGCGACCTACATGTCTGGGTGAGAGAGTGGTGGTGGTGGTGGTGATGATTATTGTTACTAGGTAGGAAGAGGGTGAAACTCCATGTCAACACATCACCTACTCCTGTCGAATAACACCAAGGGGTCTACTCAAGGCTACACATCTCCATCCGACAGATGAATCACCATCAACATCATCATTTGCCCTCGCTCCATATGTACACTGCGAATAGATTTGGAATTGAATCAAACTTTTGGCATATAATCTAGTGATTACAAATTGTTTATCGCCACCAGCACCTCTCCTACCCTGCCAGCCAACATCCTGATAGTGAATTTTTTTCCAACAAAGAGACTCAAGACAAGCGGCTGGCTAAATACAGTGTCAGAACAAGACTTGACGTCTTCACAATTATGGCTACCAGGCAGACGACATTGACTGACATTAACACAGGTCATTGCAGAATTGTACATAAGTACATAGGCTGCAAGTTGCCACCACAACAAACATTTGGTTCAGGTAAATGGCAGCAAACAATTTACAGGTTTTTGACAACTGTTCTTTAATGGTCTTCAGTTCTCTGGCAAGGTAAATTTTTGTCGATAATAATTAAGACCAATTCAGTGGACCCTACGCTACAGAAACCCATACAAAATTAAACTGATGAGCTAAGAAGTTCCACAGATACAGGCTGTGAAAGGAAGATAATGGAATGGTATTATAGAGTTATTTGAGATTAAGTTATTAAGCCTAAAATATACACAAATGTTTATAGCTTATAGCCAATGTTTAGATTTTTCAATTAAAAATTCATGACATTTCCAGCCTTGGCTGACCATATAAATAATGCACAGGAGAGTTTTCCACCTATTCAATACTAAGTTGTATTTACAATGTTATTTACATTACATGGGACTAGTTTCAACCCTACTCGGGGTGCACACTATCAGCTAAGCTACACACACCGCAGCGAGAGGCGAGTGTCCATTCGCTTTGTGGTAATCTTTTCCTCTTCCGCATTTTACTGGCTTTTCTGAATTTTAATAGGCCCAATTTGTTTTCCGCTATGAACGGAGGATTCCACCAATTAATATCACAAAGCGCAGTGTCTACTTTCTTCTCAACAAGAATTCAAAAACTTCACAATCTGCACAACTCTAACAATCAACCATGCAGCCCAATCAACACGGCTTGGTTCCTTAATACACCAAATGCCAAATTCTCCGCTTAAGCTGATAGAGTGTATAGTTGACTCTTCTCCTAGAGAGTATCAACTACACATTTTGTTACTCAGACATTGTACACACTTGTATATTTTGATATATGTGTCATTTTACATTGTGTTCATTCTTAGTACCATAGCACTCGGTCCACAACCGTTATATATTACCAGGACCTACTGAATTCCAATGAGTCTATAATCATACAAAAAATTTTTAACCTACAACACAGAGCACCTCATTTGTACTTTTATTCCAGACTTTTTAGCATGTTTAGTGTACTTTTATTACTCACCTACATCACACGTCATATTTCATTTTCATTTGCAACATTTTGAGCGCCATAGCCCTTGCCTAATTCAACCCCACTTCATATTGTAAATTATATATTCATAAGATTCTTACTGCTTAGAAATATGTTTTAGGATTTCGCCAAATATTGTGTATGTTTAATATGGCTGAAGATGACCCCGAGTAGGGTTGAAACTAGTCCTATGTAAATAACATTGTAAATACAACTTAGTATTGAATAGGTGGAAAACTCTCCTGTGCATTATTTATATGTTATCTCAGTTCAATACGGACCAACAACATGAAATTCGTAACCATTGTTGGCTGACCATGTAAATGATTTGTGTAATATGAACAAAACGTTACAGATAGAGGCTACAATGAAACCTCAAACAAGTGGAAATCAGTTTTGGTGCTGAGTCACAAGAGAATAAATCCATCCAGGTTAAATTATGTCAAAACATTTAACATAAAGTAATACTAGTGGGATGTACTAGTTTCTCTCAGCAACAGGACGAAAAAGCAAAATATTTGTAAATACCAAAACTCAACACTGCTATACACCAAAACCACGTTGAGACTGTACTGAGTCTCGTCAGAAGACAGTAATGAACAGCGAACAACATGCGATTGTCCACACGTGTATTGACAAAAATGGAAGGCACATCAACACTTCAATTTCCAATGGTATTTGTGCCAGAAAAGTTCTGTCATGAAAACAATATTTAACATATTTCCCTAAACTTTAATACTGAAAATGAGCATCATGATCAACGACTGCTTTCAACGACCATTATCTCCAAGAGGAAATTAGTCTAGTCCATATTATTACCATATATCAGACTAAGACATGAAACCGGGATGATTGAGTAATGTAAAAATTTCCTGCTACCTGTACCACTGAATATAATCTGCCAGTCCTTCCAATCAGAAGGACGATACCTTAAGAGTCAAACTCCTTCAAAAATGAATAGCCTATAAGAGAGTATTCTTAGATATGAATACCTTTCTGTATTGTAACTAGCAATGAATATTAAAGATGACTGTATAATTTTACAGTGATGTATCTTAATTTGCTTTTTCAGGAGAAAATTCCAACTGAGGATCTATAGGATACAACCCTCAGCCAGGTGGACGGAGGACCAGCAGTTAAACCACTGCACTATTACAGCCTGTTGCGGCACTAAATTTACTTATGAACAGCTGCTTACCTTCTGTTGTTGTTGTTGAACACCTCTTAACATTAAAGTTATCCTACTGGATGTGTACAACAGGAAATGTTTAGTTATTTGTCCTTGCTTCATTTATGCAGACCTACACTTCTAGACACAAGAACTGAGCAAACTTGTGCAGAAGAATCCGTATCAAACTTTGTATGCCTCATCCAGTGCAATAGTCCTTCATAATAAAATATTTCTTGTCTTTCTCTCTAAAACGGTATACATATGTCAAATCTATACTTTGCCAATAAACTTGCACAGTTCTCAATTGCCTTTATTTTTCAGGCGGTTTAAAGTTGCACTGTTAACACATCAAGGTTTTCGGCGACACAAGGATGGGAAAGTGACGGGACTGGGATGGTAGCAGCTTTAATTAAGGTACAGACCCAGCATTTGCCTGGTGTGAATATGAGAAACTACAGAAAACCATCTTCATGGCTGCCGACAGTGGGTAATGAATCCAAAATCTCCTGAATGCAAGCTCACAGTTAAATTACCCAAACTCCATGGCCAACTCGCTCGATCACAGTCCTGTTATGATAGGAAACTGACAAGCAGCATCCAGGATAATTTGTAGGAAGTGTTACATTGAAATTCTGTCTACCTACCCTTAATAGCTTTAAAAGCTATTTAAGCTCTGTCTACGTGCCAATAACAGATTTTAAGAGTGTTTAGGTACACACATAAGCGTTCTGCTACAGCTCAAAGGCCTACGGCCATGGATCCCATGAACTCGCCAAGAAATCTCTTATGATAACGTACTCCTTCCTTTCCAATGTGCTAGTAGCCTACATGTGGACTTAGAAATTTTCAGCCAATTGCTTTATTCATCAGGAAGTGCATACATCATAATCACTAACTCCTCGCAATTACTGCATGGTCATCTAACCAGATTTTCCTCATGGGCACGATGAAAACCAGGTAAAATCATATTAAGGAGCAACACTATCAGCACTTGAATTTTAATCTCAAATTGTAGTAGGCTTAACCACTTGACTATGACAGTGTGTACAAATATGAAGAAAATGATTTCTGATGTGGATGTTAATTTCCTTTCGTATAATGGTACACTGCAAGCCCATTGCAACTGTATACAAAGATGATGACTCTCTCTGCACGAGTAAATGTTTATTAACAACAATTAATAGTGTACGTCTAGACCTCAATAACTCAACATTGGCCAGTAAGCAAAAACACTAAAACAAGTACTAAACAGAATTTCAGGCTATATTCAATATGATTGAGATTTGCTCCCTGCAGCTGAGAGAGAGAGAGAAAATACACAGCCTAGTACTCAATATGAGAGCTTGAACAGGTACTCCACTCCACAAAACTTAGTCTGATGAAGGAAAACATTGTTTGACAGGTGTTAAGGAGGTGGAGTTCTTCTGTTATCCAACGGTAAAGGGATAAAATTTGCCTCACCACAATGCAAGTAACCCATTTATTTGTTCATATTTCTTCTCAACAGCAAGAACTCTGCATTTATGCATAAACTTATCAAACCCAAGGACTATGAACCATTTTATCAATCAGCCCATAAATGTAATTATCTCAGTGGGGCTTCCAGCATTAATTTATTATATAATTTCTTGTAAAACACGAAGAAACTACATCTGCACCAACCTTAACAGCATGCTAACCTCATCGACCAAAACTGGCATGTGATCAATGCAAGGCATCACTTCAGCTATTCGAACATGTATAGTAAGTAAATTACACAACCCTCATATCACGTTTTCGTTATAGCATTCACTTGAACATATTTTCTAAATCACAGAATGTTTTGAAGTTGCATCATTTTCTCAAAAAATTAGAAAAGCAACATTCCACTCACCACCATCTGCCGATGATGATACCGATGTGACATTTGTAGAAGCAGCGTATCCTAGACAGGCTGCAAGTAAAAGGTATTTCCGCAACATTGGTTTCGCTTTTGAAATAGCAACAGTATCACAGTGAGATGGTAATACACTGTACGGTAACAAACTGCTGAAAAATACTCTCACACGACCATAATCAAACTCCAAAGGTTTGACGTCAAGGCCCCGGATACAAGAAAAACACTATTTCGATGTTGCATTGATTGTTTACGATTCTTCAGCGGCACGCTTGCGCTTGACAATATAGTATTGTATAATCATCGATAGATGGCAGACTCTCTGATATGTTCAAACTATCGTCAGCCTACATTCAACTGTGTGCGCATGACGACCATTCTGTGATGTAGAGCCATCTAGTGTGAATTTGCTGGTAATACATTGCCACAGCTGCAATAGCTAGTCAATTGACGTTAAAGATTAAAAATAACAATCAAGAAGAAAATCTATGGCAACCCAGCGCACCTGCGCACCTACTCTGACCCATGACGTCACTCTATTGACCGACAATGATCGAAAATAATCAAAAGAATACTAATATGAGGCAGCATGGTGGGACTTTCTTATATTAAGTTTGTTCATAGTCCGGGATTATTAAATAAACGGAAGGTAAGGGGTAATTTTGCGATGTTACCCAACCTCAATCTATAAGGTACCTTACTACTCCTTGCAGGATTGCTTGGTGTACATCCCGAGGTCCATTTGAGGCCACTCCTTTATTCCCCACAAAGCTAAAGCGCTAAGAACGATCCGTTGGCTATCTTCACTGATTGGGGATAACAATATATACTCAATACCATCAATCCAAAACGTCGTAGGGATCTAATTCATCAGAATGTTAACGGTGAGTGACGATTAATAATCACTAATGAAATATGAATAACATCCAGGTATATTCACGAAAAAAAAAATGTATACTATTAGTAGGATAGGACACAATTATTTTATCGAACATTATTCAACAATATGTTTTTGAACAGGACACATTTTTCACCTTGTTCAGTTGGGTTCATTCGGTTAGACCAACGGTTCCCACCTTGGGGTACGCGTACCTCGACAGGCCACTCAGGAGTATGCCAAAAATAAACAGTAATTGTGGACGCTCTCAAACTTACAGCTGGTAACCTGTCATCTACTCATTGCAAGCTACGGGTAGCCCCTCCCCCATCTTAGTTAAATCTAGCTCCAACGTGCGTTATTATAGTGAGTATTATTGCAAGTAGTTGAAAAACTGGAACTCTGGAAAACGATCACCCTTAAGTGTGTGGTGGTCAGGTACCCAGTAAATCTGTTTCCCTGGGCACATCCCAGAACAGGTACGTGTTAGTAGTAAAACTCACATTTCAAGTAATGGAAATGAGCAGAAGAAACAGGAATATTTAGAAGAGTACCTACTTAAAATATGGATATTCGTATACTGGGGAGGAGGAGAGTCCTAATCCATTATGTATTGTATGCGGGGAGGTTCTAAGTAATGGTAGCAAGAAACCCTCTTTACTTATGCACCATACACTAAGTACCCTCAGTAAAAGAGGAAAGTTTTTCCAGTTACTGTTAAAAGAACTATTTAATGTGAGTATGCATGACTACGCTATTCATAGTAAAAACATTTTTGCTGACTAATAAGCTACAAATAGTGCATATTAACAGTAGAAGTGTTAAAAATAAGTTAAACGAATTAAAAATACTGCTCCATATCTTAGGTGAAGTCGATGTCTTGGTTATATTCGAAAACGGGCTTAAAAGTAACGCGGCTAAATATTACAATTTCAATAACTACTTATGTTTTTTTCGCTCACAGAGATACACAAGGGGGTGGTGGCTCAGGGATATTTATCCATAAAAGGTGGAAATTTAAAATACTTAATAAATGTAAAATGAAACATAGCTTAATCTGGGTTGAGATTCGGCGAGACATCTCAGCTGGTAATTCCAATTCAGATAGTCTACATATAATTGGAGGATACAATCCTATGAGGGGCAATGCAACGTCATTTTTAACATCTTTGGAAAAAATCCTTTCTCAGACTAACAATACCCCTAGTTTTTATTGGTGATACAAATATTGACACTTTTATTAACGACAATTTAAAAAAGCAGTATATAGATATCCTATCGTGCTATGGGTTCACACTGTGTAACAAAATGTATGAAACACGCACGACTGACAAAACATCAACTCATCTGGATCATGTAGCAGTTAACAAGGATAAAATATACTTCACAGTTTCGAATGTAGATAAAGACATAAGTGATCATAACATCCTTCTCACAGATACTGTACGGTCACATGTTGTTGTTTGAGTCATCAGTCCATAGACTGGTTTGATGCAGGTATCCATGCCACCCTATCCTGTGCTAACCTTTTCATTTCTACGTAACTACTGCATCCTACATCTGCTCTAATCTGCTTGTCATATTCAAACATTGGTCTACCCCTACTGTTCTTACCACCTACACTTCCTTCAAAGACCAACTGCACAAGTCCTGGTTGTCTTAAGATGTGTCCTATCATTCTATCTCTTCTTGTTGTCAAATTTAGCCAAATCGATCTCCTCTCACCAATTCATCTTCATTCGTGATTCGATCTATCCATCTCACCTTCAGCATTCTTCTGTAACACCACATTTCAAAAGCTTCTATTCTCTTTCTTTCTGAGCTAGTTATCGTCCATGTTTCTCTTCCATACAATGCCACGCTCCAGATGAAAGTTTTCAGAAACATCTTTCTAATTCCTATATCAATATTTGGAGTGAGCAAATTTCTTTTCTTAAGATAGCTGTTCCTTGCTTGTTCTAGTCTGCATTTTATGTTCTCCTTATTTCTGCCATCGTTGGTTATTTTACTACCCAAGTAACAATATTAATCTACTTCCTTTAAGACGTCATTCCTTAATCTAATATTTCCTGCATCACCTGCCTTCGTTCGACTGCACTCCATTGCTTTTGTTGGACTTATTTCATTTCATCTTGTACTCCTTACCCAAGACTTCGTCCATACCATTTAGCAGCTTCTCGAGATCTTCTGCAGTCTCAGATAAAATAACAATAACAACATCCTTGGATTATGATTCCCTTCTCAAATTCCTCTTTGATTTCCTTTACTGCCTGTTCTGTGTAAACATGGAAGAGGAGGGGGACAAACTGCAGCCTTGCCTCACTCCTTTCTGGATTGCTGATACTTTTTCAAAGCCCTCGATTCTTATCACTGCAGACTGATTTTTTTTTGCAGATTGTAGAGAATTCTTCGTTCTCGGTATCTGATCCCAATCACCTTCAGAGTCGTAAATAGCTTGGTCCAATCAACATTATCGAATGCGTTTTCTAGATCTACGAATGCCATGTATGTGGTCGTATCCTTCTTAATTCGATCCTCTAAGATCAGACGTAAAGTCAGGATTGCTTCACGTGTGGCCTACATTTCTTCAGAAGCCAAATTGATCTTCTCCCAACTCAGCTTCAATTTGTTTTTCCATTCTTCTGTAAATAATATCTGTTAAAATTTTGCAGGCATGAGATACTAAAGTAATGGTGCGGTAGTTTTCACAACTGTCGGCACCGGCTTTCTTGGGAATAGGTATAACAACATTCTGCCGAAAATTGGATGGGACTTCTCCTGTCTCATACATCTTACGCACTAAATCGAATAACATTGCAATGCTGCTTTCTCCTAAGGCAGTCAGTAATTCAGAAGGAATGTCATCAATTCCAGGTGCCTTGTTCCTATTTAGGTCTCTCGTAGCTCTGTCAAACTCTGACCTCAAAATTGGGTCTCCCATTTCATCAGCATCAACAGCCTTTTCTTGCTCCAGAACCAAATTATCTACATCTTTACCTTGATACAGCTGTTGGACATGTTCTTGCCATATTTCTGCTTTGTCTTCTCTCCCTAAACGGGCTTTCCATCCGAGCTCTTAATATTCATACACTTAGATGTCCTTTCTCCAAAGGTTTCCTTGATTTTCCTGTATGCAGCATCTACCTTTCCCAGGACCATACAACCTTCAACATCCTTGCACTTCTCCTGCAGCCATTCTTCCTTAGCTACCTTGCACTTTGTATCCACTTGATTCTTTTATCGCCTGTATTCTTTTCTGACCTCTTATTTCTAGCATTCTTGTATTTTCGTCGTTCATCAATCAGGTCTAGTATCTCCTGAGTTATCCACTGATTCTTAGTTGATCTTGTAAGAGTAAGCTAACTTGACACGTGCTCTTAAATTGCTATTCAAGAATGATTTTTTTTTTTGCTAGGGGCTTTACGTCGCACCGACACAGATAGGTCTTATGGCGACGATGGGATAGGAAAGGCCTAGGAGTTGGAAGGAAGCGGCCGTGGCCTTAATTAAGGTACAGCCCCAGCATTTGCCTGGTGTGAAAATGGGAAACCACGGAAAACCATCTTCAGGGCTGCCGATAGTGGGATTCGAACCTACTATCTCCCGGATGCAAGCTCACAGCCGCGCGCCTCTACGCGCACGGCCAACTCGCCCGGTAAATATTCAAGAATGAAAACTGTAAAAAAAAAAAAAAAAAAAGCAACGATTTATTGTTAAAACAGCACCACACACAATTAGCAACCAGATATAAACAAAGCCACATAAGCATACATTTTACAAGGAGGTTATACAAACTTAAAAGGAGCAAAGAGAGAATGTAAAGATTGGTCACTAAGTCTTTGGAGTCGTTTTGATGTAGATGGAGCCACCACATACTCCCTCCCCAGTGATAACGAAGAGGTATTTAGCTGGAAAGCGAACAGTTAGTCCAGAATGAGTACACTTTTCTTCTACTGCAGGAAATGGAGGATTGGTCTGTGGTTCTTGGTAGGTGGGATGTTGTTTTTCATTTTGTGAAGGGAATTTGTCATCTAGAAGGAAAGCAGGTTTCAGTCTGTCTATTGATACAGTCTGTTCACCGTTGGGTAATTGATTCACAAAATGTTTCTCTATTCTAGTAAGCACTTGGAAGGGTCCGTCGTAGATTGGCTGTAATGGTTTCCGAACTGCATCATGACGAACAAGTACATGGGAACAAGTTAGAAGGTCAGAGGGAATGAATGTCTTTCTGACTGAGTGGTGCACTGGTTGAACTGGACGTAAAGACTTGATGTGCTCTTTGAGTTTCAAGACAATGGAGGGTACATCTGCCATTGGTGGCGCCTCCTCCACGAAGTCTGCTGGTAACCTCAATGGTTCTCCATACACAAGTACAGCAGGAGTAGAATCTAAGTGAGGTATGATGATAGATCGGAGACCAAGAAGAACTAGCGGAATTTGGGGCATCCAGTTGCTGGAGAGTTGTGTACGCAGTGCAGCTTTCAGTTGACGATGCCAACGTTCGATCTTCCCGTTAGCAGCAGGGTGATAAACGCAGTTGTTTTGATGTGGTGAATGCCTAGGAGTTTCCTCAGGTTACTGAAAAGAGAACAGTCGAACTGTTTGCCTCGGCCAGTGGTGATAACAGATGGTATGCCATATCGAGCTATCCATGTGTGCAGCAGGGCATATGCAACTGTTTCAGCTGTTACATCCATCAGGGGCGTAGCTTCCGGCCAGCATGAAAAACGATCAATTATAGTAAGGATGTAGGTGTATCCTTCAGATGGAGGAAGAGGGCCGACGATGTCTACATTAATATGAGAAAAACGGCGGTCCACTGGTTCATAGGTGCCTATAGGGCTGGTAGTGTGCCTCGTGACCTTGGAACGCTGGCAGGCTACACAGGATTTAGTCCACAATTTAATTCCCTGTCTCATTGACGGCCATACATATCGTTGTTGTACAAGTTTGGTAGATGCATTAATACCTGGGTGAGCCTGTGTAATGCATCAAATGCAAATTTATGGAACTGACTTGGCAAAAATGGTCGGAGTTCTTCTGTAGAAACATCAACAATTAATTCAGCTCCTGATGGTAATGTAATCGTCTTGAACTTGAGTGTTGTCTCTGTGGACTGTTGTAGTTGGCGAAGTTCATCATCAGAGGCCTGTGCTTGGGCAATTTCATCAAATGATAGTTGTGATGGAATGGAAATGGATGAGATGCGTGAAGAGAAGTCAGCTGGAATATTGTCTTTCCCACGTAGGTACCGTAAGTCAGTCGTGAACTGACCAATGAAGTCTAGATGTCGAAGATGTCTGGGCGATGCTTTATCAAGGCGTTGTTGAAAAGCAAATGCCAAAGGTTTGTGGTCAGTGCAGATGGTAAAATTTCTGCCTTCTAGTATGTGACGAAAGTACTTTACAGCTGAATAAGCTGCCAATAATTCACGGTCATACGTGTTATAATTCTTCTGTGTATTGGAGAAAGTTTTTGAGAAGAACCCTAGTGGTTCCATCTTTGTGTCACGGATTTGATGTAATGAAACTCCCATTGCGAAGTCAGATGCGTCAACCAGCAATGCTAATGGTAAGTCACCTAAAGGATGTGCTAGAAGGGTGGCATTTGCTATTCGTTCCTTAAGTTTTGTGAAGGATTGTACTCCTTCAGGTGTCCAGTTAACCTCTCTGCGATCACGCTTGCGTGTGTCTTTACAAAGACTAAAGAGTAAGCATTGAGTAGCAGCTGTGTCTGGTAATGACCGGCGATAGAAATTTACTAATCCAAGAAATCGTCTCAAACCAAAGTCAAGTGGAATTAAGCGCTCGCCATACGTTTTGATTGGTGTCCCATTAGCTGCATATAGCAGGCGTTTGCAAGCACGCTTGTTATCCTCTGCTGTGGCAGAAAGAACGGACAAATCCGCTCCTGAATCGATCAGAAATCGCCTTACAGAGGAGCGGTCTGTAATGAATAAACGGCGAGAATTGGCATGGCCCACGTCACTATGTGCCGCCTCTAGCGAGGGACCTGAGCATTTCCCGAATCAGAAGAAGTAAGAGTAAAACTGCATGGGGGAGTACACTTCTTCGCCTTTTGTCGGTATGTGAAATGGTACCAGCATAATGAACCGCGTGGTTGATAATGTTTGCGGTGAGGTGAACGGGACTTTGAGCGAGACCGGTACTGTGGTCGATTCAGAACATGATTTATTGATAATGTTAACTGTTCAATCTGTTCTTCAAGCCTAGAAATCCTATCGGTGCGTGATGCTGACGGTTGCGACTGAATAGCAGATATGCTAGGGATCGAGTAATCCAATATTCGGTCTGCTATTGTTGCTAGGTTGTCCAGTGTATCACTGGAAGATGCTAATATAGACCTTAAATGTACTGGTAGCCTTTGCATGAAAATAGTTCTTAAAAAGTCGTCCTGAACTTGTGTTCCAGCAAGGGTTCGCATTTCTCTGAGTAACTGACTAGGTTTCTTATCACCAAGTTCGATTTCCGTTAAAAGTTTGGTTACCTTTCGTCCTTCTGATTCCTCGAATTCGGTTATAAGAAAATTGTATAATGGTCGATTCAGAAAGTCACTTACAAGCTCTGCGACATCAGGCTCGAGCGATCCTATTATGTAATTACATGTTGTCAACTCTGCCGTAATACCGGCCGTAGAGAATTGTGCTTCGATTTGCATCAGCCATAATTTTACGTTCCTTCGCCAAATGGGTGGTATTTTTACCGAGACGCGTGCGATATGTGCATTTCTGTTCTCGTAAATGTCTGTTGATAGCGTTCCTTCCGTATTCTCAGTGTTAGACATGTTTACAGAAACACAATAGTCAACGGTTACACTGCACAACACTCGAATGCACACGTTTTTATTTCATCACGTTGTTCAAATCACGACGTTCAAATCACGTCGGGGTCACCACTGGAAGAGTAAGCTAACTTGACACGTGCTCTTAAATTGCTATTGAAGAATGAAAACTGTATAAAACAACGATTTATTGTTAAAACAGCACCACATACAATTAGCAACCAGATATAAACAAAGCCACATACACATACATTTTACAAGGAGGTTATACAAACTTAAAAGGAGCAAAGAGAGAATGTAAAGATTGGTCACTAAGTCTTTGGAGTCGTTTTGATGTAGATGGAGCCACCACAATCTTTTCTCCCTTCCTAACATCTCTTCAGCAGCCCTACTGACTTCATTTTTCATGACTATCCACTCTTCCTCTATTGTGTTTCAATCAGCCTTCTCATTTAGCCCTTGTGCTATATGTTCCTTGAGACAATCCCTCACATTCTTTTCTTTCAACTTGTCTAGATCCCATCTTTTTGCATTCTTTCCTTTCTTCAATGTCTTCAACTTCAAATGGCATTTCATGACCAATAAGTTGTGGTCTGAGTCCACGTCAGCTCCTGGGAAAGTTTTGAAATCCAACACCTGGTTTCTGAATCTCTGCCTAATCATAATGAAGTCTATTTGATACCTTCCAGTGTCTCCAGGCCTCGTCCACGTATACAGCCGTCGTTTGTGGTGTTTGAACCAAGTATTGGCAAGGACTAAATTGTGATCAGTGCAGAATTCAACCAGCCGAGTTCCTCTTTCATTCATTTGTCCCAATCCGAATTCCTCTACTGTATTAGCTTTACCTCCTTGGCCTACCACTGCATTCCAGTCTCCCGTCACAATTAGATTCTCGTCACACTTTACATATTGTATTAAATCGTCTATCTCTTCATGGCGCCCGGTAATGACGACGTAGTGTTTTATTCTCCGAGTAAATTAACCGTAAAATGTGACGAAAAGTGCGGAAAATGTCGAAAATTAGTGAAAAATGGAATGTTGTGTGATTCATGTGATCGATGGTGGCATTATAAGTGCGGAAATTGCCCTAGAGACGTAAAAACTAATGAAAATGTTGACTGGATTTGTGAGCAGTGTGTTCGGAATGTTGTTGTTGGGGACGGCGTTGACGAAGCACCGAAAACAGTCGATGAGGAATATAAAAGTGCATTAGAAATTATAAACATTCTAAAAAAGGACAATGATACTCTTAAAGTTGAAAATCAAGAATTAAAAGAAAGACTGCGATCGCTAGAATTTGGGACTGACCATTCTTCGAGTGATATACCGGTACAAGTAACAAACTCGAGCACGTGGTGTCAAGTAGTTCGTGGATGGCCGGCTAAGAAGAAATCTACAACTGAATTTCCGGAAATAAACATTAGAAATAGGTTTTCTGCCCTAAATAATTTAATCCTGGAAGAAAGTGATCGCGCGCGTGAAACCAAATCATCGCGATCCGTTGCCGTGCCGAGTTTAAAATTTAGGCCTAGAATTCAGATTCAAGAGCCAGTTAGGCCTAAATCAGCGAAGGTAGCTGTGTTTGGTGATAGCCAAGGAAGGGGAATTGCGGGAGTGATTAACGACGAGAATATAGCAGCAACCGGAGAAATATATCCAGGAGCTTCTATCAGCAGTGTTGTGGAAAACGTAGAAGCAGCAACTAGGAACTTCGGGAGCGGCGATGCAGTGCTTATCATCGGTGGGACGAACGACGTAGCTCGCGACGACGCCAAGAATGTAAGATCACAACTTAAACATACACCAGGGAAGCTGACCCACACTAACGTTTTTGTAGTGAACGTGCCCCACAGGCATGATTTGAGTAGAGACTCGTGTGTGAACATTGAAGTGGACAAGGTCAATACAGATATTGTTAAAATTTGTAAACATTTTCGGAATACTCAGGTTATTGAATGCAGCAGTTTTGAGAGATACTGTTATACAAAACATGGCCTCCATCTAAACAATTCAGGTAAACGAAAGATAGCAAATATTGTTCTAGATTTTATTAATCTTAAGATATGTACTGTAAAACAGGCAACTCTCTTGAGTTATAATACTGACCAGGAAAACTAGTAGAAAGAGCCAGCTGTACTTCAAGCTGGCTCAGTCAACTAGAAAAAGAAACTCAGGATAGTAAGGAATTTCAAGTTACCCAATTGCAACAGTCAAGTTTTAGGGAGGAAGGGGGTCTGAGATTGCTCTTGGTAAACTGTCAAAGTGTAGTAAATAAACAATTAAAATTCGGTACATTGATGGAATCTTATGAGACTGATGTGGTGATAGGAGTGGAATCGTGGTTGAAAGAAGGGGTGGGTAATAGAGAAGTATTTCCAGAAGGGTACACAGTATATCGTAGAGACCGAGGAGATAAAAAGGGAGGGGGGTGTTTATTCTGGTGAAGGAAACTTACTGTTCACATCAATGGTTTACCGATGAAAGGGATGAAATATTAGGGATAAAATTAGTTTGTGATAATATGAAGGAGGTGGGAATTATAGGAACATACAGGCCTGGAAGAGAGGAAAGAGACATGGAAATCTTTGAAAAAATAATAGATTATACTCATAAAAACAATAATAATGATATGGTAATAATTGGGGGAGATCTAAATTTGCCTGAATTGAATGGAAAGGAGCTGCAAGTGAAGCCCATGAACAGAAACTGGCAAATAAGTTAATTTGGGAGGGAGGATTTACACAAGTAGTACAAGAACCGACTCGTCTCAATAACTTACTAGATGTATTCTTGGTTAAACCATGGGAAATTGTTGATAAAACTGAGGTAATTGAAGGAATAGGAGACCATAAGGCTGTAATAATGGATGTAGGACTCGTACCAAAAAGGCTTAATAAGAGGGTTACACAAGACAAGAAATTGTACAGAAAAACTAAAGTTGATGAATTTGGGACTTACCTTAAATCACAATTCAGTTGTTGGATAAGTGAAGGGAGTAACGTGGATACACTTTGGGCTAAATTTAAAGGAATTATTTGGGAAGGAGAGAAGAGATTTGTACCTGTTAAGAAGGGTAAAATGACCTCAGACCCTGTTTATTATACAAGGGAAATAAGAAAATTAAAAAGAAAATGTAGAATAGTAAACAGGAAAATCAAAGAGGGTAGGGAGAGTAGAGAAACTACGAAACAGCTAATGAGGGAACTGAATAGAGTGAAAAAGGAAGCAAAAGAGAATTATATGAATGGCATACTTCAAGAGGGTAATGACCACAAAGGGAAATGGAAAAAGCTGTATTCATATATCAGGAATCAAAAAGGAAAAGGAGTCCAAATTCCTACAATGGTGGGAGAAGGGGGTGAACACTATATAACAGATACTGAGAAAGCAAACCTATTTAGTAGGGAATTTAGAGATTCAGTAGATGATTGTCAGGAGTTGGAAACCGAAACAGAAGATAGAGAGGGAGAGAGACAGAGGGAAACAAGAAGCTTCTCATTCACAAACGAAGATATTTTCAGAGAAATCCAACTGCTTCAGCCAGGAAAAGCTGCAGGAAGTGATCAAATCACTGGGGAGGTATTAAAGACAATGGGGTGGTACATAGTGCCTTATTTAAAATTTCTCTTTGACTATGTCATAAATAATAGTATAATACCAAAGGAATGGAAGGAATCTATAATAATACCAATTTATAAAGGAAAGGGTGATAAAAGGAAACCAGAGAACTACAGACCAATCAGCCTGACCAGTATAGTTTGTAAAATTCTGGAGAATTTAATATCGAAGTACATCAGAGGGATATGTGATGATAAAAATTGGTTCATGAGGAGCCAGTATGGATTTAGAAAGAAATTTTCTTGTGAGGCACAACTGGTGGGATTTCAGCAGGGCATATCAGATCAGTTGGATTCAGGAGGTCAGTTAGATTGCATAGCCATAGATCTTTCCAAAGCCTTTGATAGAGTGGAACATGGAATATTATTAAAGAAATTGGAGGGAATAGGATTGGACGTAAGGGTTACACGTTGGATAAAAGCATTTCTAAATTCAAGGGTTCAGAAAGTCAAAGTAGGAAATAATGTATCTCAGGAAGAGAAAGTTTGGAAGGGAATTGCACAGGGTAGTATAATCGGTCCGTTACGTTTCTTAATATACGCAAATGATATAGGGAACAATATAACATAAAAATAAGATTGTATGCAGATGACATAATTGTTTATAGAGAAATAAACAACATTGAGGATTGTTCAGAATTACAAAGGGACCTTGAAAGTATCCAACAATGGGTTGAAGAAAATAATATGAAGGTTAATGGAGGCAAATCAACTGTTACAACTTTTACAAACAGGAGCTTTAAAACTGAATTTGAATATACTTTGGATGAGGTAGTTATCCCAAAAGATGGTAAGTGCAAATACTTAGGTGTTAGATTTGAAAGTAATTTGCACTGGAAGGGTCATATTGATGACATTGTTGGGAAAGCATACAGATCATTACATGTCATAATGAGGCTACTTAAAGGATGCAACAAAGAATTAAAAGAAAAAAGTTACTTGAGTATGGTTCGTCCATTATTGGAATATGCAAACAGTGTTTGGGATCCTCACCAAGAATACCTAATAAAAGAAATAGATAGTGTGCAGAGGAAAGCAGCAAGATTTGTAACAGGGGATTTCAGGAGAAAGAGTAGTGTATCAGAAATGTTAAAGGAACTTGGGTGGGAAGCTTTAAGTAAGAGAAGGGAGAAAACTAGACTTACAGGATTATATAGAGCCTATACAGGAGAAGAAGCATGGGGAGATATCCGTGAGAGGCTTCAGTTGGAAAATAATTATATCGGCAGGACTGACCACAAATATAAAATTAGAAGGAATTTTAGCAGAAGCGATTGGGGTAAATTTTCATTCATTGGGAAGGGTGTGAAGGAGTGGAACAGTTTACCAGGGGTAGTGTTTGATCCTTTTCCAAAATCTGTACAGATATTCAAGAAGAGAATAAACAGCAACAGAGAAAATAAATGAAGTGTTAGAGGGCATTCGACCGGTGCAGGTTATTGTAAATAAAAAAATGTGTGTGAATAAATTAATTCCATCCCCTGGTCTAAGGAGTTTGGACAGCCAAAGTAGGGGACTGCCTGTAGGGGTGAAGTACAGTGGGGACTTCGAGGGCCCTGGGACCGCTACGGTAGCTGTGAAGGCCCTTCAGGAACTCTGAAAAGTGGTGGCAAAAGGGGCTCTGGTTAAGACGCAGCAGGTCGTTATGCTACTTAGGATCCAGAACGGGTAAAACAAATAGGAAATAAATAAATGCAATGTAAATATTAATGTTATGCCAGTTTTATAGTACCATTTGAAGCAATTCCACATACTGTATATCAGTTGACTATATTTGTAAGTAGTACAGGAGATATTATAATTAGAATTTTGTAAACAATATAAATTTATTAAGGATGAGCTGTGTGTTTAATAGAAAACATTGTTAGCGTAAATTGTATAATATTGTATTATAGGAAAAATTTTCTTCTCTTGTTAATTTAATATTTAGTGCTTGACAATAATGTATTTTAGTGTACCATTTGCCACCGAGGTAGACACCTCATTTGCAAATAAAGAGATTTTGATTTTGATATTCTTTCAATTTCCTCATCATCCGCTGAACTAGTAGGCATATAGACCTACACTTTTGTGGTGGGCATTGGTTTGGTGTCTATCTTGACGACAATAATTCTTTTACTATGCTGGTCGTAGTAGCTTACGCGCTGCCCTATTTTCTTATTCATTATTAAAGCAACTCCTGCATTTTCCCTGTTTGATTTCGTGTTGATAATTTGGTAGTCACCTGACCAAAAATCCTGTTCTTCCTGCCAACGTACTTCACTTATACCAACTACATCTAACTTTAGTATGTCCATCTCCCTTTTCAGATTCTCTAACCTACCACCACGATTCAAACTTCTAACATTCCACGCTCCGACTCGCAGAATGTCAGTATCCGTCTTCCTGATGGTCGCCCCCTCTCGTGTAGTCCCCACCCGGAGATCCGAACGGGGGACTAGTTTACCTCCGGAATATTTTACCCGGGAGGAAGCCATCATCAGTACATCATTCATACAGAGAGAGCTACATGTCCTCGGGAGTTAGTTACGGCTTCAGTTTCCCGTTGCTTTCACCCGTGTATCAGTATCAACACAGCTAAGCCATGTTGAGTATTATTAGAAGGCCATATCAGTCAATCATCTAGACTGCCGCCCTTGCAACTTCCGAAAGGCTGCTACCCCACTTTCGATGAACCATTCGTTAGTCTGGTCTCTCAACAGATACCCATCCGATATGGTCGTACCTACGGCTCGGCTATCTGTGTCATTGGGACACGCAAGCCGCCCCACCGCGGCAAGGTCCCATGGTTCATAGAGGAGGATGGCCACATAAGAGAACCTGTATTCAAAACAACACTTTGACTTTACCCTTAAAATGCATGGATAAAAATAATTTCAATAACACTAATTTCCTGCTAGGGAATGCAAGGCATTCTGCCCAGAAAATTAAGATGAACCACGTGTACAGCTCCCTTATTGCTCAAATAAAAACACAAATAGAGGCGATCGCCATACCATAAAACAGAGAAATGCATTCAAAACATATGTTGCAACTCCCTGGATAACATCTGAATTGATAAAACTCGTTAAATGACGTAACACTCTTCACTCTAAACTTAAGATTGGTCAAAACAAAGATAATATTCCCTTGAAAGAAGAATAGATTAAATGTAGAAATTCAGTAACATTCTTAAAAATAAAACTAAGACATTATTATTCGGAAAAATTAAACGAGCATGATAAAAAATCCTAAGAAGGCGAGGGAAATTTTGATCGAAATTATATATAACAAAAAGCACAGCCCAGAAAATTGCAAATCTCTGTCAATAGGGAACATGATCATTAATGATAAACAAGAAATTGCAAATAAATTCATGAATTCATGAATGCATAGCCGATAATCTTGCATCTCAGATAACCACACATGATTTCAAAGATCTGAATAGTAACCGCGAGCTTGAATTCGATTTTTATATCCAACAGATAACATGGAAGTCAAATGTATAATTAAGAATTTAAAAAGTAAATATAGTTGTGGAGTAGATGGGATTACGTCTACTATGGTCAAAATGTTTGATGACCAGCTAATAACTGAAGGGTTGGGGGAAAAAAGCAGGTAAGTCACTTTTTCATCCAAATTGAGATATTTTACAGTCCGCTTCAGAGTGATCATGCGCATCTATTCAGAGGTCGAAAATGGAAAAAAAGCTGATTAGTCAGGAGAAATTAGCACTCAAGTTTCGCTGTTAGGGGAAAGAACTAGGGAAGTCAAGCACGAAAGTTGCTTTTTCTCAAGTTGTACAAATGTTGACTCTCCTGCTTTTCACCCCTGGCCCTTCAACTAAGCTTGTTACATTAATTAATGAATCCATGGCCACTAGGGTCGTTCCGCGGGCTCTAAAATTGCTAAAATCATCCCTATTTTCAAAGGAGGGAACACAAGTAACGCAGGGGACTATAGACCGATATCCACACAACCCATCATATCCAAAATATTGGAAAGCATTACAAAGGTAAGACTAATGGCTTTTCTTTAAAAGAACAGATTCTTTTATCGAGCCCAGTATTGTTTCAGGAAGAATTCCAGTACATAACTCGCAGTTACTGATCTTGTGTCGATGGTTCAGGAAAGCGTTAGAAGTAACCAGATTGCGGCCGGATTATTTACTGATCTCGCTAAAGCTTTCGACGCGATAAATCACGAAATTATGCTATCTAAATTATAAAATGTTGGAATCCGTGGTGTTGCACTAAAGTGGATCCGCAGCTACCTTAGTGGAAGAAAGCAATTTGTTTCCGTCAATGGTTACCAAAGCTCAGAAAAGAGGTGAATTTTTGGGTTCTATAAGGGTCTATCTTGGGCCATATAGTGTTTCTGATATACTTAAATGATATAAATAGCCTACCTTTAAAAGGTAAAATTATGCTTTACGCTGATGATACAAATGCATTCTACACTGGTGACAAAGTGGACTCGGTAATCAATAATATGCAAGAAGACATAATCGCAATAAACAACTTTCTCAGTATCAATAAATTAACTATGAACGTCAATAAAACTAAATATATGATAATAACTAAGCCTAGTATACAAATATTAATCATTCTAATATATATATTAATAACACAGAAATGGGTGAGGTCGATCACTTTAAATATTTCGATCTAATAACAGATAAACATTTAAGCTGGGTAGAGCATGTTGATTAAATTGCGAGAATGATAGCTCCAGTATCTGGGCTATTGAGAAGATTAAGATGTATAGTCCGTAGAAACGTTATACTCACAGTATATTACTCACTTATACACAGTCACTTACAGTACCTAAACGTAATTTGGTCTCGTTGCAGAAAGACAGTCATTCATAAACTTATGGTAATATAAAATAGAGCAATCAAAAATTTCTATAATCTTCCTTTTGACACACCCACTCGAGTTCTATACGCTAATAGTAAAATTATGCCCTTATCTATGTGCATCAATATAAATTCACAAAATTTAACTAAACAGTGTCCTGCACGATATTAACTGCATTCTGAATTCAGACATTCATAATTATAACACACGAAAAACAGGTGCCATAGCTCTCTTTCAAATACACTCATAAAAGTATGAAAATTGTAGTTTTAAGTTCTCAGCCATTCAATCATATAATCATCTTCCGGGAGATTTAAAATCGGTTTCCATTCTGTCATCTTTTAGAATGAAATTAAAAAAGTGCTATGGAATCAGTACCTAAGTAAGTAGACGACTTTTTGAGAAGACTTTGTGTAATGGTAACATAAAGGAAATATTGGAATATTTAGAGTAACGTTCATTATAACAAATTTATATATTTATTTCTAGCCAATGTATACGTATTATATTCATTTTAGACGCTAAATAAATTGTATTGTAGAATTCCTGTACAAGAGCCTTTGTCCCGTTGGAATTAAGATTATTTCTTAATCTTTTTAATCGGAAGATAGTGGATTCGAGCTCCAATGTCTGCAGCCCTGAAGATGGTTTTCCTTGGTTTCCCATTTTCACCTCAGGCAAATGCCGGGGCTGTACCTTAATTAAAGACACGGCCGCGTCCTTCCACTTCCTAGGCCTTTCCTATCCCATCGTCACCATAAACCTATCTGTGTCGGTGCGACGTAAAGCAAACAGCGGAATTAATTAATAAAGTACATAAGAATGGTATCAAAAGAAGATGCACGTGTTTCACCATTTCTAGTGGCAGCCAATAAATATAATGAAAAATGCTGTTGAAGCCTCTTACAGAATTAGCTATCACATTGCTACGCTCGGTAGAAACCACACAACCGAGCTCGATAGCTGCAGTCGCTTAAGTGCGGCCAGTATCCAGTAATCGGGAGATAGTGGGTTCGAGCCCCACTGTCGGCAGCCCTGAAGATGGTTTTCCGTGGTTTCCCATTTTCACACGAGGCAAATGCCGGGGCTGTACCTTAATTAAGGCCACGGCCACTTCCTTCCAATTCCTAGGTCGTTCCTATCCCGTCGTCGCCATAAGACCTGTCCGTGTCGGTGCGACGTAAAGCAACTAGCAAAAAAAAAAAGAAGAAACCACACAACTGCTGAGGATTTGATAGTTCCTTGTATAAAAGATTATATAGAGTGTGTGTTTGGACAGGACCACGTTCGCTAAATTAACACAATCTGTTTCCAAACAATACAGTTTCACGAAGAGTTAGAGACACATTAGCCAATATTTATTTATTTATTAATGCCTTTTTTCAGTGGCGAAGTTAGGGCTCGAGGCCCTATCTTCCACTTAGGAACCACATACTAATCAAAATCATAAATAAAATACTGAGATATTTAAAATAGTTAAAACCAAACAAAAAATTAATAGAATTGAGAACAAATTTAAACACATTACTAAGTTAACAATAAAACTAATTAATAGTAAGAACTCCTTATAATGACTAATCATCTGGCGCGCGCACATTCATACTTCAGCCATTCAGTTAGCTGTCCTCAGCAGGTAGTCTTGGCAGGTGACCTTAAATCTTTTTATAGAGCTAGTTTCTCTGACTTGAGCTGGCAGGAAATTACACAATCTGGCGCCGGTCACTACAAACGATCTATTCATTTTATTTGTGCTGTGCACTGGAATAGAAAGTATGGGGTAATATTAACATCGTATCCGATATTGTAAATAAATCGCAGGCAGGAATTCAGTGCTCGTTGAAGTTTAAGTGTTTCTTCTCTTGTCATATCAACTGGAACAACGTCACAATAATCAAGAATAGGGAGAACCAGTGTCTGTATTAGTTTGGCCTTAAGCTCAAATGGAAATACATCCCTTTGCCTTTTAAGAGGGTGAAGCGTTCCAAAAATCTTTTTACAGATGATATTCACGTGATCAGACCAATCAAGTGTTTCATTCATAATTACGCCGAGATTTTTAACTGTTTTACTGTAGGGAATAATGTTACCATTCAGTAGGATAGGCGGGATTGCAATATTGTTTGAGCAGTTCAGTAATTTTCGTGTTCAAATTATGATTGCCTGAGATTTTGTGGAGTTTAGTATAAGAGAATTTCTTTGTGCATATATACTGAGTCGTCGGAAGTCATTGTTAATATCTTGTATTATTTCATCTAAGTCTGAAGTCTTGCAGTGTCGATAAATCTGAAGATCTTCAGCATAGAGGTGGTGTGTGTTATTTCCTGTCACAGATGGTATGTCATTGATATAAATACAGAAAAGTAAGGGCCCTAGAATACTGCCCTGTGGGGCACCACTAAGCTTCATTTTCCATTTAGAGACCTTGTCGTTTACTGTTACACGCTGTTGACAGTTAACCAAATACGAACTAAAAAACTTAAGCGCAGCCACGTTAAAATTTAGCAGTTCCATTTTCTTTATCATAGTCTGAATGTCTATAGTGTGAAAGGCGCTACTGAAGTCAAGAAGGATAAGTACAGTAAGCAGTCGTTTGTCCATAGCATTTCTAATGTCTTCAGTAACCTTCAAAAGTGCTGTCGCAGTACTGTGCCCCTTCTTAAATCCAGACTGCAAAGGGTCCAAAAGAGCATTTTTATTTATGTACTCCAGAACCTGCTCGTATACTAAACGTTCAAAGTCTTTAGAAAGCGCAGGGAGTATGGACACTGGACGATTGTGGTGATTGTGGGTCTAAACCCTTAGGTACGGGTATAATATTGGCTGTTTTCCAGACAGTTGGGAAAGTTCCATTTTGTAAATAATAGTTCAGTATGTACGTCAGTATAGGCAGGACAGCTCCCATAATGTTATGTATAAAACCAATAGGAATATCATCTACACCTGTGGCCTTTTATTTAATTGAGTACTATGCCTTTTTAACCTGATTTTCTGTGACACTGTGAATTGTGAGTGGTGGATTGGCTGGAGGGGAGGGCGGTGAGTCGGTGCACTTAACTGGGGTAGGTTGAATATTTATTCTACTAAAGTAATCGTTCAGTTCGTCAAGTGGAATGTCAGGATTTGTCTGTCTCTGTTGATGTTTTCCTATTCCCAGAGCTCTAAGTTCGTCCCATGCACGATTAGAATTGATGTTGTTAGCTAAATTCCGGAAATATGCACATTTTTTATTTCTGATTAATTGGTTTGTGCGATTTCTTAAGATACGGTAAGATTCAAAGTCTGTGTCATTTAGGGTTTGTTTATAATGTCGAAATAACGAGTCACACTGGGCCATCATTCTCTTAGTTTCATCATCTAGCCATGGACAACAAAGGCGTGAAACCTTTATTCGACGTTTAGGGGCATGTCTGTCATATAAGTTCTTTACCATCGTATTAATAAGTTAACTTTAGCGTCAGTATCATTTAGACTCCGTATATCGTCCCACGGTAGTTGATAAGCGTCATATTTCAAGTAATCCAAGTTTACGTCCTTCGTATTTCTGGCAGTTATGTACTTGGGTTTGTATTCAGGCACTTTGAGAGAATACGATAAATATATAAGGTCGTGGGTCGAAATGGATGCTATAGGGATTTGCCCATGGGTTATTACTCTACCTGGGTTGTTCGTTATAATGAGATCTATGAGTGTGTGTGATGAACGGTTTGTTGCATACACGTGGATCGTGGGTTGTAGCGGGAGAATAGTCATGTTACAAGTAGTAAACAAATCTACTAATCGTTTACTGTCATGAGTCGTATTAACTAGGTTACAGTTAAAGTCACCCATAATGATTATGTGTTCATATATAGCCTGGAAGTTTAGTAAAAACGTTTCGAATTCGGTCATATCAATTACACCAGGCGGTTTGTATATGACAGAAAACATCTCTTTTTGTCTGTTGATATTTACTTCAACGAACATGAATTCCGGCCGTGTTCGTACACTCTGGGAAGAAGTACATATCACTCGGCTCTTTAGATCATTTCTACAGTAAATCGCTGTTCCACCACCACGCCTTCCATCCGACCGATCGAAACGTATTAGATCATATCGATCGATATCAACCATGGAGGAAGGAATGCTAGGAGTCAGCCAGGTTTCAGAGTTGCAAAGTATATGTAAGTTATTTTCCGTTAGTATTGCTTGAATTTCGTCGTAATGCGCCGGAAGAGAAAGAGCATGTACATGGCAACACTGTAGGTTGTAAGAAGAGGACGACAATGCTTGTTTCAACACAGTACCTGCTGAGAAGGGAAGACTGGGAGTGAGGGATTATTGATACCGTCAATGCCAAGGTCAGGTCCAGGTGCACAATAACTGTCTAGCTGAAAACTAAGAATTCCAACAAGTAGATTATAAGATAACAATACATGCTATTTAGAAGAAGGAAACTCACCTCGACTTCCTGAGGAATGAGACAGCTAATAATCACTTGCAGGCACTTACACACACATTCATACACTCTTAAGAACACTATAATAATAACAACAACAATAATAATTACAAGAAACATAGTTGTTATCGTTTATCCCACTAAAATTTTAAAGATTTCAAATCCGCATTCGTGGTAATAATCTTCTTAGTGCCGTCTAGAAGCAGAACTACAATAAGACCATCTAGTGTCCACACATTTCTCATGCCGAATCTGTCCCGTGCAGAATTTAAAATGGCCTTACGTGTTCGTGTCAGCGATTCAGTGATCAGGATTTTCGTGCCTTTTAGCTTGAGCTTAGCACCCCACGCCGGTTCACGTCCCCAGTAGCGAGCGAACTTGACGATAATCGGCCGCTTACCCGCTGTTAGTACCTCTGCTGCTGTCCTCTGATGCTTTCCAATTCGGTGGATTCTATCGATCCCTTCCATGGACACTTCCAACTCTAGATGTTTTGAGAATACGTCCTTCACTTTTCTATAAATATCTTCATTTGGCTCCTCGGCGATACCATGTATTAGCAAGCAGTTTCTTCTACTGTACTGCTCTGCCTCATCCAGTAGCTCGTCTTGTTCCTCCAGTTTATGTTCAAGACCATTTAGTTCATCTCTAAGCAACTTGAGTGCACTGGTTATCGCTGACCTAAATTCCATGAATTCCTGCCTCAAGGAAGCTAGGGAGTTACCAGCAGGGTTGGTTGTGCTGGAACCTTGGGAGCCATCAACAAGTTCTAGGCGTGATTCGAACCTGTCCATAGCTGCTTCAAATTTATCCAGTCTTTCGTGTGCACCTTTGACTGAAGGCATCTTCCAACGTACACTAGTTACTAGTTACAACTTAACACCACTTTCCACACAACTTACGGACTATATATGCTGTTTTAAATGCAGTTAGTGCGGGATAAACACGGAGCACACTCACAGCGTCACCTCAAAGTCCGCCATCTTAGAAACGGCAATAAAAACATTAAAAAAATTTTCTATTCAAGTTGTGAAAGCACAGACTTTGCTGGCCTTGTAACTGAAAAGTAGCTTAATGACAATAACGATTTTGAAGACAATCGTTTACTGCGTCATGCGCTGACTAAGAGGCCTACAAGGGAACGCGTTTTCAACGTGATTTTTTACTATTTTTGTGAAAATAAATTAGTTGGGCTCACTGTTGTGGCATTTGTACTGATTGCGGAAAGTCAAGGTCTAGCTACTACGTAGCACTTCATGAACATATAAGAGAAGTTCCTCCCCATGTACCATTGGGTCATTGCTGTATCCACAAGCAAAGCTTTGTCTCCAAGAAATGCAGACTAAAATGAATGACGTTCTTAACGAACCAGTAAAAGTTGTAAATATTGTCAAAGCCACCGCAACAAGCTCCAGACTGTTTAAAGCACTTTGTGAGGAGGTAGGTGGTTGTGGTAATCACACCATATTGTGTTTTGCACGCCGAATTAAGATGTATTTCTCGAGGGAAACTCCTCACACGGTTATTAGAAGTCTGACAGTAACTGTTTGGAAAATGTTTATTTCTGCGGTATGTTATATTATTAGTGATTAGTATCATCAAAGCCCTCCCACGGGTCTTGTTGCGGAAAAGAAAACAGCAGACAGTCATGAATGTTGTTTCAATTTGCTATAATGGAGGTTTGTTTTATTAAAATAATGTTAAAAAACATCCATATGTAAATTCATTCTTTATAGATTCAGCTCGCGACCGTGAAAGGACTCACTTTACGATGGATGAGCTTGATATGTGTAATAAAGAAAGATCGCAGATGCCCAGATTATTTACGTGAGCTCATGGCGTGTTTCAAACAAAACTATCTGATCAGTCATAGATGCGGGAGAAATGTTGACATCCTTCCGTATTTTAGAAGATAAGGCAATGCGGATGTTATCTTTAGATGAGAAAGTTCAAGCACTCAGAGTTGTTGGAAGAACAACAGAAGAAGAAGACGCTAAATAATCCGTCACGGCAGAATCGTACCGGGAGAAGTGGCTACAGGCTAAGGTTAGATTCGAAAACAAATTTCAAGAGAATTTATCTGTTTGTGGTGATACTGTTGCGATTGAGATCGAGGCTACCAAGGAAAGGAACTTCAATTGGCCCAAGCTGCAACTTAAACATTTCGATGGGGATATACAGAACTGGATTGGGTTCTGCGGACAGTCTAAAAAATATATGACGATAGTAATATCGACCGGGAGGACAAATTTCAGTATCTTCTACAAGAAACCGTTGCAGGTTCTGTGACCAAGGAGCTGCTTGAGAGGTTCCCTCCATCAGGAGCAAAGACGAAATATAATCTGGTTTTAATTATTTGTGTATTTTATTACTTTTTAAGATAGCGGTTGCTTGGTTGGTTGCTCCAAGGGCTGTAGTGCCACGGGGTTTGGTTCGATTTATCTAATATGGTAATGGACAATAACAATACATCTTCAGACAAAACTTTCATACCTGTGTTATGTACAGCTTGTCGCAAAAGTATCCGTTCATTCACTGATGTGACCGGATAGAACGGTCAGCAGTGGAAAGGTAGCAAAGGAAATCCATGTTGTAATACTTAGTTACCATTTATTTGAGAATGAGAATGAGAACGTGATAATATACATCAATCCAGTAATAACGCAGCATGTTTAAAAAGTAGTGGCTTCTGTAGCTGTCTGTTCCGACAAGTAGTGTAGCAAAAGTATTCGTCTACTTATACATCTCACGTACTTGACTCGCAGAACAAATGATTCTTCAGTATCCAGTTGAATTTATTTTGGCAGAAATGACAACTTGAAGGGACTTCGGCACGGAATGGATTAGTTTTACCGTCAAAACTGGGCCTATCTTCTGCCACTCTTCAAGAAATGTTGGCTACCATCTTTCATTACTTTTCCACTTTGGCTGCAGTCTCTGTTTTGTTTCCGAACATAAATGCTCTTTGATGGTTAAATCTGGCGACTGGAGTGGTGTTTGCAGCACATAAGGTGTATTGTTGATGATGCTTAATGTTTAAAGGGGCCTAACATACAGGTCATCGGCCGAAGGTGTATTGGTAAAGTAACCAGTGCTTAATTACATAAGCAGTATGTTTCGGGTCATTATCTTGCAGAATAGTAGTCACCAGCAGTCCCTAATTTTTCGACACTGGGATTCATATGCTGCTGTAAAATGTCCAAATACAGCATCCTATCCATTGTTTCAAGTATTACATAGATTTTGCTCGCGCCATCTGACGAACACCCCTATATCATGATGGGTCCACACCTATGTTTAACTGTACGATAAATGTTTTTACCGTAGATTTTCCGTCCTTATTTTCCATAAACGCCGCATTGTGGACGTATCAAACAAGCTGAATTTACATTCATCCGTAAATAACACTCGCTCCAGGATGTAAGTAGCTTGCTAACATATTGTTTTGCAAATTCCAACCTCCTCCGTCTGTTTACCTTACTTATCCAGGGGTTGTAAGTAAAAACTTATTCGGCCTTTCATACCAGCTTTGTGTAACACTAGTCTGACAGTATCGGTGCTGATGTTCGTCCCAGTTCACGATTATACACTCACTCACAGTGCAGGAGCAGAAACATGCGGATTTTGAACAGGGTGCGTAAGCTGCGTATCTCTTCACGTTGTTTGAGCTTCCTAGATCGTCCTGTTCGAGACTTATTTATCACAGTCGAAGTGATTCTTAACCTATGAATAATACATTTCTGTCTTCTCAGTAATTTGTCATTGAGAATATCCTTCTTTGTGGAGTTCAGCAATTCGCTCCAGTTCAATGAGTGTGTTCCCTTGTTTTACTATTCTAGCTCTGAACGTGATATTTACGTATTGCACTGTCGGCATGTACTGTTCGCAAAATTTCTGCCTCATATATTTCCCCATGTTGTGATGTTAGACCTAACATAGAACATAGCGGACGAATACTTTTGCGTTATATTTTATTACGCTGTGTTCGTGCATTGATGGATTATTAACAGGAACGAAGGTAGTGTGCGCACAATATATTATTATACCGTTATATTCTGCCTTAATTTTAATTTACCAGGTAATATCTTCCGCAATTCGTGAGGGTATTTGGATGCCCTAATGCCAAAGTGTGTATCACACCAGCAGGTGAACGGATTCATTTGCGACTATCTGTACTATCTGACTATCTGTAGGCTACCGATATTGAAATTTCATCTTATTACAACCATTAGACGCAACTTGGATCTGTGTGGGGATGTAGTAATGTGGCATAGATGGAGGGTATGATTTCGGGTATTACTTTAGTAAAATGGGCGAGATGAAAAGTTTTGCGAACCGCTGGGTTAGACTGTAGTTGCCCCTAAGCTGGGTGACCACGCGTACTCCTGCTTTCCTGACATACGGTACCCGATATTTTAACCGTCTGTCCGGGGTCCGGAAGGATTTCTCAATTATTTCCAACTGTCCTACATTTTGAAACATTAGATCCAAAATACTGCCCATTTGTCTTATTTCTGTCGTAGTCTATTTTGTTTGAAGTTTTCTCAAAGTAATTAAGCGTTTACAGATATTTAGTAAGATGAAATAACATTCATAAGCAATTTTTGTGAAGATAAGTTATTCCCAAGATTTTAGAACCTTTCCCGCAGAAAAACTTACCCTTACTGTTTGTATGAATTCTACTGAGCGAGTAGCTACGCGGTTTGGTCACGTATCTGTCAGCGTGCATTCCGAAGCCAGTGGATTCAAACTCCATTGTCGGTAGCCCTGAAGTAGGTTTTCCAAGCTTTCCCATTTACACAGCAAGCAAACACTGGGTCTGTAACTTAATTAAAGCCACGGCTGCTTTCCTTCCAGTGCTATTCCTTTCTTTTCATATCACCGCCATAAGACCTATCTGCGTCTATGGGACATAAAATAAATTATACATATATGAATTCTGCCATGTCAAGCATTTCATTTCAGTATACCGAACCAATTTGTTTTATATTCACGGAAAATGTAATTTTTCATGTTCTTTAACTTTTACTTAATTCACTAAACTTTTTTCGGACCCAAATCATCCAGTAAATAAAGAAGTCATCGAAACTTTCAGTAACTGTCACTCTGGTGATGAAAAAATAGACACGTAAAATTTAGTTCTGCAAACATTTTAAAACTATAGTTTCTTGATAGGATAGTTTATGGCATCAGAAATTAAAAAATGCAGAACAAGTGTTGGAAGTGATCCTGAAAAAGGCAACGATCTATTTAGAGACCGAGAAGCAGCCCAAATCTTTTCCAAGGCCATTCAGTAAGAAGCCAACTGTACCCATGCAGAAGTAGAAGTCAACGCCATTAGAAGTAATATGCACTACAGTATTACGCAGCAACAATCAAGATCATCATCAAATGGTATGAAATGGGACATGCGAATTTGTCAGATAAAATGTTTCAGTGTGGGAATTGTGTTTGTAAACATTGAATGTAGGAACGCCTTGCCTGGTCTAGAACGTGTGCCAAATGCTCAAAGAGAGGCCACGTTGCCAAAATGTGCATAAGAATTCATAATACTGATAATGAGATTTTGTCTAAGGGTAGAAGATATATAATACATATAGAATAGATAATAGGAATAGAATAGAATACCACTAATGTAGATGATTTCTAGCTTTGAAGATTGAATACACTTCATTGTGATAATGCACATGAAAAGAGAGCAAATAAGTTCTTCAAATACAGATACCTGTATATTAAGAATATCAACTCAATGAAACGTTTTGTTTGAAATTCGTTTCATTGAAGAAAAAGATAAGTTGTTTTGCAGCCAGGTATTGCTTCTGGTGCACATTTCATTCCTCTTGTTAAATTCAAAAGATTTATTTGACATCGTTAGATAATGTCTACTAAGCCTAAACTCCAGTTGTGCCTTGGAAATTCATAACCATTTCTCGGAATTGTGTATCTGCATTATCATGTTGACAAATAATATGTCATGAATTATTCGTGAAGGTAAGGAATAATTCTTGAAACAGAGAGGTATCAATTTCTAAATCTGCATCAAAGGGTTAGCAAAGGATAGAGTGACATAGCCCCTAGACAGGAGTTGGTTGACAAACATAAAGAGGCATTTTTAGTCACAGGTAGTATTCAAGAGAACTAAAATATTACGACTGATTTAAAAATTAAATACCAGTACCTCGTACTGCACACAGCCAACTTCATAAAGTATAATACAACTGGAAGTTAACACTTGTATAGGTAGTAGAATAAGTCGCCCAGGTCAAAATCTGAATTTACACGAATACTCATTACTTAAGCAAAGACATACCGTACTTCATTGATTGAGAATTTTTCACTGTAGTTATGTGGAAATAATTCTTCTCTACGAATGGCATTAGAAATGGATTTTACTATATGCTCTTAAGCTCTACATCTCAAACTATGTACTGATTTTCAAGTGTTTGTGTGCCTTCTTGGCTTGGTAAATTCCGGGGAAAGGTTTCATGTTAAACCTGAGGATATTTTCGAGGATATTCTAAACATCGCAGAATACACTCGCTGACTAATAGCTCCCAGATGGAAGAGTAGAAATGAAATGAAACGAATCTGCATTCGTTGAAATGTCACGTGGTTGCAACAATTGCAATAACAGATCGAACGAATAACGGAGATGGCAATACGAATATCCTAGTATTCCCATATCCGAAGTATACAGCACTTGTTTAGGACTTGATATATTTGAATACTCTATTAGGAAGGGAGTCGCATGGCCATTGTATCCTCTCCTGAGACTAGTTATACCACACCTGTTGCAACTGGTCCCGGATATCCTGCTGATGTTCGGTAATTGATCGGGGTTGAAGTCCGAGTAAATTCCAGACATATTCTATCGAAGAGAGATTGGGGGAAACATGTTGACTACAAGAGAACATCAGCGTGACATGCGAAGTCCATGGATACGTTTGCTATGTGTGGTTGGGCGTTTTCCTGTTGGAAGACTGTACCACGCTGCTGTGTCTTGAGGGCATAGGATGCCACTGTGCCGCCTGGTTCCCCAGAATCACTACCTAAAGTGACCTAAAGTCATACATCACGGCACCCCGTAACGTGATTCTGGGAGTAACACTGATGTGCCTTGGAGAATATTGACAGGAAACCTCCTCTACTCTTGGTACCACCATACTTACAAACGATGGTCATTCGTATAATACAGAATTGAGATTAATCCCTAAACATAATGTCACTTGTCACAAGTCCATTTCCCTCGATTATGGTACCATTTCAAACAACAACAAATAAATTGGATGGTGAATCTGTAGTCCGAGTGATGTCATTCACCAACATATGATATGAAATGACACGAGTGCATCCAAATTTGACCATTTATTTTGGGAGCTCAACTTTCCGTCAGTGAGTGTTAACAGAATAACCAGGGAGTAAGGCTGTTGTGAAGAAAGTCGTCCTCGGGATGAAAGAGGATTATGAAGGTTTTAATGAAAGTAAGTTACATTATAGGCAGAAGGGTTCCAGTTACATGGGACATGTATTTTTATATCCGGGGAAGGAACCCAGACCCGGATAGAGTAAAAGCTCTTTTGTCTAATGACTTTCCAAAAATGATTCCGAACTAATGATAAGAGTAGAAATGCTGAACTATCCTTAAGATTGTATGTGAAAGGTGACTTTTCTTAGAGAAACTCCTTCGAAGAGAATAATGCCTTTCTCTGTTTTCCCAAACAACAATGTGATTCAATGGACTATAATTCAAATTTTTAGTCCCGGTTTGAACTCCATTTGACATTGACTTCTCGCTCATAATTACGTATGATTCCTCTAAGTCTGGGACAGGTGTATGTCTACTACAATATAAAATATACGATCCCCCCACTAATAGAAACACAGTCCAAACGCAAAGAAATAGAAAAGGAATTGTTTAGTATGCTTCATACTATTGAAGGGTTTCACAATCATGTGTACAGTTGTCCTGTTTTCGCCTGTATTGAAGATAAGCCACTTACGAGCATTACTAATAAACCAGGAAATGATAATAGAAACTCAAGAGTAAAAAAATAGGTCTCGAACTTCAAAAGTATAATATTGCAATGCAGTGGTGGTTGTGGGGCTCACAGGAGATTGGATGTAGTGTTTTGGACATTTTACGCCGATCTTGGTCTCTTTCCCAGCAAAAAATGGACGGAAAGCAAAATAGTGAGTTAGTTAGTTAACAGTCACACATCTATTCCCATTTTTCTTACACATTTTTGTTGACGTGCCTGCAATATGTTCTATTTCTATCCTTAAACATCCAAGTTACACATGGTGGATCTAATTCCTTAGCAAGTAATCGGTCATCGTAATTTAGAGTTTTGGTTTGTGCATATCTCACTGGATTCATTTCACTTATTATAACTGACGCATCACAAACTAACAAAAATTGAAGACCTCACCGGCATGAGGATGTAACCAACACATTTTTTAAAAGTGAGATTTCAATGGAAATAAGGTGTATCATCACGCCTCTATGCTGTGGTGTCATCGTTTTGACGTTCAAGCTGGTTTACAGCCAACAGAACTTTGTCTTCCGTGGTGTAAGGATGCAACATCAGTCAATTCGGTGGACAGTGCTTGCGTTGGTCCATCACCAGTTGTAATAGATCGTTTAGAAAAGGCCATATGCGAAATAAAATCTCTCTTTAGGACTATCTGCTTGACATTTTGATTGTTATTGTCCTTATTTTATTAACACGCTAATATTAACTTAGATGTTAACATTTGTGCTGCAATTGCAATGTACATGATTTCTCTTCTGTTATGTACAAATGTAAGACATACTTGCAGATTATCTTCTATTGTATCACTTTCAGTTCATACATTAGTTTTTTTTTGCTAGGGGCTTTACGTCGCACCGACACAGATAGGTCTTATGGCGACGATGGGATAGGAAAGGCCTAGGAGTTGGAAGGAAGCGGCCGTGGCCTTAATTAAGGTACAGCCCCAGCATTTGCCTGGTGTGAAAATGGGAAACCACGGAAAACCATCTTCAGGGCTGCCGATAGTGGGATTCGAACCTACTATCTCCCGGATGCAAGCTCACAGCCGCGCGCCTCTACGCGCACGGCTAACTCGCCCGGTACATTAGTTTTAAAACCTTCAGTTATAACAATATATTGTTTTTAACAGACGAACTCATTTGTACACTTGCAAGTGCAATTGGTTCAAGTAGTGTATGGTACCATGAAACAGACCCCGAAAGTACTTTTACTCCCTCCTGAAAATGTACCGGTACTGATATTTTGGTTACATCCTTATTTCTGGGAAGTCTTCAATTGAATATTCAAAGGGTGGGTGGATAAAAGTTTTCATTCCGTACCCGGACAGGGTTCAGCGGACCTCCTAGGTGACGTCGCCATCTTTCAGGTCAGAGATATTTATTTCGGAGGTGTAATTTGCGGAGAAGGTGAGTAGTTGGGTGCAGCCATGGCCAATAATAGGAACTTCCCTGGCCATGTTAACAAAAATATTATAAAAAATATCGAACAGCGACATTCTCTGTAACCACACACTACAACAAGCAGTTACCATGTGTTTACTTCCCGCGTATCAATTGTGCTTCGTTCAGTCTGGCCAACACAATTGCGTGGAAAACAGACAAGCATGAAATGAATGTTCACAACATTCCTTTATCATAAATGAAGGGAATGTTTCCGTGCCACTAGAAGTGGTGGAAATAACCACTATGTTCCTACATGAATATTACATTTTAAAAATCCCCTGCTAAAAGTATCTCGTCCCCATCGATGGTATATTTACATTGTCGTGGTGGTGGGGTTTGTGTGGTCAAAATATCCTGAGAGCTATGCCAGCGGTATGTCCCATGCCGGACAGGTCGAACGTGATGATCCAGACTAAAAGGGATAACCTGGTTCTCCAGGTTGGGGGTTGGGCATAGGGTGGATAACACTATCCCGTTTTGGGGAGGTGATACCCCCTATTTTACAATGCTAATTTTACCTACTTCAGGTACACATTTTGTGAAAACTATCAATAATATCCCTTTCAAATTTGGTATGCATACAGCTTAAGGGCTTTAGCGACAATTGTTTTAGACTTTGAAAAATAACCCGACTGATTTTATATAATTTTTTAACGGACACCTATTTTTATTGATTTTTTACATACCGTAGCCAAATAAAATCCACAGTTTTTGGCACCACCTCCCCTTAAAAGAACTTGTGGAGAAGTCGCAAAGAATAAGAACGAACCAGACGGATAAAATAAGGCGAGGAAATGGTTATGGATTAGTATTAGCGACTTCGAATGTGAGAAACCTACTCCAGCCAGGTCAAAAGCAGAAAACTACAAGAGGAACTAAGAAAGTATAATGTTGAAATTGCTGCTCTATAAGAAATTAGATGGCGAGAAGTTGAGATGTTCGATTTACAGGATTATACTTTAATCTATGGTGGAAATAGCGAGAACATCTGTGGAACAGGCTTTAAGATATCTCACAACTGAAGCATACCTTAATGTCTTACAAGGCAGTAAATGAAAGAATCTGTATCATGAGAATATACATTTTATTCAATTATACACTTGCGAGTGAACATGCACCTACGGAAGAAAAGGAGGATGAACTAAAGGATAAGTTTTATGAAGAGCTTGAGAAACAGTAGGATAAGGCAGGTAGACATGGCAGTAAAATAGTAACTGGGGACTTCAATGCAAAAGTGGGACAAGAGGAAGAATTTAGACCCACAATAAGAGCAGAGAGTTTGCATTTGGAACGTAACAACAAGGGGTTACGGCTTATTGACTTTGCTACGGCAAAGAATATGGTAATCAGTAGCACTACATTTGAGCACAAAAGAATTCATAAATAAACTTGGGAGGCACCAGATAGAAACACCAAGAATCAAATCGACCACATACTGATTGATAAAAGTCATGCGTCAAACGTACAGGATGTGCGTACTTATAGAGGTGCGGATATAGATTCAGACCACTATTTGGTGAAAACTAAATTGAAACAAAAGCTTGCGGTAAGAGTCAGAGGTAAAGCAGAAAGGAGGAAAAGATTTAACCAAGAACAACTTAATGATGATGCAAGGAGGAAGAAATATGAAAGACAAGTTGAAGAAGGTTTGAAAAACCATAAAAATGCAGTAACAGTGGATGAATCATGGCGGTGATTAAAGAAGCCATCACGAATGCAGCCCAGGAAGTACTAGGAGAAGAAAGAAACAGCCAAAGAAGGATTGGTATGATGAGGAAGTAAAGCTAGCCTTGGAGAAAAGAAATAAACCAAGGATTATATATATGCAATGGACAACAAGAGCTACTCACCATACATATATGGAATGCAGAAGGGAAGCTAAGAATCTTTGTAGTGAAAAGAAAAGAGAAATGGAAAAAAATCTGATAAAAGAGATGTAACAAGATCATGTGCATAAGAGAAGTAGAAAGTTTTATAGAAACGTAAAGCAGAGGAAAAGTGGATTTCAACCAAGAGTAAGCTGCGTACAAAATAAGGAAGGGAAACTACTTGGAAATACCCAGGAAATATTAGATAGTTGGGTGGAATATTTTTAGGAGGTTTTGAATCCAGTTAAAATATAAAATGAAGGATATGAATTAGAATTGCCAAATAGTGAATCTAATGAAGATGAATCTGAGGAATGCAATAGTGAACACTCACTTTGGAAGAAGTACACGGTGTCCTCTTTTCGATGAAGAATAATAAGTCATCAGGGGGAGATGGAATAACAGCTGAGTTGCTAAAATATGGTGGAACGGTACTGATACAAACATTGCATAAGTTGATATTGGAAATCTGGCGAACAGAGAAATTACCAGAAGAATGGGAAACGACCTTAGATACCCAATTCTTAAGAAAGGAAGTAAATTCAAATGTGAAAATTACAGAGGGATATCTCTGCTGTGCATAGGGTACAAGATCTTTACCATAATAATATCTAAGCCTCTAACACACAAAGCAGAGCAGGATCTTGGAGAATATCAGTGTGGATTTCATGCAAACCGTTCAACAATAGAACATATCTTTACAATGTGATCATCCTGGAGAGGTGCTACAAATATAGCATACCACTGTATCCTACTGTATGTTGATTTTAAACAAGCGTACGATTCATTGCAAAGAAGAAAACTACTCATCGAAATGAAAGCCCTTGGTTATCCTGGAAAACTGATTATTTTGATAAAATCAGCTTAGAGCAGAAGTAAATCTAAGGTAGATGTACAAGGGAAAGTATCGCGAACCTTCAATGTTAAAGTGGGTTTGAGGCAAGGAGATCCAATGTCTGCTGTCCTCCTCAATATTGCTTTAGAATCAGCTGTGCGTACCATCACTGAATATCGTGAAAGAAACATATATCATAGACTAATTCAAATATAGGCATATGCAGATCATGTGGCTCTAATTTCTCGTACAAAGAATACAGTTCTTGAAACCTAGGAAGAAATGGAGAGGCGAGCACAGCAAATTGGTCTGGTAGTGAATAACAACAAAACTAAGTTCCTAGTGAGTTCCAGATCTAGTCAACCTGCAAATGTACTTAAGTGCGGAGAAAAGTGTTTTGAAGGGGTACAGAAATTTATATACACTGACTGACTGACAGAGCAAATGCAACACCAAGAAGGAGTGGTCAGAACTTTATGCCAATTGCAGGGTAGACTGATGTCACTGAGGTATGCTCATGATGTGAAATGCGCCGCTGTGCTGCGCACGTAGCGAACGGTAAATGGGACACGGCGTTGGCGAATGGCCCACTTTGTACCGTGATTTCTCAGCCGACAGTCATTGTGGAACGTGTTGTCGTGTGCCACAGGACACGTGTATAGCTAAGAATGCCAGGCCGCCGTCAACGGAGGCATTTCCAGCAGACAGACGACTTTACGAGGGGTATGGTGATCGGGCTGAGAAGGGCAGGTTGGTCCCTTCATCAAATCGCAGCCGATACCCATAGGGATCTGTCCACGGTGCAGCACCTGTGGCGAAGATGGTTGGCACAGGGACATGTGGCACGTGCGAGGGGTCCAGGCGCAGCCCGAGTGACGTCAGCACGCGAGGATCGGCGCATCCGCCGCCAAGCGGTGGCAGCCCCGCACGCCACGTCAACCGCCATTATTCAGCATGTGCAAGACACCCTGGCTGTTCCAATATCGACCAGAACAATTTCCCGTCGATTGGTTGAAGGAGGCCTGCACTCCCGGCGTCCGCTCAGAAGACTACCGTTGACTCCACAGCATAGACATGCACGCCTGGCATGGTGCCGGGCTAGAGCGACTTGGATGAGGGAATGGCGGAACGTCGTGTTCTCCGATGAGTCACGCTTCTGTTCTGTCAGTGATAGTCACCGCAGACGAGTGTGGCGTCGGCGTGGAGAAAGGTCAAATCCGGCCGTAACTGTGGAGCGCCCTACCGCTAGACAACGCGGCATCATGGTTTGGGGCGCTATTGCGTATGTTTCCACGTCACCTCTAGTGCGTATTCAAGGCACGTTAAATGCCCACCGCTACGTGCAGCATGTGCTGCGGCCGGTGGCACTCCCGTACCTTCAGGGGCTGCCCAATGCTCTGTTTCAGCAGGATAATGCCCGCCCACACACTGCTCGCATCTCCCAACAGGCTCTACGAGGTGTACATGTGCTTCCGTGGCCAGCGTACTCTCCGGATCTCTCACCAATCGAACACGTGTGGGATCTCATTGGACGCCGTTTGCAAACTCTGCCCCAGCCTCGTACGGACGACCAACTGTGGCAAATGGTTGACAGAGAATGGAGAACCATCCCTCAGGACACCATCCGCACTCTCATTGACTCTGTACCTCGACGTGTTTCTGCGTGCATCGCCGCTCGCGGTGGTCCTACATCCTACTGAGTTGATGCCGTGCGCATTGTGTAACCTGCATATCGGTTTGAAATAAACATCAATTATTCGTCCGTGCCGTCTCTGTTTTTTCCCCAACTTTCATCCCTTTCGAACCACTCCTTCTTGGTGTTGCATTTGCTCTGTCAGTCAGTGTATCTAGGCTCTCTGATTACTTCACAAAACGAAAAAAGGAAATAAGCGCTAGATTGGCTGCAGGAAATCGATGCTATGATGCCTTAATTTCAACATTAAGAAACAAACAAGTATCCAGGAAAGCTAAGTTGATCATTTATGAGACTGTCATTAGACCAGTGGTTATATATGGAGCTGAGATCTAGGTATTAAATAAAACAGAAGAAAATGTGTTAATGACATGGGAAACAAAGGTATTGATGAAGTTTTCAGGCCATTTAAAACTGAGCTGGGATGGTTTATTAGAACGAATCAGGAGCTTAGAGACCTGTACCAAGAACAGGATATAGTATTTTTGATGAAGACTGCTAGAGTGCATTGGCTAGGACATGCCCATCGAATGGAGACTACAAGAGAACCTAAGAAAGTGCTGGAGGGGCATCCAGGTGAAAGACGATGTAGAGGTAGACCAAGAAAGCGATGGATAGAAGAAGTGGGGTCTGATCTACGTACCATGGAAGTTCGGAGATGGAGGACCGAGGCAATCGACAGAGAGCTTTGGAAGAAGATTGTTGCGGAGACCAAGGTTCTACAAGGACCGTAGCGTCAAGGAGTAAGTAAGTAAGTAAGTAAGTAAGTAAAAGTATCTCGAATCCTGTCTGTCTGTCAAAAAAGTTGCTTCAATGCTACCGGTACTACTGGTCCGTTCTCTCTACAACAATAAAATAAAATGCTGCATGACCATTTTTCCTTTTGGTTTATATTTTTCCTCACAGTATTATTTGTATTTCTAGTTTCGCAGTAATCATGATAAAGCGTTTCTTCGTTGGAGAAAGATCGTTGAAACTCTTTAGGAAAGAAAATAAAGTTTCCATCAACCTACAAGTCTGTCCTAAAAAAATTAAAACTGTTCCTATTACCAGCTAGTTACAGAATATCATGTATGTGGAAGTTCTATTACAGCTCCAAATGATCTGGTATCAGAAATCTTGAAACCTTAGCCAGTGAATTTCACCGTAACCCCGTTACTTCCCTCGCAAACGTGAGGGCATGGTACTGGCGAATGAGAGACCTAGTCCACAACTGGAATGTGACCATTGCTATGTTGCCAAGTTTCTTCCAATATACTGGAAAATAGTGTAACTCATAAGAGCCAGAAAAAGCATATGTTAACCCTTTGAGCCCCGAATTATACTTTTGAACAAAAAAAAATATTTCAAGAGTTATTCAGTTTCAATACTGTGCTGAGAACATGTAAATGTGTGAATTCCTTTTTCAAATTGGTTAAGAAAATAGAACATGTTGCTTTAAAGCAACACTGGGGTCAGGAGTCAATATTTTATACATAAGAATTCAACAGACTTGGGTTTGTTACAATGTGTAACCTTTATGTATTCCTATTATTTCAGCTTGTATATTTTGACAAACATATTATTAACACTTAAAACTATAAATGGTGTTATATACAGGGTAGTTGAGAAGTAGTGACTCAATGTTGTTACATTGCAGTTTTACAAGAAAATGTGCAAATGATGATGAAATGATGGTGCACAATTGGTCATATGACAAATCAGAACAACACTTGAAATAGTATTTATATTAGTAGAAAAGATCAGTCTAGCTCGAGCGGTCGAGGAGAGAGGTTGCGTAGTGAAGTGCGTGCTGTAAACATGGTCGGCATTGAACAGTACCGGGCCGCTATTGGGAAATGGCAGGCAAGGCAGAAGAAGGAGACCAGGAATGGATTGGTGATAAGTACGGACGGATTAAAAATGAGTGAAGCGGTGCTGGTAGTGACAGTGATAGCGGTGCTACTGGTTATTGGGGGGTGGAAGTAAACCCAGGCCCAAATACCAGTGGAAAATATAGTACGGAGGATTTGGCCGCACTCAGGGTGGTTGTAAGTGAAGTTATGTAGGAAACGTGTCAATGGGACAAGGTGCAGGAAATAAAGGACATGATGTAGGAGCAGAGAAAGGAGATAGGGAACATGAAGAAATGGCTTGAAACGAAGACAGAGGAATCGAGCAGGAGAGTGGACAATAATGAGAAAGAAATCGAGTTATTGAGAGGGGAAGTGAAACATCTGAAAGAGGAGGTGATGAAGATGAAGAAAGAAGCGGAGGGGTACAGGCAGGAGAGATTGGAGAAAGCCATATTTATATATGGAGTTGAGGAAGGGACGAGGGAGAGCAAGATTGAACTGATATTTAAGGTGGTGGAAGTTATACGTGTTTCAATGAAGATAAACTTTAGTCAGATAGACATAGACGATGTAGAGAGAATTGGTAAGACTAAAGGTCGGAGGCCAATTAGGGTAAAACTTTTATCTACCCTAATGGCAGAAATTGTGGTAGGTAACAGTAAGAATTTACAGGGACAGAAAATAAGGGTGAAAAGAGACATGGGAAGAGAAGGAAGTGAAAATATGAAGATCTTGAATAGGCACCTATGGAGAGCGAGGAACCAGGGGCTAAAGGCCCGAATAAGAGGTCTGAGGTTGGAGGTGACAAACGGGCGATGGGTTAGAGTACATTCAGTGACGAAGCTAATGGAGATGGACGTAAACGAGAGGGTTGAGGGTGGTGAGAGGACAAGGCAAGATGGGAAGAAGAAAGAAGAAAAGAAGAGGAGGAGGGACGTGGCAGGAGAGGAGAGCATCTCAGAAGAGAATGGGCAGTGCAGCCGGGAGACAGAAGATCAAGATAGTGAAGTGGACGGTGAGAGTGAGCAGCAAGAAACTGGGAGAGTTGAGTGTAGTGTTGCAGTGAGCAAGAAAGGACAAGGGAAGGTGGATTCAGAAGTCCAAAATAGTGAGGGGGTGAGTGGGGGTGAGCAGCAAGAAGCGGTGAGAGCAGGGTGCAGTGGTGTAGTGAACAAGAAAGGTCAAGAGGAGACAGATCGACAGGAAGGTAAAAAAATTATGAGTAAAGTCAGAAGTAAGAGCTTAAAAGACATATGGGGAAAAGTACGTAAAGGGATTGAGGATACAGAGGACGAGAGGTCGATAACTACTAGAAGTAAGAATAGAGGGGGAGACCTAGAAGGGAGGGAGGGAAAGTTATAACTATATTGGAAAATAGGATGTGTGAATATTGAGGGACTAAGGAACAAATTAGGAAACAAGAAAGTTCGGGAAGTAATTGAAAGTTTTGATGTTGTGGCACTCTTGGAGACGTGGTTGGAAACAGGGAGGGAGATTTCATGGAAGGGGTTTGAGATAAAATATAAATATAGAAGAAAAGAGAGGAATAAGGGACGAGCACCAGGAGGGATGATAGTTCTAATTAGGGAAGAAATTAGTGAAAGAGTAGAGGATATAGAGACCGATATGATGGAAACCATATGGCTGAGATTGAATTTGGGATGGGGTGAGGGAAGGAGGAAGAAAATAAATCTAGCTTTTGTTTACTGCCACCCTAGTAATTCAGCATATGCAAATAAATATTTTTTTGAAGAGTTATTGGTGGATATTGGTAGGATAAGGGGAATGTATCCAGGTGAGGAGGATATGTTGTTATTTGGGGATTGGAACGCGATAATAGGGGAACAGAGCCCAGTTTATAGTAGGGAAGATGGAATGTGTTTGTTGGAAAGTAGAAGGAGTGAGGACAAAATTACAAATAGTTATGGAGAGAAGCTCCTAGAGATGTGTGCTGTGGGAAATTTGTATATTCTGAATGGATGGATAGAGGGTGACAGGACGGGGAAATTGACATATGTTACTGAGAAGGGTGGTAGTGTGATAGATATGGTTTTAAGTTCGGAAGGGATGATTGAGGAAGTTGTAAGAATGGAAATAAGAGATTGGATTGAATCACACCATTTCCCGGTGAGGGTTATGCTGAAAAGGGAGGAAGAGAAGTGTACAATGAAGGAAGATGAGACAAATGATAAACGAGGGAGTGGTTATAATAAGTATAAATGGACAGAGAAGGTGGGCCGGGATTGGAATAGGGTAGTAAAGGAGGAGTTACATCTTCTGAAATATGGGTGGGAAGGGGCGTTAGAAGAGAATAATACTGATAAAGCCTTGGAATTGTTGCTACATCCAATAAAGATGATAGCGCAGAAGGCGAAAGCTAGAAAGGGAAATAAGAAAGAGGGAGAAGATTGGTTTAATAGGGAGTGTGAAGGAATGCGGAGGAAGGTGATGGACGCGTTAGGAGAATATAGAAGGAAAGGTGGGAGCCAAGAAAGGGAGTTTTTCTGTAGATTGAGGAAGGAGTATAAAAAGAAAATTTGTGAGACAGAAAAGACGTGGTTAGAGGAACAAATGGAAGCCATAAATAATGACTGCACGACAAATAATTTTGAGAGAGTTTGGGATAAGATTAATAAAATTATTAAGGGTGGAAGGAATATAGAGAGAACGAGTATTGAGGAAGTGCAATGGGTCAGGCACTTTGATGAATTACTAGGGGAAAAGGGGGATGAAAGATGGAGAGGTTCGGGAGAAGAAGTAATTTGGAGGAATAGGAGAGTGGCAATTTATGACCTGGATAAAGAAATCACAAGAGAGGAAATCCTGAGAGTGATAAGCAGAGCCAGAGCGAAGTCGGCCGGGGGGTGTAATGGTATAAATAACAAGTTTTGGAAGGAAATTAGTAAAAATGAGATAATGATAGAGGGCATGGTTAAACTATTCAATAGGATATTTGAGGGAGGTAATTACCCTAAGGAATGGGAAACAGGAATTATATGCCCTATATACAAGGGGAAGGGTAGTAGGAACAATGTGAACAGTTATAGAGGTATATCTCTGTTGGATTCTTTGAGTAAAATATATACTGGTGTGTTAGCGAACAGAATAAGCGAGTGGGCGGAAGAAAATGAAATTTTGACGGATTACCAAGGGGGATTTAGGAAAAAGAAAAGAACAGTGGATAATATAATGATAGTGAAGACTATTTTAGAAAAGTATAAGAATATGGCTAGAAGTACGGTTTATGTAGCAGCAATAGATTTTGAGAAAGCTTTTGACAAGGTGAATAGAGAGGCCCTATTAGAGAAATTAGGCAGGCTAGGGATTTCGGAGATGATGTTGAGGGCAGTGGAAGGAATATATAGGGTTGTCAGGTTTTGTGTAAAATTGGGAGAAGGGAGACTGAGTGGACCATTAGAGTCCAAGGTGGGTTTAAAACAAGGATGCAAGTTATCGCCAATACTGTTTATTTTATTTATCAACGATATTTTAGAGGGGTTTGGGGCAGAAAATTGGGCTGTACCAGTAATTAATGGTTTTGAAGTACCAGGACTGATATTTGCGGATGATGTGTTATTGATGACGCTAACTTCAGGGGCGATGAATAGGGCCTTAAAGTCAGTGACGCTATTTGCGAGGAAATGGGGATTGAGAATTAATGGAAATAAGTCTAAAATATTAGTAGTACAGGTGGACAAAAGAAGAAAGATAGAAGGTAATTGGGTAATTCAAGGAGAAAGATTGGAACAGGTAAGGAAGTTGGAATATCTAGGAGTTATTTTTAATGATAAAGGAACTTGGAGTGACCAGATCAAAAGGGTGAAATATAGAGGATTGGCAGCCTTAGCCTCAGTCAGAAATTTGCTAGTCAAGTACCCGGGGATCAGTTATAAAACACTGAGACTTGTGTTCAGGTCGGTAATCGTTGGGAGGGTATTATACGGATCAGAAGTTTGGGGGCTGGATGAGAAAAGAGAGGAACTAAGAAGGATTGTTAGTAGTTTTGCTAAGTTAGTAATGGGCTTACCGAGGTGTACAGCAAATGTAGGGGCGGAATTAATGTGTGGGGAGGATTTGGAATCAGAGGGTGTGAAAAGAATAGTTAGATACTGGATGAATTTAAAAAGACAGGAAGGTGGGAGAGTATTACAGGCAGCGTATGCACAGCAATTTAAGAGCATGTATAAGGGTGGATGGTTAGAAAAAATAAAGGGATATTTGGAGGGGATAGGATTAGGACACCTGTGGGGGAGGTTTGGTCGAAGACAGAAGTGAGAGGGATGAACATACTGGAAAGGAGAATTAGAGATATCCATAGGCAGAAATTATTGGGGGAAAGCAGACTAAGAAATTCGCTGACGGTTTTGACGAAAATAGAGGAGATAGCAGGGTTGAATATTAGATACGTCGATAGGTCAAAACGGTATGGGATGATGTGGTGGCTTTTAGGTTTGCAAGGGAATACAGGGTGGATACAGGGGAGGGATAAGACAAGATGTGTACTTTGCGGAGATGTGAATGATGATTTTCACTTGCTAAGAGACTGTGAGGTAACGAGGGGGTTAAGACATGGATTATTGAGTGCCGAGCATCGGGAAATATTGGAGAGAGGGGATGAGAACGCAATCCTGAGATGGATTATTAAACAATGGGAAAAAGGGGGTGAATTGAACAGGTATTTATGTGCGACAAAAAAGGCATGCGAGAGTAAAATGAAGGAGAGTGAGTTAGAGGGTAGGCAGGGGAATAGGGGGGTGGAATAGTTATGTATATAAGGGAAGGGGATAGTATGATAAAATTCTAATGGATTAGGGAATATAGGGATAGAGTACTTAGTTATGTGGAGTTGGGTAATGATACAGGATTGCATGGGTAGTTTGTTTTAAAGTTAGCTGGAATGCAAGTGCTGAAATGCTGAGTGTTGTTGTTTGATTTATTGATTAGGTGTAGGTCAGGAACAATAATGTGACGCAAGTACAGAGCACAATAAGGACACTGGATGAATATGTTTGAACATTGAGTGACTGCTACAGCTAATGACTGATAGATATTATTATTATTATTATCCTTATTATTATTATTATTATTATTATTATTATTATTATTATTATTGTTATTATTATTATTATTATTATTATTATTATTATTATTATTATTATTATTATTATTATTATTTATTATTATTTATTTTACTTTGCATGTGAACATGTATAGGGGCGAAGTCGCCTGTTGTGTTCAATAAATGTATGTATGTATATTAGTAGAAAGAGTTCTTGATAGAGGGAAGATGAAAACAGGCTCATATGGTAAATTGTAACTTCCGAAGGTAGTGAAACAGTCACAAATACTTGAGCCGCTGATCCCTTCACACTGGCAGTCTGTCTTCATGGATGTCATTACTCATTGTGGAAGTTATAGAAGCAATTGCGTTCAGATGTCAAACACAGGTGCACTTTACATTTAGTACACAGCAACTGAGTGAATCCAGTAGGATAAAATTGGCAGCGACCTTTCTTTTCCTCACCAGTGCCCACATTCATCATATCGTACATCTGCAACAGGTCTTGGGGGCAAAATGTCTCTTCTTTTTAATTTCCTTAGGTGACTCACTTGGGCGACCTCATTTCCTACATTGTGTTTTCCCTGCCCTAGTCAAAGCTGATGCTGTTTGAGCTTGGAAATTCAGTACTGAATATTCACAATTCTTATTTTGTTGCTTCTGGTGTCATCGGCATAGAACCCAAGCATTGACTACGGCAACTCCAATGCACCAGAGCACAATTTTCATGTACCATTTCAGAGAACAGATATCAATTCTGTACAATTCAAGCAGCATATCTGCCAAGTCAACACCACCCATGAATTGATTGTACTCTTTCACGAAATATGGGCGATCAACATTAATCCGTTTCCTGTGGCTCCTGTAGATATTATGTCTACAATATGCATTTGAATAATAAACTATACTTATATCACGGACCATGGACCAACCTTGATTAGCTTACCACGTTTTCAGGTTCAATATCCAGATCCCTTCCACTAGTAAACAAAGATGTTTGATCTTCTATATCTGAAAAGTTATCATCTTCTAGGTCAGAAATATTAATCAATCAATCAATACTGATCTGCATTTAGGGCAGTCGCCCAGGTGGCAGATTCCCTATCTGTTGCTTTCCTAGCCTTTTCCTAAATGATTTCAAAGAAATTGGAAATTTATTGAACGTCTCCCTTGGTAAGTTATTCCAATCCCTAACTCCCCTTCCTATAAATGAATATTTGCCCCAGTTTGTCCTCCTGAATTCCAACTTTATCTTCATATTGTGATCTTACTGCATAATGTAACTATTATTCACATTTTAACATTTCCCCCACTCTTCATAACATACTATGGTACGTTATTACATGTTTCGAACATACTTTGACATTGTTTGTACCTAATACTATTGTCTATTACATTACATAATATTAGGTTCCATATTGCCTGTTATTTCAGACCTTTTGCATTCGTATTCCAATTGGAATCACTTTTCCATTTTCCTAATTTTTCTAAAAAAATGTATGGATTTTGACACAAACTTTATTCATACCTATCGGAAGGGGATTTTCAAGAAAAATCCTTTTTTCCCCTCAGTCTAATAAATTTGGGCTCGAAAGGGTTAAGGTAACAATGTAATACGAAAGGGCTAGGAGTAGAAAGGAAGTGGCCATGGCCTTAAGGTACAGCTCCAGAATTTGCCTGGTGTAAAAATGGGAATCCACGGAAAACCATCTTCAAGGCTGCCAAAAGTGCGATTCGAACCCACTATCTCCCGAATACAAACTCACAGAAGCGTGAACCTAACCGCACGGCCAACTCGCTTGGTATGTTTTAAAATCAACCCTCAAGAGAACATGGTGTTAAGTCCCAAGGATGTTGCACGAGGTTCCCCCTTCATGGAAGGTAGTCGTGGCATGTGTTATGCCACACGAGTGTTAAAAACTACAGTTTCAACGATTTCTACAACTACAACAGTACAGGAGAAGTGGACGTTATGCTAGCAGGCCAGGATCAGGCCAGAAATGGGTCACATCAGCTAAAGATGATCAGTTCCTATAGCTACAAATTCTCTGTGACCATCGTACCAGTGCCACTGAAATTCAAAATAGACTCAAGCAAGTCCGAGGGGTGAACATCACTGAGGGAACTGTCTGAAGAAGTCTATCTCCATTACAGAAGACATGCTGCCGACCCCGCACTCACCGGACGTCATATATTGCTCGCTTATATTATGCAGCAGAAGATCATGACTGGACGATATAGCAGTGGGAGCAAGTATTGTTTACTCACGAGTTTCGATTTTGCCTCTAAACACCAGTTGGCAGAGAAAGTGTATGGAAGAGGACTGGGGAAAGATATTCCCCAAGATATTCAACAAGATATTCCCCCAGCATATTTTCAAGCAGGACAGCTTTTCGTGGAGGTTCTGCGATGGTGTGCGTGGGAGTAAGTGTGACGGTGAAGATGGACCTTTATTTGTGAAGAACTGCGACACTTACAGTATATCGGTACATGGATGAAATCCTTGAGGAGCATGGTGTGTCATTTGCTCGGTTCATCAGAGCTGGTTTCATGCTGAAGTAATACAACAGTTGCATACATGTTGCACACATTGTGCAACAGTATTTGGACGAAGTTGGGATTCGTGTAATGGAATGGCCTGCACATGGACTGCATATTGATCCCACAGAAAATCTAGGCAATGAATTGGGAAGAAAGGTCAGCCAGCATTATCCCGACTCCCTACAAGACCCACAGGATGCTCTCCACGCAGAATGGGAACAGATTCCGCAGGACAAGATTGCATCAGGAACGTGCCTGAAAGGCAGGAAGATAAGGGAACACTATACATGCTCCTAAGGATGTATAAAATTTCCAGTTAAGTGCATGAAATGAAAACGAGTAAATGAAAAGTACTGAAATAGAAAAAAGTGTCAGTGAAGTGTTACAACGGATAGACATTTTGTGATAATCCATAAACAGCTAAAGGTGTATACATCGATTACCTGGTACTTCTGTCTTGCTTGAACAGTTCAATTAACTTGTTCAGAAAATTAATCTTTTATTTTATTTTCAGGTTTAAAAATTACTAGGTGATGGCATTAGGTCATAATATTTTAGTGTCCTGAGGTTGTCGAAAATTTAAAATATACCTCCATTTAATAAACGAGTGTTGCCGATCAATGTATTTTGAACTTTAAGCAACTATTCTTTTCAACTTTGAACCCACGAAAAATAAATACTTTTCAATTTTTTAGCACCTAAAAATCCTTTCTCTACTGATAATACACGGGTCTTAGTTTTATAAATTTAAACGACTTTGGATAGTATAGAACATGCTTTGTAATTTTAATTTATCTGAGATGGCAATCTTAACAGGCTCTATATAGAACAACTCAAACAACTGCAAATCATTTGGAGGGACCAAGTTTATTAAAACGTCATACCTTTCCATCCCAATTTGCAGACTCTGTTAACCTTGATGGTAACCATGACTGGAACCGACTGCTTCATACCACAGTCATATGCCACAACTGAGAGGATGTGGTTATGACTACGCTCATAGTCAAGAGGCTCAGTGTTACGTATTGCTCCTTCATTGTCAATGGTAACCATCCAATTCTTTCAATATTAAAAAAGGAAAAATGTTCCACCTTTTCAATACAATAACACTGTTGCACGAATCAATGTAGCAACATATTTAATTTATTAAGGGGCCGGTTTCGACATCTGTCCATGTCATCATCAGCCTACACAAAAAATGGCAAGAAGTTAACACAATGGTAGCACTTGTGACACTTTTCTTGAATTAAAAATAGAAGTTCATGTAGAGGTTCTTGAGCACTCTTGCTGATCTTGAGGTTAAAAAGATGTAGTATAGTTCACAATTGTGAATAACAATTATTGTAGTGTATTATAGATTCTTATCAGAAATTAGTGTGTTTATTCTATTACTGTGAAATATTTGTGTAGTATCGTATCTGTAGTATCTGTGATATCCGTAGTAACACTCTTACTAGAATTCTGTTGTAGTAATCTAAGGTGGACTTAACTCCTGTTTAGAATTGTGTAATTCTTGTGTATTATCTTCTGTTTTCAGGATTTAACAGCAATTTTCATCCTGTTAGGGTGCTGTAGGAAAAATAATCGTCGTACAACTAAGTAGTATTGTAGTGCAGTGGTAGCCTATATTAATTACCTTATTGTCGTGTGATCTTTGTGAACTATCCTAGACAATATTTCTTTCCTTTACTTTTTATTTTTGCACATAATAAGTTATCTTAATGAACCCTTTCGTCCATATTGAGGGATACCTACCTTTCTTACCTATCAGCAAAGTTCATGAGATCTGTCTCTTGGGTCGTATCGGGTTCTTCGTCACTTGCTGAGATAAAGGTAGGGTTCAGTAATTCTAATCTATCTACTGGAATGAAAGGTCTATTTAAAAGATTCCTATTTATTCAGGAAAATCCTGAAGCAATCTGATACGTCAACGGTGTCATAGAAGTCAATTGTGTCCACTGGACACCACAATCATTTTACATAAAGGTCAGAACACTGGTGTGAGACTTTAACGTAACTGCCTGATGGGCACTCTTATTAGAAACCATTGTCTCAATTATTGATCATTTAAGATAGGAAAGTCTGGAAATCCTTAAATTCGGCTTCCATGTGAGACCACATGTACCATTAACAATCTAGGTCTAATTTTCGACAGAACCTTATCCTGGTCTGATCATACGTCAAATGTAATCCGAAAAGTTGTGTCATCCATGCATATTTTGAAACGTAACGTGTCATGTACACCACCTTTCATGCGAAAACTACTTGTTCAAAGTCTTATATTTCCAATAATTGACTATGGTTCAGTCGTATACAACGACTTATCTGAAACTTTGAACATAAAACTACAGAGGGTACAAAACGCATGTGTTCGTTACGTTAGAAATGCCAGGCGTGATGAACACATAACACCCTATTACATACAGCTACAATGGTTGAAACTCCATGAACTGCGGGATATCTCAGTAGCTGTTGCTACGCAGAAAATTCTCAAACTGAAGACACCATCCTACCTTTATAATGCATTTAAACCTATGGAGTCGGTACATAACAGAGATAATAGGTTTACAAAAACCACCCTTCAACTTCCCCTTCATCGTACCACTAAATTTAACAAATCCTTTGTTTGCACTGCATCACGTATCTTTAACGTCTTTAATCTTCACCGTTTCGCAAGTAACACTAACTGTACCCAACTAAAGCAGTTCTTAACATCTATCTTTCTGGAGGAGTACGCAAGGGGCTGAGATCAGGCATTCTTGTGTCGAACAATCAGGAATATGTATATTTCGAAGAAAATTGTTTCTCTGCTTTAGCTTTATATTCTTTAAACCCACGTAGTCCAAAATAACAGAAGGGCTTAATGATTTACTTTCTTACTTATTATATAATGTATGTCTTAACCTTACTGGTTTTGGTATCTGTATTTTCATTTCTTTTAAGTTTCTTGTTTAGTTTAATACTTTAATATTATAAAAATGTAGTTACTGTTTTCATAAATCTGCATTGTATTATAAGAAGACGCTGCATAAAGGGACTTTTCAGTCTCAGTGGCATGTAAATCATGATCAATAAATTCAATTCAATTCAATTCAAATCATAGTGATTCGTTACGGTCCAGCCCTCGTAACACGAACTCTGGACTCTGGGTATAATTAAGGCCGTCCAATCGGTGTGTGCCACACAGTGGTTCTACGGCATGGACCCTTAATTGAATCGATGTGACCTGCGTCTATGTCATGGACCGACATCTAATCTTCTAAGTTACTTTAAAGTCATTGTGGATGATGACCGCAAGGAAATGATGCTACAATGGCATATGGCCCTAATCCAAGTCACTGAGATTGATGACCCCCTGACCATCCAAGTTTCTAGGCTGAAGGCTAAACACAATTAAGTTACATCGGTTGATGACCAAAGTTTCCACTTTACTATCCCCAGCACATTCACTGCTCAATCAATCAAAGTTCAATAATTACAACAATAGCAATGCTCACAAACTTTGTGGCAGAAAAATCCATTTCCTTCGGATATGTCCCCTTAATCATTACTTTACATTTTAATATTCCCCAGAAAACAAACTAAAATTTCCAGAATGCATCTCCAAGTTATTTGCTTGATTAAAGTTATTTCAAAATGCGGTTTCACTGAATTTAATAATTAAATAAATTTAAATGATTTGACGAAATGTTAACGAACAACAAATTTTATCTCCGCGGACTCTGGTTTCTTCACGAATTCCTACGCAGCTGTGATGTGAATTCAATCTAGTGATATTTATCTGGCTGGAAAAGAATTGTTACATAATTCATGTCCAGTGTTATATCTTGTCTCCTGATCTCACACTTTTAAAATCCAATCTAGTCCTAACCGTTATTAACACTTGGATATCCTAATAATCTACGTACAAACCAAACAACTCGCCATATAATTACGATGTCATATCTCGTCATTACCATTTATGAATTTTGCACACCCCTCACAGACAAACCAGTCATCACAACCATCGCCCTATATTTTGGACAACCCTGAATTTGGTTACTCTGTTCCTTATACTCAAAGTTCGTGATTTCAAATGTTCATTACGTCCCCAATTAAACAAATTTTACAGTATTTCACCATACTCAGATCATTACCGGCTATGAATTTCAACTAAATCCAGCATTTTAACGTTTTCTCCGGCCGAGAATACAGTGCAATCTTAATTCCACGCCTGTCCTGTTATATCCCCGCTGTTTCCCCCTATCAGCTGAGGCCTCTCACCCCCAAGTTCGCTTGACAGTGATGTGAAACACCCGGTTCGTTCTACCTGACTGACTTCTCAAAATGCTCCGTTTTAAACTCCGCCGACATAATTAAACAAATACGATATTCTAACCAACAAAATGCACAGATTATGCTTCAAGATGCCCACACTAATTATACGCGTCGCCAATTAATACCGCTATGGATTTCTATGAATTTCTTTCCATTCCCAACATTATAAAATATACCTCGGGCTATCGTGTCCCGGCTTCAATGACAGGACTCTAACCTGATTCGCACATCTCATCTCAACTCATATAAAACATTCCTCGGGCTTCCGTGTCCCGGCTTCAATGACAGGTCCAACCTGATTCACAAATCTCATATCAACAAAACTAACCTCTGTTTCCCAGCTCCACAATTATCATCGACAAAGAACTGGAATAAAATCCTCACTAGAAATCCCGACGTCTAATATCGCACAATGCATTAATCATGAATAACTTCGCATAAATGATATCGTATTTAATAACTTGATTTTTACGAGAAATGACGGAAACATTCTACTAGATCTTTTATTGTCAGTCAGACACAGTTTAAAATGGGCCTAGAAAAACGTTTCTCTCCGTGACCAAATTCATCACCCTAGGTTCTCACCCGACAGCGCGCTTCCACTCGATTGAAAATGAGTGACCATGGATTATTATTATTAACGTCAAATTGCAGACAGAAAAATTTTACGTCGAATGAACATCTTAATTTGACATCACAAAATATAGACAGTACACTCACACGGATGACGATCTACATTGGACGTGATATCACTTCGAAACCCTATTCAATAACTTTTACAACATTATACGGCACTCGCAAGACTTCAAAAATTTATCCAAGTGGAAAATGAAACAAATGACTCTTTTAGTCGTACTCTCACATTTACAAAACTTAGTAGCGGTGACCACTGCGTCGTATATCCCCATTCAAATACACTTTTGGAGATCATGAGACAAGATATAAGAGGTAGTAAGATGGAAAGTAACCTACCTCATGTAGTCATAGGGCTCACCTGCGACCCTGGCATTTTATTTAGCCATTTTTACATTCATGGCTGTACATATCATTATGTTTCTTCAAGTTTCCTGGAATAAAGCATAAAAAAAAAGAAAATACCCTTCACTTGTTTGCTGAGCGCACACGATGGACTATAATTATTTCCGCACACGGATTACGACCGTCCTATCTGGTACAGTTATTTCACTCAAGAAAACTATCTCCTCATGGAGACAAGACCTAGCCACACTGGCTGAAATCTGCAGTTGAACTCAGTCTACTTTCGTTGTTTTATTTCGCAGAGCAGCTCAACAATTTTTCGTCCGCTTTGTATCACAAATGCCGGAGAAGGAGACTTCGTCATGGCGTCCCTTCATATTTATAGCAGTTACCCACTCTCTTCGGATATCTCCCTTTGCCGCCAAGAAAATTTCTATAAATTTTCTGACTTACCTAAACTGTAATTTCAAGAGTTTTGAAAGTGACTACATGCTTGCTACATTTCTGGCGGCAGTGTTCATGGACATTTAAAATTTTTACGGGTTCGATTTGTGAGATGATTGACCCCCTTTGATAGGCACTATATTTTTTTGACTTGGCTTGGTTCACGCCATGTACACGCGCTTTGAAATAGTTCACAAAAATGACTTGAGATTCTTCCGCCGTTGACACGTGTGGCAGACGTCACGTACCCCAGAGCGTGGGACCGAAGGTAATCACCCCCTCGTCACGTGTCAAATCCATGCTATCAAGAATCCAACTTTTAATTTAATTGTTACATTATGCATAATGTTCTTAGGGCACAAAGGTCATGGGTTCAATACTTTTCCTTTTCTTTTCTTTATTTCGTAAAGGATGGCTAAGGAGTGCAAGTGTAGGAACTGTGGGTGTGGCCAGGCATTAAGCAGTATGACGGAGGAGTTGGAGAATTTGAGGGAGATAATTAGGATTCTCTCAGAGGACAGGAAGGAAAGTAGGCCTCCCTCAAACCATGTACAGGGTACAGAGGTATAAAAGTGGGATGGGAAGGAACGGGGGAAACTGTCGAAGATATATGGTCTAAAATTTTAAGGGGAAGAAGATTGCAGGCTAAGGGCTTCATTCAGGATCAGAATTCAGGATAGTTGTCTGTAAGAAATCGGTACGAGTCACTGCAGTAGAACAACCAAGGGACGATGAGGAACAGGGAACTGTTGCTGAGAAGTGTGGAAGTAGGGGAAGGGAAAAGGTAGGAAAAGGAAATGTGGAATTACGGATAGGAAAAGACAAGTGTAACGGGGTCATGGAATGGAGAAAAGGGAGGAGGAAGTAGCTTCTGCAGCTGTCAGGAACGACAGGACTGACCAGGAGGGGAGGGGATCAAATGAGGTGGGTAGGGTTGAGGCTCTGGTCATGGGGGATTCCATTGTTAGACATGTGGGGAAAGTGTGTGGGGGGAAATGGAACCAGGGTAGAGTGTTATTCAGGAATTAGGTTGAGGCAGATGTTGAGGAAAGTAGAAGAGAAGGAGGAGGGAAAGGAGAAGGTGGTAGTGTTTCACGTTGGTACTAACAACTTAAGACGAGCACGTATAAGTACCAACATAGTTGGGGATGTGTGGAATCTGGTAAATGCATCACGGATGAAGTTTGAGGCAGCGGAGATTGTTGTCAGTGGAATAATGTGTAGGAGGGATACTGACTAGAAGGTGATTGGAGATTTATATGAGACTATGGCGCGGGTATGTGGGAAACTGGGTGTGGGATTTCTAGATCATAATGGGTGGGTAGGAGATAGGGATATGCGCTCAGATGGCCTTAACTTCAACCGCAGTGGTACCTATAAGTTAGGAAATTTGTTTAGAAGTGTTATAGGGATGTACATTCAGGGAAACGGGGTGGCCAATGGAGCGGTGATAAGGGAACAGGGAACTGGAAGTCAAGTAGGGATGACATGAGAATCGTCGTGCTGAACTGTAGAACTATTGTAAAGAAAGGAATATAATTATTTTAATAGATATATACCTACCAGACATCGTAATAGGAGTTTAATCATGGCTGAGAAATGATATAATGGACGCAGAAATTTTCTCATGGAACTGGAGTGTGTATCGTAGAGATATGATAGGAATGGAGGAGGGGGAGTATTCATTCTGGTGAAAGAAGAATTTGTAAGCTACGAAAAAGTTAAAGATGACAAACATGAAAAGCCTTCTTTTAACCATTGCAGCATACCGAATGGCCTGTGGTCTTGTACCTAGGGAGCATTTCATGAGTTTAATGCGGTGATATATATCGAGATATTCATTAATGGTGTTGAGTAGAGAATTTTACCGTATATATGGTGAAAAGTGGTAGTTGATCCTGGAAGAAACAAAATCTTTAAACAACTCGTAATCGAAACATTGAAGGAACGGTAAATACGTACTCAACGGTTGTTAATGAGAAGGTTTGTGCATTCGTTTCAATCGAAATAAATTTAGGAAAATGGTCACTTAGGTGTGTGTCCTTTATCGTTTGCTATGTTGTACGATGGGCTAATGCTCACTTATAAACAGATCAACCGCACTTTTGGCTTGACCGGGCGAAGAAAGCCTCGTAGGCGAACCTTCATTATTACTAATTGATTGACGTATGTGGCGTTGAGAATGTTTCTTCCTTTCGTTGATATGTCTTGACATTCTCAGTCTTTGTGATGCGCGTTAGAATTCCAGTACCTCCCAATATAATAGTGGGGTATTCAATGAATTGATTGAATAATTTATGTCATTGTATCGCCTTTCCCTGTGTCTCATGGGGACAGTACCTGCTAACGATTACCAAACGTTGAACTTTTACAGCTGAGGAGAAATTGTTAAATATACTAAAAGAAACTTCAAATTTATGGTTTAGCTATTTATGTGACATTACCGTCATATCCATCTCCATCCATACACTCTACTTGATATCCCGAAATTTGATATGAGGAATGTGGTTTTAACCAGGATTCCTGAATCAAGGTTATTTGAGTGTGATATTCATTAAGGCAATGCATCTGTGAAAATCCTAAAATCTACAGTTTTCATCCTATCACCGTAGAATTTTGATCATTTAATATCAGTATCAGCATGATACAACATACAAAGTATCAAGTTTCTATCAATAACAGTTTTTGAGATATTCATAAATTTATCAATATTTTTAACAATTTTCGATGTATTTATAAAATACTCCTCATGCCAAACGGCTCAACAGATCTGGCTTAAAATTTAATCTTGGTTTTAAAAGACCAATATAAAAGAAGTGATGTGTGGGTTTTGACAAATTTTAAATACACTGAAAGGAACAAATTATTTCACATAGGCTTAACTTTTTAAATATATTTTATGATGATCATGATGAGAAAAAACTAGATTGCCACTGAACTATTCCATGTATTTTAAAATTTGCACATCAGTTTGTTATTATGTTGTATCTGAAACAATCCTAAACTTTTCAAGTAGATTGATTGAAAACTGTGGCATGAGGAGCATTTTGAATCTTGGAAAGTGCTGGAAAATAAATTCTGAGGAAAAAGAGATTGAAATTTTAGAGATGAACAATAGTCCAATACCTGAAACTAGTTGACTTAAAACTCCCCAGCACCATATGTTGGACCCTCTGCTGCCTTCTTCCTGGCCTCATTAGCAGTTTAGAGAGTTTTAGTTTCCTTCGGGCTGTTTTGAACCCTTGTCGCCCAGACACTCCACTGTGGTCAATTCTACGCTTGTCCCTCATTACACTAATTTTCTGTCCTGAGCTGCTAACTTTAACACTCCTAACACTAGCTTTTAGTTTTTCACTTGCTTCACAACCCATGCCGAATTCAGCAATTGCTGATGTTACAGCAATCTCCAGTTCTTTATTTGACATAAACACTTCCTTCGGATACCGGTACTTAGCCCAAATTACATTATGCATTCCCCGGGCACAATATTTGGTGTGGGGATTTTAACTTCCCCTACTTGATCTTGTAAAATAGTACTTAGATTCTTATTCCTGTTAGAAATGTCATTGTTTCACTTTATCCAACACTTTACTAGGTTGTTTCTTCCGGCGACGACAAGTCTCAATTCTTCTGCCCATTATGTACACTGATAATAACACAACCTCACAAATCCCAACCTCAAAAACTAAGCTGCTTGCACTAAGTAGATACTGTTATTATTTATGGATCATTTATAATACACTTATTACAAATGTAACATTTAAGAAATTGCAGAAAAGCAGAGTAGGTCTAAAACACGAATGATAAACACAAAACGTGAGATCACAACTCTTTGTTCACATTCAACACATGGACAAGCTCCATCCTTGAAATAAGCGCCAATTCCACTGGATATATCGATAGTCCATCAGAATATCCAACAAAGACCCACAGCAACAAAATTTCTTACATTCAACCCGCACGCTAAATTCAAAATCTTCGAAAAACGAAAGATATTCATGACAATTGTGTCGATATTTAAATAAAACAAAGCACAAAAATAATGTACAAGGTATAAACATTATGAGAACGTAAAAAACTAAAAATTGATTTTTTCACAATTTTCACCAAATTTCACCAATACATTGCCTTAATAAGTAATAGGATTTCCTGCCTCTTGCGTAGACTAGCGTACGTCTACAATTCGATTGCTGTATTGATAGCATCATGTTAGATAATACTATTCCTTCATTGTTTAATCTTTGTTAGATGTCTCCACTGGAATATGAACTTAATGTATCCATTAGTCTGAGAAAGCCCGCCTGTAATTCGGATTGAAATTTCTGTGTCTTTAGGGCAAGAGATTGTTCCTTCTTTAGACTGATCAGAGTCTCTGTTGATGTTGTGAGTGAAGGGGGTGGGGGTCCCATATTACTGTGATGAATAATAGTGGCACTTGCTATGATAGGAGTGAAGTTTTTCCTAGCTGGGTTTCGAATTATATTTCTGTATCCCTCCCTGTTATATATTGGTGCCGGTGCCACTTTAGCTTTTATATACATGACTTCAGTAAATTTCCTTATCCTAGGGGCTTCAACTCGTTGCTCTGAAACTGATGACCTTAGGGGAGGAAATTGTAGCGGGAATTGTAGAGGGGTGAAAGACCTCGGTTGCAGCCTATCCCGGGCTTCAAAAAGGATTTTTTCTGTACACGTATTTTTTGATTTCCACTTGTACATGGACGTCACGGCGTGCAGATCCGATTGTGTGGTTTTGTCCGCAGTGAATACATTTAACTAGGCCTCGTTGACAGTACTTTTTGTCGTGTGTGAAAGAACATTTCCCGCAGCGCGGGTTACTCGCTTGGCAGTGGAAGGCTGAATGACCGTATCGCTGACAGTTTTTGCAAATTACTGGATTATTCAGAAAATCTTGCACATCCAGCATGACGCTGAAAATAGAAACCTGATAAGGAAGACTTTGTGATTTAAATGTAACCTTTACAGTTCCCATGGGAACATAATCCATTTGACCACATGTAGTGATTCTCCTACTCAACAACTGCACTTGTTTTACAGGCACATTGTGCTCTGAACACAGTATTGTTCAAACAGCGAATTATTGCTCTCCACAAGAGAAATTCTTTGTAAGCATTTCATTTTTAAAACTCTGTCAATATCTGAAATAATTTTTTGAAATTCTCTAAAGAAATCATTAGAATTCGGATTGGTGAGTCATGAATTACGAGGTCTTTACACCCCAGCAAATAAAACGCCTGGAAATGTGATTGGAGGCATCAAAAATACATTTTTGGAGGATCTAGCATACGAAGGGCATTGCAGCAGAGAAAAACATAGAAAAGATAACTTAGTAACCACCTGAACATAAAGAAGTATGGCTTATATTGTAAAGAATGTGATACTGAAGGAAGAAAGAAAGCAAAAGAATGGTTATTCTACAAGGTATTTAATTAAGAGTTCGATTGGCTTTCCATGAACCTGTCACTGATAATATGCAACGGAAAACACAAAACATGCAGCTGTGATGGCAGATTTACGAAAATGCTCACCCACCGCTAATCTAATTCCCAGTGCTTTTATTTGAGTAAGTTGCGAAATCTAAATTACACTGTTTATGAAGCTGCGTCAGGGCAGTCTTGGTGTATAATATGGGAAGAGTGAACTGTAAGACACGGGGAAAATGCGATGGCTTCGTGCTTGTTTAAATGCATCACAGAATTCATTCTCATGAAGGAAGAAGTTGTTATGCCAACCATTTGACAGAACATTGCACAGGAATAAACCGAAACAACATGAAAGTTTTGATGTATTTGTGGTTGCTTCACAAAGGTTCAAAACGTAAAGGAGCTAAACCATAAGGTTCCTTTAAGGCGGATAAATTTATGTGGATGTCTATGGTGTACACAGTATCATAGAGAGTGCTAGAATATCAATTTCTGAGAATGAACAGAGTTATACCTGTAATGATTGGGTGCAATGCATAGGCAAATGTAAAGCCAAGGTTCCTTTTCTCACAAGGAAGATGGAGATGCATGACTTTTTGAATTTAAGCTCATTGGCCAGTAATTCTGCACCTATCATGTGAAGAAAACTAGATGAATGTGGAAATAATTGCCATATTTCTTCAGTAGGTTGGCTATAAGTTAGGAGAAATGAGCTGGGAAAATTATACTCCTAAACTGGTTTCGGCAAAGAGCTTAAGATAGTAAACGTGAGGAGATGTTTATTCTTTGCTCCTTTATGGTTATTCCTTTGCTCTTGCGGACTGAGAGGAAGCGTATCAGCAGCGCTAAGCATCGTGATCTTATGAAGATGATGCCGTGGATTGCAGGAGAGTACAGACCATATTTCATGTAGCTCGCTCATGGGTATCATGAGTCAGGTTACCCTGATTCTGAATGATTTAGGCAGACGATATATAGGATTATGTTGATGTTAATAATATTGTGCGAATAATGCTGAGCTTAATAATTTTTAGGTGTTTCTATAATTATTGGAAAGTTCCCATTTCGTATTTACCTGGAACAAAAAACCATCCATATGTATACCTGTAATAATTGTACGCTGACATTTGCTATCATTAATTTCGTTTTTTTGTGATTTACCCGTAGTTAGTTTTAGATGTTTCACAAGTGTATAAAACAAAAAGCTGTGTGTTTGGAAAAAATTCCATGGAGTTGCGTTCATATGACTCGGAGCAAAATGCAAATAAAATGAAATTCGCTTAGAGCCAAAAATCGTAAATCCCTTTTCTCAATATTTTACATTAAAATATATGTAATTATAAACAACATGATGAACGACATCATAATGCATGTCAATCAAAAGTTTTCTGAAAATACAAACAATCGTTTTAGAGACATTGATGGAAATGTCAGCGAAATATAGTTTTCTCGCTATTCTACAAAGTTAATTGCTTGGCTCTGGACTGCAGATAAATGCTTTTAACTTATTTTCTGCAAGAATCAAATGTTTTAAAACGCTATTCGCTTGATGAGCAAACTAAATTTAATGCCCTCTGTTCGTTTTTCAAGAAACAAATGCCCGAGCGTAATGAGTTGCAAATTTCCTAGATTTCTATCCCCAGAATATTCCATATTTATTAAATAAGGTCCTCTACGATTATTAGAATTGTTTTTATGAGTTGATAAAACATTGTGCGTGTTCTGACAGTTCGCAGCACTTGGCGCCGAGCAAAGGAGGTGGAGAGCTGTGTTTCCACATGATCCGGCTGGAGTTACTACAACCACAATCAAAGCCTCTCGCTTGCGCTAGGCGCTGCGGAAAATATCATCCATGTACGGGAACCATGAGAACGTTAGAATAACATTAAATTTTATTGCTATTACCCCAAGGTGGCCCGGCAGTAATTTTAACAGCTCAAATATCACAAGACATACTCCCACCCCCTCCCTCACATGCTTTTATCAGTCTGTCTCCGGGCGATTGATTTGATTTTGAGGTAGATTTCAGCAGCCAATGACACTTTGACTGGCTTGCTCAACATTCTGTGTTCTTGCTCGGGTGAAGATTGGAGAAATATTTAAGAGTTTTGTGCATATATCGCACCTGTCCCGCGCTCGACATAATGAAAATGAAAACCTACAACATGCTTTCCATTCAGTGACGGGGTCGGGGATGGAATGAATGAAGCCCCATCTTGCGGCGAGGATAGGAATTGTGCCGGCTGCCGAAGCCTGCCGCACTTCCCTGGGGCAATGATTAATGACTGACAGATGAAATGAAAAGATAGTGGAGAGTGTTGCTGCAATGAAAGATGACAGGGAAAACCGGTGTACCTGGAGAACAACCTGTCCCGCCTCCGCTTTGTCCAGCACAAATCTCACATGGAGTGACCGGGATTTGAACCACGAAACTCAGCTGTGAGAGGCCGGCGCGCTGCCACCGTAGCCACGGAGGCTCCGCTCGACAGAATGCCGAATATACAATTTTACTTCGCAAATATTACGTTGGATGGATATCTTCTGAATGAGGATCTTCGGAAGTCAAACCCGGGCATTGAAGTTCCGTCCTACTTTCAACTGGCACAGCGGCTATGCCGAAGAGCAAACGGGTCAATGGTTCTGTCCGTTAAATGAAGTGGACACACGATCTAAATAAATTGAAAGTAGGGTGTTATAGTACGAGGAATACGCGAATCTACTAAATGTTAAGAATTCATTATTTCCAATTCAAAACCACAATTTTAATTACTGAGAGAGTCACATGTGAAATTTACACACACGAGAAATGCCTGCGTGGCAAATTTACACACTGAAATTTATTATATGGATAATGCCGTTATATTCTTTTAATAGTCTTGCTCCCTTCTGAATATCATTCTGGCATTCCCAAGTCAACTCATTAACACTGCATGTATAAACTTTCATTGTTAATCACTAGGGATCCGTACCTTTTTCTTAACATTGATACCCGTGGGTATCCACTATTTTATTACGTAACAACACAGAATTATATGAAAAGGGTGGTATTCTCGTGAGGAAACAATATTGTTTTTACATTATTGTCGTTTTGTTCCGGCGTTTATTAAAGTACAGTCCAGAATAATTATCCAATCATCAAAATCATGTCGTCGCTTGTCGCTGATAAGGTCTACAATATCACATTAATTATACATCGCACTATCGAATATACGTATTTCCCGGGGTAATAACTTATTCTAACTTATTCTAATATTTACAAAGCGGACACACGACGTCGGTTAGCCTGTAACTCCGTAGATATCAACATACACTGACAAAATACACAACACTATAAGCACATATGACAATGAAGCATTATCCTGTAAACACATAAATACAATATATAATCCAGATACTTTAATGCTTTCTGAAAATCTATGACCCCTTTTATGTCTCCTGATGTCGATCTGAGGACGTTGATACCGATCGGGTATCGAACCACGCTAGCTTGACTTCGAAGTGCTACCTGAAAATCCCTACTGCAATCTTATTTAAATATATAAATTGGAGGATTACTTCACCCATTGGCTCAATGCAAAAGCACACTGCTTTGTGACAACAAATTATTGACACGTGAACATTCAGTACAGTGTGAAATGGGAAACATTCTAGGCAGATGGTGCAGGCGGTCGGCAGACAGTTAGCAGGACAAGCAGCTGAGAGTCGGACACTCACTCCTCTTGCCATTCCTGCTGCAGTCATAAATCTCTCACTTCGACGACAGCCTGGGCTACAACTCCAGCTGAGCAGACACATGCAATCTCACCCTGACATAAACAACGTAATACTTAATTCAATCATCTCATGTCTGCCGAGCATATGACTATTTATGGATACACTTCAAATATCATTTCATCTCAATATCTCAACCTCTTTCATTATTGGTTCAATTCACTATTATTATTATTATTATTATTATTATTATTATTATTATTATTAAAATCTGTCACCTTGCACATTTTCACATATACCGTTCACCCTTTATTTTCACACATGTGTACCTAGTATCCACGCTATTCACACATTGAGATGATCCTAATCGACTGAGATTTTACTTAACATACCAATCACTCGCGTATCTAAGGTCATGGTTCGCACCTCGAGTAACTTTCCTTTCTTCAGTCGTCAGCATCCTTACGACTAAAAGGAAGAATAACTGTATTTACGCATTAAAATTGTGAAGAATCTTAATAATCTATGTTAGAAAAATAGAGAAAATCCATATCAGCTGTTTGAAATTGGAATGGATTATGAAGTCCGCTGATTTATATAAATCCACCCTTAGGAATGCTTCACTCAAACATAACGAACTATAGGGCCTTATATACTACTTCATGCAAAATGCACGGAATAATTTTGTGTTGTTGTTTGAGTCATCCATAGACTGGTTTCATGCAGCTCTCCATGCCACCCTATTCCATGCCAAACTTTTCATTTCTTCGTAACTATTGCATCCATCATGATGATGATGCTTGTTGTTTTAAGGGGCCTAACATTGAAGGTCATAGGTCCATCCAACATCTGATCTAATCTGCTTGTCATATTCATACCTTGGTATACCCCTACCGTTCTTACCGCCTACACTTCTTTCAAAAACCAACTGAAGAAGTCTTGGGTGTCTTAAGATGTGTCCTATCATTCTATCTCTTCTTCTCGTCAAATTTAATCAAATCGATCACGTCTCACCAATTCGATGCAGTATCTCTTCATTCGTGATTCGAACTATCCATCTCACCTTCAGCATTCTTCTGTAACACCACATTTCAAAAGATTCTATATTCTTTCTTTCTCTCTGAGCTAGTTATCGTCCATGTTTCACTTCCATACAATGCCACGCTCCACACAAAAGTCTTCAAAAACATCTTTCTAATTCCTATATCAATGTTTGAAGTGAGCAAATATCTTATCTTAAGAAAACCCTTCCTTGCTTGTGCTAGTCTGCATTTCATTTCTTCCTTACTTCTGCCATCGTTAGTTATTTTACTACCCAAGTAACAATATTCATCTCCTTCCGTTAAGACTTCATTTCCTAATCTAATATTTCCTGCATCACCTGCCTTCCTTCGACTGCACTCCATTAATTTTGTTTTGGACTTAATTATTTTCATCTTGTACTCCTTACCAAGGACTTCGTCCATACAATTCAGCAGCTTCCCGATATCTTCTGCAGTCTCAGACAAAATAACAGTATCACCGGCAAATATCAAGGTTTTTATTTCCTCTCCTTGGATTGTGATTCCCTTTCCGAATTCCTCTTTGATTTCCTTTACTACCTGTTCTATGTAAACATTTAAAGTAATAAACTTCATGGTTGGGTTCCGTATTAAGACTTAACATAAAAATGAGTACAAAATTTTATTGTTCCGCCTTCTCAATACTTAAAATCATTTAACGTTTATCAAAACATTACAATATAATAATAACAGGTACTGGTTTCGGTCCGTTCTTTGGACCGTCATCAGCCTAGCCAAAATTACAAGCAAAAGACATATTCTAAAAATGAAGTGATGTGGATGAACAAGGGGATGGGATGGTTATGGAATGACATACAAAAGTAAAAACCTTATACATGTGTTTTCCAATTTTGTTTTTCAGGTTCATTGGGTTCCGACTGAATTGCGACTACCTTTGAAGAACAGCAATCGTTCATGCTACATAGAACGAGTCCATCTTTCTCAATTCGTCAAGTCTATAATGGTCATATTGGACAATTCCCTCTGCGCCATTGTGGAACTCGCTTTTAGAACCTTACAGAAATATAAGAACTTACATAAGATTTCACTCGAATTTAAGTGTGCAACACAAGTTCAACCGTCAACCTAAGACTTTGTCATCAAGTGATTTTACACGACATCACAACGCTTTTATTCATCTGTTAATTTTAACATATTTACTGTAACACATGGAAATGGCCAGTTCCGATTCAGTTATCATTGTGATGATTGAGTTGGTTGTGTTCGAATCGGGCCAGTTATGTTTGGGTCCCTTGGATAAAATTATTTCTTCATTTGCATTTAGGGGAGTATTGGATGGATTGATTACGGGTGAATGGAATTGGTTACAGTCATTTGCTGGCCTATTTTTGCGTTTGATTCGATTTTTCTGCGATTTAGATTTCTTTAATTTCTCCAATTTATCTAAAGTATGTTGTTTTCTAGATAGGTCTAAAAATAATAATTTCCAAAACACCTTCAGATACACAAGATGAACTAAGATACTAAATCAAAAAGAAGCTTAATAACATCCTCTCTTGTAAAAACTCACCTACTTTTTCCAATTCTAACAACAAGAACACACAAACTGATCTGAAACTCCTACATGCCATAAAAAAGAGAATTAAAAACAACGACCTAATTGGAACCAAGGCTGACAAAGGTAACACGACGGTCGTCATAGATAAAAAAGATTATATCAGCAAAACATCTGATTTCTTTAAATATAGTTCTTTCTCAATAGTTAAAAAAGACCCCACACAAAAAATCCAGAGACTCATAAAACAAATCTTAAAAAATTATTCCTTTCTGCTCACTGAACAAGGAAAAAACCAGCTTAATAGTAGGAACCCCGGACTTCCTACAGCTAGAGCTCTTCCTATAATTCATTAAGCCGGTGTGCCCATTCGCCCGATCATCAATTTTACACCGAGTCCCCTGTATAAAACTACGCAATTTATCCAAAAGTTTCTAAGTAAAAATTACCTTTTTTCATCTAAGAAGTCGATTAGAAACTCCTTCGAATTAATAGACAAACTTAATAACTTTAACATGCGCCCTGAGTATTCACTTCATTCCTTTCACATTGTTAATATGTACCCCAGCATACCAATTTCAAAACTAATTCCCATCATCAAAAATAATCTACAAAAAGAAAACGGTCGCCTGAGTAAACTGGAAATCCAAGATTTTATTACATTGCTCAAATTGGCATTTTACAACAACTTTTTTATGTTTAATGGTACTATTTACCAACAAAACGGGCTAGCAATGGGTTTACCGGCTTCCGGGATTCTCGCAGAAATCTATTTAGACTTTCTCGAGAACACAAAAATCAACAATAAATTTGATAACTCCTTTTTGGGCTAGATACGTCGACGATGTCCTTGTAGTTATTAACGAGAATCTGCAAGATGCTAATACCACACTTCTAACATTAAATAACATCGATCCTCATATTAAGTTCACTTTGGAGTCAGAAGTATATCAAAAAATAATTTTTTGGATCTTACCATTACTAGACAACAGGAATCCTTAACCTACAAGATATACAGAAAACCCACCCATTCGGCCGTCACAATCCGACAAGATTCATTTCATCCCTTCCCCCACAAAAAGCAACCTATTATAGTCTATACATGGAGCATTCAACGTACCCATGAATAAAGAATAATTCCACACAGCATTGAATACTATCCGTCACATTGCTAGATTCAATGGCTTTAATAATCAATTCATAGAAAATATCATTAGTAAACACAAATTCCGACCTAAGACCACGCTTAAAAAAAGAACCATCCAAACACGATTCTTTCTCCACTTTTACCTATGTCAATGGAATTCACATGATTATTAATGTTTTAAAGAAGAAAGGTATGAAAATAGCCTTCAAAACCAGCAACAACAACATGCACATCTTACATAACTCCTCACATATTAATAAAATAAACAGGTTCTCAAAATCAGGTGTCAGAGAATTAGATGTAACACATGTTCAAATATTTCCTACGTAGGGCAGACCGGTTGGAGCTTCAGTATTAGATATTCTGAGCATTTCAACGCAGTCATATACAACAAATTTTCAGCCATCGGCCAACATATGGTCGATTATAACCATAGTTTTACGAACATTGAAACAGACATGGACATACTCAAAATAGCTAAAAAGGGACCTCTAATCAACATAATTGAGAGTTTTTACATACATTTGGATCAATATTTTAATGCCAACTACAATCTTAATGAAATTACAGAGAAACCCAATATTTTATTTGATCCTTTTATTTCCTATTATAGGAAAAATAAATCAGCTGTTCATAACCCTTTCTTTAAATCAATTATGGGTCCCCACCACCACAAATACCACTAACTTCCCTTCTCTCCTAACCCGCCCTGAACCATTCTCCCTTCCCTCCCTCCCGTCTCCTTCCACACTTACCTCACCCTTCCCCTCCGCATCCCCCTCTCCTCGTTTGCTGTTCTATTCCGCGTAACGCTCACTCTGTCCGTTGCACTCATTCCAGCAGCTTGTTCTACAAAAAGCGCAAGGTGAGTACTCATTATTTCACCCCCACCCTCCCCTTGTATTTTCCCTATTAGATCTCTCGAGTTAATTCCAATTTTGTTTTTCAGGTTCATTGGGTTCCGACTGAATTGAGACTACCTTTAAAGAACAGCAATCGTTCATGCTACATAGAACGAGTCCATCTTTCTCAATTCGTCAAGTCTGTACTGGTCATATTGGACAATTCCCTCTGCGCCATTGTGGAACTCGCTTTTAGAACCTTCCAGAAATATAAGAACTTACATACGATTTCACTCGAATTTAAGTGTGCAACACAAGTTCAACCGTCAACCTAAGACTTCGTCATCAAGTGATTTTACACGACATCACAATGCTTTATTCATCTGTTAATTTTAACATATTTATTGTAACACATGTATAAGGTTTTACTTTTGTATGTCATTCCATCACCATCCCATCCCCTTGTTCATCCACATCATTTCATTATTAGAATATGTCTTTTGCTTGTAATTTTGGCTAGGCTGATGACGGTCCAAAGGTCGGACCGAAACTAGTACCTGTTATTATTATATTGAAATGTTTTGATAAACGATAATGATTTTAAGTATTGAGAAGGCGGAACAATAAAATTTAGTATTCATATTTTAAACTATGTAAATATTGAAAAGGAGGCGGGCAAACTGCAGCCTTGCCTCACTCTTTCTGGATTGCTGCTTCTTTTTCAAAGCCCTCATTTCATATCACTGCAGACTGATTTTTATACAGATTGTAGATAATTCTTCGTTCTCGGTATCTGATCCCAATCACCTTCAGAGTCTTAAATAGCTTGGTCCAATCAATATTATCGAATGCCTTTTCTAGATCTACGAATGCCATGTATATGGGCTTGTCCTTCTTAATTCGATCCTCTAAAATCAGACGTAAGGTCAGGATTGCTTTACGTGTTCCTACATTTCTTCTGGAGCCAAATTGATCTTCTACCAACTCAGCTTCAACTTGACTTTCCAATCCTCTGTAAATAATACGTGTTAAAATGTTTCAGGCATGAGAACCTAAACTAATGGTGCGTAAGTTTTCACACTTGTCAGCACAGGATTTCTTGGGAATATGTATAACAACGTGCTGACGAAAATCGAATGGGACTTCTCCTGTCTCATACATCTTACACACCAAATGGAATAACCATGCCATGCTGGTTTCTCCTAAGACAGTTAGTAATTCAGAGGGAATGTCATCAATTCCAGGTGCCTTGTTCCTATTAAGGTCTCTCACAGCTCTGTCAAACTCTGACCCCAAAATTGGGTCTCCCATTTCATCAGCATCAACAGCCTCTTCTTGTTCCAGAACCAAATCAACCTCATCTTCACCTTGATACAACTGTTTGATATGTTCCTGCCATTTTCTGCTTTGTCTTCTTCCCCTAGAAGTGGCTTTCCATCTGAGCTCTTAATATGCATACACCTAGATTTCCTTTCTCCAAAGGTTTCCTTTATGTTCCCGTATACAGCATACATATTCGCAGCACTTGGCGCCGAGCAAAGGAGGGGGAGCGCTTTGTTTCCAGATGATCCGGCTGGAGTTACTAAAACCACAATCAAAACCTCTCAAGGTTTTGATTTCATCTCCTTGGTTTGTGATTCCCTTTCCAAGTAATACTGCTTGTCTGCATTTCTTTAATGTATACTGGGATTAGTTTTTCATATATTAACACACCATAACTATAACTTCACACAAGGAAAATGTAACTGCACTATGAATGCGTATCGGACTGACGTGGACTAGACCTCTGTCTAACTCAATATCGAAAGCACTGAGTAACTGAGGGTTGTTCTGGTTGTCCTTATATAGAAGACACGGGTCGTCGCAGAATGTCAGTATCAATCTTCCTGATTATCGCCACCTCTCGTGTAGTCCCCACGCGGAGATTCGAATGGGGACTAGTTTACCTCCGGAATATTGCACCCAGGAGAAAGCTATCATCAGTACATCATTCATACAGAGAGAGCTGCATATCCTCGGGAGTTAGTTACGGCTGTATTTTCCCGTTGCTTTAAGCCGTATAGTAGCATCAACACAGCTAAGACATGTTGAGCATTATTTCAAGGCTATATTAGTCAATCATCTAGACTGCTGCCCTTGCAACTTCCGAAAGGCTGCTACTCCCTTTCGACGAACCATTCGTTAGTCTAGTCTCTCAACAGATACCCATCCGATATGGTTGCACCTGCGGCTCGGCTATCTGCTTCATTGGGACACGCAAGCCTCCCCGCCGCGGCAGGGTCACATGGTTCGCAGGAGAGGATAACTTTGTGATTAACTAATAATCACAGAAGACCAAAATAAAATTAACAAAGAAAGCTTCCCCCATTGAAATACGCACATTGCGTCACCTACACGTTATGAGAGAAAGAATCAAAATGCATGCTTATAGATTCTATTTACAATGTTTTACATATTAATGTGAGAAGGCTGATTTTCAAGCTAAGAATATCTTGGGAATGTATTTTTATGTTGTTGTGAACCTGCTATCATCTGGGGGTACCCATTTAGACTTAGTTATCCAAAACGGCTGTCTCGTTAGCAGGAAGTCCTGGGTTCATCTCCTTCGGGGTTGAATCCATAGTACCTTGATCTGCTACCTCCAACTGCTGGAATTTTTGCGTTGTCTTCAAACAGGAATTTCGCACGCACGCAGGCGCGTTCCTGTAGTTGTGAATCCTGGGTTCGACGAGCACTCACATACATGCGAACAAATTAGGAATCGATTATTTGAAGCACTGTGTATATGTCTTCTAATAACATGACATTGATAGATCCACTGATAGACTCTAAATGGAATACCCAAATAGCGGTTACTGTCCTTGAAGAATGCTACTCGATTCCCGTTCGTTATAGAGAGAAATATTTATTGGTTTTATTTGTTCCTACGTGAGCGTCACTGTTCATTTATGGAACACTTCCTGGCTAATCTGATAACGTCGACTTGTTTTGCTGCTTGTCTCCTACATCTGCACATATCTTAATCTCAGTACACTAACTACTGGTCCTCTACGTATAGTCAGTAACTCACTACGTCGTGACGATTCTTGTAATGTTACCCGTTCTCTCTAAACATATTGATTTTAGCCTGCAATAATACTGCTTGTCTGCATTCCCTTAATGTATACTGGGATTAGTGTTTCATATATTAACACACCACAACTATCACTTCACACAAGGAAGATGTAACTGCACTATGAATGCGTATCGGACTGACGTGGATTTGACATCTGTCTAACTCAATATCGAAAACACTCAGTAAATGAGGGTTGTTCTGGTTGTCCTTATATAGAAGACACAGGTCGTCAGCTATAGAGGGGGTAAATTTCGCAACCATGGGAAAATCGATGATAATGATGATGATGGTGAAGATTGTTGTTTAAAGGGGCCTAATATCGAAGGTCATTGGCCCATGCGAAAAATAGCCCCGCTAATAATTGTCTCTCAAGGTTGTACGGATAATCATTTTGTAGATCTTGACGTACTCTATTTACTGATCTACTTTCGTTTAAACCGCATCGCAAGTTTTCTGGTATTCTCTCAAGCGTCCCAATGCATTTCAGCGCGCGAAGGGTTGGGAGATGTGGACGCCCCTATCTGGATCAAGATAAGTGCTATAGACAGTTGGTTTCCATCACCACATGTCTGTCTAAAGTGCGTCATTAAGAATGCGCTCGATAAGTAATTCAGTTTCTCACATTATCAAATATTGCAAATTATGCTGAGTTCATTGAATCCTTACTTGTACATTTCTTCGGCTTATGACGAATTATTATTATTATTATTATTATTATTATTATTATTATTATTATTATTATTATGGGGTTACCCGTGGAACGCAGAGGAGAAAGAAGGTGCCGGGGTGAATGGGTCTAACTATATCAAGAATTGAATTTAAAACGTAAATTGAAGGTTATATTTTTGAAAAACAACAAATTTAACAACTTTTAACTTAATGAAATAACAATGACATTTCAGGTACAAAATAGCAATTGAGAAACAAGACTTAGAAAAATCCAAGATTTCAGAACTTTAACACTCTTGGGCTACAAGCTACTAGTTTACAATTTTTGAGCTCCCAGCTCAAATTTTACAGACGAGCATAAATTTGTTCAAAGGGCAGAAATCCCCTAAATTCATGGAGCACTTGCTCCCACAATACAACATCTAGCCTTCAAGAGGCATACAGTAATCTTACTTTGAAAAAGAGCTAACAGGCTCTCAGTTTTCGAAGCCTATTCAAGGCAACATCAACTTACAAAGTCTGGCCTCTGAAGGCACAACTTACAATAGGAAAGTGATTATACAGGGTCATTTAATACCCAACCTACTGGGATTTCATGTGAAAACGAAAAACGGTCAAATAAATGGCCCGAACACAAAATGAATGGAGGCGAATACCTTGCATTCCTAGATATGAACACTTAAAACCTAACGGGCACTAGGCCGATGAAGCAGGGGCTATTCCCAAACTATGGAGGTGAATCGTACAAGAACAGATTAGAACATTACGGAAAGGAAGAAAACCAGTTACCAAACGTAGTCACCTCAAATCATTATGCAGGGGAGCTCGAGATGGTACATCACTCTCTATCCCCGATTTACAGTAAAAGATTTTATGAAGTTTTTACATTAGCCGGCTGAAAGTTACATTTTTAGGAAAACTATGTTACATAGTTAATGATTCGGACCTTTCCCTCAGAATACACTGTGGATCTAGCAAGAAATAAGGATGTTATGTGGCCATAACCTTGTCGGTGTACTGCTGCTTGATGAAAGAGACGCCGCCCGCCACCTGCTTTGACACACACACTAATTCAGATGACGATCAATTGGCCAAGAGACGAGAAAATCCGCAGTTTATAACCCTCGGGGAAAGTTCGAGACCATTCAAGCTTAACTAGCCACACCCTCTCAATTTTATTGGTTCATTTGAAAGTTACACTGAAAACCGAAGAAGAAGGAGAAGAAGAAGACTGTAATTGGTAGAATATTAATTACAGGAATTAGGGATTGGCTGGATTCAAAACTGGCGGAAAGAAAAGGTAAATATTGCCAACCCAAAAATAAATGAACATCAATTAGTAAAAAACTTATGAATACAAAACTTCTTTAAATCAAAAGTTCTTTCACTTCACACCAGGGTGCATGATCATAGTTTTTTGTAGTGACATCTATGGGATAAAGTTCAAACTTCTTGATGAATGGCAAACAGAACAAGTAGAAGTACAGTCAGTTCAGGAACCTTCACAATAACAAAATTACATTAGATTTCTGTGATGACATCTTCTGAGTAAATTTATAAGATGGTCTAGTTTCAATTTCACTGTTTCTCCACTAGAGGAGTTCTTTTAGGCGCTGGATTTAAATGCGCGGCGTTGGGGTGTACCTCCCGGTACAGTTCTTTCCCCCCAAATGTCCTTCCTAGGGGTGACACCGAAGAAATTTGAAAAAATAACTTTCCAGTTGAAGACAATTTCTAACTTTTTTTAAGTTGATAGTTTAACTCCAGCTTTAGAGTGTCCTTGTAGACATAGAAGATTAAATACATGTGAATATTTTTGACGGCAAATCCTGCCGCCGCTGCCGGTATCCAGTCGAGGTCGCCAGGACCCCTCAAGTACCCTCAGATACACCTCTCCCGCTACTATGAGAGGGGTAGTCGTGGTGATGGACGCCGCAGATTAGAAGTATATATACAGTCACCAGATGAGTTGGCCGTAGGAGCACCGCACTTAAGCCTTTGTCGGAAAGATGCACTCCGGCGCGCCGTTCAGGAGGAGCCCTTGCTAGAGCAAAGAGGGCGCTTTCTTCGCCCCGGTTTCCCTCACAAGATGTTAAAATACGGCGGCAGCCAGCTGAGGGGGCACTGAAACAGTAAGATCTCGGCGACAGAAAAGTGTTGTTGGAGACTTGAGATTATAGGATACGATCTTTATTGGTGATGCTGAGGGGCGGGCGGCGTGGAAGGTATTTATTGCCAATAGTGTGGATATGCAGGAGACGGGGGCTTGGTAATGGCCACTTAGGGACTGACAGCAGGAAAATCAGAGGGGAGGATCGTACATACAGTTTATATATACATAACAAAATTAAATAATTTGGGGCAGAAGGCCTCCCAAAAAGTATAACCTGCAAACTGCTGCTAAACGTTGATGGCTAAGTTAACAATGATAGGTGAACCCTAAAGATCCTCTCTGTGGCTGGATTGCTCACTAATAATGTAACGGGAGTCAGGAAATCCAATATGATGCACGGCCCATCAAATCTGGGGGCAAGCTTGCCTGCGGGAACAAAATTCCTAACCATGACTTGATCACCGACTTTTAAATTGATGGGCCTCCGTCCAGGATCATATCTTTCCCTAACCGCTACATGAGAAAATTTCAGGTTGTGCTTAGCTTTCTTCCATAGATCTCTAATATTATCGGGATACATTGTCTCTGGTAGAATATCTTTAAGTGACCAAAGGTTAGAGAGCGGCGTGTTAGGCACAAATTTGAACTTCAAAGAAGCAGGAGTGAACTTATGAGATAGATGAACTGCCGAATTCAAAGCAAAGGCCAACCAATGCAGGGACGTATCCCACCTGGAATGATCATCATGATGATATGCAATGAGAGCCGATCTAAGATTACGATTGACCCGCTCCGCCAGAGATGGTTGAGGATAATACGCCGATGTGGTTACATGTGATATAGACAGGTCAAAACGGAAGAGGTTGGAGGTAAAAGCTTTAGCATTATCAGAAACTATATATTGACACGGACCAAAAGAAGCAAAGATGGTATTTAAACAAGAAATTGTGGACTGAGCGGTTGCCAGCTTAGTCGAAAATAACCAGGAAAATCTTGTGAAACCATCTACACACACGAGCATGAATTTGTTGGCATTCCCCTTTGATTAGGGGAAGTGTCCGACGTAGTCGATATAGAGGCGTTCCATGGGGCGCGACGCTTGATGAGAAGATAATAGACCTAGCTTAGTGGACAAAGTGTGTTTACTAAGCAAACAAGATTTACAAGCTTTTACCAGTTCACGAATTTCACCGTCCATACCTTTCCAAATAAACATCTCTCGGATCTTTTCTCTAGTTTTGAAGATGCCTAAATCCCCCCCCCCTAATGGGGTCTCATGGTAGTACTTGAAGATCATAGGTACAAGCACGGCTGGAACTACTACTTTCATCTTTTGATCATGCCTCGACGGGCAACATCAAACCCCGTTCCTCAACACATAAGGGACGACATGTTCCCTAGAAGAAAGGGTTTCCATAATAGGGGCCAGCACAGGATCTTCAGGTTGATATTTTTCAATATCCCTGAACAACATGGGGGCATCAGTTAGAATGGCCTTAATGCCCGAAGGTATGGGCGCGGTAAGAAGGTAACTATCTTCCAATTCGGAGGTCTCCACATCATTAGCAAATATGCGGCTTAGTCCATCCGCAACATTTTCAGATCCTCTGATGTGCCCAAGATCAAACTGGAAGGCAGAAAATTCTGATGGCCCATCGGGCTATACGACCAGTACGACGCGGCCTAGCTAAGACCCAACTTAAGGCTTTGTTATCTGTTTCCAGGTCGAACTTAACATGTTCCAGATAGGGTCGGAACTTCTCTAGTGCAAATAAGACTGCCAAATCCTCAAGTTCATAGATGGAATACTTGGCTTCTTGAGCCGATATTGTTCTAGATGCATAGGCGATGGGTCGCCTTCCGAGTTCAGTTTCTTGAAGAAGCACAGCAGCCACCGTCGACGACGAGGCGTCGGTTTGAACGATGAATTTCTTCGAGAAATCAGGTATAGAAAGGACAGTGGCATTACAAAGAGCTAATTTCAGACTTCGAAAGCGGCTTGTTGAGACGGCCTCCACTCAAACTTGACGCCTTTCCTACGAAGTAAGTTCAAGGGCGCCGCTCTGTTAGCGAAGTTAGGAATAAATTTTCTGAAGAAATTCACCATGCCTATGAATCTGGCAATACCTTTGATGTCCTTAGGTGGTTTGAAATCACAGATGGCCTGTGTCCTAGAATGATCGATCGAAACGCCATCGGGCGACACAATATGCACTAGAAATGACATAGAAGGCTTAGCAAAAGTTACATTAGATAACTTCACAGTCAACCCTGCCTTACGAAGGCGATTAAGGACCTCCTTTAGATGATCTAGATGTTCTTCAAATGTCTCAGAGAATACGACGATATCATCCAGATAATGACACAAGTATTCAAATTTGATGTCGGAGAAGACCCTATCTAGCAGTCTCGTGAGCACGGTTACCCAAAAGGCATGCGGTTGTACTCATACAAGTTCCAATCCGTGAAAAAAGCTGTTAGATGTTTTGATTCTTCTGCTAGAAGGATTTGATTGTACGCCTGATTAAGGTCTAAGATGGTGAAGAACTTAGCTTTCCGAAACAATGAAAAACAAGAGTGAAGGTCGGGAAGAGGCATAGATTGTAACACCACCTTCCGATTTAAAGCCCTATAATCAATTACAGGCTTGAAGCCGCCTTGGGGTTTCGATACCAGAAAAATAGGCGAGGAATACGGCGACTTGTAAGGTCGAGTAATACCATCTTTTAACATTTTATCGATGATCTCTTTTAGAGCCTTCATTTTAGGTTGAGGCAGCCTATAGGGTGGAAACCTCATTGGGATCGAGTCCGTAACCTCAATCTTGTATTCAAGAAGGTCAGTAACACCAAGAGTATCTGAAATACACTGACTGACAGAGCAAATGCAACACCAAGAAGGAGTGGTTCGAAAGGGATGAAAGTTGGGGAAAAAACAGAGACGGCACGGACGAATAATTGACGTTTATTTCAAACCGATATGCAGGTTACACAATGCGCACGGCATCGACTCAGTAGGATGTAGGACCACCGCGAGCGGCGAGGCACGCAGAAACACGTCGAGGTACAGAGTCAATAAGAGTGCGGATGGTGTCCTGAGGGATGGTTCTCCATTCTCTGTCAACCATTTGCCACAGTTGGTCGTCCGTACGAGGCTGGGGCAGAGTTTGCAAACGGCGTCCAATGAGATCCCACACGTGTTCGATTGGTGAGAGATACGGAGAGTACGCTGGCCACGGAAGCATCTGTACACCTCGTAGAGCCTGTTGGGAGATGCGAGCAGTGTGTGGGCGGGCATTATCCTGCTGAAACAGAGCATTGGGCAGCCCCTGAAGGTACGGGAGTGCCACCGGCCGCAGCACATGCTGCACGTAGAGGTGGGCATTTAACGTGCCTTGAATACGCACTAGAGGTGACGTGGAATCATACGCAATAGCGCCCCAAACCATGATGCCGCGTTGTCTAGCGGTAGGGCGCTCCACAGTTACTGCCGGATTTGACCTTTCTCCACGCCGACGCCACACTCGTCTGCGGTGACTATCACTGACAGAACAGAAGCGTGACTCATCGGAGAACACGACGTTCCGCCATTCCCTCATCCAAGTCACTCTAGCCCGGCACCATGCCAGGCGTGCACGTCTATGCTGTGGAGTCAATGGCAGTCTTCTGAGCGGACGCCGGGAGTGCAGGCCTCCTTCAACCAATCGACGGGAAATTGTTCTGGTCGATATTGGAACAGCCAGGGTGTCTTGCACATGCTGAAGAATGGTGGTTGACGTGGCGTGCGGGGCTGCCACCGCTTGGCGGCGGATGCGCCGATCCTCGCGTGCTGACGTCACTCGGGCTGCGCCGGGACCCCTCGCACGTGCCGCATGTCCCTGCGCCAACCATCTTCGCCACAGGCGCTGCACCTTGGACACATCCCTATGGGTATCGGCTGCGATTTGACGAAGCGACCAACCTGCCCTTCTCAGCCCGATCACCATACCCCTCGTAAAGTCGTCTGTCTGCTGGAAATGCCTCCGTTGACGGCGGCCTGGCATTCTTAGCTATACACGTGTCCTGTGGCACAAGACAACACGTTCTACAATGACTGTCGGCTGAGAAATCACGGTACGAAGTGGGCCATTCGCCAACGCCGTGTCCCATTTATCGTTCGCTACGTGCGCAGCACAGCGGCGCATTTCACATCATGAGCATACCTCAGTGACGTCAGTCTACCCTGCAATTGGCATAAAGTTCTGACCACTCCTTCTTGGTGTTGTATTTGCTCTGTCAGTCAGTGTACATCAGGAAATGACTGACACAACTTACGAATATTATCAGTCCTCTCGTCGGCATGATGTCTAAGGTCTAACAACATCTCATCCTGGGTAAGCGAAACAGATGGACATGATGCAGAATTACACTTAAGCAAAGGAATTTTACAGTTACTAGCAAATTTGAAAGTGCACGATTTGCTCTGAATGTCGAGCACTAGACCAGTAGAAGACATGAAGCATGTTTCTAATATTATGGGGCAAGACAATCACTTAGCCACAATTTAATTTTCCAAGTAAATTTAGAAATCCGAATTTTGGCAAAGATGAAACCTAAAATTTCTAATGGAGAGGAATTAGCCGAAACGTATTGGACCGAAGTCGAACAACAATCAGAAAATTTACAGATGGACTTTAATTTTGAATACCATTCAGCCGAAATAATGGAACAAACACTCCCTGAGTCTAACAGGGCAGTGACCGGTTCATTGTTCAACTCAATTTTGAGAAAAAGTACCAGAGCGGGGGACTCCGCTGCAATCCTAAGGCATTCTTTAGGACCATCAAATTATAAATTAGAAGAACTCTTATCCTTCCCCGAGGTTTCGTTGAGTTTTACGGGGGCTGAGCCTACTGACTCAGCCGATGCCACTAGTCACTTTCTATTATTGGAGTTCGCGGTGGTTGCACCAGAAGCTGAGCAGGAGGGGTTGCTAATGGCATTAGGGCAATTCTTTTCGAGGTGATTAAAGGAGCAACACTTGAAACATCCTTGTGATGAACCTGCTCCATTCTCTGACCCACTGGATTTAATCAAAGGTCATTTGTTCCGCAGATGATCTATCGACCCACAAGCGTAGCATTTGCGGGTGGTGAAAGTTCGGCGAGTTTGGGGCCGAAAGTTGCTCAAAGACGGAGGGGGCTCCTTAGCGACTCATAAGGTGTCGGCATACCGCACTCCTTCGGCTGAGACCGCCATAGCCTCTAATTCAGCAAAGGTTTCAAGACGCGCCGCGAAACACAGGTATGACCTATAGGGTGCGGAGATGCCTTCCACAATGGTCTGAACAATTTGATCTTCTGGGAAATGAATAGCATATACCCTTTTGTAAAACTTAATATCTTGGATGAAGTCAGCTTGATTTCCATCCAGTCGCTGTACTGTGTAATAGTACTTCTGTATTAGAGAGGACATTGCCCTAGCCGGAATGAAATTCGCCAGAAGGTGTGCATGGAAGTCTTCTGTAGAAGATTGCTCAGCTATGGCTCTGACTATTTTGTCCGCGAGGACACCTATGGAGTAAGGGTAAGTAATATGAAGAATTTGAGATGGAAAGAGAGAAAACACTAGAGCATGATCTTGAAATTCAACCAAGAATCTTAAAAATGAAATGACGTCATTAGTAGAATTAATCGAAAATTTAGAAATTCCCCTAAGCAACATAGCCAAAGAATGAAGCAAACTACTAAACTCGGGTGACATAATAGGTAACGGCCTAGGGGGTGAAGAAGCTTCAGAGAGAGCATTATTTTAAAAGAATGGTGGAATCGATGTACGGCGATCAGGCTCATTTCCTAATGGGGCAGATGTTTGTTGCGCTGCTACAGATTTCCTGCTTTCTACACCCTTGGAAGAATCTTCCTCACTTACGATGTTTACCACAGAGGCTTGGTCGGTTTTGGGGGAAGCTGCCCCCGTCAACAATTGAACAAATTTATTAGATATTTCAGAAAGGTGTTCAACCTGGTTACTAGCTTCCTTAGCATGGTCTTCTTTTAGTATAAGAGTCAATAGGTCCCTAACTCTATTTTAAAAGTGAAACAATCTAGCCTGTACCCTTTTAAGTTGGTTAGGAGGTGGATCACTCACTTCAAAAAAAAATTACTACAGAAGCTAGGTCGGTTATGTTGTCCGTGATAGTGGATAGAGCCTCATCAATATACTTTTCTTCCAAAGTTGGGATACTAATAGGCAATTCTAGCGACTCCTTCAGTTTGGTTGTATCTGCCGCAACCGTGCCTCCAGATTGAACATTTCTAATAAAGTAATTCGTAAATCAATTCCTCCTTGCGCAAGTAGCCGGGATGGAGGACTTCGGGAGGGTCAGACATGATGAAAGCAACTTACATGGGCCGATGACCTTCGATGTTAGGCCCCTTAAAACAACAAGCATCATTAGCAATTTACAAATTTAGAAAAAAACAAAGAAATTCCAGTGACTGAGAAAATTCTTAGAGTTCGGTATGTATTCAATGTTTAGCCGTCAAAAGGGGCTTAACTGAGACCCATTCAACCACGCTCTGCTACCACTTGTTCCGGGGTTTATCGTGGAACGCAGAGGTGATAGAAGTTGCCAGGGTGAATGGGTCTAACTACAATATCAAGAATTGAATTTAAAACATAAACTGAAAGTTATATTTTTGAAAAACAACAGACTTAACAACTTTTCACTTAGTGAGATAACAATGGCATTTCAAGTACAAAATAGGAATTGAAAAACAAGACTTAGAAAACTCCAAGGTTTCAGAACTTCAACACCCTTGGGCTACAAGCCCCTAGTTTACAATTTTTGAGCTTCCAGCTCAAATTTTACAGACGAGCATAAATTTGTTCAAAGGGCAGAAATCCCCTAAATTCATGGAGCACTTGCTCCCACAATACAACATCTAGCCTTCAAGAGGCATACAGTAAACTTACTTTGAAAAAAGAGCTAACAGACTCCCAGTTTTCCAAGCCTATTCAAGGCAACATCAACTTACAAATTCTGGCCTCTGAAGGCACAACTTACAATAGGAAAATGATTATACAGGGACACTTAATACCCAGCCTACTGGGCCTACATGTAAAAGGAAAAACGGTTAAATAAATGGCCCGAATACAAAATGAATGGAGGTGAATACCTTGCACTCCTAGATAGGAACACTTAAAACCTAACGGGCACTAGGCCGATGAAGCAGGGGCTATTCCCATACTATGGAGATGACTCGTATGAGAATAGACTAGAACATTACGGAAAGGAAAAAGCCAGTTACCAAACTTAGTCACCTCAAACCAATATGAAGGGGAGCTCGAGATGGTACATCACTCTCTATCCCCGATTTACAGTTAAAGATTTTATGAAGTTTTTACATTAGCCGGCTGAATGTTACATTTTACGAAAACTAGGTTACATAGTTAATGATTCGGACCTTTCCCTCAGGTTAAACTGCGGATCTAGCAAGAAATAAGGATGTTATGTGGCCATTACCTTGTCGGTGTACTGCTGCCTGATGAAAGAGGCGCCGCCCGCCTCCTGCTTTGACACACACACTATTTCAGATGACGATCAATTGGCCAAGAGACGAGAAAATCCGCAGTTTATAAACCCTCGGGGAAAGTTCGAGACCATTCAAGACTAACTAGCCACACCCTCTCAATTTTATTGGTTCATTTAAAAGTTACACTGAAAACCGAAGAAGAATAATAAGAATAAGAAGAAGAAGACTGTAATTTTTAATCTTTGATATTGTAAGTCCCGAAAGAATATTTCTTTTTTTCTCTTCAAACTCCCCCCGGTATGGTTCATGCGTCCATGAACGTACGATTTTTTGGTAATTTTCACTATTTTCGGTACCCCTCCTACTTGTCTGAATTTATGCTGGATGTTGCTCTTACCTTAATTGCTTTAGGTTTGGTTACTTTTCGTTGATTTATTATACGTTTCCTTTGACGTGCAATTATGTCACAGGTTATACGAACACTGCTTGCCTATTTTCTTTCTCTGGCTCCGCTGACTTACGTCATTTTTCTTCTTGCTTGTTGATTGGTTATATTACCTTGACATGACTGTTTGCGTCACCGGCAACTTCATTTCCAGTTGGTATCGACAATGTATTCTTCCGCGTCTTTCTATTTTCTCATTGGTCATTTCTGTTATTTCCTTTTTGCCTTTGTTATATTATTAATTAATTGGAAATTATTAATATTCTTTCCGGACTTCCATTCTCTCGTTATTTTGTATTTTTGATAAAGTTTTTTATGTACTTTTTAGTAATTACTACCGTTAGTCTTACAGCACTACATAATGTTGGATCTGGAAACTTCTGCAGTGCTTCTTACGGACTGCCTGTCATCAAGTTCTCCAGGATTCGGCTCTTCACTCTCAATGAGCAGCTCACCATAATTGCGGCTCCACGGCAACTTGTATGCTGACTTCTCGTCCAGGCTGATATTTTCGCCACGCGCACTGGAGGCGGGATTTTGACGACGTGCATTTCACTTCGCATTGCTTGGGGCCGTTGACTTGGGCTTTGCTCACCTGGTTGAATTAAAGCATGTCAAGTCGAGCACTTTCGACACTCCTGGAGCTGGCCTGTCCGGCACTTCTATTCTCTTAATGAATTCTACTAATGGCAGCCTGGACTTTGCATTCTGCACGAACTTGTGCATTAATCTTGTGAATATTCTAATCTACGTTTTCGTCAGCATATCTGTTTTTGGAAGACGACATTTTTACTCAACTGGTTCGCATTCGAAGATTTGTCTATAGCACTGCAGTGTTGGACTATTTATTTGACAGTTTAATGTTTGGTAACTATTTATTTCAATTATTATATCCCTGGTGGGGAAGTTAGTGCTGCAAGTCCTGCTTCATGTTTTGTCATTAAATTTCGAGTCTTTGTTAATCTGTTGGTCACGGAGACCACTTTAGTATTCAACGTTGTTATTTTTGATGTCTTTCTAGTTACGCTGTTAAATTCCAATAATGGTCTGCCTTGGAGCAGCCTTCAAGGTAATGTAATTTTTTTTAGATATTCTGAATTTTGTCAGCTTCAATTTATATTTACATTTATGTGCACAGCCGGTGGCCGTTTTTGGCTCAAGGACATGCGTACGCTACCTGATTTTTAGCCTTTTTTAAATCATTCAGATTATTTATTGTTGTTTTCTTAAAGATTATAATAAATGTTGTGACTGCTGATCCTTTACCTTTCTCATTTCCCGTAAAACTTGGAAACCCACTCTGGCTTTTCAGTGTTTTCTCCAGTTGGAATTGGCTTAAACGGGAAGCGTGTACTGGTTGTCATGGTAACTGCAACCTCTTACTACCACGCTGGGAACTGTTAGAACAGGAACGTTGTTTTAATATAACTATAGTAACACTGTTATTGAAATTCACTTGTCGACCACCCGGACTGTAATTATCATTGAAATCGTCACCACTATTTCCCATATCTGACAAGGAAGCCCTTCCTACTGTAAGTCTCCGATTTGATTGAGATTTTTTTACAACGACTACAGTAAGAATGCTTTATTAAGCCACATCAAAATTAGATGCCCAGTCGAATATTTATCTCCTGTTTTGGGGCGTTAAAATTTGCTTATTTAAGTACCCCGTAGACAGAATTGAGCGGTGGGAAGCAGGCAAGGGTGGGAAAGTATGTGTGAGCGGTAGAGAAAGCGTGAGAGTGTGATAGATGAAGTGACTCACTCGGAACACGTATGACCCGATCCAAATACAGTATAGACAACATGGGACACTTCCAGATTTAGCCTTGTTAAAATGGGAAACAATTCGCGAGTGGTGCTCCTAGTGGCGTGACCTGAAAATTAGCGCTTAATTTAAATATCAACGGAAATGCATATACGGAAATGGATGAATAAATTACGTCTAGAAAGAAAGTGTTACTAAGATCTTAACTTCAAAGTTGCTAAAGCAATTCTGGATAAATGAATGAAAAATTATTTAAGACTGAAATTAGACATATAATTAAGATGTGAAATGGACTGCTGTGAAAGGGCTTGATCTTTTATTTATGCATTACTCTTTTAGCTTTAGTAGTCCTGCCTGAACTTTCATGCCTAGATTTGTCTTTTTTCTCATTAAAAAGCATTGTATCATCACATTAAGGCACGTGTCAATAAAGATATCGGGACATTCCTTACACACATGATTCAATGAATTTATATTTAAGAGCTGGACAATTTTCCTTTTAACTTAAAGTCTACTAACCCTTTCCACCCTGAGCCACACAATCGTGCGGGTTGGGTTTTTATTTTATTGAAAGGAAACTAGCCCGTTTCCCTGCGTCACACCGGGCTGCAATGATCGTGCGCGTTCCGCGCTTCGTATTGCAGCATATGTGTTTAAACGTTTGTAAACAAAACATACCATGCGACCTCAAGTTAAATTGTCCCTTTTTATTATCTTTTACATATTGGTTTTGTTGTGAATCTTTTTAAAACATCCTAGAATCATCATAGAAGGTATAGGCCTACATATCGTTAACAGTGCTACTTTTTGAACCTAGCGGTTATAATAAATGGTCACTCTGTAACTAGCACGATGTTGCGGGTTAGGGTTTAATTTGAGGTAATGATGTGTTTCTAACCTCTAATGTGATCATTAGTATTCTGGAAAGATTTCTCTAATTAAGCATTAATATACTTATGTGAATACAAAATACATGTATTTATATGAATCTTAGGGATATCAGATGAAATAGCGAGGTTAACCTATGCATCTGATTGTGATGACTTACTCAGTGAGGATGGTGATGATGATGGGAGGGTAGCTGAACCTATATCTTCACACGTAGGCAATGATTCTGATGATTCTCATCACGGTGGCGATATTGATGAAGAGGAAGAACACACAGGAGATAATGATTCTACTGATAATCATTGTCTAATCATTTACCTACACGTCAATCACCGAGTCCCCAACCGGCATGGAACCGAAGACTACTTTTCAAAGAATATTCTGTTTATATAAGTCCTATATTGATGTTATACAACCTATTTTACTTCATATATTTGATTCACTGTAAATAAAATCATACACTTATAGAATTTCATATTTTCAACATGTGTCATTCAGCAAAGAAATGTGCTGAAATAAACCCTAATTATCACGATTGTGTGGATGTTTTTCCACGAGGACGGCGAAGAAAATATTTTAAAAACTATTTCTCCTTAAGTTTAGGCTCAAAATTACGTACATTGAAGTAAGAAAAAATTCAGATTTCAAAGAAAATATCTCAGGTTAGAAAGGACTAACAGAAAGAAAATCTATACATTTAGCCTCAAGAACATTCTAAATTTCCCTATAAGCAATACTTGCAATTACATTACGGTAAAGCAAATTTACATCATCATATTGTTTCTAGAAATATGTACATATCATAAATCACCCATATTTTCTTCAGTGCTTGACAACGCATTACTATATTCCAAATGGGGTAACTTGGAACACAACCAGCCACACACATATGCATATGCATTTTACTGAAATCAAAACCCAACGATCACACCTACAGCAACACATTGGTATTGAAGGTTAACTGCTGCATTATACAATAAAATAAGATTTTATTTTTAGCCAGGTAAAATATGGGTCGCGGAGGTCAGAAATTTACGAAGTACTATACAAATCTCCTTGTAACTGGAAGAGTGTATATGCAAACACAATATTTATTTACATTTTCTTGTCACATGCGAAAAGGAAGAAAGACCGCGAATCCTTCTGCACTTCATAGTTATTGCAACCAAACACAGCATATATATTTCCACTCATACTGAGAGGAGATATAAAGGAATGACACACGCTACTATTTACTTATGCCAACTTAATAAAAGCGCATAAATAACGCAAAAAATTTCACAAACAAATACACGTGCTCTTATGACGGAATCAGTAACTCCAGGTCACACCGCTAGACAGAGCTCTAATCGCTGTCCCTCGATATCTCGCAGAGTGTCGCGCATTGTCTCTACTGTATTTGCCCGAACACTCTTCAGATGTGAACTTAACCTCTTTGTTACCATGATTTCAAGGTTAAGTTTTCCTCCAAAAATTAATGGTCCCAAAGAGAACAATTTGACAGATGTTTACTAAATACTGATATATTTCGTGGAAATATCAATCGGAGACTGGCAGTTTATTGTGTCTTGGTAGCAATGATGCTTATTAACACTAGCACTATGTGCAGACATGTGCACTGTCCTCAGCTGCCATAGTTAAATGTCTATATGGGTAACAGATAGCAGGCATATACTAGTTTTTTCCACCCCCACAACCATCGCAGGTGGCGTTGACACAACATGACTTGAGATTCCGAAGGCGGAGGAGAGTAGTATATTGCGCGTGCGTATAGCACAGACATCAATTTCTGACATATCCTAGCCTCGTTTTCGTGCTGGCTGACGTCCCCCTCACCTCATTACTCCCCTTCACCTTGGTACGGATGGAAAGCTCGCCGTGCAAGATGGTGCGTTTGGGACGTGTTTCCAGTCAAGGACTTCGCGCAACTCGCATGAATTGAAAGCCAGTACGAGTATATTACTGATAGATGGGCTTAGCAAGAGCTTCGAGGCTGATAAGGGTGCTGTGAAAATGAAGTAATTAAATTAAATTAAGTAATTAATTACAATTTGAAATACACTGGAGAATCTTTGGCCTTAATTACGGTACAGCCCCAGGATTTGCCTGGTGTGAAAGTGGGAAACCATGGAAAAACATCTTAAGGGCTGCTGATAGTACGATTCGAGCCCACCATCTCCCGAATGCAAGCTAACAGCTATGTGCACCATTCTACGCGGCCACTCACTCGGTTTGCTCCATTGTGCTACACCAGAAACCGTCAATGTGACCAACTTTCTTCTGCTTCGGAAGGGAGGAAATGATCTTTGATACATTTGGAACAGAAAATTACATTCTGGAAGATACTGGATGTGGTTCATTTAGTTCAGTTTATGTCGAAGCTGAAGTCTGTAGTCCTGTCTTGTCCACTGTCTGATCAGTAAATTTGTTACATGTACAAGAATTATCTCTTCGAGTAGGAAGGTTGTTTCTGAAAAAATAACAATGAAGTGGCATTTTCAAAGACACTGAAAACAGAACTAGTAACCAAAAAAAGTGAATAGGACCATGTATTCAGCATCACGATACATAAATGTACTATTTTTGAAGTAATACATTAATTATTGCATCACATTTACACAGTGAGAATTACCTTCTGTTCCATCTCACTGGTATACTGCATCAGAGTCCATGAGAGTCGTGTGGATGTTCCAGAGGTGTTATTGTGGGCGCAATTAGAGCCATGATAGTTTCTGTACTTTTATAATTAGAAGGCTGAAAATAGCCACCACAGGTTTTATTCAAATTAGCTTTCTCATCTGCACATATCTTTCCTGCTTTTCTTTTCAGGTTTTCATAGCATGTTTGTTGTCTCGAGAAACAACGCCTTGTAAGAAAATAGCGAACACGTGAATAATAATACAATGGATTGTTTTATTTTCAATGACAGCTTTATTTTTCACAACTAATTATGTCAAGACATATTTATCGAAATCGGAATAATTCGCACATCTCTTCCTTTTCTTGTCTTCCATTCCGAATCGTTCCTTAATGTGTGCACCTTTAATATGTGTGTTTTCGTTTCAACCACGCAAGCAAATGTGGAACGAAATACACGTCAGCGCGTTCAGCATCTCATTTTCGCGGAAAACATTTATGCTCTCTGATGTAGTCCGCTGCTAAGTAAACACGATTAAGGAATCGGTAATTACGGTTGGTGCACCGGAATTTTCTTAAACAAATGTTTAAAGTGAAACGGACATTAAGTAATCTGTGATTAGCAGCTCATTAATGAAGCTTGATGCTTTCAGCCATTAATATGTTTTTAAAGTAAAATAAATAACAAATTTCCGAAAGTATATGACAATCTGTAAGGTAAAGTAATGAAAGGAAGCAACGTTTGATTTTTTCATGTCTATAACACTTAACAGTACAGTTGAAAAAGTATAACCCAAGAAACATACTAGCAGAACGCTGAAGAATGTCCACTGTGTTATAGTAAATTTAGCATCTGTAGTAACTGTGATAAAGAATAGAAAAGAGGTCACATGATCGGGTGTCGTGAATAGGCACTTCGAGTGATATCCTATCGAGAGTATCCAAGTTTTCCTAATAATATTGTGGAAAAACGATACATCAAAATAAATGATAAATGATCTTTGATTCAAGTGTATGATTGGTTAAGGTTTCTATAATTTGTCCATACTCTATTTCATCTGCGTAAATCCTGAGTTTAAAGTTAATAAAACAGGAACATTTATTCTGGACTCTTTCTACTGCTTGTACGTGAGTTATAGGATGAAAACTCAAGCTGGCTACTGACCGAAGTGATATGCAGTGTATTCATAGTTTGTATAATCTGCAAATGATTGGACACAAAGAATCAGGAAACCCATAGCTCTCAATGATTTCTGGACTGTGGTATTCTGCAATTGTTTGCTTCCTATAAAATAAAACGTTTAGGTCTTGGATAACATCAACAGATTAAAATGGGATACTAGTAATGGAATATGTAATGGGCAATTGGATTCCTATTACGATAAAACTGAATGAATATACTCTTCTTCGCGTTAATAGAGAGGACCACAAGATGAATGCAAATTATCCTATATAATTTCACAATCATTTGCCGATTTGTCGTGCGGTTAGGAGCGCGCAGCTGTGAGCTTGCATCCGGGAGATAGTGGTTTCGAATCACACTGTTGGCAGCCCTGAAGATGATTTTTCGTGGTTTCTCATTTTTTGCTCTTTGCTTTACGTCGCACCGACACAGATATGTCTTATGGCGACGATGGTATAGGTAAGGCCTAGGAATGGGAAGGAAGCGGCCGTGGCCTTAATTAAGGTGCAGCCCCAGCATTTGCCTGGTGTGAAAATGAGCAAACCATCTTCAGGGCTGCCGACAGTGGGGTTCGAACCCACTATCTCCCGATTACTGGATACTGGCCGCACTTAAGCGACTGCAGGTATCGAGCTCGGTATTTTCCATTTTCACACCAGGCAAATACTGGGGATGCACCTTAATTAAGGTCACGGCCGCTTCCTTCCCATTCCTAGACCTTTCCTCTCCTATCGTCACCATAAGACCTATCTGTGTCGGTGCGACGTAAAGGAAATAGCATTTAACTCCCTTATACTCCTTTAGATCCTCTACAAATACAGGATTTTAACAATGGGTGAAATCCTTGAGGAACGTCAGACATTACAGGAAACTACTCTGGATAATGATTCTTAATTCGAAGAAGACATTTCCTCCCACAGATAATGTTTGACAACCAATTTAGGAAGCTTCCACCACGACCCCATCAAACTTAAGTTTGATAATTAGTAACTTGTGATTAATTGCATCGAGTCGAGCCCTTATTAAAGTGCTCATTATATTGCTGTACTATCATTTATTGAGAGCGCAGCGAACATTCATTTTATTTTAGGGCCAGTTCTACCATCTGCTGGTAAAGTGGCTGGCAGCTGCCCGGGATGTAAACTACCTGGGGGTGTAAATCAGCTGGTATTTTGCCTTGTGTGCAACCACCTTCAAGCAAGCCCTGGGTAGCTACCCGCAGCTAGACACCGATATACGGAGTTGGCTAGACTGATTTTCAGCGACTTCTAACTTTCGAGTGTAGTGCTATCTATCGTCAGGTGTATGAAGCTCGTTTCGATTGTCTTATTTTCCTGTGCTTGCATCTGTTGATTATCATCAAAAAGCCTAATAAGGGGAGTCTTAAGAGTTATGGACAACGATTTATGTCAAGCTTTCGTGATTTTAATCTATGAGCTTAAAAATCAATACCTAATTGGGATTAAAATCTCGAGATTACATTTTCTTACGCCAGTTATAACCTGTCATGTAAGGCAGCGTTTTTGGAAAGTATTCTCGTAGTAGATTGGTCAAGTCGCTTGCTCCGTAATAGAAGGTATGCAGGTTTTCATCGTCTTTTTTCATTTACATTAACAAATTTATTTTCGTTCCCTGCCGTTGTTCTTAACTCTTTTTCACGCGCTTCAATATACATCTTCCTTATGGAATTATTACCTTTGAGCATTCTATCTGCAGGCTTCTATGATTTGATTAGGTATCTCCACAATGCTCTATTTGCAACTAGCTCTGTGACCTCATTTAGTTACACATGCTTCCATTTATTGATAATGCATTTCATTCTAATGTTTAACTTTATGAAGATAAAGTTGGAAGGTACTGTTAAAGAACTAATCGGGATAAATATCCATCATAGGAAGAGGAATTCGGGAATGGAATAGTTTCCAATTTCTTCAAAATCATTTACAAGAGGACTATGTAAACAACTGATAAGGAATCTGCTACCTGGGCGACAGTCCTATACGCTATATTAATCGCAATATCACTTTCTATAAGTAGCACACATACAAAGCATTTTCCTAGTAGACATAATATTGTGATTAAACATTTCAATGAAATATATTATTAGCAAAACGTATGAAAAGAGACATACAGATTAATACAACGCCAATAATAAAAAAAGATTCGTCGTAATGAAGACTCGAACCTACAAACCTCGTATTATGAACTGAGCGGGTTAGCCATTACGCTACTGCTCCCCGTCAAAAGTAAATAAATGTTCTGTTCGCAGTACATTTATTTTGTTTTCTCTTCTGTATTCAAATGGAGCTTTCATTGACCTGTTTGTATAATTCTGTTATTTATGATTTTAACATTCTTTAAGCCTTATCCATGATCTTGTTTAAAGTACAACTTCATGTTGGCGGCATTGTGTACATTTCTGTATGTACCTGTTATATTTTCTATAATATACGCGTTGTTACCTAATATTCCCTTTACGACGTATGGACCATCGAATAGGTGAACAAATTTTGAAAATATGGTATCTGGCCAGGTTTGTCCTTAAAGATCTCAGAATATCTTTCTAAAATTGCATTCAACTTCTGTTTTTCCTTAGCATTCAGCTTGGTTTCAGCAATCTTTTTCCATATACTTGGTTCTTCCCTCTCATCTTCAACACTCAAAATCTTTTCTAAACTTTGTATTATCTCCTCTTCTTCTTCTTCAGATTCACTCAGCCTCCTTTGTGCCGTATATTCTTCCGCCTGTCTTTGTATTTCTAATCCCTCCATTTTCATATGTTCTGAATCCTGTGTTTCTTCATTCAGTTTGATTCTTTCTTTTGTTCTCTCACCATCAACCTCGATAACGGGTAATCTTATTTCCTGTTTTCTCAAATCAATGGTCATTCCTGTGGCTACCATAAAATCAATCCCAAGAATGATGTTATATTTTATTCTATTCATTATTATGAACGGATGTTCGAATATCATTCTGCCAAGTTTTATCTTCAAGTATGTTTGTAATTTGCACTCAACTGTTTTATCCGGTATTATTCCTCGTATTTTAGTTTGCGCAACTGGTATTACAGGTAATTTATCCTTTCGATTGATTTCATCAAACAGTATTTTCGACATGACGCTTATGCTCGCTCCAGAGTCAACTAAGCAGTGCGTCTTCAGCCCGTTTACCCGCACAATAATAATGGGTAAGCGTGCTCTGATACCAATATTATCTTTTTGCATATCTTCCAATAATTCATCTGGATCTACATCCCAAGATTCAATTTGTAAAATACACCAGTTTTCAATTTGGTAATTCAACTTATCCCTTGTACTATTTACTTCTTTCCCTAATCTAAAATTGGCGTTTTTTTTGTTCCGGGTATCCAACACATATGCCTGGGCTTCCGGGTTTAGCTTTTGTTCATCTCTTTTTTTTCTTTTATACTCTTGTAATTCCAAGCTCTCGGCTCCTTCTAAGTCTCCGTTTATGTTCCGATCCTTGATTGTGTCTTCCCATTTCTTTTTCTCTTGGGTCTCTCTCCTCAGATCCTGAATATATTGCCTATTTCTGTTTTCTCTTCCGTCATAATTGTTAATCTGTCTTCCACGATATATAGGTCTCCTTCTATAATTGCCTCTATCTCCACTATTCCTGTATTTGTTATATGGTCGATGATATGGCACAAATCTTCCGTTTCCATCTTGCCTTCCGACCTCGTGACACTCCTGCCTGCACCTGCATCGGCTCTATTCCCTCATACTTTCCTCATCTTCTTTCCGTTCTCTTCTTCTATGATCCCTATCATTTTCTCTCCTTTCGGTAAACGATTTCCTCTTGTCGTTTTCCCGAGTCAGTATATTTATTACTTCTTAATTGTTCGGGCTTCTATTTATTCTATTCGATGTATGACTAGATGTCATATCGAGTTGTCTGAGTATACTCTCCATTTCTATTGCCGACTCTACATTTGCAGCCGCAAGTAGCCTTTGGATCTCTGGAGGGAATTGTTTTTGTATAGTTTTTATCGCCTCCAGTTCACTAGGCGCTGAGTCCAGATCTTGAAATCTATGGAACTGGTATGAAAAATACTCGCTGTATCGAGTTTGTGCTGTTGATGAGTATCTCTTTGAATACAACTCTAATCTGAGATTCTGTTGAATCTCAGGATTCCAAAATCGTTTTAGAAAGGCTAATTTGAACTCTTCATAATCGTGAAAAGTATATTTAAAAGCCTGATACCAAAGGTTTGGGTTGGCGTCTAGGTGTTTCTCGACTACCCTGAGCTTTTTCTCATCTGGTATCCTGTTTTCTCGGAAGTACTCCTCAATTTCACGCAGAAATCTCTTTGGTGACATGGCTGCGGTATTGTTGAAATGTCTAGGTCGGTCATCGTAAGTTTTAATAATATTTATGATAGCTGGATGTCCATTGCCGTTAGTTCCTATTATAATGTCTTTATTGCTCTGGTCTGTTTCTCCAGATACAGTCGTGTTCCCTCTCTCTCATTAATCTGCACTTCCACCATCCTCTGTTCATTCGGTTGCTTGGATATTACCGATTTTGTTATCTGGATTTCATTTTTAATATTTTGGATCTCCTTCCTCATCTGATCCAATCCTTGCTCTGTCCTAATCATTCTTTCTTCGGTTTCATTCTTATTCTTTTCTATTTCTTCTTTTATGATACCTATTTTATCTCCAATCTGGTCACGCGCTGTAATAAAGTTCACTTCCATTGTTTTGTTCGTCGTTTGTACAATCTCGTTTATCGTTTCTATCTTTCCTTCGTACTGATTCCATTTTTCTTGTGAATCTATTTTTATTGACTCCATATTGTCAGTTAGTCTCTTGATCTCATCCTCTTTCAAGCTTTGAATATACTTCTTACTTTCTGTTAATTCGCTTCTGATTCTATTTACTTCTTCATAGATCTCCTTATTCTTATTTTCCATTGTTTCAATCATTTCGGTTCGAAGATTCGTTAATCCATTTTTTATTTCGAAAACTTCTCTTCCGATTTTACCAATTTCTGTTTTCATCATCTCCTTCTGCCTCTCTTCCATTTTTCTTATCTCTTCCATCTGGTTTCGCTGCAGCTCTTCCTGTTTCTGTTGGTACTCTTCTTGAAATTTTCCAAATAATTCTTCCAACTGCTTCTTCTGCATCTCCTCTTGTTTTTTGATCATTTCTTCTTGTTTTTCTTCTTGTTTTCTGCTCATCTCTTTCAATATTTCTATTATTCCTTTCTGCCCTTCTTTTGCCTTTTCTAACTCCTCGGTTATCTTCTCTATCTCCTCATCCTTTTCCTTTTGGTATTCCTCAACTTGTGACCTCAATTGACTAATAGTCGCCATTTTATGTCTATTATTGCTTAGCTTCGCTAAAGATTCTATTTTGCTAATCGTTTATAGTTTGCAACCAATAAAATATATCAGTATTTCAATTCAGTATGGGATCTACAATCTGGTCTCCCCCATATAACCAACCGTCTCATTATCCCAGTTATTTCAGAAACTTGAGGAAAAAAAAACAATCATTCTTGATATTTGGGAACTTATTAACCTATTTGCAATTTCTACCTCAACAGAAAAATCATATCATGATCTAAATTAATATTATTAACTATCTAAATCTACTAACTATATGAAATATCTCTGCTATATTATTCACTATCATTATCATCCATTTCTTCTTCAGCTCCCTTCCTCGATCACATGACTCCTCGCCTAACTCTCAACTTCTTCTTTCGGTTTCCCTCGTATGCATCGAATCTCAACCTTTTGCTTCCTATCAGTCTTGCCCCATCTCTGGGTGAAGCTTTCTCATGTCCAACACTTTCTATGTAACTCTTGATGCCTCGTATATCCTCAGATCCACTGCGTTTCTGGGTGTCAATCAATGCAATTATTCTTCTCCAACGACGAGCGTTAGCTAATGCAAAAACTATTTTCCAGAAACCACATTTGTATGTCAAATAATAGGCCAACAATTATCTTATAGTTTGGTTAGGCATCCTCAGCCTTGCTTCAACGGTAAGTATCAATCAATGTTCATAATTATCTTGTCATTGGACTGAGTGTCCTCAATTTTACTTTCATGTTAATGCTAACTCGATGCTGTGCCCCTGGGTATCCACAATCTTGCTTCACTAATGAGCATCAATTATCACACCTGGGTATCCTCCAGGGTATCCTCAGTTTCGCTACAATGATGGGCATCAATTAATGATGTGCGCCCAATATTTATATCTTCAACTATCCTGTGTATCCTCAGTCTTTGCTCACGAATGGGCATCAATTAATGGACCCAGGTATCCTCCAGGGTATCCTCAGTATCGCCCCACGTTGGGCGCCAAAATAATGCTCACAACGGGGTACATTATCCGTATCGTGCCTTTTCCCATTACTTTATCATAAACTCCGGCCAATAATTCATTATCTAATGTTAGGCGGCCAAATAAATATAATGAATTCCCGCACACTACAAGTTATCATACGGATGGGAATGAGACATGAGGGCATCATCCTAACTCTGTGACCTTATATGAATATAAGTGTCCAGTCTTGTCCTAATATTTGAATATTTCATCCCGTCCGATATAAATACTCCTTCGCCTTCATCGATTTTTACTTATTCTGTGAAATATCTCTTACTTTTCATGTTATGATATCAATTACATATATATTCACTGCACGATACCTTTCAGGGATAAAATTTGTGATAAAAGTATATATATCCGTTTTTTTTTACGTGGACTCAACTGAAGATAATGCACAGCCTCATCCTTAAGTCCATTCGTAAACCATCACAGCTCAATTGTAACCCATAACTAAGCAAAACTCTAGGTTCATTTACCAAACAGCTAGTTCATATGCCTCCAAATACCTTTACGAATTATAAAATAAAGAAATAAATGAATGAATAGTAAGAATTCCAATCAAAGTTCTTATCACCTAGTTTATTGAATAATAAAATGATAGTACTTGGAAAATAGTAAAGGAAATCATCTACATGCTCATTTGTATTCACTGAATTCCAATCCCTAAACAAAATATTGTAAATATTTCTTAAAATATTATCTGAATATCATTAATAATAATATTAATTACCATTTAAATATTTTTCAAATATCAATCATCGATGTTGTAACATCTTGTATTACTGTTGAAATAACATCTAAGTATTATTCAAATTTAGGTTAAATATCAAGAATGATGTTTACATATTGTTCAATTGTCCTTTAGAATCATTATACCATATTAAAAAAAAACTGTAGAAATATTTTCAAAATATTATTTAAATCCCAACCAAGTGTCCTCAATTTTCTCAAATGAATTAAATATCTTTCCTCAAGAGTTTCTGACATAGCGTAAGCAACATAAGCGAGTTCCAGAAATCATGGCTTAAAAATTGCCATTCATTATCATATTATCGTAAATCACCTTAAAAAAATATGTCTATAAAATGAACTTAAATATCCATAATTTTTTCCTAAAAGTGTGTAGGAGTAACCTAACACAACATTCATGTGTCAACAAGCAAGTTATTCAACTGATAGTGTCATACCATGATTCAAAAATAACAATAATCTATCTGCGAAAGATTTCGAATAAAATCGTAAATGAAAGTCATCTATTAATGGATGGTAATTTTATGGATCATGAAAACATTTCCTAGTTCCAATCATGTCTTTGACCAGAAATCAACTTGAAGTTAGCCTAGCATGTGAAATATTTCTAGAAAAATACTAAGTTTCTCTCGTAAATACGTTACTTCTAGGATATACTCTTGATGATCGTACACCATAAACAGCCTGTAAGTTTAAAAACCTCATATGGTTGTATTCGTATTCCATTTAACCCAACATGACATGCTACCGTATATATCGCGTGACAATAACAACAACATTAACCTAATATCGGCGTTACGCTGCATAAATTCCACCAATTATTAATATATGCCATATTTTCGCCATATACGCAGCTTACGTCTCATAATTCCTCATAAATCATCTTTACTACCATAAATCCAACCTATATTCTTGCGCACAATATCCTCATTTCATTGTACATATCGACATTTTCATTCAATTACTTCAATTGCTGCTTTACGAGTGTCACGAAGTACGTATATTCCACTAAACACAATATCATAACATGTCATAAGTTTATGATATTAAATAACACAAGTAACTATATTCCTCCTGCAATTAAAGGCATGTATTAATAATTCAGGCTATGTTACTCACGTTTTTTTTTATGACGATTAAACATCATGTCATTTCCTTCTGTCTTAGAGTACGATCTCATTTCATTGTACATTGTATTAAGCTTTATTTGCATTATGAAAGACGTATAATCCTGTCACAACGTTGTAATACTGATTTTCAAAGCTTTCCTCAAGTAAACAAACATTCCTATTCTGTTCTGTTCGTGAAGTTGATTTGGGCTCGTTATTTCACCCTGACACAATACTGTATTATATTTGCATTAGCTCTACACACGCACACAATTAAACATGCCTATACATAGAGTATAAATTTTTGGTTTGTCAAAGACTAACTAGATCCGAGTTCTCAAACGATTACATGGATTATTTTTCAAAGACACTATTCATGGAGTTTATATCTCGATGAACCAGATATTAACCTTGCTGTACAAATATTTCAACTTAAACACACACTATTATTCGCACAAATCTAATAATTTAACTACGAAAATTAACTATAAGGAACTCCACTTATCTTGCTTCCGTTATTCCGCTGGGCTGGATTTCATCCTGGGTCTTCTTTGGACAGCATGTCGCGTTCATGTGCTCGTCATTGCCGGTAACTGGACTCGGGCTTCGGGCATGCAGAACGGTTGGTTAGGGTTCCTCCAGATTGTGACCCCATATCCTTGAATTACTCAGCCATGATGTCTCCGTCGATTACATGCAATAATAAAAATATATTGAAGGTCGTCATTAGATACATGTTTCAATTATGAACTGAACAATCCAGGGTATATTCTCTATCTTTTTAGCAAACACTATATAGTAGTCAAAAATGTTTTCTGCTTGACGCTGATTTTAAAATGTAAACTGGCGACTTCTCCTGCGAGATCAGATCTTCCTTCCTTGCTCTTCTTCCGCGCCAGATATTAATAATTCGTATATGAAATTTGATGTAATTTACTTTACTTTTCGCATATGGTTGTAACTGTATTAATAATTTCTCTTCTCCAGCTTCAATCCCTTCTCTTCTTGTATAGAATCTCGTTCGATACTTCGTTCCGAAATTGACTTCTTTTTAGATTTTTTTAAGTGACTCTTGTTTTTTAGCTCGGGATAACAATACAATTTTTTTTTTTCACGGCCGCATGGATTCGTTAGGTCTGTCCGTCTCAAGATTTATTCACGTCCTACTCGACTTGACACATCTGCAGTTTTTCTCTCGACGTGTTCACGGCCGCATGGACTTCTCAAGTCCGATCATCACAACTGTATTCCGCGGCTTATTTGATTCTTTATGTCGGTGTATTTTCCTAGTAATATATTCTTTTTTTTCATACAATTTTCATCATTCCATCGCGATGCATGGCAACTGTCAGCGATATAACTGCCGTTCATGACGCAAACTGGGCAATGAAATGGTACACTACGAGGAAGACTGGAGTAACTGGGATACATAGAATAAATTATACGTGGTGTCTGAAAACTGAAAACGTAGAAAATTAAATCCCATTTGAAATTATTTACAAATATATTTTGATTTTATGCTTTTAGAGTTTCTTTGCGAAAGCTTGACGTATAAACTGTGTTCCCTACGCTACCAATGCGAGAGGCTGGTGTGACCGTTGCAACTCAAAGGAAGCATTAATGTTCAAAATCCTGCAATACAATATCGATCACTGTTACAGTATAATACTGTTTTCAGTATACTAAGCTAATTTGAGTTGTATGTCACCAGAAATACAGCTAATAAGTTAATGTTCATGTCTCAAAACTTGCCCGGCAGGTAAAGTCTTATCGGGCTCTCGAAGTGGCCGATAAATTACGCGCCGTGTAACGACGATTTATGCTGCCGATAGCGCTACTTGGGAGTGGTCGAACGGAAACTTCCTTTTTTCGCGGGGGGGGGGGGCAAGTTACGCGCTACTTTACCAGGAGGTGGTAGAACCGGCCCTAAGTCATGGTAACTTGGAGTGGTCAGGGCATATGTTTCATAATTCGACAGTAAATTTGGCGCCGGTGGTCTATTGTCTGCAAGCTAAATGAAGGAAGAAGTGTTAATACATGACGCTCGCACGACCTTCACGTACTTGCTCCAGAACAAGGGAATGAGGAAAGACAATGGGGGAGACCAACGGACCACATTTCGGAAGCCCCACATGAGGCTGCATTGTCATATGACATTAGTTTAAAGTCAGCGTAGGTGACGCGATGATTTGAACCAATGGAAAGGTAACACAATTTCAATATTGGCAAGACATGGCTAAGACGAGAGATGTGCTCTGAGCGAGCTTAGGCCAATGGCTGTGGAGGCGAATAAATAAAAGTGACCAGCGCGTGGGTTAGCTGTATATTCGGCAGGAGTTTTCAAAGTAGTCACGTAGTGAGAAGAAGTGTCTACTTACCGCGTGTGTGGAGTTAGAGAAGTCAGGTATTATAAGTCTGTTGTGACATTATAACACTAGCTCAATATGCTCAGACATTACTTAGTTATTCATCATTAGAAGCGAGCTAAGAATATTTTGCAGGAATGGGGAGCTTGTAAGAACAAAGTTGAGATAACTACTTAATCATTACTCACTAACATTTCTGGCTGGAAGTAAACTCTGATAAATTCGATATTTTAGTGTCTGCAAAATTTAGGTGGAAAGAACAATTCGATATGAACATTTAGTTGCGTGCCTATTTCAAGTTTATACCTGCTTGGAGTAAAGTATATTCTTATGGGACACGGACGCCTGATAGACAGTACAATTTCTAGTCCAGCATTGTGTACTGTGACCATATGTAGAGTTGTGGCATAATACGGGTGAAGTGCGGAATGAAAGGGCAAATTGACACAGTTACGGTAAATGTATAATTCCAAAAGATGAACTCTATGAAAGAGTGAAAGAACCTTTGACAGGTGGTACAGGGTCATGGGCAGGAGAACAGGGAGGAGGAAGTAGTTTCTGCAGTAGTGAGGAAAGACAGTGCTGGCCAGGAGGGGATAGGATCAAATGAGGTGGGTAGGGTAAAGGCTCTGGTCATGGGGTTTCCACTGTTAGATATGTGGGGAAAGTGTGTGGAGGAAAGGGAACCAGGGTAGAGTGGTTTTTCCTAGTTGCTTTACGTCGCATCGTTACAGATAGGTCTTATGGCGACAACGGGATAGGAAAGGCCTAGGAGTTTAAAGGAAACGACCGTGGCCTTAATTAAGGTCCATCCCCAGCATTTGCCTCGTGTGAAAATGGGAAACCACGGAAAATCATCTTCAGGGCTGCCGACAGTGGGATTCGAACCCACTACCTCCCGGATGCAATCTCACAACCACGTGCCCCTGACCGCACGGTAAACTCACCCGGTAGGGTAGAGTGTTATCCATGAATTAGTTTAATGCAGATGTTGAGGAATGTAGAAGAGAAGGAGGCAGGAAACGAGCAGCTGGTAGCGTTTCACGTTGGTACCAACAACGTAAGGCAAGCAGGTACAAGAACCAAGAACTAGTGATCAAGTGGACGCGTATTTCTTTGTATGGGAGCGAGTATGCGGGATACCGAAGAGCTTGGAACGCCACGGGCGTGGCTAGAATGTATTTCCCCCAGACAGAGCTAGGGGATCCCTGGATGGAAAGAAGGGGAAATTTACCCCCACCACTAGTCGTTGGTAAGTGGGAGAGGTACACTTTTTAGCAAAATAATCTGGGAACCATCTTTAAAACAGTATGACCCACTTCGTTTTCTACATTTAAGGAATTATCGATTTTAAAAATACTGCATCGTACAACGATTCGAAAGAGCCGTTAATGATTTGTGAATTTATTTAGAGTGTATGACTTCCTTTATGGGGATAATTTTCTGTTAAAAGAAGGAATAGATGATTACATAACAGTGAAAATTTACAGAGGCCATGTGTAAATATCTTAACGTCCACTTGGCAGGGGGAACTCCGTGAGCGACCCTAAATTTGAAGACAGTTATTTAGTCGTTACAGGGGATTCTACGATCAGATTTCGTCCGGGTGAGTCTTAACCATACTATAAGATCACTGGTCACCTGATTATCACACTATTCCACCTCAAATACACCGAGAATAAGATGTATAGGAAATTTGAGAGGGGGAAATCTCTCAGCTAATATAAGGTTCAGAAGCGTTACCCCGGAGCAGTCTGTGTTTATCTTGCGAGGGACAGATGTGTGTTGGTATAGGGCTCTAGGTTCCCTTGTTTTGGGAACTTTTAATACTAAGAATAGTCGAAATGACTTAATTCAAGTGGTGTATTTGTAGAACTAAGGTAAGGTAAGGTAAGGGTTATTCTGCCCCAAGGCAGGTCCGAACCTCCGCAGTGGTTTTCTTGAGCCGGAGTTTACGTGCGGTAGGGTGGCCAGCTCCTTTCCGCTCATCCATTCCCTTACCCCCACCAACAGCGCGTGGCAACTCATCCAACTCCTGACCACGCCCAATGTTGCTTAACTTCGGAGATCCGGTGTTTCAACACGGCTACGGCCGTTGGCTGTAGAACTAAAAAGGGGTATAATTAAGTGCGCAGTGGAATTATTTTGACGTGTTTTTGAACAATATCTTGAACTCATAGAATTAGTATTATTATTACCTCCGTCGCCCGAGACAAAGAAGGGAGACGGGTAATAGTATAAGCATCATCATAATGAGCAGTGATACAGGGATTAATTCGAATTCGTGCTATCAAGAAGCTGTATGACACCATTACAAACACCCTGTTTTAATATAATTTATTGCGGGACATTGAATCAAAGATTGGGTCGATTAGTGCGCGGTGACGCAGACGAACGGAACGGGTGTGCATCTGTGCCATAGTTACTGAGCATTTCCGGTGCCTAGAACTATGGAGTTTTGCAGCAGAATTTGCAACCAGCGGATGGAATCTAGAGCTATCAACATGAACATGAGTCAACACTAAAACCAGGATGGACACCCCGTAACTAACCGAGGTGTTATCGAGGGACAATAAGGCTGAGTCGTACCACTGTATTATGCATGACGTTAGTGGTACAGATAATTCATTTTATAATGTTGTAGCTGGTAATTGATAGGGATTCTTAGTTTTTTAAATTGGGGAATAAAGCTAGTATCCTTGGGGTTACTCTTCTGTGCAGTTTATTTGGATATAATGGTGAGTGTCATTAGTTCTTGGGATTGGTTGTGTAAGGGGCTGGTACTCAACCGGCTGACCTGTCACGAATGCCAAGTAATATTAGTGCAGATTACCCTGTGTGAAAGAAGAAATGTTGCAGCGAGTCACCCAGAGAGCCAAAGCGGCGACCTTCAATGCAATATATATATATATAGGTCACATTTTTATTGTGAACCACTATAACGTGTGTTTTCGATAACAGTAGGACCCTAGTTACACTGTGAGTGGTGTGGAGTTACAATTTTGCTTGTATCTAATTAACGTGTGAGTTTCTATCGTCATGAGGTAAGTGTAAAGTAAGGAATTTGTGACCATGTAAGTCACGTAGGCCCATCAGGTAGAGATTAGGCCCATTTTTAAAGGACTAATAATAATCATTATAGAAGCCGGTGTTTTGTTATTTAGATTTCTGTGCCTGCTGGGTTACTATCTGTTCAGCTGTGTGAAAGGGTGCGTGGAGAAAAGGAAATAATCTGCTGAAAAATGCGTTAGGCGACGATGTTAGAATGGATTTGAAGTCAGGACTCATGGTGTGAATTTTGGAAGTTAGATTGTGGGTGGGTACGTGTGAAGACTTTTTAGAATTGAGAAATAAGAAATGAATTACGAATCACCTCGCTAAATGAGTGTGTTAATGTATGAAGCGAATTAATGGTTTAAAGTGTTATTTAAAGGGACGATTGCTCTTCCCTTGATAGCGATAAGTTATGTCCCTTTGCCACGCCTACGGCCGAGAGGTTGAGCGAACGGGGCTTGCCTCTAGGTGTGTGCGCCTTTTGTATTTTTGTGCCTTCGACCCCACACCGTGAAATCGTTGTCGGTATTGTGACATGTGAAAGGTTTCTAGTATTTGTTCCTGCGTGGACAGCTAATTGATTACTTTCCTTAGCCGACTTAAATAAATGTCAGAAGTCAATGACCAGGTTCCTTTTTCTTAATTGTTTTCGTGCATCTAATATTATTAGTAGGGATTTCAAGACCTCTGCAAACGTCGATGATCCTGTGTTTGGCTTTGGGTGCGCAACTGACGGTCTCACTAATGTTGGGACTGGTGGTTGCTGTTCCGCTGTGTTGTGTATATATTTCTGTGTGTCTCGAGTGTTATATATTTAATTGTGTGTTGATGCCAGTCAGCGTCGACAGCGTCTACCAATGGTACGACGGGATCTTGTATATACGGGTGGGGGTTCGATTTGGACCCAAGGCATCTGAAGTTTGTGTTTGTTTATGTTATTTAAGGTTATTCCAGTGGGAAATTTGTTAATGTTAGATTAGGTGTCACTCAGATTTGCTTATATTTGAGTATTATGGGTTTGTCTGCCCAGTAAAATTGGGAGTAGCTTCAGTGAGTAATACTTAATATTCCGTGCGCGTAAAGTTATGAAATAGATTCTTCTTGAATGGTTATACCCTGTCTTATTCCCAAAACATGAACAATACTCAACGTATCCAAGTTTTAATTTAGGTGAAATTCGATTATGTATTCGTCTTGTATATTTGCGTCATTTTTCATCATCATCAGGAGTGTAATAAACCCCCTTGACTTTAAAATTTTAAATGTGGTTCTCATTCGATTGTAGTTATATGATACCCGTATTCTCCTACCATTTATGCCGCTAAGTTATTTATATTTGTGGTGCCCACTTGATTTATACCAGTTAACGGCCTTGTATGTTTATCGTCGGAGACTCCATGGGTAGCGGGCGGGTGCAGTATCAACATAGTTGGGGATGTGTGGGATCTGGTAAATGCAGCACGGGTGAAGTTAACTCTTGACAAATTGATATCTCACCTGATTGCACTTTTATCTGCTTGTAAATTATATCTTTAATTACAACACGGGCATAATTAATACTTGCATAGTCACACAGAGTAATCTCTGTTGGTTTGAAATCTAGCTCATTACGCTCATTAAGTCGATGACATTATTCATTGGCTCATTGCAATCTATGTACATCTAAGTGTATTAATTCGTTCCTTTACCGCTCCTTTAAATTTTTCACTTAAATTAATTCATTGCTGAAACGGTGACAATTTTCAAGCCCATTTATTTTATTTCTCCTATTACTGGCTTCATAAGGCCATAAACATCAATACGTTTTCATTGACATTGTAATTGATTTTATTCCTATTTTTTCGTTACTGCATTGACTTGCTCTTTCGACGCTTGGAAAACTACATTTTACTTATTCACAAAATTATCATAAAAATCTACAACACTGCTGTCTAGCAAACATCTCTATTTCCTAGAAATGCACTGGCCAATGCTGGGCAAACTCAACAACGACGCATTTGACCAACATGTCACCTCAGAAAATGACACATAAAATACACTGATAAGCATACAACGAAGTTCTGTCTTGATTATTGCAGGTTTTGAGACGGGTCACGTCGGAATTGTTGACGCCAATTTTACGTTTTAATCCTAAACAATTGTTAATAATTACGACTGATATCCAAGAAATCACTTTTGTTAATGAATCATTTAACACTGATAATGGCTTCTAGGTAAACGTTCAGCGTTATTCACGCAAGTTTATAAAATAGTAATCATGGCTGACGGTGGGCGAATGGAGACTGCCACTGGTTGAAGGCTAGTCCAATGAAATGTCGTTCCCATAATTCAATACAGGCAGAAGTTATGACCAACTTAGGCGATGAAAAGACCTAAGAGTGAGGCAATGTAAAAGAATAACCATATGAAACAAATAAGAGTAACAATATCTGGCTATCTTGAAGTATGGCAGTGACCTTTCATAGGGCAAATCTTCAGGCGATGCCAGAGTCGAATCGTGCCACCGCCAGCCACGATTATAAGAACATGTTGAAATAGTTGAGACGTTTCGATGCAGTAATTACGATTCTAAACACTACAAACCATACAAAGAAAGTATTTTTCTAGCACTAGCATACCAACCACATTCCCGACCCCCTTGTACTCTGCGACGACATGAAAAAACAACACGATTGAACTTCTCATTCACTAATAATTTAACGTCACGTCCACACCTTTCACATACTCTGCTATTTGAAATCAAATTGTGACGTACATACAATTGAACTAAATCATTAAAGTTGTTCTTGTAATTAGATGAAAAACTTGTAACATTAATTACGCATCCATCGCACGATGCCATGTCAATAGAATTAGATATGTTTTATGTATCAACAATGGACAGATGCACTGCTGCCTAGATGTGGAGGCGCTATGTACGAAGAAAGACGTAGTAGGCTTTGCTGCTGTCAATCGTATCATTTCCTGATCAGTAACCAACATAGAATGCCGTGGTGTAGTAATGTGAAAAGAAAGGTGATAGTGGTTCAGGGCTAAGTACCGTAACATGTGAAAATAAAGGTAATTGTGGTCCAGGGATAAGTACCCTAACATGTGAAAAGAAAGGTAATTGTGGTCCAGGGCTCAGTACCATAACCATCCAGACCAATTGTCTTATCCATGCCCTACCCTAACCAGTACAGACCAGGGGGCTTTGTTTGCCGTTCGCGACTTCAGATGGACTAGTTCTTAAGTACAGTGGTTGGCAGCTTTGTGATTCGTCATCGGTGAGTCAGCGAGTCGTCTGCGAGAAATAAACATAGGACAGTCATACCGCGCGTGGATATTGCCGATGCAAGTGGTAACCATGGTACTAATGTTGCGTGAGATGGACTGAACTTTTAATGGCTTCTACTATAATGAACATCGATGAAGTAAGCAGATGTGATAAACTAAGCTGAATGAATCATTACAGCATCACACAGAAAGTCTAATAGCAATATAAAATTCCACTAGATTTTACAAAGTGTAAGCATCACATTTCAGCTCGAATCACAAATCAATGCAAATATATTCCTACTACCTAACCGTACTCCTCCAACGCACATTGGACCAGGAATCATATCTAGCTGGACAAATGTTGTTTTTGTATGGAATGCTTTATGCTTGACATTTTATTGTTATGCGTGTACTGGTACTGTTATATATACTAGGCCTGTACTATAAATACTATATATAACATACAGGCTGTACCAAAACTCGACGGCAAAAATTTAGGAATGGGCTCCTCACACAGAGAGAAGAAGGAAAGGTTATGACAACATGGGTCCGGAAACGTATACTTACAGATTTATTCAAACTTTTGTATGTTTACACCGTACGTCTGTAACGGCATCTGAAACACTTTGAGCGTGTATCAGGGGAAATGTTCAAAGTGGCGACCTTCAACTTGAATACAAGCCTCCGCACGTCGTGGCATGGAGTTATGCACGCGATCAAAAATGCCTGGTGTAGTGCGTACTGCCTGAGAAGTGATCACAATGCGCTCACATAAAGTTGCTTCATCAAGAACAAGAGTCGCGTACACGAAAGACTAAAGGTGTCCCCACAGGTAAAAGTCCAGGGGGTTCAAGTCAGGAGAACGTGATGGTGGCCAATCATTCGGTCATACTCTACCTATGCAGCGCTCAGGAAAATGGGTGTTCGGGTACTTGCGGGCATCAGACTGAAATGTGCGGGAGCACCATTGTGCATGAAAAACATTTGTCGACGGGATTCAAGTGGCACGTTTTCCAAGTAATCAGGCAATGCAGTACGCAAGAAATTCCTGTAGTTCTGTCCAGTAAGCCTATGCGGAAGAACGTAGGGTCCAAACAAGGAATCACTAACAATGCCTGCCCAGATGTTAATGGCGAACCTATGTTGATGAGACGATTGGATGATTGCATGAGGACATGTAAATTAGTACTAAAATTAATTTGTGTCACAAAGTTTGAATACATGTCTAAGTATACGTTTCCGGACCCATGTTGTCATAACTTTTTTTCCTTCTCTCTATGCGAGGAATCCATTCCTAAATTTTTGCCGTCGAGTTTTGGTACACGCTGTATAGTATACATTCTAAATACTCCTTTGATTCGAAAATAGACTCAGTTTTACAGTATAGTAACACAATATGTCTTTGTCTTTACTCACTGCTCCTAGAAATCATCCCCTTCGTCATCATCGGCACTCTCGTTGTCGTCATACTCTTCTTCTTCTTCGTCCGGAGCACGCAAGGTTTGAGTTCTGCCGAAAATTGTCGCTTCCCGTAGCAACTGTCGTTCTTCAAATGGAAAAGGCGCGTTCTTCTTATGCAAGAAAGGAGAAGCACTTGTTATTACCGGCTCAGTACTGAGCAAAAGCCTGTTAAACACATCTTGAATATTGTATTCTCGAGACGATTTTCTTGTATGACCCTCCCTGTATCGCCTAATGTGCTTCTGTTGATGGAAGTGTAATGGACTTGTATAACTTGGAAACAATTCTCTAAGCTAACCCATGGGTAAATAAAGAAAATACCGAGCTCGATGGCCATGATTTATTATTATTATTATTATTATTATTATTATTATTATTATTATTATTATTATTATTATTATTATTATTATTATTATTATTTGTGAGGTTTGGCAATGAAGCTGTTTACATCTATTATTATTATTATTATTATTATTATTATTATTATTATTATTATTATTATTTACGTAGTTAAATACGGAAGATCGCATTATTTATGAGGTTAAGTTATGAAACATCTGCTGTATATATACTAATATGAGTTGTTGTAATGAGACTTGTATGGAAGTCGTGAACTCGTGTTGTGACATGCTAATGGAGCAGTCTCATTATTATTATTCTTAGTAGATTGTGTTGATTCAGTGAGAGTGATATGAGTACAAGTCGTTAATCGAATATGTGAATTTGTTACGTTGGCAGTTGGATGATACGCAAGTGTTGCAGTCTCCGGTCTCCTTCTTATACTTCGTAGTAGTGTTTTTTATGATGGCAGTTTATTAGTTTGTGTGCAGAATATGTGTAAATAACTTGTAAATAAAGCAGTGTACACAACTGACAGCATTTCGTGTGTGCGTCTTTGTGGTTACATCATTGGCGACCGTGAAAAGGATTGAAGAATAATTTTCGGTGGTGATCCAAGTGTAAGTGTATCAGAACAAAATGCAAGTGATACTGGAATATACATCATCCAGTACGCCAGCAGAACGCTATCCCCCACCGAACAACGCTACTGCACTGCCGATAAGGAAGCCTTAGCCGTGGTGTGGGGCATGGGCAAATTCAGAGGCTACTTGGAGGGAAGGATATTCCAGCTCTACAGCAATAACGCAGCTCTCAAATGGTTGAACTCGATCTCTGGCTCAACATCTAAACTGATGCGATGGGCTCTGTTAATCGCAGAATTAGATTTCGATGTGTGTCTTGTCCCAGGATCGACGAACATATGAGCAGACATTTTATCCAGGCAACCGGCGATGGAACCTGAAGTTAGGAGCACTATTGTCGAGAGGGAGTTTCCACAAAATCACCAGAGTAAACCCAATGAACCTCTCCCTATGATCATCAAGAAGGAATTTGATCTGGCAATAATCAAGCAATGGCAAGAACAAGACAAGCCCTGTAGGACCATGGTGCAGTGAATTAGGAGACAGAACACAGATAGTCGACTTGTCCTGAGGGAATTTAAGATGTGCTACAAGAACTTCCGTGTTGACGGAGGACTCTTGATGTACATATCGCACCTCTCCGACACGCCTACAGTAATGATGGTTCCTAGACAGCACACGACGGACATCCTCGAGAAGTTACACGACAGCACTGACGTCGGACATACAGGAGGTGAAGAGACATATCAGTTTATCCGATGAAGGTTCTTCTGGGTCAACATGCGGAAAGACTTCCTGGACTATGTGAAAGTGTGCTACATCTGCACCTGTGCCTGCACCAAGTCGAGCAACAGGAAGGCAGATTCCAGTCAGAGAGGAAGACGGTCATAACCCTGGACTTGATGGGTCTTTACCCTAGAACACCACGGGGTAAAGTAGGACTCCTAGTAATCACTGACCTCTTCACAAGATGGATCGAGGCTTTTCCGATATCAGGAGCCACGATGGGACGTATTACCAGTCTTCTGCAAGAAGAGGTATTCAGCCGTTACGGTTATCCACGGTGCATTCTGTTAGACAACGGGAGTCAATTCATTTCGAGAAAGTGGCAGCAAACGATGACTGAATGGGGTATGGAGCACTGGACCCCCCGTATCTATAACCCAAGGGCCAATCCAACGGTACGACGGAACCAGGAGCTAAAATATGCTACGGGTCCACCTAATAGACAAGGAACATCGACTGTGGGACCGTCACATACCGCAGTCACTCTTTACCCTGCGACGATGGATCAACCGTGTCACTCCCCAGCGGAGCTGTTCCTTGGTCGACAGTTATACGGCACTGGGGCTCGGGAGATTCGTCCACCAGCCTCTTCTGGTCAAGATGATGCAGCAGTTTCTCTAGCAAACTGGCAGCATAAGCAATAGCAGGATATCAAGGAAAAGCAAGCTTTGGCCGAGAAGAGATCGCTTACACAGGGCAAGGCTCAAGATGTCGAAGAGACTCAGATCTTCCTACCAGGCCAGCCAGTGCTGCGACGTAACCACCCAGCCAGTAATAAGATTGGAGGATTTCACGCAGGTCTCGCACCTTAGTGGGTTGGTCCCGCCGAGGTGGATAAGCAGCTGAGACATGGGGTCTACTTACTGAAGGCCAACCCTCCTATCAAGGTCCACGTATCGGAGTTGCTGCGAGTCACCCAACCGCTGCGTATACAGAGTAAGCCTGGACGAGAGGCTACTAATGACATCGCACAATCTGGTCAGGAGGAGGAGAACGCATCGACTACAACGGAGGAAGAGGCTGGCAGCGTGGCGACACCGACCCCCGACACGGCACGATCCGGTCAAGAGGAGGAGAGCACATCCAGCGACGTCGAGGAAGAGAGAAGATATAAAGATAATCTACGACCTAGGCAAAGTCGACGATTGTGATAGACTGTTGAAATTGTGGCAAAGTCGACGAGTGTGATAGACTGATGAAATTGTTTCAAGTTATAGGGTGGATATTGATGCAAGTGTAATGGACAAGTATAACTTGGAAACAATGCTCTAACCCATGGGTAAATTATGAAAATATCGAGTTCGATGGGAACGATTCATTATTATTATTATTATTATTATTATTATTATTATTATTAGTGTTATGACTTGTGAGGTGTGGCTATGAAGTTGTTTACAACAATTCTTCTTCTTCTTCTTCTTATTATTATTATTTACGTACTTATGTACGGACGATCACATTATTTGTGAGGTTATATCATGAAACATCCGGTGTGTGTATACTAATATGTTGTTGTAATGAGACTTGTATGGAAGTCGTGAACTCGTGTTGTGGCATTCTAATGGAGCAGTCTTCTTCTTATTCTTCGTAGTAGATGGAGTTGATTAGAGAGAGTGCAAATCGTTAATCGAATATGTGAATTTGTTATGTTGGCAGTTGGGTGACATGCAAGTGTTGTAGCCTCCAGTCCTCTTCTTATACTTCTTAGTAGTGTTTTGTTTATAATGGCAGTTTATTAGTTTGTGTGTAGAATATGTGTAAATAACTTGTAATTAAAACAGTGTACACAACTGACAGCATTTCGTGTGTGCGACTTTGTGATTACATCAATGTCTTGCCTCCTGCGCTTCTTCACTCAGCATACCTACTGGCAGGATCTTCGATTCAATTATACTTCCTCCGTGTTTTAGAATCTTGTGCACGGTAGATGGAAGGGAATACCACGGATATAACTCAAGATACAGACGTGTCGTTTCTGCAGTAATGTTACCAAATTTATCAACATCAACAGGAAGTCCAGTTGATATGGCACGCAGAATCACAGCAAATCTCTTGATTATTTCTTCACTGATTCCGGTATCTCTAGCTGATTTGTCTGGGTCACGAAAGAATTTTCGAGCAGTATTCCCGTCATTGGAATTTCCTACTCCTCCACATCTAGGCTGATCAACTATTTCAGAGTGAAATCGTACTACTATCTGCTGCTTCCTCATAGCAACTTTGACCTTGTCTTCGGTTTTTCTAATCTGCCATGCTTTTACATCAAGTCAGTAAGCAATATGCAGAAGACATTGAAAAATCTAAAGTATGCATGCAGGGGTTAAAGACCAAATGCAAAATGGCTGACATCTCTTTTTGATCTTAACTGAATATCGCTCATGGTTTTAGGTGTAGCTCCACTTACATAACATTCTTATGTTGGCTTGCAAGCTTTACCATCATAGTCAGGGCAAAGTCAGTAATTACATTAAAATTCACGCCTTCAGCAACAATTTTAGTGTGAATCAACGATTGAAATTTGTTCCTCAATACAACGAACTTCTTTCTTACACATGTTTGATGTCTCATTTTCTACAGGATCTTGATTGGATAACAAAATCTTGGAGAGGAAGGACGAGGATTTTGCCATAGAACCCTATTACTTTTGTCCCCATTTGAAACGGAGCGTAACTGCCAAGGCACCAAAGAAATAACTGATATATCTTAGTCACTTAACTCTGTATTTTCCGACTGGAATTTTTGTTTGTAAACCTTTGATTACTACTACCGTCACAGCCCCACTTGAACACTGCTTTTACCGTATCATTTTCTTTAATACATTATTTTATAACATCAGCTTGCACACTTACAAGTCGATGAATGGTGTGGTGTACAATAGCCTGCAATGTTACTTCAGCAGAGATCTCGGTCACCTTGAGAGCTGCCTTTGGAGGGTAGCACTTCAGTTTCGTTTCTTCCACAAAATCATAGGTTGGATAAATGTCACTGTTCCTTGCTTTTGCCCGAACTCGTATGTTGACATACTGTTTCTCTGAAAACTCATTATCTATCAAAAACCCTAAAAGCTTCTTCTGCACTATAATGCATGGAGGGCGCTGATGGTGATCTGAAAGCTCTATTATACCTTATAGCCCTTTGTGGTGATGATTTCTCAATAACCTTAAGAATCCCTGCAGCATCCCTTTTACCAGTGGACCTGAGTGATACCTCTGCAGGCAATACAAGTTCTTCATGAGATATCTCTTCTACTAAACGATAGATACGTCTGCGTATTGTTTTATCTCCACTTTCAGTAAACAGCTTCCTTGGTCTTTCCATTCTTGAAGGACCAGGTTTCTGCGCTGCAAGTCCCTCAGCTTTATTAAATAATTGCATTTCTCCATCTAGCAATGCACTGCATTTGGTAAGAAAACGATCTTTCTTTCTGCCGCACTATTGCCGCACCTAAAACTTTAAATAGTCCTTAAAATGTCCTTAGAAATGTTATCATGGTCATAACGCTGCACTACAAAATCATATAATGCTTCAATAGAAGCCCTAATATACAATAGCTGGTCGAATATTTACATTCTGTAAACAATATTATATTTATCAAAAAGGCGTAAATACGCACAGAATTTTAAGGATAATAATTTAAGAACACACTACAGGCTATATGTTGTGGTCTTGAATTTTTACAATTTTTCTTTATAAGTCTACGGGAATTTAATGAATTTGAAAGTGATCATTACTTTTTCACTGCTCACAATTCACTCTGTGTAACACAACGAATATAATTCCGATAGTTATTATAGACATTAAAATGTACGTGATTACCCATTGTGACAACCTAATACCAAGATTAAGCTAATGAGTTTCTTCTTCACAGTGTTATCACAAAGAGAGTTCCTTGTCAACTAACGCATCAAGAGGCGCGCTATCCGAAGCGGCTGCTGCGTCGCAACTTCTGTGTTTATTTATCTTGATTTATGACAGTGAGAGTAAAAAGAACTCAGGTTAGTGTAGTTCAGACAGTGGTAAACGAAATGCATAGGGTAAAATATATTTTCAATTAATTTCCCAAGACGACTTTTGTCCAAATAGATATGATTCCTGGCCCACTGTGCAATGGCGCGTAACACTATCAATACACAAAAAATATGAGCATAAATCAATCAAGTGGTTACACATGCAGGGTGTATCATAATTAATAGCGCAAATTGAAACAGCTGTATGTACACGATACTAGAAGAAAAAAGTCTTAGTGAGCGTGAGCTCACATGGTTGATCACCTTATTGAGCCTTAAGCTACACTTTATAAAACAAACTCAATGGACAGAATTCCCTTCGGTTTCTGCGGCGTTATCATCCATGATTGCCTGCATCCAGATGCAAGGACGAGACTTTACACACTTCCTTTAACTAAGAGTAAGTGCACTGTACAGTCATTGTAACATGTAACTGTAACATACTGAGTAAGACTGCTCTCTTGTCATTAAAGAAAACAACTGCACTTCTATCAATGTATCTAATAACTGTTCTTAATTTTGTATTGGAACCTTTTCCTAACTAGGATAACGTTTACACACAATCAAGTCAGTGGTTTCGCGAACAGCTGGTTTGCGAACCAATGTTTACTAAGCCCTTTTTCTTCTAGAATCATGTACATATAGCTGTTTCAATTTGCGCTAATAATTATGATAGGGCGAGTTGGCCGTGCGGTAATGAGCGCGCAGCTGTAAGCTCACATCCGGGAGACAGTGGGTTCGAACCCCACTGTCGGCAGCCCTGAAGATGGTTTTTCCGTTGTTTCCATTTTCACACCAGGTAAATGTCCGACTCGTTGGCTGAACGGTCAGCGTACTGGCCTTCGGTTCAGAGGGTCCCGGGTTCGATTCCAGGCCGGGTCGGGGATTTTAACCTTAATTGGTTAATTCCAATGGCATGGGGGCTGGGTGTACGTGCTGTCTTCATCATCATTTCATCCTCATCACGACGCGCAGGTCACTTACGGGTGTCAAATCGAAAGACCTGCACCTGGCGAGCCGAATTTGTCTTCGGACACTCCCGGCACTAAAAGCCATACGCCATTTCATTTCACCAGGTAAATGCTGGGGCTGTACCTTAATTAAGGCTAGGGCCGCTTCCTTCCCATTCCTAGGCCTTTCCTGTCCCATCATCGCCATAAGACCTATCTGTGTCGGCGCGACGTAAAACAAATAACAAAAAATAATTATGATACAGGTATAACAATAACATTATTATTACTGTTCACTTTAACACCGTTTAAATTCCAAACATTATTATTATTATTATTATTATTATTATTATTATTATTATTATTATTATTATTATTACTATTATTTATAATTACGATCGCCATGCCTCATTATACAGTAACATTAAACAACATAAGACAATGCTTCGTGGTCTCTCCAGAACATGTCGACTGATTCAATTATATAACTCGCAAGTATTATCACAATTCTCGTATCTTGAGTTGTTATCGACACATATCTGATTATTACCACATGTAAAATTATTATTATTATTATTATTATTATTATTATTATTATTATTATTATTATTATTATTATTATTATTATTATTATTATTATTATTATTATTATTATTATTTAATTATTATTATTATTATCTCGACAATCACAAACGGAAATGAGTTTAACTGAAGACTCATCTGATAGGACACACAAATCCTAGATAAATCAATCAGCCACATGCCTCAAACATTTAAGAGAAATTTGAAATAGAGATGATAATGTCCTACTGTACCGTACTAAATACTCAAATAAAAAAACTACTACGATAGGAAAGATGCGCGAACAGTTTGCACAAATTTAATGAATAAAATGTAGTTTCTACTCATGGTAGATATCTCCCACTTATCTCGAGGCCTCCGCTCCTCCACAGGGTTTCATCTGCGAGTTTGGACATATCGTTTCACTTAGCCTCGTCTTTCCACGTCAAAAGCATTGATGAGTTTATAAACTCAGGCACAAATTCTTTTCTGGAGACACACGACGACTCCTTGGTTTCACACGTGGTTTGAAGCGATGTTAACACCTGAAACCGACACATAAATTAGTGCCTCTCCCAGACATGCGATTTCCTATTTAGCTTGTAGAATAGAGTCTTAACTTTAATCCTACGAAATCAGTATAGCAAGTGAGAGTATGATTGTAATGCAGTCTTCCGTCGGGATCGGAAGTAAACTCTGACTGGTTGTTCACTACGTCACGTAGAACATTCCCGAGACATGACTATTCAATTGTCAAAACCAACACATTTATCATTTTAATACACGCACGCGAATATAATCATATTCCTGATTCTTTCGACTGTTAGCTCTCCTTCTTTTAATGTATTCCTAGCGGATAGAAACTAGGTTACCAGGTACCACGTAACTTTGAGTCGGCCGGCGGATTCCAAAGCTCTATGTACGGTAGATACGCGCGCAGGTTGATTGAAGTATCACCTCGTCGCTTGTATCGGGGACAATATATTGTACCCGAAATGCTGGTATAGCAATTATAATTTTAAATTTACGAAGTATTTCAGCACGTGACCACACGTCAGTTGCCCACTCAGGACGACGAGGAATTTACGACATACGCCTCGCTGCTTCCAGCCAAGGTTGGAACACATCACCTGGGATCAGCTGATATTCTATTTTATATATCCACTTGTAATAGAAATTCGAGGAAGTAGACAACAGCAATGTGTGTGCCCCTGAAAGTTTATAAGATCTCCAAATTTGATGACAATAGGAACATCATTATATAGGCCTATGTTATTAAACTATTAAGAAACGTATGGCATCGGCATGACTTATCCCGCTGGCTGCAGTTTCCAGCTATATAAGCTGGCTCCAAATCACACACATTGGTCGGTACATGCAGAGTGAGTCTGGGCCCGTAAGTGGCCACGGCTGGTCCATGGTCCAACAGCTCTGCACTCTGACCGGCCCACCGAGCAGAGGAGGGGTGGCCACAGCTCCACCGTGGCTCTACGCCTCTGTATTCTGGAGACGGGACAGGGATGGACCTCATGGCTGGCCCCAGCCGTCGGCTGTACTGATAATGGTTTTCCGTGGTTTCCCATTCTCCTGCACTAAGGCGAATGCCGGAAAAATTCATAGTATAGGCCACGGCCGCCAACCCCCTCATCTACTCCGAGCATTTCCTTCACCGTCACAAATCTCCCGGCCTGAGACACGGCGTAACCGTCTAAGAGGCCTGCCTCCACATTCAGGGGAGGAATGAAAATATTTTAGTAGTAGTAGTAGTAATGTCACACACTTTATCCCGTCTACTATCCGCAGCTATACGATGCTGCTTTCATGTCTTAAGACATAATTATTTTCTACGTTACAATGTACTACAGACTTAGTTATTTCTTCATTGAAAATAGTACTTTAACTACTTTCTTCTGCGTGAAACAGAACTAGTGACTTAGTTATTCTCTGCATTGAAAATAGTGCTTTAACTATCGGCAACATAGTACGAGTAAACACCTAGAGGGAACGGTACGATGTCGGACGGCGAATTTCGATTTGATTTTTACATATTCGTGAAAGTCTTTTTAAGCTGAAATGTGTAGTGGAGGCCTAATTTTTCTCTGGTTCATTTTTAGGGGGCATTTGGGAGCTCCAAGTTGGCGGTGCGCGCCCTGAATTGTACGTGCAAGCACAGAAATGGTGTCCCGACGTAAACAATCAGCACTGCCCCACTCCAGTACTGAAAGGAGGTGATGGAGTGAAGGGGTAGTGTCGAAGGCTACTCCAGTACCGAAAAAGAGGGGAGGGAGCGAACGGGTAGTGCTGAAGACACCGTGCGTGTATTGCTATACATCCACCACTGTGCCCATTTCAATCACAAACGTCTTGTAGCGGGTTGTCTACCTGCAGCAATGCCTTAAGCGTGGAGGTGGGGGTAAGCCATGCTTTGTTTATACCGGGACACCATTTCTGTGCTTGCGTGTACAATACATGTCAGCACACGTCAGCGCTCACAGCTCGCGGCAGTCCTCCCTCGCCTTCACTCTCCATTCGTTCGGTTCTCCACTATCCCGCACCACATACGGCTGCCTACAGTTGTGTACACGGGATGGCGGGTTAAGACTGGCGTTAGTTGGGATATTTTATTTACAGAGATGAATTCATTATGGAATAAATAAACAATAAACATGGTTTACAAATCACTACTTACCATACAAATAGTAGTAGTAGTATTAGTAGTAGTATCTTTATTTTCTCCAGATGTAATGTTTTTCAACCATAACCTCTACGGAGAAAACAGAAAGAACAAAACCAAATGAAGACAATCAAAACTAAAAAATATAAAACATTATGAAGTTACAAATAAAACTTATTAAACAAAACTTTTCGGCGTAACGGCAAACACAAAAAAAACCAACAAAACAAACAAAACAAACAAAACAAAGAACAATAGCCTGCCTCTCAAATCCTGGTTGAATCATCAAGTCTTTATCTTCGTCTTTCATTCTACAATCGCCAGCCCGACCTAGAACACTGCAACACCTCATCCTTGAATCATATTTCATTGTTTCTCGACAAAGCTGCATGCTCCAAGCCGCGACCTATCTCACCGTAATAAGACCTTGCTGATCCACCCATTTTCTCTCCCATAACCTGCTGAGCTTCGTGCCTTCATTCTTAATTTCTTATTACTTAATACCTAGAAACCCAATATCGACAACACAAGACATTTAATCATACAGAACCACTATTCCAAATTCCTACATACATTATCCTACCTATTTAATTTCATGTCCAATTGTCTCATTAGCATTCTCACACGACCACTTCTTTTAATTTCTTTACACATAATACTTTCATTGCACTTGAATACCAATTTAAATTCCCTACCCTATTCCATTCTTTTATCAGGCACCCAGTAATTTTCTGATCATTACTCTGTTTTAATAGTTCTTGCTGACTTACACTCAATATTTTCACTCTCACTTTTCTGTTTCTTTACATCTTCCTAGCAAATGCAGGTCTTCATTCACTTCTCCACACAATACACATAATCTTTATTTTTACCTTTATTTCTAATCCACCCCTTATTTTTATACAAGCCCAACATTCTACCATAGTAAACCTCCTCTCACAGCTCTATCCACATCACCAATACTTATCCTTGATACTGTACTTATCCTATTATATATACTTAGAGACGCTCTCTTCCTACATTCCTCCATCTGTCGTTGCAGTTGGATATCCCTTAACCTCATTAAAGTCATTCTCCTACTTCTACTTGACGCAATTGCGATAAACAGATATAACTTGAAAACAATATTCTCTCACCCATGGGTAAATAATACAAGCATGGAGCTCGAATTATTATTATTATTATTATTATTATTATTATTATTATTATTATTATTATTATTATTATTATTATTGTTACCGTATTTTTGTGGTAGGTAGAGGTGAAAGAAGGTGCGGGGGTGAACGGGTCTCAAACTACGAAATTAAAGTTAATGTAAAATTTAACAAGGTTATATTTTCTTTTCAAAATGCAGAAATAACAAAAATGGCAGGTACAGAGTAGCAAGGCAACAAAAGTACAATTACAGTATTTACAGGATTTGGGCTTCGAGCCCCGAACTCACAATTCTTGGGCAACTAGCCCAACTTTACCCCAAAACAAGATTTAACAGAGGGGCAGAAAACCCCATTCATGCCCAGGAGCACTTGCTCTAAATTACACAGAAAAGCCTCCTCGAGGCATACAACACTCAATTTTCGAGAAAGAGCCACTCGCTCTCAACTTTAAGCCTATCAAAGGCCACACCAAACTCCACCTTCAAGTTGTCCTCTAAGGACATAGACACGGGGGTAAAATACCCAACCTACTGAGGTCTATTAAGTGAGAAAAAGGTTAATTACATGACCTCTAAAATAACAATTTGAGAGGAGGCGATCTGCACTCCTAATACATTTTGTTTAAAACCTAATCTGGCTCTAGGCCGCTAATGCAAGGGCTAATCCCATACTACAGAGGTGACTTTAGAAAAGAACAATTTACATTACATTAAGGAAGAATCGGTTGTGAGAAATAAGTTCACCTCAAAACAATATGAGTGGGAGCTCTAGAGGGTTAAGCACTCTCTATCCCAATATGTAACTTTAAAAGAGAATAGATGCTAAGACTCGTTACATTTTAGGGAAAAGTTACATGGTGGAAACGCTTCGGACCCGCCCCGAGAGTTAAACTGCTGAGCTAGCAAGAAAAGAAGTTATTAAACGGCCATTACCTGGTTGCTGAACTACTGCCCGAAGAAAGAGGCGCTTCCCGCCCCCTGCTATGTACTTTACACACTGAAAGATGGTACAGAAGTGGCGCAGAGACCCGAAAATCAGCAGTTTATATACTCTCGTGGAAAGTTCGAGACGTTTCGGAAATGAGAACACCCGCCCACAAAAACTTTATTGGCTAGGGTTAAGCAACATATCCCCTTTGGAGAAGATATACCTGATTGGTTATAAATTAATTACGGAAATTCGGGATTGGCTAAATTCAAAACAAGGGGAAAGAAAGGGTTATACAGCCAACTTAAACAATAACAGAAAGAAATTTAACAAGAAACAAACTTTTGAAATAAAAATTTCTCCAAAAAACAGTTCTTTCAGTTCGCACTAGGGTGCACCATTGTAGTTCTTCAGTAGTGTCCTCTAGAAGAGAAAGTTCACATTTCTTACTACCGGAAAAACAAAAAAAACGTCGAAAACGACCCAGTTCAGAAACTATAAGATTTCCAAGTAGTGACATCTTCTGAGAAACTTGAAAATTAACACCTTAAATAAAGTTCAGACTTCCTCCAGTAGGGGAGTTTCAACTGGCGCAAAATTTGAATTAGCGGCGTGGAGGTGTACCGCCCGGTACAATTATTATTATTATTATTATTATTATTATTATTATTATTATTATTATTATTATTATTATTATTATTATTATTATTATTATTATATACACACGATATGATCGCGCTGTTTGTGAGGATATGCCATGAAACATGAGCTGTACATAAATATTCATATGAGTTCAGTTAATGTAAATACCTGTAAATTAATATTATATAACTTATTCTTACCTGTATATATAATTTGTAATCCATAATTGTGAAACAAATTGTAACTTCCAGAATGGTATAGGTATACGAGAACAATGAAGAATATGCTGTTATAATCTCTGTATTGGGCACCCTGGAATTTTCAAGAAGATATTTTTTTACGTATCTTTCTAGAAGCCTGGTCAGGCACATATATACGGAGATGGTCTTGATTGCTTGGAGAGTTATTGGTTGACGAGTTATTGTTCAGTAGAGTTATTGTGTAGCAAGAATATTTATTTCGTGTGACATGCAATAGTTTCAGTCTCCATATTGAAGTGACAGTCAGATGTTTTCTGAATGATGGCTTGTGATGTAAGTGCTTTGTTTGTGACAGCAGTGATTAAGGTTATGCGCGTGTTAAATTTAAATAGATGTGAATAAAATAATATTGTACCAACTCGTGTGCGTCTTTGTGGATAGGTTAACTGGCGACCGTGGGACAAGACGTAAAAATTTACGAGTGAATACGAGTGTAGTAGATTAAAATGCAAGTCATGATAGAGAATATATCACTGAAACAGCTCAAAGACGAACTTATCAAGAGGAATCTCCCGATAAACGATAAGAAGAAATCGCTACAGGCGCGTCTACGGGAAGATCTCGTGGAAACAGAAGAAGATCCCGAAAAGTTTTCATCGAAGTCGATGAAGATTCCGAGCCAGAAGAAGAGGTAAATATCCCTAGAATGTGTTTTAACTTAATTACCATGATGCAGGCACTAAACGACAAATATTCAGACAAACTTTGAGACAAAATTTCAGACGTAAATGACTAACTTCCAGACGAAATTTCTCAAGCTCACTCAGTTTTAACCGGACAGATAGCACACGTGTACACACAGGTTTACAATATAGAACAGGGCCTAGAATCGAAAATTTCAACCATACGTGACAAAATTTCATCGCAAATTAGCAAAGTCACCGATCGATTAACGCAGCAGATTTCGGACATACGGTCAAAACTGGGACAGCTTAACCAGATCGATAGTAGAGTAAGCCAGTTGGAACGGGATATCTTGGACCTCAAGGAGGGGGTGGAAATCCAGGTTTCTGGCATAAAACAGCAGGTTGAGGGGAGGATTTCTAACATCGAGGGAAATTTTGGAAGCCGTATATCTGCCGTCGAGGGAAATCTTGGGAGCCGTATTTCTGTTGTTGAAGGAAGGATGGAAAACCGGATTTCGACCATCAAGGGAGATGTGCAGAATATGAGGGAAAGCATCCTTCACGCAGTAGAAAATAGATTGACTCAAACAGGACGTACTGCCACAACTCTACCACCCTCGAAACTAACCGGTGGTTATATAGAGCCTTCCGGAATTCCAAGGGCGATTGGAGGAGAACCCGACTAGCTTCGTCGAAGGATCGGTCAACCTATGGGGAAGGACTAATTTACCTGACGACATCTTCGTGCAACTTATCACACCGCGATTAAATCGGCAAGTTGCTACTTGGTGGAACAACTTGAAGGGTTTAAATCTAAAGTGGACGGAATTCAAGAGGGAATTCCTCGCTAGGTTTAATTCCGAAGGGGTGAAGAGCTCCTTAAAAAGGAAGCTACTGACTGAGGCACAATCCACTGGTATGAGAGTTAGCGCCTTCGTCCTACAGAAGTACCAATGCTTCCAGCGTCTGCACTCGGAAAGAAGCGAAAAGGAGATCTTACCAGATATCACAGAGCTACTCCACGATAAGATTCGACCCCTAGTGAAAGTATCACAACCCAGATACTTTTATAATCTACGCAGAATCATCGCCCAGCTAGAGGAGGGAAACAAGAGCAAAGGTACGGAAAAACCCAGTGCAGTTAGGAAGGGCTTCCAATGTGGAAGAGCGGGACACCTGAAGAAAAATTGCCCCACCCTGACTTCGGAGAAACTAGGTCTGGTTCATTTTGGATTAAGAGGGGAATGGGGCCGAGAACAGGAAGGTGCTTCAAGACCTGACAGACGAGCAACCCTGATCATGTAGGAGAGGGAATGGTCAGATAGTTAGTAGAGTAGGCCAACCTCGCCCAGATATCACCTTAAGGATTGGCAACGAGAATTTTTCAACCATACTCGACAGCCAAGCAAGCCATTCATTTGTCAACAGGACTGTTGCCAGATTACTACTGTCTCACCACATCGGAAGGGTAGTGGGAGCAGCGGACGGAATAACCTATTCCATCCAAGGACAGGCTAACCTAACCGGTAAATGCATGAATATGCCTATTTGAATTGATGTTGCAGTGATTCAGAACCTGATACCTGACATCATATTAGGTCATGACTTTCTAGTGGAAAACAAGGTGATCCTAGACTATGCAGCTCATGAAGTCTTTTTGGAAAAGACAGACGTCTGAGGGTCGCCTGGCATGATGGAAATCTTCAGACTCACAAGGATACGGAAGTTGACGTAAATCTAGTACATATCCAGTTAACACATCTTAGACCAAGTGAAGAAGGGGAGCTGAGACACACTTTAAAGGACTTTCCGGAAGTCATCACCAATAAAATAGGACGGACTACCACGGTAACATACACCATTGAATGCAGCGCTTCCTCACCCATCAAGCAACGTTCATATTCAGTCAACCCTGATAAGTGCAACTTTGTCATCCAGAAGATTAAAGAGATGTAAGGGCAAGGTCTCATCGAACCGTCTACATCCTGTTGGGCTTCACCTATCGGCCTACCGAAGAAGAAGAAGAATAAGAAGAAGAAGAATGGGGAGCATCGACTGTGTGTACACCCTCGCAAGTTGAACGAGAAGACCGTTTGTGGTGCCTACCCCATGCCTGACCTGAAAGAATCGCTGAAACAACTGGGTCTGCTCCGGATACTGGCAAGTTGAGGTTGAGGAAATATCTAGACCACTGACCGTCTTCATGACACCAAGAGGATTGTGCCAGTTTGCAGTAATGCCCTTTGGATTGAAGAATTCTCCTGCCACCTTCATGCGACTAAGAAAGTTAGAGATTTTGTCAAGTGTATCTGGACGATATTTTAATTCACAGCAAGAATTTTCAAGAACTCCTTGTACATCTGAGAAAAGTGCTAGAAAGACTGACGATTCATGGACTGACTTGCCAACTGGAGAAGTGCCACTTCGCCCAGTCCGGCATAAAATATCTCGGCCATATCCTAACCACTGAAGGCTTAGAAAAGCAAAGGGAGAAGAATCAAGCTATTGAAGAAGCTGAACGCCCGCGGACCAGGCCACATGTACGCCAGTTCCTTGTCTTGTGTGGATGGTATAGCAGCTTTGTGCCACAATTTGAAGAGAAGGCAATACCACTTACTGATCTACTACATAACAACCGCCCGTACGATGGACCAGCAAGGAAGAGGCAGCATTCCAAGGCATTGAAATGAAATAGCGTATGGCTTTTAGTGCCGGGATTGTTCGAGGACAAGTTCGGCTCGCCAGATGCAGGTCTTTTGATTTGACACCCGTAGGCGGCCTGCGCGTCATGATGAGGATGAAATGATGATGAAGACGATACATACACCCAGCCCCCGTGCCAGCGAAATTAACCAATTAAGGTTACAATACCCGACCCTGCCGGGAATCGAACCCGGGACCCCTGTGACCAAAATCCAGCACGCTAACCATTTAGCCATGGAGTCGGACATTAAGGCTGCAATATGCAACGCTCCTGGTCTAGCAGATCCCGACCTTCAACGGAATATGTGCATGCAGACGGACGCCAGCAACTCCGGGTTAGTAGCAGTGTTATTCCAGGAGAGGAGTGACGGCGGAAGGGACATCATCGAGTATGCCAGCAGGAAGCTATCCCCCACCGAACAACGCTATTGCACTGCCGAGAAGGAAGTCTTAGCCGTGGTGTGGGCCATGGGTAAATTCAGAGGCTACTTGCAGAGAAGGAAGTTCCAGCTGTACACCGATAACGCCGCTCTCGAATGGCTGAACTCGGTCTCTGGCTCAAAATCTAAATTGATGCGATGGGCTCTGTTAATCGCAGAATTTGATTTCGATGTGCGTCACGTCCCATGACCGACGAAGATAGGAGCAGACAGCTTATCTAGGCACCCGGTGATGGAACCTGAATCTAGGAGCACCATTGTCAAGAGGGATTTCTGACAAAAACACCAGAATGAGCCTAAGGAAACTGCCGTTATGACCATCAAGAAGGAGCTGGATGTGGGAGTTATCAAACAGTGGCAGGAACAAGACAAGCCCTGTAGGACCATGACGCAGTGGATTAGGGGGCAGAATAGTCGACTTGTCCCGAGAGAATTCAAGATGTGCTACAAGAATTTCGGGGTTGACGGAGGACTCTTGATGTACAGGTCGCACCTCTCCGACCCGCCTGCGGTATTGGTGATCCCAGACAGCACACGACGGACATCCTCGGGAAGTTCCACGACAGCACTGAAGCCGGACATCCAGGATGTGATGAGACATATCAGTCTATCCGACTAAGATTCTTCTGGATCAACATGCGGAAAGACATCCTGGACTACGTGAAGGGTTGCTACATCTGTGCCTGTACCAAGGCGAGCAACAGGAAGGCAGATTCCAGCCAACGAGGAAGACGGCCACAACGCCCGTGGGAAGTCATAGCCCTGGACTTGATGGGTACGTATCGTAGAACACCACGGGGTAAAACATGACTTCTAGTAATTACTGACCTCTTCACAAGATGGATTGCAGCCTTTCCTATACCTGAAGCCACAGCGGGACGCATCACCAGCCTGCTACAAGAGGAGGTATTTAGCCGCTACGGTTATTCACGGTATATTCTGTCAGACAACGGGAGTCAGTTCACATCGAGGAAGTGGCAGCAAATGACGACGGAACGGGGTGTGGAGCACTGGACCACCCCTATGTAATTCTCAAGGGCAAATCCAACGGAACGACGGAACCAGGAGCTGAAAAGAATGCTACGATTCCACCTGATAGACAAAGAACATCGACTGTGGACCGTCAGATACCAGTCACTCTTTGCCCTGCGACGGCGCATCAACCATGTAACTGGTTATTCTCCAGCAGAGCTGTTTCTTGGTCGACAGCTGTACGGCACTGGGGCTTGGGAGATTCGTCCACCATCCACTTCTGGTCAAGATGATACAGCTGCTCCTCTGGCAGAGTCGCAGCAGAAGCAAAACATCAAGGAGAAACAAGCTTTGGCCGAGAAGAGATCTCTTACCCAGGCCAAGGCTCAAGATGTCGAAGCGACCCAGATCTTCCTGCCAGACCAACAAGTACTGCGACGTAACCACCAAGTCAGTAATAAGATTGGAGGGTTTCACGTAGGTCTCGGACCTAAGTGGGTAGGTCCTGTCGAGGTGGATTAACAGCTGGGCCATGGGTTAGAATTACTGAAGACCAACCCTCCTGTGAAGGTCCACGCATCGGAGTTGCGGCGAGTCACCCAACCGCTGCGCATACAGAGTAAGCCTGGAGGAGAGGCTACTAATGACAGAGCACCATCTGTTCATCGTGAGGAGAACGCATCGACTATCATCGATGAAGAGGCTGGCAGCGAGGCAACCCCAACGCCCGACACGGTACATGCTGATCAAGAGGAGGAGAGCACATCCAGCGACATCGAGGAAGAAGAAAGATACCATCTACGTCCAAGGCAAAGTTGACGAGTGTGACAAAGTATAGAAATTGTTTCAAGTTATAGAGGGGATATTGACGCAAGTGTGATAAACAGACATAACTTGAAAACCATATTTTCTCTCCCATAGGTGAATAATACAAGTATCGAGCTTGAATTGTTTTTATTACTTTAAGATTCTTCTTCTTCTTATTATTATTATCATTACTTGTATGTATAGCTATGAAGTGTTACATCCATTTATTATTATTATCATTATTATTATATCGTATGTACATCCGATATGATCGCGCTGTGTGTGAGGTTATGTTATGAAACATGTGCTGTACATAAATATTCATATGAGTTCAGTTAATATAAATATCCGGAAATTAATATTATATAATTTATTCTTACCTGTATATATAATTTCTAATCCATAATTGTGAAACACACTGTAACTTCCAGAATGGTATAGGTAGACGAGAACGATGGAGAATATCCTGTACATTATAATCTATGTATTAGGCAATCTCTAATTTTCAAGAAGATACTTTTTGTAACGTATCTTTCTAGAAGCCTGGCCAGGCACATATATAAGGAGATGGTCTTGATTGGTTGGAGAGTTATTGGTTGACGAGTTATTGTTCAGTACAGTTATGGTATAGCAAGAATATTTATCTCGTGTGACATGCAATAGTTGCAGCTCCATATTGAAGTGTCAGTCAGTTGTTTTTTAAATGGCAGCTTGTGACGTGAGTGTTTTGTTTGTCACAGCAGTGATTAATATTATGTGTGTGTTATGTTGTAAATAGGTGTGAATACAATAATTGTACCAAATGACAGCATCTCGTGCGCGTCTTTGTGGATACGTCATACTACCCCTTTTATCGCGAACCGCATGCCACATGTATCCAATACCTACCATTTCCACGTGCATTTTGATCTTCGCCGGGCAGCTCGCGGCATACATACTTTTCATCTGTTCCTGTTAAGCATATTGCAGCACTATATCCACTCTCCTCTCTTTAATCTCATCAAATAATTAAGTACCTTCTTCACATATTCAACTTCTATATACTCCCCACAAATTACTATCGCCCCACTCTTGCTGTACACTGCGGGAGTGGCATCAACGTCTTTCTAAATTTGCAAGTAATCTGGTTTAGCATGTCTCTTCCTTCCTCTAGACCACACAGTTCAGCTCCATAAAGTACTCTGTTCAACACTAATGCCTTAAACACCATCCTTTGGATACTATAATTTATTCTCGGGTACTTGGTCTCCAAAATCCTAACAGAGATAGCCGCCACCCCCTCGATTTCGCTCTCTGAATATGATCCTCCCATCCCTCTTTTTTTGTTTATAAGCACACCTAGATATTCCAAATTTTCTACCTCTTCAATCATTTACCCCTGGACCACCCATTTCTTCTTCTTTCTCTTTCTCGACCTGTTCTTTCGGTCTACCAACACCTTCGACTTATTACAGTTAATTTTCAGGGTCTACTTACTTGCATATTCGGAAACCGCATTTGAACTTCTTCGTAAACCCTACCGGTTAAGGTCATTAATACCACATCATAGCAAAAATCAATCCTGGGAGCTCTAACAATCAATCAATCAATCAATCAATCAATCAATACTGATCTGCATTTAGGGCAGTCGCCCAGGTGGCAGATTCCCTATCTGTTGCTTTCCTAGCCTTTTCCGAAATGATTTCAAAGAAATTGGAAATTTATTGAACATCTCCCTTGGTAAATTATTCCAATCCCTAACTCCCCTTCCTATAAATGAATATTTGCCCCAGTTTGTCCTCTTGAATTCCAACTTTATCTTCATATTGTGATCTTTCCTACTTTTATAAACGCCATTCAAACCTATTCGTCTACTAATGTCATTCCACGCCATCTCTCCGCTGACAGCTCGGAACATACCACTTAGTCGAGCAGCTCTTCTTCTTTCTCTCAATTTTTCCCAAATCAAACATTGCAACAGTTTTGTAACGCTACTCTTTTGTCGGAAATCACCCAGAACAAATCGAGCTGCTTTTCTTTGGATTTTTTCCAGTTCTTGAATCAGGTAATCCCGGTGAGGGTCTCATACACTGGAACCATACTCTGGTTGGGGTCTTACCAGAGACTTATATGCACTCTCCTTTACATCCTTACTACAACCCCTAAACACCCTCATAACCATGTGCAGAGATCGGTACCCTTTATTTACAATCCCATTTATGTGATTACCCCAGTGAAGATCTTTCTTTATATTAACACCTAGATACTTACAATGATCCCCAAAAGGAACTTTCACCCAATCAACGCAGTAATTAAAACTGAGAGGACTTTTCCTATTTGTGAAACTCACAACCTGACTTTTAGCCCCGTTTATCAACATACCATTGCCTGCTGTCCATCTCACAACATTTTCGAGGTCACGTTGCAGTTGCTCAGAATCTTGTAACTTATTTATTACTCTATGCAGATTAACATCATCCGCAAAAAGCCTTACCTCCGATTCCACTCCTTTACTCATATCATTTATATCATTTATATATACATAAAGGTCCGATAACACTGCCCTGAGGAACACCCCTCTATCCTTTACAACCGGAGATGCCCTGATAGTCTCTCAGTGAAATTGCAGAATGTCATTTATAAATACATACATACATACATACATACATACATACATACATACATACATACATACATACATACATACATACATACATACATACATACATACATACATACATACATTATCATTATAGACTGTTATGCCTTTCAGCGTTCAGTCTGCAAGCCTCTGAGAATTTACTAAACGTCGCCACAATCCTCGATTTGCAACTAGTGTTGTGGCCTCATTTAGTTCTATACCTCTTATCTTTAAATCGTTAGAAACCGAGTCTAACCATCGTCGTTTTGGTCTCCCTCTACTTCTCTTACCTCCATAACAGAGTCCATTATTCTCCTAGGTAACCTATCCTCCTCCATTCGCCTCACATGACCCCACCACCGAAACCGGTTTATGCGTACAGCTTCATCCATCGAGTTCATTCCTAAATTAGCCTATATCTCCTAATTCCGAGTACCATCCTGCCATTGTTCCCACCTGTTTGTACCAGCAATCATTCTTGCTACTTTCATGTCTGTTACTTCTAACTTATGAATAAGATATCCTGAGTCCACCCAGCTTTCGCTCCCGTAAAGCAAAGTTGGTCTGAAAACAGACCGATGTAAAAATAGTTTCGTCTGGGAGCTGACTTCCTTCTTACAGAATACTGCTGATCGCAACTGCGAGCTCACTGCATTAGCTTTACTACACCTTGATTCGATCTCACTTACTATATTACCATCCTGGGAGAACACACAACCTAAATACTTGAAATTATCGACCTGTTCTAGCTTTGTATCACCAATCTGACATTCAATTCTGTTGAATTTCTTACCTACTGACATCAATTTAGTCTTCGAGAGGCTAATTTTCATACCATACTCATTGCACCTATTTTCAAGTTCCAAGATATTACACTGCAGGCTTTCGGCACAGTCCGCCATTAAGACCAATTCGTCAGCATAGGCCAAACTGCTTACTACATTTCCACCTAACTGAATCCCTCCCTGCCATTTTATACCTTTCAGCAGATGATCCATGTAAACTACGAACATTTTTCAATTACCTGGCGCATACTGAAAATGTGATCCTGACAGCCTCTCTGTGGTCTGAAACCACACTGGTTTTCATACAACTTCCTCTCAACGACTGATCGCATCCTCCCTTCCAAGATGCCAGTGAATACTTTACCTGGTATACAAATCAATGAGATACCTCGATAGTTGTTGCAATCCTTCCTGTTCCCTTGCTTATAGATAGGTGCAATTACTGCTTTTGTCCAATCTGAAGGTACCTTACCAACACTCCACGCTAATTTTACTACTCTATGAAGCCATTTCATCCCTGCCTTCCCACTATACTTCACCATTTCAGGTCTAATTTCATCTATTCCTGCTGTCTTATGACAATGGAGTTTATTTACTATCCTTTCCACTTCCTCAAGCATAATTTCACCAACATCATGTTCCTCCTCCCCATGAGCTTGGCTGTTTGTACCACCACCATGATGATTTCCTTTTACATTCAGAAGATGTTCAAAATATTCCCTTCACCTCTCCAGTGATTCCCTGGGATCTATTATGAGTTCACCTGAATTACTCAAAACACTGTTCATTTCCTTTTTCCCTCCCTTCCTAAGATTCTTTATTACTGTCCAGAAAGGTTTTCCTGCTGCTTTACCTAGCCTTTCCAGGTTATTACCAAAATCTTCCCATGACTGCTTTTTGGATTCAAGAACTATTTGTTTCGCTCTGTTTCTTTCATCTACGTACAAAGCCCTGTCTGGCTCAGCCCTTGTTTGGAGCCATTTCTGATAAGCCTTCTTTTTACGTTTACAAGCTGCTCTCACTTCATCATTCCACCAAGATGTTCGCCTTTTCCCATCTTTACACACACTTGTTCATAGGCATTCCCTTGCTGTTTCTACTACAGCATCCCTGTATGCCACCCATTCACTTTCTATATCCTGAGCCTGCTCACTGTCTACTGTTCGAAACTTCTCACTAATCGTATCCATGTACTTCTGTCTAATTTCCTCGTCCTGGAGATTTTCTACCCTTATTCGTTTGCTGACAGATTTCACTTTCTCTACCCTAGGCCTAGAGATACTTAGTTCACTACAGATCAGATAGTGGTCTGTAGCATCGAAAAATCCGCGAAAAACTCGTACATTCCTAACAGATTTCCTGAATTCAAAGTCTGTTAAGATATAGTCTATTATGGATCTGGTACCCCTAGCCTCCCATGTGTAGCGGTGAATAGCCTTATGCTTGAAGAATGTATTCGTAACAGCTAAACCCATACTAGCACAGAAGTCCAGCAAACGCTTCCCATTCCCATTAGCTTCCATATCTTCCCCACATTTACCAATCACCCTTTCGTATCCTTCAGTTCTATTCCCAACTCTCGCATTGAAATCGCTCATTAGCACTATTCTATCCTTGCTGTTGACCCTGACCACGATGTCACTCAATGCTTCATAAAACTTGTCCACTTCATCCTCATCTGCACCCTCACATGGTGAATACACGGACACAATTCTAGTCCTAATTCCTACAACTGACAAATCTACCCACATCATTCGCTCATTTACGTGCCTAACAGAAACTATGTTGCGTGCAATGGTATTCCTGATAAAGAGCCCTACCCCAGACTCTGCCCTTCCCTTTCTAACACCCGTCAAGTACAGTTTATAATCTCCTATCTCTTCCTCCTTATCTCCCCTTACCCGAATATCACTTACTCCTAGCACATCCAGATGCATCCTCTTTGCTGACTCAGCCAGTTCTACCTTCTTTCTTCCATAAGCCCCATTAATATTGATAGCTCCCCATCGAATTCCATTTCGTTCGCCAAGTTGTTTCCAAGGAGTCCCTCGCCTGTCAAATGGGAGTGGGACTCCATTACTCCCATAGGTCCGAGGCTTGCTTAAAGTGTTCTGAGCTCGTTAAATTCATGAAGCAGGATGCTGCCCTACTTGCACATAGTCCAAGTGAGGATCTCTCCTCTAACGGGTTATGGACCACCGGTGAATTGTATAGTCCTAGCCGCCTGAGCACAGGGAGGGCCACGACTCAAAATATGTCCGAGATGCCCACTCCCATTCCATAGCAACTGGTATCCCGACTCTCAGGACCACTTACTAGGCCACTCAGCCGTTGCCCATGGTTCACGAACTAGGACGTGACTACAGTAACCCACAAACATGAACCAAATAATAAAATCGGCGATAGTTTACAGCCCTGTTTCAATCCCCTTTTTACATTCAATCATTCAATCATATCGCTTCCAGTTTAATACAACAATAGACCTTATCGTACATAGCCTCAATCGCTCGGATACTCTTTTCTAAAGCACCCACCCTTCCTAACTTTTCTACTAACGCGCTTCTACTCACTGCATCGAAAGCTCTTTCAAAATCAATGGCAGCTAGATATACTTTACCTCCTTCTTTATTCAGATATTTCTCCAGGTTCATCTTGACTGTCATTATATTATCTGTAGTCCTTCCACCCTTTCTAAAATCACCCTGAAAAATTGACAGTATCGACTCCTCTTCCACCCAGACTCTCAGTCTATTTGCTAATATACTCAAGGTGTATTACGGAGGTTTATCTCATCTTTCCTTTTGTAAATTGGGCATATGATCCCAGTTTGCCACTGTTTGGAAACGTACGAACCTCGAATATCTTGTTGAATAATTTGAATAATAAGTTATTGACACCATGTCTTCCTCCGGCCGACCCTTCAGTTTTCCTATCTCCCCTATTAGCTCCTCTTCTGATATTTCTTTAACAAGCTCATGTATCTGTATATCCACTCCCCTCTGTACGAACTACTCCTCCCCCTGTATCATTTCACCTATCTTTCCCACCTAATAATTCTCGGAAGTAGTCCACCCATTAATCATAGTCAATATTCGGTTTGTCAACCCTCCTCCCCCCTTACTTATTTATTCTGTCCCACACACCTTCAGGTTGCTTCATCCTACACTGCCCCTTTATTGCTTCTGCTTGTTCTCTCAGCCATAATTTCTTACTCTCAGCAATTTTAAGGTTGTATTATTTTCTTAATTCACACAAATCTTCTCGTTTTGCACTCCCCCGTGCTTTCTATATTCTTTTAGAGACCGCATGACCACTTTCCTCATTTCCTTACACTCTTTATTACACCACCCGTCTTCCCCTCCCACCTTTCTTTCCTTACATCTAGCTATCTGACCTACTGTCTTAATTGGATATTCAATTAATTCCAACGCTCTGTAAACATATTCTCCCCTTAACGCCACCTCCCAACCACACTTTATTCATTGCAATACTTTTTCTATAAGAACATCTAACTCCCGTTTTACTTTTTCTGATCACTTATATTTAATATACCTTCTACGTACCCTTACAAACACTCCTCTTTGTCTCTCCTTCCTATTCCTCTCTCTCACTTCTTTCCAGCTTCACATAAACTGGGGCAAGATGGGATTCAACCCAGTACCCTATTTATACCCTCTTAATTCTCTCCAACATGTCTTCCGAACCAATTACTACATCTATGACACTTCTACCCAATGATGTAATATACGTCAGCTTCCCTTTCCTATCCCATTCCCACCAGCCGTTCAAAAGATAGAATTTGCCACGACACATAATTCTAAAGGTTTTAACCCATAACTATTTCCGTCTTTATCTTCGCAAAATCTTATTCCCCTCATCATCAACTTAACCTCTTTGATAAATGTTGGACAAAGGTCACCTATACTAGCGTTCCAATCAATCAATCAATCAATCAATCAATCAATCAATCAATCAATCAATCAATCAATCAATCAATCAATCAATCAATCAATCAATCAATCAATCAATCAATCAATCAATCAATCAATCAATCAATCAATCAATCAATCAATCAATCAATACTGATCTGCATTTAGGGCAGTCGCCCAGGTGGCAGATCCCCTATCTGTTGTTTTGCTAGCCTTTCCCTAAATGATTTCAAAGAAATTGGAAATTTATTGAACATGTCCCTTGGTAAGTTATTCCAACCCCCAACTCCCCTTCCTATACATGAATATTTGTCCCAGTTTGTCATCTTGAATTCCAACTTTATCTTCATATTGTGATCTTTCCTACTTTTATAAACGCCACTCAAATTTATTCGTCTACTTATGTCATTCCACGCCATCTCTCCGCTGACAACTCGTAACATACCACTTAGTCGAGCAGCTCGTCTTCTTTCTGCCAATTCTTCCCAGCTCAAACTTTGCAATATTTTTGTAACGCTACTCTTTTGTCGGAAATCACCCAGAACAAATCGAGCTGCTTTCCTTTGGATTTTTTCCAGTTCTTGAATCAGGTAATCCTGGTGAGGGTCCCATACACTGGAACCATACTCTAGTTGGGGTCTTACCAGAGACTTATATGCCCCTCCTTTACATCCTTACTACAACCCCATAACCATGTGCAGAGATATGTACCCTTTATTTACAATCCCATTTATGTGATTACCCCAGTGAAGATCTTTCCTTATATTAACACCTAGATACTTACAATGATACCCAAAAGGAACTTTCACCCCATCAGCGCAGTAATTAAAACTCAGAGGACTTTTCCTATTTGTGAAACTCACAACCTGACTTTTAACACCGTTTATCAACATACCATTGCCTGCTGTCCATCTCACAACATTTTCGAGGTCACGTTGCAGTTGCTCAGAATCTTGTAACTTATTTATTACTCTATGCAGATTAACATCATCCGCAAAAAGCCTTACCTCTGATTCCACTTCTTTACTCATATCATTTATATATGTATAAGAAAATATAAAGGTCCAATAATATTGCCTTGAGGAATTCCCCTCTTAATTATTACAGGGTCAGATAAAGTTTCATCTACTCTAATTCTCTGAGATCTACTTTCTAGAAATATAGCAACCCATTCAGACACTCTTTTGTCTAATCCAATTGCACTCATTTTTGCCAGTAGTCTCCCATGATCCACACTATCAAATGCTTTAGACAGGTCAATCGCAATACAGTCCATTTGAGCTCCTGAATCCAAGATATCTGCTATATCTTGCTGGAACCCTACAAGTTGAGCTTCATTGGAATAACCTTTCCTAAAACCGAACTGCTTTCTATCGAACCAGTTATTAATTTTGCAAACATGTCTAATATAATGAGAAAGAATGCCTTCCCAAATCTTACATACAATGCACGTCAAACTTACTGGCCTGTAATTTTCAGCTTTATTATCTGTCACCCTTTCCTTTATACATAGGGGCTACTATATCAACTCTCCTTTCATCTGGTATAACTCCTTCGACCAAACAATAATCAAATAAGTACTTCAGATATGGTACTATATTCCAACCCATTGTATTTAGTATATCCCCAGAAATCTTATCAATTCCAGATACTTTTCTAGGTTTCAAATTTTTTATCTTATTGTAAATGTCGTTATCATATGTAAATTTTAATACTTCTTTAGCATTAGTCTCCTCCTCTATCTCGACATTATCCTTGTAACCAACACTCTTTACATAGTGCTGACTGAATACTTCTGCCTTTTGAAGACCCTCACAAACACACTCTCCTTGTTCATTAATTTTTCCTGCAATATCCTTCTTGGAACCTGTTTCTGCCTGAAAATACCTATACATACCTTTCCATTTTTCACTAAAATGTGTATGACTGCCAATTATGCTTGCCATCATGTTATCCTTAGCTGCCTTCTTTGTTAGATTCAATTTTCTAGTAAGTCCCTTCAACTTCTCCTTCTTCCACAGCCATTTCTAACTCTATTTCTTTTCAGCCTGCACCTCCTTCTTAGTCTCTTTATTTCTCTGTTATAATAAGGTGTGTCTTTACTATTCCTTACCACCCTTAAAGGTATAAACCTGTCTTCACATTCATCAACAATTGCTTTAAACCCATCCCAGAGTCTGTTTACATTTTTATTTACCGTTTTCCACCTATCATAGTTACCTTTTAGAAACTGCCTCATGCCTGCTTTATCAGCCATATGGTACTGCCTAATAGTCCTATGTTTAAGACCTTCCTATCTATCACGTTTATTTTTAACTACGACAAAAACCGCTTCGTGAGCAGTAATACCATCTATTCGATTTCTCTATAGAGCTCATCTGGTTTTACCAGCACCACATCCAGGATATTTTTCCCTCTGGTTGGTTCCATCACTTTCTGAATCAGCTGTCCTTCCCATATTAACTTATTTGCCATTTGTGGGTCATGCTTCCTGTCGTTCGCATTTCCTTCTCAATTGACATCTGGTAAATTCAGATCTCCCTTTACAATCACATTCTTTTCCATGTCGTTTCCCACATAGCTGATTATCTTATCAAATAATTCCTAATCCGTGTCAGTGCTACCCTTTCCCGGTCTGTACACTCCAAATATATCAAGTTGCCTATTATCTTTAAAAATGAGTCTTACACTTAGAATTTAATGTTTCTCATCTTTAACTTTTTCGTAGCTTACAAATTCGTCTTTCACCAGAATGAATACTCCCCCTCCAACCATTCCTATCCTATCTCTACGATACACACTCCAGTTCCGTGAGAAAATGTCTTCATCCATTATATCATTTCTCAGCCATGGTTTAACTCCTATCACAATATCACCCATCTTCTTCATATTTCCCCCAATGGCACTTATTTCCAATAATAAATCCTCTAAAAATTTTCATTGGCGTACGTGGAGCCCTTGGAGTGACAATATAGAAAAGCCAAGCATCTTCTTTTCTCTCCCTTTCTCACACCCCATATTGAACTTGATCCAGACCACCTCTTCCATTTCATTTTCAATGTCTTCAAGTAATTGACTAATTCCTTTATTAAAACAACTATGCCCCCCGGCGACCTGCCCTTGGTCCGCTCTTTCCTTTTTAATTTGTACTTGATCACAAACCCCCTCCACCTTCCCTGATTCTAACCACGTCTCTAAAAGCACCATAATATCGAAGCTTTCTACTTATTTTATTCCTTCTTCATTGCCCATCTTACTTAACAATCCTTCAATATTTACAAAACCTATCTTCCAATCTAGTTATAACACATCCTCCCCTGCATCAACACTTCACCCCTTATTTTTACTCCCCTTTGCCACATTACTTGATTTACTTCTTGTTATTATGAATCTCTCACTTTCCACTTCTATTCAATCTTTATGGACAATATGTGACACTCTCTGTCCGCCATTTCCTACAAACCTTTAGCTTTATTTCCCCACAGGTCCCCTAAACTCAGACTTCTCCCTTTGCCCAAGGCCTCTCTTCTTTTTTGTTTCTTCTCGCGCACCTTCACCTTTTCCATGCACGTGCACACTGTCGACGGTACTTGCAGATTCTTCAGTTTCTCCCTCCACCAAAACCTGCTGACTTCTCGTTTACGTTCCTGAACTGCACTGGACTCTGTCCTCTAATATGCGCCCGCCTCTTGCCTCGTCATGTCTTCCTTTCTCTCCGCGACCATTCTTTCACCTTGCGTCGTCACCATGCACTCTTCATGTTTAAGCTTTCCATCAATTTCCTGAAGCATAGCCACTGACCAAGTTGTCACCCATCTACCATTTGTCACAACCAGCTTTTGGTCCCTGATGTATTCTCTCCGTCCTTGGTGCCCGGTTTTCGCTAGATATTTCCTTAAAATTGTAAAGCTCTTACTACCTTCACTCCCCATATCTCTTTTCACCCATACTTTCTCACCTTGTGAATTCTCAGCGTTTCTCACCACAATATCGGCCATCAAGGTAGATAATAACCTGACCTTAGTTGGCCTATAACCTCTCACTTTGCCTACCCTTTCTACATCGTCAATGTCCACTTCGCTGATGTTAATCCTCATTTTGTTTTGGATCACCACCGCCACTTTGTATGCTATGTCCACTTGATTCTCCTTCGCTCCCTCTTGGACACCATAGATAAATATACATTTCCTCGTATGTTCCTGACTACTGATTCCTTCCTCTTTCTTCAATTTAACCACCTCCTCTTTTAGGTTTTTTACCTACTTCGTCAATAGCACTATTTCTTCCTCATTACTTCCCACCTTGGACATTGTCTCACCAATTTTTTCTTGAATCCACCTCTTCATGTCTCCAAACTCTTTCGATTGATCCCGTATCATTTCCTTGATTTGGTCCATGTGACACGCCTCTTTAACCACCTCCGTAACCACCTCTTTAATGGCTTCGATATCATCCCAACTGATATTACCACTTTTACTCGGGCTGAAATTCAATTCCACGCCCCCAATAACTACTAAAACTGCCACCACAGCTGCCACCAATACCACCTCTCTCATACTTCTAAAATTGTCCTTGCACTCCATTCTCCTTGTCGCTTTTCTCTTCAAACTCCTCTGCCATCTTCCAATTGCGGCTCGATATTACTCCACTGAAATCATGTCACGGCGCTAACCAGTCAGCACATCCGCTTTCACAGCTTGCTTAAGCTAGACTGATAAAAATACTACATAATCAAATATCATGTTCACCGAGCTCGATAGCTGCAGTCGCTTAAGTGCGGCCAGTATCCAGTATTCGGGAGGTAGTGGGTTCGAGCCCCACTGTCGGCAGCCCTTAAGATGGTTTTTCACTTTTCCAATTTTCACACCAGGCAAATGCTGAGGCTGTACCTTAAATAAGGCCATGGCCGCTTCCTTCCCACTTCTAGGTCTTTCGTGTCCCATCGTCGCCATAAGATCTATCTGTGTCGGATCGACGTAAAGGAACTTGCGAAAGAAATATTATTTGCATAATCATGACATTCAAAGTGTTCAAGAAATGACTTTATTTTAAAAGTCTGGCATTGGTTCATTGTTCATGGCGTGATAGTGAAAATCTAACACAAAATATGAATAACAAAACACAAGAAAGCAATTTACAGCACACTTTATCAGTCAAATCATGAAAATGAATTTGCGAGACAGTATGAAATTGTGGTATATTGTCAGTAATGGAACAACCACCCGCCTTCCAAACATATTTCAGGATTGATATAAAACAATAAGTTTGTAATTGGTTATAGGCTACGCTAGCATTTGAATAGTTAAAATTTTGTCTGGCCGTGTAAATTCCTTACTCGGTAAATGTTTTCCATTCGACGGACTAGACATTTTGTTGTCGGAAGAGTCCAAGATCACACGGCTGGCAAATATACGTTGTTCCTTTCGGTATGTATTCAAGTGTACATGTATCCCGTATGTTCGTCAGAGATTCAAGTTAAGTATTTTTGCCCTGGCCACTGAATGAATCTACAGGAAGATTTATTCCGACTTCCTGTAATAATTGAGATGAAAAATATTTGGAACCAGTCACGTACATGCCCTTTCCCCATTTTCCTGGAAGATGAACAATCAATGACCACATATTTAAAGGCATCCATGTAGGTTTTGATCCTTTCTTGTATTCTAAGTCCAAATTTTCCATTAATTACTTGGAAAACCATGAGGAACAAATGTCCTATTTCTCGAGCTTTGGAGATGTGATGTTGCACTGTGTGGGAGTGCGTAAAACGAAATCGGCAAACAAACGTAGCAACGAACGTCTCTCACACCACGAAATTAATAACTAATCTGTGTTGCCATTTCGTACTCGAATCGGGACTGGCCCAAATTCCAGATATTGGCATCCGGGATCTCTTTCTCTTCTGCAATTAATTAATGTTACAAACTTTTATCCATTCATGTCGTACTTCTTCGCCTATTTTAAACGTTTTACTGACTGGTTTGTTACTTTTCAGAACCAAATTTTCAAACGCCTTTAATGTTTGTCAAGCAGGAGTCGCTCTGGAGAGAGTGTTTGGGGCAATATAACTCTCTAGCCTCACCTATCCAATGCTCATTGTCCGATTTTGTGACATATAAATAACGCCTAGATGAATTTTCCTTCACACAAGCTCGAACCATTGCACATTTCCTAATTTACCCTTTGTGTTCAAGGTGGTTGACGATTCCATACATTTGTCTCCGAGTCTTTTTATACTTCCGTGCAGTGTACGTAGGTCCTCGTTCCTTTATTTTTTTATACATGTCCAACAGTGATCCGGAATCATAATCTTCCACTGACCTACAGGGTCGTTCTCGATCATCACAGGATATTTTATCTTCGTTAAATTCATCTTCGTGTTCGCCTTTTTTTCGGTGTTGTTGTCCCCTCCTCAACGCCATCTTCGTCTTCTGAATAAACGAGAACGGCTTCTTCCTCCTGAATAAGTTCGCATTTTTCCTCCAAAATTGCATGAAACTTCGTATTTATTTGTATGTACATCGTTTACTCTTAGTCAGAAAGCTCTGTAGGTTCCTGAATATTAACACCGTAGGCATTAATAAGAGCTGCAATAATGTTGCAGGTAGTCATAACAAAGCAAAGAATCCAATGCGATCGCCTGTATGTGGAATAGCCATCAGTCGAGGAGAACTTGACCGCATAGAATAGGACTAGACTTCCCACATACACAACTGCAGGCAAACGTATGTGCTGGGGAATAGTGGGGAACCGAACGAGTGGAGAGGGAAGGCGAGGCAAGACGCCGCTGGCTGTGAGTGCTGATTTGTGTCGGCATGTACTATACAATTCATGGTGCACACCGCTTAATTGGAGCTCCCAAATGCCCCGTTAAAAAGGACCAGCGAAAAATTAGACCTGCAGTACCGGTTTCAACTTAAAAAGACCTTCACGAATATGTAAAAATTAAATCGAAATTCGCCGTCCGACTTCGTACAGTTCCCTAGTTGGGTAAAAATTCTCGTGTTATGAGACATAGCGATTTTCGTTGGTACTGTACTCTGTCTTTAGCGATATTTTGTAAGTGAACACTGAATTACAATCTTCGTGTGGAATGCATTTAGCTAAGTCTGCATTACAATAATACTTGGCTCTCCGTAAACATTTAATCTGAAGTGACATTAAGATAAGAACTTCATTGGGACTTGATCATTTTTCGTGATAAGGGTGTTTAATAATTTCTTCGTGTGTCGCTAACTCATATTAACTATTTATTCGTGACAGAACTTGCACTGGCAGACGGAGTGTGTACATGTGTGAATAAACTCTAAGAACATTAACTTGTAAATACTCACTATTTCTCAAATATTAGTTATTCTTCAAACGCGACCAGTGATAGCTGATTCGACTCTAAGTTGACATTCGAACCCTATTTATTGTCAACTGAAAGATTTATCTTCGTTAGCAACTTCAGTGAGACTTTGAAATTCGCTTAACAAATTTGTAGTTTACCAGTTCTAGTTGCATTTTTCGAATTTATACTTTCAACCTCACGTTAAAATCAACCGTCAAGAACATCGAGAATGTCCGTCGAGGGAACCTCTACAGCAGCGAATATGAAACTGTGGTACACGTACCGACGGGGATACGCGCACGTTTTCCAGGGGTTACGGTAATGAATCTTGTTGATACATTAACAAAATGACAAAAGAGCCGCAAGTTGTGATCAGTTTTTGAGGTATACAACATGAATTTCCTTCTTTCATTATCTGAGGAACATATTAATGTCTGACGCTGCATTACAGTAGTATTGTATTTTTATTACTCTACTACAGGTTTACATTCGGCTTTGTTGCATTGGGGGATTATTCATTGTTACCTTAAAACGTGACTGCGAATCATTCTTAACAATAGAATTTGACGATTATTTCTGATTTCAAGAAAACACCATAAAACGTTTACGACTGTTAATATTGCAATATTCATTCTTGCTTGACTTAAATAACGTATTATTTCTTTTCTATTATTAATATTTTCTTTTCAATATTAATTTCAGTTTTAAATACGGTAGATATAAATGCAACAATATATACATTGCTAAGAATATCAAAAGCTTCAATGTGTTTTAAATAGGTAATACTATTCTTTTTAATATTTCATTTCTTATATTTGTAAGAACACAACAATGTAATATGTGGCATTATTTTATTTCCTTGAAAATATAGTTGTGAGTTTAGAATGATACTCTGTGTGCTTGTTTGCGTACTGTTTTCACATCAACCAAGATGAAGAAATGGCTAATGGTGCAACCCGTTTAAAAGCAAAGACTCTCTATATAAAGTCGGGGTACTTCTGATGAAGATGAAGAATGTGAAAAAGTTGCAGAGCAACTGGGATCTGAATCTTTTTCTCATAGGAGTGCGTGTTTTGAGCAGAAATCTCAGCATAATGTCAGAAGGTATGGTCTTGTTTACTTGTCTTTAGGATTTACTAATGGAGAAATGAATCGAAACTACAACCCCTTTGTGTTGTCTGCCACGAGAACCTTTCCATCAATTCAATGAAGCTATCTATATTAAAAGCCATTTTCATGCGAAACTCGAAGAATAAGTCACTTGATTTTTTAAAATGAGAGGAAGCTCATCTAGGCTGTGGTAAACACCAGATTGAATAATTTTTATCTGTGAATATGAATGGTCTTGAAGCGTCATTCAAAATAGGCTTAAGAATAGGTAGGGCCGGAAGAACACATATTAATGGCGAGTCATATTTACTGCCTGCGGATAAAGACATGGTGTTGAGTGTTATTGGTGAAAAACAGGCAAATCTCCTGGGTGTTATTCCCTTGTGCATCGACACTGTTTCTCGCCGAATCTCCAGCATGGCTAATTTTTTAAAAGGACATCTCGTAACTATCCTCAAGTCCATAAAATGCTATGTAGGCCGAGCTGGATGAGAGTACAGATTGCATAAATATGGAGCAATTGATTGCATTTGTTATATATACTGAGTCTACCTCTCGAATGGCGGAAGATGTGCTTTTCTGCAATGAGCTTCCAGAACGAACAACAGCAAAAATCTTATTTGACACTCTTGGCGGGTTTTATGAGGCAGTATGGTGTTGACTGGGAAAAGTGCGTTGGTGTGCGTACTGACGATGCAAGAGCGATGACTGAAAAACATACTGATGTGATTTCCCAGATCAAGGATTTTGCTCCAGAGGCGATATTCGTTCACGGTAGTTTTTACAGAGAGGCTCTAGTTGCAAAGAATTGTCCAAATGGAATCAAAATAGTGTTGACAGAAGCAGTGAAAATGGTAATTTCACAAAATCAAAAGCAGCCAATTCCAGATTATTTGCAATCTTATGTGAAGAAATAGGGAGTGAACATAAGCATACTTTTTTCTAAACTGAGGAAAGGTGACATTCCAAAGGGAACTGTCTTGCACGTTTGTTAGAATTAAGAGAAGAATTTCAAGTTTTTCTTCCTGGTAGTAAGTGTGAGTTTAGTGACAGCCTTACAGATGAACAGTGACTATCCAGACTAGCTTTCTTACCTGACAGCTTCCAGTGGCTCAATCAGTTGAACATAGGACTGTAGTGTAAACACAAAACAGTCTTCATGGTTCAGGACAACGCAAAAGTTCTGAAAAAGGAAAGAATTTGTGGATTGAAAACTTCATTCTTACCATTCATAGAAAAATTTGGAGACCAAAATGTAATTGAACTTCATGACGGCATTGTGAGCGACATAAAAGAACATTGTTTAGGTCTGCTTGATGATTCTGTCGGATACTTTCCTGAGAATATAGACAGCGATTTTTTGATTCGTGATAAGGAAGAAATTATTGAATTGTCCTATGATGAGACAATCAAATACAGTTTCAAGAAAATATCTTTGACAAACTGTTGGTTACAGAGACAAGTGGAATTTCTAAACATCGCCTGCTATGCTAGAAATTTCATGATGCCTTTCTCAACAACGTACCTATGTGAGAGTGCCTTTTCATCCATGGTGTGCCTGAAAAATAAGTACCGCAATAGACTAAATAAATAGCCTGATCTCCGCTTGAAAGTCTCGCCTGATCAAGTGAACATCGCAAAACTGTGTCAGTCTATGCAGGCACATCCTTCCCATTGAAAGACAATGGATTTATTAATAAACATTTTGAACTTTATAATTGTATTTAAATTTGTAACGAGCGAGTTGATCGTGCGGGCGCGCAGCTGCGGACGCGCAGCTGCGAGCATGCATTTGGGAGACAGTGGGTTCAAACTCCACTGTTGTCAGCCCCTGAAGAAAGTTTTCCGTGGCTTCCAATTTTCACATCTTAATTAAGGCCACGGGCGCTTTTTACAAATTCTTAGTCCTTTCCTATCCCATCGTCGCCATAAGACCTATCTGCGTTGGTGCGACGTAAAGCAACTTGAAACAAAAAAGGAGATAGAGTATATGTTAATACTTTCTCCATAATATTTTTGGACATATTTAAGTGATTTGATTGAAACTGTTATGATAAAACATTTTAAGCTGATCTTAACGATACTTAAACACTATGTTAAACTATAACATTTGAAAGATTTAAATATACATTGTTTGTCACAGTTGTAATATTACCATTATTCGTTATGTCATTAAATTTCGACTTAAATATTGAAAAACAAACATGGTTAAGGATCAATAGAAAATTTGTCATGACTTAGGTGTACAATTTTTAAAAAGTTCAAGGATCCCTGCTGTGAAGGATATGTGGTACAATGGGGATGAATGCAGGACGTGGCTCCATTGTGCTCATACGGGTTCTACCGTGAGGACGGCTAGAGACGTGGTTCCATGGGGAGGACATCGCCAATGGACCTTGGAGAATACAACATTCTACAACGCAACAATTTGTAATATGGTGATATGAACATGAACTTTTAAAATAAAGCCAGAAATTTTAAATTAAATGATGATTTCGGAACTAGGTCTTCTTTCTGCACCCATTCCAATAATGTACCGCATACATCCTGCTTTAAAATCGTATACTCATCAAGCTAGCGCCTAAGTGCGGGCATTCGCTACTACAATATATATATATATATATATATATTGCTCATCTCAGCCAAAGTCACTGTAGACAAAACAAGTGATCCCGAAGTGGACCGTTCCTTTGCTGACTGTTCACTAATCAGAGGCATTTAAAGGATGGGGTTGACGACAACACAGAAATTAACACAAATTTAAACAAGGCTGACATTTATTCATAAAATAAGTACTTCACATTAAAGGACATCTCGATGAAAAAATGAAAATTATGAATTTATTGATGGTGTCTTAGTCTTCGAAAGACTCACATAATTTAAAAAGGTATTTTTACCACAAATTCAAGATAAGTCTGATGTCGACTGATGACTTCGATTACGTCCAAAATAGATCAAAGAGCCAACGATTAACCTTAGATCTCGGTTGAGAAAAATACACTGAAAGAAATATCCCTAATTCTGAAAAATGAATTCGATAACACGTCGAAGTTAACTGTAGGTCATTTTGAAATATATAACAAAATAATCCGCCTTGAAATACTTAATTTGAGTAGGTACATTGAAACAGATAACACTGAAATATATACAAGTTCATCACTACACGTGATTGATGAGTAAAATCTAACTCCATTAAATCTTCTCAAATATTTACCAATATTTATATTATTTACAGATTATCTGCTCGACATTAAATTCAAATATCAAATTATTTGATCTAATTCGTCATCCTAAAATCATTAATTAAGGTATGTTACTCATTAACATATTAATCACCTTGCAGAGTCAAATTATTCCTTGAAATTCCTACCATTGAAGATTCCAATCTGATTCCCTTATAATTGACTTTAAATTTGTCACAATGTTACATTTTACGAGATCTAATATTTACATCTGTTTTATGTCTCATTTCAGACACTTAATATCTCTTTTTATTACTTGTTGTTACTATCCGTTGGCCTGCTGGATTCGTGATCACTGAACGTTTTTATTACTTGTTTTTATCATCCGTTGATACTTCCTCTTTTCCTAGAATATTTTACGATCTTATGTTTTAACTAAATCAATAGATTACTTAATTATTAAATCATTCGAAGACCTGAGAACAATGAGTGGGTTATCCACCAAATTGGCACTTCCCAGAAGATGAAAATAAGTATATTATTCATTTTATTTATTATATTATGAATGTCAAAATACATTGCGGTGTATTAATTTTTGAACAGAATTTTTAATCTGGAGCATGATTCAGAAATAACTACAAACAAACGCTCAGAAAAGTGTAAAAGAAAATAAGACTACAGTAGGGGAGCAGTGGGCGTCCCAAGACGTGGAGGCAGCATATTTTTGCTGAGCCTGCACCCGAGGTCATTGACCCCGGTCAAGGTCATTGACCCCGAGTAGTGTACCTAGGCGGGTTCTGACCCGAGGTCATTGACCCCTAGTATAGTAGAAGGGCTAGGCCGATTTGTTGATTTTTGCATAAGAGAGCGAGCCTAACCTCACAGTTGCCATCTTGAGGGGCGTAACCTCACTTTAACGGCTAGTTGTCCTTCCTGACGCCTAAGAGAGCAAGCCTACCCTCACATCCACCATCTTGAAGGGCCTTTTACCCCAAGACGCCTATCCCGACGCCAATTGCACAAGATGGCGGCTATACATGCGCTCTTATGAGACGGCTAAGGGGAGCTTGCGCAAGATCGCTGTTCTACATAGGCTCTTATGAGACTCCCTAGGGACGCTTGCGCAATATGGTGGCCGCAAGATTGCGGCTATACACAGCTCCTTACAAAACGGCATACGGGCGCTTGCGCAAGATGGCTGCTATACATAGGCTATTATGAGAAGCCTTTGGGCGCTTGCGCAAGATGGCGGCTATACACAGCTCCTTATGGGACGGCCTAGGGGCGATTGCGCATGATTGCTGCTACACATAGGCTCTTATGTGGCTCCCTAGGGGCGCTTGCGCAAGATGGCGGCCGCAAGATGGTGGCTATATACAGCTCCTTATGGGACGGCCTAGTGGCGATTGCGCATGATTGCTGCTACACATAGGCTCTTATGTGACTCCCTAGGGGCGCTTGCGCAAGATGGCGGCCGCAAGATGGTGGCTATATACTATACAGCTCCTTATGGGACGGCCTAGGGGCGCTTGCGCAAGATTGCTGCTATACATAGGCTCTTATATGACGCCCTATGGGCGCTTGCGCAAGATGGCTGCTATACATGGGCTCATATGAAACGGCTTAAGGGCGCTTGCGCAAGATGGCGGCTATCGAACTGCACAGGATGGCGCTGACAACGGCCATCTATAATCAACAGAGCACCATGCTGCTATCTTTACGGCACTAAACCTTACGGCTACTACCTTACACACGCGGTGGCGGGCAATTTGAAATTCCACGTGCTCTTGTTTGTAAACAAAGCGACGTGCTTTTTGAAGGCTGAGACCTGCCATCTTTAATCAACAGAGCACCGTGCTGCTATCATTACGGCTAATACCTTAAGCACTTGTGGCGGGCAATTTGAAAAATTCGATGTGCGTTTTGACTGCTGTCGTCCACCATCCTTAAACAACTACGCATCGTGCTGCCATCTTTACAGCACTAAACCTTATCCTTAGGCATGTAGTGGCGGGCAATTTGAAAAATTCCACGCCCTTTTTGACAGCTGTCAGCCACTAACTTTATCTATATGCACATGGCTTACTGCTATCTTGTCGGAAATAAACTTTATAGCGCGGGACTTGGCCACGCCGCAAGCAAACGAGCTGCCCTTTACAACTTACTACGATCTTATAGCAAGCTGCCCTTCTCAATATACCATTATCTTGGTTTATAAACCAAGATGCTGTTAGAGATGACGGCTATGGGCGATTGCACAGATGGCGGCTAAACACAGGCTCTTATGGAGAAAGCTAGCTTAGAGGCTACTGCACAAGATGGCGGATATACAATAGGCTGTTACGAAGAAAGCTAACTTAGAGGCTACTGAACAAAATGGCGGCTATACATAGGCTGTTATGGCCTTCTCCTCTTCCTCCTCTGTTAAGATATATCTCTATCGAACAAGTTTAAACATGTTTCGCGAAGGCAAGTGTGTGCACGTGTTGCAGCGATGACGGCATCATAGGTGTGTATGTTGAGAATTGTTCGTTTTCTCAAGCCTTTAGAGTAGGTGTAAGGAATGCAATAAGTACAACATTTTGAATGCAATCAAATATTTATTTACAATGTGCTCCAACAGTGTTCGTTTTGCTGCTGACGAGGTTGCTATGCTTCTTAAGAACGTTGTGCGAAGAGGTAGCATGCCGCCGAAATGCCTCCTGCTGAATTCACATTAAACAAAAACATTTAGAAATATATTATACAAGGTATGTTATGCTTTACAAAGAAGATAATGCACTTCTTACCTTGTTGTTATTCATGTGGTTTATTCCTTTTATGAATCATCGTCATCAGGTACTAGAAAAAGTTCATCCATACACTGTGTACAGTGTTCAATCCTCGGATTTGGTCCATCCCAATCATCATTATCATTTCCGCCTCGATGCTTGTAATGGCGCTGACAGGTTCTGCATAAAGCTACATCTATTGACATCTTACTGTGTAGAGGCAGGATGTCCCAAAAATCATGTACGTAAGGGGCACCGTACGTAGATAAAAATCCTGGCGGTAAGTATTGAATAAGATGTTTTTGTATCGAGGTTCTATGTTTATAGAACATCTTAATAGACTTACTCGTGTGAGATAAATAAGATGTTGCGTATGAGCATGCAAACAGCATGCACATTTACAGTTTTGTTTGTTGTACTCTTCCTGTTCCATAGCGTACGATGTCGAAGCACACACTAATGTTGATGATAAAGGACTATATCGTAGGAGGAGGGATTGAGCTAACCTTAGTAAATGCGAGGGGGAGGAGGAGGAGCAACGTAGCTGACCTGTGAGGCGGAGGAGAAGGAACGCGGCTATGTCCGGTCGGAGGAGGAGGAGGAGGAGGAGGAGGAGGAGAAGGAGGAGGACTGTTATATTAACAGCTGTTACATTTTTTAAAAGTAGTGTCGGGAAGGGAATATGTTACACAATAATACACTTACGGCGTAGTTCATCTTCTATTTCTTGAATCTCTCGAACATACACGTGTATCCAGCATCTTGATAAGTTCTTAGGAGTTGTAATCGTTCAACGAGTAAGTTAACTTCTTTACAGTACCTTACATGTGCATAGGGTAACAGAGTTTTGCTAATACGTGTAGACAGTTGATGTGTAGAAAAGGGAAGAACTTGTTTTGATGCGGTATGTGCTTCTACAATGTTATTAGCACATAAAAACTTAACACGGTTTGATTCAAAAGTAGCGGTTAAATCTTCTTCTTTTTCTTCAAGTGATGCATCTTGCTTCTCTTCTTGAGATGTTTTCACAGGTACAAAACATGTTTCTGGGTTAGCAAATAAAGTAGAAATGAAAAGCTCCGATGGAAAAAAGACGTTGTGTTCTTGTTTTTCTTCGTTATGCATCTCCTCTTTATCTGGTGGTGTGAGATTAGTAACAGAAGTTGTAGTAAGCTGTGACGATATTATATCGTTTCGATCACGCTTCTTTAAACAAACGTGTTTAGAATTTACATGTCGTGTGAGATTATCGCTTCTGTTGAATATAGCAGTACATTGTTTGCATGCATATATTTCGAAGTTATGATTTACAGCTTTATGTCGTTCAAGATTGTCAAGTCTTGAAAAACTTACACTACAAAGATCACACATAAACATAATAGATGTTTTACAGTTAGATATGATGTATAGTTTTACACTGCAACCGGAAAATAACAACACCGGAAAAATAACAACTGCCTATCTATCTGTAAAACTGCGTCTAACATGGAGGAGGAGGAGGAGGAGAAGGAGGAGTAGGAAGCTGCTATCTTTACAGCTGTTGAAGGTACGCCCTTCTCTGTGAGAGGAGGAGGAAGCTGCTATCTTTACAGCTGTTTAAGGTACGCCCTCCTACACTCGGTTTTCGAAGCAAACGCTGGGATGTATCTTAACTATGGCTACGACTCTACTACCTTCATAGTAACAGAACTTTGTTAAAAGGCACGTGGATTTTAAATTGTCCGCCACCACATGCCTTAGGTGGCAACAGTGAGGTTTAGCCCCGTCAACATGCTTGCACTGAAGTTTGCGGTGTTCTGTTGTTTAAAATTCCGCGCCCACGTGGTTAAAGATGGCAGCTGTCAGGTGTTAAAAATGTGCATAGATTTTTAAATTCCGCGCTACGACATGCATAAGGTGGCAGCAATGAGGTTTAGCGTCGTAAAGATGGCAGCAGTGAGTTTAGCGATGCTCTATTGTCCTTAAAAGTGAGGTTAGGGTCCGTCAAGATGACAGCTGTCAAAAAGCACGTGGGTTTGTTTACAAACAAGAGCACGTGGTCGAGAGGTCACGTTCACGTGGTATGCTGCGTCAGCACTCGTCATTGATTAAATATACAAAGGTCCGTCCACCTATCTCCACATAATACACATTTATCCTTAGTCTCACTTCCTTCTCATCCCCTATTTCTCGAACTCATTATACGCACCAATAAAAACCTCTCTTATCCCTTCTACCCTCGAACTCAGTTTTTGGGTTTATTACATCCACCAATTTATTTAATACTGATAAAGAAACTCTCTCTCTACATTCCCTTATTAAACTCTGTCTTTCTATATCTAGTAGTCTTCCCTTTACCCTTTCCCATACCCATTTATTCCTACCTCCCCCAACCATCCCAATATACCCCCAATCCAATCTGTTGTAAACTCTTTTTGCACTTATTCACCCAGTAACCTTTATTCTACATAGCTTTTTGAAATCTAAACGCTTCTTGTGATAGTAACTCACCCTTCCTTTTTCTCCACTCTAATCCAGTACATGAACACCCTCTTAGCTATTTCAACCTCCACCGACACACTAATCTGGCACCCGCATTGTCTGTGCACTTCGGCAGGCCCATCATAATCTCACTAAATTTCGCTGCTACCTGGTGTAGTTCACCCCTGTCCTCCTCCATCCCCCGTACTTCCAACTAAATAGCATCTGTAAATCTGTACAGATATTCAAGAAGAGAATAAACAACAACAGAGAAAATAAATGAAAAGTTAGAGGGCATTCGACCAGTGCAGGATATTGTAAATAAAAATGTGTGTGATTAAATTAATTCCATCCCCTGGTCTATGGAGTTTGGACAGCCCAAGTAGGGGACTGCCTGTAGGGGTGAAGTACAGTGGGGACTTCGAGGGCCCTGGAACCGCTACGGTAGCTGTGAAGGCCCTTCAGGAACTCTGAAAAGTGGTGGCAAAAGGGGCTCTGGTTAAGACGCAGCAGGTCGTTATGCTACTTATGTTCCAAAATGGGTAAAATATAAATATGTAAATAAATTCAATGTTAATATTAATCTTATACCAGTTGTATATTATTGTTAGAAGTAATTTCACATACTGTATATGAGTTGACTATGTTTGTAAGATATTATAAGTAGAATCTTGTAAACAATATAAATTTATTAAGGATGATGTATGTGTTTAATAGAACAAATTATTAGCGCAAATTGTATAATATTGTATTCTAGGAAAATTTTCTTCGTCTCTTGTTAATTTAAAATTTATTGCTTGACAATAATGTATTTTAGTGTACCATTTGCCACCGAGGTAGACACCTCATTTGCAAATAAAGAGATTTTGATTTGATTTGATTTGATTTTGCCACTTACCAGTGATTCAAACACCATTTTCTGTATTTTGTATTTAACATCTGGGAATTTCTTTTCTAATACCCCCACTGTCGCAAGAGCTCCTCTTCCCTTTAATTTAGCCCTCCTATACTGTTCTTTCCAAGAGCCATTCTTACTCTTTATTACACCTACATACTCAATTTTCCCCCGTGGTCATTTCTTCCTGTCCTAGCTTCCAGACTTCCTTAATCTTCCTCCCACCCCTTTTCTTACAAATCATTATCTGAGTCTTACTTACATTCACTCTGAGAGACCACTTCCTAGTATACTCAACTACTTTGCCTAACACTTTTTTCGACCATCTTGCCGTCAATGCCAAAATCAGTAAGTCATCAGTGAATAGCAAGCAACCCCGGAAACTCCATTTTCCCTACAAAAGGATATTGCCATCTCTCTCCCCCATGGCTCTCTAAAATATTATTTATAAATAACATAAATAATATTGGGGAAATCTTACACCATTGTCTCACCCTGCTCTTCGATTCAAAACACTTACTCATCCTTCCACCCTGCAATTTAATCATCACAAACACTTCATCATATATTGTTTCTATTGCCCCCGCATTTTCTTCGACTTTACAACCTTCCTTAATTTCATGAATAGCGCCTCCCTTCAGATCGTATCGAAAGCTTTTTCTAAATCAATCGCATCTACATATAATTTACGCCCTGCTGTCCTGACATGCTTTGCAATCAAGGTGTCCAGAATCCAAACATTATCGACTGTGTGTTCTTTCCTTTCCTAAATCCATTTTGAAACTCAAATATCCCCCCAGACTCTTCCGCCAAATGTTTTGTCCTATTCGCCAAAACCCCTGTATACACCTTCGACAACGCGTCTAAGAGTGTAATTCCTGTTTATTTCCCTTTATTTTTATACATTGGGCAAACATTCCCTTCCTCCGTTCCCTCGGAAATTTCCCCGTTTCCAGCAACCTATTAAACATTTTTGCAATCCCCTTCAACATCTGTTCATTTGCTCCAACCACCTTCCACACACTATTGGCAATACCGTTCACACCTCGTGCTGCCTTGGGTCTAGCATTATTTAATACTCTCATTTCCTTCTGGCTTGTTATCTTCCCATCTAATATCTGGATTCCTATTTCCAATTCTCTTCCTACATATACCTTGTCTACTTCTCTACCTGAATTTCCCTCTCCTCCAATAAATCTTTTAAAATGCCTAACCCATTCGTTTTCTCCTATTTTATCCCCCTTCCCCACCGGTTTCGTTCTTCTAATCTTTTTATAGACTCCCACATCCTCTCAAATTTCTTCTCTCTACAATATATATTTATTTTTTCAGCTTCCGCCTCCTTCCATATTCTTTTCTTCCCATTCAATACCTCCTTATATTCCCTTCTTAAATTGCAACATTCCTTCCTTTTTTCTTGCTAGCCTCCTTCCTATCTCCGCTAAAGCTCTCATTATAACCTCTCGTTTCCTCCTACCACCCATTAATTTTGTTTTTTATTCCCTCTACCCTTCTCTCCTCACTTTCTTCTTCCCCACCCTCCAAATAGGGAGCTCTATTAATTCTAACACCCTATCAATATCATTTCCTTCAACCGCCCTTTCAATTTCTAACCTTAATATTTCTCTCCCCCTCTTTCAAATCCCGTCTTAATTTCTCTTTGGCAGTATCATCCCATACGTACTTCCCATACATACTTCCATCTTCCACTCCCATATTTCTCCCTCCTTTCCTCCACCTTGCCCTTCTCATCAACAACCCCAGTTCTCAATTTTATTTTAATAGGCATATGTTCAGTTAATCCACATTCTAACACCTCACAAATTATTCTCCCTAACGCTATCTCTGACCTTATTCCTATATCCAATACACTCCCTCCATTTGTTGTAATATACGTCAAATGTCCCCTACTATCCCCCTTCACCCACCCATTTCAAATTAATAAATGTTCTATAGCAAATAACTCTAATAGCCTTTCTCCATAACTATTTACACCATTATTCTTACTCTTTCTTTGCAGCCAGCTTTTACTTCTTTCCCGTACACCGGTACTCTATTGCTCACTCTCGCATTCCAATCCCCCAATAAAATCATCCCACCTTCTACATACAGCCCTTTAATTGTGTTTATTTCTTCAATCAATTCGCCAAAAAATGTTTATTTGCATAAACTGAATCCCTAGAATGGTTATAAAGCAGGGCCAGACAAATTGCTTTCGATGCCCCCTTCCCCAATTTTATTCTCAGCCACACTACCCCCTCTACCTACTCTGTAACATCTCCACCCAGTCAGCTACCTCATTTATTAAAACTTCGATGCCCCCTGGGCTTCTACCCCTCTTTCCAATTTTTTTCCTTATCACTTTAACTACTCTATAACCGTCCAATGTAATTTCACTCCCTTTCCCTAACCACTACAGAAATTATCTCAAAATCTTTCACTAAATCTACAATTTCCCTATTCCCTAACTTTCCCATCAACCCCTCAATATTCATCACCCCTATCACCATCTCTAGTCATTTATTTCCTCCCCCTCCCTCTCTATGCTTCTGCGTTTCACCACTTCCTCCCTTACTTTCCGTCATTCTTCCTTTTGGCACCTCCCCATTCTTTTCCACTTCCCTCCCTTTCTTATCCCCCCAGTTTCCCCTTTTCGGTGTCAGAGTCTGTTTTCCCACCCCATAAATACTTTAAACTTAACGATCTCCCTTATTCAACGCCTGATTTCTCTCCAATTTTCTTTCCACATTTCTCTTACTCCGAGAGTTTGAGTCACTACCCTGACTCCTGTTTCCTCCCATCACCTCTTCACTACCTGAACTCACTTCACTTCGGTCTAGTGTCATATTTGTTGATTCACTCATTCCTGCGTCGTTCTGACTCACCAAGGTCTCGGTTATTCCCTCCACCTGGCCGCTGACACCACAGTCCCGTCTTCTATCTTTCTTCTCCCCACTGATGACATCCTGCTTTCGATTACTGTAACTCATTTCCTCCTCACATTTTTTCCATCCTCAGCAATTCCTCCTGTGCCCACGATCGGGTCCAATTTGTGCCTGAAGTCACCAAACTCCTCCCCGCTACCTTGGCTTGCAATCCCTGCGCTGTAGCCCTCCACATATGCCGCTTTATGATCTCCAACCGCATCCTGTCCTCTTTATCTGCCTCAGCCTTCAAATAAATGTTCAATCCTTTCAAATTTCCTGCATTCCTCAGAATTATATCGGCCATCAGGGTTGAAATTAATCTTATCTTCACCGGCCTATGTCCCTTGTTCCTTCCTACTCTATATATGTCATCTATATCCACTTCAGATAAGTTAATCTTCATTTTATTCGAATCTATGTCCACCGCTTTCAACACTACCTTCACTTTTGATTCTATTCCTTCTTCTGGAACACCATACACGAAAATTTTTTCCTTGCTGATTCGTTCCTCGCTAGCCTCGCTTCTCATTGCTGTCAATTCCTCTTCCAGTACCAACACCTTCTTTTTCAAACTCCCTACATCATCTTCTATCTCCACTAACTTGTCATTTACCCCTCCAATTTCTTCTTTTATAAATATTTTTAAGTCCTTCGTCTCCTTCATTTGGGTTGCCCGGTTTTCCTGCATCATTTCCTTTATTTCTTCTCCTTTTCTCGCTTCCTTCACCACTCTCTTGATCTCTTCAAGTTCCTCCCACCCGCATGATCCCTGATTTGGACCCGGGTTCTTTTCTACTCCTCCTACCTCCAGCAACGTCAAAATAACGGTCACATTAAGCATAATTTCCAACAGTCGTTTAGAACCACTAATTTCTCTCCCTCTCTCTGCTCCACCTCTCTTCCAGCACTATCTTGCACCATGCCATCTTACAATTCTTAGCCTGTATTGCTGTAGCGTTACTCCCATCTCGCACTCCTCAGCTCACTCACACGTCCGCACTTCCCACTGTCTCACTCGTGACTGTAGAACGAAACAAATAGTTGTTGATCCAAAAAGAATTCGTGGGAGGATTTTGGTGATAACCTGGAATGCCTAGGTCAGGTAGTAGGGAAACCTTTCTGGACAGTAATAACGAATCTTACGAAGGGAGGGAAAAAGGGAAATGGATAGTGTTTGGGTACTTCAGGTGAACTCATAATAGATCACAGAGACTTACTGAACAAGCGGAGGGATTATTTTGGAAATCTTCTCAGCGTAAAAGAAATCTTCCTGTTCATGGTGCGAACAACAGTTCATGGGGAGAAGGACAATGATGTTGGTGAAATTACTCTTGATGAAGTGGGGAGGATGGTAAGTAAACTCCATTGACATAAAGCAGCAGGAGTAGATGAAATTAGACCTGGAATTGTGAAATATAGTGGGAAGGCAGGGACGAAATGGCTCCCTAGATTAGTAAGATTAGCATGGAGTGTTAGTAAGATACCTTCTGATGGGACAAAATCAGTAATTGCACCTATCTATAGAGATGAGAACAGGAAGAACTGCAACAACTATCGAAGCATCTCATTGATCAGTATTCGAGGCAATGTGTTCACTGGCATCTTGGAAAGGAGTATGCGAGCTAAGGTTGAGAGAAAACTGGATGAAAACCTATGTGGTTTCAGACCACAGAGGGGCTGTCAGTATCAGATTTTCAGTATGCGCCAGTTACAGTAAGTGAAATTTCTACGAAAGAAATAGACAGCTATGTTTATGTTTCGTAGATCTAAAGAAAGCATATGACAGAGTATTGAGGAAAATGGTGTTCGCCGTAATGGGGGAATATGGGATTAAGGGCAGATTATTAAAATCAATCAAAGGTATTAATGTTGACAGCTGGGCTGCAGTGAGATTTGATGGTAGAATGAATTCTTGGTTCGAGGTACTTAGAGGGGTTAGAGAAGGCTGCAAATGCAGATTGTGCCAAAAGCCTGCAATCTAATATCCTTTACCTTTGCTGTTCATGGATTACATGGGTCATCTGCTGAAAGGCAGGTGGAAATGTAGTAAGCAGTTTGGCCTATGCTAACGACTTGGTCTTAGAGGCAGACTGTGCCGAAAGCCTGCAGTCTAATATCTTGGAACATGAAAATAGGTGCAATTTGTCTGATAAGAATATTAGCCTTTCCAAGACGAAACTTATGTCAGTTCGTAAGGAATCAATGAGAACTATCAGATTAGGAATACGAAAGTGGAAATGGTAGATCATTTCAAGTATTTAGGATGTGTGTTCTCCCAGAATGGTAATATAGTAAGCGAGACTGAATCAAGGCGCAGTAAAGCTAATGCAGTGAGCTCGCAGTTGCGATCAACAGTATTCTGTAAGAAGTATGTCAGCTCACGGAAGAAGCTACCTTTACATCGGTCTTTTTTCAGATCAACTTTGCTTTACGGGAGTGAAAGCTGGGTGGACTCACCATATATTATTCATAAGTTAGAAGTAACAGACACGGAAGTAGCGAGAATGATTGTTGGTACAAAGAGATGCGAACAATATCAGAAGGTACTAGGAATGAGGGGATGAAAGCTAAGTTAGGAATGCACTCGATGGATTAAGATGTACGCATAAACCGGCTTCGGTGGTGGGGTCATTTGAGGCGAATGGAGGAGGATAGGTTAATAATGGATTCTGTCGTGGTGGGTAAGAGATGTAGAGGGAGACCAAGACAAGGATGGTTAGGCTCAGTTTCTAACGATTTAAAGAAATGAGATATAGAACTAAACGAGGCCACAGAACTAGTTACAATTAGAGGATTGTGGCAGCATTTAGTAAATTACATTTGCAGAGTGTTGCAGACTGAACGCTGAAAGACACAGTGGTCTATAATGAAGATGTATAGATGTATATACAGTATGTATATTAAGAAAACAGTTGTATCCAACAATTGTATCAAGGTAAATTCGTAGATGATTTGGTACTGGGACACGAGGCCATTGACGCTGATGAAGTGGGAGACCCAATTTTGAGGTCAGAGTTTCTACAGAGCTGTGAGAGACCTAAATAGGAACAAGGCACCTGGAATTGATGACGTTCCCTCTGAATTACTGACTGCCTCAGGAGAAACAAGCATGGAAACGTTATTCCATCTAGTGTGTAAGATGTATGAGACAGGAGAAGTGCCATCCGATTATCGCCAGAATGTTGTTATACATATTCCCAAGAAAGCAGGTGCTGACAAGTGCGAAAACTACCGCACCATTAGTTTAGTACCTGATACCTGCAAAATTTTAACACGTATTATTTACAGAATAATGGAAAGACAAGTTGAAGCTGAGTTGGGAGAAGATCAATTTGGCTTCAGAAAGAATGTAGGAACACGTGAAGTAATCCTGAATTTCCGTCTGATCTTAGAGGATTGAATTAAAAAGGACAAACCCACATACATGGCATTCATAGATCTAGAAAAAATGTATTCGATAATGTTGATTGGACCGAGCTATTTGAGGTTCTGAAGGTGATTGGTATCAGATACCGAGAACGAAGAATCCAGAAGGAATTGAGGCAAGGCTGCAGTTTGTCCCCACTCCTTTTCAATATTTATATAGAACAGGCAGTCAAGGAAATCAAAGAGGAATTTGGAAAGGGAATCACAGTGCAAGGAGAGGAAATCAAAACCTTGAGATTTACCGTTGATATTGTTGTTTTGCCTGAGACTGCAGAAGCTCTCCAAAAGTTGCTGAATGGTATGGAGGGAGTCTTGGGTAAGGAGTACGAGATTAAAATAAATAAGTACAAAACAAAAGTAATGGGATGCAGTCGAACGACGGCAGGTGATGCAGGTAACATTATATTAGGAAATGATGTCTTAAAGGAAGTACATGAATATTTTTACTTTGGTAGTAAAATAAATAACGATGGCAGAAGTAAGGAGAACATAAAATGTAGACTAGCACAAGCAAGAAAGAGCTTTCTTAAGAAAAGAAATTTGCTCACTTCAAACATTGATATAAGAATAAGAAAGATTTTCTGAAGACTTTCGTCTGGAGCGCTGCATTGTGTGGAAGTGAAACATGGACGATAAGTAGCTGAGAAAGAAAGAGGATAGGAGATTTTGAAATGTGGTGTTTCGATGGTGATGCAGGTAAGATTATATTAGGAAACACCACATTTCAAACGTTTCTATTCTCTTTCTTTATGAGCTAGTTAGCGGCGGAGAAAAGTATTCTTTTCGGGAAAATGAGACATACATAAAGCATGAGTTCGAATTGCGCAGAATGTTGTCCTTGTCTCTTACAGTCAATATACACAGTTTGTTTATTAAACGGCCTTAATTGTATGCACAGTACAAGATTACACATTAAGACACACTTGTTAGTCAAGTAATGCACCTGATCAATTCTCCCCTCGTCTGTAGGTCTCAGTAATGTTCTTTATTACTGTAATTAACATGCGCGAAAATTAATCACTGCCACCACACGACTGTGCATTCCTTTACTCACAACACTGTGAAATGAATGAAATACTTAACGAATGAAACAATACGCACAATGGTTTGATTACAGTAAATATTCGATATTCCTCCCTTCTACGATCTTCACGAAAAAGGAAAAGTCCATGGGAGTTTAATAGGCCGATCGGGGTGGCCATTTAATTGGCCCACCACGGCCTGCCCTTCTCCCTGGAAAATGATCTTTTGAGTGCTGCTCGACATTGCGAGTGAAATGCCATGGAGTGCCATTATGACAGCCACATACGCTGCGGAATATGCAAGACGAACAACTTCCAATAATCCAGGCAGAAAAACGGTAGCATTTCTCACTGTTCTGACGACGGGAAAGGACAAACAGCCCAAATAGTCACCAACAATGCTGGCTCAAATATTGGCACTGAACTGAGGCTGAAATGTGCGTACTACTGTCACATGAGGTATCTTCCGCCCTCTTTCCTGCAGTCGCCTACCAATGGACGCGAAGGGTGAATGGTGAGGTTCTTGGCGATTAGGATCCCGGACGCCATAAACCAGTGCGGCTTCTCTCCCATTGCCATTTGCTGCCCAATAGGCTTGGGCATATAAGCAATTTCCCCGTTGGTGTACAAAAACGGAGCCGTTCTCACCATTTTATACCTCGAAACTAGTAGCTAATAAGGTAAAACAAGTCTTCATTATGCCTACTGTGGCTGGGATGTGACTGCGCTGAACGAATGAGAAACTTGTGCATTCACGCGCAGCATTATCTCTGTCTCCGTCTACCATACACCCCACTTCCCCTCCCTTTCTTAAGGGTAGCAGCGGGCAGCGGTTTGCGCTCTGGCGCAGCAAATACGGCGAGTTCGATTTGAATCGCGCGCCCGGAAGTAAGAAAGTAGCCTAATTTACTCGAAAGAAACATTTTCTCTGCCAATCTCATTGCGCCATCGTTCTTTATATAACTAGAACAGTATCCCCGATTTTTTGTCGGTAGAATTTAGATACACCCTGTAGTGCTTTATCTGAAATACTTATTTGATTAATGTTTACATGAGGGAGCGACACCAAATGAATGGAGAGCTGCAATAGTAGCCCTAGTAAACAAGGGAAAGGTTGATAAACATAAACCGGATAATTACAGTCCAGTGAAGTTGACGTGGATTGTTTGTAAATTCTGGGAATATAATCTTTCTGACTGTATTAGACACGTTTGCGATTTTACTAACTAGCTTGATACAAGGCCGTTTTACATGATATTCCAGTGGGGCTCAACTTGTAGGATTCCAGCAAGACAAGGCAGATATTTTAGATTCAGGAGGTCAAATGGACTGTATCGTTACTGACCTATTCAAAGTTTTTGATAGGATATCGGACTAAACAAATGTGTAGTTGAATGGGTGGCTAAATTTCTAAAAAATGGAGTCGGTGAAATATTATTGGATCTTTATGTTTTGTCATAGATACCGTATACATAAATGATATGAGTAAAAGGCTGGAATTACACTTAAGGTTATTTGCGGATAATGTATAGAGTAGTAAATAAGTCACAGGACTGTGAGCGACTACAAGAAGATCTAGACCAGAGGTGCTCAAGCTGGGCATTCCGTCCCGCGGGCGCCCAGCACTGTAAGTGGGTGGGCTGGCATGCGATGAGCGTATGCTATTCAACCACAGTGACGTTTTGGCTACGTCACAGGCCGTGAAGATTGGGCGAAGTTCTCCCAGTCACTCTCGATCACTACTGCGATACCTGAGTTTGAAATGGATTCAGAAAAGAAAAGGGGGCAGAAATGCACGTCATTTTCAATTTATGTTGTAAGAATTAAATTATTTATGCTGATTGCAGTTTATATATTTTGACCGGATGCAATGAGGTGTTAAGTCTACAAAGTCAAATATTTTTATAAGGTACGTAATGAATTACAATTTTTATTCTTACATTTTAAAAGGTGCTTTAGGATACGGAGTTAAGGTGGATAAGCTGTGGCTTGTGGTTGTTTGGGTTTAAATTATTTGATATAATCACCAACAATACAATAATGCTTACCGGGAGTAAAATCAATGAGGTTATTTATTAAAAGGCATACTGCACAGCTATCTGGTAGATACATTTACATTGTTGTACTTAAATCTTGGATAGTAAATATCTATGTCCTCACTCGTGATCAAACTCCCACTCGCCATTTAGAGGCGGACGCCAGTTTTTCTATTTTTTTTTACAATTGCCTTTAAGTCGCACCGATACAGATATGTCATATGGCGACGATGGGATAGGAAAGGCCTAGGAATGGGAAGGAAGCGGCCGTGTCCTTAATTAAGGCACAACCCCAGCATTTGCCTGGCGTGAAAATGGGAAAGCACGGGAAACCATCTTCAGCGTTTCCGACAGTGGCTTTCGAACCCACTATCTCTCACAGCCGCGCGTCCTTAACCGCACGGCCAACTCGCCCAGTAGTAAAATTTTAAATGCTATTTTTCAGAAATTCAGTGAACAGGGACAGTCACACAACACTACAACGCTGAGCAGAATCATTGTTGCATTATGTAATTACATTACTTTTTGCTTAGCGAATAACAGGAATTTTAATTTTTAAATGGAAATACTGTCATTTCCATCCAAGGAATTGTAAACAGTAACTTGTAGGCTTACATCTTGTATCTTTGTAGATTGTAACGCAGTAAGTATAACATGTCAGTTGTCTTTGAAAGAATAAATATAAGAAAATAAAACTGTTTATATCGAGCGCTGTATAAATCAAACCGTAATATCTTGAAAAGGTCAGTTTTGTTGCTATTATAGTTTATGTTGAGTAATGTATCCCAATCAGCATTTCGCTGAGTAGTAGAGGAGAGCTTCGTCATCAGAGTCGAACGTCAATGCTCCCTCGCTTCCCTGCAAAATATCTCCACTCTCTCGCTTCACTGTGACGTATGCTTGCTAGGTAACTGCCAGCATTTACGTCAGGCCAGCCCGGTCGCCCAGCTGAGCACCCAGTAGCGTAGCCAGGATTTCAGTTTGGGGGGGCCCATTCATCCAGAATTTTATTTTGATAGGTGTCCAAACTTCCATAGTTTAGGTGGTGTAGAATACCGAAAAAGGAAATGAGTGTCCTTGGATCCAAGTAAGAGTGGTGGATTCATGCGGATTCCGAAAGCTAATAGTAATTTCCTTCTTCTTCTTCCCCACTTTTCCCACATCTGTGGGGTCGCGGGTGCGAAATGTGTCGCACATGTGGATTTGGCCCTGTTTTACGGCCGGATGTCCTTCCCGACACCAACCCTATATAGAGGGATGTAATCAGTGTTGTGTGTTTATTTGGTGGTTGGTAATGTAGTATGATGTCTGAATATGTTGGGACAAACACCCAGTCCCAGCCAGAAGAATTATTCAGACGCGATTAAAATCCCCGACCCAGCCGGGAATCGAACCCGGAACCGTCTGAACCGAAGGCCTCAACACTGATCATTCAGCCAATGAGTCGGACTCCGGAAGCTAATATTAATGCACATTATATATAAAATGCTCAATAAAAGAACTTTCGTTAAAACTCCTGGGGTGTCTGGACTCCTTGGACGACAACCCCCCGGTCCCCCAGCTATCTCTGTTACTCCCATCCCAACATAACTGCAGCATTTCATATATTCCGAGTAGAAGTGAAATGAATGCAAGAATAAACACTTTGAGTAAGGATGCAATATTCTGGTTTAGAACAAATACGGTAATGTTATAATAATAATGGTCATGTGATAAGCAATAAAGAAGTGACATTTTATACAAATAATGCGGCAAAGATACACACACAAATACACACGCGTCGAATACAGGTTTCTCGTCCTTCTTGTCCATGGCTAGATGATGAAGGCAAGAGAATGATGGCCCACCGTGACTCGTTATTTCGACATTATAAACAAACCCTAGATGACACAGACTTCGAATCTAACCGCATCTTAAGAAATTGCACAAAGCAGTTAATCAGAAATTTTAAAAATGTATATATTTTCGGATTTTAGCTAACAACTTAAATTCTAATCGCGCATGGGACCAACTTAGAGCTCTGGGAATAGGAAAACATCAACAGAGACAGACAACTCCTGACATTCCACTTGACGAACTGAACGATTACTTTAGTAGAATATACTAAATATTCAACCTACCCAAATTAACTGCACCGACTCACCGCCCTCCCCTCCAGCCAATCCGCCATTCACATTTCACAGTGTCACAGAAAATCAGGTTAAAAGGCTTTGTACTCGATTAAATCAAAGACTACAGGTGTATATGATATTCCTATTACTTTTATACATAACATTATGGGTGCTATCTCGCCTATACTGACGCACATACTGAACTACTGTTTACTAAACGGAACTTTCCCTACTGTATGGAAAACAGCCAATATTATATCGGTACCTAAGAGTTTAGATCCACAATCACCCTCTGACTATCGTCATATGTCCGTACTCCCTGCGCTTTCTAAAGACTTTGAACGTTTAGTATACGAGGAAGTTCTGGAATACCTAAATAAAAAATGCTCTTTTGGACCCTTTGCAATCTGGATTTTAGAAGGGTCACAGTACCGCGACAGCACTTTTGAAGGTTACTGAAGACATTAGAAACGCTATGGACAGACGACTGCTCACTATACGTATCCTTCTTGACTTCAGTAGCGCCTTTGACACTGTACTAATTCCGACTATGATACAGAACATGGAACTGCTAAATTTCGACCTGGCTGCACTTAAGGTTTTTAGTTCTTATTTGAGTAACCGTCAACAGCGTGTAACAGTAAACGACAAAGCCTCTAAATGGAAAATGAAACTTAGTGTTGCCCCACCGGGCAGTATTCTACGGCCCCATAGTTTCTGTATTTATATCAATGACATACCATCTGTGACAGGAAATAACACACATGACCTCTGTGCTGACGATCTTTAAATAGGCTATATCGACACTGCAAGACAAGATATTAACAGGGACCACCGACGACTCAGTGTATATGCACAACGAATCTCTCTTATACTAAACTGCAAAAAAACTCAGACAATTATAATTGGATCACGAAAATTACTGAGCTTCTCGAACAATGTCGCAATCCCGCCTATCCTACTGAATTATTCCCGACAGTAAAACGGTTAAAAATCCCGGCGTAATGATGAATGTAACAGTTGATTGGTCTGATCAAACGAAAGAAATACGTAAAAAGATTTTTGGAGTTCTTCACCCACTTAAACGACAGAGGAATGTATTTCCATTTGAGCTACAGGCCAAACTAATACAGACACTCATTCTCCCTATTCTTGATTATTGTGACGTTGTTTTAGTTGACATGACGAGAGAAGAAACACTTAAACTTCAACGAGCACTGAATTCCTGCCTGCGATTTATTTACAATATCGGGTACGATGTTCATATCACCCTATACTATCAGGCTGTCTCATGGCTGAAGTCTGATAAACGTCGGCAGCTACACACTTTAACGATGGTGATCAGAGTGGTAGCTGAAAGTCAGCCAATGTATATTTCTTCTAAATTCATCTTTTTATCATCATTTCACAACATTAATACACGTTCTAGATCCATTCTTTCTATTCCACTGCACCGCACAAATAAAATTATTAGATCATTTGTGTTGACTGTCGCCAGATTATGGAATTCCCTGCCAGTTCAGGTCAGTGAAACTAGCTTTTTTAAATCACGATTTAAGGTCACCTGCCGAGACTACCTGCTGAGGACAGCTGACTGAATGGTTGAAGTATGAATGTGTGCGTTCCTGAGGATTAGCCATGTTTAAGAGTTTTTAATATTAATTACTTCTAATATTAATTTAGTACGTAATTTATTTAAATTTATTTTAAATTCTATTAATTTATGTAGTTTTAATTATTTTAAGAATCTCAGTATTTTATTTAAGATTTTGATTAGTATGTGGTTAAGTGTACTAGAGGGCCTGGAGCCCTAACTTCGCCACTGTACTGAAGGCACTAATAAATAAATAAATAAATAAATAAATAAATAAATAAATAAATAAATAAATAAATAAATAATGTAAAGGGTATGGGTATAGATATTTTGTTAGCTGGTAAAGAAAAATACACGTTACAACAAATGCTATGTAGGGTTTACTTGTCCTGTTAGTTTCCAACGCGGTTAGGGCCACGCAGCTGTGAGCTTGCATCCGGGAGATAGTGGATTCGAACCCCACTGTCGGAAGCCCTGAAAATGTTTTCCCGTGGTTTCCCATTTTCACACCAAGAAAATGCTGGGGCCGTACCTTAATTAAGGCCACGGCCGCTTCCTTCCCACTCCTAGGCATTTCCCATCCCGACGTCGCCATAAGACCTATCTGTGTCCGCGTGACGTAAAGTAAATTGTTAATTACTTTTCCACGCAAGTCTGGGATACAGAATATAGTAGTATAAAGAGCTTCGTGACGTTAATATTCGTATCTATAATTTTTATTAACGTGCCAGAAATCAACGACACTGATCTGTTGCCATTTCAACACCGTTTTAAGGGTTACCGATCCAATCCGGGATTTGAATCTGCGAACTCAGACTCAGAAGGACAGCGACTCAACCAACTGAGCCACATGAAAAGGAGGCGTTTGTGATTATTGTTATAAATAGATGCAGCTAGTATTTTTACAAATGTTTTATGAGGAGCATTTATTAAGGCGTACGTTTTTTTACTCTCCTAAACGCACGAGGCCGGGCAGAAGAACTAGCTGGAAGCTAAGGAGCCTTGCAGGGGTGTCGCTTCCTTCTCTGTTCACTTTTCCAAATCAAACTCCACGACGTAACAGCCCCGAAGCGCCATCGCCTACCAAGCGACGGCTGTTCAGCCCGGAGGCCTGCAGATTACGAGGTGTTGTGTGGTCAGCACGACGAATCCTCTCCGCTGTTATTCCTGGCTTTCTAGACCGGGGCCGCCATCTCACCGTCAGATAGCTCCTCAATTATAAACACGTGGGCTGAGTGTACCTCGAACCAGCCCTCAGATCCAGGTAAAAGTCCCTGACCTGGCCGGGAATAGAACCCGGGGCCTCCGGTAAGAGGCAGGCACGCTACCCGTACACTGTGGGGCCGGCTGGTACTTTTAGGTCCCCTTATTTTCGAATTTGACTTAAGACATCCTGCATTCGATTCCCGGCACTGACAGAGTTAAGAAAGGCATGGGATGGGGAGGATACAGCCTTGTTTTTGGGTGCAGTAGAGTTTTCCTTGAGTCTTTCGTAATCGAAATATATACGGCCTGGAAGGTAGTCACCTTCACGGGGTGTAGTACCAAAGTGGTTCCTTTTTTTTTAAGAAGACAAATTAAATGAAGATTCTATTTCCTCACAAACGAAGAACGATATTATCAATTTTACGAACAGTTTCAATAATGCAGCCGGTTTATGTTAAGAGTACAAAAGCTATGATTGTACATGGTAACAATCAAAACCAACAATATCTACTGAAGATCCGTCACCGCACTCGGTAGGACCGGCTTTCTTTTCATATTCACCGGGCGAGTTGGCCGTGCAGTTAGGGGCGCTCAGCTGTGTGCTTGCATCCGGGAGATAGTGCGTTCAAACACCCCTGTCGGCAGCCCTAAATATGGCTTTCTGTGGTTTCCCATTTTCACACCAGGCAAATGCTGGGGCTGTGCCTTAATTAAGGCCACGGCCGCTTCTTCCCACTCTCAGCCCTTTCCTTTCCCATCGTCGCCATTGACGACCTACGGTGCGACGTAAAGCAAATTCTAATTAAAGAATAAAAAATATTTTCACAACCCCTTCCAAGGAAAAGTTGTATCCACACTACTGGCCTGGACTTACACCCCACCCACTGAAATTATTTTGTGGGTACGCCACTGCATCCACTCACCATTTAAGGTACAAGGTAAGTCCGAAGAATGGTTGGATACTCAAAATACACCACTATAAATGATGCAGTTCTGGCTCAAAAGTATAAAGAAAGGTAAGGGACGGGATCTAGTGTTTTAAGTAGAATCCGTATCAATAGAACGTGACTACCCATTTTAAAAATGTTTCATGCATCGACTGCGATTCAAGCCTGGGCCGTCCTGATGAGAAGATAGAAGCATTGGAACTGAGTTATCACGCCCGCCAATTACAAAGTATTTACCCGCACTTTTGATGGTTTCATTTGAGGTTCCAATCAGTCCCCGGGCATTTGACAAAATATATAGGCCTACCTATCGAACTTAGGCACGCATCCGCGATTATCTTGGCACTGTAAGAATTTTAAAAAAAACTTTTTCATAACTTACCGAGGATGCACATAGTGTTGGCTTTTCATTGACAAAACGGTCCCTCTTCAAAAAATGTTACTTATATGGCACAAAATGAGGAACTAACGTGCAGATCACAATCCTGTCACAGTCTTCCCAACGCTGCAACTCAAACACAGCACATCTCTCAACCACGGTGCAACCCGAGGATCCCTAGGACATTGTTGTTTCCTGGAACCGATCTGCAAAAGCTGACACGATGTTATAAGCTTGCAGCTGTTTCTGGACGTGGCCCCCGTTATCTCGGTGGTCACGTTCCGGCCCCCTACTGAGTAATCCCTTGCTAATTGGCCCTTTCTTCATGTCTTGACATTTGTCAATACACGGTTTCATTCCCAATACTGAGGCCTCTACAGGGAAATATCCTCGCGCATTACAATCCTAAGTGTTTTCCTTTCATTCAAGCAGTACAAATACAGAGAATTATGTATGTCCCTATTGAGCCCTACTAATAGATTCTTGTCGCTACGTTAATTTAACATTTCGGCGTACGTTTTTAAGTTGTTCGTACCGTACGTAAAACAACGGCTAATCCTCGCTCTAGTTTCAGGAAATATTTGGGGGGGGGGCCCGGCCCCCCTGCCCCCCCCCTGGCTACGCCAGTGTGAGCACCTACGATCTAGACAATGTTATGAGATGTCAGTGGACAATGGTATGATGATAAACGCGTTGAAAAGTCAGGTTGTAAGTTTCACCTAGAGGAAAAGTCCACTCAGTTATAAGAACTGGGTTTTTTTTTTGCTAGTTGCTTTACGTCGCACCGACACAGATATGTCTTATGGCGACGATGGGATAGGAAAGGCCTAGGAGTTGGAAGGAAGCGGCCGTGCCCTTAATTTGCCTGGTGTGAAAATGGGAAACCACGGAAAACAATTTTCAGGGCCTCCGACAGTGGGGTTCGAACCTACTATCTCCCGAATACTGGATACTGGCCGCACTTAAGCTACTGCAGCTATCGAGCTCGGTATATATAAGTACTGTGTTGATGGGCTGATAGTACCTCATGGGGATCACTGAAAGTCTAAGGAATGACCTTCACTGGGGAAATCACATTAATGACGTTGTAAAGAAAGGTTGCAGATCTATTCACAAGGTTATGAAGGTATTTGGACGTTGTACCGTAGTACGGATACAAAGGCGAAGGCGTGTAAGTCTCTGGTAAGACCCCAATCAGAGTTTGATTCTAGTGTAAGAGACCCACACCTGAACTACTCGATACGAAAACTGGAAGAGACACAAAAGAAAGCAGCACGATTTGTTCTTTGTCATTTCCGACAAAAGAGAGTTATGTACAACATGTTTTCAATAATGGGGCTGGGAAGACTTGGGAGTAAGGAAACGAGCTGCTCGGCTAAGCGGTATGTTCTAAGCTGGCGGTGGAGAGATGGCGTTGAGTGACATTTATTTGACGAATACGCTTGAGTAGAGATTTTAAAAGTAGCATAGATCATAATATGAAAATAAAGGTGGAATTCAAGAGGAGAAGTTGGGGCAAATGTTCGTTTATAGGTCGAGGAGTAAGGGATTGGTATAATTTATCAAGGGAAATGTTCGATAAATTTCAAAGTTTTGTGAAGACATTTAAGAGAAGGCAAGGTAAACAACCCGGGCGACGGTCCTCAATGCTGATAATTGATTGTCGGGAATCTAATCCTAACTCCCCGGTAATGTTCGACTACTCTCAAAGTAGACAGAACTAGACTATTTTGGTAACTAACGTGTTCTGCAGTATTAAGAATTAGGGTACCGGTATGGAAAGAAACTTATACTGGCGCCGTGACGCTTTATTGGAGTAGGAACGGTGATTAGAGAAATGAAGAGACTATTATTGTGGGAGTGGCAGGCAGCGACTTCGATGGTAGTTCGACAGAAATCGATGAATTAACCGATACGGCGAGTGAAGCTTTTGACGGTGGATGTTCCACTTCTGATACTGAACTTCAATGGATTACTTTAGTGTTTATGTGAATAATGTGTATATTCAAACATCAAATCGAATGGTTTTCTGCATTTTCAGTCTGCTAACAACTACTAATGGTGCTTTGAAGTGAGTGTCACGCAAGCTGCTCACGCGCCGACGTTTCCCATACCAACAAATGTCAGCGTGCTCACTTGTTTGCGATAACGGACTGATCGGACAACTTGCCATTTGTCTACAAATCAAATTGTAGAGAATGTCCCAAATTCTACTTGGAAGACCAGTCCGTAATTTAAAACACCTTACACATAACACATCAGATCACTCAAGCAAAACATGGAATCTGCAATTGTTAACCTCATGCTGGACACAGACATTTAGCGTGCAGACAGCGCACAGCTTGTAAATTCCCCGCATAAGCCGTGAGGCAGTCTTCCCTACAATGAGTTAGTTTCTCAGTTATAATGAATTAAACACCGAATGCAGGACCATTGTGCTCATAGAGTGTATGGCTCCTATAAATAGAATTCTCTTGGATAGCCGAAGCCTTTAGAAGTTGCGATGTGAGAGAATTTGGTGAAAAAAGGCTGAAGTCTAATATTATGGTCTAACGTGAAATTAGTTTGAACTATTAAATGAGGAAATGGTATGTGAAGTGAATAAATACAGAAATATGATCAACATTTAACACACCCTCCTAAATAGACCCAAGAACAAAGGTAATCACTAACTTTTCACGACTTAACGGGAAGCCTCAAGAAAAAGACAGTAGTTTACACTGCCAGTCACAGCCAAAGTTAATAGCTACTTCGGCCTTTTTAAATATGGCCTGTGGAAATAAATACACTGACTGACAGAGCAAATGCAACACCAAGGAGGAGTGGTTCGAAAGGGATGAAAGTTGGGGAAAAAACAGAGACGGCACGGACGAATAATTGATGTTTATTTCAAACCGATATGCAGGTTACACAATGCGCACGGCATCGACTCAGTAGGATGTAGGACCACCGCGAGCGGCGATGCACGCAGAAACACGTCGAGGTACAGAGTCAATAAGAGTGCGGATGGTGTCCTGAGGGATGGTTCTCCATTCTTTGTCAACCATTTGCCACAGTTGGTCGTCCGTACGAGGCTGGGGCAGAGTTTGTAAACGGCGTCCAATGAGATCCCACACGTGTTCGATTGGTGAGAGATCCGGAGAGTACGCTGGCCACGGAAGCATCTGTACACCTCGTAGAGCCTGTTGGGAGATGCGAGCAGTGTGTGGGTGGGCATTATCCTGCTGAAACAGAGCATTGGGCAGCCCCTGAAGGTACGGGAGTGCCACCGGCCGCAGCACATGCTGCACGTAGCGGTGGGCATTTAACGTGCCTTGAATACGCACTAGAGGTGACGTGGAATCATACGCAATAGCGCCCCAAACCATGATGCCGCGTTGTCTAGCGGTAGGGCGCTCCACAGTTACTGCCGGATTTGACCTTTCTCCACGCCGACGCCACACTCGTCTGCGGTGACTATCACTGACAGAACAGAAGCGTGACTCATCGGAGAACACGACGTTCCGCCATTCCCTCATCCAAGTCGCTCTAGCCCGGCACCATGCCAGGCGTGCACGTCTATGCTATGGAGTCAATGGTAGTCTTCCGAGCAGACGCCGGGAGTGCAGGCCTCCTTCAACCAATCGACGGGAAATTGTTCTGGTCGATATTGGAACAGCCAGGGTGTCTTGCACATGCTGAAGAATGGCGGTTGACGTGGCGTGCGGGGCTGCCACCGCTTGGCGGCGGATGCGCCGATCCTCGCGTGCTGACGTCACTCGGGCTGCGCCTGGACCCCTCGCACGTGCCACATGTCCCTGCGCCAACCATCTTCGCCACAGGCGCTGCACCGTGGACACATCCCTATGGGTATCGGCTGCGATTTGACGAAGCGACCAACCTGCCCTTCTCAGCCCGATCACCATACCTCTCGTAAAGTCGTCTGTCTGCTGGAAATGCCTCCGTTGACGGCGGCCTGGCATTCTTAGCTATACACGTGTCCCGTGGCACACGACAACACGTTCTATAATCACTGTCGGCTGAGAAATCACGGTACGAAGTGGGCCATTCGCCAACGCCGTGTCCCATTTATCGTTCGCTACGTGCGCAGCACAGCGGCGCATTTCACATCATGAGCATACCTCAGTGACGTCAGTCTACCCTGCAATTGGCATAAAGTTCTGACCACTCCTTCTTGGTGTTGCATTTGCTCTGTCAGTCAGTGTATAAAAATTTAATATAAAAAAGAAGTGTTGAGGAATATGTAGTATGAGTTCTATGAGACAGTGTACAGTCAAATTCAATAAATGGAGATGTAATGAAAAGATGAGCAGGTGCGAATTAGTGGTATATAAAATTTGCTAGGGATTTGTCCGTAACAGGCGGTAAATCTGTGCTTAGGGCAATCGGGAGGGCATGGATTTAATTTTCCTCGAGGAAATCGGGAAGGTTAGCGGCTAAAATGAAAATACATAGGGGTAACATTAAGAACAATGTTGGAAGGGTTAATGTTGTCTTTGGTATACGTAGATTCTGGGACAAAAATTAAGAAGAAGTGAGAGTGAAATGACTGCAACTAGGAACACATGAGCGCTGGATTTCACGGTAGAAGGGAGATTAAATGGAATTTCTACCTGTAATCTGTTTTAATCCTAAATGTAGTATTAGTTTTGAACAATTTACGTGGTCTGTGTCATTTCAAATACCGTACTGCATCAATTATGCCAATTATAGCGCTTCCTGGACATTTCGTAGAACACTTGTTGGGACAATGGATGTAAAATGGAACCAACCAGTAGCGACTCCTGGTTATTTAGTTGTGTAGGTGTTGTGGTTTACAAGGTCAGTGAGTGACCGGTGCCATTTCATCTGAAGCAGACATTTGCCTTGAACGAGATGAGATGGGTAGTTCTAATTATGGGTGGAACTTGCTTATATGAAAATGAATTTTGACCTCAATGATGTATAAATGAATATGTGGAAGTAGCAGGTGGAATTCTTGCTGTAAAAACATTTTATCACGAAAGCTATTGTTTGGCTGGAACTGTGCAGCAGTGTTAGAAAGGAGTATGCCTCCTTTTTGAACTAAACATTCTGATAAGTAGACGCAATAGAAGTGTTCAAAAAATTTAATACCCAGCTGGGACACTGTTTTGAAACATTATGGTGCGGTTTGTAGTTTTTCAGAAGCCTAGAGCTCGATTTAAAACGTTTTAATAGGATATAGTTATGTATAAAGCTTTGCATGGATTTGAGTCTTGAGGAACATACAATATTGTTCGCTGCCTTATCTAGAGTTGGCAAAGGGATGATATTGTCATTTATTTTTGTCGCAATTGGGTCTTCATTCCAGTATTTGGTTTAAAAATCCTTGCTTCTATTCGTTTCTAGACTAGGGCATTTGTGTCATATAAATAAGTTGGTCAGTCATCCGTTCTCCCACATTTCTCCCTTCTTCTACATAGAGTGTTAGGGGTATACGTGCAGATATTTCGCTAGTCGGTAAAGAAGAATACACCTCAGAACACACGCTATGTATTTTTTACCCCTTCCTACCAGCTTCCCCATAAGTGAGCCAAATATTTCAGGACCTAATGTGTTTTCAACGGTCGTAGTAGGAAACGCCAGTTATGTCATACTGCTCTCGTGTAGTACAGTACAGTAGCAGAGTATAAGGGTTGTTGAACCCGTTTGTTGTCGAAGGACAACACATGTCGCTGTGCCTTCCGCTAGCCGCTGGGCAAGTAGGGGTGGTAGAAGCACATGCCAGACCACTCCCAGTATTCGAAACCCCGTTTAGGTTATTCTGTGAGAATTACACGTAATCCTTACCGACGTACCCATTCTTGTACCTTATCATGTTGCCTCCGAGTGCTGTTTTGTACTCGTACAAACCTTTTTCTATAAATGTAATTATTGTCTTATTCGGATTTGTATGGACGCAGTCGTTGGTTGAAGTGGAACTGAGCTTTTAACGTAATTCATAAATAATACATAATGTTAATTAGTTTTCAAATTGTCAAGCTTCAGAACTATGTCCGGCAAAAATTCATTCTTTACTACGGGCTACGACAACTAAAACAGTATGTGACGCGGAATATCCGTACCAGTGCATACATGCGAATCAAGTGTTGTTCAGTGGTATGTGATTTATAAGACTTCAGTGACACTGCTCAATGATCCAACCTGACAAAAATGAAGGGAAATAGTAAATGAGTTAATGAACATTGTGTTTACCATTTCAGTGCTTTTATTATGTTAGTCTATGTTGAATCTCTGATAACAGACATTGAGAGTTGTCTATACTATTTTCATATTTTCAGGTCAACGAAAGAACGGTGGACACAAAAAAAACCGCAATCCGTGGATTCAATGAAATTGTTATTCATGCCAGAAATTTCAAAGACCGTAGTTGCATCCATGCGTTTGAAAATTGCTAGAAGGATAAAGAGCCACTCTGAAAGTGCCGCACCGGGGTGAGTGGCTCAGACCCCAACTTCGCAGGTTCGATTTTACTTCAGTCCGGTGATATTTGAAGGTGCTCCAATACGTAAGCCTCGTGTATGTAGATTTGATGATGATGATGATGATGATGATAGTTGTTTAAAGGGAATTAACAGCTATAACATCGGCCCCTAATGGTACGAGGTGTAACGAAATGAAACGACAATTAAAACTTCAGAATGTATCCACTGAATAAATCTAAAACGAATGATGAATGAAAAATGACCATGAATCCAAAACAATCAGTGGATCCAATTCACAATGCCTCATATTCTGAGACGGTGCTTGTTGTCCATACGGGTCCAACATTTTGGTCATCGGCCCCTCATAATTGTACTAATCACTGGTAACGCAGAACCATGACGTTCCTCGCATGGTGGTAGTAATCACTGGTAACGTAGACTCATGGTGTTCCTCGCATTGTGGTGCAAATCACAGGTAATATAGACCCATGGTATGTCACACACAATGGCACCACTCAGAGTTAACGAAGACCCATGGTGTTCCTCACATAAGGGTACTACTACACACAAGCAACGCAGACTCATGGTGTTCCTCACTTAATGGTACTAATCACAAGTAATCTCATGGTTCCAGTTCCTCTATCGCTTGGTCGCCCTTTTAGTCGCATCTTACGATAGGTAGGAAATACCGTGGGTGTATTCTTCAACTGCGTCCCCTACCCGCAGGGGGTACCGGTACATTTGTCAATCAATCAATCAATCAATCAATCAATCAATCAATCAATCAATCAATCAATCAATCAATCAATCAATCAATCAATCAATCAATCAATCAATCACTACTGATCTGAATTTAGGGCAGTCGCCCAGGTGGCAGATTCCCTATCCGTTTTTTCCCTAGCCTTTTCTTAAATGATTTCAAAGAAATAGGAAATTTATATAATATCTCCCTTGGTAAGTAAATTTCCCTTCCTATGAACAAATATTTGCCCCAATTTGTCCTTTTCAATTCCAACTTTATTTTTATATTGTGATCTTTCCTACTTTTAAATACAACACTCAAACTTATTCGTCTACGAATGTCGTTCAACGCCATCTCTCCACAGACAGCTCGGAACGTACTGCTTAGTCAAGCAGCTCGTTGGTTGGAGAGTCAGTTGGTAGAAGAGTCAGGCAATAACAAAGGAAACCTCACATACAATTTCCAAATGATACTGTTGTGGTTTCCTAATAATATGTAAAGAGGTTATGACTTAATTTGCTATACTAATCCAAGCAAATATTGTGACTGAGATAGCTTGATAAGGTACTGCCTTTGTATAATAATAATAATAATAATAATAATAATAATAATAATAATAATAATAATACCAAATAATCATATCCAAGGTGTTCTCTACGTCTGTTCAAAGAATAGAGTATAAAATTCAACAGTGGTGACTGGACACTGGTTATAACAGATGTTCAAGCATACATAAAAAAATGAAAACGTTGAAAAGAAGACATTAAGAATTACCTGCAGCTGACAAACAAGGATAAAGTACGGGGTAAATTTTTCTGGTAACTGGAGCAACGTAGACAGACAGACAGACAGACAGACAGACAGACAGACAGATGTTTGTAAGAAGGATTTAACACTGTTCCAACGGTTAAGCAGCCTACCTGTTGTAACAAGACAATCATTTTGCTAAAGAATACAAGTCTTCCTCAAGATACAATGAAAGAAAAATCTGAATTCACTTTACCATGACTTAGACATTGTTAAATCTGAAGATCTAGCATACATTGACATGCTTTTGGACCACAGATACAAGACAAGACTGAAAAAGCATTCCATGAAAGAAGAAAATGGACAAGGAGAAAAATAAAAAGTGGCATGAAGAGTGTTTTACAAAAGAACAAATGCTGTCAATAATTACACGATAATAGGGGAAGGCCTAGCGTAACTACACTGTTATGAGTATGCATTGAAGTATAGTACACTGCGGGCATTTTTTTACATGTTAGTATTTTGCATTAAGAACTATGGACGTCATAATCATTAAATCTTATGAGATTTAAAGGAAAACTACTAGTACTTACAGATGTCATATGGACATATTGAATACATCATTTTCAAATATGCATAGAAGAGTCAAATAATGAGAAAGAGATGCAGAAAAGAGCTTGTTTGCTGAGTGGATGTGTGCGCTGCCTAATGATCATCCCAGATCTCTTCTTCCTTTCTCAAGCAATTAAATTTCAAGTACTGTCAATAATTATGCCAAAATAGAGCAAAATTCTTTGAAATAAATACACTGTTATCAGTATAAAATTACTAATTTTTTCAGTTTTTGTCTCTCTATTTATACTTGAGACACTTTATTAGCGCCCATTAAAAAAATTAGAACCTGATCTAGTTGGTATGTTTATTTTTGAACTGCCATACATATATGCTTATTTTTTTCATTATTCACTGAAACCTTTGAAATTATATAAATGAGGACATTAATTAACCAGACTCGGCTAAAAATTAATGCAGAATGAATCCGTACACGGGCGACATTATCAGATGGAAAAGTATCTGAGCTGCAACCAGTGGCGTATCCTGGAATCTCCACCAAGGCATGCAACTAGTAACCATGCAGTGACACAATGTATTAAGTAAATTTCAATACTACTCACCCTAATTACATGTAGGTGGACTCGACTCTGCGATTCTCTTTGCAGAATTCCTTGGTGACGTCACCGTAGAAGTCCTCACGTGTTTTCATCTCAGCAAGAAGGTCCTTCTCTATAGACATCATTCCTAATGCAGAGAGACGACTCTGACCTTGAGAATTGCGGACGAAAGATTTTATTCGCTTTAGAGCCGAGAAAGAGCGTTCTACAGATGATGATGTAGCGGGAATAGTTGTAATCAATGTGCACAACTTATAAAGTTCGGGAAGACCGCTGTGGAGACCACTGGTCAATAGGAATTTCTGGATTTGAGCCACAGTCTTATCATTGAAGTGTTCAGAAGTGAACATTGCCCTCAATTCGGATTTAAGTCGTACAATATCAAAATATTTTCCATAAACTTCAATCAATTCACTGAATTGCTCTTCAGGAAAATCGACGGAAAAAAATGAAAATTTCTTACAATCAAGCATTTCAATGAAGTACAGATCTCCTAATGAACAAAAGCGATATTTTAACTGTGCTAGAATAATATCATATATTTCCAGGTAAACCCTCTTATACTCATCTTTAACTGAAAATGAAGTTTCTTCCTTTCTTCTCTTCCTTGGTGGATCACATTTCTCTTCTGTTCTGTCCCAGATGTTAGCAAATCCACTGTTTCGCATTATAGATACTTTAGTTTCTAAAGAGCTCACTTCTCTGGTACAATAAGCAATGTATAGTGTCTTATATTGAAGGATGTTATATGTAACATCAGTCAATGAAAATATTTCATTAAAAACGTTCAGAAGAAAATTGAACTGAAATTCTACTAACTTCGCACGAAACCCGCTTGCCTCATTATTTGTATTGTTATCCCAGTTCCAAGGTTCCTCCAAAATGCTTTCGTAAAGCTCTTGGAGAGGAGCACGATATTCCGCGATGATCTGTACTAAACGGCTAGAATAGTTCCACCTTGTTGGAGCTAGTTTAGGAAACCTTTTCTTGAGGACACTGTCCAACAGGTTAGTTCTCTTAGAAGAATTACTAAAAAATGTCGCAAAGCCACTCATCGTTGCGAAGAATATACGGCATACTTTTGTGCATGATACGGCTTGAGAGAGGACTAAATTAAGCTTGTGAGCGTAGCAGTGGGTGAATACAGCCTCAGGAACTACTTCTTTTAATTTAGCCTGCACACCATTCAGCTAACCTGCAAGCACCGCAGCTCCATCGAAAGTCTGCGCAACTAACTTTTCGCGGCAGTCAAAGTTATCCAGACACTCAATCGCAAGTCTCACCAATGCATTCGCTGTCCTATCAGAACTCACATTATAGAAACCAACAAATCTTTCAACAACATCACCATCATGAACGTATCTGAGGACAATAGATAACTGTGAAAAGTTCGAAACATCAGAAATCTCGTCGATCATAATTCCTACGAATTTAGCTTCCCCAACCTGAATCTTTATTTCAGCGGTCATTACGGTGCAGATGCTTTGAATTAAATCGTTCTGGATGAGTGGAGAGAGTCCTGTAAATACACTCGCTGTTGTGAAGTGACTGTCTAATTTTTCATCAAACTCGGATAACAATTTAATTAGTTCTATGTAATTCCCTCTGTTGTTGGATTCACTAGCCTCGTTGTGACCACGGAATGGTAACTCTTGCTTCCCCAAAAAGCATGTCACCGCGGTCAGCCGTTTCAGAATTTCTCTATTTTTCTTAACGGCTTCGTTATGCCTTAGAACATTTTCCTGCTTCTGCTTATCCAACTGCAAATCTATCCTAGTTTTTCCAAAGTTACCTAAGGATATCCATGCGTGGATATGACAATCTGATTTCTCGTGCCTCGCAATAGCAGTGTGCAGATTGTTTAGATCTGCATATCCACGTTTCTTGCTGTTCCAAGGGGAATTTTCAGCAACAAACAATACGCAAGGCCAACAGAATAATTTGTTTAGTGACTCAGAGCCGCAGAGCCAAACCGTTTTACAGTAAGTTTCTGGATTGAACGTGCGAACGAAGTTCTTGTTTTCTGTTTTTAAATTTGCGAGGGAAGGGAGAGGTCTCCCGGCTTTAACTATTTTAATCATTTCATCAAACGAAAGCAAATGGCTTTTCAAACAGATTTACAATTATATCCGTTTTAGACTCATCCATCGTTAATACCACATAGGCATAAAATATAACAGAACACCGAAAACGACGAATTGCACAGGAACAGCACACACAGAATGAACTCACTAATCAGCAAAAAAAAAAAAAAAACAATGAATGAACTCACTAGTCAGCCAGAATTCAAGCACTGGAGGTAGGTCTAAGTCACCCCAGTGGCATTGGTCAGTTTCATCACATTGGGTTCTCGCTGGGGGTAATCCGTGGGTCCCGTTAGGTGTAAATTTGGACATGACTTTCTCCAAGTTGCTAATAGATGGCAGACGGTAGCACGTGTATGGGGTGACAAAGTCTGGCCAAGTTTCAATTGCAGCGACATCATTCGGAGGGTTTCAGAACTATGTATGCCACCGAATGCAATCTTAAAATTGAATGCCTTACATCCTTAACTACTCCGTTTGCTGTCTCTTTCTTCCTAGAGTGGAGTAGACGGCGAGACTACACCAGCACCACACGCAGTCAAGCAACGGAACTAGTACAGTTGCGCGTAACCTTTGAACTTCTGAGAGAAGAAATCGTTAATATTTGATTTGAAACAACTTAAAATCGTACATCAGACAGTTCTTTGTACTATCATAACGCATGCAATGAATGCCTTGCATTCAAGGAGAATACGCCCCTGGCTGCAACCAAATTAGAACTCAGGGAAATAAATGTTATTGGCCTTTAATCACATGGATGTTTGAAGTACCCATTCAGAACAATTTGATTTTGTACAACAAACTAATCTGAAAATGTATGAACTAGAAATAAGGAGAGAAGTGAATAATGTGTATTTGCAGAGGTATCAGGTGCTACCCAAGGTAGGTGGAAGAATGTCTACATCTCTGGCGTAGCCAAGGGGGGGGGGCAGTGGGGCCGGCCCCACCAAAATATTTCCTGAGACTAGAGCGATGATCAGCCGTTGTTTTACGTACGGTACGAACAACTTAAAAAGTTACGCCGAAATGTTAAATTAACGTAGCGGCAAAGAATCTACTAGCAAGGCTCAATAGGTCTGATCGTAATTTTCCTCATTTGTATTGCTTGAATGAAAGGAAAACACTTAGCAATGTGATGCGCGGCGATATTTCCCTGTAGAGGCATCAGTATTGTGAATGTAACCGTTTGTTGACAAATGTCAAGACATGAGGAAAAGGGGGAAGAAAAGAAATGAAATGGCGTATGGCTTTTAGTGCCGAAGGGTCCGAGGGCAAGTTCGGCTCGCCAGATGCAGGTCTTTTGATTTGACTCCCGTAGGCAACCTGCACGTCGTAATGAGGATGAAATGATGGTGAAGACAACACGTACACCCAGCCCCTGTGCCAGCGAAATTAAATAATTAAGTTTAAAATTCCAGACCCTGCCGGGAATCGAATCCGGGACCCCTGTGGCCAAAGGCCAGCATGCTAACCATTTAGCCATGGAACCGGGCAGGAAAAGGGCAATTACCAAGGGATTACTCAGTTGGGGGCCGGAACGTGACCACCGAGATAACTGGGGCCACGGCCAGAAACAGCTGTAAGCTTACAACATAGTGTCAGATTTTGAACATCAGTTCTGGGAAACAACAATGTCCTAGGGGTCCTCGGGTTGTACCGTGGTTGAGAGATGTGCTGTGTTTAAATTGCAGTGTTGGTAAGACTGTGACGGGATTTTGAGCTGCACGTCAATTCCCCATTTTGTGCCATATAAGTACATTTTTTTGAAGAGGGCCATTTCGGCACTGAGAAGCCAAAACTATGTACATCCTCGGTAGGTTATGAAAAAGTTTTTAAAATTCTAACAGTAGCAAGACAATCGCGGATGTGTGCCTAAGTTCGATATGAAGGCCTATATATTTTGTCTAATGGCCGGAGATTGATTGGAACATCAAATTGCACCATCAAAAGTGAAGGTAAATATTTTGTAATTGGCGGGCGTGATAACTCAATTACAATGGTTCTATCTTCTCATCAGGACGGCTCAGGCTTGAATCGCAATCGATGCATGAAACATTTTAAAAATTGTAAGTCACGTTGTATTGATATGGATTCTACTTAAAACATTAGATCCCGTCCCTTACGTTTCTTTATACTTTTGAGCCATAACCGCGTCATATATGGTGGTGTATTTTGAGTATCCAACCATTCTTCGGGCTTACCTTGTACCTTAAATGGTGAGTGGATGCAGTGGCGCGCCCACAAAATAATTTCAGTGGGTGGGGTGTAAGTCGAGGCCAGTAGTGTGGATACTTTTCCTTGGAAGGGGTTGTGAAAAGACTTTTAAATTTTTATTTAGAATTTGCTTTGCGTCGCACCGTAGGTCTTATGGCGACGATGGGAAAGGAAAGGGCTAAAAGTGGGAAGGAAGAGGCCGTGGCCTTAATTAAGGTACAGCCCCAGCATTTGCCTGGTGTGAAAATGGGAAACCACGGAAAACCATCTTTAGGGCTGCCGACAGATGGATTTGAACCCACTATCTCCCGGATGCAAGCACACAGCTGTGCGCCCCTAACAGCGCGGCCGACTCGCCTGGTGGATATGGAAAAAACCCGGTCCTACCGAGTGCGGTGACGGATCTTCAGTAAATATTGATGGTTTGGATTGATACCATGTACAATCATAGCTTCTGTACTCTTAACATAAACCGGCCGCATTATTGAAACTGTTGGTAAAATTGATAATATCGTTCTTCGTTTGTGAGGAAGTAGCATTTTCATTTAATTTGTCTTCTTAAAAAAAGGAACCACTTTGGTACTACACCCCATGAAGGTGACTAACTTCCAGGTCGTAGATATTTCGATTACGGGAGACTCAAGGCCAACTCTACTGCACCCACGAACAAGGTTGCTTCTTCCCCAACCCATGCCTTTCTTAACTCTCTCAGTGCCGGGAATCGAATGCAGGATGCCTTAAGTCAAAATCTAAAATAAGGAGACCTAAAAGTAACCAGCCGGCCCCGCGCTGTAGGAGTAGCGTGCCTTCCTCTTACCGGAGGCCCCGGGTTCGATTCCCGGGCAGGCCAGGGATTTTTACCTGGATCTGAGGGCTGGTTCGGGGTACACTCAGCTCACGTGTTTATAATTGAGGAGCTATCTGACGGTGAGATGGCGGCCCCGGTCTAGAAAGCCAAGAATGACGGAGGAGAGGATTCGTCGTGCTGACCACACGAAAACTCGTAATCTGCAGGCCTTCGGGTTGAACAGCGGTCGCTTGGTAGGCGATGGCCCTTCGTGGCTGTTACGCCATGGAGTTTGGTTTGGAAAAGTGAACAGAGAAGGAAGCGACACCCCTGCAAGGTTCTTTAGCTTCTAGCTAGTTATTCTGTCCGCCCTCGTGATCATAGGGCAGTTGGAAAACGTACGCCGTAATAAATGCTCCTCAAAAAACATTTGTAAAAATACTGAGGGCATCCATGTATAACAATAATCACAAACGCCTTCTTTTCATGTGGCTCAGTTGGTTGAGTCGCTGTCCTTCTGAGTCTGAGTTCACAGGTTCAAATCCCGGCTTAGGTCGGTGGCCCTTAAAATGGTGTTGAAATGGCAACAGCTCCGTGTCGTTGGTTATGGACCGTTTTTAAAAATTATAAATACGAATATTAGCGTCACAAAACTGTAACTTTATACTACTATATTCTGTATCCCAGGCTTGCGAGGGAAACTGATTAACAATTTGCTTTACGTCGCACCGACACAGATAGGTCTTATGGAGACGGTGGGATAGGAAAGGCCTAGGAGTGGGAAGGAAGCGGCCGTGGCCTTAATTAAGGTACAGCCTCAGCATCTGCTTGGTATGAAAATGGTAAACCACGGAGAGCCATTTTCAGGGCTGCCGACAATGGGGTTCGAATCCACTATCTCCCTATGCAAGCACACAGCTGCGCGGCCCTAACCGCGAGGGACTTAGCATATGTTGTGATGTGAAATTTTTCTTTACCAACTAACAAAATATGTATACCCATTCGCTTTACATTCTATATTTATTTATTTATTTATTTATTTATTTATTTATTTATTTATTTATTTATTAGTGCCTTCCGTACAGCGGCGAAGTTAGCGCTCCAGGCCCTCTCGTATACGTAACCACAGACTAATCAGAATATTAAATAAATTACTGAGATACCTAAAACATTTAAATTACATGAATTAATAGAATTGAAAATAAATAGAATGGAAAAAATAAATTTAAATATATCACTAAATTAATATTAAAACTAATTATTAATAAAAACTCTTAAAAGTGACTAATCCTCAGGCACGCACACATTCATATTCATATTCAACCATTAAGTCGGCTGCCCTCAGCAGGTAGTCTCGGGAGGTGACCTTAAATCGTGATTTAAGAATAGCTAGTTTCTCTGACCTGAGCTGGCAGGGAATTCCATAATCTGGCGACAGTCGCCACAAATGATCTATTAACTTTATTTGTGGGGCGCAGTGGAATAGAAAGAATGAATCTATAAGGTGCATTTAAGCTGTGAAATGATGATAAAGAAGCGAATTTAGAAGAAATATACAATGGCTGATTTTCAGTTACCATTCTAAACACCATTGTTAAAGTGTGTAGCTGCCGACGTTTATCACACATCAGCCATGAGACAGCCTGTTAGTATGGGGTGATATGAACATCGTGCCCGGTATTGTAAATAAATCACAGGCAGGAATTCAGTGCTCGTTGAAGTTTAAGTGCTTCTTCTCTCGTCATGTCAACTAAAACAACATCACAAAAATCAAGAATAGGGAGAATGAGTGTCTGTATGAATTTGGCCTGTAGCTCAAATGGAAATACATCCCTCTGCCGTTTAAGTGGGTGAAGCACTCCAAAAATCTTTTTACGTATTTCTTTCGTGTAATCAGACCAATCAACCGTTTCATTCATCATTACGCCGAGATTTTTAACCGTTTTACTGTAGGGAATAATGTTACAATTCAGTAGGATAGGCGGGATTGCGACATTGTTTGAGCAGCTCAGAAATTTTCGTGATCCAATTATGTTTGCCTGAGATTTCGTTGTGCATATACAGTATATTGAGTCGTCGGAGGTCATTGTTAATATCTTGTCTTGCAATGTCGATGTATTTGAAGATCGTCAGCATAGAGGTGGTGTGTGTTATATCCTGTCACAGATGGTATGTCATTGATATAAATACAGAACATTAGAGGCCCTGGAATACTGCCCTGTGGAGCAACACTAAGTTTCATTTTCCATTTAGAGGCTTTGTCGTTTACTGTTGCACGCTGTTGACGGTTACTCAAGAAAGAACTAAAAACCTTAAGCGCAGCCAGGTCGAAATTTAGCAGTTTGATTTTCTTTATCATATTCGGAATTACTACAGTGTCAAAGGCGCCACTGAAGTCAAGAAGTATAAGTATAGTGAGCAGTCGTTTGTCCATAGCGTTTCTAATGTCTTCAGTAACCTTCGAAAGTGCTGTCGCGGTACTGTGATCCTTCTTAAATCTAGATTTGCAAATGGTCCAAAATAGCATTTTGATTTAGGTATTCCAGAACTTGCTCGTATACTAAACATTCAAAGGCTTTAGAAAGCGCAGAGAGTATAGACATAGGACGATAGTCAGAGGGTGATTGTGGGTTTGAACTCTTAGATACCGGTATAATATTTGCCGTTTTACAGACTAGGGAAATTTCCGTTTGGTAAACAGTAGTTCAGTATGTGCGTCAGTAGTATAGGCAGGACAGCACCCATAATGTTATGTATAAAAGTAGTAGGAATATCGTCTACTGTACACCTGTAGCGTTTGATTTAATGGAATGCAAAGCCTTTTCAACCTGATTTTCTGTAACACAGTAAAATGTGAATGGTGGATTGGCTGGAGGGGAGGGCGGTGAGTCGGTGCAGTTAATTGGGGTAGGTTGAATATTTATTCTACTAAAGTAATCGTTCAGTTCGTCAAGTGGAATGTCAGAAGTCGTCTGTCTCTGTTGATGTTTTCCTATTCCCAGAGCTCTAAGTTGGTCCCATGCGCGATTAGAATTTAAGCTGTTAGCTAAATTCAGGAAATATATACTTCTTTTATTTGTGATTAACTTCTTTGTGCGATGTTTTAAGATGCGGTAAGATTCGAAGTCTGTGTTTGGGTTTGTTTATAATATCGAAATAACGAGTCACGGTGAGCCTTCATTCTCTTGGCTTCAGCATCTAGCCATGGACAAGAAGGGCGAGAAACCTGTATTCGACGTGTGTGTGTATTTCTTTGCCGCATTATTTGTATAAAATGTCACTTCTTTATTTCTTATCACATGACCATTATTATAATAACACTAACGTATTTATTCTAAACCAGAATATTGCATCTTTACTCAAACTGTTTATTCTTGCATTCATTTCACTTGTACTCGGAGTATATCAAATGCTGCAGTTATGTTGGGATGGGAGTAACAGAGGTAGCTGGGGGGGGGGGTCGTCCAAGGAGTCCAGACACCCCAGGCGTTTTAACGAATCTACTTTTTTTTAAGCATTTCATATATAACGTATATTAATATTAGCTTCCGGAGTCCGACTCATTGGCTGAATGATCAGTGTTGAGGCCTTCGGTTCAGAGAGTCCCGGGTTCGATTCCCGACCGTGTCGGGGATTTTAGTCGCGTCTGATTAATTCTTCTGGCTCGGGGACTAGACGTTTGTCCCAACACTATCCTCTTCATATTCAGACAACATACTACACTACCAACTACCAAAGAAACACACAACAGTGATTACATCCCTCCATATAAGGTTGGCGTCGGAAAAGCGTGTGGGTGCGTGTAATAATAATAATAACAAGAAGAAGAAGAAGATTACTATTAGCTTCCGTAATCCGCACGAATCCACCACTTTTACTTGGATCCAAGGACACTAATTTCCCTTTTAGGTATTCTACACCACCTGAACTCTGGAAGTTTGGAAACCTATCAAAATAAAATTCTGGTTGAATTGCCCCCCACCAAACTGAAATCCTGGCTACGCTACTGGTCTACATTGCCAGCATCGTGCCAAGAAAGTCGCATATTGGATTCCGTGAGATACGATAAGATGAACCATCTTGTACAATACACGCCAGAGATGAAAATGGGAAGAATTATTTAAAAACTTGGACGCCAATAGCGAGAACACAGTTTTCTAAATGCAATGTTGGTTTGCATATTGACTATTTTATTTCCTTTCGTTTTCACTAATTTGTGCACAGTCTTAGAGACAAAACAAAGAGTTAGCCGCACGAAAATGTTTAGAAAGATTTGTGAAGGCCGAGTGCTGAATTCATACCTGATTCTAACTCTGGCATGACACATTGAATCTGGAATGAAACCAGCATATAATGTCTCATACAAACCTGTCAAACTTGGAATTGAAATCAGGGTGCCAATTTTTTCTAAAGCTATTTTGCTGCCAAACGACTGTTTTGTAGAGTGCCCTAAATGTTTAAATCAGATTTATAGCAGGCCTATTTCAGACACAATGTAAAGAAATACAAGAATAAGTGATATTTTCTTTATATTCTGATATGCAAACACAGATACACTCTTAACTGAAAATAAACAATTTCTGAGTAAACACCTAATGCTGCCATATGGCAATGGCAAATTCCTCAAACAGTATGTATCTTAAAATGATTAAACTGATTTGTATTACTGTATTTCTTAAAATATCTTAGACGAAACATTTTTTTAAATTTTAATTTAGATACTAATGAATTAACTAGTTGTAAATCTTTATTGGCACGTAAATGAAATCTTGCGGGAGTGAATTCCGCCACCTCGGCTACTCCGAAAACCGTAAAAGTAGTTAGCGGGAAGTAAAGCAATTAACGTTATTATTAAAAGTGCCGCAGGGTACTTGTAATAAAAAAGGCTTATTATTGGACAGGAAGTGCCGATAGGTAAAATGACGACTAACTGACCCGTTTAATTTGAGCTTCCGTAATAATGATAATGATATAATACATATAATAATGGTTTTTAGTTCCACTAACTACTTCTTACGGTTTTCGGAGACGCCGATATGCCAGAATTTAGTCGCAGTGGAATTCTTTTACGTGCAAGTAAATCTACTGACACGAGGCTGACGTATTTGAGCACCTTCAAATACACCGGACTGAGTGAAGATCGAACTTACCAATTTGGGGTCAGATGGCCAGCAACTTACGCAGCGTGGTACCAATCATCTTAGCTGCACGGTTGATCGGTGTAGCTTACCTGGAGTTCCTCATAGGCACGTTACTGGAGCTCTTAGAGGACGCGCCGCTTCGACTAATCAGAATCATGTTGTTTTTCCACAGTGGTTCACCATCTCATGTAAGCCCCTTACTGCGTGATCATTTGGATCAGACATTTCATCAATGTGTATAGGACGACGCGGACCCATCAATTGACCCGCCAGATCTCCAGACCTTAATCCAATGGATATTTCTGTCTGAGGAGACATGAAAAAACAAAGTATATCGAACTGAAGTAACCACTTCGGATGACCTCCAAGAACGTGTTTTTCAAGCAGCAGAGGATATTCGAAACAACCGTGGTGTCTTGGTTCGAAAGCATCGCAATTGGATTCGGAGATATGAAGCCTGCATAGAAGACCAGGGTGGTCACTTCGAACAATTATTACGAGTTCCACTTTGCCATGTCAGATGTTACGACATTTCGGCGGTGGTTTGACTTGGGAGTATAGTACAGAATCGATGTAAATTAGTATTTTGAGTCTCGATAGTTCGTTTTTCCCATAAATCCGAGCAGAAAAATTGAAGTACATTTAACAAAAGTATACAATCGAAAGTTTCAGTGCGCGAGTGCCTTGTTCGTGGCGAAAACTGAACACAACACACGGAAGACGTGCTTGTTTAATCGCTAGACATTGATCTTGAACGCAGTTCGACAGTTCCTCAATCCTACCCTGCACGTGGTTTGGGTTCATTACGTGTGTTCGAGCAGCTTATATTTTGTATTTTATTCACTATGAGTTAAAACAGATGACACTTTATGTTTTTAAAGGCCGATGACCTTAAAACAGCAATCATCATCATCATAATCATCATCGCCATCATCGGCATTATCACATTTTAAAAAATTCAATAAAATGCGTGTCTTATATTCATACCGACTGAAATAGGAATTATAACGTTTAACTTAAGAAGGTTGCCTAGTGCGTTTTTTAATTTACAAGATAATTTTTAAATATCCTTTAGTGTACGGCAATCTGTGTGTTTTCGTTTTCTAAACTACTGTGATGTAATGTTCAACATAAGTAAATGCTTCGTGTACACAAGCTTTTTCGTGTTCTTTCGTAAATCCGTGTTTTTCTGTTTGAGATAATCTCGTTGCCGTCCACCTGGAATTACGGAGCCCCTTCTGTATGTAACTTCATTCTTTTCTACAACAGAGTGTTGCGATTACGACTGTGTAGTTCCTACGACCATGCCCCTCTTGAGTCTGTGTCACTAATGCGAGCCTTGTTCCGCTATGTCCTGCGTGGGTATGTGGCTCCCGTTACCTTCTTCTACTTCTACTGGAGCCGTACGTCTTATCCCAGGTGTATTCTACCGGCGTCGTCTTAACACGCAGTAGCGTAATCTGCTGCGATTTGGTATTAGCTCCATCATAGTAAAATGTAGGATGTAGTTGTGGTGGAATCCTCTTTGATAAGTTCCACATCTGTGATTTGTGTATACATTGATAACTCATCTGGTACTCATGAAAGCGACCATCGGCCTGGCGTCAGGTTAATAGTTACATGTCTGTCACATGTAACCTTGTTTACGTTTCTCAGATTTGTCGATGTGTATGTTTGATGTTTATACACAAAACCTGTTTGTCACACTTCGTCCTCTCGTGCTAAACACAATACGAGGTTACAGCTCATTCATCCCCAAGAGCTTTACCTGGGTCTGGTCTTACGCACAGTATTCTGTAGTTAAATACTGCGACCGATGCTGCCACGTGTGGAGTACATTTCATATTCTTTCCTCCTAAACCACGCATATTTTACTATTTTCTTCACTGTTTTTCAGCCTTTAATGTTATTTGTTTTACGTCTTACTAACTACCTTTTACGATTTTCGGAGAAGCCGAGGTGGCGGAATTTAGTCCCACGGGGGTCCTTTTTACATGCCAGTAAATCTACCGACACAAGGCTGGCGTATTTGAGCACCTTCAAATATCAACGGACTGAGCCAGGATCGAGCCTGCTAAGCTGGGATCAAGAAACCAGTGCTCTAATCGTCTGAACAACTCAGATTGACAACTTTTATTTTGATAACTTTAACAAGCACTGCAAAAGAAGTAGTAAGTTAGAATGCTTTATCTTACCATAACACATATGCTTTTCGTTTGGAAGTACGATAATAATGTTACTTTTTACATTCCACAAACTAATTTGATGGTTTTTGGAGACACCGAGGTTCCGTAATTTTGTCTCGCAGCAGTTCTTTTACGTACCAGTAAATCTACCGATACAAGGCTGACGTATCTGAGCACCTTCAAATACCACCGGACTAGGCCAGGATTGAACCTACCAAGTTGGAGTCAAAAGGCCAGCACCTCACCTGCCTGAGCCAATCCGCCCGGAAGGAAGCACGAGATGTAAGTACGTTTAATTTATTTAGTTTTTTAACATGTCCATTATTCGTTTAAAACAAAACGTTCGATGTGCTTCGATAATTCAGTTCCGTCGCTGACACCAACAGAGAACGCTCCCGACATTTGGCAAGACATTTGCTTTCGTTACTTCCGCCCTTTTCTTTCTGAATTCCTCATTGTACCACCCAATATTTCTTGGCAGCCGTGTTTCCTGCACTCGCATCTTCTACCCTGCTATCAATATAGTAATTTCTATAAGCTGTATTGCCTCATTAACTTAGTTATTTTCAATCGTAAGTCCTATCCCTATCTTCATAATTTCGAAACTTCTCCTTTTAAAAGAATCCTAGTCCAGACACTCGCAGGATATCGAGCGTCCGGAAATAGGATAAGGGAGCGGTCAGGTGGCGCTGTTGTCGATGTGTAGAATGCAGTTGACGACCATCCAGTTGGGAGTGCTGTTGTTGTGTGGCGTTGAATTGCAGAGTGTCGATTTCACCGCTCTAAAGCACGCTTTCAAAAGGTGATCGGCGTTCGTGTATTAAAATCGAGGTTGCCCGTAGCCAAAAATGCATCAGAATGTCATCAAAGATCACGTAAAATTTGTGGAGAGAATGCATTATCGTATAGGACGGTTGCACGATGGGAAAAGGCGTTTCGTGCGGGCGGAATGAGACTAAGAATTTGCACCGCATAGGTCAGCCGCCCATTCCTCAAGATCCGATTGACATCGTGAATGCTCTCGTTTCCGTAGATCATCGATGGACTATCCGGGAATTATCCGTAGAAGTTGCTCTCAGTCATCAAAGGGTTGGCACATATTGACGAAATGTCTTAACATGAGGAAAATTGCGTCGCGTTGGTTTCCACGTCAACTCGCCGATGTACAGAAATAGCACCGGTAAGCAGTGGCTGGGATCCACCTGGACAGATACCGCAACGAAGGAGACGCATTTCTGCACCGTACTTTCGCCGTTGATGAGACGTGTGCACGAGCCTACGAGCATGAACTAAAGCATTAATGGATTGAATGGCGTCACCCAGGTTCGCCACGTTCACAGAAATTTCGACAGGAACCCAGTCGGGTGAATCTTATGCTGATTGTGTCATACGGCTGCGAGGGTGTTATTCTTACGCATGCTTTGCCTGTGGGTGAAACTGTCAACAGTGGCTACTGTTGCCGATTTTTGGAGCAACATGAGCAACCGGCTATGCGGCGCAAACGTCCATGTTTATTGTGAGACGATCGCCCTATCGTGTTGCATGACAACGTACGCTGTCATGTCGCAAACAATGTCAAGCTTCAATTGCAACTGTGGGATTGGGGGAACTTGAAACACCCTCCACACTCATCAGACTTACGGTTATTTTTTACAATTCGCTTTACGTCCCACCGACACAGATAGGTCTTATGGCGATGAGCAGACAGGAGTCCTTGTGACTTCGACCTGTTTCCCAAGTTGAAGGAAATTCTCCGAGGCCACCGATTTCCTGACGTGAGATCTATACTCCGCGCAGTAGGACGCTCCGTCGCTGTCACCAACAGAGAACGCCTTGCCAACGGTCCCCAACGGCTTCCCAACATTTGGCAGAAGGTAATAGACTTAGGTGAGTGAACACAATGAAGGAATGTAATGCAATTGCACTGTTAGTTGATTAAATATTGCGTTCTATCAATACTGCCTCTACTTTATTTACAGCCCTCCTATATGTCAAGTTACCTATTTCTTCGCCCATTTAGTATATACAATTATTCTGTACCACCTAGTTCTAGTCATCTTTCCCCGTACTTATTATATCCTTCATCTTAACTTATTCTCTTTTTAACTACTCTTTCCTCTACCTCTTTACATTTGCTGTCGATCTGCAAAATACACTAGCCTACAAAAAACCTATTTTTGTGCGGTAAAAACGAAAATAGGTGGGTCTTATATATTTCTTAACGCAGAATTCGAGAAAAAAATTAGTTTTGGCGTATCACGTCTGGTTTAGTGGCAATTTTACAAAATGCTATTTTGTTCTTACGTAAAATTGTTGATACTTAGTATTGATTAAATTTGATATATTAATGTAAATTTCAGCTTGCAAAACGTAATCATATTTTGCATGCATTAAATACACATAAATGCTGCTTTGTAAGCAAGTAGACGGTTTGTATTATATTTTTAATGTATACTGAAATTCGTGAAACTGAAGCTTAAAGCGCCTATTTAGTTTCGGCTGAACAGTAGCTTTTAAATTAATATAACCGTACCTTGAATAAAAATTACATGGTTAAACATACATAGTTTTGTTACTTACATTATGTGCAGGTTAGATTCACACCTCCGTCTTTTTCCGTTTTCTGTGGAATTTCCGGGTTTTTGAAGTTCTTGAATGATCTCTAGAAGGGTAGTCTCGTGCAATCGACCAACAGTAATCGGCTATCATATTCACATCCCAACATCCTTGATAGCGTCGTTCTGCATCTCTGAGACCCTGATGAAACCTTTCACCTTGTTCTTCACTGACAGCTTCTAAATTTGGAGGGAAATAATCCAGATGCGAAGCTAAGAAATGAAGCTTAAGGCTCACATTACAACCGAGTTCCTTAAACTTTACTAACATTTTCCTTACAATGTATTGAGGGTCCTTAATGTTGCCAAGGAATTTAGTCACTACATCTTTGAGTGCGTTCCATGCCTCTTTCTCAATTTTGGTCATTGTATCTGTGAAATTTTTATCCTTCACCAGTTTACGAATCTGTAGTCCATCAAATAAGTCTTCTTTGATTTTTGCATCCGATATTGAGGGAAATTTAGAGGATAAATATTGGAAGCATATGCTACTTTTTATCTAATGCCTTGACATACTCTTTTATCAATGCTAATTTGATGTGCAAGGGTGGAAGTAGAACTTTTTCACGGTCAATAAGACTTACATTCAAGACATTTTTGGATCCTGGTTGTAGTTGTTTCCTTTCTGGCCAGTTCACCGTATCCCAATGCTTATCCCGTGTCCTGCTAACCCATTCGCATAGGGAACAGGGAAATTTTGTATAGCCTTTTTGTTGTCCCAGCAACAATCCAATGATCTTCAAATCACCGCAAATTTGCCACACATGCTCATGATATTTAATATTTTCAAGCACCAACTTTAAGGTCTCGTATGTTTCAGACATTTTTGTGGAGCGTGCAAGGGGTACGGATGCCAGAACATTTGTATTATAAAGCAAAATAGCCTTTAAACTTATTTTGGAAGAGTCAATAAAATAAACGCCAGTTACTAGGATCATACTCTTTCTCTCCCAATTGATGTAGAAAATTTGAAATATCCGTACAAAATACAAGTTGATCTTCTTGAGTGTAATACTTTCGGAATTCTTTGTCACGATTTCGGTACCAGGAAAATGTAACACCGTGTGCCAACATATTCTTTTTGCACAATCTTGAACCAAGTAATTCACATTTTTCTTTGGTTAGCTCTAAGTCCTTTATCTGATCATTCAATTCGGATTGCGTGAATTTGTTTGAAAGTGTGTCATATTGATGTGGCTCGAAATCTATTTCTTCATCGTCAGATTGCAATGCAAACAATAACAAATCGAATCACATAATTATATTCTAAAAAAAGTTGCGCGAGAACATCTCTCAACATTATATCTTACGAATTCATGCAGATAGTAAAACACAGAATTGCGTCAAAACTAGACGTGATAGGAAAAAAATAGCATCATTTTCGGAATCAGGGAAGCGATTTCCATAAGAATTACATATTTTCTATTTTACCGCAAAATCATGTTGGCTAGTGATATTTAAGTTCCCCATCAGCAAAATATTAGCATCTTCATACATATTCCTTAATCTATTTACTGTATTTATATTGCTACCCCGAGGAAGAAATCTTGGTTTGCAAATGAGGAACCTTCAGGAGGGCTCAAGACAAAAGCGTATTTCTCCTTGTAGGTTCTTCTTTAATTTTATCCAAATAACTTCTTCCATTTCTGTTTCTATGAGTTCAGTTTTCTCATGTAAATCATCCCATTTTAAGGTTAGTATTCCACCAGGATATCTGCCCATTCGAATTCTACTATCTCTTGCCTTGCTATGTAGTTTAAAACCGTCCACATGGACTTCGTATCTTGGCGCAACCCAAGTCTTAACAAAGGTAACAATGTTCACTTTGGCTATTAACTGTTTCACCTCTTCGTTTCCTATCTTGTTCAAAAAATACCATATAATCATATATCTAGTCTCCATTCTAGTAATTTTTTTAAATTTTACCCTCTGTCAGGTGAGTAGCCTTACTTATTTTTGCCCTTTATTTCTCTACTTCTAAGATATTACCTTCTAGTGAACTAATAATTTCTTTGTCCGTAGTGTATTCATGCGATTTTCCCTTTTTGGACCATAAATAATTTATAATTTAACTTTTACCTCAACCCACTGTTTCCTCCTGTCCACCAACTATCTATTGGACAATGGGCATAGCTCGAACCGGCAGTCAGCTAGTCCGACGACCACGGCTACTGGACGTGCAGCTTCCTGCTCGCTTCCTTTCGCCGACATTTCAGTGTACTGAAACTCCCTACCATCTGAATTTTCATAATTTGCTTCAATACTCGTAGCAACCTTCCTCCAATCTGTCGTACGCACCACACTTTGTTGTTGCTGATGCTCCTCATCCATTTCGTTCAGATGCACTGGTGTCCGAGCTCGTCAGCAATGAAACATCACCTACTGTCAAGTGCTGTCATCGTATGCACGCCGTGAGTCCTGAGTTCCTTGCTCTTCCTATACGCAGAAAACTCTGCTCCGTTACGGTATCTTTGTCCGTGTCCCTTTTCAACAGTATTCTTACCCTTTTAAATTCCTAGTGTTCCTTAAAATTGTATTTGCCATCAAAGCCGGATAATTACTTGACTTTAATTGACCTTTTTCCCTTCACTTTCTCAACTCTGTGCACATCATCTATGTCTACTTCACTGCAGTTTACCTTCATACGGTTTTGTATAACGTCCAACACCTTATTCACAGTAGCGTTTAAATTTTCAGTTTCACTCTCATGTACACCGTAAATAAGAATGTTTTTCCGCCTGGCTTCGTCGTTGACCATATTCTCTTGGCGCTTTACATGTCTTAACTCCTCCTTCAAACCCTTTGCTTTGGCCTTCGGTATTTCTAACTCACCAGTATTCTTCACAGCTTTTTCTATTATTATTCTCAGTTCCTCTTTTACACAACCTTTTATTTCCTTCATTTCGCTATCCTGTTCCCGAATATGCTCTCTAGTCTGACAAGCCTCTCTGATTATTTCTTTGATATTCTCCATCTCCTCTCAATCAATTGATCCAACTAGTCCGATACCTAGAATTACATAGACATCCAATATTACAAGTAGTACTGCCACCATTTCTGCTGCCATCCTGCCCTACCTGCAAGCCGTATAGTTGCCAGTTACTCCTCGCACATGTCGCACGCTCACACTTCAACGTCAGTGCCATCGACCTATTGTCGCCCGGTACTGTTGAATAGCAATATCTATATTATTCGCTCAGTGGTCACACTCAATACGTCCTCCCGTTTCGTTGCTCGCTTACTACTGTGTCTGTAACAGTACGTGTAGAGTTGCATAACGTTAAGGCTCAAGTTTCGAAAACTTAAAAAATGAATTCACTTTCATAGAATTGCAGGCAGAACTCCGCCCGACTCGTTGGCTGAATGGTCAGCATATTGGCCTTCGGTTCAGAGGTCCCGGGTTCGATTCCCGGCCGCGTCGGGGATTTTAACCTTAATTGGTTAATTCCAATGGCTCGGGGGCTGGGTGTGTGTGGCGTATTCAACATTAGAAATCATCCTAGGTAGGGCCCTCATCTTCATCTCCACAGACATGCAGGTCGCCCAATAGGCCATCTACTAGAAAAAGACCTGCACTAGGCCTCTCCGGAGGCCATACGCCATTATTGTTATTAGGCAGAGCCCCAAGTTCTGTAAACGCAGTTGATCTCCTGATTTGTCCGACTCGTTGGCTGAACGGTCAGCGTACTGGCCTTCGGTTCAGAGGGTCCCGGGTTCGATTCCCAGCCGGGCCGGGGATTTTAACATTAATTGGTTAATTCCAATGGCACGGGGGCTGGATGTATGTGTTGTCTTCATCATCATTTCATCCTCATCACGACGCGCAGGTCGCCTACGGGAGTGAAATAGAAAGACCTGCACCTGGCGAGCCGAACCCGTCCTGGGATATCCCGGCACTAAAAGCCATACGACATTTCATTTCATCTCCTGATTTGAAGAGAAAACCATAATGACTTTCACAGTATATTAAGTGTAAGAAAATAGAACAAATGTAATAAATATTTCTCAAAAACATGTTAATAAATAACCAATTTCTCAAGACAGTTATTAGTGTACTGAACTTACCATTTGCCATAGTAAAAATATGATGGGAATAACTCTAATATTTCTCTAAGAAGTTCACAGTCCGAAAAATGTGCTATCAGCATGTACTATTGTGTATAATGTTGAACAGAGCAAGCTGATATGCAAAAATGTATATCTCCATCCACTATATTTTTATATATTTCTTGATATTACTTCAAAATATTTTTTTAATCTGCCCGATTTCGCACGGAATGCTCCGTATGGATTATCATACAATAAAGTGTAGTAGTATAAATTTGGACATTTCTGCTGCCACCACCGCCACATGCCCCTACGAGAGGCCTCCTCCATACGGAATGTGCATCCTAAGAGTGCGTTCTTAACCTCACATGACCTCACTTGAAAAGTAGGGCAGTTGGCTAAGAGTGCGCTCTTAACCTCACATGAACTTACGCTGGCTACGTGTCTAGGCTTGAACTTAAAGACCTCGAGTTCGACCCCAGACCTAAGCGCGTTAACCTTACAGACGTAAGTTCGATGCCGAGGCTAACCGCAAAACAGAGCAGGCTTAAGCTTACATGATGTTAACGGATAAGAGTGTAGACTTAGCTTCACGCTGACCAGATGTTAACCTAACCGGTTGCCCTTCCCTACACCCTGGCTAAATGTGCAGGCTTAACCATACGCTAACCAGGCGTAACCTAACCGGGTGCCCTTCCTCGCTCTACACGTTGTACTAATAGGACAAGGGAGATGGTGTAAGACTTAATACATGTGCTATATTCATAGGGACATAACGTATACTAGATTTTCCTTGGGCCGAAGACTAGTGTAACCTAACAGCTCAATCCGCTACAGAAAAAGGAATGCTGGAGTAGTATTATGAAGCGAACAATGTCATATCTCAGCAGAATTGTTTCTGCAAGCAGTGAGGATTACTAAACTATAAAAAATTTGCGAATGTAACTTTGTATGCATTTAGCCAGGTGCTCATTAATGTCGTCGCCACGGTATGCGTGCGAAAAATATGCATACATTTTTGAAGATTGGCCAATTGCCCTTCCCTGCACCAGCTTGGACATAACTTTACACACTAGCTAATTTTGCAGGCTTAACCGCACGCTGACCATGCGTTAACTTAACCGGTTGCTCTTCCCTACACGAGCTTTGCGGCTACGCGTTGTACTAATAGGAATAGAAAGATGGTGGAAGATTTACTACACATGTTTTATTCAAGCGGGCGTAACGTTGGAAGGCACCCTTAGTGAGGGCATGGTGCTGAACATGGAATCTTGAACAAGATAGCGGCTACACGTTGTATTAATAGGACTAGGGAGATGGTGTAAGATTTAACACACATGCTTTATTCAGAGGGGTGTAACATTGGAAGGCAACCTCAGGGGCTTGGAGCTCAACTTGAAACAAGATGGCGGCACGGCACTAGGGAGGTAGTGTAAGGCTTAATACTTATGCTTTATTCATAGTGGGCGTTACGCTAAACTTGGAACAAGATGGTGTATGTGCTGACGCATAACGCGCTGTTCGTTTTCTAGTGTCTGCAACACGCAATTTTATATTTGAACTTTAGAGCTTATAGATTTGAACTCTAGAGGCTTATAGTAGATCAGAATATTGTTTATATCACCCAGAGACTAAACCCTTGTGTCTATAACACTCACTCGGATATTTAAATCTGTAGCTATGTTTAACACTTAGGACAAGATAGCTGGACTGATCATGTAACGTAATGAGGTCACACTGATTTTGACATGCAGTGATCGCGTGGTCATGTATATGCACGTTCAGACTCGTTCGATATTAGACTCTCTCTCTCTATTAAATTCAATCCTTTATATATGTAATGAGTAGGCATATTTTACTTAGTCGATAAGATACTCTGATAGAGAGTTGCTCGCTTTGTAGTTCATCCTGACAAGGACACTGATAGTTGATTTTCAAGCCTCTAATTGAACGAAAAAAATGTGTTCAAAGATATAGCTGTGTTGGATTGCACCGTGTTTTGAGCGCCAAAAATCGTGAGTTTAGTATTTAGCCCGCCTTCCCCTTACTGTTTGCAAACGGATGAAGACAAGAGACAGACGCAATGGGTGAAAAAATATGTAGGACTTCGGTGGATGGAAGAAAAGGAATTCCCCACCCCTTTTTTGCAATGATCATGAACGCTCATTCATCAAGAGCAGATCTAGTGTTTGTAAAGTGTTGTGGAAAGAAGGAATGGCTGCGCAAGTATCTACCATCAACATGCGAAGTTTTCAATGTGCATGAATTAGAATGCCCATCATTAAAAACTCTTCTGAAGGAGCATAGTGCGGAAACAATCTTTACGTCATGTGTGTATGCTCTTTGATTGGTTGTGTGTCAATGCATCCCCGGAAGTGAGCCACATATTCAAAGTGCAGTGTTCAAATGTCGACAGTGAGAAAGAAACATTTGTAAAGACATAATGCCATTTCTATCCGATACTGAGTGTAACGCAGTTGAAATGACAATCGTAAAGTTTTATGGTTGCGAAAAGATATTAAACACTTTTACTGAAGAAAAGTTCAATGCATTACCAAAGGCATTTTTGGTCAATGTAGCTGCGAATGCTGCAGAGAGGAACTGGGAAACGGTGCCTGGTGAATGGACTCAAGATTGTGTTTTGTCAGAGCTTCAAACGTGTAGTCTACATCATGAACAAGTAAATTTAGCTAAGAGGCCTAAGGAGGTTGTACCGTACATGTCAACTCATCAAACTGTATCATGGACCTGAAACTAACGAGTTGACTTCGTTTATAAAGATTTATCATAGTTACGAAAGGAGTAAGCAAGCTGTCCCAGAGAAAGGTGAAGAAACGTGCTGGGAGAAAGGTGAGGAAGCATGCTGGGCATGGACTCATCAATAAGGTGATTGATCTTCTTCCTTTTGAGCTTCATCTTCCTAGTTACCAGTACCGTAGTCCTGGAACTCGACTTTACGTCTGTTTGGCACGCGGTGTTCTTGGTATTATTACGAGGATTGGGGAAAAATGATGGCAACTATTCATTGCTTGAAGATACCAGTCCGGTTGGATAATGTGACATATACAGCCGAAAGGACAAGGTGCTAACTACATGTGTGGACAATGAATAGCACTGAAATATCGTAATACACTAATTTTTTACGGTAGTATAGAGGGTAATATGGCCTTCGCGGTGCAAAAGAATGACAACACAGTACACATAAAGTTGACATGACAAACCTGGGGCTAAAGACCCTCAAAGTAGTCCCCTGTTACTGATACCACACGCTGCCAACGATGTGGGAGGCACTGAATACCATTTGCCTCAGCATTTTCCGCACCATGAGTGAATTGGGTCACCTGTTGGCGCACAGCATTAGCAATGTCCTCTCGTGTTGCAAACCGCCTACCACGTAGTGGTTCCTTAATCTTTCGAATGAGATCAAAGTCACAAGGCGAAATGTCGGGAGAGTACGGTGGGTGCTCCAATTCTTCCCATCCCCAACGTCGCAGTAGTTGCCCTACATATTCTGCTTTATGTGGTTTTGCATTGTCGTGCAGGATTATTGCACTGTCCACAAGATCCGGACGTTTCTCCCGAACGCCACGTCGTACCTGTCGCACCAGGAAGTCCATGTAGTACTCTGCGGTCACTGTTCTGCCATGTGGAACAAAGTGGCAAACAATGACACCCCTGACGTCATACACGACGATCACCATCAATTTTACAGGGGAAGGATTCTGACGGACCTTCTGCCTCCTTGGTGATCCAGCATGTCGCCACTCCGCGGACTGACGTTTCAGTTCTGGTTCGTATGCCCTGGCTCAGAATTCATCGATGGGGATTATTCGTGACAAGAATTGATCGTCGTCCTGTTGCCAGCGTGCAAGGTAATCGGAGTATGTTGTATAGCGCACCCAACCTTGAACTTCCTTCAGTGCATGCGGTACCCACCGCGATGCGATTTTGCACAGTTGCAGCTCATTACGCAATATCCTGTGGACGGTGCGTTTCTCGATGCCTCACTCTCTAACTCCAGTAGCGTCCATCGTCTGTCTTCATCCAGAACGTCGGTCCGCACACTGTCAGGTCGTCCCGAACGTTGCTCATCACTGGCCGACGCACGTCCTTGCTGAAACTTTCCCACCCACCGTGCTACTGTACGGTACGGTAGGGCATTATTCCCAAGGGCTTCCAAGAATTCACTGTGACATTTCATCGCATTTCTCCCTCGGAGAACGGCTATTTTGATGTAAGCGCGCTGCTCAACACGGGTTACTTCCACCTCGCACGACACTCACCAACTGATTGATTTCACAGTCCTTGTTGCGCTACTACCAGCGATCACAGAGCCATGTGTTGTTCTGCATACATACTATGCCTTCAGAACTTCCACACGACACATATACGTTTGTGATCCGTTCACATATCCACAAGAAAAAAATAGTTGCCATGACTTTTGCCCCAATTCTCGTATATTAGGTGCTGCCTGCAAGGGGCATGACGTTGCTTATCATCAAAACAAACCTGAACTGAGACGTGTAGCTGATGAAAATCTGCTTCTTAAAGGTAAGCAGCGTGTGAAGTCACATAATGCTACAGTTGTTGAGAAGATAGCGGCACTTGTCGTTGCCGGAGCAATTAAAGGTAAGCTGATGCTGGGTGGAGGCCTTAAAAGGCGAGAACAGCAGAGAAATGTCTAAGGGCTAAACAGATTTAATTGGTGAAAAGATAAATTGTACACATACGCTGAAATAAATACGATTTTTCAAACAATGCAGTTGTTGCTTTACTATTTTCAACTTGTTCCTTGTCCTACATTACTCCCAGTCCTAAGTTAACTACTAGTGGTAATGTTGACTAACAAGTTGATGCAATAGTAAACAGGAGAGGTAGAGGTTATAGAACAAAAAGAAATGCAACAAACATTTTAAATTATATCCTCTTTATTAATCCATGAATTGAAGGTGGTGTTAAAACGAAGCCATTTGACATACAGCTTATTACCACGACGACGAGCAACACGTTCTATTAAATAGTGATTAGGGTGTTTTTTCCTGCAGCTCATCAATGCAGAATCATCTCTCGATAGACGGTCCAGAAAGGTCGTGAAGCAAATAGGTAACTATAATAATATCTTTAACTCTACTGATTTGAAAAAATTCTGTGCTCCAGGTGTGAAATAAAAGCAATTTTCATTCCACTGTCCTTTGATATCATCTTATGCAGTGAAAGTTGGTTGAAAGTCAAACATCAAGCTAAGAATATTGAATTACCTGGCTGCTGCCTTCTGAGGAATGACAGACTTGGCAAAGGGGGAGGTGGGGTCTGTGCTTTTGTCTCTTCGCGCTTGAAACCTCAAATTATCTGTTAGTCGGCTCAACAGTACGAGCGTAAACCTGAGTACATGTTCATAGAGATACAGGTCGCTACTGTGAAATGCTTGGTAGGTGTAGTATACAAACCGCCTAAAGCTCGCCGTCTGAATGGCTTAGAGACTGATATTAACAGACTGTTACCTATGTACGAACATTTTATAATGATGGGAGATTTTAATACAAATCTTCTAGATCCAGATTCTTCCGAAGCCACCCATCTATTGAATACGTTTCAGGCATGCAGCATGGCGGTCCTCCCACTTTCTACCACTCACCACACTAAAACTTCACTCACACAACTGGACCTAATAGTAACGAACAACCCTGACAGAGTATTACATCACGGCCAGACATCTGCTCCCGGACTGTCAGCCCATGACATCATCTTTATGTCTTACGCACTGCAATGCCCTAAACATAAACCTAAGTACGTGACTTACCGGGACTATAGCCGTATTAACAACGAAAAATTATTGGAAGACGCTTTTTCGATGCCGTGGCAGGAGATAACTCATAAAACTAATATTGACGACATGGTCACCACTTTCAATAACATGATACTACATATTTTTGACAAACATGCCCCTATACGAACAGCACGCGCCTGTAAAAGACTCTCCCCGTGGCTAAATGATGATATTAGAGCAATGGTGGCTAAGCGGGATGCAGCTCATAGGAAATATAAACATTATCCGACAGAGGAAAACTTTATCTATTACAAACGACTACGTAATAAAACGACTCAGACAGTAAGAAACGCTCGACTACGATACGCCCATGACCTTATAAAACCTGACGTAAGACCCGCTACTTTATGGAAGTCAATCCGCCATTTTGGACTAAATAAACCGGACAAGGTAGACGATTTGGAAGTTTCTCTTGATGAATTGAATAATCACTTCGTATCCTCCCATGTACAATTAAACGAAGAAGCAAAGAAAAATCTTTTGTGTGCAAATTACAACACACCACCCGTAGCCAGAGACAAATTTTATTTTAGTTATGTCTCACCCCTTCAAGTGAAAGCGACTATCATGCGAATTAAAGCTAAATCCACAGGGGTGGACAATATATGTATTATAATGCTAAAGAAAATTATCGACGCTATTATTCCAGTATTGACATTCATATACAATTTCTCCCTTCAAAATAGTGTATTTCCAACTGTCTGGAAAATGGCCCTGGTGCTTCCTTTACCAAAGACAAAATCTCCTAGACTAAACAGTGACTACAGACCTATAAATATACTGTCAATAGTAGCCAAGGGACTCGAACACATTGTGCATAATCAAATCACCAACTATCTCAACGACCACGACGTATTAGACCCACACCAGTCAGGTTTCCGACGCAATCACAGTACATATACTGCCTTACTAAGCGTGACTGACGATATAAGACTGGCTATTAATGAGCAAAAACTGACTATCCTAGTATTATTGGACTTCAGCAAAGCATTTGACTCTGTAGACCATGAGCTGCTCCTATCCAAACTTTATCACCTAGGGTTCTCCTACACTACTCTGAGATGGTTGGGAGCTTATTTACACGAACGTCAACAACGTGTCATCAATCAAGGTGCATTTTCTTCGTGGCAATATGTAAAAAGAGGTGTCCCACAAGGGTCAACCCTTGCTCCTTTGCTATTTTCTGTCTATATCAACGACCTAGCTAAACAGCTGACACATTGTAAACGTCACATCTATGCTGACGACGTACAATTGTACCTCCATGCAAAACCAACAGACGTTTTGACAACAATCGAGAAAATTAACATGGATCTAGAGGCCATAAGTAAATGGTCTTACCAGCATGGACTTATTTTGAACCCAAAAAAGTCCTAAACTATAGTAATTGCCCACCCAAGACTTATTTCCGACAATTTCCGTATGTCCATCCCCGACGTACAACTTCAAAATCAAGTTTTGCCCTTTTGCAAGAGCGTAAAAAATCTCGGAGTAACCATTGACCAGCACCTCTCGTGGACGGATCAGATAATATCTGTGAGTAGACGAGTTTTTGCTACGTTGCACACATTAAACAATTTCAAATTTACTTTTCCGTTCAGTTTAAAGAAGAAACTAGTTGAAACCCTCGTTCTTCCAATATTCGATTATTGTGACGTAGTTTACAAAGATGTGAAAACCGAGCTTCGAGATAAACTACAACGTGCACAGAATGCCTGTGTAAGATTTATATGTAATCTCAAATTTTCAGATCATGTTACCCAGTCTTACGTCGACCTCGGATGGCTACGCCTTGAAGACAGACGCAAGCTGCATACCCTGACTTCATTGCACCGAATCCTTACCTTACAATCCCCATCTTACCTGTTCGAACGATTGCATAGCCTTTCTGAACACCATGATAAAAACACCAGAGCGCTGAGCTCTACATTGCTCGCTATTCCTAAGCATAAATCCTCAACCTACAACAATTCCTTTACAGTTGTGGCAAGCCGTGAATGGGACTTCCTTCCGCAGGAGGTCAGAGGGATATCAAACCACGGAAGATTTAAAAGTATGTGTTCAAAATATCTCTATGAAACGAGCTCGTAGTGCGACAGTCTTCTTCTTCTTCTTCTTCTTCTTCTGGTCATTCTTATTCTTCTCCCCATGGTCTCTTCTTCTTCTTCCTCCTCTTCTTCTTCTTCTTCTTATTCATCAATAGTGTTAGAAAGTACTCAGCTGTGGTTTCTTGCATAGTTATCCTTATCCCTATCCCCATTTTGCAATGTTTTTCACCCACAGTAAACACATGAAAACTGTAACATTCTTCAATGTGATATATTTCTGGAATTGGACAAATTAATTGTAAATATTAGTAGGTTTATCTATATTATTATTATTATTATTATTATTATTATTATTATTATTATTATTATTGAAATTGTAATTCGTTCTTTGTTGTATGTTAATTTCTTCGTAGGAAGGAAAATCTTAATTTATATTGTGTATTATAATAGTTAATTTTTTATACAGCAGGATAGCATAGTACCGTAGTAATTTGCTTCAGTCTCTTTTTTCATTTATTCACTATGTTATATATTTTTATGTTAATTATGTATTTCACTGGTTAAGTGTAAGACATGGACACGTGTACCTAACTTTGCCAGTTAAAATAGATCATATCTATCTATCTATCTATCTATCTATCTATCCTTTTGCAAAGACAGCCTTGTATTTGCTGATGCGAACAAAATCATCGTTTTGAAAGCGATAGTGACGTGGATCAGCTGTTTTGACATGTGATGAATAGCATCTAAGTGTGTTGTATTCTTGATAATGAGGCATGGCTTTGTGCCGGTAGTGAGATGAGGCGTATCGTTGTAGGTAGACGCAAGTCTCGATAGGAGATCAATCCAGCGATAAGAGCCTTGAGCTGTAAATTCTCGCCGCGTCATAGTTTACATATTAGTTAAAGCTAGGTATAGAAATCAAATCAAGCCACAGCTACCCTGGCGCTGAAGTGTACAGTGATCACACACTTGTGATGGCAAAGTGCAATTTCAGATTTAAAAATATAATCAGAAGGAAAAAAGTCAGATGGGATTTAAACAGATTGTAAAACGAACAAATTAAACAGAAATATGCAGAGGATACAAATGCACTCATGAAATCTGATAATTGTGAGATGGACTGGGAAATGATGAAACAAGGAATCTCTGAGAAAGCACATAGAACTTTAGCGAATAGGCGACAAGAGCCAAGAAAACCATGGATTATTGAAGAGATATTAGACCTCATTCCGAAACGAATCCAGTATAAGAAGATAAACACAGCATTAGGCCAAGGTCAGAATAGAAAAACAAAGAATCTCATTGTGACAAAATATACGGAGGCAAAAGAGGTATGGATGAAGGAAATCACGCAGACTATAGAGGATGATATAATAGGATAAAAACAAATAGAGCATATGGCATGATCAAATCACTGGAATATAAACCCAAAACAAGGAGTGCAGTTATAAAGGATAAGAATGGGCAACTACTTATTGATAGTGAAATCGCAGAACGCTGGAAGGAATATCTTGAAGACCTGTACTGGGATGAAGAAGTAATGGCAATTCCAGATTATCTTGAACCTGAACAGATGATGGAAGAAAACAAAATAGGCCCAATAATCACATGGGAAGGATTTGATCTATCACTAAAACAATTAAAGAACCAGAAAGCAAACGGATCGGACGACACACCAGTAGAACTTCTCAAGGGAATAGGAGAATGAATGAAACAACAACTGTATCATATCATTGCAAGACGCTATTACAATGGTGAAATTCCTGGACACTTTTCTAAAAGTAGAACAGTTACCTTACCAAAGAATGGAAATGCTACTGACTGTTCCTACTATAGTACACTAACACTGCTATCGCACGCATCCAAAATACTAATTAACGTAACTAGGAAGAGGATTAAAATGAAAATTGAACAATATACATCGCAGGAGCAGTTTGGTTTTACAACAGGGAAGGGAAAAAGAGAAGCTCTTCTAACATTCAAAACTATTTAGAAAGAAGACTGAGTGTTAACAGGAAAACATACATTGCACTTGTGGATATAGAGAAAGCCTTTGACAAAGTAAACTGGAAACTACTCTTTAGGAATATGAAGAATATAGGACTGGACTGGAGGGACAGAAGGCTTATTTTACTCATGTACAAAAATCAAAGCACAACAGGAGAAATCAATGGTAATGTTAAGACAACATCCATTAGTAGGGGATTGAGACATGTTTGTGCGCTATCTCCATTTTTGTTCAACATGGTCATTGAGGAAGCCATATCAAAACTTAAGCAAGAAAACCAAAGGAATTAAAATTAACGGACAAGAAATCCACTGTATAAGGTTTGCCGATGACACTACATTAATTGTAGATTCAGAGAGGCAAATAAGTAAAATGCTACAGGTTTTATCATCAACACTACAAGAATCGAAATTGAAACTGAACAACCCGAAAACAAAAGTATTAGTTGTCAAGAAATCAACTGAGGAGATATCAATACACATTAAGATAGGTGATGAAAGTAATGATGATGCTATTTGCTTTACGTCGCACCGACACCGATAGGTCTTATGGCGACGATGGGACAGGGAAGGGCTAGGAGTGGAAAGGAAGCGGCCGTGGCCTTAATTAAGGTACAGCCCCAGCATTTGCCTGGTGTGAAAATGGAAAACCACGGAAAACCATCTTCAGGGCTGCCGACAGTGGGGTTCGAACCTACTATCTCCCGAATACTGGATACTGGCCGCACTTAAGCGACTGCAGCTATCGAGCTCGGTCGTGGTGATGAAACTGTACAAGAAGTAAGTTAATTTTGCTACTTGGGAAGCATTATCACTCAGGACAACAGGTGCACCACAGAAATCAGGAGGAGGATTGATCTAGCAAACAAGTCTTCAGTAACAAGAAACAGCTTCTGAAAAGCAGGAACATTAACATTAAAATTAGGAAAGAATTTGCCAAAATGTTTGTGTGGAGTGTTTTGTTGTATGGTTGCGAAACATGAGTCTTAGCAAAACAGGATATAAAACGCCTGGAAGCAATGGAAATGTGGATATGGAGGAGGGTGTTGAAAATCAGTTGGATGGAGAAAAAATCAAACAATAGGGTCCTTAAGGAAACTGATGAAACAAGGGAGTTGATTAACACTGTAGAAAAGAGGAAAACCAAATTCCTTGGCCACACACTTCGACATAACACATTCCTCACGACTATGCTGGAAGGAATAGTTCTGGGCAAGAAGAGAAGAGGAAGGCCAAGGAAGAAGTATCTGGATTCCGTGATGGACAGGCTGAATTTGAAAAAAATATGTTGACCTGAAACGCTCAGCAGAGGAGAGACGAATGTGGTTGCAGCGACAAGGCCTTGTCTTTAGGACATGAATGAATCATAGTTTCGAGCGTACGATTAAAGCTTTGAGATTGATGCACGTAGAATAGTGATGAATGCCGACTGACTTGAGATAAGTAGAAAAAAGATTGTTGTAAAACTCTTTACTTTGATTAATTTGAAGAATCCGCGGGCAGCGTTTTGATTGTTGAACAATACGTTGGAAAGCGCCTTTGATTTGCGCTGCTGTCTTAGAATGCACTGGTTCTGCAAAAGCGAATTTAGAGTACACATCGATGACAGTAAGTAGATGCTTATACTGATTATTGCTAGAGGAATACGAAATCATTTTTACTAAGTCAGCTTGCCATAGTTCATCATTTCCACTTGTAAAGAAACGTCTGCGACGGTAGGTGTGACGAGCTGGTTTAAGTAACTCGTGTGCGATGCTTAGCTTAACAGGCGAGGTCTTGATATCACGTGCAGACAGTTTATGCGAAAGAAACAGCTTATTATTATTATTATTATTATTATTATTATTATTATTATTATTATTATTATTATTATTATTATTATTATTATTATTATTATTATTATTATTATTATTATTATATATTATATATTATTATTATTTATTTTCCATTAATTGTAGGTACAATTTATGGATGGTGGATGGCGAAATGGCATAGCCCCACATACACGAAAGTGCCTCCATCACCACTTAAAATTACAATATTCAAATATACAATTACATTCTACATAGTGTGCTTATATACTGTTACCGTATTTACAAGACATATTTATATAACACTCACAAAACCTGCTCAACATTCAAGTAATTCGAGACACACACACTCTCCCTCTCTCTTTAGAATCCCCACATATACTTTATCTAGGCCGGCTACTCATACCCACATACAGTCTCACTCACTCGGGGTCCCATAAACTTTCATCCGTCCTCCCACTCATACTGAACATTCACACAGTAGAAAAATTATATTATAGACAGAAGGTTTCATTATATGTACATCCTTTTTACCTCTTTACAAAATTTCTCTGGAGGTAGTTCTTTTATCTGAGATGGGAGTTCATTCCACAGCCGAGCAGAACAATTAAAGAAGCCACTTTGAGGTGATACTGTTTTTGCAAATGGAGGGAAAAGGGGCACACCTCGACCTCCTTGAGCGGAACGATAGTTCAGCTGTAAGCGGCTGAAAGGGTTTATATGAATGTTACCTGCGAGGGATTTTCTCAGGAAAGCAATATCTATTTGTTTACAGAGGGTTGTTATGGGGGCAGTGACCTGGCTGTATTTAAGTGACTGTGTTGAGTAATTAGTCGTTCTGCTCGGCGTTGAACTCCCTCTAGTTTCATCATGTTCTCCACTGTAGTGGGGTGCCAGGAAGGAAGCCCGTACAACAGTATTGGCCGTACTAATGACAAATATGCTGTCTGGACTGCCTTCTTCCTGTCCTTCAGTTTTGCTGCAAATGTGAATGCCAAGCAATTTTATTGAGGCGCAGGGCATCAGGTTTTTACCACACAGTGAAATTTGGTGTTGTAACTGTGATCTAGTTCTAGTTAAGCGTATATATTTACATTTATAGACATTATATTTATTTTGCATCACAGAGCCACACTATCCAGATTTGACTGTAACTTATTTACATCGTTCTCATTGCGAATGGCTCTGCAAATGATGGTGTCATCAGCATACTGTGCCATAGAAGACGATACACAACCTGGCAGATCCAGCGTAAATATCGTGTACAGAAGCGGTCCTATCACACTATCTTTAATCACACCCGAGGTGACTAAAGTTTGTTCTGACCTGCCCCCAGTGAACACAACGCTCTGCGTCCGACCTACCAGGAATGATCGAAACCATGCCTGCAGTTTGCCTTGAATGCCATACTTGTTAAGTTTTAACAACAGTCGTTGATGAGGTACCTGATCAAAGACCTTACTCCAGTCGAGAGTTACGCAGTCCACTTGGGATATATTAGACTGGTCCAGAAATAGAATCACGGTACTTGCGACTCTTATTTGCATTTACAGCTTCTGTCCTCTTGTAATTACGTCGAGTAGCGTCAGTGGCAAAAGTACTTTCTTAAGATCATCTTGCGCAATTATATCTTTGTCAGGTATCCGAGAAAAAAGGAGTTCTAAAAGACCTTTAGTAGGTTTGTAAGTTACACCTTTTACGATTGGACTGTTAGTTGCGTTTGTAAAAAGAAACCAGTATCGGCTTTAATACGTTTAAGCTCTTTTAATTTACGTCGAATATTGATTCGCACACGGATAATATGCTGTGTAATCTCTTTTCTTGATGTGGACATGATGTCGGTTTTAGATCATGTGCAGTCTGTAACCGCTGCGTTGATGTTTATAAAGTGATAGAAGCCCATGCGATACCGTCCGCGATAAACACTACTTTCTTTATCAATAACTAAGAAGCCGTAACGTTGTGATTACCAGCATGTAGTGCACAGTCGTTTAAAGTCATTAAATGTCATATCAGTGTTAACGTGATCGTCATACTCATGTTGCATGTTCAATTCAACTTGTCGAAAAAGCACAATGATATTAGCGTTGTCACGTACCAACTGCTTAGGCACGCGAGAGTATGTTTGTCATAAATGAAGACAATCTAAACACTTATGACGTCCCATACTAAAGTATGCACGAATGACATATTGATGTTCTGTAGCGACATCGTCAAAGATCATAAGATAATTGGGTAGCACATCATCTGGTGGCAATAATTACTCACGGTCCTTAAATTGAAAATATCTCAAACTAGCTTTTACGATATCTTGCATAATAAGTTGTAGAATAGTATACAGCGGATGATATAGTGACTTTGTAAAAATATAAAATGTTTTGGATGCGAATGCCATTTGAAGAGGCAATAAGTGTAAGTAAAAGATTTGTCTTGCCGCATCCTGATGGCCCAGTTTTGATACATCGAACTGTAGAGGGAAATAATGCTCCATGACGATTTTGCGTCATTGTAGCAGAACTGGGTAGGAGATGTGAAACTATGTCACTGACTGGCAGTGTGTCTTGCTGCTTTATAATCTTCATGCTGACTGAATAAAGAAGTGGCTCATCATACGAATACGTTAATAAATGATGTAACAACAAGTAACTATCAGTTCGAAAATCGCTGTTGACGAGAGAATTCGTGTACAGAATTGTGAAACAACGGTATCCTGACATTATGAAGAACAAGACTAAGACTGTTGGATGTAAAGAAGTTGTAAAGGCTGCGCGATAAACTACTCGAGGAGAATACAATCCATGAATAGCTATTACTAAAGTTCTACGCGCAGCTAGAGCGAGAATTCTTCCTAAGAGTAAAGCATTATTTAGCAATCGTGCTCGAATTATTCCTACACTGAAACGAGGTGGATTCCTTTCAGCACTATTTGCAGGACTAGCGGCTTTAGGATCTCTGCTATGTAGCAATAGTGCTGTAGCAGGAACTGTTAAGACAGTAGAAGAGGCGAAGCGGCAGTTGAAAGAGAGTAAGCGTCATAATAAGACGACGGAAGCAATAGCATTGCGAGGTAAATGTGTACACATGAAGCTAGCGCCATACAAATAAGGGTTTGGTATCTACACATCGCCAAAAACCGTCCATTGAATGCACTGCTACATCGAGCTCGAACCCACGAAGAAGTTGCTACGTATGCCAAACAACTAGGAATTCGTGATTTTCGCGGTGTGAAATGAGCTACTAGCATGGCCACGGAAACGTGCGAGTGCTGTAATCAACTTAGACGACAGTCGTGGACCTGGAACTCATTACGTTGCCTACGTAAAACGTAAATCAAAAGTATGGTATTCCGATAGTTATGGAGACTTACCACCCCCCCTTCATTTTAGCTCATACGATATTTAGGAAGCAGTGCAGACATGGTTTACAATAAAATCTGTGTGCAAAGTTCAATACACGCATGTGTGGGCGATTATGTCTAATGTTCTTATATCAAACCTAGCATGAAGACAAAAGGCATTAATGTGCACGTGATGATTAACGTTGAAAGAACGTTTTCTGTACGCGGAGAAGAACCTGAAAAAACTGTCTACTTTAATGCATCGATCGAACTCAATCATCGGCTACATAGTCTTGCAATAGTATCATTTGAAAGCTACAATAAAATCTATAACGTGCGAGATGGCAGAAATAAGTTCTACTACGATGAGGATGTCCTAACCCGGCCGTCAGGCACTTATTATGTAGATGATATTCATGAATACATTGAATGTTTGTTGATTAAACAGTTTGGTGATGAGAGTTTTAGTAAAAATAACTACAAGTTCTGCCTTTCAGTAAGCAACATTACCCATACATGTGTTATTGAATCTTCTTTCAAGATTGACTTTAAATCATAACATGATTCGATTGGACCGTTGCTCAAATTTTCATCAAGAGAACAAACACCGAATGTACGTCATGAGTCTGATCAATCTATAACACTTTTCGATGACCATCACGTAATCATCACTTGTAATATCATTACAGACTTGTATAGTAATCAACAATATTCGCACTCCTTGCACGACTTTATCACTACAGAAGATGGTGGTTACAGTATTCGTGAGAAACTGCCAGTTTTGCTTTATCCTCCTGTGACTGTAAAACATATCTGTAACATTACCCTTAGACTTGTAAATAAACATAATCAGACCATTACATTAGATCGTCATACGCACGAAACTTACAAACTTCAGCTTAAATCAGTATGAAGCAAATCTATAAAACACGGTGTACGTCGAGGAAGCATACCACATGTTTGCGAGGAGTTATCGGGTTAACAGATGTGCATAGGCAAATTCTACAAGGCTTAGGTTATACGCTAACATAACAATATGGAAGATATGCTATGTATCATGAACACAGTAGAAACTCAAGAAGGTGTAGTGCGAAATGAGTTCCATTCTTATCAACCTTTTACGATTGGACGTAATAACAATGATGAAATTCGCCTGATTATCAATCAGCAAGACGTATACACCATACCTCATGAAGGCTACCCCCATATCGAAGGACGAGTAGATAAGGTTGATGGGAGTGGGCCGAGCACATCTCAACTAAACAACCATGGTCTAGCTCTTCTCTTTTCTGATGCGCATTATGAAGTAAATAGTGTTTAAATCGATAGATCAAATAATATTGGGATTGCAGGTGCAATGAAACTCTGTCCTTCATTTAGTGTTGAAGAAAATAATATTTTACGGGTGGCAGGATGGTGTCCAAAAGCTACCATCAACTTGATTATTAATGAGGACGGTACTTTTACAGGTATGTTATCATTGAAACGTATTTTTGGCTTCGCTGAAGACTATAGACGTATTATAATCAACACAAATCAAGAGCTAATTCTGATCCGTGATCGCAGTGACTGCAATGCTCTTAGAGCAGCAGCGGTACCTGTAGATTCAAAAATTACCCTTCAACGTATCCTGTGGAGGATTCCACATGTAACATTATCTGATCGATAAAAACTTTGATTGCTCAGTATTGTAGAAAATGATACACCATTACCAATACGTTTTTTCGACTTTGAGAGCTGCATGAGTATCCTGTGTTACCACTTACGAACAAGCATACCTGGGCAGTAAAAACATCACGTTTTACTGAAAAACCTCGTACATTATTTAAGGATTTTAAACAGATCGTAAATTCAACCATGAAAAAGATAGTTCTCAGTTTGATCACTGCAAATTAAGAAATATCAGATTGTACCTCAACGGAGTTACTTACCTCTACGAAAACATGGATATTAATTTCGACAAAAAATAAATCTGGCTTGCTCTATGACATGTTTTGTAATCTTCAATCATCATATTACAAATAAAAGGATCACCAGCTACTTTCTTCTGAAGAATTTAAACATGAAGCACCAATTGTAGTTACAGACTGCTCTTATTATGAAGAGTCTACAACAGTAATGCTATGGTCAATTATTGTAAACGTATCATCTACGTATCTCATCCAGCTTATTATTCCTTTAATATTGTTAATTTTGCTATTTTCAAGAAAATCCATATAAATTTCCGCCATAATTCCCGAATGGACAGGAGGTATTAGAACAATTAAACAATATGGATTCACAGATTAAATTTTCTTTCGAAAGTGAAAATAATAAAGCATTAAACTTTCTTGACATTACAATTATTAATGACTAATAAACTTAGGTTTTAAACATTTAGGAAACCTACTCAAACGGCAAACGTAATTAAACAAAATTCCGTACACCCGGCAGCACATAAGAGGGCCTCCTTTCATAGTATGATTTATAGAGCTTATAATATACCCATGTCAGAAGCAGATCGTAAAAATGAATTGGATACTATTTATTTTATAGCAAAAAGAAACGGGTTCAACAGGCAATTTGTAGATAAAATTATTAGCAAAATTGAGAAAAAATCATTTCCACATTAATCAAGGATACCAAAAAGAAAGAAGATAGTTACGCCCTTTTTACTTATAGTCACAGTAAAATATACGAAATCACGAATGTTTTCAAGAAACTTAATATGAAAGTTTCTTTTAAAACAACCAATAACAACACTCATCTTTTCTTCAATCAGCACACTATCAATAACGGCAATAGCAAATTTCAGAAATCAGGTGTTTACAAATTAAAGTGCCAGCAGTGTCCCGCCAGTTATATTGGACAGACAGGCCGCAATTTTAACATAAGGTATAATGAACATGTTAATGCGTCAAAGTACGGCAGATTCTCAGCATTCGGTTCTCATATGGACGATACTAATCATACATTCACGGGCATACAACAAGACCTTCAAATTCACCATTTATGTAAGAAAGGAAATCTATTGAATATTTTAGAAAACATCTTTATAAATATTGATCAAAAATGCAACCCGATTTATAATCTTAATGAGATATCGGAGGATATCAATATACTTTTCGAGCAGTTAATCAATAAATTCTTTTCACGAAGGCGCGTGAGTAATACGTCACCTCACGCTTCTCCCCTTACGTCAAACTCCTCTCAACCTCCCCTCACAGTCAGTTATCAACGACCTTCGAGGACGTCACTCAGTTAGCCTTAGCACTTGAGGTGGAGTGGTTGATGTAGGACGGGAAAGGAGATGAGTGACGGGATGGGCACTTAGATCACATTTTAACGGCATTTAATTCTTCAGTTCATTCATATTTTCTTTTTCTTTTTAGGCCCCTATTGTCAACACACAATCAGGTTCAACTTGCATCAGTATAACTCCACCTCCTAATCAAGAAATCTATTACAATGTGGCATCACCAGAACACTGTTTTATGTACAACATGCACATAATTTTATTTGCATAGCCACTTACGGAGTTTTATAATTGACAATTCGTTGTTTTGATCGACAGTTTTTACATATGATTTTAATTGGACTTTATTCTTCATATCATGTTCACACCGCACCATTTTAACATTGAAGATTGACAAGGCGCTATCACGCCGCGTCACAGTATACAAAGACTTTGCATTTACTTATTTTAATGTGTCCTTGCCTTATTTTTAATATTATGTATTTGTATTTGTGACTGAAGATGTCCTACAAGAGGACGAAACATGTTTCACGAGTGTAATTTAATGTAGTCTTTGTAATAAAGACAATTACAGTATTGTAAAGGTGGAATTATAAAATCTAAACTTTCACAAGTTGATACTTTGACAATACGGGCTCTAATATGAAATTTATAACGTGCAATACCATAAGTCTGTAGAGTTCAAATCTATAAGCCCTAAAGTTCAAATCTAAAACTGGGTGTTCCAGGCACTAAGAAATGCGAACAGCGCGTTACGCGTCAGCACAGACGCCATCTTGTTCCATGTTCAGCTCCAAGCTCCATTAAGTCGCTTTCCAACGTTACGCTTCCTATGATTAAAGCATATGTATTAAGCCTTACTCTACTATCTCCCTAGTCCCGTGCCACCATCTTTTTCCAAGTTCAGCTCCAAGCCCCTGAGGTTGCCTTCTAATGTTAAACCCCTATGAATAAAGCATAGGTATTAAGTCTTACACCTTCTCCCTAGTCCTATTAGTACAACGTGTAGCCGCTATATTGTTCAAGATTCTAAGTTCAGGTTCCTCCTCCTCTTCATAAATCTGAATGCGTAGCTACTACCTTATTCAGAATTCCAAGTTCAGCGTCTATGGATAAAGCAGTAACGCCTTTTCAGCGTAAGGTTAAACCTGCACTTTTAGCCAGGGTATGAGTTAGGTTAGGTTATATTAAGCGTGGTCAGCGTAACGTTAGACCTGCACTTCTATGCAATTAGTTCGTGTATGAAACTTAAATTCGTTTAAATTAAGCTTACATTCTTATGTTGTTAGTCTGGGAGGTTAGGTTAACGCCTGGTCAGCGTAACATTAGGCCTGCATTTTTGTGTAGTTAGTCCGGGTATCGAACTCGAAGTCTGTTAGGTTAAGCTTACACTCTCATGCGGTTAGCCTCCGGGTGATGAACTTTGAGACTCTTAGGTTAAGCTTGTACTCTTCGGCTTCGAACTAGGGTCTGTACCGTTAACGCTCTTCGGCTTGGGGTTGAGCGCGAGGTCTGTGAGATTAAGCCTAGACACGTAGCCAGCGTAAGGTCATTTGAGTTTAAGAGCCCCTTATCCAACCGCCCTACTTTTCAAAGGGGCCGATGACCTTCGATATTAGGCCCCTTTAAAAAACAAGCATTATCATCATCATCATCTACTTTTCAAGTGACGTCATGTGAGGTTGAGCATGCCCTCTTAGTCAGCACATTCCGTGTGGAGGAGGCCTCTCCAAGGGGCGTGTTGTGGCGGTGGCCACCGGACCATCCACTTATAACTACTCAGATATGTTCGTTGATATCCTCGGCTGCCTACTGAAGACTTCGATTTTTGTTGTTGTTGATTATATTAAGGTTCGGGTATAATATATACATTTTTCACAAGTTGCTTTAAGCCGCACCGACAAAGACAGCTCTTATGGCGACGATAGGATATGAAAGGGCTGGGAGTGGAAAGGAATTGGCCACAGCCATAATTAAGGTACAATCTGGTGTGAAAACGGAAAACCCCCTTCAGGGCTGCCGACAGTGGCGTTCGAACCCACTATCTCCCGAATGCAAGCTCACAGTTATGCGGAAAACTTCCATTGAGAGCGCACCCCTAACAGCACGGCCAACTTGCTCGGTGGATACATTCATTCATATCAGCAATTTTCATCTAACCTTGTTCCGTAATCAAACAATACTCAGCATTGAAACTCTTAGAACCGACATTGGTGTGTTTCTGGTAGCAGGCGCAGCTGTAATTTATGTACTGTATACCTAGTACTGAGTGAGGAGACTCGGCATTTCATAAAGGCACTAAGTCAGTTTTCCCTTGGAGTTAGTGCACACAGACTGGGGGAAAATCCACATCCAAAGCAGCCGTTGTCAGAGGCAGACCGTGGCATACAGGCCTGTATTAGTTACCATCCTGGCACATACTTGGAGTTCAAATAGCAAAACTATGAGAACACTTCCAGGTTGGCTGAGGGTACTATATCTACTATTTCTTTCTCAGTTGTGTTTCTCAGACAAAGAGCATCTCAAACCGGTCTTAAAATCGAAGAACAGAAAGAAATCGAACTTTTTTTTTTTTTGCTATTTGCTTTACGTCGTACCACCACATATAGGTCTTATGGCGACGATGGGATAGGAAAGGGCTAGGAATGGGAAGGAAGCAGCCGTGGCCTTAATTAAGATACAGCCCCGGCATTTACCTAGTGTGAAAATGGGAAACCACGGAAAAACATCTTCAAGGCTGCCGACAGTGGGATTCGAACCCAATAACTTATCTCCCGGATGCGAGCTCATAACTGCGCGCTCCTAACCGCACGGCCAACTCGCCCGGTGGGAATCAAACTCAGACCAGCTGGAAAGGAGCTAGAATATTAATCTCTAGAACAGGGCTGCAGCTGGATAATATACACTAATGGAAGATGCAACAAGAGATAATACATGCGTTTCGTGAAATAATACTGTATGTCCTAAGACTAGGTCTTGGTATTATCAGTGTCAGGGACTGCCGTCCAGGAGACCCTAGATTTTGTTCCTGACACAGTCATGGATTTAAGACTTGTGTGAGTACCTGAAAAGAGTACACTCAACTTCGTGAGAACAGATGAGGAGTTATACAATCCGATAGTGTCCACCACGCTGATCACGCGCACCCAGTTCAGCCCCAATAATAATAATAATAATAATAATAATAATAATAATAATAATAATAATAATAAACTTTCATTATTGACATCGCTATCCCCAATGACACCAACATTGACAGGAAGTACAGTGAAAAAATCTCCAAGTACAAAGAACTTGCAGAAGAGATAAAGAGGATCTGGAAGATGAAACTGGTACGAATAGTTCCTGTGATTCTGTCAGTCAACGGCCTCATTCCACACACACTTCACAAGAGTCTGCGAGAACTGGGTCTTCCACCGAACATCTACAAAATTATGCAACATTCTGTCCTCCTGTCAACATGCAACATTGTGCGATCATTCCTCTCGCAAGAATGAAGATCCCGTGATCTACAGTTTTGTATATACCTGTACATCAACGTTTGTATTATAATGTGTAAATAGTTTAATTATGTAAGGCACTTGGTGCATCCCGTGCCCCATTACTACCCATATTTCCTGTGGAGAAGTGTATGAATAATAATAATAATAATAATAATAATAATAATAATAATAATAATAATAATAATAATAATAATAATAATAACATGTGTTTAATATCGCTTTAAATGCCGACATCTTAAGGGACGTCAGAGTCCCAGACGTTTGGCTTACAAGGCAATTCTTTAAAATGCCAGTAAATTCAATAACACGGGACTCTCAAGTTAAGCTCTCTAAAAATACTCACCGACTGTTCTGAGATTCAATCCCACAAGCTAACGCACAGGAGATGCATGTCAAACCAATTGCACTAAACAGTCGATCTTCCAAATAAGGCTGCAAGAACTGCAATGTGGACAAACTAATGGTATGTACATTCCGCTCCTTGAAATGAAAATGCGGGGATAAAATGATAGATTACTTTCAATTAACAAATAAGTATATTTGATGAAAACACGATATTTACACAGAGTGTTACATATGTTTAAATTATAAAACAGGCAAGCACTCACTTAAGAACCAAATTTAAGTAACACAACCCAATCAGGAAATACAAACGTCAGAGTTTTCTCTGAAAATTATTTCAGGCATCATGGAATAACTCTGCCCCATACTTCATATTTGAGAGCGTCTTTAAAACAACCTGAGGTTCTTTTATGATACCTGCAATGAAATACAAGTGAACAACGTACATTGTTTACAAAACGTTGTATGTATCACTCCTTTTCTAAGTATGTAAGTAAATATCCTCATATCAATACAGCAATTCAAAGTTGTTCACTGATATCTCACTTGTAATATATAATTTCTCCCTGATGATAGTAGGTTTCATAGTCTAAATATTATCTACAGTAACTAGGGAACACAGGGGTTTTCATATCTAACATAAGGTATGTAAATCTAGTCTCACGTATTTTAAATCAAACAATGTCTTTATAAAACATTGTTCATTTGGCAGTGTCTCTTTTTTTTTCCAAATCACATGTTTTTGTAAACGTTCGTGACGAAGTTTGTATAAAACTCATCTATCACTCTATAAGCTCTGAAAACCACTCCTCTCTCTACGTATTATTCTCAACCAAACACACGCAAACGCACTCATGTACACCATTTAAGAGAGTGTGAGAAACTTGTCTAAATATAAGCACAGCAGAAATTGTTGAAAGAATCTGGAAGTGTATTCACAAGAAATGCATAACGTAAACAGCAGATAACGCTCGCATGATATGGCTGATTATAATCTTCATTATATGCGGAAATAATGACTACCGAGTTACACTATTTCATATATTTCGAACATTCAACATAGAGAATTACTTTTATTAAAAATCCCAATATGAATTAGCATTTTGATTTTACAGCTTTCTTCACCTGCTGCCTTATTTTCAAAATCACACAAAAATTGTGCATTTAAGTGATGCGGAATAAATAACATAAGGATCATGTACGGAAAGTATAGACTAGGACGGCGTTATTCTACCGTCATTCATTTCTTGTGTGAAATCTTCCAGTAATAGGTTGAATACAGTGATGTATCAATTTTTTAAGTAATATACAGAAATTTCAATCAAAGTTGTTACGTTGAGGTAGTCAGGAGAAAAGTGGATAGAAATATAATACACAGGTTCGATAGGAATAACACTGTTTCTATCCGACTCATGAGGACAAACGCCCTTCCTTATGATGAACTGCATCAAATACTTAAGCATACAAACTTAAAAACAAATTACTTTTACCTTAAAATAACGTACCTTAAGACTGCTTTCTGAGAATGTGCCAAAGGTAGCTCTTCTCTTTTACAGTTGTTGCACTGGTGAACTATGTCGCTAGACATCTATGCAAAATACGAAAATGTTTAACGTTGCATCATTATTTATATAGCCCTAATCTTTGAATGGCAAGACAAGTAATACACTCTCTTCCTGAAAAATGGAAAATTAAGATTTCATAACAGCTAAACAATGAAAGCGTCTCAGCAGGACTGGTTTAGAAGCACTAAACATTTCTTTCAAACGCTATATACCAGGAACAGATCCATATTCAATATTTGAAATAATCATTAAAGCTACGATTCGTAGTATAACTAATACTTGATTATAATGTAAACTTGCAATTATTTCCGTGCATTTTATGGTATTACACTAGAATCACTCTCTATCGTCATTTGCTAAGTAAAATGAGTACGAAACGAGAAATGTTTGTGTTCTTACTGTCTAGTAAATTCGTTGCGAATTTATTTTAATTGCAATCATTGGGAATATTTACTAGTTACTTGCATTTCTTTCCCTCTGTGTATGTAACTGTGTGTACACGAATATGTGTGTGAGCATGTACCCGCCTGTGTGTGCGAGAGAGAGAGAGAGAGAGAGAGAGAGAGAGAGAGAGAGAGAACACGTTCGAACGAAGTATTCATTAACGTTGTGAATGGAGCTTCATCACCGAATATGAGTGTTTCTAAAATCTTAAAAGATGAGAATTATGCAACAGATAATCTTAATTACTCAGAGATGCATTCTTATGCTATAAATTATGGTTTTATTTTACTGCGGTGAATAATACTTCTAATTTAGATTAAATTTGAGTTATAGTGAAGAGAATATTTAAAAACACTCAATGAGACATTCAATGTCAGACATGATCTGTAAAATATTAAAAATAGTTTTATTAACAGTAGTTTTATTAAAAGGAATAATTTACAGTATACCCATCTTAAATAATTTATAAAATTCAACATTAACTTCAGAATGAAGAACTGATTCTTTATAAATGAATTAAATGAACGGTGTTTGAAAACAATAAATTGATATGAAATTCATATTCATTCGTATTCATAATCCATCATAAAGTAGTTAGAAAAAAGCACCTTTATTAATGAATAGTTTAATAGGTTGTTAAAACAGACACTTTCCTAACTTTTATTTCCATAAAGACTTTTCCCTTCTGATGCTAAATTTATAGGATATACGCTTACATGTCAACTGAAGCCACCTCCTTGTGGGTGAAGAATTGGATGTTAGTAGGCAGGCTGACATAGAATGTAGGAGTATGCAGTAGGACCATAACAACAGGAAGAGAGTGGGGATTATATGAATAGAAAATAGTGGTTTTAAATTGAATACTTACACAGAGTAATCCTGTACTTACGGTGCATTGTCTTTTGAAAGAATTAGGGTAGGACATTGTGGAATTGCTTCAGATCCATTTAACATTCATCATTATACCTGGCTAAGAGATAGCTTATCTGTAACGATACAATCCCATTCGCTTCATTGTAAAACACTGAATCATTTAACAACTATATAAACCAGCAGGTGATATTTATAAATGTGTCCGAATACCACTTTCAATATAGTGGGAATGTACTCTCATAAGACAACGAACAAGTGAGTTCAACATCCATTGTTGAACTCATTTGTAATTTCAGTACGTATGTCCTGACGTCCTCTTTTAACTAAGTGATGCAGATGAATCGAACCGAGCAGAAATTTCCTTTAGGACGAGTATAAATGGGAAAGGCAAACAGTAACCACTTCCATAATAATGGTAGCAAACAGGGGGAAGCATAATTCTTTGGCAATAATATTTTTTGACTATAGAAACGAAATCGAACCTAATTGTCAACATTCACAATGTCGCATGTTCTTTGGCGGTCGTAATCTTTCATATTACGGTAAAGAAATGGATATTCTCTGTTGTCACAGTTTATTACGTGTGGTAGGTTCCTTGAACGATTTCCATACATTCTACAAACGATGGCAGTGAGGATCTAATGTATTCATCCAGAAGTGTAGTTTCCTGTGTGACAAATCCCATAAGTAAACTACTATTATAACAACATGCGAGAACAATACATACGATGACGTAAATAAAGCTCTGGAGAATTAACCACGTTAAAATTCATACTTGTAAATCATACTTGCAGTTAGTTAATAACTTATAAAAATTGACTCAAATTATTATCACATACAACCATCCATTCCCAAGTAGAAATGTTGTTGGATTCTATTCCGATAAACATGAACCCTATTTGCTGCCACCTGTCTCTTGGCACAGGTCAGAGAGAAATGCAGCTTCTACAGAAGTCTCGGTCTCATTTATGGCTGTGACAGTATGAGTGATGCTGAGTAATTACGTTTGGAGCACGACTTGTGTGTCGGGATGTCATGGAAGGAGCTACCCATAGGGCTGGTCGTACTGCAATATGACTTTCTGGGACAGTGAAGAAACCATAAGCAAATTGCCTCACTCCTCATCTTGCCCAGTATGCCTCGTTTTAGCACCATCTTAGGTTTTCGTGGTTTTCCTATAACCACACAACCTTTGGTGGTGCTATTTGGGGTTCCAAACAGCCTCCGGCCTGTTGATCTAACAGACAATAAACCTGAACCACGGAGGGAGAAATTCAACGGTTCAATTTAAAGAGAGCGTATTTTCACAGGTTTCTGATACAACCTTTACGTAACCTGCTTTACGACTGAACCTTCCTCTTACCAGACGCAGGTGAGAAGGAAAACTTTCACGGGATTCACGGGGATTTGTCGCCACTTATGGAGCATATTTATGAAGACATTTTGTAAAGAATATGTCATTTATAAACTCATATACTATGCTATTACTGGACAAGTAAAGGGATAGAGAAAATAATGTATGGAACTTCCCATTAAAATTGGCTTTTATTCTGAAGCTGGAATTGTTTAATTGGTTCTTAAAGATATATCTAAATACAAAATTACACTATTCATACTCATTTGCCACAAATCTAAAAAGTCTATCAAATAAATTACACCATTTTCAACGAGTGAGAACTCACAATTCAAGTTTGCATTGAAATGTACAGTCTTACAGAGTATAGAAAAACTCCAAACTGCTGCCGTCCGTTTAGATACTCCTCGCTTGTCAACCGCAACGCGTATTGCCTACAACGTTGTCATGTACCCGCGTTGACAAGTTCACATATTGTTTACAATATTCCTTTCCTTATTAAAACAAAAATGGATTTATGATAGCTAATTCTCAATAATTCTTAATAATTAAACCCCAAATAGCACCACCAAAGGTTGTTCACTGTTTAGTTCACTGTTTTGGACTAAATTAGGGCAACATATATTATATCGGCAATTTTTCAAAGTGCTAAGGCTTCATAGGCCTAAATGTCGAAAAACGATTCAGGTTTACCGGATTGTATTATTATTATTATTATTATTATTATTATTATTATTATTATTATTATTATTATTATTATTATTATTATTATTATTATTATTATTATTATTATTACGTTCGACCTGTCGTCAGAAGTGAGCTCTGAAAGGAAGCAGCAACTCCTCGTGAATTAGTCTGTACATAAAGTTCGTACTTTCAAGCCTTTGCTCCTGCAGATTTAGATTTACGGAGAAAACGAAAGTTAAGGGTCGTTTTGACGTGACACCGTCTCACTCCACAAGCCTGCACGCACGGAAAGTTACAAAACTTAACCTGTTTATCTCAAGCAAACTATAATTGATACGTTCGATATTCCTATATGATTCCAAACTACAGCTAAATGCCACAATGATAAATTTAGTCCGATGCTGCAACCTAACTGCGGGGGCCGCATGTTTGGAGCCCTCGATACGCATTGATTGTAAGTACAGTGGTCTAAACATCGATTCTAGCCGGCAAAAAATCGATAAAGTCGAAGTCAAGAAATCGCTTATAAAAGTTTGGGAACTCATTCTATTCTAGACACCCCAGGCACCTCGTATCTGCCCTACATAATGTGCTTGGAAGTGTGTAAGTGGCGGAGAATGAAGCACAAACATGACAATTTTAAAAACTTGAAAATATTAAACATTTATATCTTATTGGGACCAACCAGAATATTGAAGAACCCCTTCTTGGAGGGTATTTGTTTAGTAAATTCACAAGGATAAGTCCTTCTGCATGCGCTAAAAAGACCGTATCAACCAGTTAACTTCTCCATATTTTAGACTTCACTGTGCTCCGATTTTACGGCATTTTCAGGGCCGGAAACCGAAGTTATAGTTAGTTATGTATTACTGGTTGATTTAATCGATATTATACACTATATTAAAGATCTTCCACCAAAAATCAACTGTCATTTCTTGCAACTTTTTGTTGCTGGCGGCATTTGCTTATAAGCAACCCGAAAAAAATTCACCGCACTACTTTTTCTTATCAGTGTCATTTCACTCTCCCACCCTCTAACCGCATCGCAACACCCACTGTTTGTGACTCATGGCCTACCGTTATCCGAGCCTTTCTATGCCATGGATCTGACTATTTCTTTACATTGAAATTTGTTGTTTAATGGTAGTTTACGAAACACCACGGATGAACAAAAGCAAGATGTCAAAGATCGAAAATCCACTATTTAGGAGGCTTTGTGGAAACTTGACAGGGTTGTTCAAGGGACTGGGACCTCGAACACCGGAAACATCTCAGGAAGGTTCTATCGCAATCCGAAAAAGGTAGCGGAAGCAACCGGAGTCAGCTAAGAATTAATCATTAGATTTGCTGTTATATTTCAGGTACAACAACAAAACCCAATTCAAGTATATTTGGAGTTAGTTCCGTCGCTTCACGATATTTATACTTTTCTCTGGGTTTTAGGTTTTGTCCAGTGGTCATCAGGTGAACGACGAGGCTTTCAGCGCGTACGCTTTTGACAGTGTAAAATTGTACCTGTCCTTATACAATTGGTATCCTATGCCTCCGACCGTCCACAAAGTCTTAATTCATGGCGCTCAGGCGATCAGATACGCCCTAATGCCAATCGGAAAGCTGTCCGAGGAGGCCCAAGAATCCCGAAACAAGGATTACAGGTTCTTCCCGGAGCACCAAACCCGGAAGACCTCCAGAAAGGACACAACAAGTGATCTAATACAAAGTCTCCTGTTTTCGTCCGACCCAGTAGTTAAGAGGTACCACATCAAAGCCGAAATTCATTGGAATGAACTGTCCCCTGAAGTACACGCTTTGCTCGTGCTGGATGAGGACACAGATGAAGAGGAGGCTTCGGATGAAGAAACTTCCAAAGAAGAGACTTCCAAAGCAGAAGAAGAGGACGTTGAAGTGTGAAATACAGATAGCGAACCCAAGGCATGACTCGTAAGTAGTCTTACTAATAAGTAATATGGCGCTAAAATCGAAACATTTCAAATATAACGTTATACATTCTTATTCCTTTTCAGGTCACCTTCCTCGCCAAACTGACGTAATTTTTACAATCGTTGATATGTTTTACATCATGGGTTTAGATAACCGATTCTTATGAAAATAAAATAATGACATTTGTCAAGGATTCCATATGTTTTTCTTTCTAAACCCTGTTCATAATTTCATTAAAGAGTTTACGAGAGCGTAGCGCGCCATTTACCATGAATCCATTCGCGGAATACTAAATTTTGTCTGGCTACCTTAAGTTTTGCGAGTCAGCGGACGCGTAGTGGATCCGCTACTCCGTTAATCGAAAATCTGTTAACGGATTCGTAACCAGCGACCTCGAAAACCCCCGAGTATGAATTTTCGTCGGCTTTTGTGAACCCGGAAAGGTGATACGATTTATCGCCGGTGTTTAGACCACTGTGCGCCGTAGCGAGTGAACACGTCGAGCGATTTAAAATAGTTTAGTCTTGTTTTCTTCACATATAGACAGACTAACAAATGTGAGTGCATACAATTACAGTTTGTGGATAAGTGACAGTGAATATTGAAAATTCACAACAAAGCTTTTGAAAAATATGCGATTTGACTAATTCCTTTTCCTCATTATGAAATACAATTACAAAGCGCTTTCTATGAGCTCGGGATGGTGGTACCACAACGATTGCACTACCACCCTCAGGGCTAAGGTTATACAAGGTCGAAAATGTGAACATTTCGAATTTGTTTCATATCGACTTCTAAATGTAAATACCCACCCATGATGTGAATATAACGGTAACATTGCAGTAGACTTAGGACAATCACGGCAGAAGGTGTACGAGAGTTTGCAAAGTAGCAAACGCATTGTAACGCACACTCGGGCTATAAAATTACCCACCCACATCGCTAGACGAGTAGCCATGTAAGTTCGCAAAAAATAACATCACAGCCGTAAAGCGAAATCAGCTATTTATTTATTTATTTATTTATTTATTTATTTATTTATTTATTTATTTATTTATTTATTTATTTATTTATTTATTTATTTATTGATGTGACAACTGCCCACTACGATGTTATTTATCTGTTACTGTAGTTATCGTCGTCCACTTGTAAATAAAATTTTATTTGAACTGACTATCTAATACATCTTTCATTTCACCGGGAGTCTGACTTGTGACAAGCGGCGTTGTCAGTGGAACAGTCCCCATTCCTATTTCTTTTAGAATATGGCAACCACTGAATGACGTGTTACAGATGATACAGAATAGAATACTCCCCTTCTCCAGTTCCGGATCAGTAGAAACGGAGGAAAAAGTATTATTTTATAGGGAATTAGGCATATACCTATTGCAGCGAAACTAACAAACCAACAAGTAGACACAATTTTAAAAAACCTAACGAACACAAATCAAAGAACAGAAATACTACCAGGTAGAAACATATAGAATGTATAAAAAGACAACTAAACCTGATCAAATATTTAAGGAGAACAAATATTAAAAAGTAAAAATATTATATGCCATTGTCATTTTTGTCCAAGATGTTCATCGCTGACTATACACAACTGTTTTGAGTCGTAATTTTGTATCGAGTACATACACGGTAACGAAACCTCATAGTTACTTCCCCGTACACACTTGATACTTAAGAACTTAGTTATTTTCTGCATATTAATTTTAACTCAAATTTGGCCAATTTGTAACTGTTTATTCACAGGTAAATGATCAGTTTTGGAGTCTTTCTCTTCTAACTTCGGCTGACTGAGGCTATAGAGAGGAGAGTTGGTTCATTCTGTAACGTTATTATGCATAGCTGTATGTGGAGTGTAGCCATGCTCCATTACAGCATATTTAACCATGATTACCCTTGTTGATTCCACTATTTTCAAATTATGTACGTAATTTATGTACCAATGTTAAGTCCCTAAGTGTTCGGACCCTCGACTGCATGCACCATTCTCCCATTCATGTCTTCAATTTATTTTCCACAAGCTTTTTATAATTTCGATGATTTCCCTGGCCTTCTCTCCCTGTTCATAATTTTAACAAGAGTATGACATTCAGATTCCCTTTCCATTTTACTTCTCTCTTCTGTTTCTAAATATTTATTCCGTAATGCCCTTGTACTTTCACACTGTCTCAAGAAATGTGAATTTCCTATCTCATGCTCACACAGTAAACATATCTTTCTTTCCCAACTTCTTTAAATGCCTTATTTTTTAAAAGTCCCATCAGCAACAATATCATTCATCTATATTCTCTTTGTTAATTTATAATTTGTTATTCTCATGCCTGGATATATACTGTATTCATGAATTCCTCCAGTTACATTATTGTTACCTTCTGCCCCTTAGCATTGGTATTGTTGTATGTGGTATTCTCTGTACAGTTGATATAAACACATTTTTTTCAGTGAAGATGTAAGCAATCTTGCAGTCTTTTGTGTCTTGAAATATCCTTATTCATGGGTCAACGATGATGTGACCTCTGCTGTATATCCACCCCACTGAGGATAAGGGTAAGTATAACAAATATATTAGTTACGAACAGCTGTGATAACCTCGAAGTTTGGCCACTTCAAACAGCAATCAGTATCATCGCAGCCAACGATCAAGAATAAGGATACATATTCACTTCAGTTTTCGTAAAGTACGAGATTAGGATCGTTAATGAGTACAAGACGAGAACCAGGAGCCGCGGTCAAAGTTCTCTGTCTTTGAATTGTTGACATCTTCAGTGAGATCTATAAATAGGCCTACGTTTTTCTAACTCGAATTGAGTATTATTATTATTATTATTATTATTATTATTATTATTATTATTATTATTATTATTTTATAATATAATTTTGAAGCTATTGCAGATTTCTAGAGGCTAATGTAACGAAAATTCTGTAATTTAAAATTTTGAATCTTCTTAATCTGGCGTAACTTAAATTTGTGCACCAAGATTTTCTTATGTTCATGAAACAGACCCATGTCAAGTAGTCGCATAAAATAAGAAAATAAACGCAGGTAGTTAGTGTACTATTATAGTTTGTTTACAATTTTCACTTCCAGGCAAACTTCGGGACAATTCCTACCCACAGGCCACAAGCAATTCCTTCCACTTCCATACCTAATTTCATTCGCCATCATTCATTTCATCTTCATTAGGTCGTCAACTGAGCTTGGCGTCAGGAAGGGCATCCGGCGTAAAAACATGCCATGTAAAGTCATCGCAGCCCCGACCTCGTATCAGGAAAACGGGACTAAGGAACTTACATACATACATACATACATACATACATACTCGAATTGAGTATTATTATTATTATTATTATTATTATTATTATTATTATTATTATTATTATTATTATTGTCCACTAGTTCGTATTTCTTCAGCGGGCAGTGGCCCACCGAGTTTGTAACACGTCCCTCGGAGTCGAGTAACTTACACTCCGAAAGGATATAGCCAACTGTCTGATGGCACTCCACACACACATGTAGGTTCATCTGTAACCTTGAATCTATAGAAGTATTCACTTAATTTCCCGTGGCCTGTTATCATAGCTGCCACAGTATGATCTACATACATACATACATACATACATACATTCTACAAAGAATTATACACCGAGCTCGATAGCTGCAGTCGTTTAAGTGCGGCCAGTATCCAGTATTCGGGAGATAGTGGGTTCGAGCCCCACTGTCGGCAGCCCTGAAGATGGTTTTCCGTGGTTTCCCATTTTCACGCCAGGCAAATGCTGGGGCTGTACCTTAATTAAGGCCACGGCCGCTTCCTTCCCACTCCTAGCCCTTTCCTATCCCATCGTCGCCATAAGACCTATCTGTGTCGGTGCGACGTAAAGCAACTAGCAAAAAAAAAGAATTATACAAAAAATGTCCTCACCCCGCCGAAAACATAATAATAATAATAATAATACAAGACAAAAAGGGAGAAGTACAGTATACGGTCCAGATGTACACAGACGATAGCAAAACCGAGTCGGGTGTCGGGTCCAGTATAGTTATATACATCTGCTCTGAACTACTTCACCAACTTATGTTCAAATTATATAATAGATGCTCGAACAATCAGGCAAGTTGAAATACTGAAGGCCCTGAGAAGTTACAAGATATATAAAATATACATGATAAATCTGCTGTGATACACACTGACAGTAAAATAACCTTGGATCTTTTACGAAACAACCGCAAGCGCAAGACATTGATAGAAGAAATACGAGTACAAAGTATTTTACGATATCTTCAGCAAGAAAACTGGATCATACATTTACATGGACCAAGGCTAATGTTGGCAATGAAGGAAACGAACGTGCAGGCCATCTGGCCAAACAAGCTGCAAACAATCTGGACTTAGAAGTGGTTTAAAATCGAACACCTGTCTGTACAATCAAACATGACCTGAGGGAAGAGACCATTCGATTATGGGAGAGGGAGTGGGAAAACACTACAAACGGAAGCATAACAAAAACATCATACTTTCCTAATGTACGGAGTAGACTGAAAATTAAACTAAACCTAGATCATACTGTGGCAGCTATGATACAGGCCACGGGAAATTAAGTGAATACTTCTATAGATTCAAGGTTACAGATGAACCTACATGTGTGTGTGGAGTGCCATCAGACAGTTGGCTATATCCTTTCGGAGTGTAAGTTACTCGACTCCGAGGGACATGTTACAAACTCGGTGGGCCACTGCCCGCTGAAGAAATACGAACTAGTGGACAAACACCTAAAAGACTTTTCTAAATTTGTAAACAAAATACATTTTGACATCTCACAACGAGCAAGAAGTTAGGCAAAAGACATATGTAATTAATTTTATATAAATATGGTATTAATTATTAGTGTCATTATGTTTATATAAGCATGTAGGATTACTTTCTGTAATGAAGCATGCTGTTAATACATGATTTTAAAAGATACATACGTACATAAATTCATAGTAATTTTAATTTATTTTTATGTTGTTACTTTCATTGTCCGACTCCTTGGCTAAATTGCGTACGGTATAAAGGCCGGGCGTATGATTAATACAACTAGCCAGGGGACTGCGTATTTGTGTTCACCTTCCTGGTGTCAGAAAGGATATCCGGCCGTAAAACTGAACTGAACCCAGTCAAGTGCAAAAGCCCAAGAAATTGGGAAAATGCGAGGAAAAAGTAAGATATTACTTTCATTCGTAATAGAGTTGAAGGTTATTTTAGGGACAGAAAGCTTTAATACTCGTAAACCTGGGCTCAGGGCGAGAGGGTTCTAAATTATTAAAGTTGGTAAGTAATGAACATCTTAGTTCATGATAGTGTTGTATAATTGCATCACCGCAGCTGAGCTCTGCCGACGCATGGCAGTGACTATCACACTCGTCGAAAGCAAAAACACAACGCGGCTGGCTCCTGGTTTCAATGCTCTCACTTTGCATTCAATGTACTTTATATAAATGCAAAGTAATTGTTGCATGCTTGTGCTAGGTGTAAGGCTGTGATTCAAACGTTGAATGATTTAATACACAATATGCTAACAATGACGGTATCTGATTACCGCAAGCCATTGTAACAGGGTTTCAATATGGTATTACAGAAAAACTTTATATAAAGCTTTCAAAGGGCATATGAAGATATGGGTTTAAGACGTAAGAACTGCATAATATAACATAGAAAAACTATGATAACGACAGAACAACAACGAAAACTGACAAATTTGGTGGAATTCATACATAAATTCAACTTAAAGAATTGCACTCAAAATGTGGTATTCACAACTAAAACTCTGCATTGTAATATCGAAAAATATGGACTCATTAAAGGTGGTATGCTAAAAAATTAACGAAGAAAATTTACTTAAAAGAGATCTCAATATAACCTCATTCTTTGCCATTGTGTAAGAGCTACTGGTATATTCTATGGAAGGAATAAAGCATTCGTCAATAAGAATGTTAGTGTATGGTCGTGCCGTAAATTTAGAGTAAAAGAGCAATCAGAAAGTTAAGACAAAAATAACCACTATGGGCGTAACACCGTTGCAACCACTGTCATATATATGAAGTGGTACAAAAATTGGCTTTCAGTAACAGCTGTTACATTGGTTGATAAAGACAGGTGTTCAGGTTTTCCAACTGTAAGAAACAGAGATGAATTCATTCTAATGTGGTGGTGAATGTTGCAGAGTTTCAATTCAGGATATTGACAGACATTTTTATAAGATGTTAATTGCATTCCACTCCTATTCAATTGGTACCGGGGAATGGTTTTTGACTACATAAGCTCTTTGAAGAGGCCTTCGGCCACAGTTCTTTAAGAAACAGAGATGAATTCATTCTAATTCTTTTTTTGCCAATCATTCATCGTTCATGATGGATCTGAAAATCGATGCAGATAGGTTGCAGTAGGTTGAGAATACTTGTACTTACCCTTCCTTCTTATATGTATTGCATATTTCAGACATTTTTGTTAACAAGAACGACTTACATCATAATCTTGGCCTTTGTAAAGAGTGGTCTTGTCTGTATGTTAGAATCAATAGGAAGCCGTAAAACGCTCGTCGATCCATATTTTCTGTTATTTATGTTTTAATCGACAATTGTTGCTAAAATAACTACTTTGTGTGGACGTATATTCCAGGATCAGCAGAATGATTAATAAATGAATCACGTATGCAACTTATACGGGCTATTAATTAACCTAGAAAATGTTAGCACAGGCTCACACTCTGCTAAAAAAAAGTACGAGCTAGCATAGCACATTCTCAGAAATATATGACTCGGTTGGCTACAAGAAATTCTAAACATATTAACCACATGAACATGATATACAGATAACATTTTCAGTGACATCTTTATATTAAATATGTTATAGCAGATGAAAGAAGGAGCGAAGAACATGCCAACAGAAGGTCCTACTTGGCGTATACTGAGACAAAATATACAATTGTTTCCAATGAAATCCAGTCCAACTCTGGAAATATGTTCGTTCTGCAATCTAATCACAAAATTTCTTATCAACTACATATGACACACACTTCAAAAACTACAAAGGTACTACATAATACCACTCTATAATTACCATATTAAATTTTCATCAATAGATGATTCATTTCCTTACATCAAATTCTGGGAAGTATGGCAACATCCATAGGCATGGGAGAAGTTGTTTTTAATAGGGTGAAATGTAGCGTATCACTTTTCATAGATATGATTTTCATTAATAGCTATATACATTCTTAAGCATATCTTAAGCATTAAAGGAACATTGGTATAACAATGCACAGCTGTAGAAATTTCCCATTGATTTTATGTTATCAAACAAGGACCACAGAAGCCTGTATCTATAACTAAGTACAGCAATGATGACAATAGTGGCTCATCATTAGTCTAAATGAACTTGGTGTCTGACCTTTTGAAAATTCTTCTAATCATTATTCATAGAATATAATATTATACAAATATTTTTCAAGGAAAATGCCATCCATGGCATGTTCCAGAAATCTTAAAATAAATTGAGCTGTTATATCTTAACAACGAACATTCACTTGTCAGGGTCTGCAGTCAACTGCACTTTGCGCTATAAGATCAATATCATTTTTGATCATACATCCATCAAATAAGAAATCCTAATTTAAAACAATCCGCGGCGTATATTTTTCCCGTTAACCATATCTACTTGAGCAGATAAATATATAATTTATGTAAAGATAGGCTGGCATAAATACTGTATACAATGCATTCTCGTGAGCAGTAATTACAGAGTCTTCGGTGACTTTCAGATTACGTTACTTGACAATCCGTCGCGTACTTCTTGTTGCTAGCATACACAGCATTCTAAATTTAACGCTCTAAACTCTCACAGATGTTAAATATCTCTCAGTGAACATGTCACTTTTTTTCATGTTCACAGAGTCATTTCATTTTATATTTTAAAATAATATTCTCGAAACTATTGTGGATTTGATAATCGTCTGGGCAGTATAGTGAACATATATAACCATACGACGCGACACAACACAGTATTTCTCTCTATTCCTCAGTGAATCAAAAGATCACATTTTAGGAAGCATAGAGACAATCTCCACATAACTTACGTCGTAACAATATAAGAAATAGAAATGTGCAAACTAGCCTGCACCTCTTCAGAGTGATGACTATGTAAGTGTTGCTTTCCAGGTCATAATCAAGTGTTGGGTTATTGCAAATTATTAAAACAGGAAGGTCGTAAGATCTCGGATAATTGATTAAGTTATTCTTCTTATCGTTCCAGATGGGCTTTATGTATTCTAAAATACTTAAACATAAGCCGTTAAACTAGTTTAACATGCAGCTATTGGAATAAAAAGTAAATCGAGGATGACTATTCAACTTACCAATACAGAAGTTAAATAACAAAATCTACTGAATTAAATTAGTCACTTCCGTACGTCAAAAATTAGACGAGATTATATCTTCAGTTTTAATTTTTTTAAAACGGGCGAGTTGGCCGTGCGCGTACAGGCGCGCGGCTGTGAGCTTGCATCCGGGAGATAGTAGGTTCGAATCCCACTATCGGCAGCCCTGAAAATGGTTTTCCGTGGTTTCCCATTTTCACACCAGGCAAATGCTGGGGCTGTACCTTAATTAAGGCCACGGCCGCTTCCTTCCAACTCCTAGCCCTTTCCTATCCCAACGTTGCCATAAGACCTTTCTGTGTCGGTGCGACGTAAAGCCCATAGCAAAAAAAATTAATTAAAAAGTCTCAAAAGTGCATTTTTTGGAGTAATACAGCCCCTCTACTTATCAAATATCAAGTTTTAAAAGATCTGAATCGCATTCGCGTGCAATATTGTATAATGTTGCTTAATAGCACACAATAATTAAAGAGTAGAATGTAGAAAGTGACGGACTTTTTACAAGTGTTCCAGATTCATTGGTGGACATTTCAAACGATAGCTGCTAAATTAGACATGTATAAATACAAATAATGAGGAGAGGACTTACCTCAATATTATTGTTCCACCGTTAATTTTTGCGCAGAACTGGGTGGTATTTCTAAATGGGAATTTTAGAAAGTTTCGAGACCTTTCTGAAAATGAAAATGTGATGCAAATACTTAACTCAATTAAAATTTGGTAATACCGTCATCATGATTCATATTGTTTCCAAATTTGTGTATACGATTACCTACGAAGGGTTGATAGACACATTTAGCAATAAAAGCAAATTAATTGGCGTTAGGAATAAAGTCGACGTGAACTCAGTAAATAGGAGCCTCAATTACAAGAATTTCAAATAAAATCACCCGTACGAATATTAAGAACAGGGAAATATATTTGTAGGTGACACAATGTCTACGTCATGAGACTCCCTACGACGGTATGGAGGAAATACTAGGGGAGAAGAAGTATTTCAAATGAGAAGATATATTTGCTCACAGTTCTTAGCTGGGTGGAAAAAAAGACTCCTTACGTACTATATCACCTGCTCTAACAATTTACCGGTTTAAAAGTTCGTAACTTCTTCATGTTTTGAGTACTTTCCACTGAAGAAATACAACAATATACATAAATAACTGTTCCATGTCTAGTGTTGGATCAGGTGATGATGACTTAACTGGTGCCAATGGAGAGGTATGAGTCTGTTGGCGAGGCCTGTAACTCTAATGATGACAATTCTATGATTATGAAAGTGACCGAACGTCTTGAGAAGAACCTGCCCTATCACCACATTATCCAAAATACATTTCGTATACGGTAATCAACATTTTAATCATGTATACAGTGGTGAAAGACTAGTGTTTAACAGTCTAAGATAGAAATTCATTATTGATATATATTTGATGATATTTGTTTTAAGGGGCCTAACATCGAAGGTCATCGGCCCGAAATTCATTATTGAGGAAATATACATTTAAATTTAAAATATCATATTTGATATTAAAGAACACAGTACCAAATTCAATATAACCATCGTGGAATTTTACAAAAGTATATTTCTTGTAAACCATTTTTTATCGATATAAGCAAATATTGTCAACCTTGCAAAAATATTACTGGTAGCAGTGCATATAAATATGCACACATTATTATCAATTTTTTGCTAGTGGCTTAACATCGCACTAAAACATCGGCGACGTAAGGATGGGAAAAGGCTAGAATTGTGAAGGTAGTGGCCGTGGCCTTCAGGGCTGCTGATGGTGAGAAACTATACCGCCGAGAATGCAAGCACAAGCCATATTACTTTTGTCTAATGTAAGATTTTAGGCTCATGTATAGATTGAACTCATTAATCCCATAGTGACGTAATACGTTGTAGATGAATCGGACGTTGTTCAGTCACTTCATTAGCACATTTTTCAAAGAAATAAACAGTAAAGAAGAGAAAAGTCAAGGGTGACATAGGGGTCAAAGTGACAAAAATGGCGAATAAATAATCTACCGCGAGAAGACGTTATCGGCATTACCACACACAGATCTTGTGATGATTTCCTTTAAGTGAAGCGCAATATCGTTTGCATATACTACTAAACAGGTTGTATTAAAGACCGCATTAAGCAAGTAGACATAAAATTAGTCCCAATGATATAAGCTTTCACCATATGCTATTTACAGGATATAGGAAAAGAAAACATATAAAAGTTTCACGGAATCATTCAAATATCATAAATTATGCTCATTTTTGATTTTTCGAAGAACATAATATGAGCGTATGACACGCACTTAGACATTTAAAGGAGTATGAAGAAGATATTATACTATCTAGGAGTAAGCAATATACTTACTGATGCTGCCTATAAAGATGGCATAAATGTGTTTAGCCAAATGTAGATATGATTTTCAGACTATAACATGAAAGGAAATAACAAAAAAGAACCACACATGAGTGCTTTAGTATGTATGGGCACATTCGTTTAATGTTGTGATGCAACAAAATATAGCCTAAGTTTAAAACGATAAGAAATATTTATGCAGTGTTCTTGACATACCATATTTTCTGACGAAATAGTATATTACGTTTAATGATGTTCCCTGTAATAGACAGCGAGACCCAAGTAAAATATTTTGGGCTGTTCAGCCTCGGTCCATTCGATGGCTGTACTTGGATAGCCGCGAATATTTACACTTTCTCATTAGACAGCGAAATATTTCCATTACATTTCTACAAGAGCTCATACCCGGTCGTCACTATGAAGTAAACTCACTTCCTCTTTAACTTCAATATTCAATACCCCCAAATCACAATATCCCGTGAAATAAAGTGTACATTAGACTGCTCTCAGTACGTATTACACAATACTTCCTCTTTGCAACTTACTGCCATATTTCTCAGATCATTCCCTACTTTAATAAATAGCAATGATTTTAGCTACGTACCAAATAAACATGTTTTGAATAAAATTATCACTGTTTCCTCAACACCTCCTCACAATTTAACACTAGACTTAGATGTTTTCTAAAGATTCTAAATTAGATATTTAGAACTCTATGTTGTTTTGTTCTTCTGATTTTTGGAAAACGTATATGAACTATCTAACAGTGGAAAATTTAATAAAGAGCACCTATTCTTTTTTTCTGCCCTGGCAGTGAATTCGAAAGTTATTAAGAGGATAAACAACAGCGAAGTGTTCATTGGAATAACTCAGATAACGATTCTTTTGCAGGAAATACTCGCTTTCACATTTATCGAGCAGCAAATAAAGAAGAATCACAATCGAAGCGATATCAACATAAGCATAGAAGTATTTCTCAATTTGTTCAGAATTTTGTTTATTAAACTACTCGGAGTTGACTAAAAAGATGTGGTTATGAAAGTGAATGCTGCATAATTTAGCAAACATGATGAAGACATTTTTTATTTTAGAAGAACTATACTCAAAATGAGCTTAAACTTACAATTACTTGAAAATTAATTATTAATCTCAAAGGCATATATCATTATTTTGATAAAGGGCACAAAGATGTGGGGTATACCATGTTTACGAATATCAGTATGCTTTCACAGACGAGCAACAAGAGACACTTACCAATACATCGTTGGACAACGTGCGCAGACACGAGCAGGTAACACAAACTGTCAACATGTTTAAATTATTAACACAGATAACAATATATCAATTATTTGAAAAATAACAACTTACAACAGATGCATCCGTATTTAGGAACTTAATAGAATATCATAGAGTAATTGTTTATTAGGCCTGGATAAACAAACTACTATCATACACAGTGCTTTAGATGGAAGAATATGTTTGAGGAGACTCACCTATGATAATGAAATGACTCGAAGATATCATTTTCATATTTACAATGAAACAGAATTAAAAATCTAAACATTCTGGGGACAGTCTCACGTGTTCCTCTTCAACCAAAGCACTGGTTATACGTTACGGTAGCTAGGGACACTATTTTCTCACCTTTAATTTGTTATACATTTAGTGCCATTTACTCCCCATATATTATACGGAGAGGTCTTCACATAACAAATATATTTAGTCTCCCCGTACAGTCCAGTTTCCTAGACTAGGTAAATTTATATTTTTAAATATCTGGTAAACGTAACAACGATTATACAAAGTGTTCTTCAAATTTACAGTAGTATAGACGTGCGTTCGTTTATATATTTAGGTAACTTGCAAACAAATAAAGCAACAAGTACTAATCCATGAGTTATACCACTTCCATCGTTGTTGATCATGCAAAGGAAAAGCGAGAGATTCGATTTTAAGTCATAATATGTTTTTAAACACATTAGAAATGATATTAAGAAAAAACGAATTTTACTAACTGTACTTAGACTCTATACTTCAGGAATAAGCCTTATTAGATCGACCACCACACTTGTTTCTCACCTGAGTTTGCTATGTTCTTTATTTAGCTTGAAGGATTTCATCGATATCACTCACACGCCCCTCTTCCTTTCTCCAAATTATTCTATAAGTAAGGGCAGGTCTACTGAGATCTTTTCTGTCATGACTATTCTGCCCTAGTAGACAGTCTTCAATAAATAAATGATTATATTTCCATTTAATACTAATTATAAGAAACTTAAGCACTAGGTGTTAAGTATACAATGAATACGTGAACATATGATGCGGTGTCAGTTCACAATGCAACTGCCTATGATTTGCCGGGTAACCACCAGAAATTCGGAAGTAGATGTATAGTTATATATACAGTTATAATACAGTCTTATGGAATATTTTTCCCTGTTTGCACACCATTATTTACTTTTTTTCGCTGCTCCCGTTGCTTTTTTCACAACCAGCATTGACCTTAGGATGGAGACAGATATATTTATATGCTATTGTAAAATATACCAAGCAACAATATAATAAATGAGTTCCCTTACCATGGCTAATTTTATCTTACTACCTGAACACTTGTCTAATATATCGAGCAGGTGTAGGCAAGAAGAAGTTTGCAACTCGGATTCGATCAAGCACTGATAGAGATATTGCAGAGGTAATCACGATACTTGGACCGTGAAATAAAGAAGAATGCACACAATATTCGTTCTATTGATGACTTTCACACTCCCTCCACTCGTGCTTCAATAAATAAGAAAACACGACCTCTCTCGTGTGTATTGTTCCCTGTTTCATGCCAATGTTCAGTCAAACCAGAGGAGCTAACTCCACTGCTTACCCTCGTAGCCATTGGACTGCACCTTATATCAGTCATACTGTCCTAAAATCAGTTGTAAGATGGAAGGGCTGACGGAAATATGGTCAAACACTAAGTTGTGCAGTGCGATTCGACTTTTGTGCGTGAAGGGCACATTAACACCTGAAAAATATGTAGAAATGTTCTGATTAGCTGTGAAAATCCGAAGTATTACTGCGCGATAACTCCAGGTCACTCACAACCAACTGGACACATGTGCTGCTATGGGCATACCATTGGGAGGTACTGGACCACAGGACCATACTATCTTGGCCAGACACCAACTGGTATCCGTCTTTTTCTTTTTTGGGTCCCTGGAGAAACATCTGGATGGAAAAAGATTAGGAACCAACGACTCAGTTTAGCGAAACATGAAGTCGTGACGTCAAGCGCTTGGCCCTGATTTCTTCTGTGCTAAAAGAAATGCCTTGGTATACCGTCTGGCCGTGCGGTTAGGGGCGCGCAGCTGTGAGCTTGCATTCGGGAGATGGTGGGTTCGAGCCCCACTGCCGGCAGCCCTGAAGATTGTTTTCCGTGGTTTTCTATTTTCACAACGGGTAAATGCCGGGGTTGTATCTTAATTAAGGACACGGCCGCTTCCTTCCCACACTTAGGCCTTTCCTATCCCATCGTCGCCATAAGACCTATCTGTGTCGGTGCGATGTAAAGTTTACCGTCACCGTACTAAGAACGAGAATGACGCGTAAAATCAACATGTACCAAATCGATTAGCTGAGTTATAAAAGTATCAGGATGTAGGTAACATTACGCAATGAGAGGTCTTGTTATAGGATTGGCGTCAGGAAAAGCATCCGGTCATAAAACTGGGCTAAATCCATTTAGCGTACCGATCCCAGGAAATTGGGGATAACGGTAGGAAGAAGAAGAAATCCTATCTTATTTTCGTACCACTCTTCTACCCAAAATCTTAATCATCGAAGGCTCTCTCTGGAGCTAATTGGTTAACGTAGCTTAAAATATATTCTATTCTAATACGGAACTAGCAGTAGGAATTGCATTAATCAGATACAAGAAATTCTCCACTTCCTCTCGTCAACTGGTATTCTTCATTGTATACATGATTGTTCCTTTTACGGGTTGATGGAGATAAACAGGTGCAATGAAGAATTGAAATGAATAAACTCTGCGTACACGTATTTGTAGCATTTTCTTCGTCAGTGAATATAATGACAAATAAAGGTTGTAATACCAATGTAAATGGTCCATTATTGGACCTATGTGAATCAACATCTATATCAAATAAAGGTTATTCAGAATGATTATCCGGGTTTCAAAAAAACCATAGTAAGTTACACAGTACAATTGATGTAGGAATAGAACATTATTTTATTGTCTACTGTATACATGAAGTTTTCCTTTTTACATGCATCACATATGTTCAATATGTGCACTCTTTCTCACTAACTTACATCTTCTCTGGAGTCAATCTCTTTCCACACGCGGTCCAGTATGTCATCGGTGTTGTATATCCAGTGTTTATAAATGTCATAATAATCCTAAACTCCACAACAGATATTGATAGAGATTACGGATAAAAATGTGCGTGAGTATCGTAAATTAAAATTCCGTTTCCAGACACTTCTAAGTTGAACTACCAACTTTCTTTTGTCGGTGATCTGATGGAAAAAGTGTTTATCATGTGCTTCAGTTTTCAAACTAAACCCAAACAGAACTATTATATTATGGTACATTACAGGAATTTCAGGCTAACTTCTTCTTTAATGAGCTCTTTCATTTGGGGTCAGCACTAATGTGAATTAAGCTCAATTATAGACCGGATTCTCTTTCTGCCACCAACCCTATATGGAGGGATGTATTCACTATTGCGTACTGCTGTAGTGGTTTTTAATGTGGTGTGTTGTGTGGTGGTGAAGACATGTATTAAAACAATCACTAACATACAGGCACCGAGTTAGAGGAATTAACCAAACGCAGCCTAAAACCCTCACCCGCGAATCGAACCCGGGATCCACGAATTGAAGGCCAAGGAGCCGGATGCATGTCTAGCAAACCTCACGGAATAAATTCAATATTTCTGGTGTTCCAACTTTAGCATAATGATCCTCCTAAAATACCTCGCATTGCTAAATGTAACAGAAGATAATAAGGTAAAATAGATACACAACTAGATAAACATTAAGATTATGGACATATTTGAGCACCCCAATAGAGAACATGTAAAAATATTAACGACCTATATGATAGTGTTACGAAACGTAAGTTCTTGGTTGCAAGGAAGACCATACCAACAGGTATCAGAACATTTCATACAGCCTTGAATAATGAATTGATAATATCACACGGCTGACAAGTCCCAGATTTTAAGAAATAAAGGAAGGTCTTATCAAATGTTCGTATGACAGTTATACTAAAATCTTCGAGATACCACGGAAGATAAAGTTATGATTCGAGAACTACTCCCAGAATTTGATCACGGAGTTACACAACATTCAAACTGCAGCCATTTGTTGAGGAAGCCGTGTAGGACGGGGAATTTCTAGGATTGTTAGGGGAATTGGATCAGGGAAACCCACCTTACCTCTACAGAGAGCAGACTTATGATAACAATAATTGCAAGAAAAATCTACAGTCCGAATGATTTTTCTTCGTGAATCTAAGAACAATTAATCTAATAAAATTACACAGTGTATTATTGCGAAAAGTTCACTGTGAGACATACATTACCGATATAGATAGGTCTTATCGCGACGTCTTTTTTTTTTAAATGTGAAGACTGGCTTAGAGAATTTTAATTGTAATGGTAGGCCCTCTTGCCTCCCATCAGTCACAATCAAGTTGGGGATTTTTTTTTTTTTTTTTTTTTTTACAATTTGCTTCACGTCGCACCGACACAGATAGGTCTTACGGCGGCGATGGGATAGGAGATGGCTAGGATTGGGAAGGAAGCGGCCGTGGCCTTAATTAAGGTACAGTCCCAGCATTTGCCTGGTGTGAAAATGGGGAAACCACGGAAAACCATCTTCAGGACTGCCGACAGTGGGGTTCGAACCTACTATCTCCCGAATACTGGATACTGGCCGCACTTAAGCGACTGCAGCTATCGAGCTCGGTGGGGAATTTTCAGTATAATGCAGACTCTCACTCTCCACCTGCCTTTTTATATCCTCAGTGGTTTTAGTGGTTAGTGGTTTTCCCAACTGAAATCAACATAGGTCATTACAAGGACGCCAGTAGGAATGTCGTGATTAAAAGCAATGCTAGCATTAAGAAATACTCGATCAAATGAAAAAACACACATTTTCTCACTTTTAACGAACAGTAGTGCGCTGCCGATATAACAGTCCAAAGTTCAAGAGCTCGAATGACCAGGCCGCAGATAACCGTGAGCCGTGAACACACTTTTATTTTCAGGGGGAGAGTGGGGCGCAGAGTGGAGAGTCCCAGGGCAAAAGTTATGCCCGTTTACTCATATGTTTCCTAGGATTACCCGATGAGTTGGAAAATCTGAATTCACTACACTGCGGGGGGATATCTGTCATGGTGGAAAAATTTTCCTCCAAGACAGAGGAGAAACACCCTCTTGGCTGCTAATTTGGGAAAAAAGGGAATGCAGAATTAATACAAGTGAAGAAGAAGAAGAAGTAAAAGCTTTTCTTAAGAAATGGCTCATTTCAGGGTTGAATGTTAAGTTATTTAGTGAAATGTGGTGCTATAATTTGGAATAGGCCGAAATTGTAATTCTAGACCAGGTCGTAAGTGAGCCTCTGCCATTATTCCGTTAATTGTGCACACTGATCAATCCAATCACCGCGTAAGAGTAGGGATCGAATATCTGGAATACTATGATGAAAAAGTGTGTTACGTACCAGCACTATGAGAAAATGTATGAACCAGAGGATGGTATGCTAGAGAAGAAAGTTATCCAACTCGCCTGCTATTTCCCGCCAATTTTCAGAAAGGCTGTTATACTCGGTACGCAGCAGTAATCCGTACTATAGGGGATGAGTGGCAGCACAAGAGACAAAGAACATCACAACAAACAATGGTCAACGTAATCAATCAATTTTATGAGCTTTCGATATTGTAGGCCTTCACATTTAGTTTTCTTCCGACTCTGAAATACCACTCTTGTCATAGTCGGCACAGTAAAATTGAATAGAACATAAATGATCGGAAATAATATTCGCTATAAATTCTGTTATGTAGTACTTTTCGATAGGACCAATAACATAGGTATTTAAAAATTAAATTACATTTTAGGCGCCTTCACCTAAACTACCACTTCAGCCCAGGGTGAATAAAATTGTTTATAGCTTAGACTGTAGATTCTTATTCCCCGACTCTATATACCGACTTTCATTAAATTATCTTTACCCATTTTCTCGTGGCTCGGCGTTGATATGAACTTAGGAACAAAAATACAAATTCATGAATATCTGTGTTATCATAGCCGGTACGGTAAAAATGTATAAGACACAAATTATTGGAAATATAATTATATATAACTTTACTTATGCAGTATTTACGATAGAGCAACTAATAGCATAAATTATGAGAATAAAACTTTAGGCCTTCCCCCGAACTACCATTTCTCTCAGCGTGAATAAAATCATTTATAAGATAGACTGTAGTGGCTCATTCCCCGACTTCACATACCGATTTTCGCTAAATTCTCTTCAGCCGTTTTCTCGTGATGCGTGTACATACATACATACATACATACATACATACATACAGACAGACAGACAGACAGACAGAAATTACGGAAAAGTAAAAAGTGCATTTCCTTGTTACTGCGGACACGACCGATAGAGAAATGCCAATCTTTTAAAGTTCTGAGAAAAGTACAGACAAAACTCTTTATTTTATATAAGAGGGTCGATCAAATATAAACGGGATTTTTGTTCCTGAACATCAACAGTTGGTAGGACTGGCCCCACGCTTCTGCAACGCTTAGGCGGGACGTTAGGAGTGGGGAGAGCGTGCTGTTAGATATTTCCCGCCGTATCGTCAGTAAACACTCACGATGTCGGAGAATCAATCAATCAATCAATCAATCAATCAATCAATCAATCAATCAATCAATCAATCAATCAATCAATCAATCAATCAATCAATCAATCAATCAATCAATCAATCAATCAATCAATCAATCACTACTAATCTGCATTTAGGGCAGTCGCCAAGGTGGCAGATTCCCTATCTGTTGTTTTCCTAGCCTTTCCTTAAATGAACGCAAAGAAATTGGAAAAGTATTGAATATTTCCCTTGGTAAGTTATTCCAATCCCTAACTCCCCTTCCCATAAACGAATATTTGCCCCAATTTGTCCTCTTGAATTCCAACTTTATCTTCATATTGTGATCTTTCCTACTTTTAAAGACACCTCTCAAACTTATTCGTCTACTGATGTCCTCCCACGCCATCTCTCCACTGACAGCTCGGAACATACCACTTAATCGAGCAGCTCGTCTCCTTTCTCCCAAGTCTTCCCAGCCCAAACTTTGCAACATTTTTGTAACACTACTCTTTTGTCGGAAATCACCCAGAACAAATCGAGCTGCTTTTCTTTGGATTTGTTCCAGTTCTTGAATGAAGTAATCCTGGTGAAGGTCCCATAAACTGGAACCATACTCTAGTTGGGGTCTTACCAGAGACTTATATGCCCTCTCCTTTACATCCTTACTACAACCCCTAAATACCCTCACAACCATGTGCAATGAAGGCCTTTTCTTATATTAACACCCAGGTTCCTAAAATGATCCCCAAAAGAAACTTTCACCCCATCAACACAGAATTAAAACTGAGAGGACTTTCCCTATTTGTAAAACTCACAACCTGACTTTTAACCCCGTTTATCATCATACCATTTTCCACCATCCATCTCGCAACACTATCGAGGTCACCCTGCAGCCGCTCACAATCTTGTAACTTATTTATTACTCTGTACAAAATAACATCATCTGCAAACAGCCTTATCTCTGATTCCACTTCTTTATACATATCATTGATATATATATAAGAAATCATGAAAGTCCAATAATACTGCCTTGAGAAATTCCCCTCTTAATGATTACAGGGTCAGATAAAGCTTCGCCACTCTAATTCACCGAGTTCTATTTTCTAGAAATATAGCCACCCATTCAGTCACTCTTCTTTCTAGTCCAATAGCACTCATTTTGCCAGTAGTCTTCCATGATCTACCCTATCAAATGCCTTAGATTGGTCAATCGCAATACATGGTCTCCTGAATCCAGGATATCTGCTATATCTTGCTGAAATCCTACAAGCTGAGCTTCCGTGGAATAACCTTTCCTAAACCCAAACTGCCTTCGGTCAAACCAGTTATTAATTTCCCAAACATGTCTAATATAATCAGAAAGAATGCTTTCCCAAAGCTTACATGCAATGCATGTCAAACATTGGCCTGTAATTTTCAGCTTTATGTCTATCAGCCTTTCCTTTATACACAGGGGCTACTATAGCAACTCTCCATTCATTTGGTATAGCTCCTTCAACCAAACAATTATCAAATAAGTATTTCAGATATGGTACTATATCCCAACCAATTGCCTTTAGTATATCCCCAGAAATCTTATCAATTCCAGCTGCTTTTCTAGTTTTCAACTTTTGTATCTTACTGTAAATGTCATTGTTATCAGAGGTACATTTTAATACTTCACTAGTATTACTCACATCCCCTATCTGGATATTATCCTTGTAAGCAACAATCTTTACATACTGCTGACTGAATACTTCTGCCTTTTGAAGATCCTCGCATACACCCTCCCCTCGTTCATTAATGATTCCTGGAATGTCCTTCTGCCTTAAAGTACCTATACATACCCTTCCATTTTTCACTAAAATTTGTATGACCACCAATTATGGTTGCAATCATGTTATCCTTAACTGACTCCTTAGCTGACCCTTCACTGCGCAACGCATAATTATAAAATGTCTTGTTCGTGAAGGTGTTACAACGGCGGAAATTTGCCAGAGATTGATTGCACAGTTCGGTGATCAAACATTGTCAAAGACGCGTGTGTGTAAGGAGTGGCGGAGTAAGGTGAAAGCCAAGACTCGACTGTCAGCTGGCAAGGTTCTTGCAACCGTTTTTTAGATCGGCGAGGCATTTTGCTGATTGATTTTTTTGCAATTGCGATGCGCAATCAATGCTGCTTAGTACTGCGAGCTGTTGAACAAGGCGAGGGTTGCTCTTATAGATTAGAGATAGGTTCTCGATACTTTCAATACCTCGATACCAAGAGGTATCGATATCGAACGGTACTACTTCAGATTAGCTCGGTTCTTTTTCCATACTATATTAACAGAATATTAATCTTTTTGATTAACATTGTCAACTTGCCAGAAATAAGAGATTTTAAAATGGTCGCAAGGAGCATATGCCTCAACACATAAGTTTCAAAATAGCAGGTATAGCAAGAAATTGGTCTCGTTTAAGCTCTACTGATCCCTTAACAAAACAGACCATCCTCCAAATGTCTGCAGATATTCCGGTGGAAGTATATCTGAAGTAGAAATGTATTTAAAAGTCACATACCAGGGCAATAGGGTACCAAATAGTTGCTTTAGGAAGATATTTTTGAACGTGATATAAAACTAATATGTAGCATTATTTATTTTCAATTTGAATGGCTATGGCAAAACCACGCTCTGCCTACAAAATAACCTAGTTCTGAGTCTAACCAACAACAGAGACTTTCAGTATTTAAACATTCACATCACAAGCAAGGAGGCAAGTTATTGTGAAAATATTACCTGAAACCAGATTTTGATTGTAGATTACTATTTTAAATTTTTTATGTCGGTTGTTAATTTGAAGTGACAGAAGCCGTGCGTTTCGTTGTCTACCACTTTTGGATGATTAGAGTGAAGTGCGGAACTCTTTCCAACTTGATCCCGTCAGTGATAACCGTGTCATTTGCCCCTTTTGTGAAAACATTTTCTAGCGAGGCGGAAAACCTCACAACCGGAAGAAGCATGTCATAAAAACTGTTTTTACTGAACATGAACATTAAGAAAAATAGAAACTGCGAAAGTACAAGAAGTGAAAAAATGGCAGTGGAAAAGCCTGTGCTCGTTCACTACATTTCAAAATTATTCTTCTCGTTATCATCGTCATCAACATCATCACAGTACTCAAATATTAGCTAGATTACTCTAAAATATTTCCTGGACGGTATATCCAAATACAAACCGGGAGATAATTAATAGAAGGTAATTACCACGAAAATGTCTTGCATGATATGCAAAGACAGCCACCCATTTAGCATTGTAGAAAATAAATTGTTTAAGCAGTTGATACAGCACCATGAATGTAAATATACTATGCGTATTTGTAAGCACATAACAAATGACACCCTCCCAGAAATGTATCCAGAAGCAGAATTAAGAGTAAAAGATTCTGAAATGGAATCAACCATTGTAAGTGCAGGATGTTATATTGCGGCTTATCTTGCGGAGCAAACTCGACAACCTGCCTTAAATCGCAACATTTTGGTACACAATTAATTACTTATTCTTCTTCCGGGAATCTTCCCCACTTTCTTGGAGCCGGCACTGCATGTGGATTTGGTCCAGTTTTATGGCCGGATGCCCGTTCTGACGCCAACATTATGTAGAGAGATATACACAATATAGCGTGTTTCTGTAGTGACTTATAGTGTAGTGCGTTGTATGTAAATTATAAGACGAATTAAAAAAAGCGAAGTCAGCTCCGTACAGGCCAAGAAGGCCCTGGGAGTGGTGGAAGGTAAAGGCTTCTACTGTTCGTAACCTGGGCTCTTGATGCGGTCGAGTGGTTAGCTCTACGCCCGGCCGCCTTTACCCCCAGGAATTAACCTGGTACTCATTTTTGGTGTAGGCTGAGTGAACGTCAGGGCCATATGGACCTCCGGAAGTGGAAATCTCATTTCTTAAATTTTACGACTTCCTGACGGGGATTCGAAACCACGTCCTTCCGAGCGAACCGAGTACGCCTTTACCGCTTCGGCCAGGCAGCCCCTGAAGACGAATTAAGACGAATACAAAAACACAGTTCTTGAGCTAGAGGAATTAAGCATACGCAGTTAAAATCCCCGACCTGATCGGAAATTAAATCCAGGGCTCCCTGAACCGAAAGCCACTATGCTAATCATTCAGCCAAGGAGCAGGACTATGCCGGTATATTGAATTACTCCTTGGGTACAACAAATTGCTAGACAGAGAGAAATTCGCAAAGCATACAGAATGGATCTACTGCTTACAGATACAAAGATGAGAGTACCTTCAAGACACTTATGTTATTCCATTTTTAATTCTATTGAACTAGCACATGTTATCTCCTTGTTACTCAAAAGATGCAAAACTACTACGCGAGCCAACATATAATCCATCAAGAAATCACTAGCTAGTTGTATTAGAGTCTCCAAGAAATCTACCTTCAACCCATTTTTGTATAGAAACCATCGCTTTAAAAATTATGCTCATAAATCACACCTAACCTTTTTAACATAATTAATCAGAATTGTGACAGGTAGACAAATCGTACTGGTGAAGCCAAGAAAATAATATCTTGAGCTCGGCTGAAAGCTTTTTCCATCAAGAATTGACAGGTGAAGGTATCGTTCTGTTGTTGCTTTGGTGAAATGTCCAAAAATGGAGATGATTGAGCTAGAGTCTCAAGCTTGTCCATCGTTCAAAGCAATTTGGTTTTAGGAAGGATCTTCATAAAATAAACTATCTCCGACCTAACTAAGAGCAAACTTTCAACGGAGGATCTCGCGTACCTTTCTAAAGGTTATTTTGTTATATTTAACCTCACATTATGATTTTTAGTACAATTTGTTAGCATGAAGGACGATATGAATAGGTCTATCTTAACTAGTGAATCAGACAGACCAAATAACACATGAAATTTAGTTTAGAATTTACTCTTTGAATAAGACTACGTTATAAAGGAAGATATATTATTATTATTATTATTATTATTATTATTATTATTATTATTATTATTATTATTATTATTATTATTATTATTATTATTATCGCGAGAGTGATAAACTCACAGAAAATCTGGTATGCCTGGGGACAAAATATGACGACCTCGTCTCACACCACCACTCTCCAGCAGCAGCCCGGTGTCTATTAGCGGCTTATAGGATTTACTACGTCTACTATAGCCGGAGTTGCCAAATCGTCTGCTGCACTCGACACGAAGGAAGTGTAAAAATTGAAGAGAGTGTGGTAGAAAGTGGTTTGGACCTCTCCACACCACACAAGGATCACTTAGAACTCATTAACTCAGCAGGGTGCAGGGTGTGATTGACTGCTGGCTTCCAGCTCGCTTCCAGGAACTGAGGCCGTCATGCTTTGTCCCCAGGTATACCTTACCTAGGAATCATCGTGGTTGCTCGTACAGCCACAGGTCAGCATTGGTCAGATGTTGATGTTTTTCTCACGGTTACGGTATCCACTTCTAAAACAGTAATACCGGTACTCGACAGAACGAGACTTTTTTAATGGGTTTCTCAGAATAGGAATCTACCATCTGGGCGACAGCCCTAAATGCGTATGATTGATTGATTGATTGATTGATTGATTGATTGATTGATTGATTGATTGATTGGTTGATTGATTGATTGACTGACTGACTGATTGATTTGTATTAATTCATTATCGCCAAAATAGTAAAACAGATATCTGGTATTCCCAGCTGGCATTTAAGGAGATATAGGGTGACTGTTTACGCCTTATTCTCAGGACCGAACTTTTTTCGTGTTGGTGGGATTCTTAAGTTATTACCACACACGTAACGTCTCTTCAACTGCTGTCGGTCTTAAAGATGGCAATAATTTGCCAAGGAAATGATTCGTTAACGTGTCAGTAAAGCTAATGGTTCACCTCTTCCGCAATTAAGCATTCTTAAATTCCCATTATCAGGAAGCATTCAAAACTGAAACTATGGGCACAGAAAGAGGAAGTCTCAACTAGCTTCACAACACAGCCTGGTGACAGGCGTCACTTTATTCATGTTGTACAACAATGAACAAGTTTCCAGCCACGTTTCCAACTTAACGGCCTACTGTGCATAATATCTGTTAGTCTATGAGCTTTTATCTTTTGAGTACAATAGTTATAAGTTATACTATTAATTATTTATCTGCCATCTCGTTTACCATACACAGTACTTAATTAGTAATGATATTCTTATAGTGTTTGTAAGTATTTTATGTAGCCTTATAAAAATCTGTTTAAATATAAGAAAAAGTTGTGCGGCCTTAACAATGAAATCAACGTAATCAAATCAATCAAACGTTGTTTTCTTCAAAACCGGACTTTTAGCCACTGGAAGAAATCAACATTTAATATCCTCACTATCACTTCATTTATAGTGGCTGAGGAAGACTGATAAGCAGTAGGTGCCCATCATGAGACAAAATTGTCTGCAGTTAAATCCTTAGTTCAGTTTTAAGGAATGAGAGGAAATCACACACCGACATGTATCATAGATGACCACTTGGTAAGGCGTCCGCCTCCGTAGCGTAACGGTTAGTGTTATTAGCTGCCGTCCTCGAGGGCCCGGGTTCGATTCCCGGTACTGCCAGAAATTTAAGAATGGCAGAAGGGCTGGTATGTGGTTCAAATGGTACATGCAACTCACCTCCATTGGGGGTGTGCCTGAAAAGAGCTGCATCACCTCAGGATGAGTTTTACAAATTGTTTCTTATGGAGTGAATAATGCTCTAGAAGGGGAAAATGTTCAATCTAACCAAAACGCATCCGTGTTAAAGCTGATAATGGGAATTCTATCTATTTTGTAGTAGCAAAAACAAGTTCCCCTGTAAAGGATCTACTTAATTTTATCTTACACTAGCTGACCCGACAGACGTCGTTCTGTCAAAAAATAAATGACAATGGAACGAACTCAAATTCAGCCTGTACTGCACGCAAAAATCATAATAATGCAAATGACTACATCATCAACATCAAATGAGTTAATAACAAGTTAGTAACAAACTACTGGAAAAACGTGTTTTCATTATCTGCAATATTAATATCTTGATTGTGAATAAGGAAATGCTCAAATAGGTCACAGCATATCACTACCCAGAAATAACCCTGACTGACTGTAACGTAGATGGGAACTGTTCAGCAGGTCTTGAAATACCTCACAGAGCCATAATCATCCTCCGTTGCAAATCAAGTAATTTGATAAGTTGATGGCGTGAAGATAATGTGGCAAATCTTACTCCTCTTTCTTCGTAGTAAATAACTATCATAGAAAACACTGATTCCAATCAACACTATGAATATAGTTTTCATTGTAAAGCTTTAAGGTATACGATATTTTCTGTTTGATTACCTGGCATAAACAAAGTTGATGGTTTTCCAACACGGGATCAGGCAACATACAATTGGCCATGCGAGAAACACGGGTTTTCAAGATTAATGCCGCAAACACTCAATGACTGTCCCTGGGATTTATTTATGGTCATAACAAAAGCGAGCCGCACTGGAAACTGCAGTCGTTTAAATTCAAATGGTATGTCAGTCGGAATCATAGGGATGCGTGGTATCAAAAAGTCTTCTCCTTTATACTTCCCCGTTAGAATGGTTGCTTCGATCACGTAGTTCAGTAATGTTTTCACCGCTAGTCGTGTGCCATTACGAAGACGCGGTTGTTTGATATGTCGCAACCTTATGACCACTGATCCGGTCTTTAATTGAAGAATGTGAGGTGGCAATCCTGGCAAATCCAACGAGTTCAAAAATTCGGGTGGATAGTTGACGACATCATCTTGGTTAGTAGCGGAATCAACTGGTTTGTATGTCCTCAGTTCACCGGAAATTTCATTTTGAATTTTGAAATTTAATTCATTTACATCCATGTTTTTGGCACCCAATATAGCTCGTTCGCTCAACTAAATATGATCTCTGTAATTTTGAGCAATGTTTGGGAACACCTCCAGAATGAGTTCGGTTTTGGATTCAGTAAACTGACAAAAATTGTCAGGAAAAGTAATACAGCCAGTCAGAACGTCTGAAGGGAATTTGCCATTACCAAAGTCAATTAGTTATTTTGAAAATATCTCTCCAGATGGATCATTTTGCAACTCGACACGCATATTCTGGCTTAAATTGAGTATCTTGACGTGTTTCCACAAAACTGATGACTTTAAACATGCATTAAGTTCATCAGCTGGCGTTGACCGTGGAATCACTGGCAATGTTTGACGAAAATCTCCTGCTAACAAAATCATCGCTCCACCAAATCGGTTTTGACTGTTCTGCAGATCTTGCGTGGTTCGGTCTAATGCTTCCAAAGACACTTTATGTGCCATGGTGCATTCATCCCACACTATCAATTTACATTGCTGTCCGACTCTTGGCTGAATGGTCAGCGTACTGGCCTTCGGTTCAGAGGGTCCCGGGTTCGATTCCCGGCCGGGTCGGGGATTTTAACCTTCATTGGTTAATTCCAATGGCCCGGGGGCTGGGTGTTTGTGCTGTCCCCGATATCGCTGCAACTCACACACCACACATAACACTATCCTCCACCACAATAACACGCAGTTACCTACACACGGCAGATGCCGCCCACCCTCATCGGAGGGTCTGCCTTACAAGGGCTGCACTCGGCTAGAAATAGCCACACGAAATTATTATTATAATTTATATTGCTGCAAAACCTTTGTCATTGCAGAGTTCTTCGATATGTTGCAGGTAGGAGTTTCGTTGCTTTGCATATTCAACGGCAATTTTAGCGCTGAATGGACTGTTCGACCGCCTTCCAGCAATGTAACTGCAATGCCGAATGAAGCAAGTGGGAGTGCAATTTCATTGTGTGAGCGAATTGTTGCTAAAATCAATGAAATTAAGAAAGTTTTTCCTGTACCCCCGGGAGCGCCCAAGAAGTAAATCCCTCCAGTTCCATCATTTACAACTTTCATTAGAATATCAAATACATACTTTTGTTGTTGGTTCAACAGTAGAAGATTTATTCGAACTGATTCTCTTAAAGCATCGAGATCGTACAGTTTTTCGCGTTTCAACTCTTGATTAAAAGCGTTGTGCATCGGGCGATTGGGCGCGGCCATGCCTAATTGAGATAATACTTTGTTTGACATCACCAAGCACATGTTCTCAATTGATATCAACGCCTCATTGTACATTTCTTCACTGATTTGTAAATTTGGATTTCCTGTTGTGATGCGAATTGGATGCAAGATATCATCACACATACCATCTTTGTATGTGATCCATAAGTCAATTGGTTTTGATAGGCAGCGTGTTGATATAGTTATAGAAAACAATGCTCGTATTTGATGAGGTTGTGAAGAAATTACAGCATCACTGAGAGTTTGATCCCAATGATCGTAATGTTCTAACAGTTGCAAACGTAGACAGGCTTCTCTGTAAGAGCCACACAATCCACCATTAACAATTCGTAAATGATAGAATTATGTTGGGCCTCGAACACTGAATAATAGCAATCGTAAATAAAACACTCATCGTTGCTTGGATGGACTGAATCAGTTCGACCTATTGCATCGGTGGAATATACATTTGGGTAACCGGGGACTGGTTTTCCTTGTTTCCGTCGTTGAAATTTCTGTTTTGAGCATTGATTCCAATATTTTGGCATTTCGGAGTATAGCAGTGTTCGAGAGAAATCATCATTCTGACATAATTAAGAAAACCTGGTCAAGGTTGTAGATGGTGGTTCATCAGCTCGTTGTAATGCGTTCTGAGCCGTGAAATATACTCTTTGACCATTTTTTAAGCGTATAGCTAAGTGAAATACAGTGGGGTGTCTTTCATGAATGGGAAAATAAAACATGAGCCAAATTGCTTCATTACTGCTAACGTAGCGGCCCATTTGGTACTGGGTAACTTCATCATTGGAATTCTCTGCACTAACTCCAATCACAGCCATGTCACTTCCTTTGGTTACATATTTGCAAATGTATTTGATAGATTTGACGGAATGGCAAGATTCAACATTGATGTGCGCCTTGAAAGTCTTTGATAAGATCGGTGAATATGGAACAATCCAACAATTATCAATTTCAATGCATTGTTGATTCACTTTGACTATTGTTGATCTTCCGTTGTCTGCAGTCGACCGACAACGATACAGTGGATAACCTTCATTTCCGGTAATTGTTTCTGGTACTAATGCCCATGGATAACGCTTTGAAAATTTACCATCCACCATACACGGTGAATTTTGATTAATTGTTCCACAGGGACCATGAATCATGTTTTTACGGTAGTAACTATCTCATGCAAGCCTAGATCTACTTGTACATCAGGGATTTCAGCTGATATCACTTCATGAAATTAATTTGGTCTTATATTCTCAACCAACAAAATCAGAATATGTGCACGAGGCAATCCACGTTTCTGCCACTCCACAGAATACATCCAGCAGCGCGCCTCGCCAAACACGCTATGTTTTACAATGAAATCCATTAAAGATTTCAACATGTGTTGGAAGACTCTAGCCGTAATGTCATGGCGATCATTGGTTGATTGGCCGGGGAATTACTCTTGTTTGATTTCTATCCACTGCGGATTGCACGTGAATGTGATAAATAAATTTGCTGTGCCATAATGACGAACATACGACATGGCATCTTGAGCATATTCATGAATATGTAGAGGACTTCCGATGTATGTTGCTGGAAGAATGGTCATCCGGCCGACATTCTCTACATTTCCATCACTGTTAATCGCATCTCGAAGGTGAATATAGTCTTCAGAACGGAGTTTGCTCTGGTTCAACTTGATGAATGTCAAACGCTCTTTTTCAATTTTGACATACATATCAACAGCATATTGGTGAAATAACCGCCCACACTTCAATAAGCGATTGATTTCATTTTCACGAACCATAAGGCGGTATGAATAATAATTCATTGAACTGACTTTTTTGTTGGTTTCGACACCTGTAAATAAATAATTGTTTGAATGACAGTGATTGAACTTGCATATAATACATATAGTAGCTGATACAAAATATCCAAATTTATAATTACCTGTAAGGGGATTTATCATCTTGATCGATAAGTGATAACCATCTTCACCTTGCCAAAATATGATGGTATATTGTAGCCCATCGTATGAGCGGTGTGTTTCATACACACGCTGTAACTGATTATTCCGGAGATGTAAAACTATATCACGGGCTTCCGAATTTTCTCCAACTACAACAACGGCAACTTCATCAATTGTTTGCGCATTGAAACGTCTTGCATGTTGGTCCACAGGATTTTTATCAGCTCTGATTACAATTTTGTGATTATCAGATGGCATGAGATCCAGTGCAGTTTTGAACAATGTAATCAACTGATTGTGTTGATGAAAGAAAGTTTGTAATTTTTCTACAATAGACCTCTTCACTGAACTGTTATGTGAACAACGCAGATCAATTTCTTGTAGTGAATTGTCCATGAAATAAATTTGCAGGAATTTGTAGTCACCATCTAACACCAGCAACAGTGAACCTGCCCTGTGATATATTTGGCCTTGTATCTATAAATTAAGGAGGACAGGTTTATTATTTTTGTCACAAAAATTATAAAATAAAATAAACAAAACAATATGGAGGATAGGTCTGTTTGTTATATGTTGCCTTGAAAGTTGGCATGAAATTGTCCCGAAGTATATTTGTTGCCCCAAATGAAGTCATTTGAAAGCAGTTCACTTTGCCATTTGCGCAACACAATCCAGCGGCTTCATTTTTGTATTTCCATGCCTTATAATTTTGGCAAACTGAGTTCATAGATCCAATAGCAACGCATTGGTATGCACTGTAGTCAATTGAAACATCTTAACTGAAAGCAGCCCGATTCAAACTTGGAAGATTATTAGCTGAACGACGCGCTGCATGGGTTTGTGATATTCGAATCCTTTCAGTTTCATTTCGCTCTTCACGTTGTTGTGCAGTCCGATTAGACTGAAAATTAGCTTGGCTTGCAGCATTTCGAGTTCTTCGACCGAAGTTGCTCCGCCCGCATCTTATAGGCGGCATGAGTCTTGAAATGAATATACTGTATATGGAAGCACACACAAAATAAACCAGTCAACCAAAGAAAACGATGAACTTGTTTGTTGAGAAGCGGAGACTTAAAAACAATCAGGGTAGACAAAGGTCTCCAACTATAACAAAACACGACACTGCATGCGACTGTCTGGAGAGCGTACGCGCGAAACCAAAACCCAAGGAGACATTCTTCCCGTCACAAACTGAGAACTAAGCGAGATAAGAACTTGGGGTTTGTTTTAAAAATAACTTCCATATCTGAAGACCATTTGCCTCGCTTTGACCTCCATGCAGATTTAATAACAAAGAAGTTGGCCAGCGACTGACTTTTTCGTGCCCGCACATAAAAATTTCTGAACATGACTGGAAAGAAACGCAAATAGTGCATATTATTATCATTTAAATTTAAAAACAAACTTATCTACGTCGAGCAGAAATGTTACTTTACCAGCAGTGAAAAAATTATATTATAGAGTTATGACATGATAAGTTCTATGCAATGAAGATTTTGCATTTAGGTAACATTCCATTATATTAACATTTTCACACTCAATTATTTTGTCAACTTTTTTTTTGTTAACGGCATCAAATGCGGCTTGAAATGGTGTACATAATCCGATATTCACCAATTTTAATCGATAACATTGAGATTTAGGGACATTTGGCAAACGCGCTGGATTACAGGAGGACAGCGCTAAGCGCAAACGTGGGAGAAGGAAAGAGAGAAGAACAGTTTCAATGGAAAAGAGAAATGGGGCTTTTACGTTTTTCACGGCATTTTTTTTCCAATTTTTCTCTTCGTAAAAACCTTATTCGGACTTCGACGAATATTTGAAAAGAAGCATTAGCCGAACTGGTCCTGCCGTTCCCGAGTTTTGCGCTTAGCAACACATTTAGCGATTCATTTTTATTTATATAGAAGATTTAGTGTAATTATTATTTGTTTGCTAGAGACAATTAACAAATATAAGGTTAGCGTTTGGGGTGGAGAAAATATTATACTTTCTCCAATTGTCCAGTGTTACTTCCTTTACATTACTCTGGTAATACCTACGGTAGGCCATAACCATGATCAATTCTTGAAGATAGGCCGAGATTTGCTGAATAGTAGTAATACGGTAATTAAAAACCTCATTCAGTTGAATACAATAAAATAACATATATATAAACCTCACATGTTCATCATTTGAGAAGAAAATATTATTCATGATTTGTTTACCTTGCTCAACTACGGAACTCGAACCATCTCCGCCAGAAAGCGAATGTTGTTGAAATATCTACCATCCAACACTAATCGAAGAAGCGGAAAAATTAAACTGTGAAAGGGCATTACACACCAAAGATTGGCTCAATTATTTCAATTACTGATGTAATTTTTCATAAGTGATGAGATAGGAAAACAGAATCTGACGTTCTGGTTCAAGTGTTAAAGTATTCATTGATATTAGGGAGTTTCGTCTCAAATTTTGTAGACTAGATTGTTAGTAGTAAATATTTAAAGATAAACACTTAAAATTCACACTCTTACGGACACGAAATGCAAGGATCTTTATTAACATTTAATCACTGCATTAGAACAAACAGCGTTTCTAATCTTAATGCCAACGCACGCACGGGAGTGAGTGCCTTTGTAGACTTACTTTCAAGAAGCCAATTAACATAAAACAAAATGTTCTTGCAAATTGAAGTTTGCCTTCGGGTAATAACTTTGCTCCTTTTTAATAGACACAGTTGCAAAAAGACTTCAAAATTTTAGGGGTAGAATATACCAAGAATTATCAAGGACCTTCATGAGGACTAACGTATAGAATGTAGAACAGTTAGGAAGAGAGATGTCAAGACTGACACGTCTATTTGCATCGAAACTGATTGTATTAATTATAAGTGACTGACTTCTAAGTAAATTAATGTTTTCAGTGTATGTATATATATATATATATATATATATATATGTGTGTGTGTGTGTGTGTGCGTGTGTGTGTGTGTGTGTACACTGATTAAATTATTAAATCAGTAGATAGTTTAAAAGAAATCAGAACCTCTTGGCAACGAAGAGTGATAAATGCCGATATTATTATTCATAGCCGCATGATGTTTGAAGCCTCCCACGGCACCGTATTTGGAACTGGTCGAAAGTGCATGGATATAATCATTACTCTACGAAGGCCTGGTATTCACACAGCAAGTACTACGGAAATTCACAAATTCAATAACAGAGATCTAAATACATACTAGCTCTTTCAAATATTAATTTAGTATTTTGAACTTTCCTACATTATTATTTTGGGAATAAAGGCATAAAGGAATCGGTACTTATTTATAAGAATACACGTTCGACAAATGAATAATTAATTTTGTATTAATGATATAACTCATCAGAAAACAGTATTCGTGGGAATTACACATGTCTTTATCTCACGAGATTACTAGTAAGGTTTTGCGCTGCCATCCTCTGTTCGGAGTCATACTTAATATTATTTACATATGACAAGATTATTTATGTTTACATGCCAGTTTTAATATACAGCATAACACTGTGTAGTTAAATTGGGTCAAATAGCGTGATCTGTTTCATATTCGAAATGTAATGGTAAAAACGAATTATAAAGAACCAATATTGACACTTAAAAATAACTATTGGTGCAAAATTACAAAAACCTGAATAAATGATATTTCAGATATAGTTTTCCACAAGTTTGAAAGTTTTAAACTTTCTAATGAAATCTTCCCACGAAAAATGCATAATATTAAAATGCATAATAATAATTTTCCCACGGAAAATGCATAATAATAAAGTACTAGAAATATGGAATTCTAAATGGTTACGTTTATAACTGTCTATAAAACCATATAAAATAGTTTTATGAAGTATTTATTGCCCCTTAAATTTATTTCGGAATTCTGCACGGTATACATCTAATTCTTTGGTGTACTTGAAATTTATCCAGACAAATATATATTTGTACAAATATTCCAGTTTTCCACTGCAGGATAAGATACCCTAAAATTCCATCCATCGCCCTAAATGCCCAAAGATATCCATGATGAAAACTTCCTCTATTCATTATGCCTATATTCAATAATTAACTGTCCTTGTTATTCTGGTAAAAGTAATAAATTCGAAATCATGACTTACTATTAATGAGGCTAATAATTCAACTTTATTATTACTAGTAGAGCATGTTTACAATTTAAACGTCACTATATAGTTACTTCATTGTCACAATGAAATTAATTATATTCATTATTGTGCCATATAAAACAATAATCAACTGTCTCAATGATCTAAAACAGTAAAAATACCGGTACTGGAATTAATAACAATTGCAGAGACTCTACATACGCTTTCTAAACAACTCCTTTTAGGTACCATTGTTTTCCCATTACGAAAACCCACACTCTCAAAACCTGCCTATAAAAGGACAATCCTGTGACCTTGACTATCTACAAGAAATACTTGTGAAATTATATTTCAATTACCACTAGACTTTGGTTGAGATTGTTTTCTTTGCTGCTGTAAATGTTGGGTCCTTGTCTCCTGAACAGCCGCTACTAATGTCCTAACTGCTTCTTCATGACCCTCGAAGCTGTCTGCTTTCTTAAGACCTCCAGTGTCACCTCTTACTCCAATTGGCCCCTGAGGACCTCCTTCTGCCTGCGGGCGACACTCGAACCCACCTTGGAAGGCATCCGGATCTCTGCAAAACTTTCCATAGCCTTCCACTCGTTCTTCACTGCCTCGCTTCTTTGGAGGAAAGGTTTCCCAAGATCTCTGTTTCTGCATTAGACGTGCCTGGGCTCCTTTGCTGCTAGTGCCAATAACAACCACTAAAGTCTTCCTGTCACCCAAGTCCACAGATGATCTCCGACTATTTACTGAGACTGTGCTCAGAGTTAAGCTTTCACATGAGTTCTGCTTTCTTGCCTTGTCTCCTCCTCCTCCTTCTCTGTCTTCAGGGGTGTAGAACACACTGTCCTCAGTGTCTGAAGCAGGATACAGTCTTACCATTTTCGCCAAGTGTTCTCGATGTCTGTGAGGTGATGTAGGGGTACTGGCTGCTGTGTTGGGTTCCCTATGTACCATTGCTCTAACAGCTTGTTTTGTCACGCTGCCCCCAATTGAGCCTTCACTGACTGGAGAGGTGGTTGTAGCTTCCGATATGCGCTGATACTCACTCTCTTCATTAGACAACAATCCTCTTTCATCCCCTTTCTCTCCGACAGATCCAGGGCGAGCTGTACGGCCGACTAGCGTAGACCGACCCATCATATCATGCAATTTTTCTTTTAAGTGACTCTCTAATCTCTCCCGAACATCCAAACACCCAACAGTACTCATGAGATCTGACGATGCAGTCATATCTTCATGATGAGACTGAGGTCTTCTTGAAGTAGTAGGAGGTGGCGGAGGTGGCAAATGATGGTGCACATGCATTCCAGAGCCCGCAGTTTGGCCTGTAATATCTGCCCCAGAACTAATATCTGACCTTTCAGCATCACGTGAGCCTAATACTTTTCCACTTATTGTATGATAAAGAGATGCCACCTTCGACGAACCTTCTCGAGAGGACGAGGTCCCGTACCGAGCTGCAGAGGAGTCTCCTTTACCTGAAAGGAGGAGGACGCACAATATTAAAACAAACTCGTCAGGGTATAGGACGCAGAGGTACACAGCATATTATAAAGCATTAACCTGGACTACAAAGCGAATTCATACATCGATGGCCTAGTTCTACTACCACGTCAGTGACATTTCGGTGAACAAGAGATTATGATATGTACAGAAGTAGAATTTTATGTTCAATAAATCTATTCAAATTACACGTAAGTAACAAGTGATGTAGTACAGGAAAATTAATTTTCTAATATCTCATATCAGAATGAAGTGAAAACTACGACCTAATACCACGTAAGGGCGTGACTGACTAAAGTAGTATTAGAACTAGGCCATAGATATGCTTATCATTAATTAAACTAATTGCAGAAGAAGTCTTCTGGAAGCCACTGAAACATAAGGAACGAATTAATGCAGGGTGTACTGAATGACAAGGGAATTTATGAGATTGTATCAGAAAAGTGGATGAAAGATGGTGATCAGGAAAAGGTGATATTTCTAACATCAACTCAAAAGAACATGTTCTTGTCAAACGAAGGCATAAATGGAACTGTGATAATTTTAATGTTCCATTAGGCACGTACTTCAGAATAAATACAGAGGCGAGACTTATGAACCACGATGCAGGGACAAATGTAAGAACTTCACATTTTAATGTGTCATTATGCACACGGTACTGTTACGTATCCTTTTACGTTCAATGTGTGCAAACGTACTTCAGAAGAAATACAGAGGTGAATCTTAGAAACTGCGGTGCAGGGGCAAATGTAAAAACATATTCGACTCATCTAATTGAAAACGACGAATGAAGAAGAAAACCAGATAAAACTTCACGGACTGAATGCTTACACACACACATATACGAATTGTGTCGAGTATTTCATAAGCGAAAAGACAACATCCAGAACCCTGTTCCACAATATTTATAAGAGTTCTAATACACATGCAAATTCTTAAGACCTATAAGCTGCTCACAATTTCTTAACAGCAGTTTTGTGTTATACTGGATATTTCTGTTATTTTGTTTATAAAGTTCATAGAACATCCCGGTTACATTTAAAATATTTATTACAGAATGTTATGTTCAGATTCTTTGTGGAATGTGAGATGTCACGTAACAGTGCCTTATTTGAAATGGCCATATGTGAAAAGATGTGAGTCAGCTGTTTTCTTGTTTTTAAGATACTTGAGAAAATTATTCTTCTGAACGTTTTCTGGTTGATATGGCAAGTTTACTAGCGAACATATATACAGGGTGTGAGGGGTATACGTGCAGATATTTCTTGTAGCAATAGAGAACGATGTGACGAACCACCATATATCAAACTTGTAGTAATCCTCGGAAGTTATTTTCGAGATTGTAAATAAAGGGTACAGATCTCTGCACATGGTTATGAGGGTGTTTAGGGGTTGTAGTAAGGATGTAAAGGAGAGGGCATATAAGTCTCTGGTAAGACCCCAACTAGAGTATGGTTCCAGTGTATGGGACCCTCACCAGGATTACCTGATTCAAGAACTGGAAAAAATCCAAAGAAACGCAGCTCGATTTGTTCTGGGTGATTTCCGACAAAAGAGTAGCGTTACAAAAATGTTGCAATGTTTGGGTTGGGAAGAATTGAGAGAAAGAAGAAGAGCTGCTCGACTAAGTGGTATGTTCCGAGCTGTCAGCGGAGAGTTGGCGTGGAATGACATTAGTAGACGAATAAGTTTGAATGGCGTTTATAAAAGTAGGAAAGATCACAATATGAAGATAAAGTTGGAATTCAAGAGGACAAATTGGGGCAAATATTCATTTATAGGAAGGGGAGTTAGGGATTGGAATAACTTACGAAGGGAGACGTTCAATAAATTTCCAATTTCTTTGAAATCATTTAGGAAAAGGCTAGGAAAGCAACAGATAGGGAATCTGCCACCTGGGCAACTGCCCTAAATGCAGATCAGTATTGATTGATTGATTGATTGAGATCAAAGGGATACGATGTTCTTAGAATAGGTAGTATGCCGTGTTCTTGTGAACAGGCAAGACACGCGCCATCCGTGCCAAACTTGTTTCTGTTTATGTTTAAGAGCAAATGTACTACTGTAACAGCTGAACGCTACCTATGCAATGCCACGAGATGTTACGTAATATACTTGACAAACTGGTATTATGTTTACGAGCAAATGAACTACGATAACAGCTGAAGGCTGCTACCAGTGTAAAACATGTTACGTTACATTCTCGCCAGACTGGTTTTGTTGTTGTTAGTATTTAGCTTCTGTCTTAGGGACTTCAGACAACCCTAGACATCGATTTGGGACCCTGGAGATGTATCGAACTGTCAGCGTTAATACTGGATCATTTCCTGTTACGTCCTTTAGGGGAATGGGATATCTGTGTTCGTCAGCCTCGTGGTCTAGTGAGTATGGAAATGACCTGAAAACCTGTGTCACAGGGCGGGTTAGTCGTGCGGTTTGGGGCGCGCAGCTGTGAGCTCGCATCCGGGAGGCAGTGGGTTCAAATCCCACCATCGGCATCCCTGAAGATGGTTTTCAATAGTTTCCCATTTTCACACCAGGCAAATGCTGGGGCTGTACCTTAATTAAGGCCACGGCCACTTCCTTCCCATTCCTAGGCCTTTAGTGTCTCATCGTCGCCATAAGACCTATCTGTGTCGGTGCGACGTTAAGCAAATAGCAAAAAAACCTCTGTCGGTGCGGGAGCTGTACAAGCGTGTGATATAATTATTGGTTGGGATAGGCGCGCCGAGACGTAAAATACGGTACGATCCCCGTTGTGCATTGCGTAAAGGTAGAAGAAAGAAGGCAGTTCCTTACGCCAACGAAAGCATGCGTGGGATAGGATGTCCAAATGAGTAGCATCGGAATTGAATTATCGAAGCACATCGAACGTTTTGTTTCAAAGGAATAATGGACATGTTATACAACTAAATAAATTAAACGTACCTACATTTCGTGCTTCCTGCCGGGCTGAGTGGATCAGACGGTTGAGGTGCCGGCTTTTTGACTCCAACTTCGCAGGTTCGAACCTAGCCCAGTAGGTGGTAATTGAAGGTGCTCAAATACGTCAGCGTCGTGTCGGTAGATTTACTGGTACATAAAAAGAACTCCTGCGGGACTAAATTCCGGCACCTCAGTGTCTCCGAAAACCATAAAAGTAGTTAGTGGTACGTAAAGCAATTATTATTACTATTATTATTATCATCATCAGATCATTGAGAGCTGAAAGACATGGAAGAATATAGTAAAATATGCGTGGTTTAGGAGGAAGCAAGATGAAATGTACGTCACGTGAGAGAATATCGGTTGCAATAGTTTACTACAGATTAAAATGCGTAAGACGAGAACCAGGTACTGCTCTTGGGGATGAGTCAGCTGTAACCTCGTATTGTGGTTAGCACGAGAGGACGAAGTGTGACAAAACAAGTTTTGTGTACAATCATCGAACATACACATCAACAAATCTGATAAACTTAAACAAGGTTGCACGTGGGAGACGTGTAGCTATTAACCTGAACGCCAGGCCAACGGCCGCTTTCATGAATACAAGATGAGTTATCAAATTATACACAATTCACAGATGTCGAAGGTATCTAAGAGGATTCCGCCACGGCTACATCCTACATTTTACTATGGTGGTGCTAATACAGTAAAAGATCACAGCAGATTACGCCACTGCGTGTTAAGATGATGCCGGTGGAATACACCTGTTAAGACATAAGGCTTCAGTAGGAGAAGAAGAAGAAGATGGTAACGAGAGTCACATAGTCAAGCAGGACAAAGCCGAACAAGACTCACATTAGTGACACAGACATAAGAGTGGTGTAGTCGTAATAGTAACACTCTGTTGTAGAAAGGAATGAACTAACATACAGTAGGGGCTCCGTAATTCCAGGTGGACGTTAACAAGACTATCTCGAATAGAAAAGCACGGATTTACGAACGTACACGAAAACGCCTGTGCACACAAATAATTTACCTATGTCAAACATTATAGCACAACAGTTTAGAAAACAAAAACATACAGATTGCCTTACACTAAAAGAAATTTTAAATTGTCTTTTGTAAATAAAAAACGCTCTAGGCAACCTCCTTCAGTTAAATGTTGACTTATAGTTCCTATTTCAGTAGTGATGAATATAAAACAAGCATTTTATTGAATTTTTAAATATGATAATGATGATGATGATGATGCTTGTTGTTTAGAGAGGCCTAACATCGAGGTCATCGGCCCCTAATGGTATGAAGTGAGAAAACAACTGAAAATGAAAAGCATCCACTGACCAAAATAAAAGAGTAAAAAATGTCATGAAGAATGAATGGATGGACATGAACACAAAAAAACAAAAAAAACAGTGGATCAGACTCAAAAAGGATTGTAAATAATAGTATTAGTGACCAAGGGACCACTTATAAAGCACAATGGTGCTAATGGCACTTATCGGTAGTAAAAGAGAACCATGATATTTCTCAAGCTACGGTACTAATCACAGGTAGCGTAAACTCACGGTGTTCCAAACATTAAGGTACTACTCACAAGTATTGTACGTCGTAAAGGTAACGCAGACCTATGGTGTTTCTCACACAATGGCGCCACTCATAGCCAACGCAAACCGATGATGTTCCTCACCTAGGTGTACTAATCACGGGCGCCGGTATTCCCGTGGCGTTCCTACAGAGTGGGTACTAATCACTGGCAACGCAGACCTACGATGTCGCTCGTATAGTGGTACAACTCACACGCTACGCCCAGACGCGTGGTGTCGCTCACACTCAGACCTGTGGTGTTGCACACACGGGCACTACTCACGGGTACTAGAAACCCACACTGAAACCCACTCGAGTGCTACGAATCACAAAACTATGGAGTACCTAACAGAGTGGTACTACTCGCAAGTAAAAGCGACCGATGGTGTACCGCGCGTGATGGTACTAATCAAAAGTAGTTTCATGGTTCTAATACAATCATTCCTTGGTCGCCCCCTTTAGTCGCCTCTCACGACAGGCAGGGGATACCGAGGGTGAGGTATTTTATTTCCTTCAAGTCCGCCGGTAAGCCGGTTAGGACCCCCTATCCGCCACCTGGGACGCGCCACGTGGGAGTATCACCTCTCCCCCTGCTACGCCTACGTAGCAAGTTCGTGGATGGTGATGATGATGATTGCTGTTTTTGGGTCATCGGCCCTTAAAAACGCAAAGTGTCTTCTGTTTTAACTCATAGTGAATAAAAAACAAAACATAAACTGCTCGAACACACGTAATGAACCCAAACCACGTGAAGGATAGGTATGAGGAACTGCCGAACTGCGCTCAAGGTCAATGTCTAGCGTTTTAACAAGCACGTCTTCCGTTTGTTGTGTTCAGCTTTCGCCACGTACAAGTCATTCGCGCACTGAAACTCTCGATTTAAAATTTTTGTTACCGATACATCAATTTCTCCGCTCGTATTTATGAGAATATCGAACTATCGAGTCTCAAAATACACTATCGATTCTGTATTGTACTCCCAAGTAAATACGCTGCAGAAATGGCGTCACAACTTACATACCAAAGTGAAACTCGTAGCAATTGTTCACGGTGACCACCCTGGGCTTCTCTGCACGCTTCACTTCTCTGAAACCAGTTGCGACGCATTCGAGCCAAGACACCAGTGTTGTTCAGAATATCCTCTGCTGCTTAAAACATTCGTTCACGGAAGTTATCCGAAGTGGTTACTTCAGTTCGATATACTTTATGTCCCACCAGACATAAAAATCCATAGAATAATGTCTGGAGATCTGGGTGGCCAATTGATAGTTGAGGAAATGTCTGCACCATCCTGTAAAATCCAAGTGGTTCGGCGTAGTCGAAGCGACACGTCCTCTGAAAGCTCCAGTAACGTACTGTATCTACAGGAGCAAGATAACATTAATAAAAAGGTGATTAGTCCATGTAACCGACCTCCAATTACACCCATCCAGATATTAATTCGGAGTTGGTGCTGGAAATTGCCTTGTCCTACTGAATAGGGATGTTCCACAGCTCATGAGTGGGGTATAGTGGGTTCGAACCCCTCTGTCGGCAGCCCTAAGGATGGTTTTCCGTGGTTTTTCCATGTTCACATCTGGCAAATACTGGTGTTGTAACTTCATGAAGGCCACGTTCGCTTCCTCTCCGATACTAGCCCTTTCCTGTCCCATCGTCGCCATAAGGAAAGCTACACCGATCAAATTTATGCAAGTAAGGAGATTGGTACCGGTCTGAGTGTCTGAGACGGTTGAGGCCCTGACCTTCTAACCTCCACTTGGCAGGTTCAATCTTGGCTCAGTCTGATGGTATTTGATGGGGCACAAATACGTCAACTTCGTGTCGTAGAAATACTGACACGTAAATGAATTCCTGCGATATTAAATTCCGGCACCTCAGCGTCTCAGTAAACAGTAAAAATAGTTCGTGGGTCGTAAAGCAAAATAACGCTATTAAAAAGACGATTGGTCAAAGTAACCGACCTCGCACTACATCCATCCAGATATTAATTGAGAGCCGGTGCTAGAAGTTGCCTTGGGATACTGAGAGGGGATGTTCCACGGCCCATGAGTGAGTTATGTAAATATAAAACTCTCCTTGTGTAAAAATTGCCTCATGTGTCACTAACACACTCGACAGAAATTCTTGATTGCGTGCTTGATCAATTAACCAGCGGCAGGAATCCACTCTTAAATCATCAACGAGCTTGATAGCAGCAGTCGCTCAAGTTCGGCCAGTATCCAGTATTCGGGATATAGTGGCTTCGAACCTCTCTGTCAGCAGCCCTAAAGAGGGTTTTCCGTGGTTTGTCATGTTCACACTAGGAAAATGCTGGGGCTGTACCTTAATTAAGACCACGGTTGTTTCCTTCCCGATCCTAGCCCTTAGATATTTCTGTCGCCGTAGGACCTATCTGTGTCGTGGCGACGTACATCAACTTGTAAAAAAAAATTGGTAATCAGGTGGTGAAAGACACACCCGTTGAATGTGGTCAGGGTTCATTCGCTCTTCATGCAGTGTCCTACGTATGGTCCAAGTTGGTATACCAACGGCACGTGTTATACTACGCGTACGGCGCCCGGGATCATCGTTTACCATTGTCAGAATGTCTTCTTCCGCGTCTAGGATTTCACGTGGCCGTTCAGGCCTTCGCTTTTCATAGCGTGATGTAACACAGCCTGTACCGCGAACACGCTGCAGTAGCCTACAGCAAGTATCGTTGCTGGATTTGGCACCTGTCTGTTGGGAAGGCTTTCCCGATAGATTCATGGAGCGCGACCCGTATTCTGTTCTGCCGCACGATACACTAGCAGCATATCATGGTATTCGTGATTTTCATACACTGACATTAATCAAATACTACTACTACTACTACTACTACGAAGTAACTCGCGTATTAGTACGGACGATAATTCGCCTCTCTGTCAGTTGTTATTCAGGTGAAGGTCAGGCAGGCAGCTCATACATCTTTTTTTCTATTTGCTTTACGTCGCACTGACACAGATAGGTCTTATAGCGACGATGGGACAGGGAAGGGCTAGGAGTGGGAAGGAAGCGGCCGTTGCCTTAATTAACGTACAGCCCCAGCATTTGCCTGGTGTGAAAATGGGAAACCTCGAAAACCATCTTCAGGGCTGCCGACAGTGGGGCTCATACATCTAGTCCGGTTTCATGTTGGAGGCGGGAACACGTCCAACCATATCCCCGTCGCTAGGAACAGCAGACAACCGAAGCGGCACGTCTAGTGCTTTTGTCGAACTGCTAACGTTGAATATTCTCCACAGTGTGATTTCATTATCATGGATTTTTGGGAGACCAACTCGCCATATGCAGAAACACCCCGACTTCATTTCTTCATTTTGTTATAGTTATAGTGCACAACATAGCTCAAACACAAAACCTATAGGATGTCCGGTTAGTCTGCTAGGCAAAAGCGTTTTGACGTGTACGTACATAAAGTTCCTTACGTCAACGAAAGAATGCATGGAATAGGATGTCCAAGTGAGTAGTATCGGAATTGAATTGTCAATGCAAATCGAACGTTTTGCTTCATACCAATAAGGGACATGTTATCAAAATAAATAAAACAAACGTACCTTCCTTTCGTGCTTTCAAACGAAAAGAACACGTTTAAAGGTAAATTAAAGCATTCTAGCTTACTGCTGCTGGTTTTTCAGTGCCTATTAAACGTATCAAAATAAACGTTGCCAGGCTGAGTGGCTCAGACGGTTCAAGCACTGGTTTCATGAACTTAGCAGGCTCGATCCTGGCTCAGTCCGGTGGTATTTGAAGGTGCTCAAATACGTTCGCTTCTGATCGGCAGATTTATAGGCACGTTAAAGAATACCTGTGGGCAAAATTCCGACACCGCGCGTCTCCACTGGGACGTAAACATTGTTATTATTATTGTTATTATTATTATTATTACCGGGCGAGTTGGCCGTGCGGTTAGGAGCGCGCGGCTGTGAGCTTGCATCCGGGAGATAGTGGGTTCGAATCCCACTGTCGGCAGCCCTGAAGATGGTTTTACTTGGTTGGTTTCCCATTTTCACACCTGGCAAATGCTGGGGCTGTACCTTAAATTAAGGCCACGACCGCTTCCTTCCAACTCCTAGGCCTTTCCTATCCCATCGTCGCCATAAGACCTATCTGTATCGGTGCGTCGTTAAGCCATTAACATTATTATTATTGTTGTTATTATTATTATTATCATCATCACTGTGTTAGTCTATTATTACTAACTATTATGAAAATAAAAGTTAATCGCCCCACTCATACTTCGTAGCTCCTAATTTGTTAGAAAACACTAAAGAAAGTAGTGAACTGTCAACAATTCCGAATTATTATTAATCTTATAATTGCGGACATTTCTCCGAAATTACCGATAATTGTTTTACTTCGCACCGACACAAATAGGTCTTACGGCGACGAAGGGAGGGAAAAGGGATATAAGTGGGAAGGAAGCGTTCGAGGCGCTAATAAAGGTACAGTCCCAGCATGTCCCTGGTCTGAAAATGGGAAGCCACGGAAAACCATCTTCCCGACTGCCGACAAAGGAGTTCGTACCCGCCATCTCCAGAATGCAAGCTCACAGCCGCGCTCCCCTAACCGCACGACCAACTTACTCTAAGCCAGGGCCTCTCAGGGTGCATGCGCGCGGTGCATGCACTGTGCACGGTGCAAAAGACGACTTGGCTTGGTTGACCAGAGTGCAAACCCCCCACTCCTCGATTTGGAGCAATAGCGCTGTCTCTCTCTTTCCTCACGCCTGTCTCGCTCGCTCCGCCTGTCTCCCTCTCCCCCACTTGCGCCGTAGCGCTCCAAATCCGGGCTGAGTTGAGCCGAGTATAGCCGAGTAGAGCCGAGCATAGCCGAGTAGCCCAGAGACGAAGCGTTGATCCGAGCCATACCGAGCGGCACCGAGCGGCACCGATGCACAGTGCACGGAGCTCTTGCGCCCCGCTCTGCACGCGTGAGATTTTGGGCGTTTGAGAGGCCCTGCTCTAAGCTCTAATGACGGTCTGAGTGGCTCGGACGATAGAGCACTGGTCTTCTGATCCCACCTTGCCAGGTTCGATGGCGGCTCAGTTCGGTGGTATTTGAAGGTGCTCAAATACGCCCATCCCGTGTCTGTAGATTTACTTACATACATTATCATTATAGACTCTTATGCCTTGCAGCGTTCAGTCTGCAAGCCTCTGTGAATTTACTAAACATCGCCACAATCCTCCATTTGCAACTAGTGCAGTGGCCTCATCTAGTTCTATACCTCTTATCTTTAAATCGTTAGAAACTGAGTCTAACCACCGTCGTCTTGGTCTCCCTATACTTCTGTCAGCCTCCATGACAGAGTCCATTATTTTCCTAGGTAGCCTATCCTCCTCCATTCGCCTGAAATGATCCCACCACCGAAGCCGGTTTATGCGTACAGCTTCATCCATCGAGTTCATTCCAAACTTAGCATTTATCTTCTCATTCCGAGTACCCCTGCCATTGTTCCCACCTGTTTGTACCAGCAATAATTCTTGTTACTGTCATGTATGTTACTTCTAACTTATGAATAAGATATCCTGTGTCCGCCCAGCTTTCACTCCCGTAAAGCAAAGTTGGTCTGAAAACAGACCGATGTAAAGATAGTTTCGTCTGGGAGCTGACTTCCTTCTTACAGATTGCTGTTGATCGCAACTCCGAGCTCACTGCATTAGCTTTACACCTTGATTCAATCTCACTTACTATATTTACTTGAATTAAAAAATACTGCGGTAAATATTTCTGGCACCTCAGCGTCTCCGGAAACCGTGAAAAGTAGTAGTAGTAGTAGTAGTAGTAATAATAACAGTAGTAGTAGTAGTAGTAGTAGTAGTAGTAGTAGTAGTAGTAGTAGTAGTAGTAGTAGTAGTAGTAGTTCTTTATCATCAGAGTAAGGTGAAGTTCAATTTACCGTGTGAAGGATTTCGTTCAAAGTATTCGAGTACATTCTACACATTCTACCCTTCGCAGACGGGTCTGTCCCTGTTCATATGTACTTTGAACGATCCATTAGTTCTTAACTGCAGCTCTGTTCGGCGAAATACTGTACATGTATAGAAGGGAGAATGCTGTGCATACCGTCTGCGAGCTACGGCAGCATTTCGACCAGATTCTCCGTAGATCAAAATGATGTCTATGTATTCGTCGTTGCTGAGCACACTAGCCATTGCGGATATGTAGACAGCAAATGTAATGCTGCTGTACCATATATCAGCGTTTACTAATGCAAGGGGCATGAGACGGGTGACGGTGAGGAACATGCTGCCAGCAACCGTCCTGTTGTTATCTCTACATATTCTGACGTAACCTGCCTGCTGGCAGGAGTGCCCCTGTGAAAATCAGTTAGTAGATATCCCATTAATCATAACTGCATGCGGGACATTTATAAGTAGAAAGTACGGCGTTCACGAGCCGCCTGGTATATTACAATTTGCTTTACGTTTCACCGACACAGATAGGTCTTATCCCGGATGCAAGCTCACAGCTGTGCGCCCTTAACCACACGGCCAACTCACCCGGTCGGAAGAATATAAAATGAGACAATCGTATTCTAATATGTGTATAACACAAACTTAAGATACTTCACATCTGCTTATGATAAAACCGGGCGAGTTGGCCGTGCACGTAGAGGCGCGCGGCTGTGAGCTTGCATCCGGAAGATCGTGGGTTCGAGCCCCACTGTCGGCAGCCCTGAAGATGGTTTACCGTGGTTTCCCATTTTCACACCAGCCAAAAGCTGGGGCTGTACCCTAATTAAGGCCACGGCCGCTTCCTTCCCACTCCTAGCCCTTCCCTGTCCCATCGTCGCCATAAGACCTATCTGTGTCGGTGCGACGTAAAGCAGCTAGGTTATGATAAATACCAGAGCTACATAGGAATTCTTTATCATTTCGTCCAAAGACGCTCTTAACTTTGTTTAACTCATTTTTAAGGTCCGGACTTGTGCGTGGCTCAATTATTTGGAACCCAACGACCACAAGGAATATCGATCTTCTCGAGAGTGCTCAAAAGAAGTTTAAAAAATTCATGACTTATAAAATCGCAGGAAATTACCCAATCTTCATATATTATTCAAGTATACTGAAGGAACATGGTGTAAACAGTCTGTACCACAGACGAAATTGCAAAGATTTTTTTCTGTATAAAATAATTAATTATAAAATTGATGACTCCAATATATTGCAATGCACCACAGCGATTAAGTCGTCCTAGAAATATCTTCTTTCTTTCAAAGGCCAAGACAGAAATTCATAAGAACTTCCCATTTAACAGATCAATGGGGCTCTTCAGTAATATTTAATTACTATGTTGATATTTTTAGTGTGACGGAAGCAATATTCACTTCGTCATGTAAAACTGTACTTCTAAATGTAATTTAATACACAATGAAGAAATTTAAAACAGAAAAATAGTACAAATGTTGTTAACTACACTATTAAATATATTTGATCCCAAGTGAAATATTCTGTTCGAATAAATATTTTAAGTATTATACTAAATCTTAATTAGTATTCATTAGTACTACAATGCAATGTTAGTTATGTTATCCTTCACGTTTTTTAACGTGACCTGTGTGTCACTGGAAGTAATCTTAAGATTATTCTAGCTATCATTTTTTAAAATTTGCTTTCCTTAACCTCTAAGTAGCAATTATCGTGAATATTGTAATTGGGACTCATGACCTGTTACGTTTACAATTTAATTAATTAATGGAAACCACATCAGAGGGAAGCAGATTTACCACATTTACAGCATTAATACGGGGAGGAAAGGAATGTTGTACCGGGATAGCAGAGAACGATATTTGCAAAGCAAACATGAAAAACATTTGTATTATTCAGATTTTACCGTTCGCACTGTGATGGTACAGATATGACGCTGTAAGAATACTCGTATGCAAATAAATACAATAGGTAAGAACAGACTCAGCAGTACAGTGGCTTGCTTCTGTGAGCCACTTGAGTCGAAAGGACAAGCAACCTGTTGTGACAAACACAACACACCTGGACGAAAGTAACAATAGAAGACTGAATCACAAGCACACGAACTGGTCATTGCTAGACATAGCAGACGTGGTCTATCTGCGGACTACAAGCACAATAACACTGAAGCCTGTTCTTGCTGAAAAAAAATGGTTTTCTACCCACGAGTTGGCGAATATGCTTATTTACAGTGAAGCACACCGTAATTCTGAAGCTACAGTACTCTCTGAATGTACGTTAAACGATTTCCTGATCGCCGCACACATAACAGGCAAACGTTCGTTACTACGTACCACTGACTATGTGACACTAGTGGTATTTTACCGTCCTACCGAGGTTGTAGTCGACAATGATCGCGGCAAGTGTTGGCAGAACTAAACGGCAGTGTCGGACCGTGCGTGAAGAGCGCCTACGACCGTATCGTATGTAACGTGTACAGTGTTTGCAAGCCGAGAATTTTCCACAAAGGCTAGAATTCTGTACGTGGTTTCTAAGCGAAACGGCACAACAGCCACTGTCTCCATTCCCAGTGATAGCCATAGACGAAGTCTGTTTAATGAGGAATGGGGCGTTCAATTTCCATAATGCCCGGGGCCGTTCTTAAGCCACATGCGATTCAGCAGGGACATTTTCAGTCGCGATTTACAGCGAATATGTGGGCCGGTATCATTGGCGATTGCCTAATTGGGCCTCACGCACTAGACTCGCGTCCGACAGGTGCAAATTACCTAGCGTTCTTTAGAGATGAACCACCGACGTATCTTGAGAATGTACCGCTGCAATGCGCATGAACTTATACTTCCATCCTGATGATACACCACGTCAAGTGAGCCGCGGTGTGCGTGAATACATCGACCGTACATATCTAAGCCGCTAAGAAAGCAATTACGTGGCTAGTTCTGTGTCCTGTTTTAAATCCCATGGATTTTTATCTATAGGGCCATAGGCCTATCAGGAGTCTGGTATATGTAAGTGAAATCGGCAGGGAAGATGAGCTCCGCCCACGTATCTGTACTGCAGTGAAATCCGTAGGTGCGACCCCGCAAGAGTTTGCACGTGTTTGAGCATTATGGAAGCATATCTGCGAGCAAATGGTGGATAATATGGAGCACCTACCTCCAATAGCTTCGGCGTCCTCGGTGTCCAGTCGAAAGTGTCCTTACCATTTCCACCATCACGTGTGAAATGTCAACGTCCGCAGTATGTAACTTGATGTTTACAACCACTCACTGCGTGTCATAGACACAGACACCAGTACCATGGTAGCTTATCTGTCGCCCACCCGCGTGCAGTGAGTGCAATGTGTTTACAAACACTCCGCACATGTGTGACATCAAGCTAAACGGAACACATTGACTTTTGTCCTTCTGGACAATGACAGAACGTTGACAGCTGTACCATGTTTTAGAAACACACTTCCTATACTCCTCTCAGCTTCACGGTATAACTTTTCCTTACACCCTGTATTACAAACGAACTAGGTTTTTTTAAATTTAAAGCATTTTAAGTTCTATTAAAGGTGTGGATCTCAGGCTGATTAGTAAGGATAATAACCGGAAATATTTGCTTTTTTGTTAGTGACTTTACGTCGCACCGACACAGATAGGTCTTGTGGCGACGATAGGATAGGATAGGATAGGAAAGGCCTAGGAGTTGGAAGGAAGCGGCAGTGGCCTTAATTAAGGTACAGACCCAGCATTTGCCTGGTGTGAAAATGGGAAACCACGGAAAACCATCTTCAGGGCTGCCGACAGTGGTATTTAAACCCACTATCTCCCGGATGCAAGCTCACAGCCCCGTGCCTCTAACCGCACGGCCAACTCGCCCGGTCGGAAATATTTGAAGGGGGAATACAAACCGACATTTAGAAATACTGTCATTGGCCTTTTTCCAATCTTTTCAGCGTCGGACTAATACCGCTAGGTTTTCGACGAGGCTGGATAGAAGAAAACGTTTAGAAGTGGAAGGTATAAGTCACGACCTGAATATAGATACAATCCGGGCATTTACCCGGTAGTAAATTGGTAAAACCACGGAAAATCATCTTCAGAACGACCGACAATATGGTGCCATGTAACCACCTTGCTCATGTAGTCGCTGATCATCATGTGATTCAGGCTAGAAAGCTTGCCAGACAATATCATAGTACCCACCTCTACTACAATTTCCTCTCCCAATGCTGTTGCCGCCCACCATTCATTAAGTAAGGCTCACTCACATCGAAAATACCACCACACTATCTGGGGAACATCGATAATGAATAAAGGTTCAACAGGACCAAACTCGCTTAAAAAAAAGCTTAAGGTTTAAAATTTTCAAAAGCTGAACCAGTCACTGGAAACTTGAGTCTGAATATCTAAGTAAATCTGTTTCAGTAGAATCTTACGTAGCCCTTACTAAAAGCAATCCGCAGGTCATTTTGTTGGACTGCAGTCGTCTGAGCAGACCAAGTCCCTGAATGGCCCGTGTGTTTCACGGGTTTCTGTTTGTTTAGAATAAGAGAAATTCCAAGTGGAATAGTTTTCACTCTTACAAAGTATTTGAATTTCAACATTATAATTTATTTTACTTTATTCCTCAATGTTCATTGTTAATCTGCGCAAGTGATCTATGTTTTCATTGTCAGTTTGTTGCCGTCAAGGATGCTCTGCAAACCCCGACTCCGTTGCTGAATGGTCAGCATACTGGACTTAGGTACCGAGGGCCCCGAGTTCAATTCCCGGCCGCGCCGAGGATTTTAACTACGTATGGTTAATTTAGCTTGCTCGGGGACTGGGTGTTTGTGTTCGTCTTAATACATCTCCCTTCGTCTACAAACAATACACCACACTATCAACCACTACAGAGACATGAAACAGTGAATGCATCCCTCCACGTAGGGTTGGCATCAGGAAAGGCATCCAACCGTAAAACTACACAAAATCCACATCACATGTAGACCCCAATAAAATGGGAAAGATGCCAGGAATAATAATAATAATAATAATAATAATAATAATAATAATAATAATAATAATACTCTACCGAATACATGACCTCGAAAACCGTATTTGAGAGAAAAATGGGGCCCTCTCCTTTCGAATTCATTGACGAGTATATAACTGAAAGCTAAAGAGAACGAGGATTCCCTTAAGGAGATAGGTGCCTTCAGCTAGGTTTAATTTAATAAAATTCAATTTTCCAAGCGTAAGATACATGCGAATGCATAAACCCTGCCATAACTTAACATACAAACGATGCCATATGGTTGAACAAACCAAATTTGAGGAAACTTTGGTTAAAGGACGAAGTTCTACTGTTAATGAACCGTAAACGTTAACTGGAGAATGGAGAGGGCGAAGATGAATCGTTAAGCAATAAGTTCAACAGACAGGCAAGAGAGGCCGACGGATATTACATGAATGAAAGATGTAAAGAAGTAGAATGTGATATAAAATTGGGGAAATTTTTATGTGACATACAGAAATGTAAAAACCTACTTCAGTGAAGAAGGGTAGTTTAATTGTTGCGGGATAAAAGGCAGTAACGGAGAAATTCTAATTGATGGTATAGATAATACCAGCAGGTGAAAGGAATACACAGAAAACATGTAGAATTGAGATGATCTTATGGAATGCATTAACCCCATGGAAAATGAAGAATAACAACCTGGACTAAATATATTGACAGCATAGCTCCATAAAGCTGTAGCTAATAACAATGGCGTATGGCCTCCGGAGAGGCCTGGTGCAGACCTTTCGAGCTGACGCCTGATAGGAGAATGGGGCCCTACGTATGATGAATTCTAATGCAGAGGCATACACAGCCAGCCCCCGAACCATCGGAATTAACCAATGAAGGTTAATATCACCGACCTGGCCGGGACCACTTAGACCAAAGGCCAGCACGCTAACCATTTAGCCATGGAACCGGACAAGCTGTAGCTGAAAGAAAACTAAGGACCTGGATAAGATGGTATTCCAGCTGAGCTAATTGTCAGCATTATAAGCTTTATAAGCAGGTAAATTCAATGTATGTAACATGAGTTAAACCCGACGACTTTAAATAAAAAGAACATAATTGTTCCAATTCCAAAGAAGATCAGGGTTATCTCATGGGAATACTCTAGAACACTCAATTTTGTTTCTCATGTTTCTAGATACTCGCCAGAATTCTGTTCAGGAGAACTGAAAAAAATAAATAGAAACTTTCCTAACAGAAGATAAGTTTGGTTTCAGGAAGTAAACAGGAACGAGGAAAGCTATTTGAGCCTTGAAGCTTATTACAGAACAGAGATTCAGGGCAGATAAACACACATACCTAGTCTTCGTTGACTTGGAAACGCCATTTGTAATATATTCTATATCCTGAAAAATCATATAAGGATCATCTAGTCGTTATTAAAAGAGGCAATGGAAAGAGAGAGGCAACGATCAGAAAAGGTGTTAGACAGAATTGTTTGATGTCTACAGTTATACTCAATGCATGCATGCAAGCAGCATTGAATGAACTTCGAGAGAAAGTCAGTGTAGGAGTTAAGAATGAAGGTGAAACATCTGATATGCTGACGTATACTGATGACATAGCCATCTTCTTCTTCTTTTTCTGCCGCTTTTCCCACACCTATGGAGCCGCGAGTGCGAACTGTGTCGCACATGTGGATTTGGATCTGTTGTACGGCCGGATGCCCTTCCTGACGCCAAGCTGATATGGAGGGATGTAATCAGTATTGCGTGTTTCTGTGGTGGTTGGTAGTGTAGTGTGTTGTCTGAATATGAAGAGGAAAGTGCTGGGACAAACACAAACATCCAGTCCCCGGGCCAGAAGAATTAATCAGAGGCGATTAAAATCCCCGACCCGGCCGGGAATCGAACCCGGGACCCTCTGAACCGAAGGCCTCAACGCTGACCATTCAGCCAACGAGTCTGACACTGATGACATAGCAATTATAACAGAAAATGAAAATGACCTCGATGTTAGTTTTGTCCATTATGAAAGTTATTCTTCAATTAATTCATGAAAAAATGCCAGTAAAACTATGTTTTGGAAGAAGTGAAATGCCAACAATAAATTTAACATTAAGAGACCATGATCTTGGTGAAGCGAACAATTTTTGTTACCTGGGCAGTAAATTTAAAGGCTGATATCACTAATCGAATCTTTCAGGCCTAAAAAAGCATTCGTATCAGAACGATTTACCCAGGTGTAGACTGTGCAAACTCGGAAATATCATCGTAGGAATCACACCTTTCCATAAAATAGCGTATGAATTTTAAAAACCTCACTTAGAAAGTTTTAGGAAGTGTCTTTTCAAACGATTGGTGGTAACTTCATGACATTCCAATGATCGGTGCTTGGAAGCTGACTAGCTTGACCTCAAGTAATTTCAATATAGTTTATTGAACCACATTACAATGTAGATCTATACAAGAGTTTCGTAAACTGACTATTTGTTATGTAGCATTTAACGATCATTGTTATTGTAGTATAGATGTGTTTTGAATGTTAATGTTTCCTATATCTTGTGGACGAAAGCTGTTGAATGCAACTGCGTAATGCAGAATAAATGAAATCTCATGCAAAAACTAGCATTTCTTTGGTTTGTAAGACACTGCATAGCCCTATACTCTGATTTTAGAGGCCTTAAAATGAACACTTATTTATGAAGCAATGCATCAAATACTTTGCTTGATGTAGGGAATGTCTTCGGTCACACATTTCGGTACGGCATTCTGTATAGGTATATGCTAAGAAGTTCGCCTATCTTCCATTGAATCAGATTTGAACATGAAAATGAAAATCCACAACCTGTTTCCAGTCATTCGACCGGGCTAGGAATGGAATGAATGAAGCCCCAATCAAGCGGCGAGGATAGGAATTGTACTGGCTGCTGAAGCCTGTCGCACTCCTCTGGGGCAATGATTAATGAATGACAGATGAAATGAAATGATATTGGAGAGTGTTGCTGGAATAAAATATGACAGGCAAAAGCGGAATACCCGGAGAAAAACGTGTCCCACCTCCGCTTTGTCCAGCACAAATCTCACATGGAGTGACCAGGATTTGAAATACCGAACCCAGCGGTGAGAGGCCGGCGCGCTGCTGCCTGAGCCACGGAGGCACAATGAATCAGGTTTACAGAATACAATTAACACAATTTTACAATTTTTACATGATACAATTATCTACTTGCTTACTTACTTTTGAACTTACCAAATTGAAATATAAATTGTTTAGTTTCCTCAGCTGAAGAATGGAACAGTGATGTCTATGCGTCATACACATTTCACGTTTCCAAACTGTTCAAATATTCCATCAATTCTTTCACATCTCAAATATGATTTAGGAGATATTCAACGTACTCATTCAATTTTAAGCGGATGGATATGAGCAGGAAGCGTTGACACAATGTATGGGGATGTGTTTAGGAATATTAATGGATTCGCACCAAATCTCTGTTCAGTCCACGGGCGCGTCAAAATTTAGGATTACATATTGTGTCCATTTCAAGAGATGGAGAAAACTGGTGAAATGCTAAAACTCAGTCGCAAATCGTACACATGATGGATGACATGATCGGGTCAAAAAAGGTATGGTAAAAAACTGAACTGTACCTGCTCGGAATGTCCCCGTCTTCCCCGGTCCACCACTACTCATCTGTTTTGGCTCGTCTCCTTGGGTGGATACTGGCATTTTGCTTCGAATGCCTTCTGCAGGAACGCCACTGCCTCTTCCATCTGACTTACTGCGTTCACGACCCATAACTACCCTGGCCTCTTCTTGAACAGGGGATTTCTTGCGATCTTCTTTAGTGCGAACCTGAAATTAGATGTAAACAATGTAACTGAAATTGTTAATCAAATTGATTAGCTATATTAAAGAAGTTAGGATGAGCAGAAACCTTACCCACTCCTAAATGTCAACAACTTAAATTTGGTAACAGATGACAGGGATCAATAATGTCGGTCCTGTTCCTTAGTATAAGATATTTGTAGGTTTTACAGTTTTCAGTCCATTTCAGGTTATTTTTGGTAAGTAAATGGTAATTTTACAATGTCTATAACAGTCTGTTTCAACTGTAAGTATACATAACTACTTTGTCACCACAGCAGATCTAAAACAGTACATCCAAAACAGTAAATTAGTGCATGTTCGTCATTTAAAAATAAATATATTTTTCTGCTATTCATCTACATTATTTCTGTGGTGAAAGAAAAGCAAAACCATCTCTGTACAATCCGCAAAGGCGCCTGGAGGAGTGAAAGGTAAAGACTTCCACTTTCCGCAACCTCGGGAATATGGGGGATAAAGTGCTTAGCTCTATGCCCGGTCAGTTTTGCCCCCAGGAATTAACGTGGTACTCAGTTTTCGCCTAGTCTGAGTGAACCTCGGGGCCAATGCACTTCTCCAGAAATGGACATCTCGTTTCGAAGTTTTTCATTTAATTGACGAGGAATTCAACACATGTCCTTCCTGATGAATCGAGCAAGCCTTTACCGCCTCGACAGGCAGCACGTCTATTTTTGTGGTAGTGAATCCATATGTAATCACGCGTATCACACAATGTATTGTTGCTTGAAGTCCAGCTGCCTGGCTAACTGGTTAGCAGCTAGCCTTTGGTCCAAAGGGTCCCGGGATCGATTCCCGGGTCGATTCCTGGTCTTCATTGGTTAATTCCTCTAGCTTGTATTATTATATTTCTTAAGGATGCCTTAAAGAATCCTGCAACCCAACACACGAGTCCACAGCGATCTAGCCAAGAATGTGTTGCTCTAAGAGAAGTGATATCTTCGCCACTCTATTGAAGCTAGCAGACAGCTCTCGTCAGGTCATGACTTACTTGACTTAGGTCCTGTAACTCCTATGTGGAGCATAAAGCATCGACGAACTGCATTGGCAATGCTGTTCGTATCGCGTCGCAGCGTGTGCCCAATCCACCTCTACTTTCTGTAGCGCACCTCAATGTTTGTTTAGTTCTTCCCCACAACTCTTCGTTTGAGACGACCTGCGGCAACCATACTCTCAGGATGTTCCTCAGGTTGCTGTCCACAAAAGTGTGAAAGAACCTGATCAATTGTTTATTTAACTTCCAGGTTTCGCAACCATAGAGCAGGAGAGACTTGACATTCGTAGTAAAGATGCGCCGTTTTGTGTTGGTGTTTAGTTCTCTAGATCTCCAGATCGGTCTCAGCAATGAAAAGGCACCTTTAGCCTTGTTGGTCCTATTTCTAATATCCTGCAGGGTTCCCCCATCCGTGGTGGCAATACTCCCCAGCTGCACAACTGTTCGACTTGTTTTATCATTCGGTTGTCGAGGAACAATCGTGCATTATTGCGGTTATTAAATCGCATCTCCTTGGTATTTGTTGCATTAATATTTAGTCCCATATCTGCTGCTTCGACTTTCAGAGCATTCGGCTTGGCTTCCATGTCCCTAATGCTATTAGGTAGCAAGCACAAGTTATCCGCAAAGTGTAAGTCCTCTAGCCTGTCTGTCAGCCCCTACCGTATACCTCTCCATCGGTTCATCGCCTTCCTCGTCGTCAAATCTAATGCCATAAGAAAGAGTATCGGTGATAACAAGACAACCTTGCTTAACCCCTGCATTAACTATGATGAGCGCTGACAGCATCTTCTAATTCTGGATTTGATACGTGCAACTGTAGTACATCTCCTTGCCAATGTTATGATTTTCCCTGGGATCCCAAAAACTTTCATGGCTCTCCATATCTTTGTTTTCCTTATGATACTATCAAACTCCTTCTAGGAGTCAACAAATAGCACATGCAGCGAATATTGCGGTTCGGTGGACTGTTCCACAATTATGCGTAAATGCGTAGCATGTTGATCTGGTCAGTGCATGAAAAGCCTTCCCTGAATTCAATTTGTTCTCTCCTCAGATTTTGGTTGAGTTTGATGTTGTTTAAAGGGGCCTAACACCTAGGTCATCGGCCCTCTTTTGGTTGACGCGCTGCTTTATGTGGTTCAGACCGACGAATGAGAGAACCCTACTTGGTACCGCAAGGAGTGTAATTACACTCCAGTTGTCACATTTCTTCGGGATGTTGATCAACAGCTCCTTCTTCCATTCTGCTGGTAACTTATATTGTTCCCAAATCACCCTAAACAATGGAAGTAGGGTATCACCTGAAGTTTCTATATTCACCTTCACTATTAACATTTCTGGTTCCGATGCTACGCTTACCCATGATGTCTCAGAGCTGACCCACTCCTCCTTACCTTGTTCTACCTTACGGTACCTTAAACGTCTTCGCATAAATACTGTTGCAAAGTTGAAATTCTAGCAGAATGTTAAAGATCTTTAGTTTAGTTTTTACATGTGTTACTTTCAGGTATTTCGAACATTAAACACCAATCTTTTTTTCAAAATGGCCACCTTTGGCCTTCACACAGTCTCTGTGGCCACTAATCGATTGCTCTACGTATGGTATCTATTGGGGAATCCACCACTGCTTACATCAACGAGCGTTTCAGGCTGTCGATTTTGGGGTGCTTTTGCTACCATACTATGTCCTCAAGTATTTTCCTTAACATGTAGCCCAATGAGTTAAGGTCAGAGCAGTTGCACGGTAAATCAGGTGGAAAAATGAAGTCTGACACATTCCTCTGAAGCCACTGCTGGGTAGTCCTCGCCTTGTGGGCAGCTGCCAAATTCTGCTGGAAGCTTCATTGTTGATTGCTGAACAAGGTGTTCCTCAAATACTTGAGAATTAGTTCCAACAAGTTGTTCTCGTATAATTTATTGGAAATTTTCAATACTTTCTCGAAGAAATAGATGTCAGTGGTACCGTCATATGGCGTGTTCAGAGCACAAGTGGAACAAGTCCATTTTGTAAACACATGGAGATAATGGGTGCATTGGTTTGCTCTGGGATACCCTCTTTCTATTTTGCCATAAGCGAAGGTCTGTAGTTTGTTTATTGGCCGCAAGAGGTAGGGATTGTTTGTGCACTGAGTAGAATGCCATTTGTCTTCGGAGCACTAGTAGTACAAGGCCTCAAGGTCGGTTACTAAATTGCAAGTATGGGCTCCAATGTATCAAGCGGAAACTCCAGCACAACGCAAGAAGACCAAAAATTCATCCACTAATAGTCGTCTTGTTCTCATACTTGATTTGCCAAAAGCGCTAACAGTGTCAAAATTAACTAATTCTGTATGTAGTTTATTATAAAAGGAACTTTTAGTCCACAATTTTGGTATTCAATCTTTTAATTCTGGAAAGTTGTTTATGAAGGTGTGGAAAGAGAGGGAAGGATGGAGGGGCCCACAAGATCTTTTTTCTTGTTTAGTAAAGCATCTAAAAACCCACGCTTCAGCTTATGAAACCACAGTTCTTTATTCAGAATCGCCCACTGGTCAAAACGGAAACGTTAAAATGGCTTTATCACTATTAAAATGGACACAAGATCCTGACATTGCAGCGAAAACCATTGATCACAAGTTTATGGTTAGTGGTCACTCATACCTTGCAAATAATGTCGATTTTGGTATTATAGAGATTGCTAGCAAAAGACGCCAGCACATTTTTTGCACCGCACTACTGGCTAGAAATTGTACAACAATCTAAACGCAAATCTCCTAAATTTGCAAAAGAGATGATTTCTTATCAACTGAACCATAGGACCGTTCTGTAGAAATCAGAAATTGAACCGTAAAAGGTGAACAGCTCAACTGGTGAATATTTAGTGGCTTCGTTTTAAAGTAATCTCACTGTAGCTTTAAATCTAACGTCATTCGATTCAGGGGAACAATTCAGCATAGTTTCTTTAAAAGAAAGAAAGGCCGTGGTCGCTCTCGCACAACATTATCCAATACTGAACTGCCGGTACTTTACCCCACAATCCATGCAATTACAGAAACAAAGGGAAAGGACATGGATGCCTTACTGCCGTATATTCCACCTATCCAGCATGTCTATTTCAAGCAGGCCTTCGAATCGCTGTGGAAAATCGGAAGAGGGTGATGATGGCAACGACGAGATTTTGTATGATTGAAGTACCGAGACCGTGAGGTTAGGGGCGCGCAGCTGTTAGCTTGCACCTGGGAGATAATGGGATCGAGCCCCACTGTCCGCAGCCCTGAATATGTTGTTTTCCATTTTAAAACCAGGTAAATGCTAGGGCTGAATCTTAATTAAGGCCACAGGTGCTTCCATCCCACTCCTAGGCCTGTCCTATCACACTGTCGACATAAGACTTATCTGTGTCGGTGCGACGTAAAAAACGTTATATATGTGAAGTACCGAGAAACGTTCTGTAAATATGCAGTGTTTACTGAAGTTGGAAGTATTATCCTTTATTTTCCTGACAAGAAGAAGAGGAGCATTATGCAACAGGAATATCGCGTACGAGATGAGAACGCTAAACTTTATAGTAATGGTGGCACTTTACACGCCTAAGAACACAGTTTCGTAAACGTACTGTGTGAACTACTGGTTTTCTACTTTTCTTTCTTTCTTTTTTCTTTCTTTCTTTAAAATGTTAATATTACTTCCGTTGTGTCACAGCGAACAGGAATGGAACGAGTTTTGTAAGGACGAGTTAATGGGCCTCAAGTTTTGTAGTTTCTTTTATAAATAAAGATTTTAATCTTGTTACATTTTTAATAAAATATTTGTACTTGATCAACACATTCACAACATTCAGAGCACAAGGGAACCCAAACTATGATATCTACTGTTTTTCATTCAAACACTGTAAAAGTAAATTCACCGTCCTTGTTGTCATTATCTTAGACTAAAAGTTTTTACGTCACTTTATATTGAAATCCAATTATCGCATGCTTCGTGGAATTTATAGAAGCCCGGCAATGTTACGGGTGAATATCTCTAATCGTCCCTGAATGGACTTGATCCACTTGAGCTATGATACTACCCACCAAATCTTGACCGAGGCAGCACGAAGATCATCGGAGCTTTCTCACGATCTTCTAGTGAGTTCGAGGAATAAATATGTTCAATTTGATGGTAGAAAGACTCCTCACAGTGCGACGTTGTCCCACCTTCGGGCGATTATCCTAATAGTTCGATAAATCTTACTGATTTTCCGCTTTTTAAGAGTTGTAAAAATTTCAAAAGCTGATTTACCTACTTTACGAAGTACTACACGATTTTCGTTATTACCCCACAAACTTTCTCTTTTGTATCTGACTTCACAATTTATTCATTTATTTTATTCAGCGTATGGCTTTTAGTGCCTGGGCGTGAGATGATGGTGATGATGCTGATAATGATGTAAGGAGGGGGTGAAACCTAGCGTCGACACATAACCTACTCCTGTCGAATAACATCAAGGTGTCTGTTCAAGGCTTACTTGTCTCCATCCGACACTCCATCACTCCATATGCATAGTGCGCTGAGGTTTGGAATTGAAATGAATTGAATTGAACTGAACTGAATCCAGGCTTTTGGCACGCAATCCAGTGATTGGAAATGGTAAACCGCCTCCTCTCCTACACTGATGGTAACTTTTTCCTCACCAACGGGACTCGAACCGGTTAACGACGGTATCAAACCATTAACGAAGTGAAGTAGTTCAACGGCAGCAGATTAGTTACGTTAGATTTTAATTACTGTTAGGCAAGGAAGATGAAAATCCTTCACATCTAAGACTAAAATAATAATAATAATAATAATAATAATAATAATAATAATAATGTAATGGTTATAGCGTCCGCCATGCCGACTTCCTACGGGCCGGGGGCGTCACCGTATCGGCCCACCCGCTTACGCTTCGACCGCGCCAATCGCGAACAAACACTAGTGCTAGACCAGCCCCCTCTCACTTCCGTCCGTGGTAGCGCAGCAGAGGACTATGGACGATTAATCTGGAGTCTTCCATCTCGCGAGATTCTTGGATACATCTAGCATCCGGACTGTTCTGGAAGGACCGGCGCAGATATATACTGTAAGAGAAGAGTGACTCGCCTGGGGAGTTGGGGTAGTTCAGTCGTGAGCTCAGTCAGCGAGTGACTGCCAGTACTGTGAATTGTGTGGACTGCCGTGATTGTCGGACTAGCGTGCTACAGTGCGGACCGACGGCGAAGGAGAGAACGTGTGGTCGTGTGACGTGTGACTTCGTGACATAACTGTTTACCTTGTGTGTGAGTGTAAAACTGAGTAGTGTGAGAAAGTCCTGTGTAGTTTAATGCTTAGTTAATAAATCTTAGTATAGAAGCTACCAGTCTAATCTTAATTCATCCTACTAACCCCCAAACTCGTCACAACTGGTGTCAGAATCGGGATCGACTGATAGCAGTAATTTCGTAACTAAGAATTTCTAGTGAATAGTAAAATGGATAGCGAGCAGTTTCAGGCTCTCCGCAATAAGTTCACCGAAATTTCATCCAAACAGGACGAAATCAAGAGCGAACTGAAACTGGAATTAAATGAACTTAAGGTTGGACAAGGTAAATGGACAAGGTAAATTAGAACAGAAAGTGCGCTCTCTCGAAAGGAAATTACAGAATGGCATTATGCAGGACGTACAGGAACTGGTTGAAAAACAGGTCAGAGAAATACCGCAGGTTGTTGAGTCAGGGGTTCGATACCTGACAGAAGAAGTAAGTGCCCTGCGTACGAGAGTGACAGCCATGGAGACTCGTGGCAGGACCACCTGCAGCGACAGCGGCTCCAGCACCGGGAAGGTAAAACCCCACGCTTCAACGGGAAAACATCTTGGCGGACCTTCCGGGCCCAATTCGAGACCGTGTGCGGGCACAACGGTTGGACACTGGAGGAAAGGGCCGTGTAGCTAATCGCCGGACTGCAAGGACCAGCAGAGGAAGTACTACACAGCCTTCAGCCGGGTGCCACATCCGAGGAGATTGTTAGAGCGCTCGACAGCCGATACGGTAACCATCAGCTGGCAGCCACCTACCGAGTCCAGCTGAGGAAGATGACCCAGCGCGCTAATGAGACGCTGCAGGAATTCGCGCATGATGAGGAGCAACTAGCCCACAAGGCTCTGGATGGGCTGCCTCAGGACCACATTCAGCGGGAGGCAGCCTACACATTCACTGATGGGCTACACGACGCTGAGATCCGTCAAAAGCTGATGCTCAGCGGGGAACATAACCTCAGGGAAGTCACGACTTTAGCCCTGAGGATGGAGGCAGTGAAGGGAACAGCGGCACCGTCACCAAGAATACGAGCCGCGAGGAGCGAGGACGCACCGCAGACCCGCGCCGTTATAGGAGAACGACGCACGCCACCGCCGAGACGCCGCCGCACCAACGAGATCACCTGTTGAAACTGCGGCGAGCATGGCCACCTGCGGAAGAACTGCCGTATGGAGGCGGCCCCTGATCACGGAAACGAGTAAGGGCCGACAAGGGGAGGGGCTCGTCAACACCGTCACTACCGTCCCCTCGTTTCACGCTAAATGTGGTCACCGAGAGGAGCGACGACAGCTTGATCGCCGACGGGTGGCTAGGAAATAGGCGGTGCCGGGTCACGATAGACACGGGGGCGGCATTGACCATTGTCAGGCCTGACATCACTGAGGGACAGCCAGAGAGGGAACCCAACCACCCTTACGTGCTGCGAACGGCCTTAGGAGACACATCCTTGTCCTGAAGGAGGCGCTACTTCTTCTGACGCTGGGACAACGATGTCTACGTGTCTGGGCCTTCCTCGCCGCAACCACGGATGAGGTCATCCTGGGGCTAGACCCGCTACGGTCATAAGAGGCGACTGTCGACGTGGGACGAAGTGTGTTTTGGCTCGGCAAACAAGACGTAATGCTCCGACGCTCAGGGACGCAACCTCGAGTAGCGTGATTAACGCTGGCGAGCGACGAAGTGACACCAGCCAACAGCGAGATGATGGTTACGGCACGGTTAGAGGAACCCATACAAGGGGACAGCGTGCTCGTGGAATCCGGAACGTCGACCGCCGATCAAGGACTTTACCTGGCCAAGACGCTCGTTCCGGCACGAAGCTACGTGCCGGTACGAATATTAAATTTGACGTCGCGGGAGCAGGTGATACCCAGCGGGACCGAGCTTGGGACTTGTGAACCAGTCACGTGCGTCTTGCCAGTTGACGACGAAGACGCACAGGCCCTGGAAGCAGGCGAAGGATCGGATAAGCTCCGGAAGATTATATCCGACGCTCGAAAATATCTGAAGGCGAGACAGCTCAGGGAGCTTAAGGAACTAATCCATGAGTTTCAGGACATCTCCACTGCTACCGGAGGCAACTACGGAAAGACAGATAGAGTGTATCATCGCATTAACACCGGCGACGCCGACCCAATCCGACAGCCACCTCGTAGTATACACCTGGCGAAGAAGGCGGAAATCGACCAGATTTTGTATGACATGAAGCAGCTGGGAGACATCGAGGAGTCAAACAACCCGTGGTCATCGCCAGTGGTCCTGGCGAAGAAAAAGAACGGTGAGCTCCGCTTCTGCGTCGATTACCGCGAGTTGAACGACGTCACGAAGAAGGACTGTTTCCCGTTATCTCGGACAGATGACACTCTGGGCACGTTATCTGGAGCCCAGTGGTTTTCGACTTTGGACCTGAAGTCTGGGTACTGGCAAGTGGCGCTCCATCCGGAAGACAAAGAGAAGACGGCGTTCTCAACCGGCCAAGGGCTCTACCAGTTCACCGTGATGCCCTTTGGCCTCTGCAACGCCCCAGCAACTTTCGAGCGACCGGTGGAGGCTGTACTGAGGGGACTAACTCACGACGCCTGCCTCGTGTATCTGGATGATATAATTATTGTGGGACGCACGTTCAGAGAGCACGTTGAGAACCTGCGGATAGTGTTCCAGAGGCTACGTGGGGCTCATCTAAAGTTAAATTGTGGAAAATGCCACCTGTTCCAGGAGGAGGTGCGCTACCTGGTCCACATCGTGTCATCGGAGGGAGAAGCCACGGATCCGGAGAAGTTAGAAGCTATAAGGGACAGGCCGGTGCCGGAGGACAAACGAGAACTGAGGAGTTTGCTTGGCCTTTGCACGTAATACCGCAGATGTATAGCTAGCTACGCAGACATCTCAAAGCCTCTTACACGGTTCACCGAGGAGAGGAGGAATTTCCAATGGCCGTGAGGCGGAGGCTGCCTTCCGGAAGCTGAAGGAGTCCCTGTGTACGGCACCCATCCACGGATACCGCAAGCTTGGGGAGAAGTCCATCGTCGACACCGACGCCAGCGACGTGGGAAATGGTGGGGTGTTGTCACAAGCGCAAGATGGCCAGGAGAAGGTAATCGCCTATTTCAGCAAGACGTTGTCAAAAGCTGAGAGAAATTACTGCGTGACGCTTCAGGAATTGATGGCCATCGTGAAGACCGTGGAGCACTTCCATAAGTACCTGTATGGGCAGCCTTTCCATCTGCGCACGGACCACTCCTTATTGACCAGGCTCCTAAGCTTCAGAAACTAGGACAGACAGCTCGCTGGGTACAACGCCTTCAGGAGTACGACTTCACCACCGAGCACCGACAAGGAAAGAAGCAATGCAACGCCGACGCTTTATCCAGAAGACCGTGCCTTGAGAACTGTGCACACAACCAGAAAGTGGAGAGAGAGGCGGGCATCGTAGACGTCCGGGCCGTGAGGGCCACCACCGCTGAGGGATGGTATCAAGACGCCCTCAGGTGGGAGCAGCTGAAGTATGACGACATATGGCTGATCTTACGGGAAGTAGTCAGGGCAGAGGCCGGAATGGAAAGACATCACTGAACGCAGTCCAACCTATAAGGCGTACTGGGCCCAAGGACGTCTCTCATGGTCAGTGACCGGGTACTTACCCGCGCGTGGGAATCAACGAAAGGAAAGGAGCACATTGCACAAATGACAATTCCCAGGAGCATGGGAAAAGAGGTGCTGACTGAGTTGCATGCGAGCACTACTGCCGGCCACTTGGGAGTGATTAAGACCCTATATCATGCCCGACAGCTTTACTACTGGGTGCACCTGAGGAACAATTTTGAGAGTATGTGCCAGCTGTGTGACACCTGCGCGGCGAGCCGGGGCCCACGTACCAGGAGTAGGAGCCAAATGATGCAGTGCAACGTTGGAGCACCTTTCGAAAAGATCGCCATTGATGTCGCTGGACCATTCCCCGAAACCAACCCCGGGAACGGTTACCTACTCCTGGTCATGGACTACTTCACAAAGTGGCCGGAAGTCTATGCCATCCCGAACCAAGACACATGGACAGTGGCCGACGTCTTGGTCAAGAACTTCTTCTGCCGATTCGGTGTCCCAAGTGAAATTCATAGCGACCAAGGCAGAAACTTTGAGTCAAGGTTGGTGCAAGAGGTTCTGCAGCGGCGCTTAGGAGTGCGGAAGACCCGTACGATGCCTCTCCACCCACAGTAAGATGGCATGGTGGTCCGTTTTGTGAAAACAGTCGAGGAGCATCTCAGGAAGGTGGTTTCGGTGCTAGAGAGGGACTGGGACGAGAGGATCCCATTCTTCTTGATGGCCTAACGAGCATCCAACCATGACACAATGGCATGGCACCTACCAACATGGTCTTCGGATCTAATGTTCGGGACGGCACCAGACCAGCAGCAGCAGCCAGCGACGGACCATGTATTGGAGTTGGTCGGCTCAACGACATGCATGATTATGCCCGACATCATCTAGGGGTAGCCAGCGACCGGATGAAATCCCGCTACGACATGCTGGCGAACTCTGCGGGTTTCCAGGAAGGTGAGAGAGTGTGGCTGTATCGTCCGGTGCGGACAAAAGGGAAGTCACCGAAAGTGCAGCCACAATGGGAAGGCCCATATAAAATCGTAACCAGGATCAACAACGTCGTCTACAGGATCCGGCGGCCTCCCCGAGGGACGATTATGGTTGTTCACCTGGATCGCCTTGCAGCATATCGTGGAGCAGCCCGGGACAAGCAGCCTTAAGGACGGGGCAGTGTAATGGTTATAGCGTACGTCATGCCAACTTGCTACGGGCCGGGGGCGTCACCGTATCGGCCCACCCACTTACGCTTCGACCGCGCCAATCACAAACAACACTAGTGCTAGACCGGCCCCTTCTCGCTTCCGCCCGTGGTAGCGCAGCACAAGACTATGAACATTACTCGACGATTAATCTGGAGTCTTCCACCTCGCGAGGTTCCTGGATACATCTAGCATCCGGACTGTTCTGGAAGGACCGTCACAGATATGTACTGTAAGAGAGGAGTGACTCGCCTGGGGAGTTGGGGTAGGTCAGTCGTGAACTCACTCAGCGAGTGACTGCCAGTGGAGTGAAGTGTGTGGACTGCCGTAATTGTCGGACTAGCGTGCTACAGTGCGGACTGACAGCGAAGTAGAAAACGTGTGGTCGTGTGACGTGTGACATCGTGACATAACTGTTTACCTTGTGTGTGAGTGTAAAACTGTGTAGAGTGAGAACAAGTGAGAAACTAAGAGAGAGAGTGAGAGAGAGAGAGAGAGAGAGAGAGAGAGAGAGAGAGAGAGAGAGAGAGAGAGAGAGCGAACTGTGTAAGTGTGTGTATGAGCGAACGTTATGTGTAGTCCCGTGTAGTTTAATGCTTAGATAATAAATCTTAGTATAGAAGCTACCAGTCTGGTGCTAATTTATCCTACTAGCCCGCCAACTCGTCACAATAATAATAGTTTTAAGACCTGCCAATCATCGGGTGAGTTGGCCGTGCGGTTAGGGGCGCACAGCTGTGAACTTGCATGCGGGAGATAGTGGGTTCGAATCCCACTGTCGGCTGCTCTGAAGATGGTTTTCCGTGTTTTCCTATTTTCACACCAGGCAAATGCTGGGGCTGGACCTTAATTAAGGACACGGCCGCTTCCTTTCCACTCCTAGCCCTTTCCTATCCCATCGTCGCCGTAAGACCTATCTGTGTCTGTGCGACGTGGAGCAAAAACTCTAAAAAAAAGTCCTGCTAACTACCTTCACGATTTTCGGAAACGCCGATGTCCCGGAATTTATTATTATTATTTATTATTATTATTATTATTATTATTATCATTATTATTATTATTATTATTATTATTATTATTATTATTATTAAGATATTTTGTACTGATAAGTTTTCTTATTACTAAATTTCGTTCTTTCATTTGCGGGTTGGCAATATTAATCTTTTCTTTCCGCCAGTTTTGAAGTTAGCCAATCAATTATTTCTGTAATTAATTTTTGACCAATCGTGTCTTTCTTCTTCGATTTGGTGTGTAACTGTGTACTGTAACCAATAAAAGCCTGTGGGTGTGGCTTAATTATTCATGAAAGGTCTCGAATCTTCCCCGAGGGTATAAAAACTGCTGATTTTCTTGTCTCTCGGCCACTTCATCAACATCTAACTTAGTGTATCAACGTGTAGCAGGAGGCGAGAAGCGCCTCTTTCTTCAGACAGCAGTCTTTTACTTGCCGGTAACTCTAACGACACGAGACTGACGTATTTGAGTACCTTTAAATACCACCAGACTGATCTTGCTAGCTCAGCAGTTTAACCCGCGGGGAAGGTCCGAAACTTTTACCATGTAAACTATCTCTTAAAAATGTGAATTTCTTCTTGTTTATGTAAAAAATTCATTATCTTTAACTGTAAATCGGGGATAGAGAGTGCTTTAACCTCTCGAGCTCCCCTTCATTCTGATTTGAGGTGACTACGTTTTTGTAACCGAATTTCTTCTAGTCATTAATGTGTTATATTTATTCAGTATACGAGTCACCTCCATAGTTTGGGAATAGTCCCTGTTTCATCGGCCTAGTGCCTCTTAGGTTTTGAGAAGTTTCATGTAGGAGTGCAAATTCACGCCTCCATTCATTTTGCATTTTGGGCCATTAACTTAACCTATTATTTTTCTACTAAGCCCCAGTAGGTTGGGTACAAGATACCCCTGTTTCCTTGTATGTGTGCCTTGAGGGCAGTTATTGGTAAAGTTTGTTGTGGCCTTTGATAGGCTCAGAAAATTGAGAGCGGGTCAGCTCTTTTATTTGTGGTAAAAGTGCCTCAGAGAGGCTTGATATTCAAAGGTGGGAGCAAGTGCTCCATGTTATTAGGGGTTTTCTGCCCTTTGGTAAATATGTGGTTGTGAGCTGAGAGCTCAGAAATTGTAGAAGTTGGGGCTTGAAGCCCAGTTTGTTAATTTTCGCTTTTCCTGGTCTTGTACCTGATTGTAGGTTATTTGTTGATTTGTTGTTATTTGTTAAACTTTCAAATTCTACGTGAAATTGTTAAGTTTTGCTATTTTCGAAAATATAACCTTTAATGCAATTTTAATTCATATCTCCACCTTGTAGTTAGACCCATTCACCTCGGCACCTTCTTTCACCTCTGCCGATCCACCAAACCACGGTAACAATTATTATTATTATTATTATTATTATTATTATTATTATTATTATTATACCGGGAGGTACACCTGCCCCGTTCATTTAAAGGAAGCGCCGTAAAAAATGCCATCTTAAATCTAAAACTCGCAAGAACTCGCGCAAGAATTTTGGACTTTTCTCTACTGATGTCTCCACCAAAGAAAACTTATGTTATGCCCTCTAGTGAGAAGAGGAACTATTAAAATCCTACAGTAATTTTTTTTTATTTTAAGGTTTACTACACTGAGTTGATTATTATTTGTTTTTGGTATGTTAAAGTTGTCAGTACTTCGATCTCCTCCCGCCAACTTAAAATGTTGGCCAATAGAAAATTTTGTGTATTTATTTTTCAGCCAATTACAGTTATCTTGTAACTATTTCATTATCCAATGGAAATCGGGGGTGTGGCAGGCCATAGCCCAGAGCTCTCTAGAACCTTCCTCTCCGGTATAAAAGCTGGCACATTTTCGGCCTGACTGTCTTATTTAATGCTCCAGTTTAGTGTGTGTGGTTATGAAGGAGGCGAGGGCCTCGTCCATCATCGAGCAGAGCAACAGCTCAAGGTAATGGCAGTCCTAAAGAAATGATAGTCTTTGAAAGCTAGCTCGAGGGGAAGGTTTCCAAACTTTACTAATGTAACTGTAATTTTCTAAAATGTAACTTTCAAAGTAGTCAAAAGAACTTAACCGAAATTCGGGAACAGAGAGTGTGATACCCTCTCGAGTTTCCGACTAACTTCACTTTGAGGTGACTATGACCTTGTAACCTTTTTCTGTCTGTAACTTTTGTAACTTAAATTTTCTTCATCTAGTCATTTCAGTAGTATCGACTTAGCCTCTGTAACTTCGGGCCACAAGTCCAAATAGGGTTTTAATCTTTTAATTGCAAATTTCAAAGAGGGCAAGTGTCCGCCTCCACATCAGTTTGATTTTTGGGCCAGTAACTTTAACCTGTTGTTTTTTTCACAAAGGCTCGATGGATTGGGTATTCGATACGCCTGTGAAATTCTATTTCATTGTTTGTAAATACGTTAGACGTTTGAGCACCTAAGACAGTAAATACTGTTGGAATTTCAAAATGTAGGTTGTGCCTTTGACAGGCCTGGACATTTTGTTGAAAATGTAACTTTCATAGAGCGAAGACGCTCTGGATGTTAATGTAAATGTTGAAGGATGCCTTTGGAAGGCTGTAATGGTGTAATGTTCGGAGAATGGTTTCCTAGACTCCTAGATAATTTTGCGGAGCAAAAGGTCCTCTTGAAACATTGTATACTTTGAACACTCCGTAAAAGAAATTGGCAGGGTCGTCTCCTTGACTTTTTTTAAAGGAGCCACAGCGCTCATTGGAAAATGCATAATCAGTGAGCCTCAAGCTCAAGGTTGTTGTTATTCGATATTCTAAAATTGTTGCCCTATCTTATGATTTTTTGTACATGAATTTTGTAGTCTTATTTCCGAAAAAAGAAACAAAGAGCTGAAAAAGAAATATAACCATAATTTTAAAGTTTTAAATCAATCTTCTCATTGTCCTATCTTGACCCATTCATGTCCGCACCTTCTTTCACCTGTGTCCACCACGGAATCCCCGGATCAACAATAATACCGAGGAAGATGGCTGCGCGGTTAGAATCGCGTAGCTGTGAGTTTGTATCCGGGAGTTAGTAGGTTCAAAACCCACCGTCGGCGGCCCTGATAATGACTTTTCGTTGCTTCCCAACGTCACATCAGGCAAATGCTGGGGCTGTATCTTCATTATGTTCATGGCCGCTACCTTCTCAGTTCTAGCCCTTTCTCATTTTTGCGTTGCGGAAAACCATCCAAGTGTTAGTGCGACGTTAATCCTCTAATTAATTAATTAATTAATTAGCATTCGGGAGATGGCGGGTTCGAATCTCACCATCGGCAGCCCGGAGGATATTTTTCCGTGGTTTTCAATTTTCACACCAGGAAAGTGCTGAGGCTATACCTAAATTAAGACCACCGCTGCTACCTTCCCAATCCTAAACCTCCCCTATATTTGCGCCGCCGAAAACCTTCGATGTGTTAGTGCGACGTTAAACCAGTGGAAGAAGAAGATTAAGAAGAAGAGTTAACTCTTGGTATAGTCAAATAAATAAAATGTTCTTTATATTCATAACTGGATTTCAAAGACGGGAGAACGATATTTCACATACTGTCCCTTTGGCTGAATAGATGTTCTCAGGTAGCCAGTTGAACAGACGGAATGACATCAGCCAAGCAAACAAAAACAAAACAAATAACAGTGTGAAGTGGATATTTAAATAAAGCCGCAACTAGAAGTTTAAAGAGCAAGGACCACGTATTCGAGTCTTTACCTTTCGCTATGCTAATATGAAAGAGAAACCCAGTATCGGCTATACTCTCGGTAATTTTCTGTTCCTTTCCACTTTGTGCGTGTACCGAGATAACATACACAGCGCACGGGTGCTCCATTCTTAGTCCTTAGCCATAATTAATTATAAATACAGACATCATAGTCACACAGGTTATCCGGCACGCTTCACACACACACACACGATACATCGGTACTTAGCTCTGCCATGTGCTCCTGGCTGTTACAACGCACTGGTAGGTGATGACTGATGACTAGACCTGGGATTTTAAGGCAAATGCCTATTTCGTTCCTTACGAAATAACATGATTTTTTAAGTATGTTGACGTTTCATGATAAATTCCTTATATTAACAGAGTTTTATAGTGCGCTAAAATGCCTATTTGGACCTTTAGAGCCTATTTTACTATTTTAGTGCCTAAAAATGCCTATTTTCTACATTTCTTCTGTAATTTTTTTACAATCACACAATGAACATCCCTGGAAAGAGCAGAACAGCAGAGGATGGGTTTTTCACAGAAATGAGCTCTTCCCAGACAACTGTCACCAAAGGAATAATGAGCGAAGGATGGAGGTGGAGGATTAGCTCAGAAGAACAACGAGCAGGTAGTAAAGGACGTACTGTGTCGAGTCGCCAGTGAAAGAACATCTGTTTAAGTGAATATAGTTCATCATGCCTAAAACGACGAAATCATCTAAGAGTGCCATTATACAACAATGGCTTGTACAATTTCCAGGGATGATTTTTGATGGCAAGATTATTTTCTGCCAGTACTGCAATAAACAGGTATGTGCATATATCTTAAATTTCATATTAATCTGAAACTAAGGTTTTGATATTGGCTCCTCTAATTAATTGTAGAGACCTAGTCCAGGCGACCTGGGTTCGATTTCCAGTACCGGCAGTAATTTAGAATTCTATGAGGTCTGGAACGGTGTTGACCCAGCATCGTGAGGACAATTGAGAAACTACAGTGGGCAGGGGTCACGGAGACAAGGCAATACGGCTGAGGGATGTATCGTGCGGACCACACGCCACCCAATATCTGCAGGCCATGGGCTGGGCAGCAACCATTATTGAAAGCCAAGGCCCTTCGGGGACTGCAGTGTTCTTGTTCTTAATTAACTTTAGAGTAATAATGGCTTAAATAGTTCACAATTACAAATGTTATTCAATAGCTCACCTTTTCTATCCCTCATGTTAGTCTCTAACTGACATGACTTTATTGTGTTTTAGATTTCACATGAGAAACAATGCCACTTTCAGCAGCATGCAGATACTGCCAGTCACAAAGCGAAAGCAGCCATGAAAAGTCACATTAGACAGACTGTACTCACACAAACTGTATCTCCTACAACCCATAATGGTTTCTATGCTGATATGTGCAGAGCCCTAGTTGCAGCAAATATCCCCTGGAATGCTGTGCATAATCCGGTTTTCAGAGATTTTTACAGAAATACACCAAGCAGCACATCCCATCAGCATCTACATTAAAGAAAAACTACTTAGATATTTGTTACAATGAGGTCATTTTGTCAATCAGGGAGGATATTGGGGAGTCTTGCATATGGTTGTGTGTAGACGAAACCACCGACTCTGCGGGCAGGTACATTGTTAACCTTATAGTAGGAAAACTGGAGCCCAATCAGGCATCTAACGCTCACCTTATTTACTGTAAACAGCTTGAGAAAGTCAATAGACAAAGCATTGCATACTTCATAAACAAGGGGTTGCAAATGTTGTATCCTGGGAGTGTTGATGATTCTAAAGTCCTTCTCCTTGTCTCCGATGCTGCTTCCTACATGACTGCCACTGCACCTCTCCTCAAAACTTTCTATCCTTCTTTAATTCATGTTACTTGCATGGCCCATGCCTTGCATAGACTCGCAGAAACAGTTAGGGTCGAGTTTCCTGCAGTAAATACTCTCATTTCAACAATGACGAAAGTGTTCTGTAAGGCTCCATCAAGAATAGCCACCTTTTGAGAGAAACTCCACTCTATTCTCCTTCCACCACAGCCAATCATCACCCGTTGGGGTTCCTGGATGGAAGCTGCCCTGTATTATGCAGAACATCTTGAGGAAACCATGACTGTGATAGACAATTTGCCTCTAACGGACAACTCTGCATGTGTGTCGTCTGTCAAAGAGCTGTTAAATGATTGTTCCAGTGTTCAAAGAGACATTGTGTGTATTCAGGCAAATTTTTCATTTCTTCCAGTCACCATTACAAAAATGGAGGAAAAAGGAAACAGTCTCAAACAGCAATTTTCTGTAATTGAGGAAGCTGAGAATAACATACAACGTACTAGGGGCACGGTAGGGGATAAAATAAGAGACAAGTGGTCTAGTGTACTGCAGAAGAACCCAGGTTATTCAATGCTGAAAAGAGTACATCAGGTAATGGATGGGGAAAAGGTAGACTTAAAAGTGAAATTGAATTGAAAAATGTAGGTAAATTTGCCTATGCCCCTCTAACATCTGTGAGTGTGGAGCGCTCTTTTTCTGTTTTCAAAATGATTTTAACAGACAAAAGACACAGCCTGGCTGTGGAAAATTTGGAGAAGATTATTGTTATGTACTGTAAGGCGAACTATGAATGAAAGTACTGAAGGAATGTTCCTCACAAATAATAAACACATACTCCATTCGCGTTTACACGGTTATTGGATGCCTAAAGGGCTGTAATTGTGTACAGTGATTTTAGTATTAAGGTTTTAGATCAGTACTGATAATAATATATAATATTATCCATAACGTTTTTGACACATGACTTTTTAATATTGTTTTTGATTAGTGTCTTTTTTATTCTGTCTTAATTTTGCAGTTATTGCGGTTAAGAATAGCGATGCCACGTTTGTTAAAGTAAAAAATTATCACGTTACAGTTTAAGTGTATGTTGTAATATTTTAAAGTCTATTTCCTGCCTATCCACACATTTTAAAACATATTTTAAGTGCCTATTTTCTCTTTTAAAAGCCTATTTACTTGTTTTAAAAGCCTATTTTAGGCGCCTAAAACTAATTTTTTTAGAGCCTAAAATCCCTGGTCTAGTGATGACCGTTAACGCGCACTCCAGTAGGTTATCGGACATTGGCGTGCCTGTAACCTTTTGAGGGCACTTCCTCAACCAGTATCATAACATATCTTTAAGCTGGCGGATTTAAAATTAACATAGGAACCTTATATTCGTTGAGCCTGCTGTAAACTTTAAAAATCACCACACCTCATCTTATTTTTGCCTGCCAGTGAGACTCCTCAATGTAATTCACCTTAATATCAAGTTCAAGGAATGATGAACAAACATCGCCCTCATCATCATCAACATCGTGTTATTCAATATTTTAAGAAAACCGACATAGACTTTTAGTGGAAACCAAAAAATGCCGAGCGCTGCGCTACTGCGTGTGAACGCCCTATATTAGTTAAATTTATACGGTCGATTTCTGAGTAAACTAAAAGATCCATGAAAAGAGTTTCAGACAAGAGATTTAATTCAGCCGATTTTCTACACTTTTCCCACAGACTTTCTTTTACGGAGAAACAAAAGTCCTCGCACCGAAAATGTCAATAAACGATTTTCTGATTTCAATTGACTTGCTTTCGTTGTTGTGTTTTAAAAACGATTTAGTGATTTATAAAACGTAACTATACCGTTAAAATCAGTAGTGTTTCCTGAAGTTCGCAGTATAATTAGTTTTGCAACTATCATGCATATAACATCACACCGCTTCACGCTGCCACGAGTGTGTTCAACTAGACATTTCTATGCCAGTGCCTCGTATCGTGGCAAATATTTTACGCTCAAGTAAACACCTCAAAAAAAGTTTTACACAAGCTGTTTCTTAAGTGTTCCTGAAGGATGTCCGCCGAGAAAGCAGTCTCGTTAAAGAAAGACATAGTAATGAAACGTATTGTAATGTAACCTGTTAGTCGTGCATGAAAGTACGAAATGCAATCACAGGACAACCCAGAAGAGTGCACTGTAACTGGAAACCTTGGGCATGACATGCACAGCATACAGTTTGTGGCATTTTCATAGCGTAAATATGCCTCGACGAGTTATTACTGTATGTGATCGTACGAGTGGCGTACGCAGAATTGTGTTCGGGGGGGGGGATCATTATGAAAATTGTTTGCAATTGATATCTACTAATCCTAACCCATGGCACTAGGGCCCTGAAGGGCCTTGGCCTACCAAGCGACCGCTGCTCAGCCTGAAGGCCTGCAGATTACGAGGTGTCGGTGGTCAGCACGACGATCCCTCTCGGCCGTTATTCATGGCTTTCTAGATCGGGGCCGCTATCTCACCGACAGATGGCCCCTCAATTCTAATCACGTAGGCTGAGTGGACCTCGAACCAGCCCTCAGATCCAGGTAAAAATCCCTGGCCTTGGTGGGAATCGAATCCGGGGTCACCGGGTAAGAGGCAGGTACGCTACCCCTACATCAGGGGTCCGGCTTACAACTGATATAGGTATTTTAAATTTTGTGTATTATGTTACGCTATATGTAGTATACTATGTTCGAACAGTACATAGTACAATAAAACCTTCTGGACGTATTTTTTTAACAGCCTTAGGCTATAATCATTTAATGCATTTTAACAACTGTTCCATTTTGTATAATAAAAATGCTTGTGACGGTACCACATGCCATTATTACACTTATACTACAAAAACAATATACATAAAAGCCAAATTTCATTCACTGATCAAGAAATCTCCAGATCCGAAAGACCTAGAAAACTAAAATTAAGAACACAGGTTCATATTTTTCCTAGAGGTGCACCAAGAAAAGATTTTTCAAAAGTCAGCTTCCGTCCTACAGTTAGGCCCTTTGCCACAATAGCAAAGGCTAATATAAGCAAAAATAGAATTTGTTGTACAAGGTCGAGACAAAGCTCATTTTAAGTCTTGCGACGCGAGAAACGAATCTCAGCACCTCCCTTTGGAATACCAAAAAACACGTTTTATGACGCTAAAACGAACCGTTTTCGAGCTATTGGCACCACATTGCCACCGCTCTAATTCTATGTGCAGGAGAGCAGATGTTAACAGACTCACGAACGAGGTGATCGGAAGCATTACAGCTTCCAGTTGGGCAGATTGCATAAGATACGCAGAAAGTTTGCAGGAAGAAGATATTATTCTGTGGGATAATTTTACGGTGTTCACTATCAGTTGTTTAATGTACGGATATACGACCAGGCGTGCTTCTGCTCTATCAAACAGCTTCATACAGTTCACTGAACTTACGTTTTATTCTTCATACAATACCTTATTTTCAATCATATATCTTCTATCTTTATTCTTATTACTTTCCACTTTTCTAGATTCATTCCCGTCACAACACCTTTAAAAAAATACAATTTGCTTTACGTCGCACAAACACAGATAGATCTTGTGGCGACGATGGGATTGGAAAGGGCTAGGAATGGAAAGGAAGCGGCCGTGGCCTTTGTTAAGGTACAGCCCCAGCATTTGCCTGGTGTGAAAATGGGAAACCACGAAAAACCATCTTCAGGGATGCCGGGGAGGAAGTGACCGTGGCCTTAATTAAGATGGGAAACCACGGAGAAGCTTCTTCAGGATTGACGAAAGTGGGGGTTCGAACCTACTATCCCCCAAATGCAAAGCGGATAGCTACAGTACGTGGCAAAATCGCGCAGGCACTTGCTCGGTCCAAACGCTATAGTTCTTCTACCAGGCTTTCCTAGAGCTCCTGTGTACTGTAGTTCCTCTTACTCATAGCTGACTCGACTTTCTTTTTTATACCTAGAAAAGCACAGATGAGCTTCTACGTGCAGCTGTCTCATTTACAGCAGTACGATCAGACGTGCTTTTGCGTGCTATGAGACAGCTCCTTGAAGTAACTTTTGTTCGTGATACAGTTCTTCTTATCTTCTCTTCTTCACTGCTTTTATTCTTAATACCTTCCACCTTTTCAGATTCCTTTTGGTCTCAAAGCTGTAGTTGTTCTACCATGTTTTTCTTTCTGTTTACCTACAGTTCCTGTATACTGTAGTTCCTGTTTCTCATAGCTGACTCTATTTTCATTTTCTTTTCCATAATAGGATTCGTTGCTGTTGGCGGCGTAATGGTATCTCGCCGTGTTGTACCTACGGAGGGAGACGGGTACTGTTTTTCTTCTTACTTAATGTACGGCACTGACTCGCTGGCCGAATTGGCTTAAGGAGAAAGCAATTCTCACGCCTAAGAACGAGACCGCAGCAAGCAAGCATCAGTGATTCCTCATTGGACAAACGTCCTACTAAGATGGTGAGATGTAGGCCTAAGTCTGAACTCCGTGGTGGAGATAGAGGATGTAACCGAGTGAGTTGGCCGTGCGGTTAGGGGCGCGCAATTGTGAGCTTGTATTCGGGAGATTGTGACTTCAGCAACAACCTCAGGCAATATAACTTGAACAGCAGTAATCAAGGAAGTCTGCCTTTATAATGACAACTACAGAAATCAGTTGTGAATGGCTGTACACAAGGAATCATGCATTTATAATGAGAACTTCCAAATCGAATGTGAATGGCAGTAGGCAAGGGGACTCCCATTATACAGAAAAACATCAACTCAATTGTGATTGGCAGTAGAGAAGGGGGCCTGCCTTTGTAATGAACACTCCCCAAATCGATTGTGACAGGTAGTAGACAAGGACTGCCATTATAATGAACACCCCCAATTCCATTGTGACTTCAACAAATACCTTATATGAACAGCAGTAGGCAATGGTTTCTGCCTTTATAATGACAACTACACAATTAAATTGTGACTGGCTGTACGCAAGAGGAGATCCTCCATGGCTCAGGCGGCAGCGCGCCGGCCTCTCACCGCTGGATTCCATGGTTCAAATCCCAGTCACTTCATGTGAGATTTGTGCTGGACAAGACGGAGGCGGGACAGGTTTTTCTCCGGGTACTCCAGTTTTCCCTGTCATAATTCATTCCAGCAACACTCTCCAATATCATTTAATTTCATCTGTCATTCATTAATCATTGCCCCAGATGAGTGCGATAGGATTCGGCAGCCGGCACAATTCCTATCCTCGCCGCTAGATGAGGCTTCATTCATTCCATTCGTGACCCAGTCGAATGACTGGAAACAGGCTGTGTAGGGAAGGGACTCTGCCATTATGAGAACGTCCAAAGTCGAGTGTGACCGGCAGTAGGTAATAGAGTCTGCAATTATAATGAAAACAACCCAACTCGACTGTGACTGGCAGTAGGGAAGGGGGCCTGTCATTACAATGAAAACTCCCCAACTCGATTTTGACTGGCAGTGGGAAATGGGGGCCTCTAATAATGAAAACTCGAATGTGACTGGAAGTAGGAAAGAGGACCTACCTTTGTAATGAAAACTCTCATAAGTTATTTTAACTGGCAGTAGACAAGGGTGTCAGCCATTACAATCTAAACTCTCAAACTCGACTATGATTGGCAGTAGGAAATTGGGCCTGCCATTATAATGAAAACGCCGCAACCCGGACTTTACATAAGAAATGGCGACCTCCGCGTGGTGTTTCTCTACCTAGAATTTCGTATATAATGTAGAATACCGTAGCGATGCACGGGTACATGAGCTAGTATTCATATACGTTAGCCAACGGTAATTTTTATACAACAGGTAAGACACATTATATAAAACAGGAAAATCCGTGGAAGCAATCATATAAATAGAAATAAATTTAATTAAACACAATATGTCAGTACGGAACTCATCAAGTTTAAAGCATTAAACTGGCATGATGAATCCTACTTCTCTGAAGTTTCTATTTAATAATATGAACTGACAAATGTACAAAACGTTAAATGAACGTTCCACAACAAGATATGAACTCAGGCTAACAGGTGACTACCGCTCGACAATGTTTTTTTTTAAATTAAGTTTATTTATTGTCGCTTTAACTTTTTTTTGCTAGGGGCTTTACGTCGCGCCGACACAGATAGGTCTTATGGCGACGAGTCGCTTTAACTTAGAAAGTCATATCGCGACATTCACAATTATACATACAGGATTATTACATTGATTACATAGAGTTACAATTGTAAAAATAACAACAGTACATATTGATCAGATAGTAATTATATGTCATTGAATAGATTTGTTTGTCTAAAAAACTTAATTATGTTTTTACACTGAGTATCTTTGTTGAAGATGTCACATACTCTATTATTCTGGTTTAAATTACACAACTGTCTTTGTTGATCGTATAGATGACATTCTAGTAAAATGTGGTCAACAGTCTTTCTTTTTGACAGGTGTCACATATTGGTGGAGGTTTCTTAGAGAAGATATGTGCATGCGTCAGTTTGCTACGGCCTATACGTATTCTAGTAATGAGCACTTGTTCTCGACGCTGAAGGAATGAAACATCAGATTTATCTGTAGATCCACGCCTGATATCATGGAGTCTTGTGGGTTGTTCCCTTGACCACTCAGTTAACCACTGTTTTCGGATCTTTGTAGTAAGAAAAGGAGCAACGTCGGTGTAGGGGATTAGAAAGTTTGGATCATGTACAGGAAGACGAGTTGCTTCTTTAGCTGATATATCAGCTTGTTCATTGCCTTTTATTCCCTTATGTGAGGGAATCCATATTATGGTAACTTGCTGTCCTTTATTTTTCACGGTATTGTAAGTTTGCAGTATGTCTTGTGCTAATGTATTTGAGGATGATGCGTTTTGAATGAGTTTTACTGTTGATAAAGAATCACTAAGGATTAGAAAAGGTTCTTTTTTGGGGGAACTCTTTATGGATTCCATAGCTTTTAGGATAGCATAAAGTTCACATGTGAATATGGAGCATGTAGCTGGTAGTGCATACTTCATTGTATGATCGGGCTGGACAACAGCACAGCCGCTACCATATTCGGTTTTTGAGCCATCAATGTATATAGGAGTGTGTCTGGGCAGACTTTCACACTTTTCAGATAACATTTGTTTAAATACGGTACTATCTGTTGTTTCTTTATTGAATTCACTTAAATCTAATATTGTTGGTGGTGGTTCAGCTTTCCATGGGGGGAATGTGATGTCGTTTTTAGTTCTTGAAGCAATCGGGGGAAATGAAGAATTAATTTCCTGTAAGTATTGCGTAAACCTAACGTGGAAGGGTATATGTCTCTTTTGTTGCGAGGAATAGCGTTGAGGCTGATAGCGTGGGAAAACATACTCGTGTGCTCTGGAGTGAGGAGAGGCCGCTATCTTCACTGCGTAGTTGATAGTCAGTTGTTTTCTACGAGTCCGAAGCGGGGGTTCATTAGCTTATATTAATAAACTTGAGATCGGGCTAGTTTTGAATGCTCCCAGGACAATCCTGAGAGGTGTTTTGAATCGGGTCAAGCATTTTCAATGAGGATGCTGTAGCTGAATTATATATAATAGAACCATAATCCAGTTTGGTGCGAATTATAGATTTGTAAGTGCACATTAATACATGAAGATCTGCTCCCCAGTTGTTAGCTGCCAATGATTTGAGTACATTAATTCGATGTAGGCAATCTTTTTTTACAGTTTTTAGATGGGAGTTCCATGTTAATTTTCTGTCAAAGGTCATTCCTAGTATTTTTATTTCATTTACTATCTCAATTTTATTTCCCTTGAGGTACAATTCTGGGTGGTTACTATCACTCTTTTGTTTGGAAAATAAGATGCATTTGGTTTTGGTTGAAGAAAAGGTAAAGCCTGTGTGTTTTCCCCATTTGGCAATATCTTCAAGGGAATTCTGTATTATTGTTTGGGTGGTTGACAGGTTGCGACCTCTGCAAAAAATAGTCATGTCATCAGCAAAGAGGCAAGTTTTTACAGGAGGGTTAACGCATGACGTGATGCCATTTATAGCTACTAAGAATAGTGTTACACTCAGAACTGAGCCTTGTGGGACACCATTTCTAAACTGACTTCTTGGGACAGGACACTATTAGCTCGAACTTGAATGCGTCGGTCTTGCAGGAAGTTATAGATAAAACTGATCATATTTCCCTGAATATTATATTGCAGTAGAGTTTTAATAACGTGAGTTTTGCACACCATATCATATGCTTTATGAATATCCAGGCAGACAGCAAGGAGATGTTGTCCATAATGAAAGGCATCCAGGATTTCTGACTCTAATACTACTAAGGTGTCAGCTGTTGAGTGAAACTGTCGGATGCCACACTGTTCTGCAGTGAAGAAATTCTGTTGTTCTAGAACCCATTTTAGTCTTTTATTTATTATTTTTTCCATTAATTTGCACATAGTGCAGGTTAGAGCTATTGGTCGATAGTTATCGGGTAACATGTGGTCGCAGCCAGGTTTAGGTATTGGAATTACTATAGCTTTCCTCCAAGCTACAGGAAAGACTTTCTGTGCCCAAATGAAATTAAATATTTCAGTGAGGAATGCTAGGCCTTCAGGAGGAAGTTCTTTCAAGAAGTCATATATAATATCGTCAGGACCTGGGCTTGTACTTCGACAGCTACGAAGTTCAAATAGTACTTCATTAATACTGATATTATCGTTGTAGCATTGGTCAGCACTTAAGTGGATTTGTGACTGTAAATCAGGACAATCTTCACGAGAGGATAAAAATTCTTGTTCATAGTTGGAACCACTTGAAATTTTTGCAAAGTCCTCTGCTAATGCATTTGCAATATCGTGATGTGTAGTTGTAACTGGTCCAGTCGTTTTATTGAGGGCTATGATACGTGAGGGTTTTTTAAGCCCTCGTATTTTTCGTAGGTGTTCCCAAATTGTGTTTTGTGGGTCTGATGAGAAAGAGATGACACATACTTCAGCCAAGATGCTCGTTTACTCTCTTTTATGACTTTTCGGGCTGCAGCGCGACTTTCTTGGAACCGTAATTTGTTTTGTAAAGTGGGATGGCGTTTATACTTGTAGAATGCTTGGTTTTTCTTTTTAATTGCAACTTTACAGGAATCATTCCACCAAGGAACTGATTTTCTGTAAGTTGTATTGCTGGTCCTTGGAACAGAATTTTCTGCGGCTTTAAGTATGATATTGGTGAATTCTCTTACAATATAGTCAATCTTGTAATTTTTGAAATGGGTAGGTGGTGGTAATCTATATAACTCTGCCTTAATATTTTCTTTATATTCTTGCCAATTAGCATGTTTAGTATTCCATTTATTTGGGCATACACTTGGGTGGGGCTTGTTGTTTCCATTTATTATGATAGGAAAGTGATCACTTCAAAAAAGGGTTTTGCTAGCTGATGATGTATATATCGTTGCTGCATCTGGAGTGCTCAGACACAGATCTATAGTACTAAAAGTACCGTGCTGGATATCATAATGTGTAGGACCATTCGAGTCTATTAGGATCAAATTTTCAGAATCTAGCAACGATTCAATTGTTCTTCCTCTTGCGTTAGTGTAGAGACAGTTCCATAGGGTGTTATGGGAGTTGAAGTCTTCTAAGAGGAGGAATGGTTTAGGAAGTTGATTTGTCAGATCTACTAATTCATTTAAATCCATTTTCTGGCTGCTGGGCAAATAAATATTACAGATGCATAGGGAAAATGTTAGAAAGACTGTAACTGCTACTGCTTCCAAATGGGTTTTTAGTGGTATTTCTTTTTGAGGAACATTGTCACGGATGTAAGTGGCAACCCCTCTACTTGCATGAATGGGATTGTTGCGGTTTTTGTGATATGCTGTGAATTGTCTCGTATTAGCTACGTAGTTATCTCGAAAATTGGTTTGTTGTAAACAAATGATTTCGAGTTGGTGTTCATTAATAAGTTGTTGTAGATATTCGTATTGAGAGTAAAATCCGTTCATATTCCACTGCAGTATCCAAGAATTCATGATGGCTTTCTAAAGATGTATTTACTAGATTTTATCCTTATCAGTTATTGGGATTGTCTGATCTGGGGCAGGCCTATTGCTTTCTCCGTTTATGGCTGTAAGTAGTTTCTTAACAAGTCTGGTACTCTGGTTTTTATTTTTTTTGTCTTGATAGTAGGGGTATAGTTTATTCAGGGTCTCTATGAGATCTTCAACATGGGAAGTGTAAGATAATGCAATAGGTAAGATATTTGTTGCTGATATTCCTTTAGTATTTTCAAATAAACTTTTGAGTTGTATGAAATTAAGAATAAAATTTGAGGGATTAGCTTCTATTACTTCCTTAACAGGAGGTAGTTGTTCTTCAAGACTGAGGGGATTTAATACCATTAGTTTCTTCTTAGGCTGTTTAATGTCTTGGGTTTTATGTGACCCTAGAACAGGAAATTCATCATCTGTTTTATCATCTCCCGAGATAGAAGAATTATCTAAGAGGGAATTATTATCAGCCTTGGAAGTGTTATTAGAAGAGTCACTTGAAAGGAAGGGTCGTTTTATTCCTTGAGGCTTAGTTATGAGTGATTCTTTATTTACTTCATATATTGGGACTGAAGTGTTCAATTTCAAGATGTCCTGTTCAGAGAGGTTTTTAGAGGAAGATGATGTGTCATTAGAATATTCAATGATTTGCTGAGGGTCAGTAGTTGGCTGAGGATTCATAGTGGCATTTGCTGGGTTGGAGGTGTCCTCCTTGGAAGAAATTGAATGTTGATCAGGTGGCTGGTTGTTTTCTTCTAGAGTCTCAGGTAGTGAGGGACATACTCGGGCCAGGTGGCCTTCTTCTTTGCAAATAAAACAGGTGGGAACGTCTGACGAAGTGTAAATCCAATAACTGGTTCCTTCGAAACATATTTGTAGTGCATTCGGTAGTTTATTGAAATCGTCGGGTTTAACATATAGTTGTCGGCGGAAGCTAAGAATGTGTGTGAATCCCGGAATATTAATTCCAGCCTTTAAGTTGGATATAGATGACATTGGTTTAATACCCAGTTGTTGTAAATGTTCTTCAATTACTGTGTTTGGTAAAATGGGACATACATTGGATAATATCACTCTCTTGTTTGCGACAATTAACGGTCTGAGAGTGAGATCAATATTATTGATTTTAATTACGGGGTGACTGAGTGACAATTCCTGAACAATTTTTGTGTTCGATAGGAATATGCAAATTCTTGAATTTGAAATACGAGATATATAACGTATGTTAGCTGGATCTGTTATTTTCCCTACAGCAAGGACGTAGTCTCTTATTGGGATTCCGTCGTGAGCATCAATAATAATAGCCTGTTCTTTTTTTGGTGTTAACTGCATTACAGAAGCATAACTTTTTTGAGATTGTTTAGGAACATTATGGGTAGAGCTGTCGGTAAGGTTATGTACGGTCTGATTTCCTTGGTAAGAAGCCATTTCTTTGAGGGTGGAAGGCTTTGAAGCCTCCCTGAGTTACGATGTTCAACTGTTGGTTATTGATATCCTAACGGTTTTCTACACGTAGAACAGAAAAGAATCAATTTCACTCTAATTAAATAAAATTATGTCGAGTCCAGTCCTCGAAGTTTACACTGAGTCGTAATACTCACATTTAGTCCAGTATTTGCATTGAGAAAGAACTTGAAATATGTTTATTTACGTAAAAACTGGCACACATCAATAACACGTTTGTACACATTCACTGCCACCTCGATCTCGACAATGTTTTGTGTTTCACATCTGCACTGCAGAACTGCCAAAAAATTGTTCCACAGCAAGTAAGTTCATAAATAATGTCGGCCTTATTTTATTACAAAGTCGGTATTATTATCGTACATCTTTAACAACCGGCATGGCTTTGATGCTCGCGGAATGTTGAATGACAGCTACTTACTTGTGTGCCACGTTGAGCGATGTAGGCCTACTGTACGGACTGTAGAGTAGCTTCTGTCGATAGATTTTGTAACTCTGACAGTGAGAAATTATAGGGGTGTACAGCAGTATGGATTTTTAAAATACACTCAAATAAAATATCGCCAATTTTATGTTTATTTTACATACGCCTAACACAGGGTCTTTTTTTTTAGCCTTGGGCGAGTGTCCGGGGAGCTTGCACGGAAAGGCGATATATGGCCCGTCTGCCACTCCTAAGCAATGCTTTGGGAAGGCGAGCTGTTTGAAATGATGAACTTAGTACACGGGTGTCAAAGCTTATCCGCCGTAAGCGCAGTGCCCGTGCTAGACTACCTGTGAACGAGGGCGCAAATCGCTTCCCCTCACTCAGCTTGTACTTCCCCCGGTGGCTGACTCAGGGCTGTGCACGCCTATCCGTGACAGGCTCCAGTTACCTGGTTTGTTCTACACTTAATGGTTGAAACATTCAGCTGCACAGGCTGTGGCATAAAGATTAACATAGTAATGTGTTAGTGTGTGTTTGTGTACTTCTGTATCAACATGGTTGCTTGCAGATGCGCTACGTTTATCATAGCCTATTTTTGTATTTTTTTAAATAAAAGATTATGGTTCATGGTGTGGGTTACTGTAGTCACGTCCTAGTTCGTAAAACATGGGCAAGGGCTGAGTGGCCTAGTACGGGATATCTGTTGCTATAGAATGGTAGTGGGCATCTCGGACTTATTCTGAATCATGGCCGCCTTTGTGCTCAGACGGCTAGGCTATACAATCCACCAGAAGTCCCTAACCCGTTAGAGGTGAGATCCTAACTTGGACTATGTGTAAGTAGGGTAGCATCCTGCTTCATGAATTTACCGAGCCCAGAACATTTTAAGCAAGCCTCCGACCTATGAGAGTAATGGAGTCCCACTCCCATTTGACAGGCGAGGGACTCTTGGAAACAACTTGGAGAACGAAATGGAATTCGATGGGGAGCTATCAATATCAATTGGGCTTATGGAAGGAAGAAAGTAGAACTGGCTGAGTCAGCAAAGAAGATGCATATGGATGTACTAGAAGTAAGTGACATTCGGGTAAGGGAAGATAACGAGGAAGATAAATTATATTATAAAGTGTACTTGACGAGTGTTAGAAATGGAAGGACAGAGTATGAGGTAGGGCTGTTTATCAGGAATGCCACTGCACGCAACATAGCTTCTGTTAGGCACGTAAATGAGCGAATGATGTGGACAGATTTGGCAGTTGGAGGAATTAGGACGAGAATTGTCTCAGTTTATTCACCATATGAGGGTGCAGATGAGGATGAAGTTGACAAGTTTTATGAAGCAACTAGCAAGAGACCCGTGCTTCGCTACGGTATTATACTGAAATTTATAATTGAATGCTTATTGTTTTAGATATATAATCCGCCGAAATTCGCGATCTGACCAGTTTTCTGCGAGAATCCGCCATAATTCGCGATCTGACTCGTTTTCTAATAGATTACGGCAAGTTTCCTCCCATTTTTCAATCTTTCTTTCCAGCAAACGATTTCGTACTTCCCAGGCTAGGTCCAGGTATTCCACCCAGTTAGTTGGGTCCCTAAATCTTTGCCATATTTTCCTATAAGCATTTTTAATATGAAACAAATCCTTCAGGGGATCTGTCGTGGTGTCGTCTTGGGTGCCTTGGCGGTAGCCTACTGAACCCGCGGCCGGACTGCATTCTTAGTCATTAGCCGTCCAGACCCGTTTCCAGCGTGGTCCGCACATGTGACGACGGTCTAGAACATTATTATTATTATTATTATTATTATTATTATTATTATTATTATTATTATTATTATTATTATTATTATTATTATTATTATTATTATTATTATTATTATTATATGTTCTGGACCCCACAGCAATAAGCAAGACCGCTACTTGGCGGTAAATTACATCTGCTGCCATTGTCATTGTTGACAATGTGGCCAGCACCATTGTCGCGCGTAGGCAAGTGTGCGGGATTTCTGGCGATACGAATGACATACCTCCGTGTATTAGTGACCTTATTATAGAGGTGAACAATTTGACGGTCAATATCATTCTTTCGTTTATTTCAAATGTGTTTAAATTTTTATTTATATGCCAGGAGAATCTACTCTATTCTAAGAACGTTCTCCGAAGGAAAAGATGGCTGTTGAAAAAGAACCCAGGAAAGATTAAAAATGATCGGTTTATGATCAGAATAAGTACATCGAAAGTCAACAGCCTGTTTCCTATCATTCGACAGGATCAGGGATGGAATGAATAAAGCCCCATCTAGCGGCGACAATATGAATTGTGCCGGCTGCCGAAGCTCCCCTCTGGGTCAATGATCGATGAGTGACAAATGAAATGAAATAATGGACAGTGTTGCTGCAATTAATGATGACAGGGAAAGCAGGAGTATCCGGAGAAAAACCTGTCCCGCCGCCATTTTGTCCAGCACGAATGTCACATGGAGTGACCGGGATTTGGAACACGGAACCCAGCTGTGAGAGGCTGGCGCTCTGCCGCCTGAGCAACGGAGGCACCTTATAAGTACATTATGAACAGTAAAATCAATTGGTCTCACCGCCTTTTACACCCCACCGCCGTTAAGTTTATTTACCCCCACCCCCCAAAAAATTAAAAGAAGGTGTGTTTCTTTATGTTTAAAGGAGATTCCAAATACCAATGTTCACGTTTATTACCTTCAGTTTTGAGATATAAGTATCCCCTTAAAAATAATTCACTTTTTTTAACTTCCTTTCACACTCTCCCCCTACCCCCTCACAAAGTGATATTAAGGCAAAAAATACTTGTTCCTTTAATAGTAAAGGATCTTCTAAATACCAATTATCACCACTCTAACCTCTTTAGTTTTTGATTTATGTGTCCTCATTAAAGGAATTCAGCTCCTTTTCCTCCCCCCCCCCCCCAAGGTTATTTCCCCCCCAAAACGCGCTTTTCTTTGTTTTTAAAAGAGGTCAAAATACCAATTTTCACGTCTGTAACAACTTTAGTTTTTATTAGATGTATGTATTCTCATACAATTAAGTCAATTAGTTTTTTCAATCCTTTAACCCCCCAAACCCCCTTCATTGGATTTTCCGAGAATACGTGTTTGTTTACGTTTAAAGCAGATTCCAAAAATCAAATTTCACGTGTGTAACATCTTCCTTTTTGAGATATCAGTAGCCTAATTTAAAGAATTCAACACCATTTTCAGTCACTTTTACCCCCCCCCCCCCCCACTTCCCAAGTGGTATTTCCGAAAACTAAAAATACACGTTTCTTTATTTTTAATAGAATTAAAAAATTACCATTTTCACTTCTGTAACATGTTAAGTTTTTAAAGATATACTGTAGAAATTCTCATTTTAAAATGTCACCCCTTTTTAGTTCCCCTTAAGTGGAGTTTCCAAAGACAAATCACCTATGTTTCCTTTCACTTACAGGAGATTCCAAATACCCACTTTTTACGTCTGTAACATTTTACGCTTCTCAGATATTCTGTAGATATAGTCTTTCAAAAAATTCACCCCAATTTGCCACTCCTGTTTAACCGCCATTAATTGAATTTTCCAAAAGCAAAAATATACGTGTTTCTTTATTTTTAAAGGAGATCCCATTTACAAATTTTCAGTTCTGTAATATCTTCAGTTTCTGAGATATATGTATCCTCATTAAAGGCATTCAACAGATTATTCACCCTTTTACACCCCTCCTATTGGGATTTAGAGAAAACAAAGAAATACGTGTTCCTTTATTTTTAAGGGAGATTCTAAACACCAATTTTTACATCCGTAAACGTTTAAAGTTTTAAGATGTAGACACACTCATTTTAAAAATTCACCCCCCTTTTCACCCCGCATTATTTGGATTTTCCAAAAACGTAAAAATACCTGTTTCTTTATTTTTAAAGTAGATCCCAAATACCAATTTTCAGGTCTGTAATATCTTCTGGTTCTGAAATATAAGTAGCCTCATTAAAGGCATTCAACCTCTTTTTCACCCTTTTCCGAAAACAAAAAATACGTGTTTCTTTATTTTTAAAGGAGATTCTAAATACCAAATTTTACATCTATAAACTTTAAAAGTTTTGAGATATAGATACACTCATTTTAAAAATTTCACCCCCCTTTTCACCCCCCATTATTTGGATTTTCCCAAAACGAAAAAATACCTGTTTCTTTATTTTTAAAGTAAATCCCAAATACCAATTTTCAGGTCTGTAATATATTCAGTTTCTAAGATATATGTATTCTCTTTAAAGGCATTCAACCCAATTTTCACCCCCTTTTCACCCCTCCTATTGGGGTTTTCCGAAAACAAAAAACTGCGTGTTCCTTGATTTATAATGAAGATTCTAAATACCAATTTTTACATCTCTAAACTTTAAAACTTTTGAGTAATAGATGCACTCATTCTAGAAATTCACCCCCCTTTTCACCCTCGCATTAATTGGATTTTCCAAAAACAAAAAAATATGTGTTACTTTATTTTTGAAAGCGATCAAAAGTACCAATTTTGAGGTCTGTAATATCTTCAGTTTCTGAGATATAAATAATCTCTTTAAAGGCATTCAACCCATTTTTCACCCCCTTTTAACCCTGCTATTGGAATTTTCCGAAAACAAAAAAATACGTGTTCCTTTATTTTTAACTAGCAAGAGACCCGTGCTTCGCTACGGTATTATACTGAAATTTATAATTGAATGCTTATTGTTTTAGATATATAATCCGCCGAAATTCGTGATCTGACCAGTTTTCTGCGAGAATCCGCCATAATTCGCGATCTGACTCGTTTTCTAATAGATTACGGCAAGTTTCCTCCCATTTTTCAATCTTTCTTTCCAGCAAACGATTTCGTACTTCCCAGGCTAGGTCCAGGTATTCCACCCAGTTAGTTGGGTCCCTAAATCTTTGCCATATTTTCCTATAAGCATTTTTAATATGAATCAAATCCTTCAGGGGATCTGTCGTGGTGTCGTCTTGGGTGCCTTGGCGGTAAACTACTGAACCCGCGGCCGGACTGCATTCTTAGTCATTAGCCGTCCAGGACCCGTTTCCAGCGTGGTCCGCACATGTGACGACGGTCCAGAACATTATTATTATTATTATTATTATTATTATTATTATTATTATTATTATTATTATTATCATTATTATTATTATTATTATTATTATTATATGTTCTGGACCCCACAGCAATAAGCAAGACCGCTACTTGGCGGTAAATTACATCTGCTGCCATTGTCATTGTTGACAATGTGGCCAGCACCATTGTCGCGCGTAGGCAAGTGTGCGGGATTTCTGGCGATACGAATGACATACCTCCGTGTATTAGTGACCTTATTATAGAGGTGAACAATTTGACGGTCAATATCATTCCTTCGTTTATTTCAAATGTGTTTAAATTTTTATTTATATGCCAGGAAAATCTACTCTAATCTAAGAACGTTCTCCGAAGGAAAAGATGGCTGTTGAAAAAGAACCCAGGAAAGATTAAAAATGATCGGTTTATGATCAGAATAAGTACATCGAAAGTCAACAGCCTGTTTCCTATCATTCGACAGGATCAGGGATGGAATGAATAAAGCCCCATCTAGCGGCGACAATATGAATTGTGCCGGCTGCCGAAGCTCCCCTCTGGGTCAATGATCGATGAGTGACAAATGAAATGAAATAATGGACAGTGTTGCTGCAATTAATGATGACAGGGAAAGCCGGAGTATCCGGAGAAAAACCTGTCCCGCCGCCATTTTGTCCAGCACGAATGTCACATGGAGTGACCGGGATTTGAAACACGGAACCCAGCTGTGAGAGGCCGGCGCTCTGCCGCCTGAGCAACGGAGGCTCCTTATAAGTACATTATGAACAGTAAAATCAATTGTTCTCACCGCCTTTTACACCCCACCGCCGTTAAGTTTATTTACCCCCACCCCCCAAAAATTAAAAGAAGGTGTGTTTCTTTATGTTTAAAGGAGATTCCAAATACCAATGTTCACGTTTATTACCTTCAGTTTTGAGATATAAGTATCCCCTTAAAAATAATTCACTTTTTTTAACTTCCTTTCACACTCTCCCCCTACCCCCTCACAAAGTGATATTAAGGCAAAAAATACTTGTTCCTTTAATAGTAAAGGATCTTCTAAATACCAATTATCACCACTCTAACCTCTTTAGTTTTTGATTTATGTGTCCTCATTAAAGGAATTCAGCTCCTTTTCACTCCCCCCCCCAAGGTTATTTCCCCCCCAAAACGCGCTTTTCTTTGTTTTTAAAAGAGATCAAAATACCAATTTTCACGTCTGTAACAACTTTAGTTTTTATTAGATGTATGTATTCTCATACAATTAAGTCAATTAGTTTTTTCAATCCTTTAACCCCCCAAACCCCCTTCATTGGATTTTCCGAGAATACGTGTTTGTTTACGTTTAAAGCAGATTCCAAAAATCAAATTTCACGTGTGTAACATCTTCCTTTTTGAGATATCAGTAGCCTAATTTAAAGAATTCAACACCATTTTCAGTCACTTTTACCCCCCCCCCCCCACTTCCCAAGTGGTATTTCCGAAAACTAAAAATACACGTTTCTTTATTTTTAATAGAATTAAAAAATTACCATTTTCACTTCTGTAACATGTTAAGTTTTTAAAGATATACTGTAGAAATTCTCATTTTAAAATGTCACCCCTTTTTAGTTCCCCTTAAGTGGAGTTTCCAAAGACAAATCACCTATGTTTCTTTTCACTTACAGGAGATACAAATACCCACTTTTTACGTCTGTAACATTTTACGCTTCTCAGATATTCTGTAGATATAGTCTTTCAAAAAATTCACCCCAATTTGCCACTCCTGTTTAACCGCCATTAATTGAATTTTCCAAAAGCAAAAATATACGTGTTTCTTTATTTTTAAAGGAGATCCCATTTACAAATTTTCAGTTCTGTAATATCTTCAGTTTCTGAGATATATCTATCCTCATTAAAGGCATTCAACAGATTATTCACCCTTTTACACCCCTCCTATTGGGATTTAGAGAAAACAAAGAAATACGTGTTCCTTTATTTTTAAGGGAGATTCTAAACACCAATTTTTACATCCGTAAACGTTTAAAGTTTTAAGATGTAGACACACTTATTTTAAAAATTCACCCCCCTTTTCACCCCGCATTATTTGGATTTTCCAAAAACGTAAAAATACCTGTTTCTTTATTTTTAAAGTAGATCCCAAATACCAATTTTCAGGTCTGTAATATCTTCTGGTTCTGAAATATAAGTAGCCTCATTAAAGGCATTCAACCTCTTTTTCACCCTTTTCCGAAAACAAAAAATACGTGTTTCTTTATTTTTAAAGGAGATTCTAAATACCAAATTTTACATCTATAAACTTTAAAAGTTTTGAGATATAGATACACTCATTTTAAAAATTTCACCCCCCTTTTCACCCCCCATTATTTGGATTTTCCCAAAACGAAAAAATACCTGTTTCTTTATTTTTAAAGTAAATCCCAAATACCAATTTTCAGGTCTGTAATATAATCAGTTTCTAAGATATATGTATTCTCTTTAAAGGCATTCAACCCAAGTTTCACCCCCTTTTCACCCCTCCTATTGGGATTTTCCGAAAACAAAAAACTGCGTGTTCCTTGATTTATAATGAAGATTCTAAATACCAATTTTTACATCTCTAAACTTTAAAACTTTTGAGATATAGATGCACTCATTCTAAAAATTCACCCCCCTTTTCACCCTCGCATTAATTGGATTTTCCAAAAACAAAAAAATATGTGTTACTTTATTTTTGAAAGCGATCAAAAGTACCAATTTTGAGGTCTGTAATGTCTTCAGTTTCTGAGATATAAATAATCTCTTTAAAGGCATTCAACCCATTTTTCACCCCCTTTTAACCCTGCTATTGGAATTTTCCGAAAACAAAAAAATACGTGTTCCTTTATTTTTAATGAAGATTCTAAATACAAATTTTTACATCTCTAAACTTTTGAGATATAGATGCACTAATATTAAAAATTCACCCCCCATTCACCCTCGCATTAATTGGATTTTCCAAAAACAAAAAAATATGTGTTTCTTTATTTTTGTCAGCGATCGAAAGTACCAAAATTGAGGTCTGTGGTATCTTCAGTTTCTGAGATATAAGTAGCGGTATCCTGATTAAAGGCATTCAACCCCTTTTTCACCATTTTTCACCCCTCCTATTGGGATTGTCTGAAAACAAAAAAATACGTGTTTCCTTATTTTTAAAGAAGATTCTAAATACCAATTTTCACATCTGTAAACTTTTAAAGTTTTGAGATATAGACACACTCATTTTAAAATTTCACCCCCCTTTTCACCCCCTTAGGGACGGAATATACAGAAATCCTCTCTTAGCGAGCACCTACATTATAATATGAATATATCCCCAAAATTTCATTTCTTTATGTCCAGTAGTTTTGGCTCGGCGATGATGAATCAGTCAGTCAGTCAGTCAGTCAGTCAGTCAGTCAGTCAGGACAAGCTACTTTATATATATAGATGAGTGACATCGTAGTCAGGGTCAACAGCAAGGGTAGGATAGTGCTAATGGGCGATTACAATGCGAGAGTTGGATTTTTTTTTTCCTAGTTGCTTTACGTCGCACCGACACAGATAGGTCTTATGGCGACGATGGAACAGGGAAGGACTAGGAGTGGGAAGGAAGCGGCCTTGGCCTTAATTAAGGTACAGCCCCAGCATTTGCCTGGTGTGAAAATGGGAAACCACGGAAAACCATTTTCAGGGCTGCCGATAGTGGGGTTAGAACCTACGAGTTGGAAATAGAACGCAGGGTACGAAAGGGCAATTGGTAAATGTGGGTAAGATCTGGAAGCTAAGGGAATGAGAAGCGTATGCTGGATTTCTGTGCTAGTATGCGTTTGTCTGTTAGGTCATCAGCCCAGAGGCTGGTTGGATCCTCAAATAGCACCACCAAAGGCTATGCAGTTATACGGAAACAGCAAAAACCAATGGCAGAGCCCAAATTAGGCATATTAGGCAAGATGAGGAGCGAGGGAGTTTGCTATTACTCTCCTCACTGGGCCAGAATGTGCCACTGCAGCTCGACAGACCCTATGAGCAACACCTTTCATAACACTCAGATACTATTTGTGCTCCGAATGTCATTATTCAGCACTACCCATACCCCCAGCAACTTCCATATTGTCACAGCCACGGATGAGACTGGGACTTCAGTGGAAGCTACACTTTCCTCTGGCCTGTTCAAGCATAAGGCTATTCACCGCTATACATGGGATGCTAGGGGTACCAGATCCATAACCGACTGTATCATAACCGACTTCGAATTCAGGAAGTCTGTTGGGAATGTACGAGTTTTCCGGGGATTTTTCGATGATGCAGACCACTATATGATCTGTAGTGAACTAAGTATATCTAGGCCTAGGACAGAGAAAGTGAAATCTGTCTGCAAACGCGTAAGGGTAGAAAATCTGCAAGACAAGGAAATTAGACAGAAGAACATGGATATGATTAGTGAGAAATTTCCAACAGTAGACAGTAAGCAGGTTCAGGATATAGAAAGAGAATGGCTGGCATACAGGGATGCTGTAGTAGAAACACCAAGGAACAACTGTGTATAAAGATGGGAAAAGGCGAACTTCTTGATAGAATGATGAAGTGAGAGCAGCTTGTAAACGTGAAGGCTTATCAGAAATGGCTCCAAACAAGGGTCGATACAAACAGGGAATTGTACGTAGATGAAAGAAACAGAGCGAAACAAATAGTTGTTGAATCTAAAAAGAAGTCTTGGGAAGATTTTAGTAATAACCTGGAAAGGCTAAGTCAAACAGCAGGGAAACTTTTCTGGACAGTAGTAAAGAATCTTAGGAAGGGGTAAAAAGGAAATGAACTGTGTTTTGGGTAATTCAGGTGAACTCATAATATATTTTGAACATCTTCTCAAAGTAAAAGGAAATTTTCCTGGTGGTGTTGCGAACAACCAAGCTCACGGGGACGAGGAAAATGATGTTAAAGAAATTACCCTTGAGGAAGTGGAAAGGATATTAAGTAAACTCAATCGTCATAAAGCAGCAGGAATAGATAAAATTAGACCTGAAATGGTGAAGTATAGTGGGAAGGTAGGGATGAAATGGCTTCAGAGAGTAGTAAAATTAGCATGGAGTGTTGGTAAGGTACCTTCAGATTGGACAAAAGCAGTAATTGCACCTATATATAAGCAAGGGAACAGGAATGATTCCAACAACTATCGAGGTATCTCGTTGATTAGTATACCAGGCAAAGTATTCACTGGCATCTTGGAAGGGAGGGTGCGATTAAATGGTTGAGAGGAAGTTGGATAAAACCAGTGTGATTTTAGACCACAGAGTGGCTGTCAGGATCAGACTTTCAGTATGCCCCATATAACTGAAAAATTCTACGAGATGAATAGACAGTTGTGTTTATGTTTCGTAGATCTAGAGAAAACATATGGCAGGGTATCGAGCTGAAAGATCTTTGCCAACCTGGGGGACTATGGAATTAATGGTAGATTATTAAAATCAATCAAAGGCATTTATGTTGACAATTGGCCTTCAGGGAGAATTGATGGTAGAATGAGTTCTTGGTTCAGGGTACTTATAGCGGTTAGACAAGGCTGTAATCTTTCACCTTTGCTGTTCATAGTTTACATGGATCATCTGCTGGAAGGTATAAAGTGGCAGGGAAGGATTCGGCTAGGTGGAAATGTAGTAACCAGTCTGGCCTATGCTGACGAGTTGGTCCTAATGACAGATTGTGCCGAAAGCCTGCAGTCTAATATCTTGGAACTTGAAAATAGGGTCAATGAGTATGATATGTAAATTAGCCATTCGAAGACTAAGTTGGTGTCAGTACTGAATGTCATATTGGTGATACAAAGCTGTAACCGGTAGACAATTTCAAGTATGTAGGATGTGTGTTCTCCCAGGATGGTAAAATAGTGAGACTGAATCAAGGTGTAGTAAAGCTAATGCAGTGAGCTCGCAGTTGCGATCAACAGTATTCTGTAAGAAGGAAGTCAGCTCCTGGACGAAACTATCTTTACATCGGTCTGTTTTCAGACCAACTTTGCTTTACGGGAGCGAAAGCTGTGTGAACTCAGGATGTCTTATTCATAATTTAGAAGTAACAGACATGAAAGCAGCGAGAATTATTGCTGGTAGAAAGAGGTAGGAACAATGGCAGGAGGGCACTCGGAATGAGGAGATGAAAGCTAAGTTAGGAATGAACTCGATGGATGAAGCTGTACGCATAAACCGGATTCGGTGGTGGGGTCATGTGAGGCGAATAGACGAGGATGGGTTACCTAGGAGAATAATGGACTCTGTTATGGAGGGTAAGAGAAGTAGAGAGGGACCAAGACGACGATGGTTAGACTCAGTTTCTAACGATTTAAAAATAATAGGTATAGAACTAGATGAGGCCACAGCACTAGTAGCATATAGAGTATTGTGGCGACGTTTAGTAAATTCACAGAGGCTTGCAGACTGAATGCTCAAAGGCATAAGGGTCTATAATGATAATATCTGTATGTTATAAAAGCATGGCGTTCTGCTACAGAAGCTATATGGTAGCGGCATAGTATTCGGCATTATTCTGCTTCATAATTGTTCATAGGAGAGTTGAACGTGTTAATCCCCTAAAATATAAATGACTTTTAGTTTGTACTTCATTGCTTATGGCAACCTTTCAAGAAAATATTTATTTTCCTGGTACACGATGATCATAAAGCATGTTCGGCACATTTTATACAAACGCCGTGCTGAACACATTTAATTACGTATGTCTTAATATGAAAAAATATACTATATATACATGTATTTTACGGAGTACCATAGTTATGAACGTGTAACGTACTCCCCTCCAAGCTTGCGCTATCTGATAACGTCTTGGGCTAGCGCTCGTAACAGCTGTTTCTTGTGCACGCAGAGCTGTCAGTCAGCTCGTGATCTTAACATGACTGGCCTAGTACGACGCGCGCGTCCTTATTACTAAGTTTCGGGTGTTAAGGAAAAGTCATATTTCTTTCTAAGGTCATTTAGCCCGAAATCTGAAAAATAACTGTGCATGATGCATCCCTGACCCCGTTTAAAGCAATTTTATGTTGCATATAAATGCATATTTCGGACATTTTATTGTTTTGGCCACATTTTGCTCGTTTTAGTTATATATGTTCATATTTGGTTAAAATGAAGCGCCGTTTTAACAATAATAGTATTCGAATGGAAGCTCTTTACGGTAGAAAAATCTGAGGCATATATCTTAGATAGTGGTAAAGTCAAGGCTGTTATTGTGTGTGCCGTGCCAACTCTGATGTTTAGCACATGCCGGCTTCATTGATTGGCGACATGCTACGTAAAGATTTAATGAGCACGAACGTTCGTATGCACAAACTGCGTTGTGATCCTGAAGGAAAGAAAACAGAAGTTAGCAAAATTAAATGCAGCGCTCACCAAGCAGTTCAATGAATAATGAAGAAATGTATTGGCTGTTATCGAAGAACTAGAGACCCGGAGACAATCTTTTCGCGGGACCGTTGATAATTTCATATTACCTAATACTGTAATGTCAATCTCATGAAAAAAACCCACGGCGCTATAGCTCTGATAAGACAGCCTACAAAGCGACCGCTGCTCATCCCTAAGGCCTTCAGATTACAAGGTGACTCGGGGTCAGCGCGACGAATTCTCTCAGCCGTTGTTCTTGGCTTTCCAGACCGGGGTCGCTGCCTCCCACGAAGTTTAAGCTAAAGATGACAGCATGAACCTATGTTACTATTTCTGTCTATGTGGTTTTCTCTTCAACCTTACAACCAGATTACACCTCAATGATACCTCATCACCTCACCTGGTTTGGTAGCATGCTGAGCATAGAGACAGACAGATACTTCCTACAGTATCAATTATTCCCAATCTTCCCTGCTGTCTTTTTTCTCATCTTAGAAATAACAGCATGTCGGAGGTCATGTAGCTCGAGTTGCCATTGATCACCAAGCGGAGGGACTCCTCCCCCACTCCTCATCCCCCAAAAATACAACATGCCAGGTCGTCTTCAACTGCTGGGCTCTCCAGTGGTCCACCACTATCGGGCATCAAGACAGGGGACTGGAACATTGCTGAGGAGGCCGGCAAAATTTTGGTGGACCAAGGGACGGTCCAGGAGAACCCCTCTCCCCAACTGGTTACTGACCTGACAGATAGGTTCCTCCATGGGGTCTGTGATGTTATGTTAGTTTATGACGTCATTATAACGTCAGAGGTCACTGACCTTGATGACGTCTGCATAATCAAAAATGCTGACTCAGGAAAAACCGTGGAAAAATTCTGATTCAGCTCCCACTGTGTTTGAACTGACTTTGCTCCACTATTCTTATTTATAATTTTTTCAATAAAGCTCAATTTACTGTCTTGAAAATGTTTCACTCACACCGCTAATCTCTTCGCTGAGATCAGTCCGTGCGTGGAACCGAACGAATCCACTTACTACGAAGATCAGGGTCCTCAGGCAAGTGAAAACAACTCACGTATCCTTCTAATTTCACTAATTTCATAGTTCCTTACGCACCCCGACACGGTCATCTATCCGGCACGACTATAACATTATATTTTGACATCGCCAAAACACCGTAATAAAAACAATATCGCTACAAATATTCAAGTGTGGAAAGTATCTTGCATACAGTCATACAGCACTCTGCTCAGCTGAATGGACGAGCAGCGGCGTTGCCATATAAAACAAAACCCAACCTTGGCTAGAGACAGCCGTGGTGTAAGTCGTTAATCTTCAAGACTTGTAGCTCGTTTTGGGACAACAGCCTGTATGTTGTTGAGTGACCTCACGTCGAGATTATCAACACTTTCATCGAAAGGAGAAGTCGGCTCTCGTATATGTGCTAGCGCACAGAGAAGGGGGAAGCTTTTCGAATTATGGAGGTGGAATATGATGCCAACTATTGCGTATCCAGCGTGATACAAATCTACAAGACGACTCGAATTAAGTAATGAGAAACATAGGAGGATACATGCGGGCCTGTTAAAATGTAGAATTCAAAGTTATCACGGTATATACGGTACGACGGAAGTATAGGGGAGAAGTGTATAAACTGTAAACATATATTATAAACGTCGTTCTGATCGGATTCTGTTGAATATTCTTTGTGGTATGTTGTTTTGAAATGTTTATTTGAATACAGTTCCTTTTCCAAGCTTTTTGTTTGTCGATTCTTCGTGGAGAAATTCTTGTGGCTTGTTATTCCTCAATTCTATCGCTTTCAGAGGGTATTAGGTAAGGTCTAGGTAAGGCCCAACAGAATTCCAGATTTGCAGTTCATGAACGAGACCTGGGAAGAGATTTTCATTTTCTCTACCACTATTATTACGTATAGCCTATAAATTTGAGGGATCCTCTGGTGAACACTGGCGCCTATTTACCGTTTTAATTATTAGTATTAATGTTATTAATTTTGGTCACGAAGTGACAATTGGAGTCAAGCATTGAGGCTAACAAAGTTACTAGTTACTAGTTTAGCTAACTCAGTTTTTCATGACTTTATTTCTCAGTTATTCTGGAGTGGGCCTAAAACTAGTCCAAGCAAGACTGCAGACAGTATGCATGCAGCGAGATGTATGTCACCGTCCGCTTCAGTAAAAAACTGGATGCTGAAACCTCGATCGTTAAATTTCCTCTTCTTCTTCTTCTTCCTGGCATTTTCCCAATTTATTGCGATTGGCACTTGTCATTGATTCGGCCCAGTTTATGGCCGGATGCCTTTCCTGATCCCAACTCTAGGTCGAGTGTTGCACTCACTATTGTGTGTTTTTGTGGTGGTTGGTATCGTGGTTTGTTGTATGTAAATGAAAGGAAGTGTATGAAGACAATACAAACACCCAGTCCCCGAGCCAGAGGAATTAACCACACTCGCCCGGCTGGGAATCGGACCCGGGACCCTCTGAACTGAAGGCCAATACGCTAACTATTCAGCCAAGGAGCTGGACTAAGCTCGATTGTTAAATAAGACAATTATAATGAAATTTGATAGTGATGAATTATTTTGACCACGAGAGCGTGGCTCAGATTCTGTACGATCCAACACCTCAGTGAAGCGAGGTAGCTCCCTAAGGCCTACCTACAGTGTATTCATGTTTAGGTTGTGTGGAGGGAGTGCTGTGAATGGCATGGTTAATAAATCAATACCAAGTGAAACGCGTAATCAGCTAATTACTCAGTATTCGTCAAGCAATAATAGTAGGCCTATTTCCTGGTTTAATCTAAGCTACTTGCTTCGATATAACGAGCTCAGTTTTATTTCATGACTGGAGTTCTGAGACTCGTGGGAAGCAATGCATGTATCATACATAGTGCACACTGTAGATAAAAGAATCCTATGAAAATTTTCAACTATATAGTAACGCTGTTCTGCGGTAGAAATAAAAACAGTCATGCAAAACCACACGCTTGCTAGCTTACTTTTTGTATTCAAGCGTTGAAAAGGTGGACCGTTTCAAGTGCAGAACGGAGGGATAGTAAGTGCAGCCGATTACATTCATCCTCTTCCCTTGTTATCTGATAATGTTTCGTTATATTTTACTGTACATTAAATTCATAAATATACAACAACTTGAAGTAGTATTTTTCTTAAACTAGGGGACGATTTAGCTCCAGGGTTGCTGTTGGAATAACACTAACATTAGTTTTCTTTCTGTGTCAGAGTACGTCAAAAATAATATAACATCAAGCAGTTAGATGGCAGAGCATGTCGGGCTGAGTAGCTCAGGCAGTAAAAGCACTGGCCTTCTGAGTTCAAGTTGGCGAGTTCGATTCCGGGTCAGTGTGATGGTATTTGAAGGTACTCAAATACGCCAGCCTCGTGTCGGTTGATTGCCAGCTGAATGGTCAGCGCAGCAACCTTCCGTTCAGAGGGCCCCGGGTTCAGTTCGCAGACCGGCCAAGTATTGGCCGTGCCTGGATAATTCCTCTGCCTCGAGGACTAGATGTGTATGTTAGTCTTAATAAACACTTATAATCAAGACACCACACTACTAAATACCACAGAAACACTTAATAGAATACTCCCCTCCTCCAATTCCGGAATCGGTAGAAGGAGAGAGTATTCACTTTATTGGCAATTAGACATATACCTACTACAGCTAAAACAATTAAACTAGCAAACCAATGAACAACAAACAAACAATTTGAAAGGAATACACTATGGAGTACATATCAATTAACAGAAATACTACTAACAAGAAAATATACTATGTGTAGAGAAACACGAACAAAACTGAACAAATATAAAAACCAGAAGAACATAGTAAAATTATAATTAATGTCGACCTTACTTATTACTGACTTGACTCTATACGCGACCTGGGAAGAGATTTTCATTCGCTCTATCACTATTATTATGCACAGCCTATAAATTTGAGGGATCCTCTGGTGAACACTGGCGCTTATTTACCGTTTTAATTACTAATATTAATGTTATTAATTATACTGTTCCATACTTGTGAGTCATAATTTGTGTTTTGTTCATACATGATTACAAAACCTCGTTATTATTACCCCATACAGAGATGATTCTTAAAAAATTTATAATTTTCCGTAAATTTATTTTTACTCTAATATGTCGAATTATTAACTCTTTATTTAATGTGCAGGTAAATGATCAATTCAGGAGTCTCTCTCTTCTAACTTCGGTTGACTGAGGCGGGAGAGACGAGACTCAATTCATCCTGGAACATTAGCATGCATTTCGGTATGTGTAGGTTAACTGTCCTATATTATATTTAACCATGTGTACTCTTGCTGATTCACCTGTTTTCAGTTTGTTACTTGCCAAGGTTAAGCCCCTAATTAATCGCACCCTCAACTGCATGTACCATTCCCTAATTCGCCCCTTTCATTTTTTCTCCTACAAGCTTTTTACACTTATCAATAACTTTGATAATTTATCTGGCCTTCTCCATTACCTGTTCATGATTTTGACAATACTATAGTATTCAAATTCTCTTTTACGAAACACGTAATAGTGAATGCGTCCTCCCACTTAACAAAGGCATTCATATGGACTTAATCCAGACCTAGTGCCGACCGCAAGGCCAAGAAACAGAAGAAGAAGGGGAAGAGTAAAAATAATTAAACAACAGAATATCACACACGGAATTTCGAGCGTGTACTAATACCGAATGGTATCATGAATATAACGAAAGTATGATAAAAAGAAAGTATTTAAAATACTACAGCCCTTCAACAGGCCTCAGCAAATGTGGTATGATATTTAACTAATTGGTAACTGAAGACTTCTAAGCGAACTGCATCAGAGACAAATGGCCTCAGAAGTAAATGATACTGGAGAAGAAGTAAGGAGTAGAGTTTGAATTAATCACCACTTTGTTTAGTTTTGTACGAAAAGTGTTCCACACAACTCTGAGGGCATAAATCGTAGATGATGGTGCTGACGACATTCCCTACGTTATAATTCTCATTGTATCAGCAGGTAGGTGTACTGCCATCTCCAGTTGCATTGCTTGCGGGGTAAATTCTTCCGCTCATTTTGTCTACTCACGAGTTCTCGCAAAGGCAGTCATACAACCGTATCTTGAGGTCATCGATTTTACACCTGCTGCGGCTAGTAGGGGAATTGCGTGACCTGTTCCTGGAATATATATTGTTTCCTCTGCGCGAAGAGGGGAATAAACAAACGCTGAGATTTCATGGCACGTCTACAACTTTTAACCGGGTCCCAGAAAGTTTTGACTTGAAATGAACTGACGTTTGGAAATTTACTCGGTCGATGTTCAATGACGCTTGTGAATCAGAACGTATTCTGTATGAAACACGTGCATGGTTGTGCTGACTTCTATATTCGTGCTGCATACTGTCTGTAAGGGGAACATTATTTTTACAACTTGTTTTACGTCGCACCGACACAGATACGTCTTATGGCGACGATGGGATAGGAAAGGTCTAGGTGTGGGAAGGAAGCGGTCGTGGCCTTAATTAAGGTACAGCCCCAGCATTTGCCTGGTGTGAGAATAGGAAACCACGGAAAACCATCTTCAGGGCTGCCGACAGTGGGGCTCGAACCCACTATCTTCCGGATGCAAGTTCACAGCTGCGCGCCCCTAGCCGCACGGCCAACTCACCCGGTTTTAAGGGGATTAATTACGTTTGATTAGAGATGGGTTCTCATTATTTTCTATGCCTCGATACCCTCGATACTCAAAAGGCATCGATACCAAAGTATACTACTACAGATAAGCGCGATAATCTTTTCGATACTATATTAATAGATTAATCATCATCATCATCATCATCATCTGTTTACCCTCCAGGGTCGGCTTTTCCCTCGGACTCAGCGAGGGATCCCACCTCTACCGCCTCAAGGGCAGTGTCCTGGAGCTTCAGACTCTTGGTCGGGGATACAACAGGGGAGAATGACCAGTACCTCGCCCAGGCGGCCTCACCTGCTATGCTGAACAGGGGCCTTGTGGAGGGATGGGAAGATTGGAAGGGATAGGCAAAGAAGAGGGAAGGAAGCGGCCGTGGCCTTATGTTAGGTACCATCCCGGCATTCGCCTGGAGGAGAAGTGGGAAACCACGGAAAACCACTTCCAGGATGGCTGAGGTGGGAATCGAACCCACCTCTACTCAGTTGACCTCCCGAGGCTGAGTGGACCCCGTTCCAGCCCTCATACCACTTTTCAAATTTCGTGGCAGAGCCGGGAATCGAACCCGGGCCTCCGGGGGTGGCAGCTAATCACGCTAACCACTACACCACAGAGGCGGACATTAATAGATTAATAACATTTTTAATTAACACTGTCAACTTGCCAGAAGTCACGGATTTTAAAGTGATCGCAAGGAGCACATATCTAAACTCATTAGTTTCAAAATAGCAGGTAGCAGGTTCCAAGAAACTGAGCTCGTTTAAAGCTCAGCTGATCCTACAACAAAAGGGACCTTCCACTGAATTTCTGAAGATGTTCTGATACCAGTATGTATGTATGTTTAGTCCTCAGCCCGAAGGCTGGTTGGATCCTCAACAGTTCCGCCATCAGCTGTCATAGATGGCCTAGGCATCACTGAAGAGGCGTACTAGGGAAATGAGGAGTGAGGTAGTTTCCCGTTGCTTTCCTCACCGAGCCACAAGTTGCTATTACACATCAGTCTGCCAAGCCCACTGAAAAGCATGCACCAACTGACCCTATGAGCAATATGTTCACACCATTCATAGCAGGGACTGGCTGCAGAACGAATGGCATTACTAGCATTACTCATACCTCAGTCACTTTCATTTTGTCAAAGCTAAGGATAAAGCTGAGACAGGTCAATGAAAGTAAAAAAATTGCTCTAGCCCATACCAGAAGACATAGTGCACTGTAAACACTAGGTCCTGCCAGCAAAGGCACGTATCAAGTAAAAATGTCTTTAAAAGTCATGTATCAGGCCAATAAAACTTACTATATTGTAACTTAAGGAAAATATTCTCGAACGTGATTTTGCTCTAATTTGTAGCTCAATGCATTTTCAATTTGGACGGCTATGGAAAAATCATGCTCCGCCTACAAAATAACCTAATGCTGAGTGTAACCAATAACAGAGACTTTCAGTATACAAATCTATCAAATTACAAGCAAGGAAGTAACTTATTTTTAAAATGTCAGCACCATCATCAAACCTGATTTTGATTTTTATTACTGTTTTAAAGTTCCTAGTCAGTTGTAATTTTGAATTGACAGAAGCCAGTGCGTTTCGTAATCTATAATTTTTTGGGTAATATGAGTGAAATGTGGAAATATTTCCAATTGGATCCTGTCGGTGATAACCGTGCCACTTACCGTATTTGTAAGAAGAGTTTCTCCGCAGGAGGAAAATCTCGCAGCAGTAGCAACTTGTCACCTTATTTCCTAAAATTATTTTTTTCTGAACATTAACATCCCCCCAAATATCGAAAGAAAGAAAGTGTTACAAGTGAAGAAATGGCAGTGCAAGAGCCTATATCCGTTCATTCCATTTTGAATGTATTGTCCTCGTTATCACCGTCATGATGTCCGCATCAGTAGCGTAACTGTTAACAGTATTAGCTGCCGTCCTCGGAGGCCCGGGTTTAATTCCTGGCACTGCCAGGGATTTAAGAATGGCAGAAGGATTGGTATATGATACATGCAGCTCACCTCTATTGGGGTTGCGCCTGAAAAGGAGCTGCACCACCTCGGGACAAGGACACGAATTTACATTAACATCTTCACAGCCCACAAATACTAGCCAGCCTCTCTCACGCCTTTTCCGGGCGGTAAATCCAAATTTAAGCCGGGAGTTAATCGATCGAAGGTAATTACCACGAAAATAACTTACATGATATGAAGAGACATTCATCCATACAGCACTGTAAAACAGGGCCTCTCAGGGTGCACGCACCAGTACACTGCACTGTGCACGGTGCAAAAGACGACATTTTTAGACTTTAATTTACTGATACTTTCTTATTTTACTCTTGTTTACTGTTTTCTAATTGAGGACGATACACACACCCAGTCCCCGAGCCAGTGGAAATAACCAATTAATGTTAAAATCCCCAACCCGGCCGGGAATCGAACCCAGGGCTCCTTGAACCAAAGTCCAGCACGCTAACCACATAGCCATGGAGCCGGACACTTCGCTTGGTTGACCAGAGTGCAGACCCCCACTCCTCGATTTGGAGCAATAGCGCTGTCTCTCTTTCCCCACGCCTGTCTCGCTCGCTCCGCCTCTCTCCCTCTCTCTCACTGGCTCCGTAGCGCTTCAAATCCGAGCCGAGTTGAGCCGAGCTTAGCCGAGTAGCCCAGAGAAGAAGCGTTGGTCCGAGTCGAGCCGAGCCGAGTGGGACCGATGCAATGTGCACAGGAACTCTGCGCCTCAGTTTGCACGCGTGAGATTTTGGGCGTTTGAGTGGCCCTGCTGTAGAATATAAAGCAGTTGATTCACCAGCTTGAACCTGGATATAGTATGCCCACTCATAAGCACGTATCAAAAGACATCCTCCCAGAACTGTTTCAAGAAGTAGAAACAAGAATAAAAGATGAGCTCCGAAATGCAGATAGCATAGCGGATAGGTCGGAATTGTGGACATCAAGAGCAACCGACGACTACCTAAATATCACCGTTCAATTTGTGCATTAGAACTACATTTAAGTGATACCATTTGAAGGAGGGAGACACACAGCTGAACATATCGCAAATTTCTTGAAGACGATATAAGGAACTTGGGGTTTGATGGATAAAATATTGGCTGTGATTCATGACAACGGTCGTAATTTAGTAAGTGCCATGACTTTTGGAAAATTTCCCCATTGACCATGTGTATCAAATGTGGTACATGCAGCTCACCTCCACTGGGGTTGCACCTGCACCACCTCGGTACGAGGACATGAATTTGCTTTTCTTTTAACATCATGGACATCTACACAGCACACAAATACTAGCCAGCCTACTCTCACACTTTGAGTGGGTGAAAATATTAGAATGTCATTGCGTTAAGTGTCTCTTCGGCTATTCAAATCGTCCGCTGCTGCTGTAGTGTAACCCACTTCAAAACGCATGACGGAAGAGGTTTAAACTCTATGGAACAGAGGTCTCTACTGGTAATTCACTAGCGCAAGCTAGTATTCAACGACTTGACTAATATGAAGAGAGTTTTTGTTTATAAATGTGATCATGTAATCCGTATTACTTTGTTTGTATGTTGTCATCCCTGCTAGTGAAGTGGTCCTCCAATCACATTGCTTCTCTCCTGAATCCCATCATCCAATCAAGTCTTCTCTCTCTTTTTTCCCTCCGGTAAGTACGGCTCGGTAGCTATATATAGGGCGAGTTTTGCTGTATTCTTGGTCTTGTCTGGCGCGACTGAGAGGGGAGTCCTTCTGAAAGGGGTATTATGAAGGCGGGGTAGACAGAATACCAACTATGTGATTGATCGCGTGTGTACTTACGAAAGATTTCTACGGCCCCTTTTCAGTTCCGATCTTTTTTTAAATATTAAATGTGGAATTTTTCTGGTAAACTTTGAATTCAGGTAGGCCTCTGTTCTCCTTTTTAGGACTTCGTATTTTACACTGATGGGATTTTGTGAAATATAAGGAAGCACGAGTGATGTACCCTCGTTAAACTTCCTCTCAACTTAAATTTGGTGAGTAAGTTTTTCCAACCGGTAAATTTATTTTTGTCTTTTCGAGTAGTATGTGATAGCCTCTGCTTCATTAGATCTTATTCCCAATTAGGTAATGCGTGAATTTTCTCGGGAGTGCTTTGTTTCTCCATTCATTTTGGTTTTTGGCCCTTTCGTAAAATTGAACCTTTCTAGTTCTTTCTTCTCCATTTTTGCAGCCGGGTAGCGTGGGCCTTTGGCTCCTGATAACTAAGGATCGTTAGATCATATTTCTTGTAAACTTTGTTAAATGGACTGCTGTGTTTAAGACCCTAACTACTGTGCTCGAGCCCCACCTTTGTAAAATGAAAATTGTATCAGAATCTACGGCTTCTTCTTCGAATGGTATTTAACATACCTTACCCCAACTGTACAAGTTAGTCTAACCCTTATATTACGGCGTGTAAAGTTAATCTCTTGATGAGTAAATCTGTAAGGCGTGTGAGCTTCTGTGCTCATGGAACTAAATCTCTCTGAACTGCTGAGAAACTTTTTGTAAGTGATAACTGAACTTTACAGCCATCCTTGTTAAAGAGCCGACCAGTTCTCCTTTGGGATTTAAGGTTACCTATTTTGTAATATTTCCAAACCTAGGGCTCTACTTGTTGTTGCTCGTGCTTTTGCGCTTTTCTGGTTGTTGTCAAATTGTTAATTTGATGTGAAAAGAAAGAAAATTAACATTTCTCAAATTTTAATACATTTTCTTAAATTTTAATTTTGCTTTGTTCACCCATTCACCCCTCACGCATCTTCCCCTCTCTTCTCCGCGGAAATAGCTATATCGCTAATAATAATAATAAGAAGATAAATTGTCAAAAGTCCTTTTAGGTTTTATGAGACGATAGGATGTTAGAATTTCGCCCACAAGAGTTCTTTAATGTGGCGGAAGGTAATGACACGTAGATGGTGACCTTAAACCCCTTAAATGCCACTGACCTCAGTCAAGGTCGAACCCGCTATCTTGGGAACAGAATGTTAATTAACAAATAATAGACTGTGTCCTTGAACTCGGCACCGTGAAGCTATAAATAATAATAATAATTGTACCGGTTGGTACACCTATACGCCGCACATTTGAATTTTCCGCCTTAAAGTACTCCTCTACAGCTGAAACTCTGAACTTTAAAACTGAATTAATTCAACCGTTTACCAGAAGATGTCACTGAGTTAATTTCGAATTGTTTTTGTTTACTAATTATCAAGAAGTGTGGACATTCTCTCACAGATGTCTCTACCAAAAACTATGATCATGCACCCTGGTGCGAAGTGATGGAAATTTTCTTGAAGATATTTTATACTCATAAGTTTTCCTATAACTAAATTTCGTTCTTTCATTTGTAGGTTGGCAATATAAATCTTTTCTTTCCGCCAGTTTTGAAATTAGCCAATCGTAAATTTCTGTCATTAATTTTCAGCCAATAGCGTCTTTCTTTACCAATGTCGATGTGTAACTGTAAGCTATCCAATAAACGACTGTGGGTGTGTCTTAATCATTCATGAAAGGTCTCGTATCTTCCCCGAGAGTATAAAAACTGCTGATTTTCCTTGCTCTCCGCCACTTGTACAACATCTAGCTTAGTGTATGGAAGAATAGCAGGAGGCGGGAAGCGCCTCTTTCATCAGTCAGCAGCCCTTCAAAAGGTAATGGCCGTTTAACATCTTTATTTTTCTTGCTAGCTCAGCAGTTTAATCCTCGGGGAAGGTCCGAAACCGTTTTTGATGTAACCTATACCATTTCGATGTAAAATTTTCATATTACTTTAACTGTAAATCGGGGATAGAGAGTGCTTTACGCTCTCGAGCTCCCCTGCATTTTGATCTGAGGTGACTACGTTTTCATAACCGATTTTCTTCTCTTTCCTAATGTGTTAACATTTTCTTATACGAGACACTTCCCTAGTGTGGGAATAGCCCCTGTTGAATTGGCCTAGCGCCACTTAGGTTTTAACTAGTTTCATGTAGGAGTGTAAGTTCTCGCCTCCATTACTTTTGTATTTAGGGCCGTTTAAATTAACCTTTTTTTAAAATTTAAGGTCCAGTAGAATGGGTACAAGGTACCCCTGTTCATTTGTAAGTGTGCCTTGAGAGGCAGGCAATGCGAAAGTTGTTGTGGCCTTTAATAGACTTGAAAGATTGAGAGCGGTCAGCTCTTTATGGTGTTTTGAAAGGTGCCTCTAGGAGGCTTGACATTACTATGTGGGAGCAAGTGCTCCATGTAATGAGGGGTTTCTGCCCTTTGGTAATTTGTGGTTGTGAGCTGAGAGCTCAGAGATTGTAAAAGGTGGGGCTTGAAGCCCAGATCATCAATTTGTCTCTAAATCCTTGCTTTTCTGCTCTTGTACCTGATTATTGGATAGCTGTTGACTTGTTGTACTCGTTAAGTTTACAAATTCTATGTAAACATTTGTTAAATTTTGTTGTCTATTGAAAATATAACCTTTATTTAAATTTTTAATTCATCTTTCGGACTTGTAGTTAGACCCATTCCAGTCCGCACCTTCTTTCACATTTGCTGTTCCACAGATACTTCGGAATAATAATAATAATAATAATAATAATAATAATAATAATAATAATAATAATAATAATTCGTATACATCAATATACAAGACAAGTAATTATGCATATAAAATTTACAAACAAAGAACATCCCAAATCACAGGACTTGATCGAAGTAATGGCCTCCTCTTCTGCTCTATGAAGGGAACGTAGTCTACCAAGAAATATTCTACCGGGACATTCCTCCAGAATGTGATGCAACGTTTGAAATGAACTAAACCATTAAAAAGCGAGTCTAACAATCGTCACTTTGCTATCCTCCCTCCAGCCGAGTCCATTATTCTTCAAGGTAACTTATCCTTCTCAATTCACCTCACATGGTCCCACCACAGAAGCACAGTTTATATGCACAGGTGCACCCAACGGATCGATTTCGGAACTTAGCCATTATCTCTTCATTCCAAATATCCTCCTGCATTCTTTCCCATCTGTTTGTACTATATAACTTTCTCACTACTTTCATGTCTGTTACTTCCCATTTATGAATAAGATATCCTGAGTCCAGCCAGCTTTCACACCCGTAGAGCAAAGTCGGTCTGAAAACAGACAGATGTAAAGACAGTTTCGTCCGAGAACTGACTTATTTCATACAGAATATCGTTCATCACCACTGCGAGCTTTGCTATACGTGTATTCGATTGTAATAATAATAATAATAATAATAATAATAATAATAATAATAATAATAATAATAATAATAATAATAATAATAATAATAATAATAATAATAATAATAATCATCATCATAATAATAATAATATCATATTACGGTAAGACTGAGGTGTTATTATTATTATCACCATTATTATTATGCATGGCTATTTCTAGCCAGGTGCAGCCCTTTTAAGGCAGACCCCCCGACGAGGATGGGCGGCATCTGCCGCGTATAGGGAACTGCGTGTTATTGTGGTGGAGGATAGAGTCGTGTGTGGTTTACGAGTTGCAGGGATGATGAGAAAACCATGAAAACCAAGTCCCCGAGCCAAGGAAATTCATTTAAGATTAAGATCTCACTCGGCCGGGATTCAAACCCATTACCCTCTGAAACGAAAGCCATTACGCTGACCATTTAGCTAAGGAGCCGGAAATAATAATAATAATAATAATAATAATAATAATAATAATAATAATAATAATAATAATAATTGTACCGGGAGGTACACCTCTACGCCGCACATTTAAATCCTGCGCCTTAAAGAACTCTTCTACAGGAGAAACAGTGAACTTGAAACTGGACGAACTTATAAATTTTCTCTGAAGATGGCACCACTAAAATTTTGCTATTGTGAAGTTTCCAATACTGTGTGAATTTCAACTTGTTTTGTTTTCCACTTATCAACAAGTTTGGACATTCTCTCATAGATTTCACCCAAGAAAACCACCCTGTTGCGAAGTGAAAGAACTTTTGAAGAAATTTTGTATTCAAAAGTTTCTTTTTCTTACTAAAACTTTGTTCATTCATCTTTAGGTTGGCAATATTTATCCTTTCTTTCCGCCAGTTTTGAATTTAGCCAATCAAGTATTTCTGGAATTAATTTTCAACCAATCCCGTATTTCTTCTTCGATTTTGAGTGTAACCTTTTCATTCACCAATAACATTGTGAAGGTGTGGCTGTTTTATTCGTGAAAGGTCTCGAACTTTCCCCGAGGGTTTATAAACTGCAGATTTTCTCGTCTCCTGGACATTTGATCGCCGTCTTAGTGTGTGTGTCAAGCTGGGGGCGGGAGGCGCCTCTTTCATCAGGCAGCAGTTCTTCAGTAAGGTAATGGCCAGTTAACATCTTTATTTCTCTGCCCCGCAGTTTAACCTGAGGGAAAGGTCCGAAACCTTAAAAATGTAACTAACTTCTCTAAAATGTAAATCTTCTATCGGTTCATGTAAAATTTCATAAATCTTTAACTATAATAATAATAATTTCGTGTGGCTATTTCTAGCCGAGTGCAGCCCTTGTAAGGCAGACCCTCCGATGAGGGTGGGCGGCATCTGACATGTGTAGGTAACTGCGTGTTATTGTGGTGGAGGATAGTGTTATGTGTGGTGTGTGAGTTGCAGGGATGTTGGGGACAACACAAACACCCAGCCCCCGGGCCATTTGAATTAACCAATGAAGGTTAAAATCCCCGACCCGGTCGGGAATCGAACCCGGGACCCTCTGAACCGAAGGCCAATACGCTGACCGTTCAGCCAACGAGTCGGACAATCTTTAACTGTAAACCGGGGATAGGGAGTGATATACCCTCTCGAGCTTCTCTTCATCTTGGTTTGAGGTACCGCATTTGTTTCTGCAATGTATTGAAGTTATCTCCATTAGCGCTACCTCAGTAGTTTGGGATTAGCCCCTGTTTCGTTGGCCAAGTGCCCTATAGGTTTCTAATTTTTTTTTGGGGAGCTCAATCTTTGACTCCATTCCAGTTGTACTCGGGCCGTTTATTGAACCTGTTCTTTTTCACTAAGGCCCCGTAGGTTGGGTACTAGATACCTCTGTGTAATAAGATGGCTATTTGTAAATAGTGCCTAGTAAGGCCAGTGATTATTAGATTTTCATATTGTGTTGCCCGGAATAGGCTTGAGAACTGAGAGCGCGTGAGCTCTTTTTCAAGTGTTGTAAAATTTCCTCTGGGAGGCCTGATATTGCAATTTTGGGAGCAAGTGCTCCAGGTATTAGGGGATTTCTGCCCTTTGGGTAAATGTACATTCTTTGTAAAATCGAGCTGGGAACCCAGAAATTGTAAAACTAGGGGCTTGTAGCCCAAGTATGTTCAAGTTCGGAAATCTTGGATCCTTCTAAGTCTTGTTTCTACGTTGCTATGTCATTGTTATTTCACTAAGTGAAAAGTTATTGAAGTTTTGTTATTTTTCGAAAAATATTAACTTGTTTAAAATTTTAAATTAACTTTGACTTTGTAGTTAGACCCATTCATCCCGGCACCTTCTTTCACCTCTGCTGGTCCACGGGTAGCCCCGTGACAATAAATAATAATAATAATAATAATAATAATAATAATAATAATAATAATAATAATAATAATAATAATAATGTTCGGTGTTTGTCAATTGCGTCGGCCCCGTGGTGTAGGGGTAGCGTGCGTGCCTCTTACCCGGAGGTCCCGGGATCGACTCCCGACCAGGTCAGGAATTTTTACCTGTATATGAGGGCTGGTTCGAGGTCCAATCATCCTACGTGATTAGACTTGAGGAGCTATCTGACGGTGAGTTAGCGGCCCAGGTCTAGAAAGCCAAGAATAACGCCCGAGAGGATTCGTCGTGCTGACCATAGGACATCTCGTAATCTGCAGGCCTTCGGCCTGAGCAGCGGTCGCTTGGTAGGCCCTTCAAGGGTTGTAGTGCCATGGGGTTAGTTGGTTTATCAATTGCAATCAATGTTAAATGCGCTGAGATTCGATTATGTAACCTCGAGACAGCAGGTGACCACGTAACCAGCTGCACTACTCAGGCGGTAGGTTGTAAATCGAAAGGCAATGTATCCAAGCAGTAGCTTGAATGAAATTTTCCGAGTACTGTCAAGGGGCGAATTATCAGCAATATAGTCACACCACTGTCTTACCGTATTATGATACCAGGCACAAATTACCATGTGTTCGCGAACACACAGTTGTAATTGAAAGAGACACTTGTCGTGTACCGACCTCCCCAAGGGTTCGAACCGGGGGACTGTCAGATGAACGGCAGCCGCGATTCGCAGCCGAAATTCGATCTCAGAGTATCAAGGGAAATAATTCAGCATCAGAGTAATAACCAGTAATACGGGACACCTTGTAGTGTCAGAACATTTGTATGTTAATTATATTAAGATTTAATAATTAGAAGGAAAAACCTTTTCAGTGAAGTTACAAGTAGTGGAGAGCATTAGTCAAGCAGAGAGTTTGTGAAACGCGCCTACAATAACATGGTGACAACAGAGGATGTTTGCTTGTTTGTTTATTGACAAGCAGGGTCTAATAATCGGTACGGGAGCACGTGGCCGACAAAGAGATCAAAGCCAGTACAGTTGTACTCCAGTAAAGACAAGGAAACAAAAGTGCAAGGAAAAGGACAGAGACAGTAGTGCCCAGAGAGCAGCACCTACTGGGGCAATTAGCTCATAATAGTAATTGAAGGCGCCTCGTAACAAGACGATCAGCCAGGTAACGCCCATGGGTCCAACCTCTAAGGTAGTGGGAAGGGACCAACCTTTGCTTCAAGGAGAGCAGATATAACCCTAAGCCAAGATGGTGCGGGGCTCTCTCTCTCGACCAGTAATTCGTACTCTTATGACCAGGCTCCTTCGAGCAGTCAGTTGTGACAGTGAAGTTGTACATAAGCGCCGCAGGGCAGAATTCGGACTTAGCGCGTAGCCGTAGGGTAGGCTCGTGAAGCAAGCTCTCGTCAGACCAACATATTCAGAACCTGTAAATATATTTGTAAATAGTGTACATAGTCGTCCTAAGTAATAAAAGACAGTGATTTTTTTCTTCATCTATTATTTCGGGAGTTGCGGGACAGAGTTCGCACCTACATTTTACCTCCCTACAGAACCGCTCGGCAGGACAGGTAATACCCCAACTCCAACGGCCTGGTGACCAATCAACTAGAACGTCTCACAGGACAGGTAGGTCACGACACAGTGTTAATCTTATAATGTCGAGAGCGACTGTTTGCAGACAGCTCAATTTAACAGATGAGTTCGAAGAGGACAACATCGTATATTATGAACATGTTCAAACGGTTCACCATTTGTACTGGACGCTGAAGCAGAATGGATACCAGGCATGTAAACACCTCGTACACATGTGATGGGTTTGCAAAGTGTGTATGACAGGCGAACACATGACAGGACAGAAAGGGCTGATGTGTTTAAAACGAATACAATAAGTACTTTGCCTTGAAAGGAACATAACGAAAGCTATAATTGTCATTGGTTTTAGTGTACAGTTCATACTACTCTATGAGTTGAGAAATAAACATAACACAAAACACCGGAAGAGCTCCTTCTAGAAAAGCAAATGTTCAGAGCTGATCGTAGTGAGATGGCAGCAACACTATTATTTATGTTTTATTTTACACGCATTAATTTCCGCAGAGCTCCAGCGCGACTGTAGTAGCGTGCATTCGGGAGAGCGTAGGTTCGAGTCCTACCTCGCTCAACCTGACATTGATTTTCATGGTGTCCCATGTTCAACACCAGGCAGATACCGGATAGGTACCTTTGTGATAGGCCACGGCCGACTTTCTATCCAAATTCTTCCCATTCCCATCCGTCAGAAGAAACGCTAAACTGAGCGCAGCCTATTACATGTCAAAACAAAACAATACAACTTTAATCTCCCTTTCCCGTTGTGTGTTCGCCAGTCATACAATAACGTTGCACACCCAGGGTATGTTACGGTACATCACATTATGTTTACAGTACATGCCTGGTATCCGTTCTGTGGCTGGAATCAAGGCCAGGAAGCAGCTTACGCCTCAATATGTCCTTGCCTGACTTCACGCCGTCTGATGCTGTAACGTTCCAGACGTTACAGGGTAATTATGTTAATTTTATTATGTGTAATTAATTCAGGAATTTAACGTCATGATATTTATTTTGGTATGTAATTGTATTATAATTCATGTTTAATCATTTGCTCACTATAATTCATTACTTTGTAACTACGACTTGAAAACGAGGGCTGAATATCCTAATATTCACTTAGATTCTTGCGACATTCGTTTAAAATTAACTTGCAGTAGATTTCCTCTATCTTGCCACACCACCGAGGAAGAAGGAAGGACAAATTTAGACACCAAGTTCTGGGAAAAGCGAGCACGTGTTCAAGCGTTGTAACGATGCTACCGTATTTCGACCAGAATTATTCAAACTGATCACCGCCTATATTTTCAAAGGAGCGTCATGTTGCCATGGATACTGAGTGAAAGGACTAATAGAAGAACAGTTAATATCATGGTTAAGACCCGTCAACTCTAATATCTGGAGTGGGGAGAGACGTGTCATCTGATTGGACCACGTGTAGCGACCTGTAATTAGCGCGAGAGAAGGTTATAAAAGGGCGTGTTGGAGCTCTTGGCTTTATTCTCTCTACATCATTCTGATCGATATTATTCTACATTATTCTACTTGATCTTCTACTTGATTCTTCGTCTCGATACTTAGAAATTCTGAATGAGGGGTGTATAGCCACTCTCATCAGGAAGTACGTACAGCTCGGCTACAAGACCGGTTTGAACCAGTCTAAGTCAATAGGTAGTATTAATCTAGATAGAAATGAAACTTCAGAGCACATTTTCAGTAAAGTTGGAAGGATTCTTAATTGAGTATCCTCTCCATATAACCCAAGGTGGTTCTTCTAACTATGACTTAGGGCTTATCTCCAATATATGGGATAAAGCATAATAGGGAGTGTTAGTTTTGAAGTCATCTTCCAATTAGTGGTGGGTGCAATTTGCAAGGCAGGAATGGTACTTAGCTGCAGATGAGGAGATCTCAAAGACAACCGGTGATGTTCCAGCTACAAGGATGGAAGCTTTCCAAGGACCAGCAGAACAAGACTACCTGGTGAGCAAGCGAGTTAAAGATATTGCAAGTTTTCGCGAAGTAGAGTCATTCAATTTTTTTGTTAAATTCATTTTCTATTTTAAATTCAGTTCTCGTTAAACCGTCGTCATTTATATTAAATATAATAAATAGTATTTTTCTAGTTCACTTTAATCAATCTGCCTTAATTAGCCTTTTGATTTCTAATTCTCCTGCTTAATGATTAGTGTACTATCACCCCACCCCTGTGATAAGAGTCCGTCCAAGCTTGATTATAAATTTTTATCTTTAAGTCCTCAACTTAAAGATTGGCGCCCTTAGCTTGAATGGTTGCATTTCTCGTTCGATGATTGTTCTCCGAGAGGGGAAGTCACATAAATGCCGCTCCAACGTGTGGCGAGAAAATCTTTAAGTACGGAGCAGTTAATGACAGTAACGATATCAGAATTCGTATTATGGGCAAAATTTGGATATCCACGTTGCATTAGGAGTGTTTGATTGTGGGAAGGGTCATGGCTGATCAGACGAAAGAGGAGAGGATGTTGCGCAGTGGACGGGCGATAAAAGGCAATAATGTATTGAGTTCAGAGGAAGAGTTGTGTAGTCTAGTAGAGGAAATTGAAGATAGAAGTGTAAGTAGTATGGAGAGTGAAGGCAAGCAGAAAGAAGTCAGTATGGAGTCAGATGATAGTAGGATGGGGGGCGAAGCGGAAGTAAACATTAACAATGAAAGTAATAATAATGATCAGTTAATGGGAATGATGCAGTTAATGTTAAGTAAGATAGAGGACAGTAAAACTGAAATAAAAAGTGAATTAGAACAAACTAAATCTGAACTGAAAGAACAGTTAGAACAAACTAAAGCTGAATTAAGCAGGGAGATGAGGGAAAATAAGGAGGAAGCGAATCGGAGAATGGACGAACACAGTAGGCAGTTACGCGATCTGGTGGTAAAAAATGAACATTTTAATAAGCGATTAGAGGACCAAAAAAATGAATATGTACGGCAAGGGAAAGAGGTAGAAGAAAAGTTTGCGGAGCAGAGAAGTGAATTCCTGGAATTAATGGGGAAGGAAAACAACTCTACTAGGGAGGAAGTAATGAGGCAGGTCACTAGTATTGATAAGAGAGTTGAGACTCAAAGAGGGGAAATACGGATATTTAAAGACCACATCCAACAAGAGATTGACACGGTAAAGCTTAGAATAGAAGATGAGACCCGGGCAAGTGAAGAAAGGTTTGCGATAGCTGAAGAGAATAAGATTGAAATTAGGACATTGAAAGAGAAGCAGGTTAATTTGGAGAGAGAAATTGATAGGAGAGACAGAGAGGTAGAATGCCGGATAGAGAAAGCAGAAAATCAGTTAAAACAGGTGGCAAAGGATAAACAGGTTTTCACGGGAAGGCAATGTCTAGGAAATAGCTACATTAGGGAAATTGAACTACCTAAATTTAATGGGAAACAAACGAACCCGCTAGATTTCCTTAAGATGATAGAAAAACGATTTGAAAAGCGTCTAGAGGAAGGGTCTATGGACTGGGAAGACGTTATGGAAAATATTGACCATGCTTTTGTAGGAGAAACTCGGTCTTGGTTCATGGTATATAGGCAGACGATGACGAACCTGAAAGAATTCAGAAATAAGTTTAGAGAGAAATTCTGGAATGAAGCGATACAAGCTCGGGAGAGAGAAAGGGTGGTATTTGGGAGGTACAAACAGCATGAAGGAGTTACTATGACCGAGTACTTCCTGGCACATGTCATGATTTGTCAGAACTTAGATGGTATAACCGAGGGGTCTGATGTAGTAAGACTACTTTTGAGACATTTTCCGGACAGGGTGAGAGAAGCGGCTTGCATGCAAAAAGTTGGAACTATTCAGGAGATGGAGAACCTACTAGGCAGTTTTGATGCGTTAGGTAACCTTAGGAGTAGAACGGAGAATATTCAGAATTTTAGTCATCACAACGGAATGAGACATAACGGTAGAACACAGAATCACGAAGCTCGCAATCAGTTCAGACCTCAGCAGAACAGCAGGAGCGGAGCACCTGAATATAGGACAGGAAATTCCCAACGGAGGCCAGAGCAATGTACTAATGAGCCCAACGTCAATACACAAAGGGAACCTTTAAACTAACTAGAGGCTGTAATGTTAGGTCAGAATTCCAGCCTAGTACGAAGGTAGCGAAGTGTCTTGCCATGAAAGTGTTACCATATGACCTAGATGTTAGATACGATTTGTTGTATGAACCCGAGCAGTATAATGGAGATTCAAGTAATAAAGTAGTCAATCCCGTTGTTAAATTGAAAGTCTGGGGGGCGTGAGTTAAAGTTTTGATTGATTCTGGTAGCCAAATATCATGTATTAGTTCTCAGTGGTATGAGTCATTAGTGAAACAGGGTATTGAGTTGGAGGAAATGCCTGTTAAGTCTACTTTCATCATTACGGCTGTTGGAAAGAGGTCTAAGCAAATTTGTAAACAAGTAGCTGTCCCGATCTGCATTAATAATTCTATTAGCGTTCAGATATGTTTGGTAATTCCGCATTTGATATTTGATCTTATCTTGGGATCTGACTGGTTAACGTTAAAATTGGCTCAGTTAAATTACAATGATCTAGTGCTAAATTTGAGGTGGAATAATGAGGATATCAAGGTCAAGTTTGAGGAGGAAATTCAGAGGAAAACGGAAGTTAGTACAGTGTGGAGAATGAGAGAGGTTTCTAAAGTTAATGAAGAGGCTAGTGAGGGCCTGAAGTTGTGCCAGTTGTGGATTAATGAGGATAAAATATGTGGCTTGAAAGAAGCCGTAAGTAGAAATGAGTTAAATGAAATCCAGAAGGACAAGTTATTTGAAGTGTTATGTGAACACGTGGAGATTTTCTCCGAGAAACCTGGTGTTACCCATCTGTATGAACATTCTTTTTCTGTGCTGGATAAGACTCCATTCAGCGGACCGCGGTATCCGATACCACACAAATATGCCAAAGCCGTAGAGGATCAAATTCAAGCTATGTTAGCAGACGATGGGATTGAATTATCAAACAGTCAATATGTTAATCCCTTAATTGTCGTGCCTAAGTCTGATGGATCAATACGTTTGTGTATTGAATGCGAGAGCGTAGTGAGAGTGTTAGGTTTGCCTGAGGAACCACCTCGTAATGCTGAATTTTACGTCCGACTGGCACGGGAGAACCTGATTAAATCTGGAGATAAACGTAAAAGGCAGCAGAAACGTAAGGTACTGGATAACTTTGAGGTAGGTGATATGGTTTTGGTGAGAGTTCCAATGTTGTCAAATAGTGAGGATAAGGTAACAAAGAAATTTTTTCTTTTATATCAAGGCCCTTATAAAGTACATAGAAAACTAGGACCCTGTGCTTACAAGTTAGCGGATGGCAAGAGCGTAATGAATGGGTCATATAACATTAGTAGTTTACGGAGATACCTGTCGTGTGAGGTGGCTGAACCGGATTGTGAGATATAGGTCAGTAACTCGGGGAAGTTGCTACTTGTTATGTCAGACTACGAGCGGAATGAGTTTACGTCTCAATTGTGGTGGTATTTCCTAGTTGTGTTTGTAAACAAGGGAGGTGTTTGTGTGGCGGTAGATTTACGCTCGTTCATTGACGATAGATCATCTGTTTTCCGTATGTGAGGCCATGAAATTTTATATATTTGTTTTCTGAGATGTTACAGAAGGCTAATTAAAGCTGACGACGGCAAATAATTAATTTTCCCGTATGTGCATTTCTAACTTGCAATAATTTTACCGTGAGCTTAAATCACGTGTGTATTCGTGTGAAGTGTATTGCATCCTGCTTCAAGATAAGGTTGAAACATTCGAAAGAGTGATAAAAGTGTAAATTGTTTGTTTCATTTGTTTTCCATGGTTCTAATGTAAAAGATTGGAAGAGAACGTGTTACTGCTATCTAGCAAAGAATGTCGGAGAGATGGGGAGTAAAAGGACAAATAGACACTCGGCAGAGTCTGTAATCTGAATTGTATATATATTATGTTATATTCTCTAGGATAATCTTGTTTTTTTACAAAAGTGAAAAGTTGCTCATGTTGGGCATAATTTAGCATCTAAACCTCAAGATGAACTGAAATAACAGACATTCGCAATGGTAAGCAGTCTAAGAGAGATATGGAAACAGTGAGATATAATTAATTGTATGAAAATAATGTCGCTCGTTATGGGCAGGTAATAGAGGTATTTCAAGTCAATGTGGGAGTAAGTGTGTGAGTTCTCAACTCATGTGATATTTGTTAAGAACTCATGGGGGCGTATGTAACGTTCCAGACGTTACAGGGTAATTATGTTAATTATATTATGTGTAATTAATTCAGGAATTTAACGTCATGATATTTATTTTGGTATGTAATTGTATTATAATTCATGTTTAATCATTTGCTCACTATCATTTCATTACTTTGTAACTACGACTTGTAAACGAGGGCTGAATATCCTAATATTCACTTAGATTCTTGCGACATTCGTTTAAAATTAACTTGCAGTAGATTTCCTCTATCTTGCCACACCACCGAGGAAGAAGGAAGGACAAATTTAGACACCAAGTTCTGGGAAAAGCGAGCACGTGTTCAAGCGTTGTAACGATGCTACCGTATTTCGACCAGAATTATTCAAACTGATCACCGCCTATATTTTCAAAGGAGCGTCATGTTGCCATGGATACTGAGTGAAAGGACTAATAGAAGAACAGTTAATATCATGGTTAAGACCCGTCAACTCTAATATCTGGAGTGGGGAGAGACGTGTCATCTGATTGGACCACGTGTAGCGACCTGTAATTAGCGCGAGAGAAGGTTATAAAAGGGCGTGTTGGAGCTCTTGGCTTTATTCTCTCTACATCATTCTGATCGATATTATTCTACATTATTCTACTTGATCTTCTACTTGATTCTTCGTCTCGATACTTAGAAATTCTGAATGAGGGGTGTATAGCCACTCTCATCAGGAAGTACGTACAGCTCGGCTACAAGACCGGTTTGAACCAGTCTAAGTCAATAGGTAGTATTAATCTAGATAGAAATGAAACTTCAGAGCACATTTTCAGTAAAGTTGGAAGGATTCTTAATTGAGTATCTTCTCCATATAACCCAAGGTGGTTCTTCTAACTATGACTTAGGGCTTATCTCCAATATATGGGATAAAGCATAATAGGGAGTGTTAGTTTTGAAGTCATCTTCCAATTAGTGGTGGGTGCAATTTGCAAGGCAGGAATGGTACTTAGCTGCAGATGAAGAGATCTCAAAGACAACCGGTGATGTTCCAGCTACAAGGATGGAAGCTTTCCAAGGACCAGCAGAACAAGACTACCTGGTGAGCAAGCGAGTTAAAGATATTGCAAGTTTTCGCGAAGTAGAGTCATTCAATTTTTTTGTTAAATTCATTTTCTATTTTAAATTCAGTTCTCGTTAAACCGTCGTCATTTATATTAAATATAATAAATAGTATTTTTCTAGTTCACTTTAATCAATCTGCCTTAATTAGCCTTTTGATTTCTAATTCTCCTGCTTAATGATTAGTGTACTATCACCCCACCCCTGTGATAAGAGTCCGTCCAAGCTTGATTATAAATTTTTATCTTTAAGTCCTCAACTTACATCTCAAAAAGTAATTGTCCGATTTTAAAAATACTTACACATTTGAACTTGTACGCAGATTAACTTTTAAATCAGCTGTATAAATTTGTGCCGTTCCATTTAAAAATATGGCGTTAGTATCAATATCTCGGTTGTTAATCACCTCATGAGACTAAGTAGCACGTTATTTTACAAGAACCTGCGTACCATTTACGAATATGAAAACAGAATGCTGATATCTTTAACGGATTAGAAGTTATTTGCGTGTAACATGTTAGGTGAATAACCCTGTATAAAAACACTAAGTCGAAACTGAAAAAAAAAAAAAAAATATATATATATATATATATATATATGGCTTCAACTTTAAAGTATTACTCCATTGAGTTTACTACGTGAAATACTTATCTTTTTGAGTAAATTCACAAATTACTGGTGTACTACAGTGAATAAATATGTTGTTGCTTTCTTTTGTGCCTGTGCATTTTAATGTGACAATATTTTAAAAGCGTGGACTTCAGAATAATCAAGAGCAACAGAGGACAAGACTTAGTAGTTTACAACAGGAATAAATATAGGAAAATGCTGCGATAAAAAAATGCGTTGTGTGACGTTGTTTTGTGCGAATTTTTTGTGCTAGTTTAAAAGCAGACCATTGCAAACAGAATCATTTACACGCTTTTTAAAATCGTGGAACACTGAAGCGAAAGGCGACAGGTAACTGATACAAGGAACCTTTAAGGTTGATTAGGACCGATACCAAAGAAAACAGATTTCAGATTGGTCATTGGTGGAAAAATGATTTCTCCTGTTCTTCCTCCAATTGAAGAAGCTTTACAATATGATTCTACACATGTGATTCCAAACGCTACAAACACTGGAGAACTGTTTCCTTACGGTGACGATATGAGTAACATCGTCTTAATAACTTGTACAACAAATGTAAATTTCCTCACGAATAAATGTAACAAGGGTTTTAGCTGACGATATATTAGAAAGATCAAATATGTGTGCTATACTATACATTTCTATGTTACTGATTAACATATTCCTGTGGATACTAATTCAGAAACATAACACATGTGGTGCTTCTCAAAAATCCAACCGTGCCTGGAAGTATGTGTATAGCGTCTTCGGAATAGCGGACATAATAATATCATCATCAGAATCCCCTGAGTTTCTGAATGTTTTTAATTTTACGAATATATTCTAGAATTAGGACGTGATCAAACTACAAACGCGGCAGAATGTTACCAGAACGGACTGCAGTATGAATTTGATAACTCTCATTTGAAGTCTTCACGATCATAGATATCTTAAAACAAAAAATACTTGTTTGCTGCTGAACATGTAGGAAGTCGAAATAGGAGGGATGGGAAAAAGTGGGAAGGACAAAATTACAAAGAATTTCATTTCGAGCGGTATCAATGATACATCACGCAGGAAACAGGAGGGAAAGGAGAAAATAGGAAAGGTCAAAATTACTTAGAAGTATTTTCAAGCAGTATCAATGATACATCACAAAGGAAATATCCCGGTATACAGTACGTAAGAAGAATCCGATATCGGGAAAAGGTAAGTATAATTTTAAATTAACATTACAACATTGCCATATTTCAAACGTGCGATGAAATGAGAAACGTTTGTGAACTTAAATGAAAGATATTGAAAGCGCGACGAAATGATTGAAAAAGCGATAAAATGACCGACCGCCTTGGATACCGGCGCGCTAAGAGTCTGCTACAGGTCAAAAGACCGAAATACTTGCGTCCCTTAAAAATCTACAGCAACTGAAGACACTTTAAAATAAAATAATAATATTATTGGCTTTACGTCCTACAAACTACTTTTACGGTTTTCGGAGACGCTGAAGTGCCGGAATTTAGTTCCGCAGGAGTTCTCTTACGTGCCAATGAATCTACAGACACGAGGCTGGCGTAATTGAGCACCTTTAAATACCACCGGTCTGAGCCAGGACCGACCCTGCTAAGTTGGGGTCAGAAGGCCAGCACCTCAACAGTCTGAGCCAGTCAGCCCGACACACTTTAAATTTTTTTGCTAACAGTTTTACGTCGCACCGACACAGACACGTCTTATGGCGACAATGGGATAGGAGAGGCCTAGGAGTTGGAAGGAAGCGGCCGTGGCCTTAATTAAGGTACAGCCCTAGCATTTGCCTGGTGTGAAAATGGGAATCCACGGAAACCCATCTTCAGGGCTGCTGACAGTGGAATTAGAACCCACTATCTCCCGGATCCAAGCTCACAGCTGCGCGCCCCTAACCGCACGGCCAACTCTCCCGGTCTTTAAATGAATAGGCCTCGGAGTAATATTGTTATGAGTGCAAGAAATATTTACCTCAAAAGCGCTGCTAATATACCTACAATAAATTATAACGTTTGTTTATCCCAGAATATATTACCTTTAAGCATAGAACGCAAGCAAGTTCATAGTTTTACACGTCTCTTGATGTCGTGATCATACTCACAGACCGAGCTCGAGAGCTGCAGTCGCTTAAGTGCGGCCAGTATCCAGTATTCGGAAGCTAGTGGGTTGGAACCCCACTGTCGGCAGCCCTAAAGATGGTTTTCCGTGGATTCCTATTTTCACACCAGGCAAATGCTGGGGATGTACCTTAATTAAGGCCACGGCCGCTTCCTTCCAACTCCTAGCCCTTTCCTATCCCATCGTCGCCATAAGACATATCTATGTCGGTGCGACGTAAAAAAACTTGTAAAAAATAATCACGGGACATCTGGATTTAAATGGAATCCGAAATACATGGAATGAATTCTGATTTCAAAAACTCCGTAAGTATTGGCTGGAATTTGAACCGTGGCACCTTGGTGAGAATACAATAACTATGTCCAGCTCGGCTATTATGCCCCTATGCATAAAACATAACAGACGGTAATCAACGGTGTTTGTAAATCACTGCATCAACAATATCTTTACAGTTGTTTCGTAGTTTTATCTGCAGAAAGCTTTTTATGTTACGTTCATCCTACAGCGCTTGTTGTTATCAAGAACATTTTGATTCCATACCAACATTTTGGTACGAAATGATTTCATACAGTTTCTCAATCAATCAATCAATCAATCAATCAATCAATCAATCAATCAATCAATCAATCAATCAATCAATCAATCAATCAATCAATCAATCAATCAATCAATACTGGTCTGCATTTAGGACAGTCGCCCAGGTGGCAGATGCCCTGTCTGTTGTTTTCCTGGCCTTTTCTTAAATGATTTCAAAGAAATTGAATATTTATTGAACAACTCCTTCGGTAAGTTGTTACAATCCCTAACTCCCTTTCCTATAAACGAATATTTGCCCCAATTTGTACTCTTGAATTCCTACTTTATCTTCATATACTCTTGAATTCCTACTTTATCTTCATAATATGGTCTTTCCTACTTTTGAATACACCACTCAAACTTATTCGTCTACTAATGTCATTCCACGCCATCTCTCCACTGACAGCTCGGAACATATCACTTAGTCGAGCAGCTCGTCTCCTTTCTTAATTAAGTTGCAGTTCCACCATTTGTCTGGTATGAAAATGGGAAACTATGGAAAGCCATTTTCAGAGCTGCTGACGGTGCGGTTCGAACCCACAATCTCCCAAATGCAACCTTACAGCTGCACGGCCCGTATCGCTCTGGCAAACCGCTAGGTGTGGCCCCAGCTGTTAGACGGCGCAGTTGGAATAGAACAGACGGGACCTGAAAGTAGCCACAGGACGAGCACTTCAAGGTTTATTATTTAGTCATTGTGTGCCTCGAGGTCTGTTGAGATACACCCCCTATTGTCTGATGCCAATTAACTTGGCGCCGAGATCATGGAGCTAGGATTAGTTTGCTGTTCAGTCATTCCCGCATTGTGTGCATCGGGTAATATTGGGTAACCACGGGAAAAGAGCTGCCGAGCTAGCATAGCTGCTGTACAAATACCTTCAGTTTTCAGTGTGAATCGGTATTAACAATAACCGTACAACATGCGTTTCGTCGGAACTATTGAACTGATCTGTCGGGTGTTGAGAGTACCCGTAGATGGTATGACCACTTTGAAATGTACAGGATGCCTATGTAAGAATATATGGAGACCTCACATTGAGGTTCAATGATTTATTAGTATTACTTTTACCGAGCTCGATAGCTGCAGTCGCTTAAGTGCGGCCAGTATCCAGTATTCGGGAGATAGTGGGTTCGAACCCCACTGTCGGCAGCCCTGAAGATGGTTTTCCGTGGTTTCCCATTTTCACACCAGGCAAATGCAGGGGCTGTACCTTAATTAAGGCCACAGACGCTTCCTTCCCATTCCTAGACCTTTCCTGCCCATTGTCGACATAAAACCTATCTGTGTCGGTGCGACGTAAAGCAAATAGAAAAAAAAGTATTACTTTATAGTTGACCCAGGTCAACCACTATTACGTCGTGGGACAATCCTCGCAGGGATTACGCCAATGAAACCGTATACGTATCACCAATGATCGTAACTCATAACATACGAGGAGCTCAGAAATACCATTGCCCTACAGAAAGTGCAATATTGTCATATTTGTCTGTGTGTGGCAGGGACTGGATCTTGAGACCAATGACCTCGATGTCTGGGGACTTAAGATACCAATCATCATCATCAGCATCAGAACAAGACCTACGACTTGATATTGTTCAGTCTGTTACGGGAGATCACACAGAGATCTGAAGAATGTTGCAATATGCGAAGGGTATTTATTCCCTTATGTCGACGGCAGTACAATTAAGCAAACATCCCCCGCCTGCAAGCAGAGCTAATCAACAATTTTACAAAGCACTTGCTGTGGAGAACTTCTCCTCACCGTATATGATGAGTGTCAGGAAGAGGGATGAGAGCGTAAATCTACATTGATGTACTATCCAAGAATACATCTTCTTATTGTTTTCCTTATGTTTGTTGCAATATCTACAGCAGCATCTATGGATTCGTTTAGAGAACTCTAGGTTCTGTTGCTAGCTACAAGCGGTCTGATGTTCTTTGATATAATCTCTAAAAGTTTCTAGACGAGTATAATTGACAATTTTGTTAATGGGGAGCCTTTTATTGCTCTACACTTTCATGCTTTTTATTAAATTGACGATACCTCAATATTAGATCCCGTAACATCAATACCCATCATTATCGTCATCATCGCTTTAAATTGAAGATATTTCACTTTACGAAAGGAAATATTCTAGCTACCATCACTTAAAACGGATCTACGTAAAATTTTCTTGAACACGAATTTGGAAATAAAGGCAAATTTTCGCTATTTTCGAAAAAAAAAATATTAATGACTGAATTGTGATTTTTGATTCTGCACTGATTCTGAATGAATGGTTTTGGTCTCTTATATTTATATTGTACAATTTTCACTCGATGATCTCCACACTGTAGGTATATTATTCATAGCCATTTTATTGAATAATCAGCACCGGATAGTGTAATTAAGTAGGCCTACCGTATTTCAATACATACGAAATACAAAGCAAGGTGGAGAAACATAGTTGTGATAAGGACGGATAGTGCTCATTATCACATCCCATTTACGGTAAATATTTTACATTATTATTATTATTATTATTATTATTATTATTATTATTATTATTATTATTATTATATAAATTCAGCCCTACTGTATTAGGATAGTGTGTTTGCTTTTTACCCGGAGGTCTCGGATTCGATTCCAGGCCATTCCAGTTATTTTAATCCCGAAATGGGGTTTACTCAACCTCCTGAGACCAAGTAAAGAACTGGCTAATATGACAGACAACGGAACCGGACATGACAGCCAAGCAATATGGCTGAGAATGCCACCACACTGTCCCCGCTGCATTCCTGTATCCGCAGGCCCTCTGACTGAGCGGCAGTCGTCTTGGCAGGCCAAGATCCTAATAGGTTGATCGATCGAATATCTGGCTGTGGACACCCAATGTCGTTCTTGTCGATATAGTGGCACTTATGCTCGTGTTATTAGTTAACGCAATAAACGACGTGACTTTACTATGAAACAAGCTGTTACAACCAGAATTGTGTTTTTTCTCTGAGTAGAGAAGACTCCACCACGCTATATGATTATAAACATGGTGTTAGTTAGGCCAAAGGGCCCGACTCCTTGGCTGAATGGTTAGCGCACTGCCCTTCAGTTTAGAGGGCCCCGCGTTCGATTCGCGATCGGGTCGGGCATTTTAATCGCTTCCGATTAATCTTCTGCCTCGGTGACTGGGTGGGTGTGTGTCTGTCCCATCACCCCAACATTCACCTCTTCATATTCAGACAACACACCACACTACCAACCTACACGGAAACACGGAACAATGAAAAAAATGAAATGGCGTATGGCTTTTAATGCTGGGAGTGTCCGAGGACAAGTTCGGCTCGCCAGATTCAGGTCTTTTGATTTGACACCCGTAGGCAACCTGCTCATCGTTATGAGGATGAAATGATGATGATGACGACACATACACCCAGCCCCCGTGCCAGCGAAATTAACCAATTATGCTTAAAATTCCCGATCCTGCCGGGAATCGAACCCGGGACCCCTGTGACCAAAGGCCAGCACGCTAACCATTTAGCTATGGAGCCGGAAACGGAATAATGATTACCTCCGTTCAAATAGGGCTGTCTTCAGGAAAGGCGTCCGGTCATAAAACAGTGCCAAATCCACATGCGCAATGCAGTTCGCATCCGCGACCCAGCAGGTGTGGGATAAGCGGTAGAGTAATAATAATAATAAGGAGAAGTTCGGCCAAAAGGACTAACACACACTTAGACCTTTACAGTACATCAGAAACAACCTAGAAATTATGAATAACACGTAGAGAAAAGAAGTCCTAATTCACGTGATAAGTTAAGAGCTAGTATATCTTCTTGAAAGTAAAGTCTTAAAAATGAGAATCGCTTTTACTCACGTATATCTTCTTATTCTTATTCTTCTTAATTTGCTTACCCTCCAGGGTCGGTTTTTCCCTCGGACTCAGCGAGGGATCCCACCTCTAACGCCTCAAGGGCAGTGTCTTGGAGCTTCAGACTTTGGGTCGGGGGATACAACTGGGGAGAATGACCAGTACCTCGCCCAGGCGGCCTCACCTGCTATGCTGAACAGGGGGCTCGAGGACGGATGGGAAGATTGGATGGGACAGGCAAGGAAGAGGGAAGGAAGTGGCCGTGGCATTAAGTTATGTACCATCCCGGCATTTGCCTGGAGGAGAAGTAGTGGGAAACCACGGAAAACCACTTGCAGGATGGCTGAAGTGGGAATCGAACCCACCTCTACTCAGTTGACCTCCCGAGGCTGAGTGGACCCCGTTCCAGTCCTCGTACAACTCTTCAAATTTCGTGGCAGAGCCGGGAATTGAACCCGGACCTCCGGGGGTGGCAGCTAATCACGCCAACCACTACACCGTAGAGGCGGACTACTCTCATATATACTCATTCAAAATCATGTAAATTAAAATTGCCCACATAATACAATTTCTAGGGGTTAGCAGAAGGTACAACGGTGCGGAAATGACATTGGATCTTTTAGCAGTAAATATTCAAGGAGACAGCCTACTCGCATGTATTTGGCCGACAACACGGAGTACGGCAGTTGACCTGAAAGTAGCCACAGGGACGAGAATGTCCAGGTTTACATTACACTAACGCGTTCGTTTGCCTCGTTCTCCAATAGCAGTGAGACAGCAGTTTACTGACATTTACACGCCTTCTCTACGAGAAGAGAACCTTGTAATATTTCCGTAGCAGTAAGGAGCTTATAACAATGCTCGCAACAACTTGTACTTGCAGTCCATCGTGAGCCTATCACTAAAGTATGCGTGCCAAAAACTGCAATAGGTTCAATAGGTCAATACGTCAACGACTTTAAAACGTGGAATAATAACGGGAAAACAATAGTAATTTTGCCGTCCGTTTAGGTTTCTGACTTCAGACTTAGATTTAGACTTCTGATTAACATGCGCATGAACACAAGAGTGTACGCCCGAGCGGTTAGGGGCACGCAGCGGTGAGCTTGCATTCGTGAGATAGTGGGTTCGAACTCCACTGTCAGCAGCCCTGAACTTGTATTCCCCTGGTTTCTCATTTTCACACCAGGAAAATGCTGCGGCTGTACTTTATTTAAGACCACGGCCGTTCATTTCCTCGCACTCAACACTTTACACTTCCGCCCTATACAAAATACACGCAGGTTCCTCACATATGGTGCAAGTAGGGGCAAAAGATCTTTCTAGGTCGACGCCCCGAACAAATAGCATTTTTTTTAAAAGGCCACGGGCATCTTCTTTTTTTTTTTTTTTTTTTGCTAGGGGCTTTACGTCGCACCGACACAGATAGGTCTTATGGCGACGATGGGATAGGAAAGGCCTAGGAGTTGGAAGGAAGCGGCCGTGGCCTTAATTAAGGTACAGCCCCAGCATTTGCCTGGTGTGAAAATGGGAAACCACGGAAAACCATTTTCAGGGCTGCCGATAGTGGGATTCGAACCTACTATCTCCCGGATGCAAGCTCACAGCCGCGCGCCTCTACGCGCACGGCCAACTCGCCCGGTGGGCATCTTCTTACTCGTAGCCCTTCCCTATCCCATCGTCGCCATAAGACCTATCTGTGTCGGTGCGACGTAAAGCAAGTTGTAAAAAACAAGCAAGAAAAAAACAAGTGTATGAGTAAAAGATGGAGCATTAACGCATTCTCGGAAACTCGGTTGGTGATGCGGACCTGCATCGCTAGATGTGCTGCTCGATAGCAGTGTTGCCAACTTATATTTTCAAGATCCACTAAATACTACTAAAAATCCGCTAAAATTCCGCCAAGAAATCCGATCTCAAGTAATAATAATAATAATAATAATAATAATAATAATAATAATAATAATAATAATAATGAAATGGCGTATGGCTTTTAGTGCCGGGAATGTTCCAGGACATGTTCGGCTCGCCAGGGGCAGGTTTTTTGATTTGACCCCGTAGGCGACCTGCGCGTCGTGATGAAGATGAAATGATGATGAAGACGACACATACATCCAGCCCCCGTGTCAGCGAAATTAACCAATTATGGTTAAAATTCCCGACCATGCCGGGAATTGAACCCGGGACCCCTGTGACCAAAGGCCAGCACGCTAACCATTTAGCCATGGAGCCGGAAATAATAATAATAATAATAATAATAATAATAATAATAATAATAATAATAATAATAATAATAATAATAATAATAATAATAAAAGTAAATGCCTGCATTCATCTGATCTGTGAGTTTCACTGGGATAAACCCCCTGCCTGCGAACCGGCGAGCTAAAACTTGTAGGCGTTTTACTGCCGGGTGCAAACTAGGTGAATCCCCTACCTCAAGGGCCACACGCAGAACAGTCTTCCATCATAGCATAAATATAAATGCTACTCTCTCTCAGTTTCATTACCTGTCGTCATTCGTCAACTAAGAAATAAGTAACCTTTCCCCTCGCATTACAAATTTATGATACCATGATCTCATAACATCAAATCCAAATAACATGTTTTCCTCATGTGACTGCTAGCTCCTGACAATAAATACGGAATAGCTCGGAGACAGACTGGAGTACAAATTTAAAAAAAAAACGTAAAATAGATAAAACGCTAAATTCCGCTATAATAAAGCTAGAATTCCGCCAAAAAATCCGCTGTCCGCTAAATGATATATTTCTCCGCCGATAGTCTTCTAATTCCGCCAAATTTAACGTAAAATCCGCTAAGTTGGCAACACTGCTCGACAGTGCGCGAGTAATAACACTGGGTGTTTACATTATACAGTACAGAAAAGTTTTAAGGAACTATTTTGGAGGTCTCGGCAGATAGGTCTTTTATTTACAATCTGCTTTACGTCGCAGCAATAAAGATAGGTCTTATTGCGACGACGGGATAGGAAAGGGCTAAGAGTGGGAAGGAAGTGCCCGTTGCCTTAATTAAGGTACAGTCCCAGCATTTGCCTGATGTGAAAATGGGGAAACCACGAAAAACCATCTTCAGAGCTTCCGACAGTGGGGTTCGAACCCACTATCTCCCGAATACTGGATACTGGTCGCAATTAAGCAAGTGCAACTCCGAGCTCGGTGCAGATAAGTTTTCGATAGTGGCTCCGCAGTAGACTTGCTGTACCGAGATGTAATTCTCCAAGAGTACCTCACGATTATCATGGTTGAAATGATTAAGTGTTCATGTTTATGAATGGCAATCCCTGTCTGTATAGGGCTGCACTCCTGGGTGGCTACCTGGAAACCGAGGACATTAAACGTTTGAATGGACCATTTGTCCTGTTCCCCTGACTTCAACACTACCGAACCTACTATAGACGAATTCGATTGTCGTAATGACGGCATAGGTATGCCCAAGAATCATACATGTGTTTAGAGTTGCTCTGGTGTAGTACTCCAAGTTCTACTGTTACGATCTCATCTGCTGTGGTCAAAGAACTTCAGTACTGTCATTTGGTATTTAAGAGTGCTTACTGTAAATGCGAGAAATACATTTTAGTACATTTACTGGCATATTAAGGAGCAGCTTTCCAGAGCAATATTCCGGCACTCTGGAGTTTTTAACGACCTAATTGGCTAAATCGTCAGCGAAGTGGCCTTCGGTTCAGAGGGCGTCGTGTTCGATTCCAGACCGGCTGGGGGATTTTAACTGAACATGGCTCGGGGATTGGGTTTTTGCGGCAGTCTTAATGCACTTCGAACTTCTCTTCGTCTATACATAACACTGCCAACCACCACAGACACACGCAATAACGAATACATTCCACTCCGTAGGATTGGCGTCAGGAAGGGCACCAGCCGTAAAACTGGGCGAAATAGCCTATACATCAAGTGCCGACTCCAATAAATTGGAGAAAAAGCCAGGAAGAAGTGATGTAGACAGAAACAAGCATTGTCGGAGAAAACATGCACACATACGCGGCTTTCTGCGCACGATAGCATTCACAGAGTCCTGCGGTGTGCAGTCAAAGGGTGCCTTGGGCGCCTTGAAAAATGTCCAGATGCTGCACACGACATTAAACCGAGGGTGTGGAAACTCGTTGTTAAGCAATCATCTAAAACGTTAGAGTGCTAATAAAAGTAAACTCGTGTCCTCATTCTGAGATGATGAAGCTCTTTTCAGAGTACATCCGAAATGGAAGTTAGCTGCATGTACCATTTCAACCACACATCAAACCTCCGGCCGTTTTTAAACTTCTGGCAGTACCGGTAATCGAACCCGGGCCACCAAGGACGGCAGCTAATAGTGCAAACCATTACGCTACGGAGGCGGAGAAGATCGTTAATGATATGACTGTACACTTCAATATCGTTTCAGCCATACGCTCAAGATGTCTGTCCTGTCTGCGGCGATGTTACAGTATTATTAAGAACCTTCACACTGGTAAGCGACTCCCTCTACCTCTCGACCGTACGGTGACCAACCGTGCCGCATTTTGCGGGACGTCCCACGTTTTAAGGTATTTTGTTAATGTCCCACGCGTGACTTCATTTGTCTCGCAATTGTCTCGGTTTCATCTGAACGAATTTTCGTGTTATTGTCATCGGTACGAATTTTTACTATACGTAACTGTCCTGCCATCTAGCTTCAACTAAACAGAGCGTAACCGTTGCCAACAGTATGCTCTTTGAAAGTGCAAAGAATCATGTTATAGTTGTAGAATCTTTGTAGAAGCGATCAGGATGTAGCCTACCTTCCGACTTTCGAGTTACCGTTAGTCCGTGGAAATTGTGTAGCACGAAGCGCATCAGCGTAGATGTGTCGTATTAACTGGTGTTTTTCTTTAAGTTTTTGTCATTTTTGAAATGGATTCAGTGTCGGATATTGATGACTGTAGTTTTACTTCGTCACTGAAAAGAAAGCTATTATTTAAACCCGACAAGGCAAAAGGAATGTGCATATAGGCCTAATGCAAAGTGGGAAAGCAACACGCCATTCTTATCTCCTGATCTAAGTAAAGTCCACAAGGCCTTCTTTTTTTTAATTTTGCAAGAAGACGTTCAGTGTTTTTCAAGGATGAAGAGTCTTCAACCCACAGACTGGAAAATAAGTTGTACAATAAAGATGAATCAAATGTATTTTTCTATGTTATTACTTCAGTAATGCTTAAGTGTGCTGAGGTGTCATCCGCGGAGGCCCGGATTCGGTTCCCCGCTCTGGCGCGAAATTTGAAAAGTGGTACGAGGGCTGGAACGGATCCACTCAGCCTCGAGAGGTCAACTGAGTAGAGTAGGGTTCGATTCCCGCCTCAGCCATCCCCGAAATGGTTTTACGTGGTTTGCCTGGAGGGTACCTAACTTAAGGCCACTGCCGTTTCCTTCCCTCTTCCTTGTCTATCCCTTCCAATCTTCCCATCCTACCTCAAGGCCCCTGTTCGGAATAGCATGTGAGGCCACCTGGGCGAGGTACTGGTCATCCTTCCCAGTTGTATCCCCGGACCCAAAGTCTCACGCTACTGGACACTCCCCTTGAGGTGGTAGAGGTGGGATCCCCCGCTGTGTCAGAGGGAAAAAGCAACCCTGGAGGATAAACAGATTAAGAAAGAAGGACCAGTTCAGTAAAAGTACTCTTTGTCAAAAATGAGGGAAATCCGGTAACAAAATGCTTTTGAAAATGTTACAATTTTTAGCGTTTTAAAATTACAGCTAAAAATGTATCTGTCACCCAAAATTGTGGAATATCCCCCTTTTTTGACTGTCTAGTCTCTCATACTTTCCTTCATAGCTGGTCACCCTACTCGACTCCACGGGTTCCATTTTAGCCTCACTGTGGCTATATTCCATTTAAACAAGCTCCAGAGTCGGGGAAGGATAATCTACAATTGGATATGCCACAATTATTCCATGATCTAAGTCTGAAAGCTGTAGATATTCTGTAACGCAGTAGAACTGTCCATGCACACACATGTTGAAGCAAGCACAGCGGCTCTTATCACGGACGTGACTTAGCACACATGCTAACCTGCTGATCATGTCGTTATTCTCCCACGATCTATGCATTCCGCACATGCTGGCTCGATCGGTTGCGCTCTTCCTCGCGTTGCAACTTTAACGGTGAAGGACGCATATTTATTTCCGTAAAAGAAAATAAATTATTACAGAACAGAAGAGATTATCTCAATGACACATGAGCCCGTCTCCTTTACAATTGATTATTGATTTCCTGCACGTCAAAACACAAAGGGTTTCGAAAGTTCAGCTGTCATGGTGAATGAACTACATCACCTACTGCAATTTATAGTCAGTATTTTTATAAGTAGAACAGGCAGGTTCTTTTCAACAATTTGATCAAATAGTGATGAACTTTGTACTTAGCGGTAAGTATTTCAGCCTGAAGGAATAACGGTACGTACTAGTAATATGAAATAAGTCAGTCCGAGAGTGGGAAGTCTTCAATAGCTGGGAACTGTACGTGAAATTATGTAATTATTTACCTTCATTGCATATAATAGACTTAAACTACTCCACAAATTATCAGAAACGTTCGTGGTTCATATACCTAGATCTACAAAAATACCACATAAAATGTAAGCTAAATATAGCTAATGAGTTTATACCCCGTAAAAAGGATTGTCCTCCTTTTTAATCTCTAATACTCCTGCAAAACTTATGTTAGGTACTGCTGGTACTATTATTGCCGTTAAGTCCACTTCGTGATTAGGGGTCTGAATGGGTTTTTTTTTTTTTTTTTTTTTTTTTGCTAGTTGCTTTACGTCGCACCGACACAGATAGGTCTTATGGCGACGATGGGACAGGGAAGGGCTAGGAGTGGGAAGGAAGCGGCCGTGGTCTTAATTAAGGTACAGACCCAGCATTTGCCTGGTGTGAAAATGGGAAACCACGGAAAACCATCTTCAGGGCTGCCGACAGTGGGGCTCGAACCTACTATCTCCCGAATACTGGATACTGGCCGCACTTAAGCGACTGCAGCTATCGAGCTCGGTCTGAATGGGATTAGAAATTAACTTACTACCCCTTATCCCCCTGATAACCAATACGAAAAGTACTAAATCAACAGAAGCATCATTACAGTATTTCCCACTACAAGCTCTTGCCTCAGCTTCTTGCCTTCAAGTTCTGCACATGCCGTCGGATTATGTGTACGGAAAACAGAGTATGTCCAATTTCTCTATTGGTAAACCATTATGTCAATCACCTTAATTTCTTTGCTTCAGTCTGTTTTGTTGGTTAATTGTTTACTTGCTAGGTTACCTGGCGAATTGGTGAGGTAGCTTGATCAATAAAGGATAATGTGTGTAAGGGCAGCTAACGGACCTAAGAATTCAGTTAATAATAGTATTCTCGTGTCCTCGTCCTGAGGGGTGCAGCTCTTTTCAGGCACAACCCCAATGGAGGTGAGCTGCATGTACCATTTTAATCACATACCAGCACTCCTGTCATTCTTAAATCTCTTGCAGTACCGGGAATACAACCCGGGCCTCCGTGGATGACAGTTAATAGTGAAAACAATTACGCTACGGAGGCCGAACAAATTCTTTTTTTTTGCTAGGGGCTTTACGTCGCACCGACACAGATAGGTCTTATGGCGACGATGGGATAGGAAAGGCCTAGGAGTTGGAAGGAAGCGGCCGTGGCCTTAATTAAGGTACAGCCCCAGCATTTGCCTGGTGTGAAAATGGGAAACCACGGAAAACCATTTTCAGGGCTGCCGATAGTGGGATTCGAACCTACTATCTCCCGGATGCAAGCTCACAGCCGCGCGCCTCTACACACACGGCCAACTCGCCCGGTCCGAACAAATTCAGGTAAAATTCGAATCAGAGGGACGTCAATTTTGATTTCAAAAATTCCACATTCAAACCACGGCCACCTTAATGAGGACTATGTCACTCGACTGTCACGCTCCATTTTTACGGAAATATAGCTGAATATTGCTGCAGGCTTCACAGCCTGAGACCCGTCATAAAAGATAATAATAATAATAATAATAATAATAATAATAACAATAATAATAATAATAATAATAATAATAATAATAATAATAATAATAATATGGCTGGACAAGGAATTAACTACAGCAGAACATAACACAACATTTTTTGAAATTGTATTTCTTTCATTTTTGTTCCTAGCTTAAAATTTGAGAAATAGAAAATCTGAATGAATAACAACAATATTAATGAGCTCGTCACCTCTAAAATTATAGTGGACTTAGAAGTGCGAATATGAGATACAAAAACTTGGAAGAATTACAAATTGTTCATTTACGAGGAAAAGACCCGAAAAGCTGTTGGCCCTTTTTGTGTTCAGATGGCTACGACTATACTACCCACCGGTGGTCCATAACCCGTTAGAGGAGAGATCCTCACTTGGACTATGTGCAAGTAGGGTAGCATCCTGCTTCATGAATTTACCGAGCTCAGAAAATTTTAAGCAAGCATCCGACCTATGGGAGTAACGGAGTCCCACTAGGGACTCCTTGGAAACAACTTGGCGTACGATATGGAATTCGATGGGGAGCTATCAATATTAATGCGACTTATGGAAGAAAGAAAGAAAGTAGAACTGGCTGAGTCAGCAAAGAGGATGCATCTATATGTGCTAAGAGTAAGTGATAATCGGGTAAGGGGAGATAACGAGGAAGATATAGGAGGCTATAAAGTGTACTTGACGGGTTTTAGAAAGGGAAGGGCAAAGTATGGGGTAGGGCTGTTTATCAGGAATACCATTGCACGCAACATGGTTACTGTTAGGCACGTAAACGAGCGAATGATGTGGATAGATTTGGCAGTTGGAGGAATTAGGACGAGAATTGTCTTAGTGCATTCACCAGGTGAGGGTGCAGATGTGGATGAAGTTGACAAGTTTTATGAAGCATTGAGTGACATCGTAGTCAAGGTCAACAGCAAGGATAGGATAGTGCTAATGGGCGATTTCAATGCGAGAGTTAGAAACAGAACTGAAGGATACGAAAGGGTGGGTGGTAAATATGGGGAAGATATGGAAGCTAATGGTAATGGGAAGCGTTTGCAGGACTTCTTTGCTAGTATGGGTTTAGCAGTTACGAATACACTTTTCAGGCATAAGGCTATTCACCGCTACACACGGGAGGCTAGGGGTAGCAGATCCATAATAGACTATATCTCAACCGACTTCGAATTCACAAAATTTGTTAGAAATGTACGAGTTTTCCGGGGATTGTTCGATGATACAGACCACTATCTGATCTGTAGTGAACTAAGTATCTCTAGGCCTAGGATACAGAAAGTGAAATCTGTCTGCAAACGAATAAGGGTAGAAAATATCCAGGACGAGGAAATTAAACAGAAGTACATGGATATGATTAGTGAGAAGTTTCGAACAGTAGACAGTAAGCAGGTTCAGGATATAGAAAGAGAATGGGTGGCATACAGGGATGCTGTAGTAGAAACAGCAAGGGAATGGCTAGGAACAACTGTGTATAAAGATGGGGAAAAGCGAATATCTTGGTGGAATGATGAAGTGAGAGCAGCTTGTAAACGTAAAAAGAAGGCTTATCAAAAATGGCTCCATACAAGGGCTGATGCAGACAAGGAATTGTACGTAGATGAAAGAAACAGAGCGAAACAAATAGTTGTTGAATCCAAAAAAGAAGTCGTGGGAAGATTTTGGTAATAACCTAGAACAGCTAGGTCAAGCAGCAGGGAAACCTTTCTGGATAGTAATAAAGAATCTTAGGAAGGGAGGGAAAAAGGAAATGAACAATGTTCGGGTAATTCAGGAAAACTCATAATAGATCCCAGGGAATAATTGGACAGGTTGAGGGAATATTTTGAACATCTCAACGTAAACGGAAATCTTCACTGTGGTGTTGCGAACAGCCAAGCTCGTGGGGAGGAGGAAAATAATGTTGGTGAAATTACGCTTGAGGAAGTGCAAAGGATGGTAAATAAACTCTATTGTCATAAAGCAGCAGGAATAAATGAAATTAGACCTGAAATTGTTAAGTATAGTGGGAATGGCTTCAGAGAGTATTAAGATTAACATGGAGTGTTGATAAGCTACCTTCAGGTTGGACAAAAGCAGTAATTGTATCTATCTATAAAGCAAGGGTACAGGAAGGATTGCAACAACTATCGATGTATTTCATTGATTAGTGTACCAGGCAAAGTATTCACTGGCATCTGGGAAGGGAGGGTGCGATCAGTGGTTGAGAAGAAGTTGGATGAAAACCAGTGCGGTTTCAGACCACGGAGGGGCTGTCAGGATCAGATTTTCAGTATAAGCCAGGTAATTGAAAAATGCTACGAGAGGTACAGACAGCTGTGTTTATGTTTCGTAGACCTAAAGAAAGCATATGGCAGGGTACCGAGGGAAAAGATGTTCGCCATACTGGGGGACTATGGAATTAAAGGTAGATTATTAAAATCAATCAAAGGCATTTATGTTGACAATTGGGCTTCGGTGTGAATGGATGGTAGAATGAGTTCTTAGTTCAGGGTACTTATAGGGGTTAGACAAGGCTGTAATCTTTCACCTCTGTTGTTCAGAGTTTACATGGATCATCTGCTGAAAGGTGTAAAGTGTCAGGGAGGGATTCAGTTAGGTGGAAATGTATTAAGCAGTCTGGCCTATGCTGACGACTTGGTCCTAATGGCAGATTGTGCCGAAAGCCTGCAGTCTAATATCTTGGAAGTTGAAAATAGTTGCACAGATTACGGTATGAAAATTATCCTTTCGAAGACTAAATTGATGTCAGTAGGTAAGAAATTCAACAGAATTGAATGACAGATTGGCGATACAAAGCTGCAACAGGTAAACAATTTCAAGTATTTAGGTTGTGTGTTCTCCCAGGATGGTAATATAGTAAGTGAGATTGAATCAAGGTGTACTAAAGCTAATGCAGTGAGCTCGCAGTTGCGATCAACAGTATTCTGTAATAAGGAAGTCAGCTCCCGGACGAATGTATCTTTATATCGGTCTGTTTTCAGACCAACTTTGCTTTATGGGAGCGAAAGCTGGGTGGACACAGGATATCTTGTAAGTTAGAAGTAACAGACATGAAACAGCGAGAATGATTGCTGGTACCAACAGGTGAGAACAATGGCAGGAGGTACTCGAAATGAGGAGATAAAAGGCCAAGTTAGGAATGAACTCGATGGATGAAGCTGTACGCATAAAACGGCTTCGGTGGTGGGTCATGTGAGGCGAATGGAGGAGGATAGGCTACATAGGAGAATAATGGACTCTGTTGTGAAGGGTAAGAGAAGTAGAGGGAGTCCAAGACGACGATGGTTAGACTCAGTTTCTAATGATTTAAAGATAAGAGGTATAGAACCAAATGAGCCCACAGCACTAGTTGGATATAGAGTATTGTGGCGACGTTTAGTAAAATCACAGAGGCTTGCAGACTGAACGCCGAAAGGCATAACAGTCTATAATGATGATGTATGATGTATGTATGTATGTATGTATGTAATTGAAAAAGTGGTGCAAGTTTTTTTCCCCTTTTCAATTTCGAGCAAGTAATACGTACCGGAAGTTCTACCTTCATTCTGTCGTCTGCAATATTGGTGCAAGTCATACTTGATTCGTTTTCCGATAGGCGTCATGTCTGTCACGAAGAAGCTAAACAAATGGCTACATCGTGTTGTGCAATAGCGGTGTGAATCAGCGCAGCTCTGTTTCTGTGCTTGATAGTTTACACGGGTTGTGTGTGTTTTAGTCATAGTTTCGTCAAGATGAGTATACTGCTCCGATTTTGATGATGATGATGATGACGACGATGATGATGATGATCATGATGGCGACGACAACGATATGGACAACGATTATGTTCCCGAACAATATTCCAGCTACAAATTCCTGTAAGTTCATTTTGATAACCCGGTCAATGCGAACAAAACCCAGCAAAATACGTACATCTACGTTCTTATAAAAGGATAACATGTAATGAATAGGCTGAAACGTAAAGGTAGTAGAGGACTAACAGTTTGCACGAATAAATACCTTTTCAATGTTTACGGTCAAAGTGTAAATGTTTGCACAGAATATTTTCTACAAACATTTCAAATACCGCATGGCATAATGACACTAGCCTTGAAGAAGGATAAAGAAGGACGAGTTAGAGAAGACTTGAGAAGAAGGGGGTCAAGTGTAAATAAAATAGAACGGAGTAGATGAAGTAAAAAACCACAATAATTATCCAGCTTGTAGCAGTCACTACCCAAGGACTCACAACTCCAACCATCGCTACTTAGATGCTAGTCTGAAAGTTAGAAAAATGCACCACCTTATGCATGGAACGTTGTTTTGCAAGTGGATCAGCCTCTGTCACTGAGAGAGTATACAGAAATATTTTCCGTGACCAACACTTACACTTCCATCGACCCTGAAAAGACACTTGCCTGCATTATGATGGATTCAAGTTCATCATTCATATTGCTACTAAAGAAGAGAAAAGTTTGTTAAAATCCCAACACAAAATTTGTCTAAGGGCAGCAGGGAAATGCTAGATAAACCATGAACAATGATTCTGCATTAAAAGCAGAGAATGAGGACTACCACGTAATTTAATTTGACCTCCAGAAGGCATTACCCTTTCTTACTCTAACAACGTCTGTTGCATACTACAAGAGTCCACGACTTAGCGATGAACAAAGTTTGATGCACGTATGGGTTGAAACTGTGCTCTCGAGAGGATTCTAGGAAATAGCATCATGTGTCTCAGAGCATCTGGCAATTGAGGCATTGGGAGAAAAAACACATCATAGCATACAGTGACAGTTGCACAGGCCAGAGTCGTAATTTCTAAATAGCACTAACATGAACATTTCAATTGATCATACCAAGAGCATTTCTGTGAACACAATTGTTTACAGTCGGGTCATTCATTCACGAAAAATGACTCTGACTTTGGAAATATTAAATCTGCTGCCACGAAAAATGTCCACTACGTACCAGCAGACTAGTGTGAAGCCATTCAGAATGATCGAAGTAAAAATAGATTTCAAGTTCGTATGTTACGGCTAGAAGACTTCAAATCGGTGGGGCAACTTGAAAAAGCTGTGATAAGAAGAAAAATAAATGAAGAGGGTTTCCCAGTGAACTGGTTTCGGATTCAATGGTTACGATTTCGAAACAGCAGTCCTCGTGCCATATTCTACAAGGAATCTCTCAATGAGGAACTGCAATTCTATGAAAATAGTTCCCACCAGCAAAACATATCGAACAACCATTTGCACGGATTAATCAATGCCGACTCTACAATGCACCTAGGACAATAACAGCAGACAAGGAGGACATGCTGGATTTGCTCCACTACAGTCCTTCTGAACACCACCACTTCTTCACTTCTTTGAAGACAGCCAAAGGCATCGCAGATACCGGACCTCTTGATTGCACCGACAACCAGAATGATAACTAAACGTTGACTATTAGCTCTTTTCAACTTGCGCCTTTAATACTTCTTTCCCCAATCTTGCACTTGAGATTTTTTCTTCTTTTTATTCGATTTTCTTTCTTTTTGTGTGTGTTAACTCAATATTAATTGTGCTTCATTCATTTTGTAAATTACAGTAAATTAAAGTAAATATGATATATAAAGTCACTGAGAGCATTCCTCCTTTTATGATAGCTAAGAGATTTTAGTGCATGTAAACCTGATGTAAGTTGTTATGTGAAAAAGCCTTTTTCGAAATAGTTGGATGCAGAAGTGGTGTAAGCCAAAACAACCCACATTCCTACATTTCATGTGAAAATAGATACTACTAGTTAGAGAACTGAATAAAGACTAGACTGCACAAAGGAAATTCAATTTTAGTTATTATTCTCATCTTTACAGATGTTTTAATTCTCTTCTCATTACTCACAAATTTACATTATTGACTTACACCGTTTCTGCAGTTAATGACTCATTTATCGACGCTTCAGGTTTACCACTGCAAATATTTAAACAAATTATGAATGTGAAAGCAATTTTTGCATTATTTACGGATGGTAAATATTTAATGTCTTTTCGGAAAGAAGTAGGCCCTGTCGTGATGGCACCGATGCCAGGAATCGAACCAAGATATATTAAGTCCCATAGCATATATTAAGTTAAGGAGATTAGAATTGAACTAGTGTATCCCCAGTACAGGAGACCACTAGGAATGTATAAACGAAAGGATAAAGAGTTTTCTTATAAGAAGAATTATGGTTATTAATTGTGTAAAATGTGCTACTTTATATTTGAAACATTAAGAATAGGATATGTGAAATTACTTGTTCTTCAAGTCCTGCTACGGAAGGCTTATGAGTAACTTGTTATTGAGTTGTAATCTTATCTATGTAAACTGACCAAGGGTTGAGTAAATGAACAGTGGCTAGCTACAAGCACAAATCCAGCATTCAGAATAATTAGCATTGGGAGAGACAAGGAAAGAATACATGACTCATGGAAGGATGGAGCATCGGAAAATCTCCACTTCATGGCAAAACATTCCACTCAGTGAGAGATATGAGTTAGGCTGAGTGAGACGGAGAATAAGTGGTTCTGAGATTGACCACTATAGCACCACCTACTGGAGAGGGATCCCAGTTGGGGGTAGACTAGTACTAGGGTGGGAGTTCCCCCTCTCACTAGTTAGCAAGGGCCAGACCAGGATATATATATACAAGCTGCAGAGGCTTAAGGGATATCTTTAGTCTTGGACAGGAGAACGCTCTACGTAGGTCAAGAACGTCGGTAATAAGACTGGAGGTGCTTACCTTCAGAATGAGAGAGAGGAGTAGGACATAGCCGCGTTAGAAGTGATATCTGAAAGACTTAGTCTCTCAGACAGTAGTGGGAGATGCGGACTTAGGCTTAGAGACAAGCTAGAGGGCAACTCTCAGGTTTTCAACATAGACTCTACCCAGGTCGGAAGTCAGTATTCTAAAAGCTTCCGGAGCAGGCACATCACTGAAGTATGCTGTAAATAGACATTGTAAATATGTACGGTAGTTGGGAAGTCAGAGTTGAATTCAAATATATATCATATTAAATGGGACTCAGTACTTCATTTAATGGTTCAGGGCACCCAACCCACAGATTCTCCAAGCCGCTCGGGAGAACAAATCGTCCAGAACATCTCGGGACAAGGTGAGTCACGACAGACTTACGTTTTGGTGTCAGGTATGTGGGGTGCCCTTAGTTCGAACTCCGACGAACAGTAGAACCATATCAGTCCGATGTTCGCGCACTTCGAGAAGAAGATTGTCCGAAAACCGCGCATCGCAGAAGATTGAACCGCGCACCGAAGAAGATTGTCCGAAAACCGCGCATCGCAGCAGATTGAACCGCGCACCGAAGAAGATTGTCCGAAAACCGCGCAGCGCAGAAGATTGAACCGCGCACCGAAGAAGATTGTTCGAAAACCGCGCATCGCAGAAGATCGAACCGCGCATCGTAGGAGCCACAATCCAGCCCAGCTGCAGGGAGCCAGCAGCCCAGCAGCCTATTAAGCAGCCTACACGGATCGCAGCCAACAAGCCCAGCAGCCTGTTAAGCAGCCTACACGGATCGCAGCCAACAAGCCCAGCAGCCTATTAAGCAGCCTACACGGATCGCAGCCAACAAGCCCAGCAGTACAGAAGACATCGTAGGGTGAGTCCACTTTAATTCAGTATGGCAAGTCAGGAGGAGGATGTAGATTTAAATGCAGGAAGGCCAGAATTTCAGATAGCAGAGGCTGATGATGATGATGATGCACGTAGCTTAGAAGGACCGTATGTAACTGTAGTAGAGGGACACAGACTGATTGGTCGAGAATTTGACGGTAGTCAGCCAGACAGACTACGAGAATTTATTGCCAACGTAGATGCGGCTGTACGCATGATCAGGGAGAATGATCAGGCACTTTTCTTTAAATATATATTGACAAAAATTACAGGCAAGGCCCGAGAGAAGCTCTTGGTAAGAGCTGATATTACTAACTGGGAGAACGCTAAAGTAGCGCTAAATGAATATTATGGTAGGCAGGGCACGTTAGATCTATATATCTGCCAAATGTTCCAAAGCAGTCAGGAACCGCGATAGAGTGTAGCATCCTGGGCGCATCGCGTAGACACGATGGCGTCAGCTTTCAGGGATGCTTTATTAGAGGGCGAATGCCTACAGGATAGGCAGGCACAGTTGAAGTGCGTGAGAAAGATAGGAGTGGCTAGTTTCACACAAGGGTTAAACAACCCAAGAATCCAATGTAGAGTGCAGGATCAGCAACCTTTAAAATTTGAAAGAGCCGTGGCAATAGCTAGGCAGGAAGAAGCAGTCATTATATCCAAACAGGCTAAGGATGGATTGCAAAGTAGGCGGAACACACTAGGGTTCACACGGAGAATTGAAACTAACAAGCCTAATGTAGCAAAACCAGAAGGAAGGTGGCATCCTAAGCCTAGAACAGCAATGGTTAGGGTGATTTGCTACAATTGCAATAAAGAGGGCCACCTAGCTAGGCAATGTACAAGTCCGAGAAAGGAAACACAGGGTCAACCTATCGGAGAGTCAGAATTAAAAAGACCACCGAAAACGCTAACGTGTCGGTATTGTAAGAAACAAGGACACATAGAGAGAGATTGCCGAAAGAAGCAAAGGGACCAAGTAGGTGTAGAAACGCGAACGGTCCGCACAGTCAAGGCGGCCATGAGGGAGAGTACCAGGGGTACACGAACTTGCTGCAATTGCAATAGGAAAGGGCATGAGCAAGATAATTGCAGGCTACCGGTTAACAGACAACATACCGAAATAACGAGATGCTATTCGTGTGGTGGAGATGGTCACTTGGAAAGGGACTGTTGGAGAAATGTACTTGGTAAACAGTCCACTAAACAGTGCTATGCTTGTGGGAAAGCGGGGCACTTACAGAGGTACTGTCGCACGAAAACAATGGGTCAACAGATAGGCAGAACGGACATGAAAGTCTTCCGAAGGTCTGGAGACGAGGGTGACAGGGGGTCGCAACAAACCAAGGAGGGTCCGTTTGGATCAGTGAGTAGCCAAGGACAGGCTATGAAAACCAGGTTAGCAACAAACTAAGCAGGGACCGAAGGCCGGAGACAACCTCGGAATCCCGTAGAAAAATAAGTCTCGAAAGTTCAGATGACGAAGGCACGATGTTACTTAGCATCGTCCAGAGAGGGAAACCGCTTCGATTCTTGTTAGACACAGGGTCAGAAATTAGCCTGGTCAAAGAAGTAAGCGTACCAAAAGTATGCGCAATTATGAGGGGACATGTCATAGAACTCACCGGGGTCAGTGAAGGCAAGCTATATACCAAGGGTACGGTACGGTTTGGGATAAGTGGTTCCAGTCACACCTTCCATGTAGTGGGTAAAGACATTAACTTGACCCAAGATGGCATTATTGGGAAGGACCTCTTGTCAGATGGCGTAATAAATTACAAGGAAGGCTACGTCATAATAAAAGGGACCAGGTACTCAATGGGGGCTCGAGAGACAAAGCTGATCCGTCTCGAACCTAGGACCGAGAAGGTAGTGGCCATTGAGGTAAATAAGAATCTACCTGTTGGCGTAATAGAGCGAGCAGAAGTAGCACCAGGGGTGTATTTAGCCGAATGTTTAACCAGGTCCCAGAGAAATGAGGCTATTGTAAGCATTATTAACACCACCGAGAAAGAAGTAGAGATACAGAGCCCTGTGGTATGCATTCATGAGGTTGATTACACATGCCTGTCACAAGGAAGAAGGGTAAGGCTAACCAAGGAGACCGAAGACAATGGTTTAGGTTTCGGAAAGTTGCGCTCACAGAGAGTGACCGAACAGCTGCGGATAGACCATTTGAACATGGTAGATGCAGAGAAAATATTGGCCATCTGTACAGAGTATGATGATGTATTTCACTTAGAGGGGGACAAGTTGACCCATACGAAGGTAATACAGCATGAGATTCCAATATCTAGGGAACAACCTCCTATTAACGTACGGCCCTATAGGCTCCCAGAAGCACAGAAGGGAGAGATACGAAAACAAATAGATAAACTGTTGGAGGATGACATAATCAGTCCCAGTGTGTCACCCTGGAATGCGCCGTTACTTTTAATCCCAAAGAAACTAGATGCCTCAGGCATACAGAAATGGAGGGTCGTTATAGACTATAGGAAATTAAATGAGGTTACAATAGGAGTTAGTTATCCCCTACCATTAATTTCCGAATTGTTAGATGCCCTTGGAAAGGCTAAATATTTCTCGACTCTAGATTTAGCGAGTGGGTACTACCAAGTGCTACTGAAGCCTGAAGATAGGCCCAAGACCGCCTTCTCAGCACTAGGGCAGAAGTATGAATATAAGAGAATGCCGATGGGTATCAGAGATGCCCCAGCCACATTCACAAGGCTGATGAACACTGTGCTAACAGGGTTAACTGGCATTAAATGTTTATGTTATCTGGATGACATAATTGTGTATGGTAGCTCAGTAGACGAGCACAATGCCAAGTTACGAGTAATACTCCAGAGGCTGCGAGAGAATAATTTAAAACTCCAGCCTGATAAGTGCGAATTTTTAAGGGCCGAGGTGGCATTTTTAGGGCACGTAATCACGGAAGATGGAGTCCACCCAGATGCTAAAAAGGTCCAGGCAGTCAGGGATTTTCCCAGGCCGACCACTAGCCGCCAGATCAAGCAGTTCTGCGGGCTGAGTGGGTACTATAGGAAGTTCATCCCTAACTATAGTAAAATTGCAAAGCCACTTTATGAATTAGTAAAGAAAGACGTTCCCTTTGTGTGGGGAGACAAACAGGAGCAAGCGTTTGAAACACTGAAGCGAAGGCTAATAGAGGAGCCTGTTCTGCAATATCCAGATTTTGAAAAACCCTTCGTTGTTACCACTGATGCAAGCAACGAGGCGGTTGGAGCAGTACTGTCACAAGGACCCATTGGGAAGGATCTTCCAGTTGCCTATGCAAGCCGGACGCTTAACAAGGCAGAAGTAAATTACAGTGTAACCGAAAAGGAATTATTGGCAATAGTGTGGGCAGTGAAGTATTTCAGGCCGTACTTATTTGGGCGGCATTTCACTGTAGTGACGGACCACAAGCCATTGAAGTGGGTTTTCAATGTGCAGGACCCGTCTTCACGCCTGCTGAAGTTTAGGTTAAAGCTGGCAGAGTACGATTTTGTCATAGAATACAAGCAGGGTAAGCGGAACTGTAACGCCGATGCCCTGAGTCGTAATCCAATTGTAGAGAAGAGCCAAACTAGAGTGGTCAGTTCAGCTCGGAAGGGACCCCAGACGGCGGTCAGAAGAGACACTCAGTATCCTGGTGACGTTAAGGTTAGAGTAGCGAGTTCAAAACCCGAGGACGCCAAGGCAGAGGGAATCGAAGTCGGCTACACCACGGACGAGGGCTCCGAGGACGCTAAGGCAGAGGAATCCAAGCCCGAAGGTAGTTCACCGGAAGGAGAAATAGAAGGGCTAAGAGAGGAGGAGAAATTAGCCATAATGAAGGAGTGTCATAACTCATTAATAGGAGGCCATCAAGGGATTGCGAGGACATTCGCAAGACTGAGCGAGCGAATACAGTGGAAGGGTATGAAAAAGGACGTAGAAAAGTACATTCGCTCTTGTCCATCATGTCAGCGAAATAAGGGGACTCGGCCAGACATCAGAGCCCCCATGGTAATTACAGATACTCCAAGCACAGTCTTCGAGAAGATGTCGCTTGACGTAGTAGGCCCTATGCCTTTGACGGAAGCTGGTAACAGGTACATTCTCACCTGCCAGGACCAGCTGTCCAAGTATCTAGTGGCAAGTCCAATGCCAAATCAAGAAACAGATACGGTGACACGTACATTAATAAATAATGTCATCAGTATATACGGGATACCCAACCAGATATTGACTGATCAGGGTAGTAACTTCATGAGCGAGGTGTTCAAAACACTCTGTAAGGTGTTGAGGATACAGAAAACTCACACCACAGCGTTCAGGCCACAGTCAAATGGGAGCATTGAAAGATCCCATAAGGTATTAGTGGAGTACCTTAGGCACTATGTTTGTGCCAATGAACAGAACGATTGGGACCGGTATCTCCCAACGGCAGCTTTTGTCTACAACACGACCAAGAGCACAAGTACGGGGTTCACGCCTTACGAATTGATATTCGGTAAGAAGGCAAACATCCCAGGAGTATTGCAAAAACCACCTGAGTCAGGTTATAACGAGTATCAGACAGTGGTTGAGGAGCTAACCCAGCAGTTAAGGAGAAACCACGAGGCAGCAAGACGAACCTTAATAGAGAGAAAAGAAAGAGAGAAGCAGGACTATGACAAGAAGCAAAACGAAGTAACCTTCCAAGTAGGAGATAAAGTTTTGTTACGTAATGACGCACTGCGACGAGGGAAATCCAGGAAATTGAGCCCACCTTTTGAAGGTCCATACATTATAGTAGGCGTATCAGGTGTAAATTGCACCTTACAAATGAACAAAAGGGAAAGAGAACAAAGGTTCACAAAAATAGACTACGGATGTTCCTGTGAGAGCTAAGTGGGATAGCAAAAGAGGTAGACAAATAAAGGAAATTAGCTAGGTTAATAATGCGGGAAGTAAACAGTCAGTTAAGTAATAGAAATTAAGTTTGGGAATAATATAATTGTTAGGTAACGAATTTCCTGTCGTACCTTACAGTTGACAGAAGACGATGGCGGAGATAACGAGTTGGTTCCACATCGTAGTAACCCTGTGGATGATGATGTCGTCTCATCTCGAGGCAGGTGGAGAGGTGACAGACGTCAGAGTGACGCCATATGAGAATACACCTGGTGTATATTTCGATGACCAGGGCGAAGTGCAGTTATATACTACAGAATGGGCCCTAGTAACGTATGTAAATTTGAATCAGCTGACAGAAACATTTGCTCTAGCTCAGAGATATGTGAGACGAACGAGGTTGCTATGTTTGCAATTAGAAGTTACTTCAAATTTTACTTGCCAGCAGGACGTAAATATGCTGCAGACACATTTGGAAAGAATAAAGGGATCAAAAGATGTTATTAATAGGATCACAAAAGGCGTGGCAAGGGAAGAAGGGAATAGACGAAGGAGAGGATTAATTAATGCCGTAGGATCAATAGCGAAAACGTTATTTGGAACACTTAGCGAAGACGATGCAGAACGATACGAGGGAAAGATTTCTGAGCTAGAGAAGGAGCAGCTCTCTATTATGAAAATTGCTAAAGAGCAGATGATTGTTGTTAAGTCCATCCTACGAACCATGAACAGCACCATCTACGAGGTAAATGCAAATGAACTTAGAATCAGTAAGAATTTAGATGAAATTAGATTGTATTTACAGAATGAAACACTCCAAGTAGCTGGAGCGATTAGGCAAGCAGAATTGGAGATAGCTATTAATAGACACTTAATTGAAATTGAAGGTCTTCTAATGCAGTTGCATGATCATTATAGTATAGTATTGGAAGGTATTATGAATGCTCAGTCTGGGATAATACATCCTCAGATAATTACACCAGATGAGATCATTAAGGCCTATAGAAAAGCGCAGGGAGATTTTCCAAGAGGTATTTCCTTGCCATTTGAATTAAAGTCGACTTATGGCTACCTTATATACAGGGTAGCTTCAGCAGAAGTGTTTTTAAGTAAAAATTTCTTAGTGTATGTAATGAAAACACCCTTAACAGATAAGACAACCTATTTATTGTATAAAGTGATACCTTTTCCTACTCAAGTGATAAATAACCCTAATCATTACGTGTATGTGAACGAGGAAAAGAATTATATAATCATGGATAAGGAAAAACAAACATTCGCGCAATTGAGTGAAGAACAATTAAACAAATGCAAACAGGTAACTTCCATGTGGAAATTATGCAAGGTAAGGTTTCCAATTAATACGGTGCACACGCAAAATAATTGTGTTGTTAAATTAATTAGTGGAGTCAATCAAATGCCTGAAAATTGTGCCAAACGCGTGTTGCCCGTTAGAGACTTAATGTGGATTCTCATAGAGAATAATAAATATATATATGTGTCCCCTGAAGAGAAAAAGGTGACTTGCATGTGCAAAGATACTACTAGTGATATCATGCTTAAGGGTACAGGTACGATAGAAATAAGTCCTATGTGTACACTGTATGGCCCAAATAGTAAAATTCAGGGAGTAGGGAAAATAAATAGTACGCAAGACAAGGATTTAGTGCCAATGATAGCACTACAGTATGATTGCTGTGAGCAGATAGACAGTGAATTAAGGTTAGATCAGGTCCCTGAGTTAAATAAAGTAGCAACAACTAACTTATTAAATCACATCGATGACTTACGTTGGGCTACCCATAAGACAGAGGAAGTAGAAAACATGGTCAGACAAAAAGAGGAAGAAATAAGGCAAAAAGCCATGTATCAACATGTAAATATATATAGATACATAGTCTGGACCATGGTGAGTATAGTGGGTTTATTCATATGGTGTTATTGTTGTAATTGTTGTTGTTGTAATTCCTGTAGAAAGGTAGGATACTCTTTCAGTAAATGTATGGACGATGCGAAGGAGCATTGTCCAAGTATCTGTATCAAACAAACTGTAATCAATAAGGAAGGTAAGGCGAAAACCTCGGAAGAGAATGTTAATGTGATATTTCAGCACCCCAGGCTTGTTGGGAGACGTCCTGACTCACCTGCGGGGCTTTTGAGACTGGAAAGTCCCAGGCTCACTGAGAGACGTCTCAGTTCACCTGTGGAATCCCGAAAAGTAGTAGTTATCGAGGCAAGTTCACACGAGATAAGAGAACGAGGCACGCCACCACCAATAGCCAGGAGACCGTTAAGGTCATCAGAAGCGAGGCTGTGAGTTCCTCATAGTCGAAATGGACGCAAATGTGTTGCGCCCATTTCTTCCCGGGTACGGGAGGTGTCGTGATGGCACCGATGCCGGGAATCGAACCAAGATATATTAAGTCCCATAGCATATATTAAGTTAAGGAGATTAGAATTGAACTAGTGTATCCCCAGTACAGGAGACCACTAGGAATGTATAAACGAAAGGATAAAGAGTTTTCTTATAAGAAGAATTATGGTTATTAATTGTGTAAAATGTGCTACTTTATATTTGAAACATTAAGAATAGGATATGTGAAATTACTTGTTCTTCAAGTCCTGCTACGGAAGGCTTATGAGTAACTTGTTATTGAGTTGTAATCTTATCTATGTAAACTGACCAAGGGTTGAGTAAATGAACAGTGGCTAGCTACAAGCACAAATCCAGCATTCAGAATAATTAGCATTGGGAGAGACAAGGAAAGAATACATGACTCATGGAAGGATGGAGCATCGGAAAATCTCCACTTCATGGCAAAACATTCCACTCAGTGAGAGATATGAGTTAGGCTGAGTGAGACGGAGAATAAGTGGTTCTGAGATTGACCACTATAGCACCACCTACTGGAGAGGGATCCCAGTTGGGGGTAGACTAGTACTAGGGTGGGAGTTCCCCCTCTCACTAGTTAGCAAGGGCCAGACCAGGATATATATATACAAGCTGCAGAGGCTTAAGGGATATCTTTAGTCTTGGACAGGAGAACGCTCTACGTAGGTCAAGAACGTCGGTAATAAGACTGGAGGTGCTTACCTTCAGAATGAGAGAGAGGAGTAGGACATAGCCGCGTTAGAAGTGATATCTGAAAGACTTAGTCTCTCAGACAGTAGTGGGAGATGCGGACTTAGGCTTAGAGACAAGCTAGAGGGCAACTCTCAGGTTTTCAACATAGACTCTACCCAGGTCGGAAGTCAGTATTCTAAAAGCTTCCGGAGCAGGCACATCACTGAAGTATGCTGTAAATAGACATTGTAAATATGTACGGTAGTTGGGAAGTCAGAGTTGAATTCAAATATATATCATATTAAATGGGACTCAGTACTTCATTTAATGGTTCAGGGCACCCAACCCACAGATTCTCCAAGCCGCTCGGGAGAACAAATCGTCCAGAACATCTCGGGACAAGGTGAGTCACGACAGCCCAGTGTGCTTTCATCACTTATTAAGTGATGTCATTTAACATGTTACAGACTAGCAATCTGAGACACATATTCGCCCATTTTCTCATCTTCAAGGCGATTGAAACCATGTGGCCTCTCGTACCAACTATCGGCAAAGAAATTCGGTTAAGAGAAAGGGCAAACGGAAAGGAGGCAGAACCACTGATTCGCCCGATCGATTCCAGCGCTCATCATCATTCCACTCTCTCTCTGACGAACAAAACACACCATCTACTGCTGCCTTGTGGTCATTATTATTTTAAATCATACTTATAAAAGATTACTTTAAAATTTATACTTTGCATTTATAACGCTGAAAGGCATAACAGTCTATGATGATAATGTATGTAATGTATGTATGTATGTATGTATGTATGTATGTATGTATGTATGTATGTATGTATGTATGTATGTATGTATGTATGTATGTATAACTTTAAATATATGTCTGAACTTATGAAAACTACATGTGCAACACAAACTGTTCCGTCACGAATGTGAGGAGCATTCAGTTGGGAACTGATTTTACTCTCATAATTATGTCTTCATTACGTTTTCTTACTCAAGGAGTCGTAATCCAAAACAAAGAATTTATTCTGAATGTACTGAAGAACATAGCTCACCTTCTCAATCAGTTGGCTCAGTACACCTCTCTTCCCATCTCGCCCGGATTCAAGGCTCTGCGAAAGGGCGGCTTGTTGCTGCTGTTGGTGCTGCTGCTGTTGTTGCTGCTGTTGTTGTTGCTGTTGTTGTTGTTGCTGCTGCTGTTGTTGTTGCTGTTGTTGTTGCTGCTGCCGACTCGCATAAACTGACATACCTCCGGCACCATCCAGGGCTTGTTGCTCTCGACTGGCACGCGTACGTGAAACATCTCGGACAGGTGCCTCCTTGCTGTCCACTGCCAAACAAGATGTAAAATAATACAATGAGAATGAAGATCTCCTCCTACACAAATGAGTAGAGAAACAATACTAATATCTGGTATTTCCTAAGACTTAATATTAAGCATGAGGATTACGTACAAGTGAATCACCAAACAAGAAACGTGAACACTTACTGCAACTAAACATGAATTTGATCGATTGATTGTATGAGTGGCGTCAGGAAGGGCATCCAGCCATAAAACTGGGACAAATTCATATAAATTACCTAGCTCAACATATTGGTATATAGACTAGGACGAAGAAGAAGATTGTGTTAGTGAGTATTGTTCTAAAGAGCAAAACAAAGGAATTATTAGCTTCCCCAAAATGAGCGTGCATGGCTTCTTGATTACTCTGTTGCACAAATCTGACTGCGAATTTTCAAAATTGATTATTCAGAAATGAAATGTTAACATTGCCTTGAATATTATTTGTTTCATATTTGGTGTCACGTTGAAAATATAGTCAAAGAAACAGTGCTGGCGAATGAAACAATCAGCTGCTGGAGAGAACCAAGCAGTGAAAATCCGTCCAAATAACGCTTTTTTTATTGCATTAAGTTATACCCCAGTCCTCCCAGAACACAAATATGTATGCTATTTTTGTATGTTTGCTGCATACTGATGGGAAAAAAAGAGCATCTTTTAAGCAATGTGATTCATGCACGAGGGGCTGCCTGGCCGAGGCGGTAAAGGCGTGCTCGGTTTACCCGGAAAGACGTGGGTTCGAATCCTCACCAGGAAGTCGTAGAATTTAAGAAACGCGATTTTCACTTCCGGAGGTGCATATGGCCCTGAGGTTCACTCAGCCTACACCAAAAATGAGTACCAGGTTAATTCCTGGGGCCCAAGGCGGCCGGGCGTAGAGCTAACCACTCTACCCCATCAAGCGCCGAGGTTACGGATAGTGGAAGCCTTTACCTTCCACCCCTCCAAGGGCCTTCATGGCCTGTACGGAGATGACTTTGCTTTGTTTTGCTTTGATTTATGCACGGCCCTTTCTGTCTGTCGATCGTTCAGCTGTGTTTACCCCGACTTAATTCATTCTACGACCACTGCTTTTCATGTTGATTATCCTGCTGCTATACGAATGTGAGTAATAACTGAAGATCATTTCACCCTTCTATTTACTCAGTGTTTAAGTTTTACTCGTAGTCATTTGAAGCAGGAGCTTGAATTGAGGACGCAATCTTATTATATTTACAGTTATATTTTTATCCATATAGGTCCTGAATATGGGCATAATAAGGAAGTTTAATAGCAAGGATACTTTTAATGTTAACAGATATACCATAAACGGGAGTGTAATGAACTCTCCTGCTGATAATTGTAACGTTATACATATACAACCAGACTTCACATCGGTCTGCAAGTCCACCTTCTCCTAGTAAGAACAGGCTGTCTTGTCTAGACTCTTATGAATGTGAGAGCACTAGTAATTGTGATGGGATTGTTGAAGCTAAGAGTATTAGTGGGAACGTAATAATAATTTCGTGCGCCGGGCTGAGTGGCTCAGACGGTTGAGGCGCTGGCCTTCTGACCCCAACTTGGTAGGTTCGATCCTGGCTCAGTCCGGTGCTATTTGAAGGTGCTCAAATATGTCAGCCACGTGTCGGTAGATTTACTGGCACGTAAAAGAACTCCTGCGGGACAAAATTCTGGCACCTCGGCGTCTCCGAAAACCGTAAAAGAGTAGTTAGTGGGACGTAAAGCAAATAACATTATTATTAATAACTTCGTGTGGCTATTTCTAGCAGAGTGCAGCCCTTGTAAGGCAGACCCTCCGATGAGGGTGGGCGGCATCTGCCATGTGTAGGTAACTGCGTGTTGTTGTGGTGGAGGATAGTGTTATGTGTGGTGTGTGAGTTGCGGGGATGTTGGGGACAGCACAAACACCTACCCCTCGGGCCAATGGAATTAACCAATGAATGTTAAAATCCCGACCCAGCCAGGAATCGAACCCGGGACCCTCTGAACCGAAGGCCAATACGCTGACCATTCAGCCAACGAGTCGGACAGTGGGAACGTTATAATAGACGTAGTCATTATTTGGGAACTAGTAAAAAATGATACCAAGTGCAGGTGTTATGACAACGTTGACAGCATGGATATGTATGAAAGTTCCAGACCCATTGGATTGTTGCTACAGGTCTCCCCACGTTATTGGTCACGGAGGAATCAACTCCAGTATACGGACTCTGGTGTAGCGTAGTTGACTTGCAGTCTGTGCAGTGAAGTGTTCCCCGTCAAACATGCTTCGACGACAGAAGAGCACGCTATCAACAACTGTCACCGTTTGAAAGGGCTCGGATAATTGGGCTGTGTGAGGCTGGATTTTCGCTAAGGACTGTCGCTGCACGTGTTGGCCGACAGGCATCTACGGTACAACGTGTATGGCAGCAGTGGTCAAATGAAGGTGCCCACACTCGTAGACCTGGCACAGGCCCAGCGCGACAGACAACTGTGAGAGAGGATCGCCGCATCATTCGGATGGCCCGGATGGAACCCCATGCAACAGCAGCGCAAATACGAGCAACTGTGGCACCCCACGTTACACAACAAACAGTTGGTAATCGCCTGCGTGCGGCTGGCTTACGAGCCCGTGTCCCTGCAGAAGGTGTTCCATTGGCCCCACAACAGCGACGTGTAAGGCTGGCCTGGTGTCGAGAAAGATAGACGTGGGTCGACGAATGGCATAGGGTCGTCTTTAGTGATGAATCGCGCTTTTGTCTTGCCCGCAGTGATCGCCAAAAAATCGTGTGCGCCGACGTACCGGGGAGAGGGGCCGCCCAGATCTTGTCGAGAGCACACAGGGCCAACACCAAGCATTATGGTCTGGGGAGCTATTGGCTTTAATGTGAAATCACAATTACTGCTTGTTTAGGCCACTATGACTGCTCGACAGTACGTTGATAGGGTACTCAATCCAGTGGTTGTCCCTATGATGGCGAACATTGCTAATGGGATGTTTCAGCAGGACAGTGCCCGGGTTCACACTGCACGCATCTCCAGAGAAGCTCTCCACGACATCACAACCTTAGAATGGCCTGCCAGATCCCCGGACCTCAGTCCTATTGAGCATGTGTGGGACATGATGGGTCGACAACTGGCCAACCGTCCTCAGCCACCCACAACTCTGGAACAACTGACCCGTGCAGTGCAGCAAGCATGCGCCACAATTCTTCAGGAAGCGATCCAGGGCCTTGCTGACTCCATGCCCCGACGAATTAATCAATATATTACACCTCGTGATGGGCACATCCTGTACTGATTGTTGTCCAAACTTGCGGTCACAGGGACCTAAAAGTATAATCATCGAATCAAAACCGAATATTCGTCCTGCATGTTCAATTGCAGCAATGTAGCACCACTCCTTCTGGGTGTTGCAATTTCCATTTTCTTCAGTGCACTTCACACCGTCGATCATCAGTGTGGACCACCTGAAGAAGCGGCCTTCACAGTGAAGACGCAGGTTTAATAGGCAAAGAAGTGAGCAAGAGAAGAAGCGACTCCACTATCACAGATTTTCGCGCAGGAGTTGGTTGATCTGTACAATTGGGGCTGCCACTTTGTCACTGATATGCCAACTCAAGAAACTTTAAAAAAGATCAATGCATCGGAAACAAAATCACGCGAGCTTCAAGTAGAGCCAAAAAACACGTGATCAGATAATTCTTAATGAAAATGCATTAAGGATGAATAATGGCAACCAGTTCCTTTTAGCTGACGACGGCATGGGAGAGAGTGAACATTTTAGTGCCGGAAAAGGTGGAGAAAGTACTCGGTATTGTGCGCAATTTTTTTATGGATGGCACGTTGAAGAGTTGCAGTAAACTGTTTGCCCATATATGCGGTTTTGAATGCCACGCGCCGCGCACAGTTCTTCGAGAACATCCCAGCCGGATCCAGCCAGCCAGCTCAGCGCTTGAGTCAGCGGACACGCCGTCGCTGCAGTTGGGTATATAAGAAGGCCCTCGCCAAGTGAGGAAGAGGGTTCTTCGGCATTAAACGGTATTCAACACAGTAAGTTAGTCACGTAGGACATTCTCTGTTGAAAAGGTGATCTGAATTGGTGGACGAAAGAAAATTCGGGAGGTATCACCTCCGGACGTGCCCATCGCCAACGACTAACTCAGCTCAGGTGGATTCATCTGCATTGAACTCCATCCAATCTACAGGGACATCAATAGCCACCCTATATCCATACTCGCCTTATTGCCTGGCAACCACAACAGCAACGACCAGCACAACCACAACCACCACCATCACCAAATTCAGCCCATTAGCCGCAGTTTCATACCACTTGGCTGTAATGTCCAGCCATTCTGCGCCTAATTATCAAGCCAGATTCATTCCGCCGACACCAACTCCACAAAAGGATACCTCGAGACTTAAGTTCCAATTCACGAGGCTGCTGCCACAATCTTCTCCAGAAGAGGAACAAGCTCCTGAGCGCCAGGTACCTCACCCGGAACCGGCAGCTTCAACAGCCACGGTAAGTAACACGCCGCTAACCATGGACGTCACCATACAGAACGATCCTCAAACGGTCGCCACCAATACCACCATCAGCTACATCACTCCTTCCCAGTTCGCATTTTCCTCTATATCCGGCACTAGAATCCCTAGCAATCACACTCAGATTCAACATGTGCAGCTAGGACATCGTAGATATCCGAAGTATTGCTTCAAGAGTCATCATCTAGGTCAACGGAGACGCTGCTGCCAATCTGCTCACCACTGTAATAGGATCTAACCACCTAGGATCAATCACCACACTTCACCGCTTCCACTCCCACCTGTTAAATATCCACGTCTACCTCCACGCTATAGACTTCTCAGCTGTGTAATACGAGGTGCATACCCCCATATTACTGAAGAAACCGTCATTGCAGAGCACAACGCAGAAGCCATCACAGCTAAAAAGGCATTCCAGATCAAAAACGCAACAGACCCCACCTACATGATTGGATTCTTATGTCATCACCCGAAGACGTCGACCGCGTATTGGCCAACGCAGTTTCGATCCACCGACATCACCTAAAAGTGGAGCAATCTTGTGCCCCGCCGCCATAATCAATCTGGTGTGAGCAATGCCTCGTCTGTAACAATTACCCCGCCACTCACTGCACAGCTTAAAATACCATATGTGGCCACTGCAGTCAACAACATTCTACACCCCAATGTCCAAACACAAATCCACCCACCCCTTGTGTCACATCTGTGGAGGTAGTCACCTAGTACACTTGCGCGCTGCAGACGACGCCCTGCACCTCCCCAACACCAACCCGAGTTTTTTTGCTAGTTGCTTTACGTCGCGCCGACACATATAGGTCTTATGGGGACGATGGGGCAGCAATGGGAAGGAAGCGGCCGTGGCCTTAATTAAGGTACAGCCCCAGAATTTGCCTGGTGTGAAAATGGGAAACCACAGAAAACCATCTTCAGGGCTGTCGACAGTGGGGTTCAAACCTACTATCTCCCGAATACTGGATACTGGTCGCACTTAAGCGACTGCAGCTATCGAGCTCGGTCAACCCGAGTTCAGAGTCCCCATTAGAACCATCGGCACGCCTATATCACCTAACCGTTTTCTTTTCTCGTCTCATACAATCGAAGATCTCATCCGTTTTTTAACCATTTAATTGGTCATTATTCATCCACATAACAGATATTTAGTCTTTAATCACTTATAAGCCGTAGCAAACTAAACCTTCAACCTTCATTTCTCAACCACTTATTCTGAATTAAATTCTCATTTCTAATTCACACCTCTGAAAACCTGTGTCTAAACCCACCCACAGCTCTCTCAGCGTAACAGATAAGCTCCATTTTCCACGAAGTGTACAGTAACCAACGCCGCCGCTTCTATTGGGCCTATGATCATCGTAGGTTGTAAGTTTAGTGTACTAACAGAACAAATGTAACACGTACTAGCATATTCACAAATTCAACTGCCTGCTTTTGTATTAGTACTGCTAGGCGTAGGAGTCAATGGAAAACCACCAGCCGGTTCCTTGTTAAAACTGTACAGTTTATTTATGAATCTATGTACCTGTAGATGTAGCAAAATAAAAGCTGCAATCTACGTATAAAAACAAGCCATGACCAACCAATTATTAAATCTCTCCCGTTATTGTAAATAAAAAATAAAATGAAATAATAAAATGCTTAGCCAAGAGGCTAGAAATCCCCTCCCATCCCCTACTTCTTCACATCCTTTTACCCACCTCACTCTTCCATCACATCACCCCAATCCGCCCACATTTCTTGGCCAAAGAGAGGACGTAACCTTCTAGGTGGCCCATCCCATCCTTTCAGGGTGGGGAAGAAACATTTTTGCGATGATGATGATGATGATGATGATGATGATGATGATGAGAGGAACAGAACGCCACAAGCTGGCGAACCCTGCGACCCAAGCACGCAACGGGCAATACTAGCACCGTGGCTTGCTTAGGACACCACCGCGACTTTATCACTTCTCCAAAACGTCATTTTATGTGTGTGTAAGTTAGGAGCTAACTCAGATTCTCCTCACACACATTAGATAGTGTTCATATGGACTTAAAATTTTCGCCGATATCTTCAAGTCCCCCTACACATACTGTATTGTGAATAAGCAGTGTTCTTACAGACTTGTATCTTCGCGCGGCTATCTTTAAAGTGGAACATATGGTGAATAGTTTTGTTCAGAAGAAATTATAATATTTATCGCTGCAGTCGTCAAGCTTCCATGTTCTTTTGAAAGTATTTTCTCTCAGTTCACATGTGTGTCATTCTCTGAAGGTCATCATCATTATTTTTGTAACGCAACTGCAGATAGACTTGCTTTCTGTAATAAATTTATATGCGTTGTCTAGTTCTGAAAATTGATTCTATTAGGACACAGCAGATAATGCCCCGGGAACGATATCTACCTGAGTGTTTGGTATCAAGGATAATGTTTGGAGGAGGTGGCATTATGATGTGGGGTTGTTCTCATGCGAGTGATTTGGCCCTCTTGTAGGACTGCATGACACTGTAAACTCAGAATGATATCAACACATTTTGAATGTTTTCGTACTGTCTACCGTGGAAAATCAGTTCGATGATGACCATTGTTTATACCAACATGATAACGCTCCGAGTCGTAAACCGGGCTATGTAAGCTAATGGAATACGACAAATAATATTCTAAACTGGACTGGCCCTCCCAGAGTCCCAATATAAACCGAACAGAACACTTTTGAGAAGAGGTAGAACGACATCTTCGTTCCAGACCCAACCGTCCAACATTAATACGTTTTCTGGCTGCGGCTCTCCGGCAAGAACGGGATGACATTCCCATGGATACGTTCCAACACCTGTTGACAAGTCTCCCCAACAGAGCCTGGGCTGTGATACAAGCAATAGGTGGACCAACATCATATTAGTATCCATTATTAGAAAGTATTTTACCAGCAAACCCTGTCTTCAGTTTCAGTTAGGTGTCCGGATACTTCTGATCAGACACTGTATATTATTTATTTATTTATTTATTACTTTTTTGGCTTATGGCTAGTACATAACTCTACATACAAACATTCAAAAATACACTGATTGACAGAGCAAATGCAACACCAAGAAGGAGGGGTCAGAACTTTATGCCAATTGCAGGGTAGACTGACGTCACTGAGGTATGCTCATGATGTGAAATGCGCCGCTGTGCTGCGCACGTAGCGAACGATAAATGGGACACGGCGTTGGCGAATGGCCCACTTCGTACCGTGATTTCTCAGCCGACAGTCATTGTAGAACGTGTTGTCGTGTGCCACAGGACACGTGTATAGCTAAGAATGCCACGCCGCCGTCAACGGAGGCATTTCCAGCAGACAGACGACTTTACGAGGGGTATGGTGATCGGGCTGAGAAGGGCAGGTTGGTCGCTTCGTCAAATCGCAGCCGATACCCATAGGGATGTGTCCACGGTGCAGCGCCTGTGGCGAAGATGGTTGGCGCAGGGACATGTGGCACGTGCGAGGGGTCCAGGCGCAGCCCGAGTGACGTCAGCACGCGAGGATCGGCGCATCCGCCGCCAAGCGGTGGCAGCCCCGCACGCCACGTCAACCGCCATTCTTCAGCATGTGCAAGACACCCTGGCTGTTCCAATATCGACCAGAACAATTTCCCGTCGATTGGTTGAAGGAGGCCTGCACTCCCGGCGTCCGCTCAGAAGACTACCATTGACTCCACAGCATAGACGTGCACGTCTGGCATGGTGCCGGGCTAGAGCGACTTGGATGAGGGAATGGCGGAACGTCGTGTTCTCCGATGGGTCACGTTTCTGTTCTGTCAGTGATAGTCACCGCAGACGAGTGTGGCGTCGGCCTGGAGAAAGGTCAAATCCGGCAGTAACTGTGGAGCGCCCTACCGCTAGACAACGCGGCATCATGGTTTGGGGCGCTATTGCGTATGATTCCACGTCACCTCTAGTGCGTATTCAAGGCACGTTAAATGCCCACCGCTACGTGCAGCATGTGCTGCGGCCGGTGGCACTCCCGTACCTTCAGGGGCTGCCCAATGCTCTGTTTCAGCAGGATAATGCCCGCCCACACACTGCTCGCATCTCCAAACAGGCTCTACGAGGTGTACAGATGCTTCCGTGGCCAGCGTACTCTCCGGATCTCTCACCAATCGAACACGTGTGAGATCTCATTGGACGCCGTTTGCAAACTCTGCCCCAGCCTCGTACGGACGACCAACTGTGACAAATGGTTGACAGAGAATGGAGAACCATCCCTCAGGACACCATCCGCACTCTTATTGACTCTGTACCTCGACGTGTTTCTGCGTGCATCGCCGCTCGCGGTGGTCCTACATCCTACTGAGTCGATGCCGTGCGCATTGTGTAACCTGCATATCGGTTTGAAATAAACATCAATTATTCGTCCGTACCGTCTCTGTTTTTTCCCCAACTTTCATCCCTTTCGAACCACTCCTTCTTGGTGTTGCATTTGCTCTGTCAGTCAGTGTATAACAAACAATATAACACTTCAAACAATCAACCAATCTGAAATAAAAGTTCACAAACTCAAATCTAAACTGTCCAACCATTGTACAACCCCGTCAGAAGCACACACAAACTCCTTCAGCTAACCTCCTTGGGCATTCAATGACAATATGACGAATGGTCTGTTTCCTCCCACTATAGTCGCACTCAGGGGAGGAGCGCATGCCGCACTTATGCAACAATAACCAACATCGTCCATGATCGGTACGGGCTCTGTTGAGAAGAACCCAAGTTCTTCTGGGGAGATTAAAACCAGGTGGTGGATGTTGAAGACTAAAGAGGGTCTGCCATTCATCTGGAGCTGTGTTGGTGCACTCCAATTGCCATTCATCAGAACCGTTAAAGTTCCTGTTGATGAGTTCCCTTGCAGTCTGAATGGGCGGAGATCTTGATTTCAGACGTCCATACCTAACAACCATGTCTTCATTCCCTAATATGTGCTCTTTTAAATGAAAAAGATTATAGTTTCTGTCCGTATAGAAGAAACTTCCGTAACCTTTACAATATGTTTCCATAAAACTTGCGAGTGTGTTGTAATATTAGAAAAAGTAACTCGCAAGATCACGATCAAACTATAACTATTAGCAATTAAGAAGTTAACTGGCAGTCAGAACAATACATTGATGACTTGTGATATCCGAATATGATTTTAGACTAACTTAGCTCCATTTCTCCATTTATTTACTGCAAAGGCGACTTTTTAGATAGTGAAACGAAAGTAGACAAAAATGTGTATGCTAGGATAAAAGCGCTCCACATCCGTTGGGATTTCTCCAATTTATGTAGCTCTCAATCTGTACTACATCTGTTAGGTTTTCTTCAGGCTAGAAATTCCCTTTGCGAGCATTTATTTTCTTGCTTCTGAGTCAGCAATTATTCTAAAGAAAATTCAAAATGATGTATTTGTTTTTTTCTTGCTATTGACTTTACGTCGCACCGACACAGATAGGTCTAATGGCGACGATGGGACAGGAAAGGGGTAGGACTGGGAAGGAAGCGGCCGTGGCCTTAATTAAGGTACAGCCAAAGCATTTGCCTGGTGTGAAAATGAGAAACCACGGAAAACCATCTTCAGGGTTGCCGACAGTGGGGTTCGAACCAACTATCTCCCGAATACTGGATACTGGCCGCACTTAAGCGACTGCAGCTATCCAGCTCGGTATGTATTTGTTTAGTGACCACCACGAACTATTTAATAATAATTGTTTATTTATAAGCATGAATGGGCAACAACTAATCTGGACGAAATACAGTAGTACATTGAAAAATTTAAGACTAAAAACTGAATATTTTGTTAAAAAGTACAAATCGGTTATTTGAATTCTTGGCTATAAATTACCTAAAGCTCTCTGAAGAATGTTCATTTCTGGCTCTTAGAAACTGTATGTTTGAACGTCTGGCTTCCAGGATGAATTTTCAGTGTATTGGCGTACGGCCCCGTGTTCATTTCAAGGACGGGCCGAAGATATTAAGTCTGTTTGGCCAATTCTTCTATCTCGGAGACTGGGTGTTTGTGATTGAACTAATGCACCTTCTCCTACATAAAACACAACGTACTACGAACTACCACAGAAACACGCGACAGTGAATAAATCCCCTCCTCCCCACGTAGATTTGGCTAAAAGTAGGACATTTGGCATCCGTAAAACAGGGCTTAATCCATATTAGTGTCGATCCGAGATAACTGGGAAAAGGGCCAGGAAAATGGAAGAATCTCTTATGTATATCTGAATCATGATCCATAAGAACTGATAACAAATGTGTCAAACAGTGCAGTCTATCATAAGCTTCTAGGCGTATAACCATTCAAATTATAGGTATTTCAACACTTCTAATATTACAACGTTATGTCTTGCATTTTCTGTAACTTTACAATTCTAATAAAGACGCAGCCTAGGTATTTCAGCACTTCTAATATTAAGACTTTATGTCTTCCGTTTTCCGTATTTTTACAATTTTAATAAAAGGCGCAAGCGAAACATTTTATACAAGAATAACCTGGTCTGGAGTGTAAGTAATTGAATGATAGAGCAAAATTTATTAGAAACATTATCCAAATGTTCGTTTTCGAGATAGTTTTGATTAAATAGGTTGAATTTTCAAAAACCCGTAGCCTATATGCTATTTACAAAGGGCACTAGGAAAGTTTTGCAATGTGAGTGAACGCTTTAGACCTTTTCAAAATAATTTCCACCTCACTCAATACACTCCTCCATACGCAGAAACCAGTCACTGAACCAACTCTGCCATTCTTTTCGGTTAAATTTTCACACTCTTGATCCCATGCTGCCAGAAGCTACTCGTCGGATGCAAAACGCAGCCCTTTCGGCTTCATCTTCACTTCTGGTAAGAGTGCGAAGTCACATGGGGCAAGATCAGGACTGTATGGAGGGTGATCAAACACAGTCAACCCTGATCTGGCAAGAAAATCCATTGTTACATTAGCACGATGTGCTGGAGCATTGTCGTGATGCAAGAGCCAAGTGTTGAGCCGTAACCTTGGGAGGAGCTGCTTGAAAGCCTGGATGACCTGAGGCAGACAAGTCTCACTGTGCCACTTCGCAGTAACTGTCCTTTGTGTTTCTAGCACAACCCGAGTCAGGATGCCCGTTTAGTGAAGAATACTGCAATCATCCTTTTCTTCAATGACCTTGACTTTCACACAGTCACAGGAGTACCCTCATCTTCAAACAGCCACACCTTGTTCTGGGATTTTGTTGGGACATCGTAATAATAAAGCCAAGTTTCGTCACCATTAATGGTGCTATTGACGTTACGCGAAGTCCCATTTTCAATCTGTTTTAGCATTTTTCGGCACCATTTCACTCGATGTGCCCTTTGTCCCTCTGAACGTGAATGGGGCACCCAAAGGGAAGAAACATTTCTAGCATGGAGATGGTCGTGTAGAATTGAATGAATAGCTGGTGCAGGGATGTGGAGGATCACTTCTACCTGTCGATATATCGACCGCCTCTCTTGATGCAACATTTTCCTCACAGTTTCAATGTTTTCCTCAGTCACTGATTCAGACGGTCGCCCAGAACGAGGATCGTCTTCAACCCCAAAATTTCCTCCCTGAAACTCTTTGTACCAGCAGAAAATTGTTGTCCGATGTGGACAGTCTTTCCCCAGCCCAGGAGTCATTTCCTCCAGGCACGGGTCAACAGTTAATCCACGAGGAAAATTGTAGCGGATAATTGCGCGATATTCACCTTTAGACCACACCGACATCTTAACTTGCTTTCAATCCCAATGCTTGGTAACAACTGGTGTGAAGGTCGCGCATTGCTGTCTTCTAGACCGGTTTTCACCCCTCTTTTCATCCCTCACCATAACAAGGGTGTCCAGCCAACCGTTTTTGCGTATTGCAAAACTTTCCTAGCGCCCTTTGTAAATTTGTCAAGCCATTTTTATTTCGGGAGATTTGAACACCCTAGCACCCCTCCCCACACTTGCACTTCGTGCTTCAACAGACTGAAAAATTTACAAGTTATATTAACTAAGTAATAACTGAATAAGAATGGCTCCCTTCTTAACAAATTATTTCAATATCATCCTGTATCGAGCGAGTTGGCCGTGCGGTTTGGGTCGCGTAGTTATCAGCTTCAATTCGGGAGATAGTGGATTTGACCTCCACTGCCGGTAGCCTTGGAGATGGTTTTCCGTGATTTCCCGTTTTCACACCAAGCAAATGTTGGGGCTGTACGTAAATTAAGGCAAGTTAACGGGGATACCCCGAGATTAAGCTAATGAGGCCCACCCCCGGCTGCATTGACCACAAGTCTCCTGTGACTGCTGGGGAATTTCTGTGTGGCCCTATGTATATCTCAGTGACCTGTGGTGACCGCAAATGTCCGTTCACCGTCCGAGGTACTGTCCCATTTTACGGGGCGCCTTTTTTCCCCATATTTAAGCAACTCACTTCTGTCATGGTTAAAATGGTCTGTTTACAGTAGCATTTACCGATCCTGCATTTCAGTTATTGTTCTTCATCTAGCGATTCTGCACTATGATAAAAACGTGCAGTAGGCGAGCGAACCGCCAGCGCCGAGTCCACGCGCGGGACTCGCACAGAGGCATCCATCCGATTTATGTCAACGCAACAATTAACGGAACCCTACGTTCTTTCATTTTCAAATGCTTTTATCAGAAATTGTTAAAGCTGGCACTTTATGTTGTGCTGTGGTGGGGTGAGGGAAGACAGTTCATTCTAGTGTAGTTACAACTTGCGATTAAGAGAAATACAGCATTACTGAAAAGAGGATTCAAATGAAGAAAAATACTGTAATAAAGTTTGTGTGTACAATGTAATTATACCAAGCAATGTATAAATTACAACTCAGTGTTTTCTTGAGCAAATTTTATGTCTTGTCGACGTGACCTGTCTGTTATTGGCATTTGAAAAACCTGGCAACCCTAGCTATCAACCAGCAATAGTATATACAGAGTGTATCCGTGACGATATTACAAATTTTCAGGGATGATGGAGGACGGCAAATGGTTCAATTTGAGATTAGGAACCAAACTCTGGAAACTATCGAGTCAAACGTTCAGCAAAATTCTTCTCATTTAAGTCCATTAGAAAACACGTTTCATAAGCCGCTCCATTTACAACAAATGTTCGAAATGGGGTCCTCCTGCGTCAATGCAGGCGAGGCATCGTCGCAGGAAGCGAGAATTCCGGCCAAGAGATCCTCTTCAGTCTCGACAGGTGTCTCACACATAAGACTTCTCACATGGCCAAACAAGAAGATATCAAGTGGGGTGAGATCAGGTGAACGAGCAGGCCATACCCCGGCGTCTGTTAAGAACGGATGGCCTTTAAACAACTTGGATTATTAATAACTTTTGACTCGAACAATTCTGGACTACGGTTCCTTATCTCAAATTGATCCATTTGCCGTACTCCACCAACCCTGAAAATTTGTAACATCATCACGGATACACGAGGGCTGAAAATAAAGTAGTAGCTACCCTGTCGTTACTTTGCGTCGGAACATCTGAGGGCGCTGCTGTTGGCAGCACATGTAGAGAGAAGGTGGAGCTACGCAACGCACTTACTACTAGTTGCGCTAGTGCAGAACCTGCAGAAGAACGAGTGCGAAATCGTCAATTTATGGTAACTTATCAAAACAGGATCTCTCTGAAGTGGTGTATTCGAAGGAGCAAGAGTGCCACATACTATCGCAGGTTTCTTCATCTTCGTCCTGCACTGTGCAAGAAACAGCCCCATTTCCAAACGCATCCGCCCAATGTCATGCAGGGCAATTCCCGCTGTCACAATGCTGCTCTCGTAAGGGAATTGTTTGACATTGTGAAGGTGGGAGGTTCTGGAGCATCCACCCTATTCACCGGACATAAATCCGTGTAACTTCCATCTGTTCCCCAAACTAAAGGAACCAATCTGAAGCAAGCATTTTCATACACAAGGCGCCATACTTCAAACGGTATAGCGCTCCTTCGCGGACATCAACAAAGACGGCACTGCTACTGGTATCCCGCGCCTTTCGCAAATCTAGCAACGGGTGCACAGCATGTCGCAGAAGATTACATCGAAGGCTGGTAAATACATGACCGAGCTAGTGGCTGCGCGGTTTGAGTCACATAGCTGTCACTTTGCATTCGGGAGATAGTGGGGTCGAAACCGAACTGTCGGGAGCCCTAAAGAAGGTTTTCCGTAGTTTTCCATTTTCACACCAGGCAAACGCTGGAGCTGTACCTTAATCAAGGTAACGTTCGATTCCTTCCCACTCCTAGCCCTCTCGTGTCCCATCGTCACCATAAGACCTATCTGTGTCAATGTGACGTAAAGCAGATTGTAAATAACAAATAAAATAAATAAACAGATAAATAAATAAATAAATAAATAAATAAATAAATAAATAAATAAATAAATAAATAAATAAATAAATAAATAAATAAATAAATAAATAAATAAATAAATGTAGAGATATGGTGGTTCTAAAATAAATGGTTTATTATTTATGCATATGTTCCCACAACTTTTTTCCCAGCCTTCGAACTTCGCATTCTTCTAACTTAGGTTTTTAGTTCATTTTGTATTTTGTGCAGAAGAAGCTATGTTAAAGGATAAACGTACCCTATTTTCAAGTTTCCAAATAGAAATAAGTGTGGCAGTACAGCTCAAAGTAGCCTATGTTCGTAGCAGTCTCGCAGCCTCATTTACATATGAGAAAGCTTCTGCAGTTACTGTAGCTGTATTATGTACTACGTGCCGCCTGTTTAAATACAAAGTAAAATATTTTGTTGCACTGACGTACAACAGATGAATAGTTTTGTTTTCATACAAATGTAATGTCATTCTCACTGTGGTGGAATTAAGTTTCTGGGCAGCTGAGAATAATAATTAATAATGACACCAAACTATCTCAGAAGAATCGACCCCCAAGCGAGAAGTTGGCCGTGCGGTTACGGGCGCGCAGCTGTCAGCTTGCATTGGTGAGATAGTGGGTTCGAGCCCCACCATCGGCAGCCCTGAAGATGGTTTTCCGTGTTTTCCACTTTTCACACCAGGGGTAATGCTGGGGATGTGTATTAATTGAGGTTACGGTCGCTTCCTTCCCATTCCTAGCCCTCTTCTATCCCAACGTCGCAGTAAGAACTCTCTGCGTCCGTGCGACGTAAAATAAAGATAATAAAAATGAATCGAGTGCACACCGTAAGTGCATAGGCGCCGTGCTGCCACTTCCCGTTAAAAGTTTTAACAGCCCCAACTCCCCACGCTGCGCTCAGTACGCAGCGGGTGCGACTGCTTGGAAGATAATAATAATGTTATTTGCTTTACGTCCCACTAACTACTTTTACGGTTTTTGGAGACCCCGAGGTGCCGGAATTTAGCCCCGCAGGAGTTCTTTTATGTGCCAGTAAATCTACCGACACGAGGCTGACATATTTGAGCACCTTCAAATACCACCGGACTGAGCCAGGATCGAACCTGCCAAAGTTGGGGTCAGAAGGCCAGCACCTGAACCGCCTGAGCCACTCAGCCTGGCACTGCTTGGAAGTATGATGGCTCAGAACACGGAGCATGCAGGCTACTTCTCCATCTGGTGACTTAGTGACCTGAGTGGGTTAAAACTTTATTTTACACACAATGGTGGGCGGCGGGTTCGAACCTTTGGCTAGGTCTACAGTAGATATTATAAAGGGTTCTAAATAACCTAACCAAATGAAAAGTAAAACAATTATACCACTGTCGGCAGCCCTGAAAATGGTTTTCCGTGGTTTCCCATTTTCACACCAGGCTCATGCTGGGGCTGTACCTTAATTAAGGCCACGGCCGATTCCTTCCCACTCCTAGCCCTATCCTGTCCCATCGTCGCCATAAGACCTATCTGAGTCGGTGCGACGTAAAGCAATTAGCACAAAAAAAAAAACAATTATAAGTTCCGGGCCCAAATTCTCTAGACCAATGCATTTACATTCAATTAACACTAATATATGCACACGCTAACAAGAAAAAAATGCAAGTAAGATTTATCAAAACAAGCTTTATCATATCGCAACCTTACACCCGCTGGAGACTTGTTATTCGTCAATGGTTGAACGATCGTTGTCATGGCAACGAACGGTGTTTGCGGAACTACCCCTCAACCCCTTCCTATTTTCTCTCTCTAATGGAGCCATCTACTTAGCGATAAAAGAACACGGCCATCTGACTCAGAGACGCCAGTCACTATACCTTACTTTTACCATGACACGGTCAAGTATTTTATGATAGTTCCCTCCTCTCAAAATCCGCCCCTGATTAGGATCCACTGTATGCTATATATATATTTGCTATTTGCTTCACGTCGCACCGACACAGAAAGGTCTTATGGCGACGATGGGATAGAAAAGGCTTAGGAATGGGAAATAAGCGGCCGTGGCCTTAATTAAGGTACAGTCCCCGCATTTGCCTGGTGAGAAAATAGGAACCACGGAAAACCATCTTCAGGGCTGCCGACAGTGGGGTTCGAACACACTATCTCCCGGATGCAAGCTCACAGTTGGGCGCCCCTAACCGCACGGCCAACTCGCCCGGTGTAGGCTATCTTTACTAGATGCAATACCTCTGTACAGTATTCATATATAGAAGACTTACTTTTTATAGACAGACGTGTTACAATATCATCATCATCATCATCATCATCATCATCATCTTTTTACCCTCCAGGTTCGGTTTTTCCCTCGGACTCAGCGAGGGATCCCACCTCTACCTCCTCAAGGGCAGTGTCCTGGAGCTTCAGACTCTTGGTCGGGGGATACAACTGGGGAGAATGACCAGTACCTCGCCCAGGCGGCCTCACCTGCTATGCTGAACAGGGGCCTTGTGGATGGATGGGAAGATTGGAAGGGATAGACAAGGAAGAGGGAAGGAAGCGGCCGTGGCCTTAACTTAGGTACCATCCTGGCATTCGCCTGGAGGAGAAGTGGGAAATCACGGAAAACCACTTCGAGGATGGCTGAGGTGGGAATCGAACCCACCTCTACTTAGTTGACCTCCCGAGGCTGAGTGGACCCCGTTCCAGCCCTCGTACCACTTTTCAAATGTTCGTGGCAGAGCCGGGAATCGAACCCGGACCTCCGGGGGTGGCAGCTAATCACGCTAACCACTACACCACAGAGGCGGACCGTGTTACAATATATTCCTTTTTTAAGACTGCAAAGTGCGGCCAGTATCCAGTAATCGGGAGATAGTGCGTTCGAGCCCCACTGTCGGCAGCCCTGAAGATGGTTTTCCGTGGTTTCCCATTTTCACACCAGGCAAATGCCGGGGCTGTACCTTAATTAAGGCCACGGCCGCTTCCTTCCAATTCCTAGGCCTTTCCTATCCCATCGTCGCCATAAGACATACCTGTGTCGGTGCGACGTAAAAGCAAAACAGTTTAAGACTGCAAAGCTAAAGTTGAGTGATGACTACCGCTTCCAAGAAAATAATTGTCCGAAACATACTGCCTGGGTCATTCATTAAGCACTGCTTGCGTCTCTCATGTGCCGCAAACCACCACCCCAGTCGTCATATTAAAAACCCGCACCCCATGATGTATAGGTTTGAGAACTGGGCCTCACCACGGGCGTCGAGAACGAAGCTGTGCTTCATGCAGCCTGTTTATCACAGTTTGAGTTGAAACGCAGTGACGTGCGGCTGCCGAAAAATAATTATTCAGCGTGATAGCGTTGCGTTCAGTGTTCCCCCGAGCTGAAAATCGAAGGTAACGGTCATCGACCGCAGTTGTAGCAGTTTGATGACTTGCCCGAGGTAAATCATCAACAGTTCCTTTTTCCCCTGTACCGCTTTCATGTTCTAGCCATATCACTTTGATTACAGCCCACTCGTCGGCAACTGCCTTTGTTCACCACCTTTCTTGACATAATGCGATCATGTGTACCCGTTCACATGTCGGCATCGCGCACCGTGCCATCCTAGACATGCACTACACCGCACAGTGTGCAATTTTCCCCATAATACTGGACAAAAATCATTTTTCGACTTCTTGACTTGGGCCGAAGTCTGTACTGACTTATGTTTTCGACTACTGATTTAAGTGTTGAGGGGCTGCCTGGCCGAGGCGGTAAAGGCGTGCTCGGTTCGCCCGGAAGGACGTGGATTCGAATCCCCGTCAGGAAATCGTAAAATTTAAGAAACGAGATTTCCACTTCCGGAGGTGCATATGGCCCTGAGGTTCACTCAGCCTACACCAAAAATGAGTACTAGGTTGATTCCTGGGGTCAAAGGCGGCCGGTCGTAGAGCTAACCACTCTACCCCATCACGTGCCGCGGTTAACAATGGTGGAAGCCTTTACCTTCCACTCCTCCAAGGGCCTTCATGGCCTGTACGGAGGTGACTTCGTCTTTTGACTTGGGGTTGCATACCTTTTAAGATTTCGCCAGTTTATTACTACTAGATGGCATAAACAAACCCAAATGCTTTGCGCACTGCCTGTCTTTCTTCAGTCGCAGTGAAGTTGGCCTTGTTAACATACCTGCAAGTGATACTATATAAGTGATCTTTGTATGAGGAAGTCATGGAAATAAACAATACACGTATGTGGTTTTGCATGAGGTAAAAATCAATGTGGTCGACAGTAGTTTAACCCCCGTAAAAATGATTTTTCATAACGCTAACATCACATAGAGTTATAAAAAATGACTCCATTCGACCCTATTTAAGCCATATATGACTGTATCCCTGAACTTCTAAACTTTTGAAATATGCATTGTTGGGCTGAGTGGCTCAGACGGTTGACGCGCTGGTCTTCTGACCCCAACCGGGCAGTTTAGATCCTGGCTCAGTCCGTTAGTATTTAAAGATGCTGATATACACTAACGTTCATAAAAACCAGAACACCTTGAAATACTACAGATAGGAAGTTTATATTCACCGGACATGTGCATTAGTATGTTATAAAGAAATGGTTAGCATTTAAACTATGTCGGCCCTCAGGTTCAAGGTCTACATCGATATCTCGGTGCACCACCACCGACTGGTAAAATGTGCCTGCGGCTCTCGTTGTCGCTATAAGCCGAAGGTAATGGATCAGAGCGACTTGAGCAGACGTGCAGGATACCTCGCAGACGTTTGCAAGAACCGTATGGTCAAATGAGTGAGTTTGAAAGAGGGCGCATCATTGGCATGAGGGATCGTGATGGATCGATCCGGGAAATTAATGCTCATGTGGGACGAAGTGTGTCGGCAGTGCAACGGGTGTGTACAGAATGGTTCAAAGAAGGCCGTAGAGCACGACGGGATGGGTCTGGTCAAACCACACAGACCACCCCCCGAGAAGATTGACACCTCATACGAATGGCATTGCAGGACAGTCTGAGTCCTCCTCGGCTCTGGCGCAACAGTGGAACAGTGCAACACATCGTACACTACCAGGAGTGACAGTCCATCGCCGTTTATTACCGTCTGGATTACCAGCGCGTCGTCCACTTTGACTAATATGCATAAATATGCTAGACTGCAATGGTGCATGAAACGACGTCACTGGGGACAGGAATAGCAGCATATATTGTTTTCTGACGAATCCAGGTTCTGTTTGTTTGAAAATGATGGCCACATTTTGGTTCGCTGCAGACAGGGGGAGATGCATAACGCTGATTGCATTCGCACACGACATACAGGGCCAACTCAAGGCCTTATGGTGTGGGGTGCTATTGGGTACAACCACAAATAACAGTTTTTGCGTGTCCAGGGCACTGTCACCAGTTTGACCTACGTGAATGACATCCTGCGACCCGTACACATACCCTTTCTGCACGACACCCCAGACGCCAAATTTCAGTAGGACACAGCGCGACCACATGTTGTTGCACGCACACGTGCCTTCTTGTTGTCACAGGATGTCAGACTGTTGCCCTGGCCCGCCCGATCACCGGACTTGTCGTCAATCGAAAATGTGTGGGATATGGCGAAACGACGGGTGCGGCGCTGTGACCTAATGCCAACCACCAACGATGAACTGTGGAACCAGGTGAATGCAGCATGGATGAATAGACCCCAGGACGCCATTGGCGCCTTATACGAGTCGATGCCGTCACGCATGGAACGAGTTATCAGTGCCCATGGAGGACCCAGTGCCTACTAGGCAATATGACACATGCTGAACCTAGGTGACTGAAATGCTAATCGTTTCGATGATGATGATGATGATGATGATGATGATGATACTTGTTGGTTAAAGGGGCCTAATATCCAGGTCATCGGCCCCTAATGAGACGAAATGGAATGTCAAATTAAAATTCCAAAATTCTCCACTGACCAGAATTCAAAACGTGAGGACGAAGAATGAATGGATGGATATGAATTTAAAACAATCAGTGGATCCGACCCGCAATGTCTCGTATTCACAGAAACTGACGTGAAACATTAGTATTACTGACGAAGGGGCTGCGTCTATAGCACAGTATTGAATCGATGATGCTTTTAGTCTAAAGGGGTCCAAAATCCAAGTCATCGGCCCCCCATAATGGTACTTATCGCTAGGAAAGTAGAGCCATGGTATTTGTCATGTTGCGGTCCTAATCAAAAGTAGCGTAGACTCGCGGCATTCCACACAGTATGGCACTACTCACAGGTAATGAAATTAGCACATGGAATACAGACCTATGGTGTTTCGCACATTGCGGCGCCATTTACAGGCAACGCAAACCTATGGTGTTCATCACAAACGTGTACTGACCACAGGGACCCGCACTATTCCGTGGTGTTCCTCATATAGTGGGTACTAATTATAGGCAAGCCAGAACCATGGTGTTGCTCCTAAGGTGGTACTAATCACAGGTAATGCAGAAGCCGGCAACGCACTCTGTTGGTCCTAATCACAAAACCTATTTGGTACCTAACATAGTGGTACTACGCGCAAGTAAAAGCGAGCCGTGGTGTTTTCCGTGTGGTGGTACTAATCACAAATAGTTTCATGGTTCTAACACAATCATCCCATGGCCACCTCTCCTCTTACGACAGGCAGGGGATACCGTGGGTGTATTCTTCGTCTGCGACCCCCACCCACAGGGGGTTGTGTGTTTGGTCCGCGAGACATATTTTATTTCCCTCAAGTCCGCCGGCAAGCCGATTAGGACCCCCCCTATCCGCCACCTGGGATCCGCCACGTGGGAGTATCACCTCTGCCCCTACTACGCCAGCGTAGTAGGTTCGTGGACTAATCGTTTCTGCAGAACATACTAACGAACATATCCTGTGATTATGAACTTCCTATCTCTAGTCTTTCAAGGTGTTCTGTTTTTTATGAACATGAGTGTACGCCAGCCTCGTGTCGGTAGGTCTACTGGCAAGTTACAGAACTCCTTCGAGACAAAGTTCTCGCATCTAGGGGTCTCCGACAACCGTAAACGTAGTTAGTGGGACGTAAACCTAACAATAGCGTTATTATTATTATAAAATATGCATTCTTTTTTGCGCTTATTTTCGCTAATAAGAGAAATCAATCAATTTCAGTGCGCCACACTGCCTATCCAGGTGGCATCTTTTTCGAGTAGCGTGGAGTAAAGGAGGGATGAAATTTCCAGATATATAATACATTACTTAAGAATAGAAGGTATTTCAGGACATGTGGAGCAGTCACTTACAAGAAAAATTTAGGGCAAATACTCCTGCGATGGACAAAATGTAACAGGCCCAATGACAGACTCTTAGAAAGGAATTCTGAATGGCTCTGTGGAAATTTTTTTTTTTGCTAGTTGTTTTACGTCGCACCAACACAGATAGGTCTTACGGCGACGATGGGACAGGAAAGGGCTAGGAGTGGGAAGGAAGCGGCCGTGGTCTTAATTGAGGTACAGCCTGGTGTGAAAATGGGAAACCACGGAAAACAATTTTCAGGGCTGCCGACAGTGGGGTTCGAACCTACTATCTCCCGAATACTGGATACTGGCCGCACTTAAGCGACTGCAGCTATCGAGCTCGGTCTGTGGAAATTTAATATTGCCGGAAGAAATACCCAACTTCAAGGCTACACTTTCAAGGGTAGTTGTAGCCTAAATGGGCTAAGTATGGATAGAAAAGGACGTCCTAACAAATTATTTAGTGACAGCAGTGGCAAAGTAAAGGAAGGAAGGTGCAATCGTTACCACAAAACACCTACTACTTTTAAAAACACCACTCATACTTATTCTTCTACTCATGTCATTCCACGCCATCTCTCCACTGACAGCTCGGAACATACCACTTAGTCGAGCAGCTTGTCTCTGTTCTCCCAAGTCTTCCCAGCTTAAACTTTGCAACATTCTCGTAACGCGACTATTTTGTCAGAAATCACCCAGAACAAATCGAGCTGCTTTTCTTTGGAATTTTTCCAGTTCTCAAATCAGGTAATCCTGGTGAGGGTCCCACACACTAGAATCATACTCTAGTTTGGGCTTACTAGATACGTGTATGCCCTCTGCTTTACATCCTTACTACATTCAGAGATTTGTTACGAATCTGAACTTTAAAGATTTAGGGATTCATAACTGAGAGAATGTGACAATTCACAATTCACCGAGGTGGTAAAGGCGTGCGAAGTTTATCTGGAGGAACATGGGTTCGATTCCCCAACAGTTACTATCCTAGCCTAGATTTGTAACCTTGAGGATTGCTTTGTTTTTTCTTAATAGTATATTATGACTCCATAAATTCACGAGGAGCACCTCTAGGTACCGCACCTGTAGCACTGACCGCCACTCCTTAGGTATTACTGTTATATAGTGATGGGAAGACATTGAGACCTTCCCAAAAGATATTTGATGCCGTTCCAGTGAGTAGAAAGCGGTATCTCCAGGTGCGATGAGACCCAACTATTTGCAGTTCTTGTGAGGTATGACGAGGGGGCCAGCTGCAGTACTTGTGGGCGGCAGGTGCCGTCTGTTTACCCAGCCGTGTTGCCAAGCCTGATTCATCATTACTTGCGGAGTACGCGAGACTCATGTGTTTCATTATGTCTCTACGGAAGTTCCGAAGTTATCGATTTTGATCAGATTCTAGCGTAATAAGTATACCAAGGTCACAACTTATCTGGATTCCCTTGAATTCCTAAATTACGATATACGAATTTATAATGAAACATATATGAATGTATAACTACACGTTCCGGTACATGAATATATTCTGCAGACTAAAATTCATATAATTGAGGATCATCCAGATTTTGAGAAATTAACCAAGTTGAGACTTTGTGAATCGCTCATAAATTCAGATTTACGAATTACCTGCATACCTAACCGAGGTAGTAAAGGCGTGCGAAGTCTATCTGGAAGAAAATGGGTTCGATTATCCGTCAGGAAGTCAAAACATTTAGAAACTATATGTCAACCACTATAAGGCTGAGCTTATAGCATTACGTGACTGCTGATACAGTGATCATAGCCACGGGACCTCCAAAATTATGTGGAAGCGAACCACAGAAACGTGATTTTTCCTTCAAAAAATTCAAGTCAATTGGCCGGCATTCGAACCGCAGCCGCTTTGGTGACAAGCCAGTGTCTCTAGGCTATCACGCCCCTTCTGAAGAGGCACATGGCCATGAGGTTCACTCAGCTTACACTAAAAGAAACAGTACGGTACCAGTTTAATTCCTGAAGGCAAAGGTGACTGAGCATTGAACCGGCCACCTACCCCACTCAGCCCGAGGTTACGAATAGTGGAAGCGTCTACATTCTACTATTCCAAGGCTTTTTATGCACGTACAGATATTACTTTGCTTTGTTTTACTATAACCAGAATACTGCACTTTTGCTGAAAACCCTGATACTGAGGGTATTTCTGCAACAAAATCTGTATTTTACAGTCTTACGGGTTGTTGAGTCTCATTTTGGATTTTGGAACGTCGTCGTCTCAAACTCTGGGTACTTCGTGCACGACTTAATTCTCTCTGTTCACATATTACTGTATTGCGCCAAATGTAGTTCATGTACACCAAGAATAAGAAAAATGCGTACATACACACATCATCATTATAGACCGTCATGTCTTTCAGCGTTCAGTCTGCAAGCCTCTGTGAATGTACTAAACGTCGCCACAATCCTCCATGTGCAACTAGTGCAGCGGCCTCATCTAGTTCTATACCTCCTATCTTTAAATCGTTAGAAACTGAGCCTAACCACCGTCGTCTTGGTCTCCCCATACATCTGTCAGCCTCCATAAGAGTCTATTATTCTCCTAGGTAGCCTATCCTCCTCCATTCGCCTCAAATGACCCCACTACCGAAGTCGGTTTATGCGTACAGCTTCATCCATCGAGTTCATTCCAAACTTAGCATTTATTTTCTCATTCCGAGTACCCCTGCCATTGTTCCCACCTATTTGTACCAGCAATAATTCTTGCTACTTTCATGTCTGTTACTTCTAACTTATGAATAAGATATCCTGAGTCCACCCAGCTTTCGCTCCCGTAAAGCAAAGTTGGTCTGAAAACAGACCGATGTAAAGATAGTTTCATCCGGGAGCTGACTTCCTTCTTACAGAATACTGTTGATCGCAACTGCGAGCCCACTTCTTGAGCTTTACTGCAGCTTAATTCAATCTCACTTACTATATTACCATCCTCGGAGAACACACATTCTAAATACTTGAAATTATCTACCTGTTCCAGCTTTGTATCACCAATCTGACATTCAATTCTCGTGGATTTCTTACCTACAGACATCAATACAGTTTTGGAAAGACTAATTTTCATACCATACTCATTGTACCAATTTTCAAGTACCGGTACCAAGATATCAAACTGCAGGTTTTGGGCACAATCTGTCATTTAGAACAAGTCATTAGCATAGGCCAGACTGCTTACTACCTTTCCACAAAACTGAATCTCCCCCTGCTGCTTTATGCCTTTCAGCACATGATCCATATAAACTACGAACAACAAAGATGAAAGATAACAGCCTTGTCTAACCCCTGTAGGTAACCTGAACAAGAACTCATTCTACCATCAATTCTCACTGCAGCCCAATTGTCAACATACATGCCTTTGATTGATTTCAATAATCTACTCTTAATTCCATAGTCCCCCAGTATGGCGAACATCTTTTCCCTCGGTACCCTATCACATGTTTTCTCTAGATCTACGAAAAATAAACACAATTGTCTATTCCTCTCTTACCATTTTTTCAGTCACTTTGCGCATACTGAAAATCTGATCCTGACAGGCCCTCTGTGGTCTGAAACCACACTGGTTTTCATCCAACTTCCTCTCAACCACTGATCACACCCTCCCTTCCAAGTTGCCAGTGAATACTTTGCCTGGTATACTAACGAAGGAGATACCTCGATAGCTGTAGCAATTCATCCTGTTCCCTTGCTTACAGATAGGTGTAATTATGTCTTTGGTCCAATCTGAAGGTACCGTACCAACAGTCCATGCTAAACTTATTACTCTACGAAGCAATTTCACACCTGCCTTCCTACTACACTTCACCATTTCAGGTCTAATTTAATCTATTCCTGCTGCTTTATGTCAATGGACTTCATTTACCGCCTTTTCCACTTCCACAAGCGTAATTTCACCATCATTTTCCTCCTCCCCATGAGCTCGGTTGTTCGCGACACCACCAGGAAGATTTCCTTTTACGTTGAGAAGATTTTCAAAATATTCCCTCCACCTGTTCAGTGATTCCTTGGGATCTATTATGAGTTCACCTGAATCACCCAAAACATCGTTCATTTCCTTTTTCCCTCCCTAAGATTCTTTATTACTGTCCAAAAATGTTTCCCTGCTGCTTGACCTAGCCTTTCCTGGTTATTACCAAAATCTTCCCACGACTTCTTTTTGGATTCAACAACTATTTTTTTCGGTCTGTTTCTTTCATCTACGTAAAATTCCCTGTCTGCATCAGCCCTTGTTTGGAACCTATTCTGATAAGCCTTCTTTTTACATTTACAAGCTACTCTAACTTCATTATTCCACAAGGATGTTCGCTTTTTCCCATCTTTACGTTTCTACTACAGCATCCCTGTACGCCACACAACCTTTTTCTATATCCTGAGCCTGCTTACTGCCCTCTGTTCGGAACTTCTCACTAATCATATAAGTGTACTTCTGTCTAATTTCCTTGTCTTGGAGATTTTCTATACTTATTCGTTTGCAGACAGATTTCACTTCCTTTATCTTAGGCCTAGATATACAGTACTTAGTTCACTACTGATCAGATAGTCAGTGGCGGCGATAAGGACCCCGCAGACCCCTCGGGGCGGGAGGACCCATGGCTTGTGATGGGCCCATGACTGTTTTCTAATTCAGTAGCTGAAGTGTGATTTTACGTATTGATAAAGCTACAGCACACAACACAGTATTATTTGTACTACAGAGGGTTTTCCCAAACTTAGGCCGTCGTAGTGCAGAGCTTCTTTCATCAATAGGAGTACGGTAGTTATTTCTGATAAGATGTGGCTTTCCCAATCTGTCCCAATAGTAACCATCCCTTGTTGCCACTCACAACAATCAACACGGCTTTTGAAGTATTTAGCCAGTTCTGAGAATCCAGCAAAGCAATCAGCGAAGATGCGATAACAAAGATATCCTCCTTATCGAAACTCTGAATACTGAAGTTTCGAGCCTGTTTATAACTCTCAGCAGTCAGCGTAGCTAAGCAGGCTTACGATGGACTGTTAGTTGTAAATAGTAGTAAATTATTTTCTTAATATTGTGACGGTTCCTCCCCTGCGAACCATGTGACCTTGCCGAGTTGGGGAGGCTTGCGCGTCCTAATGAAGCAGATAGCGGAACCGCAGGTGCAAACATATCGGATGGATATCTGTTGCGAGACCAGACTAACGAATGGTTCATCGATAGGGGGTAGCAGACTTTCGGAAGTTGTGAGGCGTTATTATGCAAAATACACTAATAATGTGATATAATTTGGACAATCAACTGTCTACGCGATATACGTTTAAACTGTGTCTCTTATTGGCACTAGTAATCTTGTGTGAATTATTGCATTCTGCTATTGAACCCTGTATTCGCGGCCCAGTGCCTGTATACTGAGCTGTGACTGGAATGCAACACTATTTGTCAAATGGGATGTCTAAGCTATGTATTTGGTCGTTTCTGACAATTTTAGTGTATGGGCGTATTGGGCATTTAATCTGCTTGTAAACTACTCATTGTATGTATGGCTATTAGGACATGACAGCACCTAATTATCCTGCATGTTTTATCTGGCGAGTAAAATCGTTCTATGGACAGCAACGCGTATTCCCACGTTATCTGTGTCCGTATATTGCAACTAGAGTGCGTGTTTTGACAGTGTCCGCCAGGGCATGTACCGAGACTAGACTGTGTCGCTTCTAGAGGCGGATAGTGAAGTGTGGCTGTCTGCGCTTGAATCTGCTTGGAAACGGACTCTGCTGCAGAAAATGGAGTGCTTAGCGGCTCCTAAAATAATGGACATCCCATCTGGTGCGGGTTAAGAGGGGATATATAATATTGTACCAGGAACCGCCAGCGGTCTGGAACATAATTTATTTCAGCGTGAGGTATTGCGAAGTCAACAAAGTCACAGCTGGAACTTTCGATGAGAGAGCGAGTAACAACGTCACGAGCTTCACGCAAGGAAGTGACATTGCTGTGACGCGTCGATCACGTGTACAGCGCGTGATTGCATGGAAAGGAATGGAACTTATTTTTACGATATCTTGATCCGGATAAGCTATCAAATAATGGAATATGTAATTTTCTAGCCCATCATTTGAAAGCAAACACAACCAAATTTCAAGTGAATCGTCCCACGGATCTACGAGTATTTTCACCTCAAAGGAGATCAATCCTGCCTCGGCAGAATGGTATAAAAGGACAGGGATTCGCCCAGCAAAAGTCAGTTCATAACTCGCAGCTGAAGGAACAACACGATGTTGTACGCGAGTGACTACTCCGAGGTTTGAACATAGCCGCCACGAGTGAGGTTCGCCGGTAAGAACTCTGCCGTAATTGTCGTCAAAAGACTTGTATTCAAAGTGCTACTTTTGGACTTACAAATTTTCGAAAATTTAAAATACGAACTTAGTTTTCACGAACTACTAGGACTATTTCGAGAATATGTGACAATAACTTAAACTGTGGAATAATGCCTTTGAACTTCAATTCAGTTGAAAGCGATTGTGCAGAACGTGTACTCACACCACATTTAGTTTTAACTTGAAACATTTGTAATTTAAAAGCGTGTGCATATTAACGCAATTGTCCAGTGAAATACTTAAATTCTTAGTCTGTTAAAACAAATAACGCCATAAAAGTGCTTAAAGATTGGTATTTAATTAAAGTGTGATTAATTCTGAACAGCATCAAAACATTCGTCGCGGGTGAACAAGACAGTGCCGCATTAGACAATCTCTTCTTTGTAACACTCCAACTAATTGAACGTACAAACATTCATGAGTTTAAAACACTTCTACTGTTGTAAATAGAACTTTCCTTCTTGTGTCATACCAATGAATATATTGGAACTGTGTTTTTCCTCTGAATAGTTCTTCCGATAAATGAGCTTTCATAATTTTACTGCCAGTGTTAAGAACAGTGAACAAGTGCGCATTATAAAATACCGTGCATACTTTTATGAAGTGCAAATACGAGGACACTACTAAGCAATCATAGTCAGTTGAACTTTCACGTGTTCGCTAACACTACACAGTGACGCGTGAAATCGTGACAGGTGCCTATTTCTCGCAATCATGACATGCCTGCCGCTACATAAGCTGAGTTTCGAATCGACGTGGGACGTGTCAACGAGGGAATGGAACTGCGGTATAAACATGGGATATGGAGCGTGGTGCTATGGTGATGACATCACGACATCGGCTGCCTGTGGTAACAACTTGCTGTTCGCTGACCAGCAGCTGTCCACATTCCAGTCCTGAGTTCCAGTAAAAACAGGGGATATGAAGTGCATTTTAAACACTTTTAAAACAAGTGCATAAAATTCCACAAAAAAAAGCTAACTTTCTTCTTACTAAGTGGAACAGTAAAATCAGTGACTTCGTTTACCAGCTTCACGAGCAATTATTACAACGCTCATTGGAAACTAGACTTTTACTAAATTCTGGTTTGCGTTATTTTCGAAGTGTTAAATTTTTCGTACGTATAAAAACTTTTAGGGAGAACTTCACAAACTTTGAAAGTGAAAGAGTATTTATTTTAAAGTGAAGGAATATTTATTATTATTTAAAAGTCTGTAGGAAACAAGTGAAATTTATTATTTAAAAAGACTGTAGGAAACAAGTGAAATTTATTATTTAAAAAGACTGTAGGAAACAAGTGAAATTTATTATTTAAAAGACTGTAGGAATCAAGTGAAATTTATTAAAAAGACTGTAGGGAAACAAGTCAGTATTTGGAATTTTGAATTTGATCTTCTGGCGAAAGACATTCATTTCAATTAATTTATAGTGACTTACGTAAAAACAAATTATTTTCAAAACATCAAGATAAAGGCAATCTTTTGCAGATATCATTTCTTTTGCATTACAAAAATTTCGTAAAATAACTTGCTTTAATGTTTAAATAATTTGCCAACGAAATAAATATTTCGTGAAAAGAAGCAGGAATAATACAGTAGGAAACATTGTCCATAAATACATGGTGGTGAATAAATTGAGTTTTAAGCCCAGCTATTATTTTGCTCTGCGTACGCCTCTCTGTACCTACTCCATAAGAGCCGTCCACCCCTAGGTGAAGATTCTCATGCCCAGATTCCTGATCGTTTCCTGGTACAATATATATCCCAGCAAAGGGAATGGTGTTTGTTTTACATTTTCATCATATTAGTGTAGTGTAGATATGTAGTTTGGTATTTTTACTTGTGTGTGGTAGTGTTGGGTCAAATACGAGGTAAGTTATCTAGGCATATGGCTTCCTTGTAAATACGTATAATGAATATTATTTTATTTTATTGGTGTGTGATTTATATTCTATTTAGTGTTTTCATTTGAATGTATCTCAGTTTGGTGGTATGGAGTTCTAGCTTCGAGTGTGTGTGTCGTATGTAACGGATGTCCATTATAGTGCTTAGATAAACTTTGAACTTCTCCGCTGCCTTGTTTTAAATTTGTTGTTCTCTTCGTCTGGTTCTATTTTCTGCGTATTTGCGGGTGATTTCTGTGCTATGTCTTTATGCGTGTGCCGTTACCCTTTGAAATTTATTATATTATATATCATCTCTATCGTGGATGTACAGTATTGTGGGCACATATTCGTGTTCATTTTTGGTGGTTACACTCTTGTGTTTGATTCGTGCTTCTTTTCGTGTGTTTCGGCTTGCGCGTGCCCGTAGTTGACCTAAAACTATGCTTACACTAGTATCTAATTTGTTTTTACATTTCAAAATGTGGTGTTACAGAAGACTGCTGTGAGGCGGCAAGAATGGTTCCTATTGTTCCTATTTGGATTATGGCAGTCTTGTGCATGTTCCCTGGATGATATTGTGTTGTTATTATGGCCTTGTGTGGTATACTTGAACGAATATATATATATATATATATATATATATATATATATATATATGTTGTAATGGTGATATAGTGATGTGAATCTCACTTGAATTTAATGTTATGATGGTAACCATGGGCTGTATTCTTGTTCAAATGTACCTTGCTCTGTTTTCTTTGGTTGAACGGTGATAGGCTATGTCTGCATGGTTCATCAGAGGTTATATTGAGCTTTTGATTTAATTTGATGTGTCCATGTCTGGCAGTGCTGTCAATTCTCTCGTGCGCTGATCCATTTGTACTGGTAATGTTTACCATGTGGTGTTCTGTTCTGGTATTGCTTACCTTCTTGTTGTTTCTGGTACTTGGTGCATATGGTCAAGATGTAATTAGGTGGGATCTAAATTTATTGGTCATGTTTTCCTTCTGAACGTCCGGGGTTTAGATGCACTGGTTAATGGTAGTCACTGCAAGTTAGCTTCTTCCCCGTTGCATTCGTCTTTCCTGGTATTTGTGAATTGGATTTCTGCTTCAGAATTGTATTTTCTGTAACTCGCCTCGGATGACTTGTGTCATGCGTGTAGTTTATTTGCTGGTTCTGGTTGATAAGTGTCAGTTTTAGCCTTGTGCTTGAATGTATATTTTCATTCTTCATGATATTTCATTTTCTGGTTCTGGTTGGTTACTGTATGTATTGGTGCTTACTCATTCCTAACTGTAAATGTAAAATCCGTTCTTGGTACTGGTGCTACTTGGTGGTTGTGTGGCTTCATTGCTGAAGTCTCGGTGTGGATCATGGCTGGCTTATTGCTGAAACGATCATTCGTTTTTAACGTGTTTTCATCCTGGAATTTTGGTTGTGGGTCTCGCAGTTGTCATGTGGTTATTGGTACTCATTCAGCTACCTAATAACAGTGGAATCTGCTCTTAGATTCACATTTGCTTTTATGACTTCCTTCCTGTTCAGTTTGCTAAGGATTATGGGAGTGCATTGAATCATCGTAGTCAGTCTAGGGTGTGCCGTTAATTTCGTTAAGTATGGTGTCGAAATTGACGTGAAGTCTTCTCTAGTGTAACTTTAAGCTTATCCGTTATTGCATGTCCATGTCTTGGCTGGTATATTTATTTATCCTTGAGTCCTCGTGTAGGTAAGGTGTTTGCGAGTCAGTATGGGATGCCTTGCAGGTGATTCAGTTCACACTATTATTAGCCCAAGATGTTTCTTGAGGCCCGTCTTGGCATTTGTGGTCATTTCATGGATGTACACTGGCTTCGACCATGTTTATTTGGATATTGTGTGATATAAGAACTTATGTTCTTCAAAATGATATCTGTAGGTCAGATGCGAAAAAATTGAATACTGAGGAGTGTTTACTTTGCACCCTATGGCTGTTTATATGTAGTCTCATCCGATCTAGCTTATTTACATAATCTGCTCCCTTGTTTACACTTTGCTCTGCCCATCATCTGGTTTACTTCCCCTTGTGATTTGGTTGCTTTTTGCTCAAACCGGCATGTTTTTGCAATTTTATATTGTTACTTGCTTGTCATCGGACTGTTCTGGGTTCTATTCCAATGAGTATGGGATCATTTGGGATAGTTCCTGGTCGGTCGCTGAAATTCTTGGTCTGTCGTTGGAGGTATGGGACCCAATTGATTGATTGAAGGTTCTTCTCCATCAACTCATGAGCTTTGTCATCGTGTCACCTACCTATTCTGCATCGTTTATGTCTTATTATATCCCGTGAATTCCGATTGGCTGGTAGGATATCTGTGTTGATTGGCATAATCTCACAGGGTGCACTGTCTTTACGCCACCATATTTTTAATCTGGGTTATCCAGAGGTTCGCTGAACACTTGATGGATGTGGTAGAACACCTGTGCTCGTTGTTTTCAAGGATTATTTATATGGAGTGGAATTTTCTTGAATTTTGACCCTTATTTATGCTGTTTTGAGTTGGTTCTGCCTGGTGCTATAATATCATTTTCATTTCTTGTTGTGTTCCCTATCATCCTTTCTGTAATTGTTGGCTGTCATGTGGTTGTTGACCTGGGTTACTGGTGCATGGCGATCTCTTGCGGACTCACATATGAGCTCCCCTCCATCTATTATTATGTCGACGAATTCCCCAGTTATTGCAATTGCCTTCTTTATTCTGGGTCGATTTCCATATGGTCTCTGCGTTATGGTTATGGGTGACTTGGGGTACTGTGTTTTCTATTTCTTCGTGGTGCCCATTGTGCCTTTCATTTTCTTCTGAGTTAGCTGATTATCAAGTAACTTGTGTTATGTAAATGAGTTGATCGTTGAGGATTAATTCTGTCCGTCTCGATGTGATTATCCATCTTTATCTCCCTCCCTGTATCCTCCGTCGTTTTATTATTTCTGATGTGTATCGTGCCTCCCTCCTGATCCGTTTCTCTCATCTGTTAAATTATGTAAGGTATGGAAGAATGCTAAGTAGTTCTTGTAAAATGAATGTGGAAAACTATTTAATAATTTAATAATGGTCTTCGACCTTGTGTTGGGAGTTTGGCTTGTTAAATATTTGGTCCTGTTGTGGGTTAAATTAACGTTTCTTACCTCGGTATTCCATGACCCAGCATCTGTCTTCTAAATTATTACTCTATTTTCTGATATTTTATTCCCCTTTTTGAATATTAAATTACTGGGAACATTCAGTCAGGGTAGGTCCTATTTTAGTATATATGGGTTGCTTTATTCTTATATTGTAAGATTATCTAGATTTATTTATCCTAATTTAGTTTTTCAAATATATAATGGTAATTTACACGAGAGGAAGAATGTAATATCTAGTAGGGATAATTGTTAAAGATAGCTAAAGTCAATGCCAGAAGTGGCAAATGAAATGAACTCAAGTTAAGGTTGTTACGTGTGTGTTCAAACTTGAAGTTTGGAGAAGATTCTCTTGTCATTGTAAGTGTTTGTGCTTACTTCTGCCCCATGAACTTTCAAAAACACTATTACAAGTGGGTCGTTGATACCCGGTTCGAAACTAATGAAATCCCTAATGAGTGTGTGAGGACCAATTTGGTGTCTAAAAAATTATCTTTTGGACTGTACTTGTTCCCTCGCTTGCTGCTTTCTTGTTCCTGTTGCAGCTATTCGCGCCCTTTGGAGCTGCCGCTGCATGAGGCTAAACTGGACTCGTGCATCTAAAAACCTGTGTCATTGGAGCTCAACAGTTGGTGCTGAAATCTTGCAAGTCATGAGTCTGTTTACCACCTGGTGTGTTGTACCCTGTGCTGACTGGCCACTGGTACTCCGTCTTCCTGCACATTGAACAGTTCATGTGTGCCCTGTGTTGTTTCTTCGATGCCACCTAATCCCAAGTAAGACTGTTCCAAAGTTTATTCTCTATGCATGAAAGGAGATGTACTCGACGTTGATAGAATGGGATCCCACTAGGGGGACGTCTAAATTATTTATGAACATACTTTGTGGACTACGCCAAACTCTTTGGGCTCTTGTACTCGGTAACAGTGTGGAACTTTTTCAAGTGCACATGATTGTACGTTACCTGCTTCTTCACGGCCCCCTGTGGTCCTCTTTCAGGCGGGGGTGTCTGAGGCGTTATTATGCAAAATACACTATTAATGTGATATAATTTGGACAATCAACTGTCTACGTGACATACGTTTAAAATGTGTCTCTTATCGGCACTAGTAATCTTTTGTGAATTATTGCATTCTGCTATTGAACATTGTATTCGCGGCCTAGTGCCTGTATACTGAGCTGTAACTGGAATGCAACACTATTTGCCAAATGGGATGTCTAAACTATGTATCTGGTGGACTCGGACACTTTTAGTGAATGGGCGCATTGGACATTTAATCTGCTTGTAAACTACTCATTGTATGTATGGCTATTAGGACATGACAGCACCTAATTATCCTGCATGTTTTATCTGGCGTGTGTAATCGTACTGTGGAGAGCAACGCGTATTCCCACGCTATCTGTGTCCCTATATTGCAACAACAGTGTGTGTTTTGACAGTGTCCGCCAGGGTGCGATATCCCAGCAAAGGGAATGGTGTTTGTTTTACCTTTTCATCATATTAGTGCAATGTAGATATGTGCTTCTTTTCGGGTGTTTCGGCTTGCGCGTGCCCGTAATTGACCTAACACTACGCTTACACTAGTCTCTAATTTTTTTAAATTTCATTTATATTTTTATTATTATTATCATTATCGTAAGTCTGTAAATTGTTATATCTCTCGGGGAATATTTTATTTGGGTTGGAATGCTTTATTTTCATTTCCATTACGGGCGTTTTATGTAATTCTTACTCAAAATATTCGTGAGATCCCGCATTAATGTTATCTTAACTTTCCAACAATGTACTGGTAACGTTGGTTAAATCGAGGTCTTGGACAGCCCTAGTGCCTGAGATATGGGGGCCTGGTTCTTATCTTATTTTCCATTGTTGATTATCTCTTCGTGCCTGACAGTTATGTAACTGATCTATTATGAATGGTTTCGGCCGCGATAAGAGCATCTTGTATATGGCTCCGTGAATATTATTATGAATTGTTTTTCTTCTTAAACCGTGTTCGTTTTTCGGTCTCTGTAATGTGCAGCGTATTGGCTCGTTCAATTTTAAATATGTTTCTGGTGTTTTATTTATTGCCATTGCTTACCATGGCTTTTGTGATTTTAAATTAGTTTTAATTTGGGCTAATTTTTCTAATTCGGTGCGTGCTTGTGTGGTGACATTATGTCGGTAATTGTGTTCTGATTTTAGCTGTCATGAAAGGTTGTGTGACCTTCGTTTATGTGGGTTTTGTGGGTTTTGTGGGGAGCTTGCTTCCACTGGGTGCTGTGGAAGTCCTCTATTTGCCATCCAACCCATTTTCTTGTGTTAAATTTTAAATTCCATTTAATGTTGATATATTTCAAAGTTGTGTTTATCAAGGGTAATTATTAAAGTAAGCTGATGCAACAGTACAGTTTTGGGGGGATAAAAATAAATTATTTACTATTGACATAAGTTTATTTACACCTAAGTTATTTACTTAATGAATATTTAATGTACTACCTAATATTGTGTTATTTCCAAGTTTCATTTCTTATTCTTATTTCTCAGAGTTTTTTTAATTTTTCAAATTTAAATTGTAGTGTAAATATTACTTATTAATTATATTTTTATTTTAAATTTCTTGCAAATCTTGGTGTCGTTTTTGGGTGAATTCCTTCGCAATTCCTACGGATCCCCTCCTCTCCCCTTTGTTTAAATGGGTAGGTTCCAGTACTCTCCCTTGCTTCCTTGTGTATTTGATGTGTTATTATCTGATTTATTCAGATTTATTTGTTTTTTTATTGTCTTGTGTGCGCACTCCACAATGACGTTACACTAGCCTAGCGTCATTTACCTTGCCTTTTCTGGGGTGTTGCAGTTGCAAGGGCAGCAGTCTAGATCATTGACTGATATACTCAACATGGCTTAGCACTGTTGATACTGCTGCACAGGTGAAAGCAACGGGAAACTACAGCCATAACTAACTCCTGAGGACAAGCAACCCTCTGTACGAATTGGCTTCCTCCCGAGTAAAATATCCGGGGCAAACTAGTCCCCCATTCGAATCTCCGGGTGAGGACTACACAAGAGGGGGCGATCATCAGGAAGATGGATACTGACATTCTGCGAGTCGGAGCGTGGAATGTTAGAAGTTTGAAACGTTGTCGTAGGTTAGACAATCTGAAAAGGGAGATGGATAGACTATAATTAGATGTAGTTGGTATAAGTGAAGTACGTTGGCAGGAAGAACAGGATTTTTGGTCAGGCGACTACAGAATTAACAACACAAAATCAAACAGGTGAAATGCAGAGTATGAATATGACAAGCAGATTAGAGCAGATGTAGGATGCAATAGTTACGTAGAAATGAAAAGGCTAGCACAGGATACGGTGCTATAGGAATTAGAAAGATGTTATTGAAGACTCTCATCTGGAGCGTGGCATTGTATAGAAGTGAAACATGGACGATAACCAGCTCACAAAGATAGAGAATAGAAGCTTTCGAAATGTGGTGTTACAGAAGACTGCTGTAAGGCGGTAAGAATGGTAGGGATAGACCAAGGTATGAATATGACAAGTAGAGCAGAGCATATGTAGGATGCAATAGTTACGTAGAAATGAAAAGTCCAGCACAGGATAGGGTGACATGGAAAGCTGCATCAAACCAGTCTGTGGACTAATGACTCAAACAACAGATTGTGACGGTCGGCGTGTTTTGGTTCCTATAATGGAATATCCATCTCTGCTGTGTGTGTGTGTGTGTGTGTGTGTGTGTGTGTGTGTGTGTGTGTGTTCGTACCGTATAGGTATACTATTTTAATTCCTTTGGATTTGAAAACTAAATTGTGTAAATTAATATTTTTATTTTTATTATTATTATAATTATTATTATTATTATTATTATTATTATTATTATTATTATTATTATTATTTGTTGTTGTTCGTTGTTATAATATACAACCTTGCACTACGAAATAAACTTGTAGCTTTCCTTATCAGGAAAGAAGGGGCCCACTTACAATTATTGCGAGGGGGGGTGAGTTCATAGCGCCGCTGCCCCAGATAGTGGCCTGTATCATCGAAAAATCCCCGGAAAACCCGTAAGCTCTTAACAGATGTCCTGAATTCTGGGTCGGGTGAGATACAGTATATCATAGTTCTGGTAACCCTATCCTCCCATGTGGAGAGGTGAATAGCCTTATGCTAAACTCATACTTGCACAGAAGTCCAGCAAACACTTCGCATTCCTATTAGTTTCCATATCTTCCCCACATTTACCTATCACCGTTTCATATCCTTCACTCTCTTGTTCTTCTTCCTCCGCCTTTCCCACGTCTGTGTGGTCACTAGTACGAACTGTGTCTCACATGCGAATTTGGCCATGTTTTACGACCGGATGCCCTCCCTGACGCCAACCCTATATGGAGGGATGTAAATACACTCACTGACAGAGCAAATGCAACACCAAGAAGGAGTGGTCAGAACTTTATGCCAATTGCAGGGTAGACTGACGTCACTGAGGTATGCTCATGATGTGAAATGCGCCGCTGTGCTGCGCACGTAGCGAACGATAAATGGGACACGGCGTTGGCGAATGGCCCACTTCGTACCGTGATTTCTCAGCCGACAGTCATTGTAGAACGTGTTGTCGTGTGCCACAGGACACGTGTATAGCTAAGAATGCCACGCCGCCGTCAACGGAGGCATTTCCAGCAGACAGACGACTTTACGAGGGGTATGGTGATCGGGCTGAGAAGGGCAGGTTGGTCGCTTCGTCAAATCGCAGCCGATACCCATAGGGATGTGTCCACGGTGCAGCGCCTGTGGCAAAGATGGTTGGCGCAGGGACATATGGCACGTGCGAGGGGTCCAGGCGCAGCCCGAGTGACGTAAGCACGCGAGGATCGGCGCATCCGCCGCCAAGCGGTGGCAGCCCCGCACGCCACGTCAACCGCCATTCTTCAGCATGTGCAAGACATCCTGCCTGTTCCAATATCGACCAGAACAATTTCCCGTCGATTGGTTGAAGGAGGCCTGCACTCCCGGCGTCCGCTCAGAAGACTACCATTGACTCCACAGCATAGACGTGCACGCCTGGCATGGTGCCGGGCTAGAGCGACTTGGATGAGGGAATGGCGGAACGTCGTGTTCTCCGATGAGTCACGCTTCTGTTCTGTCAGTGATAGTCACCGCAGACGAGTGTGGCGTCGGCGTGGAGAAAGGTCAAATCCGGCAGTAACTGTGGAGCGCCCTACCGCTAGACAACGCGGCATCATGGTTTGGGGCGCTATTGCGTATGATTCCACGTCACCTCTAGTGCGTATTCAAGGCACGTTAAATGCCCACCGCTACGTGCAGCATGTGCTGCGGCCGGTGGCACTACCGTACCTTCAGGGGCTGCCCAATGCTCTGTTTCAGCAGGATAATGCCCGCCCACACACTGCTCGCATCTCCCAACAGGCTCTACGAGGTGTACAGATGCTTCCGTGGCCAGCGTACTCTCCGGATCTCTCACCAATCGAACACGTGTGGAATTCATTGGACGCCGTTTGCAAACTCTGCCCCAGCCTCGTACGGACGACCAACTGTGGCAAATGGTTGACAGAGAATGGAGAACCATCCCTCAGGACACCATCCGCACTCTTATTGACTCTGTACGTCGACGTGTTTCTGCGTGCATCGCCGCTCGCGGTGGTCCTACATCCTACTGAGTCGATGCCGTGCGCATTGTGTAACCTGCATATCGGTTTGAAATAAACATCAATTATTCGTCCGTGCCGTCTCTGTTTTTTCCCCAACTTTCATCCCTTTCGAACCACTCCTTTTTGGTGTTGCATTTGCTCTGTCAGTCAGTGTACTATTGCGTGTTTCTGTGGTGGTTGGTAGTGTAGTGTGTTGTCTGAATACGAAGAGGAAATTGTTGGGACAAGAAAACAGTGCCCGGGCCAGAAGAATTAATCAGAAGCGATTAAAATCCCCGACCCAGCCTGGAATCGAACCCGGGAGCCTCTGAACCGAAGGCCTCAACGCTGACCATTCAGCCTATGAGTCGGACTTCAGTTCTATTTGCAACTCTCGCATTGAAATCGCCCATGAGCACTATCCCATCCTTGCAGTTGACCCTGACTACGATGTCACTCAGAGAATTACACGGACTTCACGATGTCACTCACAGAATCACAAAGACTACACGATGTCGCTCAATGATGCATAAAAATTGTCAACTTCTACCTCATCTGCACCCTCACATGATGAATACACTCGGACAATTCTCGTCCTAATTCCTCCATCTGCCAAATCTATCCACATCATGCGCTCATTTACGTGCCTAACAGAAACTCTGTTGCGTGCAATAGTATTCCTGATGAACAGCCCTGCCCCACACTCTGCCCTTCCTCTTTAACGCCCGTCAAGTACACTTTATAATCTCCTGTCTCTTCCTCCTTATCTCCCCTTATCAAATATCACTTACTCCTAGCACATCCAAATGCATCCTCTTTCCTGACTCAGCCAGTTCTACCTTCTTTCTTCCATAAGCGCCATTAATATTGATAGCTTTCCACCAAATTCCATTTCGTTCGCCAAGTTGTTTCCAAGGAGTCCCTCGCCTGTCAAATGGGAGTGGGGCTCCGTTACTCCCATGGGCCCGAGGGTTGCTTAAAATGTTCTGAGCTCGGTAAATTCATGAAACAGGATGCTACCCTACATAAACACAGTCCAAGTGAGGATCTCTCCTCTAACGGGTTAGGGACCACGGTGGAGTGTATAGTCCTATCCGCCTGAGTACAAGGAGGGCTATGACTCAGAATATGTCCGAGGTCTCCACTCCCATTCCGTACCAACTGGTATCCCAACACTCAGAACCACTTACTAGGCCAGTCACCCGTTGGTCATGGTTCATTTTTTTTTTCAAGGGGCTTTACGTCGCACGGACACAGATAGGTCTTACGGCGACGATGGGAGAGGAGAGGCCTAGGAGTTGGAAGGAAAGCGGTCGTGGCCTTAATTAAGGCATAGCCCCAGCATTTGCCTGGTGTGAAAATGGGAAACCACGGAAATCATCCTCAGGGCTGACGACACTTCCGGATGCAAGCTCACAACCACGCGCCTCTACCCGCACGGCCAACTCGCCCGGTGCCCATGGTTCACGAACTAAGAATCTAGGAAGAAGAAATTGATATAACAAAATAAATCGAATAAATTACTATCCCAGGATATTCCTTTAGATACTGAAAATCATACATAAGAAATTCAGAGATGGCCATCCGTTGTATTCGGAACCTATTTGCTCCTGAGACCATGGATGCTTGCCATACTGGCCTCTCCAGTGCTTATAAACTGTCTTGCTAACGGAGGAGACGTATTGAACGTACAGGGAACTAAGAGTCACGTAAGGATGACATAAAATTGTTAGTATTAAACTGAAGAAGTATTATAAAAAAGGAATAGAATTAAGTAATAGAACATGTATATACAGTATTTATCAGATATTGTAATAAGTGTTGAATCATGGCTGAGAAGTGATATTATGGATGCGGAAATTTTCTCATGGAAGTAGAGTGTTTACTATAGACAGGATAGGAACGGTAGGAGGGTCAGTATTCATGCTGGTGAAAGAAGAATTTGTAAGCTACGAAAATGTTTAGGATGAGAAACATTAAATTCTAGGTGTAAGGCTCACATCTAAAGATAATAGGCAACGGGATGATTTGGGGTCTGCAGATCTGGCAAGGATGGGGCTGATGCTGATGCGGATTTATTTGATAAGATAATCAGCTATCTAGGAAACGACACAGAAAAGAACCTTATTGTAGCGTGTGATATCAATTATTTATCAAATTGAACTTGGATGGTAATGCAATTGACAGAAAGCATGACCAACAAATGGTAAATAATTTAGTCTGGTAAGGACAGCTGAATCAGAAGGTGATGGAATCAACTAGAGGAGACGTGGTGCTGATAAAACAAAATGAGCTCTATGGAGAAACTGAAGTGATAGAGGTATAACTGATCACGAAGCAGTGTTTGTCGTAGTTAAAAATAAATAAGATAGGAAGGTTGCGAAAGCAGGACTATTAACAATACCATAGGTTGAAATGAGAAGCATCCAGCAGTTTAAGAAAAAGTCGTTGTGATCAATGAAAAATTCTAAGTAAAAATATAAACAGTATATGGGATGGAATTAATGCAATTGTTGAGAAGTATGAAAACAGGTACGTGCCGTTAAAGGTGGTAAGGAATGGTAAGGACTCCGTATATTATACGAGAGATTTAGAAGGAGGTGAGAGTTGGAAAGGAACAGAGTTAGGAATGGTTATGGAAATAACGAGAAATTGAGTGAAATTACAAGAAACCTGAATTTAGCAAAAAAGTCAGCTAAGAATAACAAGATGACAAAATATAATTGCCAGTCATATGAATTTTAAGGAAAGGACACTCCAGGGATAGTTCATGGACAAGGCGAGTAGATATGTAAGGGTTTTGATAAGGCAGAAGTATTTAGTCAGCGGCTTGTTGAAATATTTGGGTATAATGATAATGTCCAGTTTGAGAAGGTGGTTAATACTGGCGAAGTACTGAAAAGTACAGAAATTTACCTATGATAACAAAGATACGTACAAAATGATACAAAGTTCGAAAGCTAGAAAAGCAGCTGGAACTGATATGATTTCTGAGGATATATTACGGGCAATGGGTGAAATTTAGCACCATACCTGAAAGTTCACTGTTTACATGAAGGAGCTATACCAAATGAATGGAGAGTTGTATTTATAGCCCCAGAGTTCAAAGGAAAGGGTTTTAAACATAAAGCGGAAAATGATAGGCCAGTCAGCTTGACATGTGTTGGTTGTAAGCTCTGGGTAAGCATTACTTCTAATTATATTAGAAACGTTTGCGAAATTACTAACTGGTTTGAGAGAAAGCAGTTCGGATTTAGTAAAGGGTTATTCTAGTGAGGATCAAATTGTAGAATTCCAGCAAGATATAGCTGATAATTTTAGATTCGAGAAGTCAAACTGACTGTATCGCTATTGGCCTATCCAAGGCTTTCGATAGAGCAGAATATGAGGGACTACTGCTTAAAATGAGGGCTCTTGGACAAGACAAAAGAGTGGCTAAATGGATTGCAAAATTTCTGGAAAGTACAACTCAGAGAAATAGAGTAGGTAAGTAAGCATTACCAAATCCTGTGCTTATTAAGGCGGTACGGGGACTCACAAGGCAGTATTATTGGACATGTATGTTTTCTTGTACGTACAAATTATATGTTTGGGGCAGAAATATGGGGGTATTGAAGTAGGTAGAAAAGAACTCGTTATAATTAGTAATGAAAATTAAAATCCACAGCCTGTTTCCAGTCATTTGACCGGGTCAGGAATGGAATGAATGAAGGTCCTATCTAGCGGCGAGGATATAAATTGTGCCGGCTACCGAAGCCTGTCGCACTCCTCTGGGGCAATGATTAATGACTGACAGATGAAATGAAATAACAATAATAATAATAATAATAATAATAATAATAATAATAATAATAATAATAATAATAATAATAATAATAATAATAATAATGGCTTTACATCCCAGTAACTACTTTTACGGTTTTCGGAGACGCCGAGGTACCGGGTTAGTCCCGCAGTTCTTTTATGTGCCAGTAAATCTACCGACAAGAGACTGACATATTTGAGCCCTTTCAAATACCACCGGACTGAGCCAGGATCGAACCTGCCAAGTTGGGGGTGAGAAGGCCAGCGCCTCAACCGTCTGCGCCACTCAGCTCGGCGAAATTATATTGGAAAGTTTTGCTGGAATAGAAAAGTGACAGGGAAAATCGGAGTACCCGGAGAAAAACCTGTCCCGCCTCCACATTGAGTTGCCGGGATATGAACCACGGAACCCAGCAGTGAGAGGCCGGCGCGGTGCCGCCTGAGCCACGTAGCAATGAATTCTGCAAAACAACAATGGGAGTACCAGAATGTACAGCTAACAACAGAGAATACTATGTGAAGATATAAGTATACTTGCAGATATAGCTAGAAAGGTATTACAATACTCTTTGAGACTAAGAAGGGGATACGGGAGGAAAATACTGAATTTAGCATATCAACACCAGATGAAACATTTAAATGATGATTACTGGCTAAAGAAAGGTAAAGTTAAAAGGATGCTTGAGAGAAGAGAAATGGGAGAATACTCGGATAAAGAGATTCAGAACAAAAATAAGAAATTGTGCAAGAAAGTAACGATTAGAATGAAAGATATTGAGAAGCAGATGTTTATGGCACAACATAAGAACAAGAGAACATTATCGGAATTCTGTGAAATTATCCACACCAAAAAGTCAATAAAAAATGAAAACTTCCAAACAGAGAAATACGAGGTGGTGCTAATGGGGTTTTACAAGAATATGCGTCAGAACGAGAAACATGACGAAAACCGTTGTTTATTTGTAGAGAAATAATGGAAGGGGCACATCTATTGAGAGTGTGTGGGGAACGGATATCTAGGTAGGGAATATAAAACAAAATTAGAAAGGGAGAAGGAATTTTATAGGCTACTATTGTTAAATTATCAAACAAAGAATATATTACACTGAGAGGAACAACAATGTTTTTGCATTTCGAAAAATATGTGGCATAAGGAAATAAGAAAGAATAAAACAAGCCCTAAGGAAAATAATGAAGGGTAAGGTACATATTTGTCGTAGACTATGTAGCACTGTATTACATCTAGCACAAAAAGAAAAAAAAAGTTGGTGAAAACATGTAGAATGTATGTGATTACTATTAGCTTTCAATATGTTATTTAATACAGTACTAGATAAATAAGGGGCTGCCTGGCCGAGGCGGTAAAGGCGTGCCCGGTTTGCCCGGAAGGACGTCGGTTCGAATCCCCGTCAGGAAGTCGTAAAATTTAAGAAACGAGATTTCCACTTCCGGAGGTGCATATGGCCCTGAGGTTCACTCAGCCTACACCAAAAATGAGTACCAGGTTAATACCTGGGGGCAAAGGCGGCCGGGCGTAGAGCTAACCACTCTACCCCCATCACGCGCCGCGGTTAACAAAGGTGGAAGCCTTTACCTTCCACTCCTCCAAGGGCCTTCAAGGCCTGTACGGAGGTGTCTTTGTGTTTTGAATAGATAAATAGTTGTAACAAAAATAATGTAATACATGTATCAAACAAATGGATTGCAGTAAACGAATGCTCCCTTCCCTGTTTCAGGCGAAACTGAACTAGGGGATGTGTGTATATATTCCATATACATTATATGAGTAAAGAACCGGAATTACAGATAGAGTAATAAACAGAACTGTGAGTCTCTACAAAAAAAAAAAAAACCTCGACAATATTTGGAGGTGGAGAGCAGACAATGGTATGAAAAGTGAGGTTGTAAGTCTTACCAAGAGTGGAAGTCCTATCGGTTTCAATTAATGTGTTCATGGAGTGATCGTGCCTCATAGGGAACCTGTAAGGTGTCAATGTAAGGAAAGATCTTCATTGGGGTAATCACATTAACTAGTTCGTAATTAAAGGTTACGGATTTCTTCATACAGATATTTCTTTCTTCATTCTCAATCCGTTTACACTCCAGGGTCGGTTTTTCCCTCGGACTCAGCGAGGGATCCCACCTCTGTCGCCTCAAGGGCAGTGTCCTGGAGTGCGAGACTTTGCGTCGGGGTTACCACTGGGGAGGAGAACCAGTACCTCGCCCAGGCGGCCTCACCTGCTATGCTGAAGAGGGGCCTTGTGGAGGGATGGGAAGATTGGAAGGGACAAGTAAGGAAGAGGGAAGGAAACGGCCGAAGCCTTAGGTTAGGTACCATCCGGCATTTGCCTGGAGGAAAAGTGGGAATCCACGGAAAACCACTTCGAGGATGGCTGAGGTGGGTCTTCATATAGATATGAGGGTATTTAGGAGTTGTAGTAAGGATGTAAAGGAGATAGCGTACAAGACCCTAATTGGAGTATGGTTCCAGTGTAGGGGTCCCACACCAGGACTGCTTGATACGTGAACTGGAATAGATACAAAGGAAAGCAGCACGATTTTTCCTGGGTGATTTCCGACAAAAAATGTAGCGTAACGAAAATGTTGTAAACTTCGGGCTCAGAAGACTTGGGAGTAAGGAGAAAAGCTGCTTGACTAAGCGGTATGTTCCGAACTGTCAGTGGGGAGATGGCGCGGTATGACGTTAGTAGACGAATAAACGTGTGTGGAGTTTTTAAACGTAGGAAAGATCGTAATATGAAGATAACATTCTAATTCAAGGGGGCAAATTGGGGAAAATGATAATGTTTAGGAAGAGGAATTAGAGATTGGAATAACACTAGCCTGAAAAAAAAAAAAAAAAAAAAAAAAAAAAAAAAAAAAAAAAGAGCTTTTCTTGTGCGGTAAAAACGAAAATAGGTGGGTTTTATGAATTTCTTAACGCAGAATTCGAGAAAAAATATCGTTTTGGCGTATCACGTCTGGTTTAGTGGCAATTTTACAAAATGTTATTTTATTCTTACGTAAAATTGTTGATGTCCGTCTCTGTGGTGTAGTGGTTAGCATGATTAGTTGCCACCCCCGGAGGTCCGGGTTCGATTCCCGGCTCTGCCACGAAATTTGGAAAGTGGTACGAGGGCTGGAACGGGGTCCACTCAGCCTCGGGAGGTCAACTGAGTAAAGGTGGGTTCGATTCCCACCTCAGCCATCCTCGAAGTGGTTTTCCGTGGTTTCCCACTTCTACTCCAGGCGAATGCCGGGATGGTACCTAACTTAAGGCCACGGCCGCTTCCTTCCCTCTTCCTTGCCTATCCCATCCGATCTTCCCATCCCTCCACAAGGCCCCTGTTCAGCATAGCAGGTGAGGCCGCCTGGGCGAGGTACTGGCCATTCTCCCCAGTTGTATCCCACGACCAAGAGTCTGAAGCTCCAGGACATTGCCCTTGAGGCGGTAGAGGTGGGATCCCTCGCTGAGTCCGAGGGAAAAACCGAACCTGGAGGGTAAACAGATGATGATGATGATGATGAAAATTGTTGATACTTAGTATTGATTAAATTTGATATATTAATGTAAATTTCAGCTTTCAAAACGTAATCATATTTTTCATGCATTAAATACATATAAATGCTGCTTTGTAAGCAAGTAGATAGTATGTATTATATTTTAAATATATATTTAAATTTGTGAAACTGAAGCATAAAGCGCCTATTTAGTTTCGGCTGTACAGTTGCTTTTAAATTAATATAACCGTACTTTGAATTAAAATTACATGGTTAAACATACATAGTTTTGTTACTTACATTATGTGCAGGTTAGATTCACACCTCCGTCTTTTCCCGTTTTCCGTGGAATTTCCGGGTTTTTGAAGTTCTTGAATGATCTCTATAAGGGTCGTCTCGTGCAATCGACCAACAGTAATCGGCCATCACATTCACATCACAACGTCCCTGATAGCGTCGTTCTGCATCTTTGAAATCCTAGTGAAACCGTTCACCTTGTTCTTCACTGACAGCTCCTAAATTTGGAGGGAAATAATCCAGATGCGAAGCTAAGAAATGAAGCTTAAGGCTCATATTACAACCGAGTTCCTTAAATTTTACTAACATTTTCCTTACAATTTCTTTGTATTGAGGGTCCTTAATGTTGCCAAGGAATGCGTTCCATGTCTCTTTCTCAATTTTGGTCATCGTGTCTGTGAAATTTTTATCCTTCATCAGTTTACGAATCTATGGTCCATCAAATACGCCTTCTTTGATTTTTGCATCTGATAATGAGTGGATAAATATTGGAAGCATAGGCTACTTTTATCTAATGCCTTGACATACTGTTCCATCAATCTTAATTTGATGTGCAGGGGTGGAAGTAGTTCTTTTTCTCGGTCAATAAGACTTACATTCAAGACATTTTTGGATCCTGGTTGTAGTTGTTTCCTTTGTGGCCAATTCACTGTATCCCAATGTTTATCCCGTGCCCTGCTATCCCATTCGCATAGGAAACAGGGAAATTTTGTATAGCCTTTTTGTTGTCCCAGCAACAATCCAATGATCTTCAAATCACCGCAAATTTGCCACCCATGCTCGTGATATTTAATTTTTTCAAGCACCAACTTTAAGGTCTCGTATGTTTCAGACATTTTTGTGGAGTGTGCAAGTGGTACGGATTCCAGAACATTTGTATTATGAAGCAAAACAGCCTTTAAATTTATTTTGGAAGAGTCAATAAAAACACGCCAGTTACTAGGATCATACTATTTCTCTCCCAATTGACTTAGAAGATTTGAAACATCCGTACAAAATTTACCAGGAAACCCCCAACTACAAATTGAAAATTTAGACAGCAATAAATCTATAATAAAATGCAACCAATAACAAATCAAATCACATAATTGTATTCTAAGAAAAGTTGCGCGAAAACATCTCTCGACATTACATCTTACGAATTCATGCAGATACTAAAACTCCGAATTGCGTCAAAACTAGACGTGATGGGAAAAAATAGCAACATTTTCGGAATCAGGGCAGCGATTTCCAAAAGAATTACATATTTTCTGTTTTACCGCAAAATCATGTTGGCTAGTGTAATTTATGAAGGGAAATGTTCTACGAATGTCCAAGTTCTTCTTTGAAATATTTAAGAAACGACTAGATAAAGAAGTTATAGGGAAACTGCCACCTAGGCGACAACCCTAAATGCAGATCAATAATGATTGATGATGAACATATTCATTGATAATATATCAGTTACACAAGAAAATACTGGGCGAGTTGGCCGTGCGGTTAGGGGCGTGCAGCTGTGAGCTTGCACCCGGGAGACAGTGGGTTACAAACCCACTGCTGGCAGCCCTGAAGATGGTTTTCCGTGGTTTCCCATTTTCACACCAGGAAATGCTGGGGCTGTACTTTAATTAAGGTCACCGCCGCTTCGTTCCCACTCCTAGGCCTTTCCTATCCCATCGTTGTCATAAGAACTATCTGTGTCGGTGCGACGCGACGTAAAACAAAATTGTAAAAAAAAAACATAAGAAAATCGCTATTTATATAATGATCCAAAAAGCCAATCCTGTTTAAAATATTAAATTAAACAACTAGCCAGTGTCTGGACACTATACTGCCTGTCAGGGAGAGGAGGCACCCTCCCAAAGGCTCTGATTATCAGAGACATTCTGATCGGCATCCGCATTTAGTAGACCCGTGGAGCACAGCTCGCAAAAACAGTAAACATGGGTTTCAGAAAATTAGGCATCATTCAATAATGATCCACGCTGCTGGTATACTCTACAGCAACCATACGAAGTTAAAACCTCCGACCTGGCCGGGCATCGAACCCGGGGTCCTCTGAACTGAAGTCCATTACACTCGCCATTCAGCCGAAGAGCCGGACTTTAGTCTGTTGAATATCCTCTCGAATTCATCTCACTCGGGTCCGCTCGAACACGCCCAGTATTTCCGTGCTGGTTGATTACACACCATTCCCAAGCCAAGGTCACTCCTTTCCCAGCAGGTGACTGCTTGAGGTACGGGCTATAAATGTGAGCACAGCATACTTTGACTGCTGTGTCCTCTACCTGGAAATTCCTTCATATGTTTCATGTAATTCCTTCATATGAATATATGTAGTTTACGGTACTAAAACACAAACACCGGGCGAGTTGGCCGTGCGTGTAGAGGCGCGCGGCTGTGAGCTTGCATCCGGGAGACAGTAGGTTCGAATCCCAATATCGGCAGCCCTGAAAATGGTTTTCCGTGGTTTCCCATTTTCACACCAGGCATCGAACGCGGGGTCCTCTGAACTGAAGTCCATTACACTCGCCATTCAGCCGAAGAGCCGGACTTTAGTCTGTTGAATATCCTCTCGAATTCATCTCACTCGGGTCCGCTTAATTAAGGCCACGGCCGCTTCCTTCCAACTCCTAGGCCTTTCCTATCCCATCGTCGCCATAAGACCTGTGTCGGTGCGACGTAAAGCCCATAGCAACAAAAAAAAAACACAAACAGCCTGAGACCGCCTCTGTGGTGTAGTGGTTAGTGTGATTAGCTGCCATCCGCGAAGGCCCGGGTTCAATTCCCGGCTCTGCCACGAAATTTGAAAAGTTGTACGAGGACTGGAACGTGGTCCACTCAGCCTCGGGAGGTAGAGGAAGTTTGATTCCACACCTCAACTATCCTCAAAGTGGATTTCCGTGGTTTCCCCCACTTCTTTTCCAGGCAAATGCAGGGATGGTACCCAACTTAAAGCCACGGTTGCTTCCTTGCCCCTTCCAATCATCCTATCCCCATAAGGCCTTGTTCAGCATAGCAGGTGAAGCCACCTGGGCGAGGTATTGGTACTCTTTCCCAGGTGTATTCCCGACCAAATGTCTCACGTTCCTTGAGGCGATAGAGGTGGGATCCCTCGCTAAGGGTAAACGGATTAGATAAAGGAATCCGTCGCCGTACGACTTATCTGTGTCGGTGCAACGTAAAGCAAAATAGCAAAAAAATAAAGGAATCAAAATAAAAAACATTCTAAAATGTTTAACTTTAAATGAATAACACCTTAAAATTCTGTAGTAAATCCACTCTGATATTGAGGTATTCTCGTATAGGCCTATTCCGGCTATTGCAACAGCAGAAAGATTAATTTATTTTAATAGAAAAATAAATTAAGAAAGATTTTATTCCACAGCAACATACATCCGACTCGTTGGTGAATGGTCAGCGTACTCGCCTTCGGTTCAGAGGTTCCCGGGTTCGATTCCCGGCCGGGTCGGAGATTTTAACCTTCATTGGTTAATTCCAATGGCCCGGGGGCTGCGTGTTTGTGCTGTCCCCCAAGAACTCTCCAACTCATACACCACATATAATACTACCCTCCACCACAATAACACGCAGTTACCTACACATGACAGATGTCGCCCACCCTCATCGGAGGGTCTGCCCCACAAGGGCTGCACTCGGCTAGAAGTAGCCGCACGAAATTATTATTATAGCAACATACAAAAATGCATCTTCATTACAGCCTTCAATCCGCAATTCTCGGTAAATTAACTAAGCACCTCTAAAATACTCTGCACCTAGCTCTGTGGCCTCGAATAATTCAACACCTCTTTTATTTAAATCAATAAAACGTGAGTCAACCATCGTCGTCTAGGTTTCCCTCTACATTCCTTGCCCTCCACGGCCGAGTCTATTATCTTCCTAGGCACCTTATCCTCCTCAATTCATCTCACATGACCCCACCGCCGAAACCAGTTTATACGCATAGCTTTATCCACAGAATTCATTTCTAAGCGTTTATCTCCTCATTCCGAGTACCCTACTGCTATTGATCCCACCAGTTTGCAGTTTGCACCAACTACCTTCATGTCTGTTACTTCCAACTTACGAATAAGATATTTTTAGGTTCACTCAACATTCACACTCGTAGAACACAGTAAGATCGATACGAAGATAATTTAGTCCGAGAGTTCACTTCTTCCTTACAGAATACCACTGATAGCAAAAACACACTAACGATATGAATCCAGGTCTTGGTCTAGCGATGATAATATAGTATATGGAATGTATTATACTATACCACGTTAGGTACAGGTTTTACGTCCTGATTAGAGAACTTCTACGGATTTCGGAGACGCCGATGTACCGGAAATCTGTTGCGCAGGAGTTATTTTACATGCCAGTAAATCTACCGACATCAGGCTGATGTACTTGAGCCCTTTAAATACCAGCGAACTGAGCCGGGATCGAACCCAGCAAAACGAGCTCAGAAGGCCAGCGCTCCACCATCTGAGCTACGAGAAAAATTTATTTATAAGCCAGCAGTTACATCTCGTACGATGCTCCCACATTTGGCATCCAATAATCTCCAATACTTCTTCATTCGCATCGCTCATGTCTAACAAAGGGCGTGACCCTCATGGAGAAGCCGAGATTACGTGCTATGCTCAAACCTGCCTACCAGCAGACAGCGAGAGAAAGTTCTCAAAGCTGTAAGTGCCCTGAGGTGATCTTGACCTCAGCCGGCGGTCGTTCGAGTACATACAATCCCATTCTCCTTTCTTAGCTAGTTCTCTTCTCCCGTTGCCCATATTGACATTAAAGCTACCTCCAGTTTCAACTGGCCACGTGCGTAATATCTCATTTAGGACGAGCTAATCTACCACAGAGCTCGATACTATCGAGTCGATAGCTGCAGGAGCTTAAGTGCAGCCAGTATCCAGTATTTGGGAGATAGTGGGTTCGAACCCCACTGTCGCCAGCCCTGAATATGGTTTTCCGTGGTTTCACATTTTCATACCAGACAAATGCTGGGGCTGTACCTTAATTAAGGCCATTGGCTATTCCTTTCCACTCCTAGCCCTTTCCTGTCCCATCGTCGCCATAAAACCTATCTATGTCGGTGCGATGTAAAGCAACTTGTTAAAAAAAAATAATCTACTGTCAACTGACAAGGGGAGGGTTTGGGTTGGACTCGACGGATTTCAATGAAACATGGTTGAATCGTCAACTAACATATCCAAAATTTAGTGGTGATAAATCATTTTGCCATAAAATAAACGGCAGTGTTATTATTAATTGCTGAAAAAAATAGCTGGGTGACATGGAGTACTCAGCTGATAATGATGTAGACCTTGAGTATGCACTGTAAAAATATACAGATATTTCTATTTTAAAGTTACGCAAAACATTTCATATCGAAAATGAAGTTTTTCATAACATGAACAGAATTTTGCGCTCCACAAACCTATTTTAATAACAAGAAAAATATAACAAGATATTAGATTTTAACCCTGGTCTGGCAAGATTTGTCCTGCTCTGCTATGGTAATGAAGTAAACCGTACAGCCAACGACTCTACGCTGAGTGTTGGGCGGCGGGAAATAACCCGCCCCCCCGAAGGAGCCAACGGCGTCTGGCGGATGAGCTCCTTCCAAAGGGTGTTGGTCCCTCAGCAGAGGAAATGCCGCTGAAACCCACTGAGCAGCGTCTGCACTCCATGTTAGGGGTGGCTGTAACCAGCTTCTTTTCTCCATTTTAGGTTCGTCTGTATTCTTACAGGGGAAGACAACGGAAAAAGCACCCCTGTGTAATTATTTCCCAGGACGTTACTATGGAGGGAGTACACAGAACCACAGTCCCTAGTCCCGGGCAGCCCTTAAGTGGGCACGGGTTGCTAAGAATCTCCTGGTGCAAAATACTCGTAGTTAAGTCTAGATTTCGTATTGCCACTTGGAATGTTAGAAGCCTGTATGCAGCAGGGAAGTTTGATGGCCTGCTACAAGAAGTCACGCGAATGCAAATTCACGCATACATTTTTTACAAGTTGCTTTACGTCGCACGTAGATATGTCTTACGGCGACGATGGGACGAAGGAAGCGGTCGTGAACTTAATTAAGGTACAGCCCCAGCATTTGCTTGGTGTGGAAGTGAAAAACGGCGGGAAACCATCTTCAGAGCTCGAACCCACTATCTCCCGAATGCAAGCTCACAGGTGCTCGCCCCTAACCTCACAGCCAGCTCGCTCGGTCACATATTAGGAATACGTGAATTACGATGGCCAGACCCGGTAACCTGTCATCATGAACAGGGAACGCTTTACTATTCTGGCAGTGACCCACAAAACAACAACTAGAATGGAGTTGAAATCTTATGCCATCGGAATTCAGAAAATATGTCAGGAACTTCATACCTGTTTCGGAATGGATGATGCTACAGATTCAAAGTCAGCCTTTCAACATCAATATTTACTTATACAAGAATATGCTCCTTGAGCAGACAAAACTTATGACAATGAAGTCGAGGCATTCTATGAGATGATGAGCAATGTATACAGAAGACACAACAACAATGACATCACGATAATTTTGGGTGATTTTAACGCCAAATGGACAAGAACGAAAGTTTGATTTGGTAGGTGACTATGGTCTAGGTGTAGATAACAACAGGGAAGAAAAGGCTATTTGAATTTTGTCAAGAAAACGAACTGGTTATCACTAACACTGGAAATCACTAACTGTCAAAACGTCGCTTATACATATAGATTTCACCTTCAGAAGCAAACTCCAATGGACCAGTAAGGATCCAGATTGATTATATCCTAATTAAAATGCGATTTAGGAACATGGTCAAAAGCGTGACAAATTATCCTGGTGCAGACAATGGCTCAGATCACGTCCCAGTAGCAGAAAAAGTACAGTTGAAATTACAAATGGTTAAACTAAACTAGGCTTCAAACAGAATGGACACCACTAAACTACAAGATATTACATCAAGAGAAGCAATTAAAGACGAGTTCAACAGTAAAATAGGGAATGGCTTCCTCACAAATAGTGATAAAGCACGGAGCCAGTGGTAAGTACTGAAAAACACATTGGTTGGCGTTTGTAGAAAACATCTAACGACAACAGAAATACAGAAGAGGAAGAAATGGATGATGGATGAATTTGTTGTACAATCTGTTTTACGTCGCTCCAACACAGATAGGTCTTACGGCGACGATGGGATAGGAAACGGCTAAGAGTGGGAAGGAAGAGACCGTGGCCTTAATTACGGTACAGTCCCAGCATTTACCTGGTGTGAAAATGGGAAACCACGGAAAACCATCTTCAGGATTACCGACAGTGGGGTTCGAACCCACCATCTCCCGAATGCAAGCTGATAGCTACGTGACCCAAACTGCACAGCTACTTGTTCGGTATGACGGATGAGATACTGAAGTTGATGGAACAAAAATACTAGAAAAATGCACTGTACAGGATTATCGCCAGATACAAAGAGAAATTTGAAGAAACTGGGTGGCAGAAATGTGCAAAGAACCGACTGAAGTAAGTGAAAAACATGACAACCTCAAACTGCAAAAAATATAAATGAGATAGGGTTATGCAAAAACCAACATCAGCTACTCTTCTTGACAATGCTAACAGACCCATTCTGGATGAGCAGGAAATCGCACGCACTTGGGAGAAATTCATAAATCAACAGTTCGGGGGGGGGGGGGGGGTGACAGAGGCAAGAGTATGAAATTCAGTACTATTGATGACCCAGAAATAATGAAGGACGAACTGCTGCATATTATAGTTTTAACTACAATTATAAAGCAGCAGGGCCAGGATTAGATCCCACCTGAAGTTTTAAAACTGATAATAGAAGACAATATTGATCAGATCACCGAGCTCATTAACACAATATACAGTACAGGAGAAATCCCATGCGACTGACTATAATCAACATTCATATTCATACCAAAGGAATCACACCCAAGGAAGTACTAATGAGCCACATGCTGAAGATGTTTCTGCGCATTATACATGCACACATAAGATCAATATGCGAAAATGACATGGATGACAACTGAATGGGGTTCATAAATTGCTTTGGTGCCCGAGAGGCATTGTTTAGTGTCAATGTTCTCCTTCAAAAATCCCGAAAACAAAGATGTTTTGCATGTTTGATTGACTATGGGAAGGCAGTCGATAGAGTCAAATACGAAACACTGATCGAGATTCTCCAGCAGAAACGGTTAGACATAAACTATATCCGCATCATACAAAATCTTTAATGGAATCAGCAATCCACAGTGGAGATAAGACGAACAAGAACTTCAGAGATAAGTATCAAAAGAGGAATACGCCAAAGTTGCATAATTTCGCCACTAATATTCAACCTGAATGCTGATCTAACATTCAAAGAAGAAGTCTTGCGTGATACTAAGCTAGGCGTGAAAGTAAACGGAGCCGTCATAAACAATATTAGATGTCTTGATGACACCATTAAAGGTCTGCAAGAACTGCTCAGTAAAATTCATCTCAGTGGATTAAGATATGGTCTGAACATCAATATCCCCAAAACCAAGTTCATGGTATTTAGGAAAGCAACCATGAAGGTGCCTACTTTTCATAAAATAAGCAAAGCATTGAACGAGTAAATCAGTTCACATACCTTGGGAGCACCTTGACAGACAATCTGGACACTGAAAAGGGGATCAGTCGCCGTATTGAGGTTTGCAGATCATCTTTCCAAAAGATGATGTAATTCTTTTGTGATGATAATCTAAACCTCAATCTCAGGTAAAAACTGTTGAAATGTTATGGCTGCTCAACACTGCTTTATGGAGTAGAGACCTGGACTGTCAAAGCTTAATCCATGAACAGATTAGAGGTCTTGAAATGTGGAGAATGCTCCGAATACCCTGGATAGATTTTGTAACCAATAATGAAGTGTTAAAGATAGCTAGAGCTGAGAGTAAGCTGGCAAACATCATCAAAGGTAGGTACATCTGGTACAAGATAGAATTCAAGCGAGGAGCCGGTAGACCATCGCTGTCATGTCTCCGAAACAGAAAAGACTGGACTTGCATCAACAGCACCGAACAACTCCTCAACTTAGCTAAATATAGGGGGAATTCTCTAGGGTGGCGTCTGGCACTTGAAGAAAAGGTTTTATCATGAAATACTGTTGTATATCTGTCTACCCCTTAGTCCTGTTTCTTGATACGGTGTCGGGGATAAAATGAATGTGTATGGCATGTTTTACGACCGAATGCCCTTCCTAACGCCAACCTCAGTTGAGGAGCTAATGAAGATGGAATAAATGATGGTGAATGAAACTGGGCCGGCTCCGTGGTGTAGGGTTAGCGTGCCTGCCTTTTACCCGGAGGCCCCGGGTTCGATTCCCGGCCAGGTCAAGGATTTTTACCTGCATCTGAGGGCTGGTTCGAGGTCCACTCAGCCTACGTGATTACAATTGAAGAGCTATCTAAATGTGAGATGGCGGCCCCGGTCTAGAAAGCCAAGAATTAACGCCCGAGAGGAGTCGTCGTGCTGACCACATGGCACCTCGTAATCTGCAGGCCTTCGGCCTGAGCAGCGGTCGCTTGGTAGGCCATGGCCCTTCCGGGATGTTGCGCCATGGAGTTTGCTTTTTCGAATGAAACTGGGTAAGAATATGGAAGGAATCGACTGTGTACTATGAAGAGGAACTCTCCCGAAAGTGAAAATGGGAAACCACAGGAAACAACCCAAAGAACAGCCGACGGTGGGGCTCGACCGATTTGTGATGATGATGTTGGAGAAATATTGACCCGCAGTAAATGCATAATTAAGATCGAGAATTCACTAAGAAAACTAGCACACTATTGAAATTAGATGACAGAACCTTACTAGCCAAAGTTCTAAGGAGAAATATTTCACATAGCTGTTTTCACAGGCGCAACGACATGTTCCTTTCTGTTACGGAACTTACTTCAGCTTCACATAACTTACTTACTGTCTGTCTGTCTGTCTGTCTGTCTGTCTGTCTGTCTGTCTGTCTTAGGTCATCAGTCCAGAGGTTGGTTGGGTCCGCATAAAACAATACCAGAGGTCATGCAGTTACAGGGAAGCCGCAAAAACCGATGACGGTGCCAAAATCAGACGTACTGGACAAAAGGAGGAGTGAGGTAGTTAGTCATTGCTTTCCTCACTGGACCAAGAAGGGCTACTGCAGCACGACTGACATTACAAGTAACACCTTTTGTATAAATCAGACGCACTAGGCGTGCATTGGACATCATTACTCAGCACCATCCATACCTCAACATCTTCCATACTGTCATAGCCGTGGATGAGACTGGACTTCAGTGGAAGCTACATTTTGCTCTGGCCTGGGTCAAGAGACGGATGCAAAAATAATGCATCCATCAAGAAATGGCACCATGCGGATTGAAGACGCTACTTGCTTTACGTCGCACCAACACAGATATGTCTTATGGCGACGATGGGATAGGAAAGGCCTAGGAAGTGGAAGGAAGCGGCCGTGGCCTTAATTAAGGTACAGCCCCGGCATTTGCCTGGTGTGAAAATGGGAAACCACGGAAAACCATCTTCAGGGCTGCCGACAGTGGGGCTCGAACCCACTATCTCCCGATTACTGGATGCTGGCTGCACTTAAGCGACTGCAGCTATCGAGCTCGGTCGGATTGAAGACGTATTGACCAAATAGTTCAAGATATGGATAATCTTGCAGGCGGGATGATTTCCGAGTTACAGCGTCACTGGCTTCTCACGCAGGCGGCTTAAGTTCCAATCCCGGCCAGTGTATGTAGAAATTTTAGAATTAAATGTCACGGCCCTGTGCTTTGAAATCCGCACAAAGCTGGAGGTCCCGTGGTTACGATCATGTTATCAACAATCACGTAACTCTACAAGCATGCTTGTTTCCATTCCTTGCATAGCATTTTGTTTAGGAACGGACTAACGGTATTACTTCCTTCTGTACTGCAGTGGCGGCTGGTGGTATCTGAAGCTGGGTATTGCACCAAAATTTTCAGTGTCACACTTTTATAGCTTACAAAAATAACAAGAAACTCTATTATCGTTAAGTAATGAACTACATTCCTACTACAACTGTAATATATCTGGCAATTACAACCCAGGAAATAAGAGGCTAATTATACATTGTAACTACAGTTACTCTTAATAATAATGTTATTGGCTTTACGTCCCAATAACGACTTTTTACGGGTTTTGGAGAGCCTGAGGTGCCGAAGTTCTTCTACATGTCAGTAAATCTACTGAAACGAGGCTGACGCATTTGAGCACCTTCAAATACAACCAGACTGAGCCAGGATAGAGCCTATCACGTTGGGGTCAGAAGGCCAACGCCTCAACCGTTTGAGCCACTCAGCCTGGCTCAGTTACTTTTGCCTCAATTGAATAGAAAATTTGCCGTCTGTTTTTAATTGAAGCAAGATGTTACTAATATTTTGGATGGCCTGGTATGGCGTGGGAAATAAAATCACACAGCAAGTCGGCCGTGCGGTTAGTGTTGCGTAGCTGTGAGCTTGCATTGGAGGGATAGTGGGTTCGAACACAACTGACGGAAGCCCTAAAGATGGTTTTCTGCGGTTTTCCATTTTCACACCAGGCAAATGCTGTGGCTGTGCCTTAATTAAAGCCACGATCGCTTCCTTTCCACTCTAGCCCTTTCCTATCCCGTCGTCGCCATAAGACCTATCTGCGTCGGTGCAACGTAAAGAAAAATTTGTAAATTTGAAAAATGGAAATGAAATTACTTTTGCAAGAGGATGGAAAGTAGGAATAAAGTAATGTCCGCAGAGTGGCGCAATCTAACGGGGATATTTGGAACTGTTTCTCGGCAGGGGACTTGCTAGTCTCGTGCAACTCCCTGAGACCGATACTGGAGAGCATGCTATGCAGGCTTAGGCTCGTCCCTGCTGAGGTACATTGTGTCGCGCTGTCCGCTAGGGAGTTGATGTAAGAAAGCAAACCCCCTGAGTTTGATTTGAAGCCAGCGGCGTTTATTGGTCCGTTACGAAGCATTAGTACAGCAATGACCAAAGATGGTTGATTTTAACATGTTTTCGAATATATGTTAGGTTTATTAAACTAAAACATTAGAATAAAAAAGGACAAATGAAGTGCAAACTTATTGGGAGTTGTGCAACCCTGCAACAATACCACGCAACGCCCCTGCTGTACTGGTATGCTAAAGTAGGCGAACATTTCAGGTAAGTCGTGTCGTTTAGAGCGTTAACATCTAACATGGAAGGCAAGCCGACCTAATGACAAGGACGACCTTAGACGTCCGTAAATTATTTGACCCATCAGATGTCGTTTGCAAGCAGAGCAGGCATGTCTCTCTCTCTGTCACGCATCTTCAGCACGTCGCTGCAATTAAATGCCTTGTTGTGACATTTAAGTGAGCATGTCCGGCTCCATGGCTAAATGGTTAGCGTGCTGGCCTTTCGCCACAGGGGTCCCGAGTTGGATTCCTGGCAGGGTCGGTAATTTTAACCTTAATTGGTTAATTTCGCTGGCCCTGGGGCTGGGTGTATGTGCCATCTTCATCATAATTTCATTCTCATCACGACACGCAGGTCACCTACGGGAGTCAAATCAAAAAGACCTGCATCTGGCGAGCCGAACTTGTCCTCGGACACTTCCGGCACTAAAAGCCATACGCAATTTCATTTCAGTGCGCATATTTTAGGTGTGTATTTGTGAACCAACATTTGGAGGCCTTTTTACAAGTAAAGTGCAAAACGACGTTCTTGAAGACAACATTGTATGAAGTAACGCATCAGGATTTCTACGTTACTTAATGACGTTATCGACGATCGGAGAAGACTAAACGTGACAACGTCGCTGCTGGTGTGCAGCAGCGCTAGGTGTGAACAGACTGTGCACGTACCACTCATTAGGAAGACAGCCGATGGTTAATTCTGCAAATATCCAAGCTATACTCCCTTTCATTTAGAAGAGGGCCTCTCAGAGTGCATGCACCGGTGCATTGCACGGCGCAAGGTGCAAAAGACGACTTCGCTAGGTTGACGAGAGTGCAGACTACCACTCTTCGATCTTCAGCAATAGCGCTGTCTCTCTATTTCCCCACGCCTGTCTCCCCCTTCCTCACTCGCTCTGCAGCGCTCCACCTCCCTATCCGAGTTGAGCCGAGCTTAGCCGATTCACTCCGAAACAAAACGCTGGTCCAAACCGAGCCGAGTTGGACCGATGCACGGTGCAAGAACCTCTGCGCCTCGGTTTGCAGGCGTGAGATTTTGGGCGTTTGAAAATCCCTGATTTAGAAGCAAGAAACATACAGGGTACGAGATGCGACTCTCTCTCTCTCTCTCTCTTCCATGTACGCGTGCGTGCGTGTGCCCTTGCGTGTGTGTGTGTGATGGGATTGCTATAGTTGCCCGAAAAATATTCTGTAATAGGGCACTGTCTTAGAACTAGCTTGAAATGAGCAAGGGAAATTCTGAGGGATGTGCACACTATGGGCAGCCATTGTTTGAACCACTCAACTTCGGCCTCCCACTCCTCTCAAGGAAAGGTTAAAGGCGCGTTCGGCGGTCGTAATGCGTGAAATTTAATTGATAGAACACGAACTCTTCAACCACACTGTCATTCATATATGTACAGTATATATACGAACATTATGAAGGAGACCGTGTTAAGCGTCGCGCTCCACAGGAAAGGTTTCCTACACAGCAATCACAAAATTATTTAGCCTATCCCATTCGTTCAGGTTTAGTGGCTCGAGAACCGTCAGGGACAGGAAAACGTCACATGACGTACCGTGAAAAATTTTTCGTTAAATACGTCACAATTTGAATCCAGTTTCACCTGCCTGTTTGCCACCAGTGGTCCACTGGAGCCGTTAAGGATGACATTTCAGCGTAAAAGATAGCAAAACAGAAAACTTACTGAGTTTGAATGAAATATAATTGTTGGTATGCGAGAGTATAACGGATCATTCCGGAAACTGTACGTTCAGTGGCGAGCAGTATATCATGCAGGGGAACAGCAGGTAATGGTTCGAGAAAGGAACTTGGAGAGAACATTCTGGGCGTCCGACATTGGTAAATGCTGTACACGTAGAGAATCATTATCTTGTAAGAATGTCAGTGCGTAACTGTTCTGCTTCAGAAGTGGATTATCTAAATGGTTCGCATGCATGCACATGGCTCTTCAGAAACGTAAGGAAAGGTAAATCCACTGCGGTCAATAGAACGTAGCCCGTGTGAGAGGTAGTTTCACAGTGCAATGGAGCAATGCGTGAACATCTAGTTGTACTAAAACTTGGGGAAAACGGCGACGAGGAGGAAGCCGTGAGGAGAAAATATATTTACGAGTGGTTCAACGCTTTAATGAAGGGAAGGAGACGATTGAGGATGAGCCATGTCTGGGTCAACCGTCGACAAGCATAACAACGGACATGATCGAGATATACAAATGCTTGCATAGGATAGGCGCTGACTCTACGACTGGTGGTGGAGGAGTTGTTCATTAACATCGACACGGTACGCGCCATCGTTTGCGATGAGTTGGATAAGCGGAAGATGTTCCCGGTTTGTTCAGCACAAGCTGACAGACGAGCAGAAAGCAAAGCGGATGGTAACTTCAGTACATTTCATTATCATATATGACCAGGATTAATCTTTACTGCGAACCATTGTCACGAGCGTATCCTGGTGCTACAAGTTCGATCCGGAGTTCAAGTGGCAATCGATGGAATGACGGTCATCAACTTCCCCGCGACCAAAATAGAGTCGTTTCCAAATGTTCAAGGTCAAAGCACTGTTGATCGCTGGCGTGGCAGATATTCAAGATCATGTGACAGCCGTTCTGCGATCGATTCCTAAAGAAGCCTTTGCTGACAGTTTCCAAAAGTTGTATGAATGTTACCGAACGTTCACTGTAGCGTTTGGCGATTATTTCGAAGGACAATGAAGGAAATTTTATTGAATCTTCTGTTTTCTTTTATAGCATTCAACGAATTTTTAGACGCATCACGTATGCTGCTATAGTGTAGCGTTCTTGAGCGTCTCCTGCAACATTTGATTACCGTTCATTTCAGTATGACACCGAGCAAGTTGTACGGACCGTGTAGCTGGAATCTGCAGTCGAAAGATGGTGGGATGGAAACCCCACCGTTGCAGCCCTGAAGGTGTTTCCCGTGGTTTCCCATTTTCACACAAGGTAAATGTCGGGCCGCTATTTTTCCTCTACCTTCGTCGTCGAAAACCTATATAGTGTGATGCTAAGCAGATAATGAAGAAAAGGAAAATGGCTTGCGTGCTCGTCGTCTTCTCCAAAGGTTATTGTCGACGAAATTTACAAGACTAGTAAGATGCAATGGTGCATCGAACGACGCGACTAAAGGGATGAATGGCAGAACACCGAGTTTCCGCTTCGGCGAAAATCATGGAGAATTCCTTGTCAGATGACGACGAAGAGAGCTTCCTTATAAAGAATACATTACCAACAAAACGCATTGTGCTCGATTAGCTAAAAGGTATTGCACAAATCAGTGAAGTGCGTATCCGTATCACTATTGCGAGTGTCCGTTATGTCAGTGATGTTTCGACACCAGCAGAACTTCTTTTCTTGCAGGCCAATTTCCACGTCATAGTACAGCACGACAATATCGGGCTGGATGTAGCTATGACCCTTAAGAAAATAATCACTTCTGCTGTGACACACTGCATCGTTACATTTTTCATCCATGGTAGACGTGTGAGATATCACCAAATGACGGGTGCAGCATTACTGTCGTTTGGTAGTGAATTCTGAACATTAGTGAGAGATGAATAGATGGCTGTCCCTCAGGACTCAATCAACACGGTATTTGATTCGATGTCTAGAAGAATATGGCAGGTTGACCAAGCTAGGTGTTTGTGGACCACTTTTGATTTAATTCGAACATCTTCAGCGTACGTCAGCGAAGTGTTAAATAATTTCTTTAGTACCGGTACCATATTATACATGTACACTGTAAAAATCAGAAGACTATCACAACTGCCTCATGGATCTTCAATATTTCTGTACCTGAGAGCTAGACCATCTTTTTGCCGAAACTGAGAAAACTCTGACAACACGGTTCCTATGACCTCTTGCATTTGGACTAAATTAAATTAAGTCCAGAAGTTCATTTACAAAAAGTAAATAGGCATGTTTAAAATGATGTAAGACCTAATGCATGTTGGTGCTAAACAAACGGAGGGCACGTCACTACAAAATGGTTCTAAATATTTTACCGATCTATAAGCTTAAATCGAAATGCGTTGTTTTAACTCTTGTCCTTGTTGTGGAACACAATGTGCATATCTTGCTCCTGACAAAGGCATTTTAATGATTCATTTTAAAGACTGAGGCTGTGAAGTGCAGTACTTATAAACCATGGATTTAAGTAGAGGAAGAAAGGTTAGTAGCTTTATCTGTGAAAGGAAATGAGCCTACGCAAAAGGACGAAGTAACTGGCAGCAGAAAATCAAGCCGTGCCATGCTTCTTCTCTGACAGTAATGAAGGTACATGTTTAAACTTAATAAATGATCAGTGGTTTACTAGTCAAGTGATCAGTCATTTTTTCTCTAAAATGTACTGCAAAAGTTCGGATAATGATTCAGAACAAATAAGGAAACACATCATGAAGTATCCTTCATTTGAAAGGCACTATTGTAGAGAATGGACAGACAAAAACTATCTGGGAAGTTATCTCAACATTTCAGAAATGTACGCATATTAAAGAATGGAAGGCAGCAGGTTCGAAGAAAGCAAAATAATGGCTTTTCAAGTAGGTATTTAATAAAGATTCCAATTATCTTTCTACCTTCCATAAACTTGTGAGCTGTACAAATGCCAGCTATAGAATGCGTCAACAGAAGAGAAAGCAAAGGGCATTAAGGAAAAACAAGAATAAACACAGAGAAGAAGGAACTTTGAGATACAGTCTAAAAAGTGAGAATAAGGAAAACAAAGTGTTCAATACCAAGTAAAAACCATAATGGCCGACCTCCAAAAATGTTTGCCAACACCGTACTTGACTAATTCGCAGAGTTCTACTTAGGGAGGCTCTGGACACTGAACTATACAATACATGATTCTACTTCCCAAGGATTTTCGTGCATATTTTGGAATGAGGTGACAGCAGGGCAGAGGTAATGAAATGGCCTCCTCTCTGTTCAGTTGTGCGAAATAGAGGATTATGAATTGTAGAATAGAAGTTCCGACCATACGGACAGGTAAATGTCCAGGACAAAACCGCAATCTTACAGCGTGCTTAATTTACATGTGGCTTCTTAACTGCAGTCCCAGTCTCAAAGACGTAAACCATAAGTTTCTTCTCAAAGGTGACACTCATAATATTGCACCCATATCCTGAATTTATATAGAATGATCGTTCATTTTTATCAATACCTAGTTGCAAACATTCGAGGTCCACTCAGCCTACGTGATTAGAATTGAGGAGCTATCTGACGGTGAGGTAGCGGCCCCGGTCTAGAAAGCCAAGAATAACGGCCGAGAGGATTCGTCGTGCTGACCACACGACACCTCGTAATCTGCAGGCCTTCGGGCTGAGCAGAGGTCGCTTGGCAGGCCAAGGCCCTTCAAGGGCTGTAGTGCCATGGGGTTTGGTTTTTTAGTTGCAAACATAGCCAGCGCAGTGAAATTCACTCCAATTTGGGCAATGGAAACTCAAAGAAAAATTAGGGCGGAAGTCTTAATCCGAGTAAACAACATTAAGCCACGTTCCAGGAAGCACCCAAAATGGAGGGCTTTTTGTTGTTGTTGTTGTTGTTGGCCAGTGGATGGGAGCCCCGGGGCGAAAAATATGCCCCCCTACTCATCTGTTTCCGAGGAATTGCCGATGAGGCGAAAGTCACTGTTCTCACTACACTGGCGGAGGAAAAACAATCTGTCTGATAGGCTGGGAGGCCTACAGTCAGAAGAGAAACCCCCTCTTCGCTTCTGATTACGTGTTCAAAAAAATGGAGGGCACATGTAGGGTACCATCAAATAAAACTGAGAAGCCGACAGCTACCATTTCTCGTCTACATTCTCACGGGAAGCCGGATGTTGAGAACTATGGGTAACACTCCCAGTCGCAGACAATGACAGAGGAGCCTAATCAATGAAACGAAAAGTTCACAGTAAGGGACATAACGATACCTGTTGTAGCGGTTCAAATCCCGTTACAAATATTTCTCTGCATTATTATTATTTTTTTTTTGATTCGTTGTGCCCAGCTGTGGAGCGCGTTTGAACTTATTTTGCACAATGTTTCTTCTTCTTTTCTTCCCAATATCTCTTCATTTTTTCACTGTGTTCCTTTCTGCGTGTTTCTGTCCAGCCTGTATTTTTTCTTGTTGGTTTCTCTGCAAATTTATGTTTGTTTACTAAGCTTCTAAATTTCATTCTATCTTGAATCTCTGCATTAATTATTATTATTATTATTATTATTATTATTATTATTATTAATGTAACTATTATTATTGTTTGATTCAATTCTATAATGTGATTTCGCTATGTATTAATTAATTAACGCTTGTTTCATTTTAGTTAATTTATTTCGTATATATGTGTGTATATTAGCATTAAATGTACGTAAAGTGAGACTTACTGCCTAATATCAGATATGAATATATTATTTATGATACTCCCTTTTAAAACATTGCAACATATGGTGCAATACGGTTACAGTAACTGTCGAGTCATCGCTCTGTCAGTGTATGCTTTTGGCGATGAGATAATACTTAGGGAGTTCCAAATTTGCCTGAGGCTATTTCAACACAATATGCACAATTGTAGCTGGGTGGTAGTTACATCATGTCTGTTTTTAGAAATGTGTGACAACTTGTGTCTATACACTGACTGACAGAGCAAATGCAACACCAAGGAGAAGTGGTTCGAAAGGGATGAAAGTTGGGGAAAAACAGAGACGGCACGGACGAATAATTGATGTTTATTTCAAACCGATATGCAGGTTACACAATGCGCACGGCATCGACTCAGTAGGATGTAGGACCACCGCGAGCGGCGATGCACCCAGAAACACGTCGAGGTACAGAGTCAATAAGAGTGCGGATGGTGTCCTGAGGGATGGTTCTCCATTCTCTGTCAACCATTTGCCACAGTTGGTCGTCCGTACGAGGCTAGGGCAGAGTTTGCAAACGGCGTCCAATGAGATCCCACACGTGTTCGATTGGTGAGAGATCCGGAGAGTACGCTGGCCACGGAAGCATCTGTACACCTCGTAGAGCCTGTTGGGAGATGCGAGCAGTGTGTGGGCGGGCATTATCCTGCTGAAACAGAGCATTGGGCAGCCCCTGAAGGTACGGGAGTGCCACCGGCCGCAGCACATGCTGCACGTAGCGGTGGGCATTTAACGTGCCTTGAATACGCACTAGAGGTGACGTGGAATCATACGCAATAGCGCCCCAAACCATGATGCCGCGTTGTCTAGCGGTAGGGCGCTCCACAGTTACTGCCGGATTTGACCGTTCTCCACGCCGACGCCACACTCGTCTGCGGTGACTATCACTGACAGAACAGAAGCGTGACTCATCGGAGAACACGACGTTCCGCCATTCCCTCATCCAAGTCGCTCTAGCCCGGCACCATGCCAGGCGTGCACGTCTATGCTGTGGAGTCAATGGTAGTCTTCTGAGCGGACGCCGGGAGTGCAGGCCTCCTTCAACCAATCGACGGGAAATTGTTCTGGTCGATATTGGAACAGCCAGGGTGTCTTGCACATGCTGAAGAATGGCGGTTGACGTGGCGTGCGGGGCTGCCACCGCTTGGCGGCGGATGCGCCGATCCTCGCGTGCTGACGTCACTCGGGCTGCGCCTGGACCCCTCGCACGTGCCACATGTCCCTGCGCCAACCATCTTCGCCACAGGCGCTGCACCGTGGACACATCCCTATGGGTATCGGCTGCGATTTGACGAAGCGACCAACCTGCCCTTCTCAGCCCGATCACCATACCCCTCGTAAAGTCGTCTGTCTGCTGGAAATGCCTCCGTTGACGGCGGCCTGGCATTCTTAGCTATACACGTGTCCTGTGGCACACGACAACACGTTCTACAATGACTGTCGGCTGAGAAATCACGGTACGAAGTGGGCCATTCGCCAACGCCGTGTCCCATTTATCGTTCGCTACGTGCGCAGCACAGCGGCGCATTTCACATCATGAGCATACCTCAGTGACGTCAGTCTACCCTGCAATTGGCATAAAGTTCTGACCACTCCTTCTTGGTGTTGCATTTGCTCTGTCAGTCAGTGTATAAAGGGCTGTATCCTATAGTGGTAGTCAGTTGGATAGTTCAGTTGGTTGGAAGCAGTTGGTTGGATGGAGTTGAATGGAGCAGCTTGCCATGAAGTCACTTGGAGTCAACTGGAAGAAGACGGATGGCGAACAGTGATACGGATACGTAATCGTTAGTGACCAAATGGATTATATGTTCGGAGTGTGTTTCGTGTATCTGTTCGGTCGAGTTCTTGTGTCAGTTCGGTAATAATAATGGCGTATGGCCTCCGGAGAGGCCTGGTGCAGGTCAATGATATCATCAAGTCGCTGAGCAGTGACTTCTCCAGGGATTTGGCTGCCAGCGCAGTCAACCTCTTCTGCGATGTTGAATTCCTTAAGTAGGTTTTTTCCGCTTAAGGCACGAAAAGCTTCTTTCTACTGAGGAGCTGGTAGACGGTATGGTAAGTATTAAACAAAATAATTTATACTCTTCTTTGAGAACGTCCGTGAGTTCATTTTTATTGAGCGACAGAATTATTTCCTCCAAACTGTTATTTTTGTAGGTGGAATCAGAATAGATAAACTGAAGTTCATTTTTTTTGCTAGGGGCTTTACGTCGCACCGACACAGATAGGTCTTATGGCGACGATGGGACAGGAAAGGCCTAGGAGTTGGAGGGAAGCGGCCGTGGCCTTAATTAAGGTACAGCCCCAGCATTTGCCTGGTGTGAAAATGGGAAACCACGGAAAACCATCATCAGGGCTGCCGATAGTGGGATTCGAACCTACTATCTCCCGGATGCAAGCTCACAGCCGCGCACCTCTACGCGCACGGCCAATTCGCCCGGTGAAGTTCATTTTTTAACCTGTGTGTGTCAAATGTCGTGAGATAAGATATTTTTAAGTTTTCTAGAGCATCAAGAGGGAGGATTTTAGAAAATTCTTCAAACTTAGAGCTACAGTATCTCCTAAGCAAAGAAATTGGAACTTCTGCATATCTTGAAATCTTGTATCAATCTCTAGGGAGACTGAATCCAGTATCTGAAAATAAAGCACTCGATATTTTAGAAAAATTTCACTTTCTGTTTTTAAACCAGAATGTCTCGTTAGTTCAATTTTGGTTTTCTTCTCATCCGTACGAAAATAAGTTTTAAATATTTCTTCATTCCTTTTACCTAGTATCAGTTGCCGTGTGTCCAGAGACTTCTTTTGGAGCACGTTAAATAATATATTAGCAAGCTCAAAATTTCATTGAATACTATTGATAAAAATGTGAACTGGAAGCTATTGAAGTTATTAAACAACTCCTCTGATCGGCGAATGGATTTTTTTCCGTCTGACTGAGGATCGTACATGAGTCTTTCAAAAATTTCTTTCAATACCTCCCACTCCTCGACAACCACACTCAAAAGTTTCCCATGTGACGACCAACGTGTATCCACCCACACCAGATGGTATTCGCTTCGCAATTACTGAATCAGCGATGAAAGTTATTTCGGCTGATGAATGAAAAAATCAAGGAATACCCCCAAGACTCGCAAAAAAATACGACACTCTGATATGATGGCAATACTTTGCTTTACCACTAGATTTAATCGGTGTGCCAAACAATGAGTGAGGGGCATCTTTCTTGACCATAGTTTGAAGACCATTTAGATGACCTGCCATGACACTAGCTCCGTCATAACACTGGGCAATCAATTTAGTTTTGTAGGAAAATCACTCAAAACAGTCTACAGCAAGCTGAATAAAGTAATCGCCGTTCGGTCCGAACGTCAAAAAACCAAGAAAGCGTTCAACTAGCGCACCTTTGTCGGTAATATACCGAAGTATCACCGAACACTGCGATTTCTTTGTGATATCAGTTGTATCGTCGACCTGAACTGAAAAGGAAGAGGTTTCTAAAATGTCTTCTTTCACAGCATCCCTAATGAAGGTATAGATGCAGTCTATTAACTCACATTGTATAGTTTTCGATTCTGCGCTAAAACATTCTTTATAGAAGCATAATGCTGCTGCATTTCTAACGAGCTGCTGGAAACTAGAAGTTTCTACAGTTCTTTGAAATTCCCTCTATTTAAGGAGGAACCGCTCTCATCATGGCCTCTAAATGCCATTTCCTGCTTAGAAAGAAATAAAACTGCATCGATTGGTAATCGCATGAAAGGTCTGTTAAGCCTCACATTCTCATTCAATTTTGTGATGTATAGACGAGCATTTTCTCTTAAAGCGTCAGCAATTTGATTCTGATTCTTCTCAAGTTCTTTAAATCCCGCGGCATTTTTATATGCTGCGAGGAACCTTCGTGCTTTTGGAAAGACCTAGTAGCACAGGACATATTTTCAAATCCTGTGTGATTCCAGACTCCCTGTTTCACTCCAACAACAAGACAAGGCCAACAAAAGAGTTTCTGCAAATAATGACTACCGCATAACCACGGATAACTACTATACCAAGATACCTGGAAATTTCGTATGTGCATCTTTCCGGGGGCAGTACCTGTTATTTTCTGATAAATCAAAACTGGCTGGGGACAATTGCTTGATAAGATTTCTTTTTATCCTCCTCCTTCCATTTCGAAAACGGAGTTTCTCTTAAAATACAAACTAAAATCCACGGAGGGTTCCATGTTAAAGCACGCCTTGGAGGGAACACTATTCCTTCACACTATAAGAAAAGATTTAAGTACTATGAGACAAGTACGACCTCGCACGCTACATATTTATGTCCCTAATGAATTTCAAACGCACTTCCTTTCCAAACATCCATACGACAATAATTATTCTACGCTTTCACATAGTAACTATAAAAACGCCAATAGCTCACCGTGTGATGGTTGATTTTAATATGTTTTCGAATACATGTTAGGTTTATTAAACTAAAATATTATAATAAAATACGACAAATGAAGTGCAAAATTATTGGGAGTTCTGCAACCCTGCAACGATACCACGTACCGCCCCTGTTGGATAATATCGTTTTTCGTAATCTAGTAGCCCGTCATAATGTTAAGAAATATACAGGGACACTGTTTTATCTGACAGGGATTGTCTCTCGTCCGTTCGCCACCTCTGCGAGCTTGTCTCCCGCTATTTACCGTCAGATTTCATTGCTACAGGATATTTATTCCCACGTATTATTTTTCGGTACAGCGTCTTTGTAATTCTTTTCCCTTTTATCATACGTACGCACAAATATTATTTTGAAAGATAATTACAAGTGTTTCGTCGAAGGAAGTAATTATATCGTGCACAAAATACAATGTTTACATCTGCTCTGATTGGCTGGTTCTTAAAGCACTTAATTTTAAGTAGCAGTGATAAGACCTGGTAACCCTCTCGACCATTTGGCTTGTGGAGTTTTCGGTAGGGATTTGTGTAATGTGTAAATGTTACTTTTTTATCTATTAAGTTAAAATGAATATTTTCTTCATCATTAATACAGTGCATTGGAATTATATATTTTCTCTTTCCACAGGTTAATTTTAATACATAAATAACAGCAAAAGGTATCCACAACCGAAAAAGGCAAAAAAAGACATTAAACTATCAAATAAGATACAGAAGCTAAAATAGGCAAAATAAGACAAAATAATACCTGGTCCTTTTGTTCCCAAACGTACGGAAACATATTTGTCTCTCTGTGACACTTCGATATATCCACCCAAATAATTTTGCTATTTTGCTTTACGTTGCACCGACACAGATAGGTCTTTTGGCGACGATGGGACAGGAAAGGCCTAGGAATGGGAAGGAAGCGGCCGTGGCCTGAATTAAGGTACAGCCCCAGCATTTGCCTGGTGTGAAAATAGGAAACTACGGAAAACCATCTTCAGGGCTGCCGACAGTGGGTTTCGAACCCACTATCTCCCGGATGCGAGCTCACAGCTGCGCGCTCCTAACCGCACGGCCAACTCGCCCGGTCCACCCAAATAAAAAAGGGGCATTTTTCCTAACTTTCGGGCTCTAGTTATTAGATATTTTTTGTTGTTATGCGAGTTTATTTACGTGTTGTACGTCATAAAACAGCCATGAAAATCTACCTCAAGTCATGGCGGGCGCTGATTTCAGTGATGATACAACTTATAGACCCTAAAATCAACACGCGTTCTAGGATTCAGTAAAGTGACAGTTTAATATCTGTGTTGCAAATAGACGTGTACGTTAATTGGCTTGCACATAAATTAACATAGGATATTGGTGTTTGTTTTTTTGTATTTTCAGCTTGTTCACTTTGTTGTGTTGTCTAGGTTAGGTGGTTTTATTTTATTTATATCGTGACAGAGGCATACATAAGTTTTACATTAAATATGAGGAAAGAACATAAAATATAATATCAATTCTTCAGTGACGAAGAGCCACATTAAACTATGTGAGCCCAAAACCTTGCGACATCAAGTGCATATGGCTTCGCTTTAACCAGGCCTTCTGTTGTGCAACTGAATGGGCATGAGCTACATTGCAGCAAATGGGCTGTAGTCTGCTCTTATCCACATACACACAAGGTACTGTCCACTTCGAAACCCCATTTCTTCTGGTTGACCCTGCACCGCGTAACACCAGAGCGCAGTCTATTCCGTGCTCTCCAATTCACCCAATCTGTAACATGGCCAGGAGGGAGTTCCTCATTTGGGGTCATCCATTCACTGATACTCGTATGTTGACTCCTGACACGCCATTCTTGAATTCTTGCTTGCTGCGCTGTTCCTGCAAGTGTTTGGGTTACTGTCAAGAAGCTTTTCATAGACTTAAAGCGCTGGCGTGGTAGCTCATATCCAAACAAAGGGCGGGCTTCAGATGTCAACGTCTTTCTCTTTTCTTTCTTGGCTGCCACTTTACGGCGGATATCGGGAGGTGCTATCCCTGCAAGGCAATACACTTTTTCCAGAGATGTAGGTCTCAAACATCCAGTAATAATGCGGCGGGTTTCCTTGAGTGCTACATCAACTGCTTTGCCATGGCAAGATTTGTACCACACTAGGCATGCGTATTCAACTGCGGAATAGCAGAGCGAAAGGGCAGATGTCCTCACTGTGTCTCGTTGTGCTCCCCAATATGTTCCAGTTAGCTTCCGCACAATATTGTTTCTAGCATCCACTTTCTGCTTGATGTTCAAACAATGTTTTCTGTAGGTTAAGGCACGATCCAGAGTGACTCCGAGGTACTTCGGGGTAGGAGAGTAATGTAATGCTATGCCTTGCCAAGTGACCTTCAGAGTTCGGGACGCTTCCCTGTTGTTTAGATGGAAAACACAGGTTTGCGTCTTAGTTGGGTTTGGTGTTAATTGATTCTTCTTGTAATAGCCAACGAGAGTGTCTAGAGCTTTGGACAATGTTTGTTCAATCGTCGTAAAGTTATCCCCCTGAGATGTGATGACACAATCATCAGCAGAGATGAAACTATTCGTCCCGGCGGGAAGAGACTGATCATTTGTGCAAATATTGAAAAGCATTGGTGCCAACACGCTTCCCTGAGGTGGTCCGTTCTTCTTTATCCTCCACCTGCTTCTTTTTCCCTGGAACTCAACGAAGAAACTTCGATTTTGAAGTAGGTTTCTAATGGCATAAGTCAGATGAAAGTCCTTTGTCATGCTATATACCTTTCCTAGGAGAATTCGATGATTAACAGTATCATATGCTCCCGAGAGATCTATAAATGCGGCTCCTGTGATTTTCCGGCTTTCAAAACCATCTTCTATGTGTTGACTTAATGTTAACACCTGCGATGTGCAGCTATTCCCTCTGGAATCAGAAGTGGCTCGATTTTATCAGTCAACCTATTGAGGATAAGTCTCTCCAGAATCTTAAAAGATGACATAATAAGGAGGTTGGTCTGTACCGTACCTTCTAGGGTCATTTTTATCTTTGCCTGGTTTCAGAATGGCTATGACCCTAGCCTTTCTCCATATTTTAGGTATCATGGAAGACTGAACGCAGTTGTTCATGAGTTCTACCAACCAGTACTTCGCAGTAGGACCGATGTTCTTAATTTGTTCCATTCGAAGGTCATCAAGTCCTGCTGACTTCCCAATCTTACACTTACTGAGAGCTAATTCCAGTTCAGTTAGTGTGAAATGTTTAGATAACTCATTGTTATCGTCTGGTTGTCTGGCTATAGGATTCTTCCCTATTTTCATGGAAAGTTTAGGTTTTACATGTTATAAACCTCATTTTAGGTCCGTATTGAAAATTTTACAGTTCAACAATAATAAAAGTGTTTTAATTTGTTCCACCTATTCAATACTTATATTTTCACTTATAGTGGTTACATAAACTAATTCTTAGCCTGTAGTAACTAAGAATCAGTTTATGTAACCACTATAAGTGAAAATATAAGTATTGAATAGGTGGAACAAATTAAAACACCTTTATTACTGTTGAAGTTTTGGTTTTCCATTAAGCAAAAATTGGTGTGCTACTTGATCTGCACTTACTTTGGCATGTGTGTTAGGTTGAGTAGGATCATTGCTCAAGCGTCTTAAACGTCTCCAAGCTTCTTGACTGCTCCTACCCATATCGACTTCAGACATCAGCTTCATCCACTTCTCCTTCTTTGTCTGGGAGATAGAGGAAAGAACACTTTGTGCTGCTTGAATAGTTTGCTCACGAAATGGGTCTTTTTCGTGAAGCCTGTAGTAATCGTGCAGCACAGCAGTTGTGTCAGGAGTTATATCTTGAAGATAGCGTGTCCTGCAGCCTCTGGGAATTGATGCCCATGAACAGAATTTCACGATATCAATGAATTTGTCATAGTCTTCGGGTATAGGAGAGATAGTTTTTATCGTCTCATCCAACATACTGGAAAATCTTTTCCAGCCAGCCTTTCGAAAGTTATACTGTATATCCGTTTGAACCGAACTTCGTGTGGTCTTATGGATGAAGAGAGGTGATATATTAGTGACCATTGTTGTGTTTTTGGGATTGGTAAGCCCATTTATTTAGAACATTGCTGCACAAAGCAGTTGCTCACAAAGAGAAGACCTGAGGTATACCCTCTGAGGTTTTTAGTGTAAAGAATATTCTTGTGTATTCAAGGAGGGACAATTGTCCACATTATCTTCAATTAGTAGTAGGGTTTTGACAGCTTGTGTCATGTCACGTTAGGCTAATTATAGTACGCGGCACCTTCAGTTCACTTATTTACATTGTAGTAGCACACACAAGGAGAAACGTCACTCAACAGTACACGCACCAATTATAGATTTTCTTATATTTGAAAATCAAGCCAACGTTGATCACTGAATTATGAAGGTATTTCATGTATCTCTGTACTTATTTAGGTAATGTGGGTCCCTGTGAGATCTAATATGAGCAACACATGCTATGTAAACTTAAAGATAAACAGTGACTGTTCAGTTGATCAGCTAAAATATTCAAAGTTGAGGCGAATGACCTCCTATTTCATGGTTTTACACAGTGGTGCCAACAATGAATCTGTGAACTTGTGATAAAGACAGAATTAGTGGGAATAAAATCTTATCATGCAATTATTTTGTTTTGAGATGTCAGATGGTGACTTTTAGCCATAAATGACCATTAAGGCCATATAAAGATTATTGTAATTTAACTTAAATGACGATGTAGACGGAAGAGATTAATGTTCTGAGTAGCTAACTACACACACGCGAATACTATTTTTCTTTTTGATAACAGGTAAATATAATGTTTTTTATTATTACATTTCAGGCCATAATTGATTTCCAGAGGTCATATCAGTGAGAGTTTGGAAGATCACACAGTCAGAGAATCCTGTAAATTGTCACAGAGTTACAGAATCAATATAGAAACTGGATTATAATGTATCTATTTAACCACGACGTCACTTAAATTAGACCATCGGTAATTAGATCAGAGGATAAAGACATTTTTGTATGATTCCAATGAGTTGATGTCGGTCACAGTTATTACACACACGCTTTAATCAGAGTTATGTGGTATTACTTGATTTCTTCAGTTTTCAAAGTAATTTTATAATAAACCACATTTAAACCTCAGTGTGTGCCAGTATTTAAATTATTTCAGTAGGAAAGATTAGCCTATAGCCTAATAGCCTAGTATTTCCGTATCGCACCGCACAAGACAGTCTAAAGGAGAGAAGAAACGTCTGCGGTGAGTATATTTTATTACAGGGCAGCCGTGGCAGATCCGGAAAGGAGAAATCACCGCAGAGGAAGAAGTGCAACGGGTGCAATATCGAGGTTGATGGGAACCACGGCATTATAAAGAGAGCCAAGAAGCATCTGCCAACTAGCACAATCTTCACTTGAAATGACTGGGCTAATTTAATTTCAAAATGTAACAAGAAAACACCTGTCAGGGTGAAACATATGAAAATGGAAGACTTAAGGAATTTCAGCTCTTTGATGGACAGCCATACCTCCCCATTCATATCACAAGAAAAGAACACTGAAGGTGATAGATACATTTCAAAATATCTTCAGTGCTATGGTTGCAACAAAGAAAGGATGCGTTTGGGATCCTATTTTATAAAACAAACCTCACGGATGAATTTCAGTCTGTTGATATGCGGCGAAATATTCGGAATCCAGTATATGTACCATTGAATATTCAACTGAGACAAAGCATGAAAAAATCAACTGGTCGAAATATAAGATTTAATGACACTTCTGCAGTGGATTCCAGAGAATTATCGTTCCTACTACAGAAATTGCCTCACAAAAATGAAGCTGAAGATGATGTTTGAGGAGTCCTGTTCATCACAATGAAAATCTACAGTCTAATACTAGTTTCAACTGGGTCAGGAATGGAATTAATGAAGCGGCGAGTACAAGAACTGTGCCGGCTGCCGAAGCCTGTCGCACTCCTCTGAGGCAATGATTAATGACTACCAGATGAAATGAAATGATATTGGAGAGTGTTGCTGGAATGAAAGATGACAGGGAAAACCGGAATACCCGGAGAAAAACCTGTCCCGCCCCCGCTTTGACCAGCAAAATATCTCACATAGATTGGCCACGATTTGAACCACGGAACGCAGCGGTGGGAGGCCGGCGCGCTGCCGCCAAAGCCACGGAGGCACCTGTTTCTCACAATGTTTTTTTTTGCTAGTTGCCTTACGTCGCACCGACACAGATAGGTCTAGGAGCCTAGGAGTTGGAAGGAAGCGGCCGTGGCCTTAATTAAGGTACAGCCCCAACATTTGCCTGGTGTGAAAATGGAAAACCATCTTCAGGGCTACCGACAGTGGGATTCGAACCCACTATCTCCTGGATGCAAGCTCACAGTCGCATGCCCCTGACCGCACAGCCAACTCGCCCGGTTATCACAATGTTAAACGCTAGTAAGTATTGAGGTTTGGATGTAGTGATTCCACATTGTATTTATTTAATGTTTTCATGATACTTAACACTGTAATGCCGGAGTATCGAAGTTAACTTACAGCCATTGTAAAACGTAAGTCCACTGTCATTTTATTTTTATGGAAATAAGATAATAATAAACCATTTGAAGTGTAAACTATATTGATGAATGTGTTCAGTGATCAAAATTACATAAAATATATCAGGAACAATGATGAACATTAATTGCCTACGTCACAATGCAGCAAAAATGCTCCACAACTGACGTTTCTCTTCTCTCCTATACAATCACTAAAATGTGACTTACGTTGGTTTAGCTCTTAGGTATAGATTATCAACAGTAGTGTATCTGTTTCGATGAGATAATTCCTTTCAATGCTATCATAATCCATGACTTTGTATCTTACCTTTCATGTACATAACGTTTTCAGCCGTAGGTGAAGTAATCACTTGTCCAGGATGCATCTTACACTCCACCTTTTGTCCTCCATCCATCCTGTAGCTGAAATCAGGGTAGAACAATCATTAACTGTAGTAAAATTAAGATATACACAATATATCAGACTGAAACATTATAGTATTAGGTATCCCAATTCGACCGTACGTTTTCACGTAAAAATAATATGAAATCTTTTACACCGGGCACAGGAAAAATGACATCCAATAATAAAAAGGAATCAGTACAGTTCAAATTAGGATTGGAACCAACCCTCTAAACTCACGAGTCCCGTCTAGAGTCAAATAAGGTGATGCAGTTTTTCAACCATAAATGCATTACGTGGGGGTCTCCGAGATCGCTCTGCTTGTTCTCAGTTCGGTTTTAACTTTCAAATGGTGTGAGTGAAAGCGTTTTGTATTCGTACAAAAATTCAACATATGGTTTATGACGGATTCTCACGTTTTATGACCACCAGACACAGAATGATCGGAGGTTCGCGACATTAACTGTGGTAAAAGACGTCGTGTAGGCTCTTTTCGAGGCATTTCGATGTCTTTCTTTTAAAACCTCATATGTCTCAATGTTCTTCCTGCCCATTATAATCCTTAAGACTGGTCAGTCCTCCCAGCCACATATTTATATGCAGTCCATCAGAATAATTTCCGTTGTGTTCATTTCCATATGTTCATACGTAAAGGAAAATGGACCTTATCATACCATATTTTAGTGATGTTGTGTGCATGGTGAATTTACCCATTCCTACAGTATAATGTATTTAAGGTTAATTTTCCTTTACACACCGGCATAGAAAAATGAACACAACAAAAATGTTCTGATGGCCTGCATATACATATGTGGCTGGGGGCGTGACCAGTCTTAAGGGATACAATGGGTAGGAAGAGCATTGGTACTTAAGAGATTTTAAAAGAAAGCCAACGATTTGGGCCGCAGACCTCGTCTATAACGGCATTATGTAACTTCCCCCATTTGAGTCTGGATGAAAATTGCGAGTTAGAGATTGGTTCGTATTTTAATTTCTATTGTCTTAACACGGCCTGTTATTAATGGACAGCCTCTTTCGTAAAAAGATCCTTTCCTGCATTGATTAGGAACTGCACTATTTGAGTATACGACACATGAAGCTCCACAAAATCCAAGGTTTATTATTTTGCTACAACAAGAAAACAGAGACACTATTCAAGTAAACGATTGGCAAGATACTAGAGAAAATAAATCGCCATATTACACTTCAGAGGTTTATATTTATATATTTTTAGGAACTAGCTCGGCGCATATGTAAATTGTGTACGAATGACATCTGGAAAATTTGTGCGACTGGTAACGTGTGTTATTCCATTGACTTACATTATTATTATTATTATTATTATTATTATTATTATTATTATTATTATTATTATTATTATTATTATTATTATTATAGAAGGCCAATATAATACAATATTATAATGACAGAGTTAAGTTCGGGGACGGTGCCACCGGGTTACAAATAAGGATCCAATAGTATATTTTACTACAGTATCGTTCTGTAAAGAGATGCACATGGCCCAGAGGTTCACTCAGCCTACACCAAAAATGAGTACCAGGTTAATTCCTGGGGGCAAATGCGGCCGGGCGTAGAGCTAACCACTCTACCCCATCAAGTGCCGAGGTTACGAATAGTGGAAGCCTTTACCTTCCACTCCTCCAAGGGCCTTAATGGCCTGTACGGAGATGACTTTACTTTGCTTTGCTATCTTTCTGTAAAGGTCTACTTCCAGGATGAACGCTTTGCATGTTGTAAGGGCCGATCAAAGCGCTGTATTGGCTGCATTGCTCTCAATTTCTGCGCCACATGAGAATATAGTGCAGTGCCTTATCCTCCAAATCTACCATTGGGCAAGAGAAGCATTTCGTAAGTCAACGACTTCCATTGAAACGACGATATAAACCTAAGTAGTTAAGGCATACTTCAGTGGTGCAGTGGGTTAGAATGACGTCCTCCTGTTACCAAAATTGCAGGTTCGATCCCACAAGAGGTCGGTGGCATTTAAAGGTCTCCAAATGTGACGACTCCGTGTCGTTGACTCCCGGCATGTTAAAGAACTTCTGCGGGACATTTTCTGGCACTCTGTTGCCCATTCCATCAATTGCATTAATTTCAGTTGAAAGGACGTTATAGGTTCATGCGCCGGCGAGAACTGCTATGTGGCGATGTTGTACGAAAAATACTGACTGGCAGCACAGACATTGCCTGAAAAAGAAATTTGGTCACTTTTTCATATGTTCATTTCTCCATGATGCACTTATTGAAATGAAAACAGATACGCAATAAGAACAAACTACCTTCCTTGTAACAATTACAAATTGAAAAGCATTCTTTGGACACTCAATACACGACGTCACTGCACAAGGCGTCATTAACAAAGTAGTTCCTGGTCATATATCAAAATGACTACGGTAATTAGCCTAAGAGTCCTAATACAGGGTATTACCAAACATCGCATGGAGATTAGCTTCACAACGCCTTCTCATGCTTCTGACAAGGCACCACACTTTAAGGCACATGTCCCCACTTTCCAAAATGGGCGTCTTCACAGACTTTTAGTGTTTTGGGTGGTGGGTTTCCCCTCGGATGCATTGTTCCAGTTGGTCACAGACTTGTTCAATCGGATTCCAGTCGGGACTTCTGGATCTCACTCCATTCGTTGCTCGTAGTGTTCTACAGGAATCTACGAATAATGTCGGAATCATTCGCTCTAGCATTACCATGCATGAACGCTGCGTTTTCTTCAAGTGTTCTTATGTATGGAATCACATGTGGCACTAAGATCTCGTCAAAGGACCGTTGAGCAGTTACAGATCTATTGGAAATAATCAGGAGATCTGTTTTCATGGCGAGACTTATGCCTGCCCACACCACAACAAGTCCACCTCCATAAGAAACAGAATAATGTACAGCTGTCGGATGAAATCGCTCCTCACGTCCTCGCCAGACTCTCGTGTCTCTATTGCACCCGCTCACCTCCTGAGTCCCAGACTAGCATTTATCTCAGGGGTGATCAGTTCGAAAACGATAAAAACATTTATATAAAGAAAATCAAAAATTATATATCGGCGCATCAAATGAACACAGGGATGAACGGGGCATGCAAATTAAGGTTACGGGGGACGACTCATTCATGGATACAAATTTTTGACTCCACAATAGGACTGGGAAGTGACAACTAAAATTCCATGGGCATACTGGACTAACTACAATGAAAAGATATGGAAACTGTTTCCTATTGAAATTGCAATGAGAAGCAATTTATTCACTTATTTTGCATACTACACATGATGACAATTTTACATTGGGACACTTTCATCCTGAAAAATAAATGACATAATACTTGGATTTTACCTCACTACTATGGTAGTGTAAAACATCTGGTGAATTCGCCCCAAATGGTTACTGGGGATCGAATTCACATCCGTATGATTGGACGTTTCACCGCTGGAGATCTTCTTTCGGAGACGAAGGCACGACAGTAACTTTTTACTGTCGTCTCCTCGTTCCGTTTGGACATGAGACACTTCCGGTATGTACATTCTGGTGAGCCGGACACCCACCGTGGAAAATGTTATCGCCTCGAAAAAACGGGAATTTATAATACGGACAAACTCTAGCCTATTATTTCCAGATTCACAAACACGCCAGGTAGAGTTCATTAACTCAAAGCCTATTTCAATATTTACACTTGTCAATACGACAAGACGTACGGAAAGGTTCATTACTTTGCTCTGGCCCTGAAGACATGTGCCGTCCGTGGGTTATTTACGTATCTACCGCTATCTCCCCGTGAAAACCCAACATCTGGTTTGGAGCAGTTCGACACAGGATGACTGTCCCTATTATATCCTCCTATGATTATTAAATAATATCATTACCATTCTTTATCTGATCATTATCATATTCTTTGACTACCATCAATTAATTTTATTATTATCATTAATTTCAATTATAATCCTGTATTTGATTATTATCAGTTGTCATCCGGGATGATTATATGCCAACCCTTGCCGACGTTTCAAACGAAGGGTCGTTCTTCCTCCTAATTTATCCGCACAATATAATGATCAGCTTCCTCATAAATATTTTTATTATTATAATTTTTTTTATTATTATTATTATATTCGTAACAATGAATCATCGCCCATTAAATATCTTAATTTCCTTTCATCATAATTATTATTCTCAAATTACTATTGCAAGTTCTTTATCTTCTGCTCCTTCAACTTTTCATTATTATTATTATTATTATTATTAACATTATTATTAATAGTGTAAATCGTGATTATCGTAACCCGTAATCATCCTCGCTATATTACTTCAACTTCTCGCTCTTATTATTCTCATCAAAAAAAAATTTAAAAAAAGTATCTTCATTGGTTATTCTTCTTCTCCTTCTTCAAATAAAAAATCTCAAATCTTTCATTTCAACTCCCAACATCATTATTATGTCCAAAATATAAAAAAATAAATTCTTCAAAAAAAAAGTAGCTTGTTTTTTATATTTATTATTATTAATAATTTAAAAAAAATAATTTCGCCTGTTACACGGTAGTTCACTCTTAATATGTTTAACGCATAACCCCTTTTACAATTCCGATTTATCTTGGCACTAAGCACTTGATTTAAGACAAGATTCACTTGGAGTATGATTATTGTTATTATTATTATTAAAAATGGAAAGATGATATTTTAATTTCCACTCTTTAGAATTTAGTCACATATGTTAAATCCCGTTATGAACCACTAAGATCTGCTTTATATTGGTCGGGACAACACGGTATTCGGGACCGTACCTTCAATTTCGTACTGCCGTTAATTTTATATGGGGACACATGTCCTCCCAAGATCCATCTCACAACCTACGGCACATCGCGGCTGGGCAAATACCTCCAATGCCGGCGATTGCTAAACTATTCCTTCCAATTTGAAGTCCATTTCTTCATCGGAACTCTTCAAACATTTAATTTATAAATTAATCCTCGGTGCGTGGATTCTACCACTAATAACACCGGCATCTGTATTTTATATCATCTTAGGCCTTGAGATTCATCTATTTCATCATTACAAACAATACGGCTCAATTTATTTCACGCCGGATATTCGTCCCTCATGACTTCCAAGTCTAAATATGGGCTCAAACCATTCTGGGCTTTCAACATATCGTGACCATTCTACTTCACGTGCCTATATCGCTTTTAAACAAATTTTAATGGTTAAAATAAAGTCCAAAAACGTAAAATCAAAAATTTACGTAAAATCAAACTGATTACGCGAATGAAAGTCTTTAACGCTACATGTCATCTCCACATTGATTATTATATTTGCACTGGCTAACTCACGAAGCACTGTCATCATTATTATACTTTAACTTGCATACGCACAAATATTATTATTATTATTAATTTACATTCCTTTGTCAACTCACAAACATTATTATTATTATTAGTATTTTAATGACCTTCCGTACGCAACACAAATTTTACCTACTCTGGCTCTTTCATAATCTGGCTGTCAGGTAGAAAATATTCCTAATTAAAATACAAATGATCACCGCAGTGATTGGAAATCAAATAAATGGGTTAGCACAAAAAAAGGAATTTAACACTTGAAATGAACTTAAGTCAAAGTATTACCAACAGCATGCATTAATTGAAAGAAATATATCCCATATTTACATTATATACAACAAACAAATACTCAAATTAATTAATCTAACCCATTATTACGTTAATATAAATTAGTTCGTCCGTCTACACAAAAAAATAAAATCATGGACCCGGGAGGCGGACCATGTTAAGTAACCATAATTAATTTACACTGAACCCCGTTTAGTCGCGATAACATCCCCCAAATATCAAAATTGTGTACTCATTCCTATGTAGAATTCCATTGTCTCGTAGCGGATGAGGTATAGGCCTTACGGCCCCATGGTGATTTACTCGTCCATCATGTCGCACAATATAAATTTAACACAATAAAACACTTCTGGGTGACTACCCATGATTGACACCTTATTACACTATTTTATACAAGAATACTAATAACAAAAAAAAACACTTATAGGTGCTCCTAGACCCCTGACACTCGCACAATATACTCTTCATATACGCCCGAAACACACGTCGTGACACATTACGACGAAATGTCGTTCATTTGAACCGGCGCGTATCGCGTCTTCAACCGGCACTTCCTGGTTTATTTCTAAGCCGTCTTGATAATCGCCTAGCTCCTATAATTCCCTGGTCGGATAGTTATTCACCGTCTATCTTGAGGTGTTTACTTCAGGCTCCGCACACTGCCTTCCAAAGGTACTATCGGCGTTCCGTTAATTATTTATTATTCAATCACAGGACATTTATTAAATTCAACATACAGTTGTACTGATTAGTTACACTCGGTACTATGGATAATTTCACTGTTCGTATTCATTCTCCTACTAATTCACGCACTTTCAGCTTTAACTGACTTCGAATGCGTCCCGAGGTACTGACTTACAGAGTCAACGTGTCAGAGTCTCAACTACTTCATACGACTGACACGACTGGTGACCGGTCACGACTGGTGACTTCAAACGACTGGGTGGGTGAGGTTCCATTACTGGACTTTTATGGACGATATGGTTTCCCGCCGGGGTCATCCGCGGTCAGCTCCTGGGGAGGGGGGGTTGGTTATCCTAAATCGGCATATGCAGGTGGATTTGGATCTCTTGCTTTATCCTACTTAATACACTGGCGATACACATTCATGTGTCGCATTCTGAACTCATATCGTTCGGTGATCATGGAAATATCACTTAATTTCTGTCCTCCACCTTTCGCGCGCTAACTCGGCGTCCCTGATGGCGTGCTCATCTCGACCAATGGCGAGATAGCGTGGGTCATTTCCACGAATTCATTACTTTAATTTATTACGATTACAATTAATCAACATGGGAATGATATCACAAAAATCCCCTCTATTCAATTATGTGGTTGGAATAATTTAATTATTGTTATCGGAGAAGCTAACTGGAGTTCACTCTGAGTTTTTCTTATGTTGGTTTATCTGCGGGCCTATGATAAATTTTCTCATTGGTCAACACCGCTTCGGTTAGTTTGAAATCTCTTCCTTGTAACGTTGACAACACCAAATGCCTCGGGCGTGGAAAACTGGTACGTCATATTCCCGGTATTGGTGATACATCTGCTCGCCCTTGGTCCGAAATATATACTCTTTCACTTCCTCGAAGTCATTACTTCGTTGTTGTGAGCTCTAGCTTTAATCCTCTTATCTTCTGGCCAAGAAACATTCTCCCCCTAATGACAAGCTTACTGTGGCGACGGTTTGTCGCGATCACTCCGGGCTATGTTGAAATTCTCCCGTCCACACAAAACTGACACTGTATTTCATTTAATATTTCTATATATCTGTATTTATCTTCAAAAAAACCAAATCATGAAACTAGGGCCTATCTCATCAGGGTACATTATGTAGTAGTCTCAATGTGTGTCTGTGAGTAGTCTTTTTCAAGCAGTATAAGCGCACGAGTGGGTTCATTCTATGATAACTGATTTCCCTGTTGACTATCTCGGTTCGCACGATCAATCACGAGTTATTAACTACCATACTTCACACAGACCAACCTTCGCACACACTTTAAATTGAGACTATCTCAACTTTGAACTGGCACTGAGACCTTCCAAACATCCGGATGACAGTTAGAGAACTCTCTAATGTAAAGAGAACACGTTACTGCTGTAAGAGTCTAATCCACATCCCACTGATGACGATGATGATGATGATGATGTTTAAAGGGGCCTAACATCTAGGTCATCGGCCCCTAATGATACGAAATGAGACGAAATGTAATGACAAATTAAAAGTCCAAAATCATCCACTGACCAGAATTCAAAACGTGAGGACGAGGAATGAATGGATGGATATGAATTTAAAACAATCAGTGGATCCGACCCGCAATGCCTCACATTCACAGAAACTGACGTAAAACAATAGTATTACTGACCAAGGGACTGCTTCTAGAGCATAATACTGAATCGATGATGCTTGTAGTCTAAGGGAGTCCAACATCCAAGTCATCGGCCCCTCATAATGGTACTTACCGCTAGGAAAGTAGAACCATGGTTGTCATGTTGCGGTACTATTTTTTTTTTTTTTTGCTAGTTGCTTTACGTCGCACCGACACGGATAGGTCTTATGGCGACGATGGGACAGGGAAGAGCTAGGAGTTGGAAGGAAGCGGCCGTGGCATTAATTAAGGTACAGCCCCAGCATTTGCCTGGTGTGAAAATGGGAAACCTGCCGGGCTGAGTGGCTCAGACAGTTAAGGCGCTGGCCTTCTAACCCCAACTTGGCAGGTTCGATCCTGGCTCAGACTGGTGGTATTTGAAGGTGCTCAAATACGACAGCCCTGTGTCCTGCGGGACTAAATTCCGGCACCTCGGCGTCTCCGAAGACCTTAAAAGGTAGTTAGTGGGACGTAAAGCAAATAACATTATTATTATTATGGGAAACCACGGAAAACCATCTTCAGGGCTGCCGACAGGGGAGTTCGAACCTACTATCTCCCGAATACTGGATACTGGCCGCACTTAAGCGACTGCAGCTATCGAGCTATGTAGGGTACTAATTAAAAGTAGCGTACAGTCGCGGTATTCACACATCATGGTACTACTCACAGGTAATGAAATTGGCACATGTAATGCAGGCCTATGGTGTTTCGCACATTGCGGCGTCATTTACAGGCAACGCCAACCTATGGTGTTCATCACAGACGTGTACTAACCACAGGGGCTCGCACTATCCCGTGGTGTACTAATCGTAGGCAAGCCAGAACCATGGTGTCTCTCACCTATGGTGTCGCTCCTAAAGTGGTACTAATCACAGGTACGGTACTTTAAAAGCCGGCAACGCACTCTGTTGCTACTAATCACAAACCTATTGTGTACCTAACATAGTGATACTACGCGCAAGTAAAAGCGACCCATGGTGTTCCCCGCGTGGTGGTACTAATCACAAGTAGTTTCATGGTTCTAATACAATCATCCCTTGGTCGCCCCTTTTAGTCGCCTCGTACGACAGGCAGGGGATGCCGTGGGTGTATTCTTCGTCTGCGTCCCCCACCCACAGGGGGTTTTGTGTTTGGTCCGCGAGAGATATTTTATTTCCCTCAAGTCCGCCGGCAAGCCGGTTAGGAACCCCACCTGGGAAGCGCCACGCGGGAGTATCACCTCTCCAGCAGGTTCGTGACCACATCCCACTAAGCATTCGTACAATGTAGTTAGAAACATCTAAAGACGTGACCAGTTTTATTTTTTATTTATTTTATATATTTTTTGAGCAGAGTATATCATTAAGAACGAGAATTATTTGGTACACCTCGTACGATTTTGAACCATAGGTAACAGAAACTTACCGTTCACTCACCGTCCACGGTTTGAGCTGAAATATTTCGCAAAGCGGTTTTCACAGGCGCAACGGCGATTGATATTTAGTAGTTAATATAGTAACTACGATTTACATGAACCACACATCAGTGAAAACTACTTCAGCGAAGAACTAAGACGAGTTCGGACAACAAAGCACTGACATTGGATGTGCGTACGATGCAAGATCATAGAAATTACAATCTTACTTGTCTTAGTATAACAGCACTAACATTGAGTGTGCGTACGATGCTAGGTCACAGAAATTACAATCCAGCTTTTCTCAGTAATATAAGCGAGGTAACTAGGTAACATTCCTGAACATCATTCATTCTTCTGCTGCATAAACCTACCCGTGAAAATCAGCAATCTTTTCCTGGAATGTTGAACGTGCAGTAGGACAGAACAAACGTGGTCGAAGATAATGCCTAGGCTCGTCCAAATTAGCAGTAATAACGGTGGCACTTCCTAGAGAGCTGTCACCTCCTCCATGAATGGGATGTCCCGGTAAAAGCTTTGAGTTAAAAAGAAGGAAATCGTACTGTTTCCAAGATGAGTGGGAAGAAGATTTCTAGTTGTGAAAAACGGTGACAGTACAAGAGTGACTTGTATTCTGCATCAATTATTCTAATTTTTTTAGGAAATCAAACTGTCACTACGATAGTCATCAGAAAACTTTCCCTGATGAATATCCAATAAGGACAAAAGCGAATACACAAGAAGTTAACGAATTAAAATTATAGTTAAAGGGACAACATACATATCTTTTCGTCCAACAACGACATAAACGAACTTTCATCTGAAGTGTTTCAGAGATTTCACCAACACAGATTATCATTTACAACTGGAAAAGTGATAAAAGAGTATAGATATCGTTCCAGATGCGATGTTTCTCGTCGTCTTACGTACCTGAAAAACACCTAACTGTTTTGATAAATGCAGCCAAGCAAGTGCCCTTAAGCAGATGCTTTGACCTCATCGCAGCTCAAATAAAACGAATATTAGTCATTCGCCCCCAGTGACAATCGCCCCCAGTCCATTAGCTGTTTACAACTGAGCGTGACTCAAGTCACTGTCCGGCTCCCTCCCCGGAAATTCCACAGGACTATCACTTTCACTCTAAAAAGTGCACTTGCCTGCTAGACTTACTTCCTCTCATTTTCGCTCCGAGTGTCATAGGGTTCTGGTCATATTTATTTGGTGCATTCTAGTTTTGCTTGATATGGAAGTTTCAACGAACAGTCACGGGAAGCCGTGCGCCCACTACCAAGGTTACTCGTACAATATTAAAAGGACAGAAAAGAAGATGAAATTGTAATTTGGTGCTGTACAAACAAGATATCGGCACGTTGCCGAGGATAAATCAAGAGCCAACGTGGTGAAGTGCTGTGTTCAAGCGAGCATCAATGTGGACCTCCTGATGAAGCTCGCTTAGAAGTATTAAAAACTCTCAATCAGGCGAAGAAGAGAGCGCGCGAGAACACACCAGTTTCTAAAATATACTGTGAACAACAAGGGCTGTGTTTTCGTAACCGAAATACCAGCAGAGCAAGTTACGAAGATGGCATTATATAGTCACAGAGCCAAATCGCAAGGTAATCAACGAGAACCGGAATTGTCTGAAGAAGTCGTCCTGAAAATGGAATTGTTTACCATGACAGATGGGAGTAGTATACCTTTGAAAGACGACGACACTGGCGAGCGACTTATTATTTTTAGTGGAACTTTAGGAAAAGAAGCTTTGAGAAGTTAGCAAGATTTTTTTATTGATGGAACTTGTAAGAGTTGCAGTAAACAATTTTCGCAAATTTATATCATTCATGTAGATATTGGAAGCTCAAAAAACGAAACAAATATATATCCAGGTTATTTGCTCTCTTGCTAAACAAAATAAAAGAAACATATATTCGGCTTTTTCGCATTATTATTGAGGTCATACGAGAGTGGAATCCAGCGAGTGTGACGGTCGATTTTGAATCGGCAGCAATTTCGGCCATTAAACTTGTATTTCCAGCAGTGGAGGTAAGAGGATGCTACTCCCACATGAAAAAGTGCATCTGGAGAAAAGTTCAAGATTTGGGACTTGCTTGTGAGTATATGAAGAACGAAGAAGTGAGAATGATCATCCGCATGTGTGCTTCTTTAGCGTTTCTTCGACCTGAGGATGTTTGCGATGGCTGGTTGGAAATACACTGAAGAAAATGGAAATTGCAACACCCAGAAGGAGTGGTGCTACATTGCTGCAATTGAACATGCAAGACGAGTGTTCGGTTGTGATTCGATGAATACACTTTCAGGTCCCTCTGACCACAAGTTTGGACAACAATCATTACAGGATGTGCCCACCACGAGCTGCAATACATTGATTAATTCGTCGAGGCATGGAGTCAATAAGGCCCTGGATCGCTTCCTGATGAATTGTGGCCCATGGTTGCTGCACTGCACGGGTCAGTTGTTCCAGAGTTGTGGGTGGCTGAGGACGGTTGGCCAGTTGTCGACCCATCATGTCCCACACATGCTCAATAGGACTGAGGTCCGGGGATCTGGCGGACCATTATAAGGTTGTGATGTCGTGGATAGCTTCTCTGGAGATGCGTGCAGTGTGAAACATCCCATTAGCAATGTTCGCCATCATAGGGACAACCACTGGATTGAGTACCCTATCAACGTACTGTCGAGCAGTCATAGTGCCCTCAACAAGCACTAATTGTGATATTACATTAAAGCCAATAGCTCCCCAGACCATAATGCTTGGTGTTGGCCCTGTGTGCCTCTCGACAATAAGATCTGGGCAGCCCCTCTCCCCGGTACGTCGGCGCACACGATTCCGGCGATCACCGGGGACAAGACAGAAGCGCGATTCATCACTAAAGACGACCCTATGCCATTCGTCGACCCACGTCGATCTTTCTCGACACCAGGCCAGTCTTACACGTCGCTGTTGTGGGGTCAATGGAACAACTTCTGCAGGGACACGGGCTCGTAAGCCAGCTGCACGCAGGCGATTACCAACTGTTTGTTGTGTAACGTGGGGTGCCACAGCTGCTCGAATTTGCGCTGCTGTTGGATGGGGTTCCATCCGGGCCATCCGAATGATGCGGCGATCCTCTCTCACAGTTGTCTGTCGCGCTGGGCCTGCGGCAGGTCTACGAGTGTGGGTACCTTCATTTGACCACTGCTGCCATACACGTTGTACCGTAGATGCCTGTCGGCCAACACGTGCAGCGACAGTCCTTAGCGATAATCCAGCCTCACACAGCCCAATTATCCGAGCCCTCTCAAACGGCGACAGTTATTGATAGCGTGCTCTTCTCTGTCGTCGAGGCATGTTTGACGGGGAACACTTCACTGCACAGACTGCAAGTCAACTACGCTACACCCGGGTCCGTATACTGGAGTTGATTCCTCCGCGACCAATCACGTGGGGAGACCTGTAGCAACAATCCAGTGGGTCTGAAATATTGATCGTTTACATACCTACATGGCATCGTTCCATATCTTGAAAATCAACACAAACGACCAATGCCTTCATGGTGTTGCAATTTCCATTTTCTTAAGTGTACATTCCAGAGTACCTGACAATGAAAAACTATCTGCACTCTTTGGGCTATTTCGTAGAAAGGTGGATGGAGAATGCAGAAGTTCCAGTCGAGATTTGGAGTTGTTACGGTAGGCGTCATCGAACCACCAACTCCGTCGAGGGATGGCACAACAAAATTAACGCCGAACTTGAAAGACCAAATCCTCGAATCAAAGACCTCATCAAATGTTTAAAGAAAGAAGCAGCGAGCTCTGCATGTGCGCCGATAAGGGGCCAGCTCAATATGGAAGATTTCAGTGCGCGTTTTTGTAAGTCAGCCATCGTTCAATATGGTGTTAAATCCATGTAAATTCCTTGTGGACTTACTCAGAAACATGAAATTAATTCAGCAGTGTATTTAGCTTGCGCCGAGATGGAACTGATAGATCTGCAGTCCACGCTAGCTTTCAAATATCTGTCTGAAAGTGAGAATTTCACATTCTTTTGGGGAAAATATGACACAAAAAGGCTTCCAATTTTGCGAAGTTTTGTTCAAATGTATTGTTATGTTCGGAATGACATACCTGTAGGAAAAGGCGTTTTCGGTGATGACAGGTACCAAGAACAAAGAGCGGTCCCGATTAACTGAATCTCATATGGAAGCCAATTTGAGGATAGCTACAAGTGACTACTCCATGGGCATCAGTGAAATACTAAATAATATCAAGACTCAAAGATTTCATTAAGTAGTGACTGACTGCTCGATGCACATAACATATATACAATGTCTGTTAGGTCATCAGCCCAGAGGCTGGTTGGATCCTCAAATAGCACCACCAAAGGTTATGCGGTTATAAGGAAACCGCAAAACCAATGGAAGCACCAAAATGAGGCGTACTAGGCAAGACGAGGAGAGAGGTAGTTTGCCTTTGCTTTCCTCACTGGGTCAGAAAGTGCTATTGCAACACGACTGACCCTATGAGCAACACCTTTCATAACACTCAGATGCACTAGTCGTGCTCTGAATGCCAATACTCAGCACCACCCATACCCCAGCAGCTTCCATATTGACACAGCCATGGATGAGACTGGGACTTCGGTGAAAGCTACACTTTACTCTGGCCTGTGCCAAGAGATGGATACAAAAGTACTCTATCCATCAAGAAATGGCAGCAGGCAATATATATAATAAATTATTAATATAAAAAGTAATGCTATCCGTGAAGTACTGTAGCTGCAATTATTAAGCAGAGACGTTTAGAGAACGGCTCTGACATTTTTGTCAGCCACGTTGCCAAGAGCGCTTGCTGTGAGACACCAGCATTGATTCAAAAGCTCAGGTAGCGGCTCAAATAAATAAGCAAACGACCACAGTTAACACGCAGACCTAAGTAACGTACAATATAAATAGAAAGATGACCGAAAATACTCTGCTGTTGAAAATAAGAGAACACGAGTGGTGTGGTTGTACGAGTTACAATCGCTCTCTATATATAGTCTACACTGACTGACAGAGCAAATGCAACACCAAGAAGGAGTGGTCAGAACTTTATGCCAATTGCAGGGTAGACTGACGTCACTGAGGTATGCTCATGATGTGAAATGCGCCGCTGTGCTGCGCACGTAGCGAACGATAAATGGGACACGGCGTTGGCGAATGGCCCACTTCGTACCGTGATTTCTCAGCCGACAGTCATTGTAGAACGTGTTGTCGTGTGCCACAGGACACGTGTATAGCTAAGAATGCCAGGCCGCCGTCAACGGAGGCATTTCCAGCAGACAGACGACTTTACGAGGGGTATGGTGATCGGGCTGAGAAGGGCAGGTTGGTCGCTTCGTCAAATCGCAGCCGATACCCATAGGGATGTGTCCACGGTGCAGCGCCTGTGGCGAAGATGGTTGGCGCAGGGACATGTGGCACGTGCGAGGGGTCCAGGCGCAGCCCGAGTGACGTCAGCACGCGAGGATCGGCGCATCCGCCGCCAAGCGGTGGCAGCCCCGCACGCCACGTCAACCGCCATTCTTCAGCATGTGCAAGACACCCTGGCTGTTCCAATATCGAGCAGAACAATTTCCCGTCGATTGGTTGAAGGAGGCCTGCACTCCCGGCGTCCGCTCAGAAGACTACCATTGACTCCACAGCATAGACGTGCACGCCTGGCATGGTGCCGGGCTAGAGCGACTTGGATGAGGGAATGGCGGAACGTCGTGTTCTCCGATGAGTCACGCTTCTGTTCTGTCAGTGATAGTCACCGCAGACGAGTGTGGCGTCGGCGTGGAGAAAGGTCAAATCCGGCAGTAACTGTGGAGCGCCCTACCGCTAGACAACGCGGCATCATGGTTTGGGGGCGCTATTACGTATGATTCCACGTCACCTCTAGTGCGTATTCAAGGCACGTTAAATGCCCACCGCTACGTGCAGCATGTGCTGCGGCCGGTGGCACTCCCGTACCTTCAGGGGCTGCCCAATGCTCTGTTTCAGCAGGATAATGCCCGCCCACACACTGCTCGCATCTCCCAACAGTCTCTACGAGGTGTACAGATGCTTCCGTGGCCAGCGTACTCACCGGATCTCTCACCAATCGAACACGTGTGGGATCTCATTGGACGCCGTTTGCAAACTCTGCCCTAGCCTCGTACGGACGACCAACTGTGGCAAATGGTTGACGGAGAATGGAGAACCATCCCTCAGGACACCATCCGCACTCTTATTGACTCTGTACCTCGACGTGTTTCTGCGTGCATCGCCGCTCGCGGTGGTCCTACATCCTACTGAGTCGATGCCGTGCGCATTGTGTAACCTGCATATCGGTTTGAAATAAACAGCAATTATTCGTCCGTGCCGTCTCTGTTTTTTCCCCAACTTTCATCCCTTTCGAACCACTCCTCCTTGGTGTTGCATTTGCTCTGTCAGTCAGTGTATATATATGATAACTTGTTCTGTCTGAATGACTGACTGACTGACTGACTGACTGACTGACTGACTGATTCATCATCGCCGAGCCCAAACTACTGGACACAGAGAAATGAAATTTTGGGTATACATTCATATTAACATATAGGTGCTCACTATGGGAGGATTTTTTGATATTCCGTCGCTATGGGGGTGAAAAGGGGGGTGAATTTTTAAAATGAGGATATCTATAGCTCAAAAACTTAAAGGTTTAGAGTCATAAAAATTGGTATTGAAATCTCCTTTAAAAATAAAGAAACACGTATTTTTTTTTCGGAAAATTCAATGAAGGGGGGGATTAAATGGGGTTGAACACCTTTTATGAGGAGACTTATATGTCTAAAACTGAAGATATTACAGTCATGAAAATTTTAATTTGGAACCTCCTTTAAAAATAAAGAAACACGTATTTTTTTGTTTTTGGAAAATCCAAATAAAGGGGGTGAAAAGGGGGGGTGAATTTTAAAGGGAGTGTATCTATATCTCAAAACTTTAAAACTTTACAGATGTAGAAATTCGTATTTAGAATCTCCTTTAAAATAAAAAAACACGTATTTTTTGTTTTCGGAAAATCCCATTAGGAGGAGTGAAAAGGACTGAAAAATGGGTTGAATGCCTTTAGTGAGGATACCTATATCTCAGAAACTGAAGATACTACAGACCTGAAGGAAAGGTATATGGGATTTCCTTTAAAAATAAAGAAACATGTACGTTTTGTTTTTGGAAAATCCAAATAGTGGAGGGTTGAAAAGGGGTGAATTTTTAAAATGAGTGTATCTATATCTCAAAACTTTAAAAGTTTACAGATGTAAAAATTGGTACTTAGAATCTCCTTTAAAAATAAAGAAACACGTATTTTTTTGTTTTCGGAAAATCCCAATAGGAAGGGTGAAAAGGGGCGAAAAAAGGGTTGAATGCCTTTTATAACGATACTTATATCTCAGAAAATGAAGATTTTACAGACCTGAAAATCGGAATTTGGAATCTCCTTTAAAAATAAAGAAACTCTATTTTTCGTTTTTGGACAATCCAAATAGTGGGGATTTTAAAAATGAGTGTATCTATATCTCAAAACTTTAAAAGTTTGCAGATGTAAAAATTGTTATTTAGAATCTCCTTTAAAAATAAAAGAACACGTATTTTTTTGTGTGAATAAGGGGTTGAATATCTTTAATGAGGATACTTATATTTCAGAAACTGAAGATATTACTGACCTAAAATTAGTATACGGGATCTCCTTCAAAAATAAAGAAACATTTTTTTTTGTGTTTGGAAAATCTAATTAATGGGGGTCAAACAGGAGTGACAAATTGGGGTGAATTTTTAGAAAGACTATATCAACAGTATATCTCAGAAACGTAAAATGTTATAGACATAAAAACTGGTATTTGGAATTTCCTGTTAAAGTAAAGAAACAGGTATTCTCGGAAAATCCAATGGAGGGAGGGGGAGGTGAAGGAATTGAAAAAATAAATTGAATTAATTGTATGAGGATACTTACATCTAATAAAAACTAAAGTTGTAACAGACGTGAAAATTGGTATGTATATCTTCTTTCAAAATAAAACAACGCTTTTTTGGCGGGGGGGGGGGGGGTAATCATCTTTTGGGGCGGGTGTGAAAAGGAGTTGAATTCGTTTCATGAGGACACATATCTCGAAAACTGAAGATACTCGGTAGTTAGAAGATCCTTTACTAATAAAGAAACAAATATTTTTTGCCGGAAAATTCACTTAAGAGCGGGGAGGAGGAGTGTGAAATTAAGTGAAAAAAGTGAATTAATTTTATGGGGATACTTATATCTCAAAACTGAAGGTAACACACGTGAACATTGGTATTTGGAATCTCCTTTAAACATAAAAAACCACGCCTTTTCGGGGGGGGGGGAGGGGGGGTAAATCAACTTAACCGCCGTGGGGTGAAAAAGGAGGTGAGACCAATTGATTTTACTGTTCATAATGTACTTATAAGGAGCCTCCGTGGCTCAGGCGGCAGCACGCTGGCCTCTCACCGCTGGGTTCCGTGGTTCAAATCCCGGTCACTCCATGTGAGATTTGTGCTGGACAAAGTGAAGGCGGGACAGGTTTTTCTCCGGGTACTCCGGTGTTCCCCGTCATCATTCATTCCAGAAACACTCTCTAATATCATTTCATTTCATTTGTCATTCATTAATCATTGCCCCAGGGGAGTTCGACAGGCTTCGGCAGCCGGCAAAATTCCTATCCTCACCGCTAGCTGGGGGCTTTATTCATTCCATTCCTGACCTGGTTGAATGACTGGAAACAGGCTGTGGATTTTCAATGTACTTATTCTGATCATAAACCGATCATTTTTAATATTTTCTGGGCTCGTTTTCAAGAGCCATCTTTTCCTTTGGAGAACTTTCTTAGATTACAGTAGATTCTCCTGGCATATAAATAAAAATTTAAACACATATGAAATAAACGATAGGAATGAGATTGACCATTCAATTGTTCAGCTCTATAATACGGTCAATAATGCACGGAAGTATATCATTCGCATCGCCAGAAATCCTGCTCACTTGCCTACGGGCAACAATGGTGCTGGTCATATTGTCATCAATGACAATGGCAGCAGATGTAATTTACCGCCAAGTAGCGGTCTTGCATTTTGCTGTGGGGTCTAGAACATCAATAATAATAATAATAATAATAATAATAATAATAATAATAATAATAATAATAATAATAATAATAATAATGTTCTGGACCGTCGTCAAAATGTGCGGACCGCGCTAGAAACGGGTCCTGGCCGGGTAATGACTACGAATGCAGTCCGGCCGCGGGTCCAGTACCGCCAGGGCACCCAAGACGACACCTCCCCGGATCTCCTCAAGGATTTGATCCACATTAAAAATGCTTATAGGAAAATATGGCAAAGATTTAGGGACCCAACTGACCGGATGGAATACCTGGTCCTAGCCCGGGAAGTACGAAATCGATTGCTGGAAAAAAGATTGAAAAATGCGAGCAACTTTGCCGTAATCTCTCAGAAAACGAGTCAGATCGCGAATTTTGGCGGAATCTCTTAGAAAACGAGTCAGATCGCGAATACCGGCGTATTATATATAAAACGTTAAGCATTCAATTATAAATTTCAGTAAAATACCGTAGCGAAGCACGGGTATCTTGCTAGTAATCAAATAAATTCCAATAACAATCATTATTTCCTGTAGACCTATATTTTGTAGTTGTACTTTTTGTCATTTTAAATATGAATTGGAATGTTTTGAATAATAATAATAATAATAATAATAATAATAATAATAATAATAATAATAATAATAATAATAATAATAATAATAATAATAATTAGCGGAGTAGACTTGAAAAGGCTGAGAACCCCTGGAGTAGACAGTACAGCCAGCGACTAAATGCTGAGTGTAGGGCAGAGGTATATAACCCGACATCCTTCGTCGTCCAGCGGTTTTCTATATTGAGAGCAGCAACGTAGGGCATTCATTGTTAAAAATTGGTCTAAACAAGTGGACTAAAGAAAAACCGGGAGTTTTCACTTCCGGACGAACCCACCGTCAACGAACACCACACTTCAGACGAATTAGCCTACAGCCACTCGGTGGACCACATTTGTTCAGAATTCCATCCAGTCTTCGGAGACATAATTCATCATGCTCCCATATTCGTCTCACTATCCGGCTACTACCACGGCAACGACCAGCACCACCACAACCACTTCCATCACCGTGTTCGGTCAATTAACTGCAGACACCGCCGCGGTTGCATACGACTCAGCATTAAGATCCAGTTACGCAGCTGTGTGACTATCAAACCAGATTTATTACAGTGACACCCGCTCCTCACTGAGACAACATAGGATTTCTGTTTAAGAGGATGGCCCCACAATCTGCTCCAGAAGAAGAGCACAACATTCCTACTCTTCACCACCACCATCTCACGGCTTGAATTTTCTTCTGTACCAGGCACCACAGACGCCTCATCAATTACTCCCATTTCCTCCAGCCTACGCCATCAGGAACACGCCCATTTCTACTTTACAACCGTTCCCCTGAATTCCAATCACCCTATGCCATTCTCTCTACCCTCCTCAAATTATGCGCGGGAGGACATAGCGGACATTCGGAGAACGACAGCTGGAGTGATCACCAAGGTCAATGGAGACGCAGCAGCTCGTCAAGTCACCATTGCAATAGGAGCTCACCAACTAGGATCAAACACTCCTTTCCAATCCCTCCCAACACCATCCATTAAAATCCCAGCTCCACTCCCACGCTATAGTCTCCTTAGCTGTGCCATGCATGGTGCGGACTCCTCTATTACCAGAGAAACTATCATTTCGGAGCTCAATGCCAAGGGCCCTCAATCTAGAAATACCTTCCACATCAAGAACTCAACGGGCCCCACGTACATGGTACGGATTCTTCTGCTTTCATCCAAAGATGTTGACAGAGTATTGTCCAGCGGAGTTTTCACTCATCGTCACCATCACACAGTAGAACAATCTCGTGCTCCAGACACACAATCCATCAGATGTTGTGAGCGCTGCCTCATCTAGGAAAATCGTTCCACCACACAGTGCACAGCCAATAATCCAGTCTGTGGACACTGCACTAAACAGCACTTCACGCCCATGTGTCCTAACACACGTCAACAACCTCCCCCCCAACCCCTCCTGTGGGGAAATTATCTAACCTATTCTCGCCGCTGCAGAACCAGTCAGAACTCACAGCCCCCATTCAAACTATTGACACACCTACACCACCGCCCACCCGTTCACTTTTTCCTCCACCTACAGTTCAGGATCTGATCTGATTTGTAACCATATATTTATTCAATATCCATCTCTACAATAGACACTTAGTTCTCACATACTTACAAGCCGCAGCAAACGAAACATTCAACCTTCACATTTTAACCACTCACTCAGGATTAAATTCCCACCTCTCGAAACCGTTGTTTAAACACCTTCAAAGTCCTCTTAGTTCAACAGATATAGACAATAGTATCGTATCATCTATAAATAAGCACAATCTTCGATGTTGACACACATATCAAGATAAACTTAGGTGTGTAAGTGTAACGCGACCAAATAATACACTGACTGACAGAGCAAATGCAACACCAAGAAGGAGTGGTTCGAAAGGGATGAAAGTTGGGGAAAAAACAGAGACGGTACGGACGAATAATTGATGTTTATTTCAAACCGATATGCAGGTTACACAATGCGCACGGCATCGACTCAGTAGGATGTAGGACCACCGCGAGCGGCGATGCACGCAGAAACACGTCGAGGTACAGAGTCAATAAGAGTGCGGATGGTGGGTGTCCTGAGGGATGGTTCTCCATTCTCTGTCAACCATTTGCCACAGTTGGTCGTCCGTACGAGGCTGGGGCAGAGTTTGCAAACGGCGTCCAATGAGATCCCACACGTGTTCGATTGGTGAGAGATCCGGAGAGTACGCTGGCCACGGAAGCATCTGTACACCTCGTAGAGCCTGTTGGGAGATGCGAGCAGTGTGTGGGCGGGCATTATCCTGCTGAAACAGAGCATTGGGCAGCCCCTGAAGGTACGGGAGTGCCACCGGCCGCAGCACATGCTGCACGTAGCGGTGGGCATTTAACGTGCCTTGAATACGCACTAGAGGTGACGTGGAATCATACGCAATAGCGCCCCAAACCATGATGCCGCGTTGTCTAGCGGTAGGGCGCTCCACAGTTACTGCCGGATTTGACCTTTCTCCACGCCGACGCCACACTCGTCTGCGGTGACTATCACTGACAGAACAGAAGCGTGACTCATCGGAGAACACGACGTTCCGCCATTCCCTCATCCAAGTCGCTCTAGCCCGGCACCATGCCAGGCGTGCACGTCTATGCTGTGGAGTCAATGGTAGTCTTCTGAGCGGACGCCGGGAGTGCAGGCCTCCTTCAACCAATCGACGGGAAATTGTTCTGCTCGATACTGGAACAGCCAGGGTGTCTTGCACATGCTGAAGAATGGCGGTTGACGTGGCGTGCGGGGCTGCCACCGCTTGGCGGCGGATGCGCCGATCCTCGCGTGCTGACGTCATTCGGGCTGCGCCTGGACCCCTCGCACGTGCCACATGTCCCTGCGCCAACCATCTTCGCCACAGGCGCTGCACCGTGGACACATCCCTATGGGTATCGGCTGCGATTTGACGAAGCGACCAACCTGCCCTTCTCAGCCCGATCACCATACCCCTCGTAAAGTCGTCTGTCTGCTGGAAATGCCTCCGTTGACGGCGGCCTGGCATTTTTAGCTATACACGTGTCCTGTGGCACACGTCAACACGTTCTACAATGACTGTCGGCTGAGAAATCACGGTACGAAGTGGGCCATTCGCCAACGCCGTGTCCCATTTATCGTTCGCTACGTGCGCAGCACAGCGGCGCATTTCACATCATGAGCATACCTCAGTGACGTCAGTCTACCCTGCAATTGGCATAAAGTTCTGACCACTCCTTCTTGGTGTTGCATTTGCTCTGTCAGTCAGTGTAAATTGTAGTAGAATATAGTCTATATATCACTGTTTCTACAGATGTAAAACGAGGCGTAGGTGTTAATGAAGAAACTCCTTTAAAACATATATAGTAAAAAACGTCCGCCTCCGTAGTGTAATGGTTAGTGTTATTAGCTTCCGTCCTCGGAGGCTCGGGTTCGATTCCCGGTAATGCCAGAAATTTAAGACGACAGGAGGGCTGGTATGTGATTAAAATGGTACATACATCTCACCTCCAATGCGGGTGTGCCTGAAAAGAGCTGCACCACCTCGAAATGAGGACACGAGATTACTTTAGCCGGCCCAGCGATGTAGGGGTAGCGTGCCTGCCTCTTACCCGGAGGCCCCGGGTTCGATTCCCGGACAGGTCAGGGATTTTTACCTGCATCTGAGGGCTGGTTCGAGGTCCACTCAGCCTACGTGATTACAGTTGAGGAGATATCTGACGGTGAGATGGCGACCCCGGTCTAGAAAGCCAAGAATAACGGCCGAGAGGATCCATCGTGTTGACCACATGACACCTCATAATCTGCAAGCCTTCGGGCTGAGCAGCTATTGATTGGTAGGCCATGGCCCTTCGGGGCGGTTCACCATGGGGTTTGGTTTGGTTTGGTTTGGTTTGGTTTGGAGAAAACACACAATTTATATATTGAGGAAAAAGGATTACTCAAATAACATGAAAGTTAGGAGGTTAATAATTAAATATTAAACTCAAGTATGTCTTATAACTCACATTAACTAAGAATTTATGACTATGTAAAGCAGGACAAAACATTTATAGTGTGTAATGAACTATGTGTACAGGTAGAAAGCACTGTATTTCACCTGAAAAAATCAGCTTAGTCAAGAGGCCATATGATTCCACCCCCCCCCCCTCCCACTCCCTAACCTCATTATCATACCATCTTCTTCTTCCATCATATCTCACCCAAGCGACCGCATCTCTTGGCCACAGAAAGGGCATAACCCTCTAGGTGGCCCGTCCCACCACTTCAGCATGGGCAATGAAGACTTGTTCGTTCGTCCAACCGTACGGCTTCAGGCGGAGAAGTCCATTTAGTAGGGTGCTGGTGCACCAATAGAGGAAATATCACTGAAATCCAGAAGGCAGCATATGTTCTCTACGTTAGGGGCGGCCTCATCGAAACCTGGCAGTTGCGTATAAAAACCCACTGTGTGTGGCAGACCACCTTAATAATAGCCTACAGGATGCATCAAAGTGGATCAGGACAAAGAGGTAAGGAGTACCCCCAGAAGTGACGCGCATCACTTGGGTCTCCAAGGAGGTGCAAGAAGTGGATGGAGGTCAATGATCCACTGCCCAACCCAGGAGCACCCTGGATAAGTGTGACGGAAGAAAAAGAAATGTTTGTGTGCTTCTTCAGTAGAAATCACGTCAACTGCTCCAAAAGATGTCTCAAAATGAGTGATATCGTCGTAAGTCTTCGGGGAGTAATGTCTAGTGGTAAATATTCCATGTATTAAGGGGTATAATCTCCTTAAATATTTTAATCATCTCCATGCTTCTGCAGCTCTTTATTGTGACCTAGATTCTGGTCCATGTACTGTCATACATTTATTGTCTCACATTTTATCCTTTGCCTTAGAAAATGCCTTATTTTTACTTCTCTTCGACACTAAGTATAGTATTTCCTATCATCAACATATTTTGGCATCAACTACAGTATTTGTGATATCCTCTTTCTTTCTTTCTTTCTTTCTTGGCTGTGACTACAATGTAGAATTATCAACGTAAACAGAACAAATCACGGCACACAGAAGCAGATTTCAACGTAAAGGCTTCAACTCTCCGTAACCTCGGCATTTGGTGGGTTAGAGTTGTTGGAAATGTTGTTTCTTAAAGTTTTCGAATTCCTGACGGGCAATCGAACCCGTGTCCTTCCAGGTGAACTAAGCATTCCTTTACCACCTCGGATATACATCCGCAGGATACCCAAAATACCTCAGTTTCCTTGCAGTTCATTTTATCATGTAGAAGAAACATGATGTGCATTCGCAGTCGAGTCGTATTATTATCACCACCATCTGATATCCTGAGTAACCGATGTGTGTAGTACGGACAATAACCAGACGGGCTGGGAGGGACTCGGTAAAGTCCTGGTAAGTTCTCACGGAAATCTGGAACCATTCTGCCCGCAATACATCCCACTGTTGCTCGAAGATGCTTGGCGGAGTATCTGAAAAAGCGAAACAAATAACGATCTACAGTAGGTGGTCCTTCAAATGCTTGAGATCAAGTCCGTAAAATCAGGGGCCAGTGAAGTATTTGGAAGACTTGGTCACGCCCTGTCAACCACTGGCGGACATCTGTAGCCGTGTGACAGGTCGCACTGTCTTGCTAGATGATTCTACAGCCCCAGAGAATAAAAATCATCATGTATGTGATTACAGAAAATATTATAAAAGTACTCTCCAGACCATAACGGTGACACAACCAGCTTGTGTTCTAGCATTCTAGCATTGATTGCAATGCGTTTCTTTTCAGTTGCTCCTCGCCAGACATGCTCATCCTGCTCATCCGTTCGATAAAGTAAAAAACAGGACTGAGCATAGAGGCAACGTTTCGCCAATCCATGACGGATAATTATATTTCCGTGCATATTAAAGTCCTATTCCCCGATGCACTTTAGTTAGGATGCGAGTAACGAACTCTCGTTTTACTCGGAGCGCCATGTGCAACAGATTTCGCTGAACTGTCCTTTTAGCCACTCACTGGTAGGTCCATGGTTCCTTCTGATGGCGAACTGCTCCATTGCAGCGTGTCGGTGGGCCCTCATAGTCCCCTTCACTGCCGACCCTCAACTCTTACATCAATAGTACGTGTGGTGTTCCGCAGTTTCCACGTCCATTATTCACGATAGTATCATTTATCTTCTCATCATACACTTTCAATCCAGCAGCATGTGAACAGTACACAAACTGTACTGTTTTACTTCTATCGCCACTCTTGGCGCGAATGCCAATAATCAACGCTGTTGCAACTTGGATAAATCACTACTTCAACCCATGGCAGTAGGGAGTGATGTGTGTGCAGACGGTGCATCACACATCGCACGTGACGTGACACATGACCTATGCTCTGCCGATGTCTAAAGTAGGTGAAGATCATCGACAGTGTATTACGTGTCTACCAAGCATAATTTCAACTCTTCGACATTCTAATCCACCTACTAAGATCACTTACTATGGCATTCATGAGTGGGTAAATGAAAACCATACTCTAATTGCACATCTTCTTCCAACCAACCTTTCATGTGTTATCGGTGTAAAGGATTTGGACACATATCTAAGTACTGTTCTACTCCAGTCTCGTTAAACGTGTATAAAATGGGATAAAATATGTCTTGCCCAAACCAATATGACACCGTGTTCAAGAACCACATACTTCTTTCATAATTATTTTACTGAATGGCGTCCCTTCTATAGCTCTATTATATACGGAAGTAACCATATCTTTAATACATCACGTGGATTATCCATCCCAAATTCATATCCTACTAAAGGTCATGTTTTTGTGCATACTCTCAAATATACATATATTTTTTAACTATTAGGTTCTTCAGCCCGCCAAAACTAATTGTGAGTAATAAATTTATCAACTACCTGAAAAGAAAACATATGGTTACAGCCCCTATACATTTGTTTACAAGTTGCTTTACGTCGCACCAACACAGATAGGTCTTGTGGCGACGATGGGTTATAAAAGAGCTAGGACGGGGAAGGAAGCAGCCATGGCCTTAATTAAGGCACAGTCCCAGCATTTTCCTGGTGTGAAAATGGAAACCACGGACAAACACCTTCAGGGCTGCCGGTAGTGGGTACGAACACACTATCTCCCGAATGCAAGCTCATAGCTGCGCGACCCTAACCGCACGGCCAAATCTCTCGGTAGTATTATACTTGAAAAGAGACAACTTAATTAAAATAAAATGACATGTTTCGTTCTCGAAAGAACATCATCAGATTCTAACAAAACACTATCGAATATGTAGAAAATTATAAATGTTTATTTCTGTTTAAATATTTATAAACTTGAAATCTGGAAATCTTAATGAAATGCTGTTTCTCTCCACTCTAGCATAGAAGAGATGGCTTCATATATTACAAAATGCTCTCAAAGAGATCAACTCATCAATTAACTAATTAATTTTCTGATGCAATATCTCATCATTTAGTACCTGCTGATAACTATGGAGAATATGCTAATATTCCTGTCCGTTCGTCTCCATCTAAATTGAGTTCTCCGCGCATGCAAAAAACTCTGAATAATAAAATTATTTCTGATTCCACTATTAATCCAACTACGCTACACCAGCTTTCCTTGTAGACAAGCCCGATGGAACTTCTCGCATAGTTATCGATGATCGAAAATTAAAAAATAAAATCGTGTATGATGCATACCCAATTCATGATTTACAAAATGACTTTCAGTATTTCACTAACAAAATCATTTTCAATACCACCAGATTTCGCTTGATGCAACCAGCAGAATATGTACGGCCTTTATAGCCCCAAATGACCTTCATTAATTTACTAAAGTTCCTTTCGCACTGTATCTTGGTTCCCAAATAATGCAAAGATTACTAGGCTCCTTGTTTTCGCACATTAAATCTCAATATATATACCCATACATTGACGACTTACCTTTAGCCCTAAGTTTTTCAGATACTTGATGCACTTAAGGGAAGTACTTTCTCGATTACGTATAACAAATCTCACTGTGAATCCGTCTAAAATCTTCCTTGCTAGTACTTTAGTAAAATTCATAGGACATATTCATTCCGCTCAGGGTATCTCGGTTGACTCTGAACGAATCTTTGTTATCAAGAGATCCCACCCCCGCAAAATCTTTAGCAGCTTCGAGCCTTTCTATGAATGATAGGTTTTATAGTAGATTCATAACCAATTACGCTCATATTTCTGAACCCCTTATGAAACGTAAAGCTGTAAAATTGCATTGTTCTGAAACTCAGCATAAGGTTTTCACTCAAAACCTTTATTAGTTCAAGCACCAATATTACAATTATCTGATATTTCCTTCCTTTCAAAGTACACACTCATGCCTCTAATACAGCAATCATGGGTGATATGCATCAAGTAGCTGAAGGAAAAAAATTACCCATTGCTTATTACAGTCATCTACTTTCTTCTAATGAAAAACAATGGCCCTAATTCTCACCCTCGAACATTTCTCTAGTTATCTTGAAACTAAAATAATTTCTCGTAAAGACAGATAATCAAGACTGAACCTGACTGTTGCACAATGCACCTAAAATCGACCGTACTGGTCGCTGGCTGATGTGATTTTCAGGGTCCAAATTTTCTTTGAAATTCGTACAAGGCTATGACAATCCGGTAGCCGATGTTCTTTCCTGCCTCTATGATTTCTATCCCAACTACTCACTTCCTGATCTTTCTTCGAATTCTTCTATTTCTCACTCGAACAATCCTTTACCCTCTATTAATACTATTTCATCTCTCGTTGATCTTCCTGCCTCTTTGGGATCTGTCAGTCTCATTGGAACAGCGGCCTGTACTCCGAAGATCTAATACGAACTCTTTCCGCTCCTAATTATACGGTTCACCTTCTTTTTAAGGGATTATTAGTATTTAACCCTACTGCAAATTCCGCACCCACGAGTGCAATTCTAGAAGCACTACGACCTATGATTTTACAATACTATCATAGACACACTACTGGAGGACATTTTGGGATGTCGAAAACTCATTCTCGCATTGCATCCATGTTTTTGTCCCAATACAGGCAATAATATTCAGGAATTCGTCCGTATGTGTGAGTCATGTCAAAAGGCTAAACCACGCAATACCTTGCTTGCAGGTATTTATTCAGCGTCACCATCAATTTATCCCACTCAGACGTTTTGTGCTGACACCGTAGAATCAATAACTAAGTTTTCCAAAGACAACTGATACAGCTTTAGTTTGCTTGGTGATTTTCCAAAGTTTTAATTCTCCGTCATTTAAGCAATCTCTCTTTTGGCATTATCCTAAATCTTTAGCAAGCCAATTTTTTCCCATAATTGGTATTCCGAAACATCTAATATAAGTTATTTAAATCTAAAGCATTTTATGATACGTGCTTTTCCTTGGAAATAAAGAAGGTATCTGCCATCCCCTAAAATCCTCAAGCTTACACGGTTGAAAGGTACCACCGGAATTTAAAAATTGCTATTTCTATTTTTCATTTTGACAACCATAAATCATGGTATACCGAACTACCAGCATTAATTCATAACAATTATATTTTTATATCAATGTATACAGGATCATAGCGAAACATAATACTGTTCCTTTTACATTGAGAAGATTGTCAAAATATTCCCTCCACCTGTCCTGGGATCTATATTTTGAGTTCACCATTACCCAAAACACTGTTCATTTCCTTTTTTCCTCCCTTTCTAAGATTCTTTATTTCTGTCCAGAAATGTTTCCCTGCTGCGTGACCTAGCCTTTCCAGGTTATTACCAAAAATCTTCCCATGACTTCTTTTTTGATGCAACAACTATTTGTTTCGCTCTGTTTATTTCATTTATCAAAACAATTATTTTTAAATTTATTGAATCAGTCAAAATATTAAGAGAGCTGAATGTTTTTATGTACCGGTATATGCAAAGCTGTACGATTGCTGTACTTACAGCCACACTTCAGTTTTAGGGATGTCCTTGCTCACGAATTCTCTGAGGTAACAACATTTTAATTGTTATACCTTAACTGTTTAAAATTTACATTTCACTCCAGCTGATTAGCAAGAGAAATCATAAAATGAATTACTTAACTTTTAAATACAGTGAGTTCGTCAGCAAGGTATAAGTCACTTGTAAAATAGTAAAGCAGATGTAACAAGCAAGTAAATTCTTCTTTGCACATGTGCAATGCTGTGCATTTAAGGGTAAAACAAATATCCCCGCTATATCCCCCTGTAGATTTTCAATCTTGTAGTCCACCGATCCATTCATTCTCTTTGCCAGTAACGGTAATAATTCACAGTAGTATGGGAATTAAGGTGTAAGATTACCGATGGCAACACCAATCTTTGGACCCCAATTGCAATTAAATACTTTCACCTACTAATTTTATCTTCCAGATAGCATTTTTTTGTCTCAATCAAATATAAAACTGAGTAGCTCACGGTTATTCTATTGGAAATTGTATCATATGGTAAAGGCCGGCCAATATGTCACCCTCACATCGCACCTCCGCAACTCAAAAATGAACATTTTTCGAGAAAACAAAGTTTAAAAGTTAAAAGCACCATATCAATTCAAGGATAATATTTTATCAGACAATATCTACATGATAAAATTTACAAATATTATATTACATTTTCAAAGAGTTTCTATGAAATAAATCACAACTAAGAAGTGATGATGAAGATGATGCTTGTTGTTTAAAGGGGCCTAACATCCAAGGTCATCGGCCCCTAACTAAGAAGTGGCAATATCCTTGGCTGATATGTTGAAGTGGTACAACTGCATATATGATTTTTCGCAAGAAAGTTTTCTAGAAGGAAAGAGTGATTATTTTTGCATATGGTGCATATCATAACTAAAAATGACATTTTGAGTTGTACCACTGTCCTTGCTGTGGTGCGATATCTTGTACCTTAGGTCATGAAAGTGTGTGCTGCCCCATGGAACATGGATTATACTGCACTTCACCTTAACTTTACTACGATCAAGATACTGACATAACCGGATCTAAATTAGTATTAGTGATGAACTAATGGCACATAGTTTCTGCTTCTTTTTCAACCAAAATACACTAGGAAACCAGCAACTGTGCAATATTTAGAAAATGATCGGGTGCATGATAAAGTAAACAGCACACGATTTTAACAGCCAAACTGAACTGAAGTTTAAAATAAACATTATATAGTATTTATTACCTCAATTTTACTTTTATATATTATTTATTGCAATTAACTGGTTTTATTAGAAAATGTCTTAAAATATGGCCGTAAATGGCGACAGCCATCACCTCCCGTCTATCCAACCCCTCGTCAATGAGCCAATCGATAGTCAAGACCTGCGCAATTCTCAATGCTATGCATATCACATCACAGAACTCTTTACTTATATTCTGTTTCAAAGTCACGTACCCACTGTGAAAACTGTCAAGCATTTCAGTCGTCCTTAAGAGTAATATCACATGGCCCACGATCACCAGCATTGCACTTGATTATAATCCACTACTGATGTTAAGGTCATTCTCAACCAAGCGAAATCACTGGCCATGCAACAGCTGGCTGATACAAGAATAGGCCGCGAATACTCCGTAAAAATGTATCCAACCGCAGTGCCTGATATATCTAGAAACAGACTGATATCGAATAATCCACTTGAGAAATGGTCCCTGAGGATTCTTGAACTTATAGTCAGGGGTCCATAAGTCCGTAAGAATCATATCGTTTAAATTTAATGAATCTTCCGTTAATGCTAGCACTTCACAGTAATGAAGGCGTAAGGAATAAATAATAAAATAAGAGAAGAATCGAGAGTGAAAATTACCGAAGTCAATTCAAATCTTCACTACTTCACAATAAGCTTAAAGGACCACACGTGGTAAAAGTAAAATAAAAGGCGAACATTTTTGTTCAAGTAAGCTGCCTGCAATCTATCGGTCAGACGGCTTTTGTTACTTTGTTGTATATCTGAAATATCCGAAGGAAAATTTCAAACTTAGTTGATAATGATGATGATGATGATTGTTGATTAAAGGGGCCTAACATCGAGATCATCGGCCCCTAATGGCACGAAATGAAATAACACAAAATTCAAATTCATCCAATGACCAAAATAAAATAACAAATGTCATGAAGAATGAATGGACATGAACCCTACAAAAAAAAAAAAAAACACACAAACAAAAACAGTGGATCAGACTCAAAAACAAGGTAGTTAATTAGAGTATTACTGACCAAGGGACCATTTATAAAGCACAATGATGCTTGATGTCTGAAGGGGTGCTAAATTCACGTCTAAGGCCCCACAGAATGGTACATGTCGCGAGTAAAGTAGAACCATGGTATTTGTCATTTTGGTGTACTGATCAAAAGTAGCGAAGACTCACGGTGGTCCACACAAGATGGTACTACTCACAAGTATTGCAATTCGTACAGGGAACGCAGACCTATGGTGTTTCTCACACAATGGCGCCACTCATAGCCAACGCAAACCGGTAAGGTTCCTCACCTAGGTGTACTAGTCACGGGCGCCGGTATTCCCGTGGTGTTCCTCACATAGTGGGTACCAATCACAGGCAACGCTGACCCACGGTGCCGCTCATTTAGCGGTACAACTCACAGGCTACGCCCAGACCCGCGGTGTTGCCCACATGGGTACAACGCACGGGTACTGGAATCCACCAGGCCAGGCTTTTTACTGCAACTAATCACAAACCTATTTCGTACCGATTTAATGATACTACTCGCAAGTACATGCAACCCATGGTGTTCCCCGCATGATGGTACGAATCAAGAGTAGTTTCATGGTTCTAATTCAATCATCCCTTGGTCGCCCCTTGTAGTTGCCTCTTACGACAGGCAGGGGATACCGCGGGTGTATTCTACATGTGCGTCCCCCATCCGCTGGGGGTTCAAACTTAGTTTTCCTACCTCGAAGTCAAACTGAATGGATAAATGATCCATTTCATTGTCATGAAATTTCTGAAATAACTACCTTGACTTTTTCAGAACAGGAACAACTTGTCGAATTATCAAGCGATGGTAGATTGAAAATTGCTTTCCAGAGTAAGCCTTCCTGACTTCTGGTTGTGCGTGAGGAATACATACATAGAACTGGTACAAAAAGCTATCAAGCAATTACTCCCCTTCTTCATCAAATATTTGTGTGAAACGATTCACTCCAGCATTACCTTCATTAAGAACAAGCAGAGATATCGATTGGAAGTCGAATCGGATTTACGGACGGACGTTTAAAACATTGAATCACATATTATACGTCTAGTGGCAAAGAAACAGCAACCTCCTTCCCACAAGAAACAATAATAAACATATTTTATTTTTCACGATAATGTTGTAATTATACTGTTTGTTACTTATGAAATCAGTATTCGCAAACTTTGAAAACTAAATTTGAAATCGCAACCATGTATATGTATGTTGTTGTATGTTGGGTATTCAGCCCAAAGGCTGGTTTGATCCTCTACAGCTGTCACAGATAGCCTAGGTGTCAGTGAAGAGGCATACTAGGGAAATGAGGAGTGAGGTAGTTTCCCGTTGCTTTCCTCACTGAGTCAGAAGTTGCTGTTACATATTAGTCTGCCATGTCCACTGAAATGCATGCACCAACCGACCCTATGAACGATATTTTCACACCATTCATAACAGGGACTGGCTGCATAAGGAACGGTGTTATTAGAATCGCTCATACCTCGGTCACTTTCATATTGTCAAAGCCGAGGATGAGACTGAGACAAGTCAATGAAAGTAACAAATTTATTCTAGCCCATACCAGAAGATATAGTGCACTGTAAACACTATATCCTGCCAGCAAAGGCATGACCATGTATATAGTGAAAAATAAATAGATTAAAATATTTTCTTAGGTTGTATTAAGGAAATTGTTGGGAGTCCGACAGCATGTATGGCGCATCATTTCAAAGAGGTCTTCAAAATCACAAAATTTATGAACCCTTACTCTATTTTATAATGACGAAGATCAACTTATATAAGATAAATCGAGGATATTCACAACGTAGCATTGAATTTTACATTTGTTTTCATTTTTCAGAAGATAGTGTGTTTAGATACACGTTGTTATTTGAAGCGAAAGCAAAGAAAAGACAAGCGATCAAGTCGCCACGCATTTTGAGTCACGTAGCTATCAGCTTGCATTCGGGAGATAGTGGGTTAGAACTACACTGTCGACAACTCTGCAGATGGTTTTCCGTGGTTCCTTATTTTCGCCAGGCAAATGCTTGGGCTGTACCTTAATTAAGGCCACGGTCGCTTCTTTCCCATTCATAGCTCTTTCCTATCCCATCATCGCCATATGACCTATCTGTGTCAGTGCGACGTAAAACAAATTGTTAAAACAATTAAAAAAGAAAAAGCCATCTCATACACGTGATGAAGGCCACTGGGTACGAAGTACAATATTCACCCTCCGACTGCACTTTACCTTGGTAGTAAGTGGGTAGAATAGTTAGTTCTACGCCTGGACGACTTCCCCCCCCCCCCCCCGCGGAATCGACGTGGTTCTAATTTATGTCGAAGAATGACTGGACCTGAGGGTTTTGTGCTTCTCCAGCACTGGTAGCCTTTCTCCCAAATTCCTAAACTCCTGATCAAAATTCGAATTCCGATGTTTCTAGGTAAAGCAAGAATGCCTTCACAATTAAGCTAGACTGTCCGATTTATTTAAAAAACTAACAAGTTAAAATATTCCTACAACTATTTTTCATCTTCATGACAAACACATCCTGTGGCACAATCAATTCATAAAGGACCTTGGGCTGGCAAGACGACTGCTACTCAGCCTGATGGCTTTCAGCTTATTAATGCAATCATTTTCATCTTGTTACCTCATTATTTAAGAATGTCTTGTTATTTTTGAGGCAGTTTACTTAGTGTGACTGGTAACCTGTGCAACCGTGGTGACGATATGAGCTTTTTAAATCACTTTAAGATCTAAAGAAAATCCTCAGGAATTAACACTATTTTCAACATTTTATGTGTAGGAAATTCCTACCGCATTTCTCTCTCGCCTTTCCTCATAACTGCTAATCTCTCCCTGCCCACCAAGAGTGATTAATAAAATGTCCGTAAAGAAACAGTTTCATTGGACATCTCATCCAGTAGATACATGGTTTATCTAATTTCCCATCCCTATGAGAATCACCAGTGTAATCACTGAAACGCTGAATGAGAACGACTAACTCAACTTGTCGAAGTTTACAATAATTGAAATACATTTCAAATTAAATTTGGCAAAACAATCCACCTCAGTATAGACCATAATGGCGACAACACATCAATGTTTTCTATACGATAGACGTTTGCATTCGTGATGTGTTTCACATTAGAATAATTTCATCGTAAGTCCTATGCTAAGCTTGGAATCTGTAATAATAGGACCCCTGTGTCTTCTTACAGGACTTAGAAATGAAATAAAACTTTATTACATGATAATAAATTATGCCATAAACCTATAAATACTTCACCATATTTAAACATCGTATTCGTAGTTGCAATATATTCAAGACATTCTGAGCAGGAATTCATTTAATGATATCTACATCAGAATTATTAAGCTTCCTTAATAACAAAACAGCAAAGTGGCACTATATCTGTGTTCATTTTTTTTCGTTTTATTTCCTTCACAAGGCAAAGGTCTAATGGAAAATGTCCTATGCCTTTTCAGGACCCTTCCTATTGTTCATTATCACATACAAATCACCTTCGACGTGAAATACCGTATAGCTTCTTCGCGATGGTTAGCTTTCCTTTCAACTTAAATGTCAACACAAACTTCATAAAACAAGAAATGTTAATACAGTCAGAAGCACAGTATCACCGTAATGAGAATTCATTCACTTTGCAGGCCACCTACTGCAATACTGTGCAATACCCCAAGAGCCACGACCATTAACAACGAAATGGACTAAGGCACAATGAAAGCAATCGAAAAGAACTATAGCTATTTAGTCCCAACACTTTTTGCTTGAGAATTTCCAGAGGACTATATTCTCGTGCTTCATTCTGTTAACACTAACAGCAAGTTTCACCTTTTCAAAATCACTCGAAATTTGGAAATTAAAATGAAATAGTCACATGTGTTTTGGAATATGAATAAATCCCAGATTTCTCTTTACTGAAGTCGAAATTTCTAGGAGGGCGAAAGGGAAGTACATTAAAGTAAATTGAGGTATACTCAAACAAATATAAAATGTTGCACAAACAATACATAAATTACAATCGTGTATCTTCGACTGGCAGAACAGGAACAGATTTCATAAGAACAAAAGATAACATACAATATCCAACGTCCATTCATGAGCGGTAAGTACAGCATATGCCTATTACAGAATAGGGTGAAACTCGGAAATGAATACAAATTCATGGCTTGAACTGAAAAACAGTTTGGAGAAATTCACTATGAAATTTGCGATGAGGATGATGAACATTGCAGCAGTATAAAGAAGTCCCGTAATTTCCACTTACACATGTTGCACGTAGCTCAGTAGTAACGTTCGATACCTAGGACGTGTGATGCATAAACCGGTATCGTGATATTTATTTTATGTACAAATTTTGCAGACCTTTCGCAATTCTGTACCGTATTTATTAATTCCCAAACAGCTCTAAACCTCAAAAGAACCGCAACAAAAGTGGTAAAAACAAGTGTAATCATTCAATGACTACTAGTCTTTTTAATGGACGGTATGATGAAGTTATCAGTACGTCTCGAACAGCGCGGGGGGCGCATGATATCCTCTAGAATACCGGCGCTCATTTGTCTTCTTCCTGTCCCTCAGCAATCCTACCAGTTTCATTATGGCACTATATCCGACTAAGGGCTGCACTTTATGTTGAGTTTATCGGTAGTCTTGAAAAGGTTCGTTAAATGTACGAAGTCAGTGTGAACTCCGTCCCCTTGGCGTCCAAACCTTCCCTCACCGGTCGATGTATAGCAGCCACCAGGCTCCATAAATGTTTCTCGTTGTCCGACAATTGATTCTCTACGGTAGACGTGCTTCCCTAGGTATGGTCTCTTGTTCGCGGAGCCGGTTGTGATCAATTTGAGCGCTAGTTACCCTTCACTTGGTCTTAGATATTCAAGGGGTTTAAGTCTGAAGCTCAAGAAGGAAAATCGATAATTTCGAGGAGCGCCTGTTTAGCGAACCAGACATGAGCAATATGAGTCTGTAAATTTAGGACAGGTCTTGCTGGAATTGTATCACCCTGTCAGGAAAGCGCGTTCTCTTAGTCGAAAATATAATATTTTGCATGATAATAATAATAATAATAATAATAGTAATAATAATAATAATAATAATAATAATAATAATAATAATAATGTTATTTACTTTACGTCCCAATGACTACTTTTACGGTTTTCGGAGACGCCGAGGTGCCGGAATTTAGTCCCGCAGGAATTCTCTTACATGCCAGTAAATCTACCGACATGAGGCTGACGTATTTGAGCACCTTCGAATACCACCGGACTGAGCCAGGATCGAACCTGCCAAGTTGGGGTCTGAAGGCCAGCGCTTCAACCGTCTGAGCCACTCAGCTCGGCGCATGATAAACAAAAACTGAGTTAGTGTATACTCATCTGAAAAGGAAACGTGTCTACAGTTACAGCCTTCATTAAACTCAACAAATACAAGCTGGTGAAGCTTATGATCGAGGACCTCATCTTTAGCATCTCTGAGGCAACCGATAATACCAGAATCATGTATCGGTTGCGGACAGTCAGAGAACAACCTGGGAGATTGGTGACTACTTTTACAGCGGATTTTTCTATAAGGCAGTTGTACCTTTCTTACAAACCCGTCCCTCGCCGTCGACACATTACTCCGGTTTGTGACCATAGTCTTACGCACATCTGGGCGATAAGAGATGAACCTCGCATCTGATTTCAGTTTCACAAGCACTGCAATATTATGCTGAGTGAAAATTAGGACACGTTCTGTCTCTCCTTTGCTGCGTTTGTGTGTGTGTGTGTGTGTGCGTGTGCGTGCGTGCGTGCGAGCTTCTGCTGAGGCACCACCTTAGGAAATCACAAAGTTCAACTCATAAAACTGAGTTGTACACCAAACTGGTGATGCTCGGCTTATGTCGACCCCATTCTCTCGTTAATCAGTCAACATGGCAATAAAACTATCTGGTGAAAGTTACTTTTCCCAGGCAAGACTGGAACTTTTGACATTTGACACTGTTCGCATAGCACTCCAGTGCAGTAACACGTCTTCACTGCTGATATTCCTAATGAGTACGGTAATCTAATATCTGTATTAGACACGATCAAGAGCATGGCGAATTTGTTTCAAAGCCGAAATTTACATTTGTGTGCAATGAAAAGCACTCGAACTCCACAAGACAGTGCCGAAGCGACTCCACTTGTTATCGTATTGGGCACAAAGGTAATCGCAGCAGTGTGGTACACTGACGTTCATTAATAACTAAAACCAAACCAAACCCCATAACGCAACAGCCCTGAAGAACCATAACCTACCAAGTGACCGCTGCTCAGCCCGAAGACCCGCAGATTACGAGGTGTCGTGTGGTCAGCACGACAAATCCTCACGGCCGTTATTCTTGGCTTTCTAGACCGGGGCGGCCATTTTACCGTCAGACAGCTCCTCAATTGTAATCACGTAGGCTGAGTAGACCTCGAACCAGCCCTCAGATCCAGGTAAAAATCCCTGACCTGGCCGGGAAACGAACCCGTGGCCTCCAGGTAAACGGCAGTCACGCTACCCCCACACCGTAGAGGCTGTTCATTAATAACTAATTGCCAGAAATATTCATTTCAGGCATGGAAATCTATACAGCCTTCAGAATCGCCCAGTACCCGCTTACACTCTCTGTCGCTGGTCAGAGCAAACACATGCACATGCACACTACTGAAGAGGAAGGAAAGACGGTGAGAGCGAAGATAAACATGTCAACTCATTGAGTGTCAAATTCTCTTGTTTCTTTGTTTGTAATCCCTGTGTGTTGAAATGTTAGCGGTCCCAACCATGACTCCTTATCAAATATCACCATTTTAAGAAAGTATGAGCCTTATATTCGTCATCAGTCTCTATTGAATTACACTATGTCAATACTTTCCCGAGCACTGTCAAAAGAAGAATTAATATTTGAACACTAAATTATACACGGATATCAAATCTGAACGCGACAAAATAAGATGAAACAAGGTACCGTTCACTAAAATTTTAGTACGGCGATAAGCCATACCCTTTTACTGAAATATCATACCATAATTAATATAATTATGAGACATGGGAGAGAAATTAAATGACATAAAACGACGTATAAAAATAAAATACAGGGACAATGCTCAGGTTTACAAAGACTTGCAAGTGAAGAATATTTCTCAAAATACAAAGAAATAAAGAATAATGACAGGTGACTTGTGAGTTCTGATAAACAAAAATAAGATATTCTCGTAATGCCATAATGAACAAAGGAGTGCATTTTTAAGAAAAAGGAAATAAAATGAATGCTTCCTACCCACAAAAATATAAATAGCCTCTTCAGAGAAAAATAATAGAAATGAAAGATATACCTGTCCGCCTCTGTGGTGTAGTGGTTAGTGTGATTAGCTGCCACCCCCGGAGACCCGGGTTCGATTCCCGGCTCTGCCACGAAATTTGAAAAGTGGTAAGAGGGCTGGAACGGGTCCACTCAGCCTCGTTAGGTCAACTGAGTAGAGGGGGTCGGATTCCCTCCTCAGCCAGCCTCGAAGTGGTTTTCCGTGGTTCCCCACTTCACCTCCAAGCAAATGCTGGGACGGTACATTGCTTAAGGCCACGGCCGCTTCCTTCCCCCTTCCTCGTCTATCCCTTCCAGTCTTCCCATCCCCTCACAAGCCCCCTGTTCAGCATAGCAGGTGAGGCCGCCTGGGCGAGGTACTGGTCATTCTCCCCAGTGGTATCCCCCGACCCAAAGTCTCAAGCTCCAGGACACTGCCCTTGAGGCGGTAGAGGTGGGATCCCTTGCTGAGTCCGAGGGAAAAACCAACCCTGGAGGGTAAGCAGATTAAGAAAGAAAGAAAGAAAGAAAGAAAGAAAGAAAGAAAGAAAGAAAGAAAAATATACCTATTGTGTATTTCTATTTTATTTTATTTGCTGTATTCTTTGAAATGGCCACTCATATTTATTATAGGATTATTGTTTGACTCGCAGTAACTATAAAAATAATGACACTGTAAATAAACGAATCATAATAAACACCCTAAGTGAACCCAGATCAAACATAATAAACTAAATCGTACAACTTTTCCTCACAATAAAATTTCAGTTAATTATAGTATAGCCAGTATAGCCAGAATATTTAATCATAGAAAATACGTACTCCGTTCCCGATAAAACGCTAATCAAGTAGGAGGGATCTAAGAGTGCGTGGCATCACAAACTACACCTCCTGGAAGACGAACACACGTAACATTGCCCAGCTTGTCTCTTCCCCATCTCAGAGTCACCCAGCATCTACACCCTAACGTTACCTTTTTCCCCTTTCCACCCGGGTACAGTACGAATAAACTGACGATTCGCAAATATGAAATGAATGCCACTGTTCTTCAATAGTGTTTCCAAAATTATTTTGATATAATGATACAAGAACAAATGTACAAGATTCGTATTTGCAAAATATATACAGCGTGATTCAGCCCCCCGCCCCTTCCAATGTAGTTTTATGCAACCCACAATATTCATTCCGTCCTGAAAACATCTGCTCTGCCGGTATGCCCAGACAACACAACCAGATATCTCGGTATTTATCGCCTCACCATGATAGAACACCGTAATGTTATACTCGTATTAAACACTGGAAGACATACGTGTGCCTTCTAGATAATATAAAACTGACACGCCGGCGAAACACTAAATTGATATTGTGACCGCAGAAAACCTATTACTTATTATAAGCTGCCCAGTGTACCGTACGGAACCGTAGTGTAGTTTGTAAAGGCGTGGCGGTAGTGGGCTTGCCTGTCAGGTGGGAGGTTCGAGTCCAGGGCGAAGATTACCCATTTTTGAAATTGTTGTTTAGTACGTACCGCCGCAATGTAAGTTCAATATCCGTTTTGATGAAAACTGAGTGTGAATGAATGTCTTTGTAGTCCTAAGAAGGGCCAATTAGTTAGCAGGCCGGACACATACAGACCGGAAATAATAGGAACACAGCTGTCGTGACAATGATTTATCGCAGCAAATGCTCGATGTTATAACCGTTTTGGTTCATGCATATTCAGGCCCGGGGTCCAATAGATCGTCTTGCGCGCTGAACCATTCCAGATGTAATTGCTCGGCAGGCGTCCGTGATGAGTTGCCGGAGCTGGTTGGGGTTTCCGGGCGCTTGAGTGTAAACGACGTTGTTCACATGTTCCCACAAGAAGAAGTTTAAGGGCATTAAATCTGGTGATCTGGCGGGCTGAGAAACAGGGCCTCTTCGTCCTATCCATTTCCCCGGCAGTTCCTCGTTCAGATGGTTACGAGCGGGCAAAGTCAAATGTGGTGGAGCTCCACCCTGTTGCAGCCACATCGTCAAACGATCGTGCAAGGGCACATCCTCCAGCAGCAGTGGGAGTTCTTGACGCAGAAAGTGCAGGTAGCTTGGGCCCGTCCAATGGCCCTCAAAGAAATAAGGTCCAATCAGGCGATCCCCCAAGATTCCACACCAAACATTCACTCCCCATCGTACTTGATGGGCCGCCTGTCGTACACAGTGAGGATTGTCCGGACTCTGAGAGTGCATTTTGTGGTGATTGACATTCCAATTTTTGTGGAAGCGCGATTCGTCCAAGAACAAGATATGCGATACGAATGCTGCATCATTGTACAGTCTGCCTAATAGCCACTGACAGAACTCCATTCGAGCTTCGAAATCCCGCCCACGGAGCTCTTGGTGTAGCTAAACATGGTAGGGGTGAAATTTATGTTCATGCAGTATTCACCAGACGGACGGCTGGCTGGTGTTAACCTGTCGTGCAATTGCCCTTGTACTGATGTGTTGATTATTACGAGCTGCCACCGGAACGGCCTCTTCTGTTTAACCCGATGTAACAGGCCTATCGCGGACTGGAGGCTGGCTGGAAATCACGCCTGTTGTCCTTAAGCGACTTTCAACACGGCAAAATGTCGTAGCAGCCGGGTGTCGCCTGTCGAGATACCGTTCTTGGTACAGACGTAGTTCTTCACACGCGTTTTGTCTTGCTTCCCCACAAATGAGGAGCATATCAACGTATTTCTCTGTGGAAAACATGCCGAATGACAGCAGAGATTACAGTTCATTCAGGCCCTAACCAGCGGAGTATGCACAGGGCACAAGATGAATAACAGCATCATTATACTGTTTGAATGTGGGAAACGTGAGCCTGTGTTCACGTATTCAAACATAATACCGATTCAAATATATTTGAACGATGCAGAATTCGAACCGCCGCTGGCACATTCCGTCGATTGCTGGGCGAACGCGTAACCACATCCGCTACGCTACACTGCTGGAAACATGCTGGTAGTACGGCGAGAGCAGAGTACATACGTCATCCGGTTCGGTGTTTAAGACATTAATTATTGCATTGTTACTGCATTGTTACTGCATTCCCCTCTTCGTTACACCTGGTCACGAGGCACGACACATTAACACAATTACATGGTAAAAGGATTATTACAGGATTTCATGGCGTCATGTTTTGCGAACGGATGATAACATTTCGCTACGGTTCAGAATCGTGTGCAAAATGTGCTCACTGAACATTACTACTATACAGTACGCCTGCAGGGGAATAGCACCCCTATAACCATGTGCACGTTAGTTGGGCTGCAGTAAACGGTATTGGAAGGGGTTGCTGAATCACACTGTATTTATATACTGGCGGAAAAGGAATATCCAAACACCATCATATAAAGAATGTAGAATACGGAAATTTTGGCAATATATTTATCGAGGTAACATATTTAATTGATTAAAGGTACACGACTACAGGTTAATATCCGCGCGAGTAAAGCCATCGCAAATGTGCCATGCTGGTCAATTATAAATCGTTGTAATCGCCTGACTGTTGAATACAGGCATGCAGACGTGCATGAATTGTGTCGTACAGGTGCCGGATGTCAGCGTGTGGGATGAAGTTCCATGCCTGTTGCACTTGGTCGGTTAATACTGGGACGGTTAATGCCGTTTGTGGATGACACTGGAGTTTTCGTCCAATTATGTCCCATACGTGCTCGACTGGGGACAGATCGTGGGACAGAGGAGGCCAAGGCAACATGTCGACACTCTGTAGAGCACGTTGGTTTACAACAGCAGCATTGGGGCGTGCATCATCCTGTTGGAAACCCCCCCCTCCGAATGCTGTTAATGAATGGCAGCACAACAGATTGAATCACCAGACGGACATACAAATCTGCAGTGAGAGTGCGTGGGATAACCATGAGAGTGCTCCTGATGTCATAGGAAACTGTTCCCCAGATCAGAACTCCCGGTGTAGGTCCAGTGCGTCGACGCCGCAGAAAGGTGGAATGCAGGCGTTCACCTGGCCTCCTCCTAACCAGCACACGGGCATCTCTGGCACCAAGGCAGAACCGGCTTTCATCGGAAAATACAATGGACCTTCACTCCATCCTCCAATGAGCTCTCACTTGACACCACTGTATTCATAGACGGCGGTGGCTTGGGGTAAGTGGAATGCACGCCGCAGTGTGTCTGACCTGGAGCAGTGTTTCAAGTAACCTATTTCCAACTGTTCTTTGCGTCACTGTGGTGTCACCTACCCCTCGAATTGCTGCTGCAGACACAGTCAGCTGCGCCACAGCCATACGCCGAATACGGCGGTCCTCCCTCTCGGTGGTGCCACGGGGACGCCCGTAGTCCGGTTTTCTTGCGAGCGTACCTTCTAATGACCACTGCTGACAGCACACATGCACAGTGGAGACATTCCTGCCAAGTCGTTCTGCAATAGCGCGGAAAGATGATTCACTTTCACATGGCCTATTATACGGCCTCGTGCAACCGCAGTGAGCTGTTGATACTGGCCTCTTCGTCGTCGTAAAGGCATTCCTGACCCACTCACAGTCACTCCGTCCAATCGCACAGGTAACTGACGTTCTCGCACAGTACAGTCCGTATTTAAAGCAAACCTGATGTGCAACGTCAAGGGGCCGCTAATGCGATTTGCTGGAAATGTGAATCAACGTCATCCTTCAGATGTATAAATACGCCTACCAATGTTCGTTAATTTAGCACAACCCCTTCTTGGTGTTTGGATATCTTTTCGGCCAGTGTATACCTATATAGTGCGTATAGTTTATTATATGAATTATACTTATATCAGAAGGACTGTAGGAAGTGGCATATTATTCCAAATAATTGTTGTGTGAAACATTGTTGAATGTGAAGTATATCCGATTACATGGATGTTATTTATATCTGGAAAAAACTATTGCTGAATCATAACGATGTCATGGTAATATATATGGAACAGGATACATCTTTATACTTTGAATAGGACTCATTACAACTCATTACAATTATTTCGTGTAGCTACTTCTTGACAATTATTCGTAATACTTTGACCGTATCGGCACAATTAATATTTATTTCAAGTGATATGCTTGGTAAGGAAGCAGGCAGTAAGCTTTCTTTGTGTGGATGTTGGGAGTAAGATCAGGTTGTGCAATAGGACGCCCGCCAGAGAGGCGCCTCACCCGCCCACTGGGTGGCTTAAAGAATCCCCGAACTAGGCACACGTCATAGAAGAAGCAGCAGAAGAACACTATTTAGCGACTCCACATTGGAAAACAAATGCCAGCGTACAGCGATGCCAAAGCGATCGGGCCAAATTTAATGTATTTTCGGCGTAAATAAGGCTTGATTAACAAAACTGCACCCGTCAGAGCAGTGTGCTGAATTCTGGTGGAATTATAAAGTCAGGAGTTCGGATAGAAAATACTCTCCAAGCGAAAGGCGTTGATAAACAACTTATATAACTGCGTTAGCGTACGTACGCCTAGTGAAAAGCCAGATGACTTCGGGGATTCCCTACTTCCCCTCCAAGCTGATTAATTAATTACTGCGGATCCGCCGAACATATTCAACTCCGCATGACATAGCGCACTTGTGCATAACCAAGTCACACAGTCTAGCGTATTGCTAATTTCGACAGGCTGGTTTATCCAGGAGCAGTCGAAATAAGAGAGGGGGATGAACTCGTTAGCCGCCCCTACTGCCGGGTCCAGTATAAGTTTTTGCACTTCCTAAGGAGCTGCAGCATTCGGTGAGGAGCTTTCGGCGGGAAACGACGGCCGGTTCGCTATCGAATTACCGCTCCTTTGTATACTATGTGAACAAAGCGGGAGTGAAATTTTTCAGTTCTTTCGCTTATAATTTGTGATAGGCAACAGAAGATTATGGTAATGAGACGTACTTAAGATATCGGTTGCAAAGTAGACTAAGACTTCGTGAAATATGAAGTAGGATTTTGTATAGCAACGAGTACATGATTGTACGCAGAACTTCTGTAGGAGAACGCTCTAGCCGTAAGAATGAACTAGTGAGAGGGACAGAATCACAGTATTCGAAGACCTTTTCGAGATAGGTAGGGTAGAGGCAAAGAACTGTATAAATCTACGCGGTTTTCTGAACAAAGCGCAGGTCAGATTATTAACTGATTAACAGGCAGTGACAAGTGTTCCTGAACTATTAAAACATACAGAAGAGAGGGATAGAAAATTCTGCATCATGCGGATGCTGGGAATGCCCGGCGTAACAGTGCAATTGGGGTAGACTAGCTGAAAGTAGCCGGTATAATCATCTCGATTTAACTGTCAGTGGGTAGACGAAGAAGTAGTAGGAGTGAATGGTGACACGTGAGCAAGAAATCGATAAATTGTGTAAATTACAATCTAATTTCAGTGATCCGTGTGCTACTAAAATGGATTACGCGAGACAAGATATGGAACTTCTGAACTCCAGGACTCCAGGATCCGGCGCCATGGAGTAATCCAACATGGGTAGGCCTCCGGAACCTCCGGATGGGGCCGAAGACACCAACCGTTGAGTACAAAGTTATGTTTCTATTCCAATGCTAGTATTTACCTTTGTAAATAACGGTAATGAAGGATAGGGTTATAAATAACATGATTAAATAGGCTAAATCCGCCTAAGAATGGTCGGGAAACCTTTTATTCATTTTGGTTTTAATTAATTAGATATGGGAAGGGAGTGATCCTATGTTAGTGTATAGAATATGGGACCCCTTTTAGTGGCTATATTTGCATGTTATCATATTTTATTTATTTAGTGCTGAGAAGGAATTGAGGGGGAAAAGGAGTAGAATGCTATGTAGAGTAATGATGTAGATCTCATCTGAGCAATTGCCTAAGTTACGCAGGGGTTAGCGAGGTGACAGAGTCATCAACAAGTGCCCGTATAAAAGGAAAGGCTTGGGCTAGAATCAGCACTATGTTCGTAAAGATAGAGTTTGTTGCATGGTAATATAAGTTTTGGCTGTAACTGAAGAGGTTCAAGGAATGAAGTGCCGAGGTTTGAACCCCTGTCCTCCACTACACTAGTGAGGTTACACGTAGAAGGTCTGTTAGTGGTTTGGCAGGATTAATAATTTAAATTAATTTTGATTTTTATTATTATTATTATTATTATTATTATTATTATTATTATTATTATTATTATTATTATTATTATTATTATTATTATTATTTCCCTTTCATATTTTGATCGATGATTTCATGCCGATCTATTTTAAATGGCAAGTTAATGTTATGCCAGGTGCACAATCTATACCCTCACGGGTGGAATTAGGAGACGTTGTCTTTCGAGGAAAGTCGATTGGAAGTGTGAATGAGGATACGATTGGAAATGTAAGGGTTAAATCCCAACTGCTAGTATAATGAGGGAGTTTTTGATATAATCTGGCTGAGTAATAAAAATAAATAAATAATTATCGTATTGAGCTAATTTGAGCAGGTGACCCTGCATTAGCTAAATTGAATGATGCTATTGACTCCGTGAAGGCCGCCTGTGAATGTGGTGAATTAGTCTCGCCGTGGTGCGAGAGGGGGATGGACTGGGGTCAGGATTTATGGCCAGAGCTGAAAGAGAACTCGCCTTGTTAAGAAAACGTTTCTGGTAGAATGTTGCGTTCTACTGTGTGGAATAAGACACAAAATTTATGTAACTACTACACACTGTCCATTAGCCTTGATCCGGAAAACAATGTAGAGAGTAACTACTGTACGAGACATGATTAGCTTAGTTAGGGTTTTGCATTCCAGCGCCCTGGATGGAGACGACCAGAGTCTCAGGTTCAAATCTCGTGTGAGCACAGCAGGGATCAACAGCTCGCTAAGATAGCGGGTTACAACGGATTAACTACAGCCATTGTATTTATTGATACATGTGTTTGATATTTCTTTTCCAGGATGTGTTTTTTTGTTTACTTGTAATCGATGTCGTTTTGAATCTAGACTTCGTGAAAATCCACTGGTAGTGATTGCAAGTGATAGTTCGTTGTTCAAGTCTGTGTTTAATTTTATGGAAGACTTGAGTCCATTTATTTTTCTTTTCTGTGATTTAGTGATGGATTTCTGATATGTTCGGATTAATCCTGTTTGATATTCACTTTACTGATACTTTAAGTTAGCCGACCATTCAAAAAGCGGACATTTTTCTTTTGTGTAAATAGATTTTAACGTATAATACGGGATTCAGTCCCATGGAATACTCGCATTGGGGGAAACATGGCTTGTTTGTTTTTGTGAATATGGTAGGGTCATTTTATTGTGTATGTCGTACTCAGTGGTTTATGGTAAATCGGATGATAGCACGCACAAAACAATCTCGATAATACACAAAACAATCTGTGTAGCATTCATCCAAACCAATGTAGTAGTTATGTAAGCAATGTAGGACACAGGCAATTTAAAGTGATAGTATGTGAAAAGGTGAGATCATATTAACAACCTCTCGGTTATTCTCTGTTTTGGTAGAGAGGGATATGGTTATTAACGTCTGTGTCAAAAAGGAATTTTTTTTGATTAGAGACAGTACCAGCTAACGTTGCCGTCCACATAGATTTTGTCTGTGGAACGTGGAGGTAACAGCTGATGTCAATGGCAGCACGGATTTTTCCGCTGCTGAAATAAGTGATTGCTTATATCAATTGTGTAATAAGTATCAAGAGTGTATGTAAATTTTGTATATTCCACCGAGTGAATAGAAAATTGTTCTAAACTATTTCGTGCCTATCTATACCGAAAAACATGCATCCAGAATCCTCTTCCGTTCATTGTAGGCCTTTAAGATAGTTTATGTTTGATAGCCTCTATATGCCGCGAACGGTCTTCGGCCCTGAGGAGTCCGTGTTCAGACCTCAGGAACGGGAGAGTAGCTTTGATCTAGCTGAGCCGTATGGCCGATAACCTCTCATGTGAGTGGATTAAATATACAATCCCAATGAGGAGAAATCGGCACAGGCCAAAAAGATCCCTTGACTATCGGCTTCCGTGGAGCATGGTCCCATGTGTTCGTTACCCGAAAGGGTTGATTTATTGTCACATGGTCCCATGAGTCATGGGAGACGGTGGGAAAGGTTCCAATACAGATCACCTGAAGATTTTAAAATTTTGGTAATTTGTCTGTCTGTTCGTGTTTCTAAAATTTGAATACAGCTGGACATACCGTAAGTCACTCAAACTCCGTGTTTGTAATCTACACATTCATAGATGTGTTATAGGATGCGTGTGTCCTCAACGTCGTCGCACGGAGTAGGGGTTTAGAGTGACATTAAACCAATTATTCTGAAATGTATCCGTGAATATTAGGTCTATTGAGCGAGTTGAAGGTGCGGATAGGGTCACGTAGCTGCGAGCTTGCATTTGGGAGATGGTGAGTTCGAATCCCACCGCCAAAAGTCCTGGGGATAGTTATCCGTCGTACCTCATTTTCATAGCAGGCAAATGCTGGGGGCTCTACCTTAAGTAATGCCAACGCCTTCCCAATCTTAGCCCTTCCCCATCCTTGCATCGCCGAAAACTTTCGGTGTGTTAGTGCGACGTTAAATCACTAGCAAACACTTGAAACGTTGTAGGTACTATAATTTTCGACCGTTTATGTCATATACATATGAATCGTGCGACGGATAATAACGAGATAAACTGCATGACAAAAAATTAAGCATCCAAAAGGAGTGATTGAAAGTGAATGAAACTACATATGCTGAAAGACCATGTGCCTTTATTGAACTGAGTTAAATATGAGATGAAAGAGACAAGGACGTTGGCAGTTACAAGTGGAATGTTGGCTCCAGGTCAGTACGGTGTCGCAACCCCCAACCCCCCCCCCTCCCTCGGCCGCAATGCGGTTCGGATTTGTGTCAAACAGCCTTTGGATCCACTCCTGAAGCAAGTTCGTCCACAGTTGTTGCAGCTGTCGCTCCAGATCCCGCAGGTTGGTACTGGGACGGAGTCCCCTTCCAATGTCATACAACACATGTTCAATGATGGAGAGGTCCGGGGATCTTGCTGGCCGCGAGAGGACCTCAACATGCTCTAGGCAGTCCATAGATACACGTGCTGTGTGTGGACGTTGTGCCGTCAAAGTCTGCCGAAGCACTATTAGAGGTGATCTAAACGCATATCCTATGGCCCCCACACCATGATGCCAGGGATTGCGCCTGTGTGCCTTTCCACAATATGGGCAGGATCTGCCATCTAACCCCGACGCCACCAAACCCGTACACGAAGATCACCGGAGGTTATGGAGAGAAGGGACTCATCACTGAACATGATGCAACGCCAGTCAACCTTTGTCCATCCTTCCGGGCAAAGGCACCACTCCAAACGCAGGCACTGATGTTCTGGTGTCAATGGCAACCGACGCATGGGGCGGTAGGACGCCAATATGGCAGTTGCGAGCCGTCGAGACACTATGCGGGAACTCACAGAATGTTGTAGAGTCTCCAGTACATGTTTGGGGACGGCGAGTGCCGAAGTTATGGGATCCCGCAATGCTTGGCGCACCATACGACTGTCCTCCCTCGGGGTGGTGTTTCTTGGTCGATCCCAACCTGCACGACGTGAATGGGTGCCCTCATGTACCCAATGAGACCAACAATGGGTCACTGTGAGTTCTGAATGGACCACACGCCTGGCAATTGCACGATACGACTAACCAGCCTTATTCAGTCCCACAATGCGGTCTCTGTCAAATGCTGTCAGTTGGTGGATAGACTGTCTAACGCCTCCGCGAGGCATCGCGGGTGATTCGTACTGTACTGTTCGGAAAAAAACTCCATCCGTTTCATTACTCTAATTTATTTCGGGGTGGCCCAATAAATACACACATATTTAAACACAAACAATTCTAACCAGTTATGAATGGCCACACTAATTGCCAGTCTATTTACAAATCTTTCTTCTGTACACACGTGCGGGAGCCCGGCCGGTTGCTACCTGCGGAACGGCTATAGTCCTTACTTTCACTTTCCCAAAGTCCAGCCATCTCCTATAGCCGCCGTCATTAGACAGCTGGATTTGAACTCTGGCTATACAACACACGACGACTGTCCGTTGGTTCGACTCCACATACAGTCCAGTACTTCACACAGTCCCATTGAGTGAACAACTAAACAGCTCAACAGTATTCAACAGCAGGACGATACGACAGCGAACATTAACACAGGTCCATTTATCCTCGCACTCACGATAGCGCGCTTAGTCGCTGGTTCACGGCGATTATCAGTCCACAGAATCGCACAGCACAGTCCTTCGTTCTGTCGTCTCCAGTTACACACTCACTGGTCTCTCCCACACCACAACAACAGCTCACTCGCAGGAGCCTTGTATTTATACCTCGATGTTGGGCCACTAGAATATTCAGGGTTCGGCTGGAGATCGAACCTTCCCGTCGTATCTTCCAGAAAGCGCATGGAGAAACTAGATGAAGGGATCAATAGAGGAAGGGCCATGGCATGTCCTCGGGCGGCTGGGAAGTTCCCCGAGCTAGCTTAGTCATCCCCACTCAGGTAATACTGAAGGGGCTGCGACAAGGCCCACGGTCGCTTGAGCACGTAACAGCACGTTTCTATCTGCACGTCCTGCTTAACTGCCTGTCTCACAGCAGTTGACTGGTAACAACTTAACAACAGGGCGGTGCCATCACGAATGCAGTCAGGTGGGCGTTCTACATGTTCCAGATCCTTGTAAATCTAATCATTTACTCACACATCAATGCTATGCATGTATACTGAAATGGGATAACATTGGATCACTCCTTCTGGGCGCTTAACTTTTTTGTCAGGCGGTGTATTTACGAAGAATTGATTTTTAATCAAAGTGTCATGAGACTACAATTCGTAACGGATAAGCTGAATGGTGCCAAGTAATCTAGCCAAAAAGGGTAAGGGTCACGTAATTGTACATTTGTTATTTCGGCAAAATTTCTTGAATATTATTCCTTCCATACGTAAAATTGTTGGTCTGAAGGTTTTCACTTTTTGTATCTGTCTTTCTATTTGTGTTTATAAAACTGAAAAACGGTTGAGCATAAGTCACCCAAACTTCCTATTTGGAATTTACCCATTCAGGGTTGTATTATAGGGTGGGGTTTATAGAGAATAAAAACAGCTATTCTTAAACAGATCCGTTAATAATAGGTATATCGAGTAATTCTACATAAGAAAAGCTGTAGGAATTGTACTTTTCGGTCGTTTTTGCTTGGCATATATTCGTCATGCGACGGATAATAATGGACACACAGTGCGTATCACTTCAAGGTCAATTCAAGGTGGGATTACAAGAAGAACAAAAGAGTCATTTCATTTTCCTGACGGAACAGATAGTGAGGGAAATACATGAACAACGAGAACAGATAATAAGGGAAATACATTAACAACGGGTTTCGTGATTCTTCAGTCACAGCGCCATGCTGGTTGTCAGAAGAACTACAGTATGTTAGTCGGGAACAAGGACAATTTCACTGTAATTTGGGCAAGGAAATCGCCCTCGTTTTATCTTGATTTGATTGAGATTTATTGTACTTCACAATACTGCCGCATGCTTCTGGAGAAAAAAATGTAATTTCAACTGCAATAATTAACGTGTGAATTGAGCCCTGCTAAATTGATGGAGAAAATATACATTCTGTTGCAAAATGCCGTTGGAAGAATGGATATTAATGCTAGTAGGATATAATCTTCTTGTAATTCACAATAATTACAAATATATACGAAAACGGTATATATATATAACAAAAACAAAAGTGAACGAGCCAGTATTTTGGTTCATTATAACATAATAACAAGGTTGTCAATCTATCTCACAGTTTCAGGAGTCACCAGATGAGTTGACATCTTCATATAGCTCTTTCGTTGACAAACTGGCGAATATTCTGACGTGGAGTTCTATAGATGAACATGACAGTCGTTAACTAGTTTCATTTATGCAGCATGTTCTTGCTTCTATCATGGCCTGTTCTAATTCTATTCAGGGAAGTCCAGGTTGTGCGTGGTTGCTGGAATCCACGTGCAAGTTTCATACCTGAGAAGATGCTATGTAGGTGCACCCTTGTTGCTGCTTCCTACTGATCCTTTTAATCTTTCAAGGGGGTTAAATCCTCTCGTGGCATCACGCAGAGGTGGGCGGCGTGACCTTAGCGTGTAGGTGTTAAGGATGGGTAGATATCTAATCACAGGTAGCTCAAGGAGAGGAAAGGGAGTTATAAACACTGCTCGAAAACAAAAAACAAGAGATAAAGGTGGCCATGTATTTAGATGTTCTAACTGCAGTGTACATGTCATCCGGATGTTTGGAAGGTGTTCGTGTGAGTTGAAAGGTGTGGCAATGTACGTGCGAAGGTTGGTCAGTGTGGAGCGTAGCGTAGTGCTTACGAGTCATAGTCGATCCTGCGGGCAGAGGTAAGCGACGGAGGAAGCAGTTGTCGTCGAATGAAGCCACTCGTGCACTTAAACTGCTTCAAGAAACCTACCCGCGGAGGTACGGTGCCGGAATGCTAGGAATTTTACAGGATACGATTTGGTATCTTTGGAAACGCTTCCAGGAGACTGGAAGTGTTGCCAAGTGCTTTGACACGAGCCGCCAAAGAGAAACAACCCCAGGTAGTATCGTTGTGTGCGTCTGCAAGCTCTACAAAACCACCAAGTTACAGCACGAGAACTACAGGTGGACCTACATCAGGCTTCTGGTGTACGAGTTTGTGACCAGTCAGGAACAGGCTTCGAGAGGCCAATTTAAGAACCCGACGACCCGCTCAAGTACATGTAATTGACAGACAACATCGCGGCAGGAGCCTGCAGTCCGCTAGAGATCATCTGCACTGGCATCGTATGAATCCCATTTCGCATGGTCGTCTGCGAGTCTGAAGAAGACGTAGAGAACGATTTCATCCGATAGCTGTGCAATCTTCACTTACTTATGGAGATGTGATGGTGTGGACAGGCACTCTTGACACGAAAACTAATATGCCGATCATTTACAATATATCCCTAACTGTTCGATAGTACACTGACGACATATTAGTGATTCCCCACATGACGCAACTTGGAAAAATCGCAATATTCATGCATGCCAATGCTAGAGCGCATGATGTCAACATTGTTTGGAGTTTCCTGTAAGAGCACCACGTGCAACGAATTGAGTGACCATCCAAAATACAACTTGAATCCGATCGAACAATTCTGGGTCCAGCAAAAACAACGTATCACAGCGAGAAAATCACCACTCCAAAACACTACAAGCCCTTGAAGACGCCCTATTGGAAGGGTGGGGTCGTTTGCCACATCTGAAAGTGCGACGCCTTGTCAGAAGCATGAGAAGGCGTTGTGAAGCCACTGTCCATGAGTAGGGTGGCACATACATTATTAAGATGCTTAATAACCACGTAGCCATTTTGGTGTATGAACAGGGGCCACTTTGTTTACGACACGTTGCGCAATGAAGTCATGTATTCAATGTCCAAGGAACGTTTTTCATTTCAATTCTTAATTGTTGCAAAGAAGAATATCTTTCCATAGAAATCTGTTTTCATGTCAGTATGTATATGTATCATGGAGGTATAAACATAGAAAAAGTGAACGAGTTTATCCTTTTGAGTACTGAAGTAGTTATATGGGTTTACTAAGAATAGGGGGTATGCTGCAGTTCCTTTTCTTGATATAACATCGATCTCTTCGAAACTGTCAGTACAATTTCGAGAAAGAATCACTCAAAAACTGCATCGGAGAATTCTTGTTTATGTTCCGTTTCCGCCTTAACTATCCTACGTAATTCGTCGGCATTGCACTGCATTATCTTTGTACTTAGAGTTGATTCTGTCTACTTGTTCCTATTCGACTGTTACATGTCGCAATTATCGCTGTCGTTGGCAGTAATTCCACGACGACTTCGTTATATCTCTTATTTCACTGTATAAGCATCATAAAGCTCTGAGAGAAAAGTCCGGGAATAAATCCTTGTATCTAATGTATAGAGCTTCATGAAATTTTCTGGGAATGTTTCTTGAATAATTGAAAATATATTTCTAAAATGTATTGGAGATATAATTTTAAGTCCATGAAAATAATTAATGCTTTTGAAAATTTAAAATTCTTTTTTTTTCTTTATTTCCTTTGCAGTTTTGTTGAACAATTGGAATTTAGTAGATAATACAGCACATGTTCATATAAGCACCGTGTGTTCTTTTAATTGTACATAGTTGATACTCATAGATATATTGTATTATAAGAATTATATTTTGTACCAAAATGTATAACATTAAGCCTGAAGAAATAAATCCTGCGACCAAAACTTCCATACACAGACTTTTCCAATATAACCACGACATATAAAGCATAAACATTTTCTAAAGTTCAATGTAATATTAGAGAAGCAAAATTAAATTATCTTTGGTAAAATTAAACAATGTTACAGGAGAAAAATGAAATTCAATATATAGACTGGAAATTTGGGAAATAGCTAAACAAATTTAGATGTAGTTTTCTCTGCCGAATAGTTACCTAAGAGTGTCTAAAATTATGCTTTCATTAAAATGATTGTAATATCCATTTTTATCTCCAGATCGTACACAGAAGTATACCCAAATTACCCAAATTTACTCCGCCGACAAGTTGCTTGTACCGTAAGGAAACAGCACACTTCATAATGTTCGTTGTGAAACTTCTACACCTATTCTAATTATCCTTTGCACACGATTTACACAGCAAAACAGTGAGTAGGACATATTTACTTTTCACAGAATAATACCCTGTTTTCACTGCTAGGCAATCATTCAGCGTGCTCACTAGCATGCCTTCTTATGAAAGCTACTTCCAATGTAGCTTGCCACCAGATTTTCTACTTATACTATTGCTCTAAGTTTTTTCTTGTCCATGCACCCTATTTGTTCACACAGTACGTAAGCATTGAACGACTGGTCAACAAGAATTTGAGGAATATATCCCATTCTCGAACGCACTCTAATTATTAATAAACAGAGAAAATTTTTCTGAAGAAGGCTGCCATTCAATCACTGATGAAAATAGCCTACGCAGAAATTTCTGACCTGTTACATCCTTCCTATCAAGAAGACCTTCTCTGCCTGAGTAATAATTTTGGAGCATTGCTTCGCAAATCCATGACAAATCATCAGTTTCAATTCATATTTCATTCACATATTCACGAACATATTTTTGCTTAGTTAATATTAGATAATTCGCTTTATTACACTCCTTTATGTCCTGTTGCACCATTAGAAATTATAGCTTATCCGAATGCGTTTTTGGAAGTGTGTATTGATTATTTCGTTTCTTGGTAAAGAAGGATCTTCCTCATGCTGGTTGATTGACGTCGCACCGACACAGATAGGTCTTATGGCGACGATGGGACAAGGAAGGGCAAGGAGTGGGAAGGAAGTGGCTGTGGCCTTAATGAAGGTACAGTCCCAGCATTCGCCTGATGTGAAAATGGGAAACCACGGAAAACCATCTTCAGGGCTGCCGACAGTGGGTTCGAACCTACTATCTCCTGAATACTGGATACTGGCCGCACTTAAGCGACTGCAGCTATCGAGCTCGGTAATCTTCCTCATAATCAGGAATCTTGGAAAGAGGTAGTTTTGAGAAAACTACGTCGAAATATCATACAATATTTACGGTAAATGATTACTTCATTAAACTGACAATGGACTAGTTTCATAGAATGGAGATCGAGAGTTTGAATTCTCTCCAGTTACCACGACACACTAGGAAAGACCAAGAAATTATTTGTGGTTAATATAAACTATAAATACACTCACGAGCTTGCTGCATCCATCTGCAACATGTTGATATGTTCAAGAAGAGATTGCAGTTGGTGGTGTGACGTCTCCTGTCCGGTACTATCAGATCCTCCTTGAGACACAATACGCTCAGCAGCGGCCAGGGATTTCACATATGGTTCCAGTTGATGAGCTACTGCAGTTAAATGCTTCACTTCTGACCGCAAGTTCAAGATATCATTCATCTACAAAAAACGAAACGTTTACACTTACAATTAGAAAACCATCCAATATGAAATACACAATAATAGAGCTAAATACAGCACACAGATTGTCCGACAAACAAGCTGCAAGAGCCATAACAATGGATATTACAGTAATTTGACAGCGAAAAGAATGAACAGCATAAAAATCCACAGTTCTAGCCCTTCAGGTAAGCAACTCAGTGTTGAAAGCATCCTTGGAATATGAGCTACGAATTTTAGGTAAATAAAATATATCAAAGTATGAGATTATATTTTTTATTCCTAAAAAAATACAATCCTTTTTTCTTAGTCATCGATATCCGGTCGATTAGATTAGCAGTTAGCGTTTTTTCTACCACTATGAGCGCTAACGTGAGTCAATGCATTGTTTTACTTAAGCACCACTACAAGCGCATGTGAGTCAATGCATAGTTTCACTTAAGCCCTTATAACTCCATTCGGTGTGGACATTAAAAAAAAATCACTGACGATACTGAACGAAAGAACATATTACAGAAAACATTATGTAAATAAATTAATTTGTATAGGATTTGAATAGAAAAGAAAACGAGTAAAGAAACGAGAACGATTTTCGGGGCTGTTTTTCCGAAAATGTATTTAGGCCGGAAGTGTATTTTTTGTATTTGCTTTACGTCGCACCGACAGATATGTCTTACGGCGATGATGGGATGGGAAAGGCCTAGGAATTGGAAGGAAGCGGCCGTGGCCTTAATTAAGGTACAGCCCCGGCATTTGCCTGGTATGAAAATGGGAAACCACGGAAAACCATCTTCAGGGCTGCCGACAGTGGGGCTCGAACCCACTATCTCCCAACTGCTGGATACTGGCCGCACTTAAGCGACTGTAGCAATCGAGTTCGGTAGGCCGGAAGTGATTTTCGAATTTTTTTTAGTTCGATAGAGCTATCCAAGACTCATAATTTCGGCACAATTGAGGAAATGGCTTTATTTTATGTTTTTCGTAGTATGGGGATCCCTACTTTGTCTGTAAGAAATGTTTTCAATATTAAAAAGGAATTAAACTCACAACCGAATCGTGTTAAAGAAAACACTAACAACGGGGAGCTGCGGATTTATCGACGAGAATCTCGACGAATCTTTCAATATAGAACGATAATGGGAGACTACTGGCAAAAATGAGTGCATTTGGACTAGACAAAAGAGTGACTGAATGGGTTGCTATATTTCTAGAAAATAGATCTCAGAGAATTAGAGTAGGCAAAGCTTTATCTGACCCTGTAATAATTAAGAGGGGAATTCCTTAAGGCAGTATTATTGGACCTTTATATTTTCTTATATACATAAATGATATGAGTAAAGAAGTGGAATCAGAGGTAAGGCTTTTTGCAGATGATGTTATTATGTATAGAGTAATAAATAAGTTACAAGATTGTGAGCAACTGCAACGTGACCTCGAAAATTTTGTAAGATGGGCAGCAAGCAATGGTATGTTGATAAACGGGGTTAAAAGTCAGGTTGTGAGTTTCACAAATAGGAAAAGTCCTCTCAGTTTTAATTACTGCGTTGATGGGGTGAAAGTTCCTTTTGGGGATCATTGTAAGTATCTAGCTGTAAATATAAGGAAAGATCTTCACTGGGGTAATCACATAAATGGGATTGTAAATAAAGGGTACAGATCTCTGCACATGGTTTTGAGGGTGTTTGGGGGTTGAAGTAAGGATGTAAAGGAGAGGGCATATAAGTCTCTGGTAAGACCCCAACTAGAGTATGGTTCCAGTGTATGGGACTCTCACCAGGATTACATGATTCAAGAACTGCAAAAAATCCAAAGGAAAGCAGCTCGATTTGTTCTGGGTGATTTCCGACGAAAGAGTAGCGTTACAGAAATGTTGCAAAGTTTGGGCTGGGAAGAATTGGCAGAGAGAAGACGAGCTGCTCGACTAAGTGGTATGTTCCGAGCTGTCAGCGGAGAGATGGCGTGGAAAGATATTAGTAGACGAATAAGTTTGAGTGGCGTTTTTAAAAGTAGGAAAGATCACACAATGAAGATAAAGTTGGAATTCAAGAGGACAAACTGGGGCAAATATTCATTTATAGGAAGGGGAGTTAGGGATTGGAACAACTTACCAAGGGAGATGTTCAATAAATTTCCAATTTCTTTGAAATCATTTAGGAAAAGGCTAGGAAAACAACAGATAGGAAATCTGGCACCTGGGCGACTGCCCTAAATGCAGATCAGTATTGATTGATTGATTGATTGATTGATTGATTGATTGATTGATTTATTGATTGATTGATTGATTGATTGATTGATTGATTGATTGATTGATTGATTGATTGATTGATTGATAATGGTTTCAGGGCAGCATGTGTGGGATATTACGTTTCGCCACTGCCCGCAGCTCCAGATCTAGTGATCGGAAGCTGGGGAGGGGTAGCCAATAATGTGTACAGCCAAATATCGAGTAGATTACTTGCAATACCGATAGGTGTTTATCGAACATTCCCCTTCGTAAATTATCCCAATCACTAATTTCTCTGCCGGGCTGAGTGGCGCAGACGGCTGAGGTGCTGGCCCTTTGACCCCCACATGGAAGGTTCGATCGTGACTCAGTCCGGTGGTATTTGAAGGTGCACAAATATGTCAGCCTCGTGTCGGTAGATTTCCTGGCACGTACAAGAACTTCTGCGGGACTAAATTACGTACCTCGGCGTCTCCGAAAACCGTAAATTTAATTAGTGGGACGTAAAGCCAATATTATTATTATTATTATTATTATTATTATTATTATTATTATTATTATTATTATTATTATTATTATAAATGAATATTTGTCCCAGTTTGTAAAATTATCGGTACCACCATTACCATAATATATACAGAAGGTTAAATCATCACCGAAACTCCCTACCTGACGAATAGAGCGCGGATTTTCATGACCTAAAAGTATTAAAAATAGTATTTTGTAAGAGGAGGAATTGGGGATGGGAATAATTTATCAAGGGAAATGTTCAACAACTTACCATTTAAGAAATAACTAAGGTGAACCACTGACAGGGAATCATCCACCTGGGCAACATTCCTAAATGCAGATAAATGGTGATTGATTGAACTCGAATGTGACATATGTGCACAAGGAACGCATACAATATATTATGGCCATTAATATTAGTCACCACTGATCTGCATTTAGGGGTGTCGCCCAGGTAGCAGATTCCCTATCAGTCGTTTATCTAGTATTTTTAACGGATTTCAAATAAGCTGAAATCTATCAAGCATCTCCCTTGGTAAAAACAAAAGTTCCAATTCCTAATTCCTCTTTCTATAAACGTACATTTTCCTCAGCTGGTAAACAGTAAAATCGGTACCACCACTACGAGGATGTATCTAGCAGGTTAAATCAAACTCCCTGCCTGATGACCAGGGGTCGGATTTTAATGACCTAAAATATTAAAAATACGTAAGCAGCTATTATCTAATTCAAATAACAACCAAAAACACAAAAAAAAATCACCTTACAGATTAATTCATTTGGGCCTATGTAAAAAAAAAATGTGATCTTACATTTTAATTAATTCTCACATCTCATTAATAATTTCTGGTTATATCTTATTCCTATATTCTATCAGAAAGTTTTTTGTTCCAATTCCCCGTCAGCTAGAGGAGGTTACCTGAGAGCGCAGCGGGGCCGGTAACAAGTAAGTTTGACAAATGTGTTACGGTTACACACAACTCAAAGACTAACGTAACAGGTACTACAGCTCACGGTACCTAGAGGATGGCTCTGCCATGAACAACACATTTTGATATATCGCCCTTGTTTGAGCACCACTGGCGGTTGCGAACAGTAATATTCTGCCCGTGTTTCTTTGAACCTGTCACCGCTCTATGCTGTGGGTTTCGTCGAGATTCTCGTCGAACACTTTTCTGCAACTCTCCCTTTCTTTCCTATTAAATTTGCTATTTTTTAACACTGGCCCGATATTATAGCAATTCCGAATACGTGTGTGAAATTGCACCTATGGGCTTGGAAACACTTATCCATCTCCAACTGCCTGGATAAGCACTCTGGCATACATTTCGTAGTCAAATTGTAAAAGGCGGACTATAACAAAAAATGAAAAATTAAAAATACCAACATCAAAGCACGTGGCAATATATTGTAGACGAGTTAAGAGTCAACCCAAGTCACTGCCACGGTATACAGGAGTGTGAGATATGAGGAATCGTCCTGTTCCCAGCTCAATGATCCAGATTAGATTTAGCATTTGGAATTTTAAGAGGCCTTACAAAACATTGGAATTATTTACAGTTCGTAGCTTCAAGGAAAAGGCACCAAAAATGACAGGAGATAACCCCGCAACTTCCCCTTGATCATTACTGTGCAGGGAACTGTTACGCTCAAATGAAATAACGATATACGTTGACATCTTGTCCATCCTTCTGCAAGAGTTCTATCTATAGGATTTCATGTATCAGTATCGCTGGATATGGGTTTCGGAATGTTTGTTACTCTCTTTCTTCTTCTCATAGTAATAGATTTCCTTACAGCATTACACAAATACTTGATCACCGTAAGTGTGACCCCTGAGTGTAGACCATGTATGGTTCTAGATTAAGTTCGACACACGTTTGCGAATGATTCGTTAGGTGAGGCCTTCCATAACTGTCCACTTCAAAAGTAGATGTGTTTGTATCGTTCCACATAAATGAGCTATAGGTGCGAACAATTATTTTTTAGTAATGACAATCACGGACGTGTATCTAACGTAAACATTAGCCAGGGCAAGCAAGGAAACTGAGCACTTCTACTCGCATATAAACCCAATTCCATACTTCCATTTAGACTTCTCTGTTAAGAAAGACTTTGACTCCAAGGTGAAGAAAACAACTTCAGTACTCACTCTTTTATCCACAGTTTACCAAAATCTTACGCGATATGTATTTTTGCCTAACGTTCTCAAAGTAGATTTTTCACTTCTCTTCACGCAAGACAAAATAAGGAATGGTTATACAATCTTTACTGGCTCGCAGATGCTTAAAGCGTAAAGAAAATACCTTTAACTTGCGGAATGATCTTTCACAGCTCGCAATAGAAACTGAAATTTCTGTCGAAGTATGCGTATTGAGGCAAATGCACACATCTCCATACTAAACGATGAAAGTGAGAAGCCTCTTCAGCCTTGAAACTTTCTCAGTATGAATAAAAGGCCAACATTCTGAAATACAAAATTTTTAAAGATGTTCTCCCATAATATTGCAGCTGTAGCTTTCGTCCAAATTTCTACGCTTGTTTTATTCTCAGCACTGTAACATTTTTTGCAATTGCTATTTGTTTTACGTTGTATCGACTCTGACAGGTCTTATGACGAAGATGTCACAGGGCAAGGATTGGGAGTGAAGCGACCGTGGCTTTAATTAAGGTACAGCCGCAGCATTTGCCAGGTGTGAAATTGGGAAACCTCGGAAAACCATCTTCAGGACTGTCGATGGCGGGGTTCGAACTTACTATCTTCCGAATGCAAGCCAATAGCTACACGCCTCGATCCGCGTAACCAACTCACACTGTAACACAGTTCTCAGACTTCTCGGCTTCATTTACATCCTACATTCACCTCTTTCACCATTCAGCTCCGGATCCACATTTATAACAGAATTCTATAAAATTCCACACTCTTCACATTCAAAGACTTCCGAATGTTTACTTAAAGTTGGTTAAGCGATGCTAAATATAAAAGAACAATATTCATTCTCCTTTGTCTCTTTTCATTTAACTATTGTGAATGATCTTGGGAAATATTTTTATATTCAAACGCATTAATGGAATGCAACTGAAGAAAAATATCAAATTTCAAATTTATACAAAACAAAGGCGTAACAAAAACATTTATTTTCTCTGGAAGAGTTGGATACACAGCGCCACCATGCTAATCAGTCAGTTTAGTAGGAACAGCCTTGTATTCATCGTGCTGTAGCCGACAGCTTTTCTAAGTTGATCTTCCTTTTCCCTTCTTATCACAATCTGACATTTCACTAATTCATTTGTTATCAAGTTTTCTCACAGTAATTGTTTTTCAAGAAGCACCTCTTTTACGACCCACTGGCATTGCCACTCGCAGTGCCCTCACTATACATGTCTCTGCAAATAGAACACGATATATTTGAGAAATCGACTTGGGAATATGCACTTATCAGCTTGTAGATCACTAATGTTGAATATTCACAAGATAGAGATCAAGGCACTTTTAAAGAGTAGATTTCCTTTGTCATTTATTTGGTGCAATTATGCAGTGAATATCTGCGGTAATTAGCAGGGCTCATGGGAGTGAATACCTCATTGACCGATTGAAGTTAGGTACACACGGAACAGAGTGGGAGAGTAGCACGTGAGTGCAGACGGTTTCAGAACAAAGAGCATTCAATACCTTATCTACTCTTTACGGTTGGAGTACGTGTGCTCACAATACATACCACAGTTCAAGAAAGGAAACAAGTACAGAAAGAACCAAAAGTATTCGGACACCGCAAGCTTCTTAGGCCGTTTACTTGTAGAGTGACATTTTTCGTACCTGTAAACTTGAATACACAATCATACAAAATATCGTGCACTTATACCTTCATGAAGCACTGACGGAAGTTAGGAAATAATGAATTACAACATTAGAAACAACAGAGACCGAGCTCGATAGCTGCAGTCGCTTAAGTGCGGCCAGTATCCAGTATTCGGGAGATAGTAGGTTCGAACCCCACTGTCGGCAGCCCTGAAAATGGTTTTCCGTGGTTTCCCATTTTCACACCAGGCAAATGCTGGGGCTGTACCTTAATTAAGGCCACGGCCACTTCCTTCCCACTCCTAGCCCTTTCCTGTCCCATCGTCGCCGTAAGACCTATCTGTGTCGGTGCGACGTAAAAACAACTAGCAAAAAAAAAAAAGAAACAACAGATAAATATATAAAAGTTCCTTTCTCACGTGACAAAGGTACTCGGACACCGAGTGTTCCAGTCAAAAAACACACATTTTATCACACAACACTGTTATTTCAGTGCTTTGTTGGATATCCTTTAGCTTTGATAAGCACTTTCAGTCCCCGTTGCATGGAATTTACGTAATATGCAGTTAATCTCGGAGGTATTAGTTGTCATTCAGCTTGCAAAGGATGTTCGAGATCTTCTTCAAAATGCTCCATATACGCTCAAGGGAATTAATATCAGGGGACTGGGGTGGAGTGTATAGGTGCTAGGGAGTATTATACAACAGGCACAGCTTGACAGTATACGCGGAATGCTTGCTGTCATTACGGTATCTTGCATAAGGATTCAGTCGTCAGTCATCCCCATTTTTTCTGCCCTGGCTTGTCCTTGTTTAAGGATGTTCAGTACATTCTGTGATCCATAACACCATCAATAATGTGCAGCTTCTCCACATCGAGTGCACTCATGCATCCCCACACACATACTAAGCCACCTCCATGTTTATAGATGCAATGATGTTCTGAGGCTCCAGTTCAGAGTTCCTTTTTCCTACATCGAATATATTGAAGTACCGAATACTTTTCATTCTCACTGAAAGTACATTGTGTGAGACACAGTAGAAAGGGACATGCTCGAAATGCAGGGAACGAAACGTTTTCTGCTGTACAAACCCACACAGGATTTCTGTAAGCAATATTTTATTACAAAAGGAGACAACACTATATATGACAAAATTTGCTGAAAATATGTAAGGGCAGAAGAGATTGATTCTTTATAAAACATTGTAAACATAGCAAATGATACAAAGAAAATACTAAATCATGCCAAGAGGGCTGCTAGACATCAAAATCAGATGCGTAAAATCGAAAACAATTTTGTCTAGATTCGTGTATGAGGCTGGAACAAATCAATATCCCTTTCAAAAACGTCCACAACGTTTAGAGATCTTCTTGAAAAATATATCGGTAAGAGTGATTCCCAAGAGTCAGCAGTTACACAATATTACGTAAGACCTTGCTAGTATAATGCTTTGGACCAGATAAGAGACTCAGTACAACACCAGAAAATATGGGAATTGTTTATATGAAAATGGAGGCTATGTGTATTCGCAACTTTTCCTTAACTTACCGACGATACTTTTATCATTCAAATATGTTCTATTCGAGCACTCGCCTATTTCTGGCGTTACATATTATTTATCCCCTGCGACGTCTCAAGGTAATGTTATCTTAATTTTTTTATTATTGATATGTTTGTCATAGCTATCTTGTGCTTTATGATTTATTCGTATTTAACTCTTGTTGGTTGATTCCAGCCAGATTTCATCTTGTTTATTTTCCTACGAGTCGTTTTATTTCCCTTGTGATTATGGAAATTATCGGAGGTATACGTCCTGTTATTTTGGTGTGTGTGTACGTGTGTGTGGTGGAGCGGATCTGGGACCATATTTTATATATGTGTGTGGTGACGATATTTGCTGGTGCCTAGAGGTCTGATTTTAATATGTTATTGAGGTGTCTCCATAAGTCTTTGGTTATGGAATGATGTTGATTGGTGAAAGACCTCTTATTGTGTGCCTTGCATTATGGTTCACTGTTTGACAGAATACTATGAGCGTTTTGCTTGGTTTTGCTCACAGTGGTGACTGACTGGATGTGTTTTGTCACCATCTTGCCGTTTCGGTCATTGAGTTTGATATTTTGCGTCCGTGGATGTGTGAAAGAGTCGAACAGGCAGGTTTCAGACCTGAAAGAAGCTGCTGCGATCAGGTTTTAGCACTAGCCACTCATATTGAACAGGGCTTAGAAGAAAAACAGAAAACCATTGCAGTGTTTGTAGACCTACCGTCAGCATACGACACAGTATGGCGGAAAGGAATGATCCTAAAGTTTCTGAAAGTCATTCCTTGCAAGACATTAGCTTCACTGCTCAACAACATGCTCAGCAACTGACTAATATTGAAGTACACGTAAATGGTAACATAGGCAGGTTATATAGATTAAATGATAGATTACTACAGGGTTCAGTCCTTGCGCTACTTCTCTTCAATCTCTACACTGCAGATCTTCCACCTACAGCTTGCAGGAAGTTCATATATGCTGATGACATAGCCCTGACAGTCCAGTCCACGGACGTTGAGACTGCTGAAACAATTCTCACTCAAGATCTCCTAACACTGGACAGCTACTTTAAAACTTGGCTATTGAAACCCAACACCAATAAAACAGAGGTCAATACATTCATCTGGATAATAGGAGGGCTAACCACATTCCTCAAGTATAATTCAGAAGTCAACAGCTGAAGTATTGCCCTCAACCAAGATATCTGGGTGTTGTGCTGGACCACTTTTTGACATATAGACAACATCTCTGCAGAACAGCAGCTAAAATCAGAACACGTAGCAACATCCTTCACACACTCTGTGGTACAAGTTGGGGAGCAACTGCGACTGTTCTTCGTAGAACTGCGCTCGCCTCATTATTCTCGGTTGCTGAATATTGTTTCCAGTGCACACGTAGGAAAAGTTGATGTCCAGTTAAATGATACATGAGGACAATATCAGGCACTCTAAAATCCACACCACTCAAGTGGCTACCAGTGTTATCCAACATTAATCCTCCACACCTAGCTAGGCCAAGAGCTCTAAAAAGGAATGATTAAAATGTACTACAAATGATTTCTTACCCAAACATCAGGACTGCTATCCCCAGAAGCAAGGGAGATTAAAATCTCGCCATCCCTCATGGAAACTAGACAAGAGGTTGATTGAATCAAAGTACAACATGGACGAAACTTGGCGGGAAGAATGGACTACATCAAACCTCGATCAGTTAGGATTGATCACCGATCCCTGCAGGAAACCTCCTGGTTTCGATCTCATAAGAAGGATATGGATGTCTCTTGAACAGAATGCAGACCGGTCACGGAAGATGTAACTTCTGGCTACACAAGTGGAGGAATACTCCTAGCCCTCAGTGTGACAGTGGTGCTGCAGTGCAGACAATTCATCATATTGTGACGAAATGCCCATTACGGTCCTTCAACGGAGGATATGAAGACCGTCAGAATGCAAGTGACGATACAGTGAAGTGGATTACTTCTCTGGACATTAAATTGTGATTTTTAGTGATCATGAGTGGATATTACTAGATATGTATTACTTGTATGTAGTTCTACCTTCATATTCGTAACCGTATCCTCTGCATGCCATACGAAATAACTGTCTGATTGGTTTGTTTGCCTTTTGCATTATTATATTTGGCATATTTCGCCATTTGAATTTTTTATTTCCCATGCATGTGTCCCTTTTGTCCTTTATTTACTTTATTTTCGAGGTAGCTATGGCAACAAGTGAATTTACCCATGATCCACTTCTTGGTCAACTGAGTGCCTAAGAAGGAGAAGGAGCTAACCCACAACAATTCAGGAATTCATTTTATCGTATGTTTACATAGGGATTGTATCTACACGTTGTTGGTGTTTGAGTCATCAGTCCATAGACTGGTTTGATGCAGCTCACCATGCCACCCTATCCTGTGCTAACCTTTTCATTTCTACGTAACTATTGCATCCTACATCTGATCTAATCTGCTTGTCATATTCATACCTTGGTCTACCCCTACCGTTCTTACCACCTACACTTCCTTCAAAAACCAACTGAACAAGTCCTGGGTGTCTTAAGATGTGTCCTATCATTCTATCTCTTCTCGTCAAATTCAGCCAAATCGATCTTCTCTCACCCATTCGATTCAGTATCTCTTCATTCGTGATTCGATCTATCCATCTCACCTTCAGCATTCTTCTGTAACACCACATTTCAAAAGCTTCTATTCTCTTTCTTTCTGAGCCAGTTATCGTCCATGTTTCACTTCCATACAATGCCACGCTCCACACGAAAGTCTTCAAAAACATCTTTCTAATTCCGATATCAATGTTTGAAGTGAGCAAATTTCTTTTATTAAGAAAGCTCTTCCTTGCTTGTGCTAGTCTGCATTTTATGTCCTCCTTACTTCTGCCATCGTTAGTTATTTTACTACCCAAGTAACAATATTCATCTACTTCCTTTAAGACTTCATTTCCTAATCTAATATTTCCTGCATCACCTGCCTTCGTTCGACTGCACTCCATTACTTTTGTTTTGGACTTATTTATTTTCATCTTGTACTCCTTACCCAAGACTTCATCCATACCATTCAGCAACTTCTCGAGATCTTCTGCAGTCTCAGATAAAATAACAATATCATCGGCAAATCTCAAGGTTTTGATTTCCTCTCCTTGGACTGTGATTCCCTTTCCAAATTTCTCTTTGATTTCCTTTACTGCCTGTTCTATGTAAACATTGAAAAGGAGAGGGGACAAACTGCAGCCTTGCCTCACTCCTTTCTGGATTGCTGCTTCTTTTTCAAAGCCCTCGATTCTTATCACTGCAGACTGATTTTTATACAGATTGTAGATAATTCTTCGTTCTCGGTATCTGATCCCTATCATTTTCAGAATCATAAATAGCTTTGTCCAATCAACATTATCGAATGCCTTTTCTAGATCTACGAATGCCATGCACGTGGGCTTGTCCTTCTTGATTCGATCCTCTAAGATCAGACGTAAAGTCAGGATAGCTTCACGTGTTCCTACATTTCTTCTGAAGCCCAATTGATCTTCTCCCAACTCAGCTTCAACTTGTTTTTCCATTCTTCTGTAAATAATACGTGTTAAAATTTTGCAGGCATGAGATACTAAACTAATGGTGCGGTAGTTTTCAAACCTGTCAGCACCGGCTTTCTTGGGAATAAGTATAACAACATTCTTCCGAAAATCGGATGGGACTTCTCCTGTCTCATACATCTTGCACACTAAATGAAATAACCTTGCCATGCTGGTTTCTCCTAAGGCAGTCAGTAATTCAGAGGGAATGTCATCAATTCCAGGTGCCTTGTTCCTATTGAGGTCACTCACAGCTCTGTCGAACTCTGACCTCAAAATTGGGTCTCCCTTTTCATCAGCATCAACAGCCTCTTCATGTTCCAGAACCAAATTATCTACATCTTTACCTTGATACAACTGTTGGATATGCTCCTGCCATCTTTCTGCTTTGTCTTCTTTCCCTAGAAGTAGTTTTCCATCTGAGCTCTTAATATTCATACACCTAGATTTCCTTTCTCCAAAGGTTTCCTTGATTTTCCTGTATGCAGCATCTACCTTTCCCAGGACCATACAGCCTTCGACATCCTTGCATTTCTCCTTCAGCCATTCTTCCTTAGCTGCCTTGCACTTTCTATCCACTTCATTCTTTAATCGCCTGTATTCTTTTCTGCCCTCTTCATTTCTAGCATTCTTGTATTTTCGTCGTTCATCAATCAGGTCTAGTATCTCCTGAGTTATCCACTGATTCTTAGTTGATCTTTTCTTCCTTCCTAACATTTCTTCAGCAGCCCTACTGACTTCATTTTTCATGACTCTCCACTCTTCCTCTATAGTGTTTCCTTCAACCTTTTCATTTAGTCCTTGTGCAACATGTTCCTTGAAACAATCCCTCACATTCTTTTCTTTCAACTTGTCTAGATCCCATCTTTTTGCATTCTTTCCTTTCTTCAATTTCTTCAACTTCAGATGGCATTTCATGACCAACAAGTTGTGGTCAGAGTCCAGGTCTGCTCCTGGGAAAGTTTTGCAATCCAACACCTGGTTTCTGAATCTCTGCCTAATGATAATGAAGTCTATTTGATACCTTCCAGTGTCTCCAGGTCTCGTCCACGTATACAGCCGTCGTTTGTGGTGTTTGAACCAAGTATTGGCAAGGACTAAATTATGATCAGTGCAGAATTCAACCAGACGACTTCCTCTTTCGTTCCTTCGTCCCAATCCAAATTCTCCTACTGTACTACCTTCTCTTCCTTGGCCTACCACTGCATTCCAGTCTCCCATCACAATTAGATTCTCGTCACCTTTTACATATTGTATTAAATCTTCTATCTCCTCATATATTCTTTCGATTTCTTCAACATCCGCTGAACTAGTAGGCATATAGACCTGCACTATTGTGGTGGGCATTGGTTTGGTGTCTATCTTGACGACAATAATTCTTTCACTATGCTGGTCGTAGTAGCTTACCCGCTGCCCTATTTTCTTATTCATTATTAAACCAACTCCTGCATTTCCTCTGTTTGATTTTGTGTTGATAATTCGGTAGTCGCCTGACCAAAAATCTTGTTCTTCCTGCCAACGTACTTCACTTATGCCAACTACATCTAACTTTAGCCTATCCATCTCCCTTTTCAGATTCTCTAACCTACCACAACGATTCAAACTTCTAACATTCCACGCTCCGACTCGCAGAATGTCAGTATCCATCTTCCTGATGATCGCCCCCTCTCGTGTAGTCCCCACCCGGAGATCCGAATGGGGGACTAGTTTACCTCCGGAATATTTTACCCGGGAGGAAGCCATCATCAGTACATCATTCATACAGAGAGAGCTGCATGTCCTCGGGAGTTAGTTACGGATGTAGTTTCCCGTTGCTTTCAGCCGTGTAGCAGTATCAACACAGCTAAGCCATGTTGAGTATTATTACAAGGCCGTATCAGTCAATCATCCAGACTGCCGCCCTTGCAACTACCGAAAGGCTGCTATCGCCCTTTCGATGAACCATTCGTTAGTCTGGTCTCTCAACAGATACCCATCCGATATGGTTGCACCTGCGGCTCGGCTATCTGCATCATTGGGGCACGCAAGCCTCCCCACCGCGGCAAGGTCACATGGTTCGCAGAGGAGATCTACACGTAAGAAAATGGAAATTGCAACACCACGAAGGCATTAGTCGTTTGTGTTGATTTTCAATATATGGAACGATGCCATGTAGGTATGTAAACGACCAAAGTTTCAGACCCATTGGATTGTTGCTACAGGTTTCCCCACGTGATTGGTCGCGGAGGAATCAACTCCAGTATACGGAGTCTGGTGTAGCGTAGTTGACTTGCAGTCTGTGCAGTGAAGTGTTCCCCGTCAAACATGCCTCGACGACAGAGAAGAGCACGCTATCAACAACTGTCGCCATTTGAGAGGGCTCGGATAATTGGGCTGTGTGAGGCTGGATTATCGCTAAGGACTGTCGCTGGACGTGTTGGCCGACAGGCATCTACGGTACAGCGTGTATGGCAGCAGTAGTCAAATGAAGGTATCCACACTCGTAGACCTGGCACAGGCCCAGCGCGACAGACAACTGTGAGAGAGGATCGCCGCATCATTCGGATGGCCCGGATGGAACCCCATCCAACAGCAGCGCAAATTCGAGCAGCTGTGGCACCCCACGTTACACAACCAACAGTTGGTAATCACCGGCGTGCAGCTGGCTTACGAGCTCGTGTCCCTGCAGAAGGTGTTCCATTGACCCCACAACAGCGACGTGTAAGGCTGGCCAGGTGTCGAGAAAGATCGACGTGGATCGACGAATGGCATAGGGTCGTCTGTAGTAATGGATCGCGCTTCTGTCTTGCCCGCAGTGATCGCCGGAATCGTGTGCGCCGACGTACCGGGGAGAGGGGCCGCCCAGATCTTATTGTCGAGAGGCACACAGGGCCAACACCAAGCATTATGGTCTGGGGAGCTATTGGCTTTAATGTGATATCACAATTAGTGCTTGTTGAGGGCACTATGACTGCTCGACAGTACGTTGATAGGGTACTCAATCCAGTGGTTGTCCCTATGATGGCGAACATTGCTAATGGGATGTTTCAGCAGGACAATGCCCGGGTTCACACTGCACGCATCTCCAGAGAAGCTATCCACGACATCACAACCTTATAATGGTCCGCCAGATCCCCGGACCTCAGTCCTATTGAGCATGTGTGGGACATGATGGGTCGACAACTGGCCAACCGTCCTCAGCCACCCACAACTCTGGAACAACTGACCCGTGCAGTGCAGCAAGCATGGGCCACAATTCTTCAGGAAGCGATCCAGGGCCTTATTGACTCCATGCCTCGACGAATTCATCAATGTATTGCAGCTCGTGGTGGGCACATCCTGTACTGACTGTTGTCCAAACTTGCGGTCAGAGGGACCTGAAAGTGTAATCATCGAATCATAACCGAACACTCGTCCTGCATGTTCAATTCCAGCAATATAGCACCACTCCGCCTGGGTGTTGCAATTTCCATTTTCTTCAGTGTATTACCAATCCGCTGCTGTCCCCAACATCCCTGCAACTCACACACCACACATAACACTATCCTCCAGCACAATAACACGCAGTCCCCTGCATATGGCAGACTCCACCTACCCTCATCGAAGGGTCTGCCTTACAAGGGCTGTACTCGGCTAGAAATAGCCACACGTTTTAATTTTTTTACCAATCCTGTGCACTATTTGTGGTTGTCAGTCCAAACATACACACAAATGTGAGGACGTTGGGAATCAGCTGTACAATTAGTAAGAGAATGGGCTAACCCACATGTCTCAGTCAACTGGAGCGCAGGGGCGAGATTGACATTTAGTTACTAACGTCACCAGAAAATGTCTTGTGATGGTACAAATAGTAGTGTTAGTGCGAGTAGAATGTCTTGTCGTGCACAAACTGTGGTTTTAATGTGAGTAAATGTAAAAAACGTAAATGAAATGAAGAGCAACTGGAAGAGGTTCGTCACTAAGAGATTGAGAAATAGTCGTGAAGCTTATGTATGTGATACAACTAAGAAACTTGTGCCACCTAAGAGAATGGGTGAAGGATGTAAGTGCGCAGTGAAGAATGAAAAGGCTAATGTTAAGTGGTGTGACTATTACAAAATATCTGATATTGTAAAAGAAAACTGTTCTGTAGGATTTTACAAACTTGAAAGTTACAACTTACAAAATGCTTTTTTGTTCGGTTTGATTAAACAGAAGTCATGTAAGAGATCCAAAGGAAAAAGGCAAGTGAGCCTAAGAGAAAGGTGACATACTACTACTACCTAAAAATGGAAGTGGTGAAGATGTTAGAGTGTGTTTAAAAGATTTCTGTGACACTTTTTCTGTATCCAGAAGGCGTGTCTCAGTTGCTAGACGCGGAATGAAAGAAGAACAACCATAAGGAAGAGTTGACGATGATTTTAGTGACAGTGATGCAAGTCTGAACGGAAGTACTTCATTCTCTAGATCATCTTCCCTCCCATCAGTACCATTTCAGGACAAGTTTCCTAGATACGTTAGCCTCTATAGTAGAAAGAAGAACCCACAAAAGAGCTACATAAGGCCGATGGCATCAGTTTCTGAAATGCACAGACTCTATCTCAAAGAACACGAGGAACAGAGTGACGTAGGCCCTCCCCTTTCACACGAGAAATACATACATGTTTTTAATGAAAATTTTAACATTGGATTTAAGGCACCTTTAAGTGACGCCTGAACAGTATGCGATGAATAGAGGGCTAGGGATGAGGATGATGTCCCTTATGCAGTTAGGCTTCATCAAATAATAGCAGAATAAGGATACAAAACTCTGATGTCAGAAAAGACTCTAAAGATCCTACTTATGAGAACTTAGTTATCACATACGACTTACAGCGGGCTTTATTTTTACCTAAAATACCTAAGGAAAAGTGTTATATCTCAGGCAGCTATGGATGTATAACCTAGGTGTTCATGCCTGCAATGACGAACCTGGTATCATGTGCATGTGGACAGAAAACATAGCTTCTCGGGATCCTGTGAAACAGGTTCATGCCTACCAAAAAGTTGGGCTGACAACCAGTTAACACAAAACAAAACTCTGATTCTTCTCAGATTCTTGTAGCGGCCAAAATAAGAACATTGTTAACTTTATTCTGTATATCGGTACATAGGAAGTTTGATGAAATAAAACATTCGTTTCTGACGCCTGGCCACACATTTTTGCCAAGTGATAGTGATTTCGGAATGACAGAGAAAAAGTCTCGACTAGTTGATTATGTTCACACTCCCGAAGAGTGGAGAAACATTGTCAAAAGGACCCGGGTCAAAAAAATTTACGGTAGTGGACATGGAATGTGCAGACTTCAAGGATTTAAAAAACAATCTAAAACATTGTAGGGAAGGACAAACTAAGTGTTGAGGTTAGAAAAGTACTGAGTAGGTGAATAACAACAATAAAAGTAACAAAAGACAAGCCAGGTTTCCCGTTCCTGAAGTCACTGGCGTAGCCAAGGGGGGCCGAGGGGGGCCGTCCCCCCAAAAAAAATGTTTCCTGAAACTAGAGCGAGGATCAGCCGTTGTTTTACGTACGGTACGAACAACTTAAAAACTTACGCCGAAATGTTAAATTAACGTAGCGACAAAGAATCTACTAGCAAGGATCAATAGGGCCATACATAATTCTCCATATTTGTACTGCTTGAATGAAAGGAAAATCCTTAGGATATTTCCCTATAGAGGCCTCAGTATTGGGAATGTAACCGTGTGTTGACAAATTTCAAGACATGGGGAAAAGGGCAATTAGCAAGGGAATTACTCAGTAAGGGGCCAGATCGCGACCACTGAATAAATGGGACCTACGGCCAGAAACAGTTGCAAGCTTAGAACATCGTGTCTGCGCATCGGTTCCAGGAAACAACAATGTCCTAGCGATCCTGGGGTTGTACCGTGGTTGAGAGATGTGCTGTGTTTAAGTTATAGTGTTGGGAAGACTGTGACAGGATTTTGAGCTGCACGTTAGATTCACATTTTGTGCCATACAAGTAACTTTTTTTGAAGAGGGACCATTTTGTCACTGAGAAGCCAAAATTATGTGCATCCTCGGTAAGTTATGGAAAAGTTTTTATTTATTCTAACAGTAGCAAGATAATCGCGGATTCGTGCCTATGTTCGATAGGTAGGCCTATATACAGGTTGAAACAAAATTCGCGCACTCGGGCGTCGCAGCGCGATTCCTCACATACCAGCAATAAAAAAATGTCTCTCACAAAAGTTCGTCCCGCGAGTATATCCGGAAGAAAAAGGTCGTTGAAGAGTGGCACTCTGGCAACACTGTAACCACATGTGGGGTAACTACCTCTGTCAGCACGTATTAACCGTGCTGTACAGTTGGTGCAGTGGATAGAGTTTTGGGTTAGCGTGCAGGAGGTCGAGGGTTCGATCCTGGGTTGAGGCGCTTTTTTATTTGTTAATTTGCATCGGACATAACATAGTGTAAAATAGTAAGACACAGTTTCTTAGGTCACATGTATCCTACATTTACAAAATTTAGTAACGCTGAACACGTTGTAACGCATCTAGTAGATGAAATGGCGTATGGCTTTTAGTGCCGGGAGTGTCCAAGGAAAGTTCGGTTCGCCAGATGCAGGTCTTTTGATGTGACTCCCGTAGGCGACCTGCGCGTCGTGATGAGGATGAAATGATGATGAAGACGACACGTACACCCAGCCCCCGTGCCAGCGAAATTAACCAATCATGGTTAAAATTCCCGACCCTGCCGGGAATCGAATCCGGGACCCATGTGACCAAAGGCCAGCACGCTAACTATTTAGCCATGGAGCCGGACATCTAGTAGATGAAGTGGTGCGAATAAATTCACGCCTACGACGTGGAAAGGGCGTCTTTCAAAGCTGACCAATGAAAACGAATGTTCGCCCATTTCTAGGTTCGTAGTATGTAAGTGCAAATGGTTTCTAGAGGACCCGCTGCAATCGCTGTTGACGATTAAGATGCCAGATACCATACCACCTGGACTACATTTACGAAATAAAAAATATACGCCTCAACTCAGGATCGACCCCTCGACCTCCTGGATCTTAACTCAAAACACTATCCGCTGTTCCAACTCTACGGCACGACTATTAAGTGCTGACAGAATTAGTTACCCTACATGTGGTTACAGTGTTGCCAGATTGACACTCTTCAAGGACCTTTTCCTCCCGGATATACTCGCAGGATGATGTTTTGTGAGAGACATTTTTTATTGCTGGCATGTGAGGAGTCGCGCTGTGACACCCAAGTGCGCGAATTTCGCTTCACCCTGTATTTTGTCAAATGCCCGGGGACTGATTGGAACCTCGAATGGCACCATCAAAAGTGCGGGTAAATATTTTGTAATTGGCGGGTGTGATAACTCAGTTCCAGTGGTCCTATCTTCTCATCAGGACGGCCCAGGCTTGATCACAGTCGATGCGTGAAACATTTTTAAAATGGGAAGTCACGTTCTATTGATATGGATTCTACTTAAAACACTAGATCCCGTCCCTTACCGTTCTCTAGTACTTTTGAGCCATAACTGCATCACTTATGGTGGTGTATTTTGAGCATCCAACCATTCTTCGTGCTTACCTTGTATCTTAAATGGTGAGTGGATGTAGTGGCGTACCCACTAATTTCAGTGGGTGGGGTATAAGTCCAGATCAGTAGCGTGGATACAACGTTTCCTTGGAAGGGGTTGTGAAAATATTTTTTACTTTTTCTTTAGAATTTGCTTTAAGTCGCACCGTAGGTCTTATGGCGACGATTGGAAAGGAAAGGGCTGAGAGTGGAAAGAAAGCGGCCGTGGCCTTAAGGTACGGCCCCAGCATTTTCCTGGTATGAAAATGGGAAACCACGGAAAACCATCTTTAGAGCTGCCGACAGTGGGGTTTGAACCCACTATCCCCCGGATGCAAGCACACAGCTGTGCGCCCCTAACCGAACGGCCAACTCGCCCTGTGGATATGAGAAGAAAACCGATCCTACCGAGTGCGGTGACGGATCTTCAGTAGTAATTGATGGTTTTGATTGTTACCATGTGCAATCATGTCTTATCATAAACCGGCTGCATTATTGAAACTGTTCGTAAAATTGATAATATCGTTCTTCGTTTGCGAGGAGGTAGAATCTTCATTTAATTTGTCCTTAAAAAAAAGGAACCACTTTGGTACTACACCCTAAGAAGGTGACTACCTTCCAGGTCGTAGATATTTCGATTGCGGGAGACTCAAGGTCAACTCTACTGCACCCACAAATAAGGCTGTATCTTCCCCATCCCATGCTTTTTTAACTCTGCCAGTGCCGGGAATTGAATGCAGGATGCCTTAAGTCAAATTGTAAAATAGGGAGACCCAAAAGTAACCAGCCGGGCCGCGGTATAGCGGTAGCGTGCCTGTCTCTTACCAGAGGCCCCGGGTTCGATTCCCGGCCAGGTCAGGGATTTTTACCTGGATCTGAGGGCTGGTTCGAGGTACACTCAGCCCACGTGTTTATAATTGAGTAGCTATCTGACGGTGAGATGGCGGCCCCGGTCTAGAAAGCCAGGAATAACGGCGGAGAAGATTCGTCTTTCTGACTACACGACACCTCGTAATCTGCAGGCCTCCGGGGTGAACAGCGGTCACTTGGTAAGCGATGGCCCTTCGAGGCTGTTATGCCATGGAGTTTGGTTTGGAAAAGTGAACAGAGAAGGAAGCGACACTCATGCAAGGTTCTTTAGCTTCCAGCTAGTTCTTCTATCCGCCCTCGTGCATTTACGACAGTTGGAAAACGTACGCCGTAATAAATGCTCCTCATAAAACCTTTGTAGAAATACTAACTGCACCTATTTATAACAATAATCTCAAACGCCTTCTTTTCATGTGGCTCAGTTGGTTGTATCGCTGTCCTTCTGAGTCCAAGTTCGCAGGTTCAAATCCCGGCTTGGGTCGGTGGCCCTTGAAACGGTGTTGAAATGGAAACAGCTCCGGGTTGTTGGTTTCCGGCACGTTAATAAAAATTATACATACGTATATTAGCGTCACAGAACTGTAAATTTATACTACTACATTCTGTATCCCAGGCTTGCGAGGGAAACTAATTAACAATTTGCTTTACGTCGCACCGACACAGATAGGTCTTACGGCGACGGTGGGATAGGAAAGGCCTAGGAGTGGGAAGGAAGCAGCAGTGGCCTTAATTAAAGTACAGTACCAGCATTTGCTTGGTGGAAAATGGGAAACCACGGGACACCATTTTCAGGGCTGCTGACAGTGGGGTTTGAATCCGCTATCTCCTGGATGCAAACTCACAGCTGCGCGGCCCTTACCGCGAGGGAAACTAATAGGACAATGTAAACCCTACCTAGCATATGTTGTGATGTGTATTTTTCTTTACCAAGTAACAAAATAGCTAAACCCATACCTTTACATTCTATATTTATTTATTTATTTATTTATTTATTTATTTATTTATTTATTTATTTATTTATTTATTTATTTATTTATTTATGTTATTAGTGCCTTCTGTACAGTATGCCTTTGCTGGCAGGACCTAGTGTTTACAGTGCACTATGTCTTCTGGTATAGGCTAGAGCAATTTTGTTACTTTCATAGATCTGTCTCTGTCTTATCCTTGGCTTTGACAATATGAAAGTGACTGAGGTATGAGCGATGCTAGTAATGCCAATCCTTATGCAGCCAGTCCCTGCTATGAATGGTGTGAAAATGTTGCTCATAGGGTCGGTTGGTGCATGCATTTCAGTGGGCTTGGCAGACTGATATATAATAGCAACTCTGGCTCGATGAGGAAAGCAACGGGAAACTTCCCCCACTCCTCATTTCCCTAGTACGCCTCTTCAGTGATGCCTGGGCCATCTATGACAGCTGATGGCAGAGCTGTTGAGGATCCCACCAGCGGAATCGCTGACGGACTGAACATACATACATTCTGTACAGTGGCGAAGTTAGGGCTCCAGGCCCTCTCGTACACTTAACCACATACTAATCACAATTAAATAAAATACTGAGATACTTAAAATAGTTGAAGCTACATAAATTAATAGATTTGAAAATAAATTTAAATAAATTACTAACTAAATTAATATTAAAACTAATTAATATTAAGAACTCTGTCCGCCTCTGTGGTGTAGTGGTTAGCGTGATTAGCTGCCACCCCCGGAGGCCCGGGTTCGATTCCCGGCTCTGCCACGATATTTGAAAAGTGGTACGAGGGCTGGAACGGGGTCCACTCAGCCTCGGGAGGTCAACTGAGTAGAGGTGGGTTCGATTCCCACCTCAGCCATCCTGGAAGTGGTTTACCGTGGTTTCCCACTTCTCCTCCAGGCGAATGCCGGGATGGTACCTAACTTAAGGCCACGGCCGCTTCCTTCCCTCTTCCTTGCCTATCCCTTCCAATCTTCCCATCCCTCCACAAGGCCTCTGTTCAGCATAGCAGGTGAGGCCGCCTGTGCGAGGTACTGGTCATACTCCCCAGTTGTATCCGCCGACCAAGAGTCTGAAGCTCCAGGACACTGCCCTTGAGGCAGTAGAGGTGGGATCCCTCGCTAAGTCCGAGGGAAAAACCGAACCTGGAGGGTAAACAGATGATGATGATGATAAATATTACGAACTCTTAAAAATGACTAATTCTCAGGCACGGACAAATTCATACTTCAACCATTCAGTCAGCTGTCCTCAGCAGGTAGTCTCGGCAGGTGACCGTAAAAGGTGATTTTAAAAAAGCTAGTTTCTCTGATCTGAGCTGACAGGGAATTCCATAATCTGGCGACAGTCACCACAAATGATCTATTAATTTTACTTGTGCGGTGCAGTGGAATGGAAAGAATGAATCTAGAACGTGTATTTAAGTTGTAAAATGATGATAAAAAGATGAATTTAGAAGAAATATGCAGTAGCTGACTTTCAGCTACCACTCCATACACCATCGTTAAAGTGTGTAGCTGCCGACGTTTATCAGACATCAGCCATGAGACAGTCTAATAGTATGGGGTGATATGAACATCGTACACGATATTGTAAATAAATCGCAGACAGGAATTCAGTGCTCGTTGAAGTTTAAGTGTTTCTTCTCTCGTCATGTCAACTAAATCAACGTCACAATAATCAAGAATAGGGAAAACCAGTGTCTATTAATTTGGCCTGTAGCTCAACTGGAAATACAACCCTCTGGCGTATACGAGGGTGAAACACTCCAAAAATCTTTTTACGTATTTCTTCCGTGTAGTCAGACCAATCAACTGTTTCATTCATCATTACGCCGAGATTTTTAACCGTTTTACAGTAGGGATTAATGTTACCATTCAGTAGGATAGCCGGGATTGCGACATTGTTTGAGCAGCTCAGTAATTTTCGTGATCCAATTATGATTGCCTGAGATTTTGTGCAGATTAGTATAAGAGAGTTTCGTTGTGCATATTGAGTCGCCGGAGGTCATTGCTAATATCTTGTCTTGCAGGGTCGATATATTTGAAGATCGTCAGCACAGAGGTGGTGTGTGTTATTTCTTGTCACAGACTGTATGACATTGATAGAAATACAGAATATTCGGGGCCCTGGAATACTGCCCAGTGGGGCAACACTAAGTTTCAGTTTCCATTTAGAGGCCTTGTCGTTTACTGTTACACGCTGTTGGCGGTTACTCAAATAAGAACTAAAAACCTTAAGCGCAGCCAGGTCGAAATTTAGCAGTTCCATTTTCTTTATCATAGTCGAAATTACTATAGTGTCAAAGGCGCTACTGAAGTCAAAAAGGATAAGTATAGTGAGCAGTCGTCTGTCCATAGCGTTTCTAATGTCTTCAGTAACCTTCAAAAGTGCTGTCGCGGTACTGTGACCCTTCTTAAATCCAGATTGAAAAGGGTCCATGAGAGCAATTTTATTCAGGTATTCCAGAACTTACTCGTATACTAAACGTTCAAAGGCTTTAGAAAGCGCAGGGAGTATAGACATAGGACGATAGTCGGAGGGTGATTGTGGGTCTAAACTCTTAGGTACCGGTACAATAGTGGCTGTTTTTCAGACAGTAGGGAAAGTTCCGTTTAGTAAACAGTAGTTCAGTATGTGCGTCAGTAGTATAGACAAGACAGCACCCATAATGTTATGTATAAAAGTAATAGGAATATCATCTACACCTGTAGCCTGTGATTTAATGGAATACAAAGCATGTTTAACCTGATTTTCTGTGACACTGTGAAATGTGAATGGTGGATTGGCTGGAGAGGAGGGCGGTGAGTGGGTGCAGTTAATTGGGGTAGGTTGAATATTTATTCGACTAAAGTAATCGTTCAGTTTGTCAAGTGGAATGTCAAGAGTTGTCTGTCTCTGTTGATGTTTTCCTATTCCCGGAGCTCTAAGTTGGTCCCATGCGCGATTAGAATTTAAGTTGTTAGCTAAATTCCGGAAATATATACATATATATTTCTGATTAACTGCTTTGTGTGATTTCATAAGATGCGGCAAGATATGTGTCATCTAGGGTTTGTTTATAATGTCGAAATAACGAGTCAAGTTGGGCCATCATTCTCTTGGCTTCATCATCTAGCCATGGACCAGAAGGGCGAGAAACCTGTATTCGACGTGTGTGTGTGTCTGTGAGTATTTCTTTGCCGCATTATTTGTTTAAAATGTCACTTATATATTGCTTGTCACATGACCATTATTATAATAACACTGCCGTATTTATTCTAAACGAGAATATTGCATCTTTACTCAAACTGTTTATTCTTGTATTCATTTCACTTGTCCTCGGAATATATGAAATGCTGCAGTTATGTTGGGATGGGAGTAACAGAGGTAGCCGGCGGGGTGGAATTTGTCGCCCAAGGAGTCCAGACACCCCAGGAGTTTTAACGAATGTACTTTTATTGAGCATTTTATAAATAATGTATATTAATATTAGCTTCCGGAGTCCGACTCATTGGCTGAATGATCAGTGTTGAGGCCTTCGGTTCAGAGGGTCCCGGGTTCGATTCCTAGTCGGGTCGGGGATTTGAATCGCGTCTGATTAATTCTTCTGGCTCGGGGACTGGGCATTTGTCCCAACACTTTCCTCTTCATATTCAGACAAGATACTACACTACCAACCACCAAAGAAACACACAACAGTGATTACATCTTTCCATATAGAGTTGGCGTCGGGAAGGACATCCGGCTGTAACACCGGGCCAAATCCATACGTGCGGCACAGTTCGCACCCGCGACCCCACAGATATGGGAAAAGTGGGGAATAAGAAGAAGAAGATTACTATTAGCTTCCGGAATCCGCACGAATCCACCACTCTTACTTGGATCCAAGGACACTCTGGAAGTGTGGACACCTATCAAAATAAAATTCTGGATGAATGGGCCCCCCTACAAACTGAAATCCTGGCTACGCTACTGCCTGAAGTTATCATACTCACATTCAGAGCCATGGACAAAAGTTCATATTTTCCGAAAACAACCTGGGAGGCCAAAAAAGAACAAAAAGATTAAGTGTTGCTTACAAACGAAGTGTTGAAACATGCACTGGAAAACCTGACTACTCTGTACCCATCAGGAAGGGATATTAATCACATAAAGCACAGAAATTTGCTGAGTCTACTGCCATACATTCCAGAAGTACATCACAGACTATATTTTAGTCTCAAACCAACTACTAAGAAACTGAATGAAGATTTTGACACTGAAACCCAAGAAGAGGGAAAAATCCTAATTTGTAGTACTATCTTCTTTGCATACAGTATTATTTTAAACTAATATAGTTTTATTAACGATTAAACTTAAAATGTTATTCTACTCTCCATTTTCTGAGTTACACCGATATGTAAATAATTTATAGACTATAAATTGATACCTAAATTTTCAATTGAAAAGGTGATTTCAAAAACGTCCCAAGTCCATGTTTTTACCAAATCAGCTTTTCCGCCATGTTGTTGTATGAAGTGGACTGCATCAAGGCCAACTAGATATACAGGCCATAAGGCTCCCCCTCCACTTCCGGCGCTACGTCACAAGAATAGCCATCCGCTTCATTTTTCGCCAGTGACTTGTAGGCTGATATGAACCTCGCAGCAGTAAGGCTATCAATGGTGTTGAATGACTTAAACTTGTGTGAACATTGTGAATTATGCCCACGTCGTGTTGTGTACCTGGTTGTAGAAGCAACTATAGGTTATAAGGTAGTATGCAAAATTTCTGATAATAACAGTGTTAATAGAAACATTTTTGAAAAGCTGTGCAAAAGCAATTTACAAACCGCTTTTCAAAATCCATTTGACGAAACACAAAAGATTTTTGTAATGTTCGATACTGTTCATTTATTTAAAAGCTTAAGAAATAACTGGCTTAATCAAGCCGATAACTTACAAACTTTCGTGTTTCCTGACTTTGAGAACTCTGAGTCAGGCAAAAAATGTTTTTCTAGTGTTGGTCACCTTAAACAGCTCCACAGAGGAGAAGAGAATGATGTAGTTAAGCTTGCTCCTGCCCTGAACCAAAAAGTGTTGTACCTAACTTCATTAGAGTGACAAAATGTAAACCTTTGTTCTAAGCTCTTCGATGAGAAAAATGTCGCCGCTTTAAAACACTTTGATAAAATAAAAAATGGAGATGGTTTTAAAAGCACAGCTGTATTCTTAGAAATAATTCTTCAGTGGTGGAAGATTGTTAATGTTAAGCATGCTTTCAAAGGCGACAGATTTGACGACCCTCATTGCAACGCAATATTTTCAATTCATGACGACAATGTTTTATTCCCGCGCAAGTTTTTAACATGGTTAATTAGATGGGATAATCTGTCTGTCCAGGGGAGATTACACAAAAAACAGAGAGTCGTCATGGAAAACTTACTAATGAAACTCAAACAGCCTTAGTTCACACTACAAAAACTATTTTAGAGTTAATAAATTTCTTGAAAACAAGTTTAGGATTCAAGTATGTATTGTTAGGGAAATTTCAAACTGACGAATTGGAAGCAAGATTTGGGCAGTACAGGGAAATGAGTGGTGCCTGCTACCATATTTCAGTGAAGCAAAACCTTGAGTCAGAACGAATATTGAAAGCCCTGACGGTAATAAATGCATACTCTGCTAAACATGCAGCCATCCCTATCAGTGATATTTCATTAAGTAAGTATGTGGATTGCAAGAGCTCAGATTGTAAAAGCTTCAAACCAACAGACATTTCACATTTTGAAAATGTGGTAGTTGAGTTAAATGATGTTATTTTATCTGAAAAAAATTTGTTAGGTCTAGTTTATATTGGTGGATATATTTGTAAAATAATTATGAAAAATTGTACATGTATAAATTGTCAAGATGTTTTATTGTTAAATAATGATAACGTAACGTCAGATGTGTTAAAGCCAGAGGACAATTTTTATTTCAATATAATTGACAGGGGAGCTTTGAAATATCCATCAGATTTTATTGTTAACATTTTGATCACACGGTTGAAATTATTTAGTGTACTTATAAGAGATAAATTTGAATCGAGGTTTTTACATGGTGATTCTCAAAGAAACATTCTGATTTTGCTTGTCAACAAAGTTCTGGAAAATGAAAAGGTCATGTTTGAAACATGCAGTGATTGTAGAAGTAGTTTTAAAGATTACGTTGACAAATGTATATACATCTTTTGTAATATATTATTGAATAACTATAGAAAAGTTATCGCAGACAAACTCGTGGCTAAGAAGAAGAAATCCTCAAGTAAGGATAGCCATAAATTGGCAAAGAAAAGGAAAATTGATAAGTTGAAACCTTAAGAATTGTTAGATAAGTTTTAAGTTGAAGCCTAATTTCTAAGGAAGGTTCCAGACTATTGTTGTGAATTGCTATCATGTATTTGCATAGTAACATTAAAACTATTTTTATACGTATTATGGGTTTTAATCTTTTGCATGAAACCGAGTTCCGTTACAAATGACAGATGTCAGCTTAATTTTACGTAAATAAATGTACATAAACTGTTCCGCTAGTTCTCCCCCGCATAAAACTCACGTAGTGCACAAGCCTAAATAAAACCACAATTGAAGGCGTGTTCAGTTATATCGTTAAGGTTCAATAAATAAATAATATCATGGGGACAGTGAGAGCGGGCCGTATACTACCATGCTGAACGCCAGCCACTCGCGTGACGTCACGGTCCGAGCCTTGTGGCCTGTCTATCTAGTGCGGCCTTGACTGCATCCAGTGACAAGATAAACTACCCAACTTCGCACTTCCCTGCGGTGTGTATTGACAACTGAATGTCGTGGTGATTTCAAGAGTATCCCAGGTCTAGGACTTGGGACGTTTGTGAACTCACCGTCCATCCCACGTAGCGCTGCTATCGCCCAACAGCTGGCAATGTGCTACAATGGCTGATCGCGCCGATTCAATGGATGATTGTAGTGTATTTAGAAGTAAAACAAACGAAATGAGTGTGAGTGGAGGAAGAATAAAAGTAAACAGTTAATAAGAGAAGGTAAAGAGTATACAAGCGCAAGTGGTAGGAAGACTGAGGCCCGTAAAAAAGGCAGTTCTTGCAGGTATGTAAGCCTGAACATTCAATGGAGTACCAGTACGTTTAATATTTCACAGAACCCAAGTATTTTGTTCTCTAAGAGTGTATTTTGAACAAATATTGTAAACGTATGTATGCCTACCATATAAAGGTCAATAAAGTGTCTATAGCTTGTGTTTAGCCAATTAAAGCTGGCGTAACCTCACTTTTGTTTTATTAAAGCTACTGTAGTTTTTGTATTTTTCGTTTTGTTTACGGTGTAAGAGAGGTATCTGGGTAAATTTTCGGATAAATCAAAGGAGCCGCTATTAACTAATATGAATGCACTAACCTCCAAGGATGCCCAAGATGCTTATTTGTATGGAATGATACGTGAACGTTATATTACCAGAAGACGTCCTAGGAAAGGAGAGGATTCCATACAGCGTGAAGGGCAGTATTCATACACAGTATGATGAAGCACCATGTCGAATATTGTACTTACTCACAGAAATAGTAGAATGTACCATACATACACACAAGCTTGATTTATTTTATTTTATTTTTGCAGGTTGTACTTGGAGAACAAGAATCCGTTGTTTGCCGTGAAGGGTTTGCCAGCTTATTAGGGATAGGTGTTGGAAGAGTAAGACGCTTAACAAACCTGCATAGGACCGGTCAGTCACCGAAGGACAACAGAGGACGCCATAACAACAGACCAAGGGCTGAGAGTGAGGAACTAAAAGAGCAAATCGACAGTCACATAAGCTCCTTTCCATACTGCGTGCAGCATTATGGTTTACGAGCAAAACAGACGTATTTACGCTCTGATTTAGATGTAATGCAAATGTAGGCTATACATTATTTCTTGAAATGCATTATCCCGAAACGTACTTGCAAATAAAAGGTGGAGCTGATCCCAAGCATGTAAACTGTCCAGTGAGGTATGAATATTATCTGCGTTATTATCAAGAACATTTCAACTATCCATTTGGTAGACCAAGGACCGATGTATGTGGTGTCTGTGAAGAATATCGTATACAAACAGGCACTGAAACAAACAGGGTGGTCAGGAAACGTTTACAAGATGCTATGAAACTTCAAAAAGTAAAAGCCAAGAGGTTTAAAACATCAATGAAAGAGGCAGTGATCTTCAGGATCATGAAACTGTAGAAGCAATCTGCTTTGATTTTCAGCAGAATATTCCATTCTCTCATCTGCCAGTTGGTGATGTTTTCTGCAGAAGACAGCTGTGACTCCACAATTTTGCAGTTGCAAATTTGAGAACCGGTAAAAGTGTACTGCTTACATGGCCAGGAACTATTATCGGCACACTTTTTCTGGATAGATTTACACCCTAGTGCTGAATCGGTAGACCTCTGCAATCTTCGAGAAGCGTACTGGCAAACTTTGAAACACAAACTATGCATCGCTTATGCACCGCTGTGTGACATCTGGCGTACACCTTACGTACTAGCACTGTTGTTGTTTACACAGCAAAGCCTGTAACGGTTCAAATCCTGTTACAAGGTAATATCTGTATTTTATTATTAATATTGTATCATGTCCATATTATTATTATTTTATCTGTGAGATTTATATTATTTTGTTATAATTATTATTCAATTCCATTATGCAATGCTTGTCGCTTGCGTATTTGTAATTGAGTATATGCATATATACGTATATGTAGATTAACATTAAATACCTGTACAGTGAAAGTTTCGATACATCAGATGTGAATATGACATTGCTATATTGTGCAACACTGTTGACATTTCTGTCAAGTCATCGCCACGTCATGGCTACGTCATCGTATTTAGTTAGCACTGAGCTCACTTTCTTTGAGAAACCCAGCGAGCCGGGGGCGGTTTCACAACTGTATATAATATTTGCCGCGCGGTAGGAGTACATCATACTTATTTCTGGAGATTACGTAGATGCGTCAACCAACGTCTATATAAGGTGGCTGCATATTGTAGCGTCAGTCATTAGTTAACCGGAAGCTGAACAGTGAAGAAGTCAAATGGATAAGTGGACAGTCATTATTCTACTGGAAGCAGAGGCCACAGTTGGCCATTGTGTGAACGAGATGAAGAAGACTCAATGAGCCATTAGTTGTTGGTCACTGAGAGAGTGAGGCCAAAGTTGGTCGGTCACCTAGTTGAAGATACGGACGCAAAGGCTTTACATGGAGTCACAGACGGACACACTTGCATAGAAGTGATACCATACAGATTTACCGAGAAATCATATGATATGGAGAAGAAGCAGTCATATGGATACATCACCAAATTAGGCGTGACACATCTACAGTAAACACCAGATTTAAGGAGTACGTCGTAATTACACTCAAAGTGTTGAAGGTACAGTCAAGTGAAACAGTGAGGGATATATTTTGTATATAAAGTGTTAAATGTCCGGTCAAGAGGAATTCAAATTCATGCCTAGTTTCTTTCAGTTGCAATGTCATAATTTCATATTCTCATCTGTTTTATCGCAACAAGACTCACTATTTTTTTATATATTATTTAAAGAATATATTTTGTTCTATCAAATGAATTTATAGTATTATTTCAATGACAGTAAAATATCTTAACCTCAAAATTAATGGGGAAACCGAACGCCAATCTCCTTTTCCCAGAACTTATATGGTATGTTGTCAAAAGTAAGCTTATTACCCCACACCAGTGGCGGTGCGTGCTATATGTTCAGTGGTTCAGTGAACCCCCTAGAAATTAATAAGTCTATGTAAAATGGTATATTACAGCCTGTTCCTTTAATAAGCTCTGCATATCCACGCGCGTAGCGGTATTTTTGACATCAACACTCTGTTCCTCTTCGGAACCAGCGGAGAGGTTCAATTTCAGGACTGCGGTAGCGGGGCAGTGAGACGTAAGGAGGGTGCTCAAGGCGAGGGGCTGTGAGGAGCAGGGAAAACATAGCCCAGGAATCGCTGGCGACTGGACCAGCGATAGACACGAGTTACATCGAGCAGTTCCGAAATTAGCCGAAGCACTGTTAGAGCGCGCGGTTAAAGTTTGCCGTATGCAGTAGAGAGACCTTGCCGTATGTGGTAGGTTTTTGAGGGGTTTTAATTTGACGATTTTGCAGTTCTGATGTAATTAACCACAATGAGCCAGAATATTTAGTAACTACGTTTTGTATAGAATCAACAGGCGTTCGTAGCCTGTCTTTTTGTAATTAATGAGTCGTTTCATTTGTAAGTGGTGATGGCCATTATTGTTTTAAGAGGAAATACAACTAGGCAACCATCTATATATAAAATAAGAGTTTTGTCTGTACATAGCTGAGAATTTAAAAAGAATTGTATGTCTGTAACGGTCGTGTCCACAGTAACGAGGAAATGCACTTTTTCGTTTTCCGTAATTTCTGTCTGTCTGTATGTATGTACACGCATCATGAGAAAACGGCTGAAGAAAATTTAATAATAATCGGTATGTAAAGGCTGAGAATAAGTCACTACAATCTAGGCCGTAAATAATTTTATTAACGCTGAGTGAAATGGCAGTTTAGGGGAAGGCCTAAAATTTAATTCTCAAATATGTATGCTATTAGCGGTCCTATCGATAATTACTACATACCTAAAGTTATATAGAATTAAATTTCCGATCATTTATGTCTTATACATTCTTGCCGTATCGAATATGATGACAGAGGTATTCGTTAATTTGTAATTTTGTTGCTAAGTCCATATCACCGAGCCACAAGATCATGGATAAACAGAATTTAATGAAAATCGGTCTGTAGAGTCGGGGAATAAGAAACTACAGTTTAGGCTCTAAATAATTTTATTCACCCTGGACGAAATGGTAGTTCAGGGGAAGGCGCCTAAAATATAATTTTTTGTATGTTCTTGGTCGTATCGAAAAGTACTAACTTATATAAAAAAGTTATAGAGAATACCATTTCCGATCATTTATGTTTTATTCAGTTTTACCGTACCGACGACGGTAATAGTAGTATTTCAGACTGGAAGGAGACTAAATCTGGGGGCCTACAATATCGAAAGCTCATGAAATCGATCAACAATAACATTACATGCACCATTGTTTGTTGTGATGTTCTTTGTCGTTTATGCTGCCACTCATCTTCGATAGATGGGGCTACTGCTGCGTACCTAGTATGACAGCCTGTCTGAATATTGGCGGGAAGTAGCTAGGGAGTTGGATAACTTTCTTCTTTAGCATGCCATTCCTCTGGTTCATACATTTTCTGATACTGCTGGTACGTAACACACTGGTTCATCATAGTATTCCAGCTATTCGACCCCTATTCTGAGGAGCTGATTGGAATGCTCAGTGTGCAAACTTAACAGAATAATAACAGAGTGGAAGCGTAGTACAGTTCGTTAAAAGTGAGAAAATGTGTGGTTTTTCATTTAATCGCAACATTCCTACTGACGCCATTATAATGATATGTGATTTCAGTCGGGAAAACCACTTTCTGATGTTGTAAAAAGGCTTATGGAGAGTGAGTGTCTGCCATTATAATGAAAATTCTACAACTTGATTGTAACTGATGGTAGGCAACAGGGCCTACCATTAATATGAAAATTCCCTAAACCAGTCTTCCATGAGAAAAGACGTATGGTGACTTCCCCGTCGCGTTTCTGGAGTAATGTTAAGAACTATGCAATTTAATACAATCTTACTCACAACGTGTACACTACCTAATCAAGAATTCCGCAGCGAAGCACGGGTTAATCAGTTAGTCCTCTATATAACACTAATCATAAAGAAAAAATGGAAGGGATCCTACGCTTCGAAAATGAAGGTGTCGGCCAAAGAAAGCCAAAGGCCGCGAAGGGCGTGAAAATGAAAGACTCCCTAGGCCTCGAGTGCTCTAATACTGTCGGGATCGGAAAAGAACAAGACTTGATCAAGAGAGGTCGGACAGGGTAGATGAAAGTAAGGATCCTGGTGCAAGTAAGTGGAAGCAATGCCAGGACCTTGCTAAGGGCCCCGTGGTCGCCAACCCACGCTCCCAAGTTGAGAACCCCTGGAGCCTTTCATCAGCAATACGTGTTTTTATAAAAGTAAGCAGCAAAATACGTCAATACATAAACAACAGTAGTCTGCCTAAGACGTTCTTGAAGAAGTTATTTGTACAAAAGCAACGTCTCCAAAATCAGAGGAAATTGGATCAGCTTTAAGTAATTGCACATCATATTCTCTGTCCTTCATCTTCATTATTTGGTAACTTCTTCTAGTTGTAGCCATGTCCCTTCAAAGAAAAGTCGCGTTTCTAATCAAGCAATGTCACTACTTTACATCTATGTAAACATCAAGTAACAATAAATCTCAACACGTTATTTCCGACAGCAGTGAACCCCCAGACGCTTTATCCACGCGCCGCCACTGCCCCACACCCTAGAGATAGTCAAGATTCTCATTCTATTATTGCTGCACTGAGTGGTAGCTGGCGCCCTTCAAATAATGTATGTGTAAGTAAGCAGGTAAGAAGTAAGTGTGAGTCCAGGGTTCGACGATTGTGTATTTTATTTAATGAATATTAATTTTCATAATTTTCATGTCAAATGCAGATATTTCATAATTTTTAATTTAAATTCAGATTAGTATGTTTTCAAGTAAGTAACCGAGTTAGGAACGTCTCAAGCCAAACTATAGATTCATGCTAGGAACAAGGTTCGCATCGAAAAATGTTATATAATGTTATACCAATGTGTGTGTGCGACACAGTTGTGTTGACTTAAGATGATAACGGTTTAGAAACATCATATCGATCGATCATATTATCGATTCAATTCAGATTTCATTTCCATTCAGTTGGCAGCACTACCGGAACCGGGAGAGCTCCCTCCTTACTCCTCATACCCCACACACAAACCTATCCAGAAAAAGTGTGCCGATAATAAAGCAAACAAGGGAGTGAATGCCGTTCTTTCTTGTCTTCATATCTACATTAAAAACTACCTTCGTGAAGGTTGTACAGAGCTGTTTTTATTTTCAGATCGTTGCATTGGTCAAAACCACAATATGACTGATGCAGTATTTCTTCATTCAGGTGTATGAGCGCAGATTTTGGAAGGTTACTCAGATGTTTCCTGTCAGAGGACATTCATTCTTGCCCTGCGACCAGCACTTTGCCGTCATTGAAAAAATGAAGAGACGAGTGGAGACCATGGAGATGTACGTAGGGTGGGTAAAATTTATAAAGAAAAAATGCTGTGTATTGCTTGGAAACAGAAGAAGTCAATTTTTAAACAGGTTTCAAGCCATACTTCAAATCCACCATAACAAAAGACAAAAAGCGATTCGGCGTTACAAAGTATAAAATCTTCAAGTTTGATCGTCAACATGTGAATACAGTTAGCGTAGACAAATCAATGAGTGGGATGATGCCAGAGTACTTCCGCATCTTAAAACCTAATATGAAGCCGACAATCCCTGAAATAACTTACCCTGAATAACTTACCAAGGGAGATGTTCAATCAATGTCCAATTTCTTTGCGATCATTTAAGAAAAGGCTATGAAAACAATAGATAGGGAATCTGTCACCTGGGCGACTGCCCTAAATGCAGGTTAGTAGTGATTGATTGATTGATTGATTGATTGATTGATTGATTGATTGATTGATTGATTGATTGATTGATTGATTGATTGATTGATTGATTGAAAGTAAGTCTTACTTGGAACCTATCAGACTTCACCAAAAGAAACTTGATGATATTAAATCGTTGATTAAGTATTTGCAACCACAGACTGTGCAGTTCATAGAGTCGCTTGTTGGATCTCATGATCCAACTAATGAGGACGGAGATTATTGTGCTGTTGAACAAAATTCGTGAACGAATACTGTAATGAATGCTTTATGAAGTGTACAGTGAGTATATTTGGAATTATTTGGTGTGTATTGTTGCACATTAGTAGCAAAAGTATATAATTTTCAATTTGTATGGTGTAATAACGTATCATCCTACAATAAAAATGATTGAACCTGCGTAAATCATTTGTTACATCAATATAATGAGCAGTAATTTCAGAGACACCCCATGTCCACTTGATTTGTACAACTATTGACGATTACTGTTAAGACTTACACAATTATCCTTTTGTAGGAATATAAATCGAGTGGACAACTAATGTATGGTGTTATAACATTTTGGCTTCAAGAACTATTTTTAACAGCATACAGGTTTTTGGCTCTCCTGAAAACTTTTACTCTATGGACTTCGGATGTTCTTGAAAACACCGTTTCAATGTATTTGTGTGTTTTGTATAATTTAATAAAACCTTATTTATCTCGAAACTTTGTTTCTGTGGGTTAGTCCCTTCTCTTACTCAGGCACTTAATTACGCTCTGCGCGTTTCTCTTTTTTGCTTAGGTCTCTCTGCCCCTGTGTTTTGCCAGCGGCTTTATTTTCTTTCCTTTGGTGTTCCTTGAGATTTCCTGGTGGATTATTAGAAAGAAGAAAAGGTTCTACTGTGGTCGAGGTAAGAGATAACATAGGAGATATTTATCTTTTGACTACGAGTTAAGTCAGTAGAAAAGAAAAAGTTCCACTTTTAATTGGTTCAAACCTATTAAATATCCCTCATAAACAGAATATTATGAGTCTAAAATATATCACGTAACGTATTATATAAAACAATTATACCAGTATGGTTGTTCGGTCTTGACTATAAGCCTACAGAATTGTTCGAAGAAATTGATGTGAGAAATTGATTCTCATCATCTTTCCCTCTATAACTTCTTTAATATAACCTACCCATCAGACACCATAACATACCTCTCTTTTCTCTATTTTTAAGTCTGTCTTGCTTTTTTTTCTTACTTTCGTTCCTTCTTTCTTCTTCTTACTTTCTTTGCGTATTATCATCCTTTTGCTAAAGAATGGGAGTTCTTACAGAATATTAAACTCCAATCCTCTACTTCCAGATTGCATGAAACAGGGGAGAGAGCATTCGTTTATTCCAATCCATACATGCATTACATTATCTCTGTTATAACTATTTATCTATTACTACATTAAAATAATATAATATTTAAACATTTTTTTACAATTTACCTAACGTCGCACCCACACGGATAGGTCATATGGTGAAGATGGGATAGGAAAGGGCTATGAGTGAGAAGGAAACGGCCGTGGCCTTAATTAAGATACAGCCCTAGCATTTCCCTGGTGTGAAAATCCGAAACCATGGCAAACCATGTTCAGGGCTGCCGACAGTGGGGTTCGAACCCACTATCTCATGGATACAATCTGATAGCTACATGACTCAAACCACGCGGCTACTTGCTAGGCTGATGGTTAAGATCGTTAATGCGTCAAGTCTATATGGCAGGGCCTCTCAAACGCCCAAAATCTCACGCGTGCAAACAGCGGCGCAGAGTTCCTGTGCACAGTGCATCGGTCCCGCTCGGCTCGACTCGGACCAACGCTTCGTCTCTGGGCTACTCGGCTAAGCTCGGCTCAACTCGGCTCAACTCAGCTCGGATTTGGAGCAAGTGAGGAAGAGGGAGACAGAGGGAGCGAGTGAGACAGACGTGGGGAAAGAGAGAGACAGCGCTATTGCTCCAAGTCGAGGAGTGGGGGTCTGCACTCTGGTCAGCCAAGCGAAGTCGTCTTTTGCGCCGTGCACAGTGCATGCACCAGGCCCTGCTATATGGTCTCACACCGTGGTTAGCCGGTTCGAGTCCCGTTGTGGAAAAACGTTCCCCATCAAATTTCTGGTCGACAGAGCAGGAGCGGTGGTGGTATACAATTTCTAATCACTAGAATGCGTACTTAAAACCTGGATTCAATTACAAACTTTTCCGGAGTGTTCATATCGCGCTTTGATGGTGATTCGTCCGTCGGATGGAAACGTTAGTTTTTGAGCAGACTCCTTGGTGTTACTCGACAGGAGTAGACGATGTGACGACATCGGAGTTCACTCTCTGCCTTATTATTATTATTATTATTATTATTATTATTATTATTATTATTATTATTATTATTATTATTATTATTATCCCACACTCTTTTTACTATGTTCTTTATTTCGCACCGACACAGATAGGTCTTATGGCGATGATGGGATGGGAAAACCCAAGGAGTTGGAAAGCAGCAGCTGTGGCCTTAATTCAGACACAGACACAGCAACTGCCTGGTGTGAAAATGGGAAACCACGGAAAACTACCTTCAGGGCTGCCGACAGTGGGGTTCGAACCTACTATCTCCCGGATGCAAACTCACAGCTGCGCGCCCCTAACCGCACGGCCAACTCGCCCAGTATCCCACATTCAGACGCGCAGGTCATCCATAGGCGTCAGAGAGAAAATGTCATCGGACACTCTCGGCACTAAAAGCCATTCGCTAAATAAATAAATAAAACAAACCATGCAAAGAACAACATTCCCGAGAAGTAAGTAAATAAGTAAGTAATTCGTCTTTATTCGTGGCGAAGTTAGGGCTCAAGGCCCTCTCTTACACCTAACCACAATATTTAAAATAATTAACATACATATAACATTTAAATACAACACATCTTTTTAAAATAATATAGTACTAATAGAAAATATGGATATTGTAATAAAAAACGATTATAGAATGTACAACATGACAATCTAAATGTACATTATAATAAATATAAAGCTAACACTAGTGATAATAAGAGATGGAAACACGGTACAAACCTACAACTAGCAAATATATTTCTAATTTTTATGAAAATATGCTCATTTACGCACTCATTCACACTTCACACTTCGAAAAGTCAGCTAGAAGTATTCAGAAAATGATTTCGTCAATCCATCTTAAATCTCCTACGAGAACGCAAATCCCTAATGGTAGCAGGTAGGGTATTCCACAGCCTCGCGGCAGTGACTACAAAGGAGCGGTTGTAAGTCCTGGAGTGACTGAGATATTGTTAAACAGGAGCCAGATCGTGTATCGTGGTTATGATAGGAGGAGAGGTAATTAAATTTTGATGAGAGATAATCCGGTACACCTGTGTTCAGAACTCCATGCAGAAGGGACAACATAAGGAGACTGCGACGCTCATGAACACGAAGCCATGACAACTCCCTGTAATAAGGTGAAATGTGAGAACCATATCGCAGCTTAAATATGAATCGAATACAGGTGTTTAAACTCCGTTCAAGCATCTTGTTACTGTCTTGAGTTATGTCCGTAAGTACAGTGTCGCAGTAGTCTAGAATCGGTAAGATTAGGGAGTTTACCAGATGTATTTTAAGATGTTTTGGAAATATAGTAGAGTAGTGTTTGAGGGGTAAAAGGGATTTCTGCACTTTACGGCATGTATTTGTCACTTGTTGAGTCCAATTTAGTGTTTCAGTCAGTGATTTAGTTGGAACGAAATATTTACAGGAACTCACCTTAGCAATTTACAAATGGACTCGTATTGGGTGTCAAAATCAGCGGCCTCATGTTTCCGACAAGTTGTTTCATCAGCTAAACGTCTCCCCTTTCGTAACCATGACTTGACATATGGATGTGGGTTAAATATATGCACAGGAGATCCAACGCTGCTTATGAAAATAAGTCCGCTTGATCTTGCATCCAACAGCCTATTTCTCTTTTCGGTGAGGATCTCGTACATGGTACTGAAAGCTCCTTCAGCTTCTGTTGAAGAGATGGGAATGGTCTGTACAGTCTTGATTAAAGGCATCAGATCCACTGGAATTTCCTTGGTCTCGACATACTTTCTAAAAGCATTAATGTACCTCGTCTTGTCTTACACGTGGAAAAATTCACAAAGGTTGCCAACACTCTCATCACCATAGTAGATATCCAAAGTAGAAGTGGAGGGCCAGTTATTTTTGTATAGTACCTTTGAATCACTGATAACTTTTGTCATTCTCTAATGTCTCTGCTGACTAGAGCTGGAACCAAGATGAGATGATGTGGACACATTTTCCATAAGCCTGTTATTTAAATTGTTCATAAGACTTCTGAAAAACTGCTTTCTGTCAATTTTTACAACTTTTTTTAGAATCATGTAATCCTATGTTTCTAAACATTTTGTTTCCTGCTGCTTTAAGAACTGTTCTGTAGTATTCTCCAGAAGCTGAGTTACACATAGATTCAAACACTTTTATAGTGTGCTTGATTGCATTTTGAGCCTCTGTCAGACTTGTTTCTCTTTCCTGCAACTCTAATGACAAATCAGCTAACTCAACAAAAGCATCATACACAATTGCAATATTTTCTAAGAATTCTACACATGTTAACATATTTTCTAGGCCTTGGAATTTTGCCCTTTCTTTGGAGTCTCTCCGGTGGTCATTTTTGGGCTCACTAAAATGTTTTACTAGCGCACTATAATTTTCCCAGATAGCTTTTACAGTTCTCTGGCTCGATGCTACCCATCTTATTGTAAATATTTTGGATTCACTTGGATTCACACAAACATAACAAGTGGAAGAAGGTTGTGTTCACTTCCCGCTCCTCGAATCCAATAGCAGCGTAGCCACCATTAGAGAACCAGAAAACCACCCAGGAGTGTAAAATCGACCGTATCTTATGAACATAAAACAGTAAGTTTCGATATTAGTCCGCTAGAGTACACCCATGACGTTTCAGTGCTATGTATAGATTATAATATTTTCTTACTGAATGTAAAAATTTTACGTCATTGTAAAGCAGGAAAATATTTTCCGGAACGGCGTTCCTGCCCGTTCCGGTCCAACTAAACCACTGGTTTCAGTCATTATAAAGCCTAAGTTTCGTACTGACGTACAATAGGGCAGTGGAAGAGCACAGTACGAGCACTTTTGGCGCGTAATACCACCCACGTCCGTAATATTTAAAATAATTGGGGTACATGTCTACTTTTTAACAAGTTAAGGTTTCTTTTGGTACGAAATATAATAGCCTGAGTTTTGTTAGGATTTATTAACAAGCTGTTATTTTTCGCATAGTCATTCAGTCGTCGTAAGTCAAAATTTACTCTGTCAATGGCTACATCTATGTCTTGTGGATATGAGTGATAATAAATCTGAAGATCATCTGCATAGATATGGTACTTGCTATATTTCAATGCGTCCCCTATGTAGTTCACACTAACAGTCCCCGAGCCAGTGAAAACAACCATATTAAGGTTAAAATGTCCGACCAGTTCAGGAATAGAAAGTGGGGCCCTCTCAGCCGAAGGCGACTATGCTGACCATTCATCCAAGGAGCCGGACAATGAGGCTAGTATGACACACAATTATAAACAACTCTGCCGTCTCTTCAAGGACAACATTTCCTCTCTTTGTTTCTGCACTCGCTGTGTTTAAGAACGCAGTGTGGTGAGGTGATGGAGCACAAAGAGGATGATGTCTGTTCCAAATGGAAGGTTCATTTATTTTCACAGTCTAGAAATACCAACTAGGGCTCGGATTTCTATGACCTAACAACTCTGGAAATAGGCATGCACTTATACCCTGAAAATACTGAAATATGATTTTATACTTTGTAATAAGATGCAATAGAAATTAAACATTGTCCAAAGATTGCCTATAAAATGTTTATATATTAACAACAGACTTGCAGCAAACTGGCCACATGCTTTCATCCTTTTAATTTTGATAACTTTCTGCTCGCGAAACCTGTTACCTTCAAACTCCAATTAACCACAAAATATACGGAAAGGAAACCCGAAATAACCAAACACAATGACAACCACTTGGCATTCTCGGCACAAAACACCTGAGTAATACTTGGAGAATGGCTAACAAGGGGACTTTGCAACAAGTCTCCTGAGTAATACTTGGAGAATGGCTAACAAGGGGACTTCGCCAACAAGTCTCCTGAGTAATACTTGGAGAACGGCTAACAAGGGGACTTTGCCAACAAGTCTCCTGAGTAATACTTGGAGAATGGCTAACAAGGGGACTTCGCCAACAAGTCTCCTGAGTAATACTTGGAGAATGGCTAACAAGGGGACTTCGCCAACAAGTCTCCTGAGTAATACTTGGAGAATGGCTAACAAGGGGACTTTGTAACAAGTCTCCTGAGTAATACTTGGAGAATGGCTAACAAGGGGACTTTGCAACAAGTCTCCTGAGTAATACTTGGAGAATGGCTAACAAGGGGACTTTGCAACAAGTCTCCTGAGTAATACTTGGAGAATGGCTAACAAGGGGACTTTGCCAACAAGTCTCCTGAGTAATACTTGGAGAATGGCTAACAAGGGGACTTCGCCAACAAGTCTCCTGAGTAATACTTGGAGAATGGCTAACAAGGGACTTTGCCAACAAGTCTCCTGAGTAATACTTGGAGAATGGCTAACAAGGGGACTTCGCCAACAAGTCTCCTGAGTAATACTTGGAGAATGGCTAACAAGGGGACTTCGCCAACAAGTCTCCTGAGTAATACTTGGAGAATGGCTAGCAAAGGAACTTTGCCAACAAGTCTCCACCGATTTAATTTATTTTCAATATACTTGCAGGCCATAGCGAGAACTTTCGCCGGTTCCAATCGCAAGGCGCGACTACCATCTAATTCCAGGAAAACTGAATGTGAATATTTCAGTAGGGCTTCACAAGACCAGTGTGCGGCACATTCGCACGACGAACGCACAGTTATACAAGCAAAGTCTCCAGTTCACAACTCGTGTTCCACGGATCCAATCTCGCCTCTGTAGTATTTTTGTTTGTGTTTTTCATGATCACTCCCGCCTGGCTTATGTTGTAATCCGTACACGTAACACAAATCTTACAAGAATATATTCCGTAGGCCTACTATAAATGACATACAACAAATATATCGACGAAGAGGTGTGAAAATTATTTGGTGAACATTTTGATAACTGTCCCAACGTAGTTATTGGAACAATTAACATTTCGTAAGAGGTGCTCATGTTTTAAATATATAACATCCGATTTCACACAGAGAAACGCACATTAATAAACAAATATCGTCAAATACATATAAGTGTGCCTCTCCATTCTCATTTCATAGCATCTATCAGTCATTAATAAATCACTTTGGGAGTGGCGACCCCATCGTACTAATAGCCTATATCTGCTTCATCCATTCCATCCCTGACACGGTCAATGACTGGAAAACAGGTTGTAGGTTTTCATTTTCACATATAAGTGTACATAACTTTAATTTCAATGTTGAATCCAGCCACTTCACATCCTAGTGGAGGTGGAGGGAATTAAATCTTCGGAGGGGGTAGGAAGCGATAAAATTGTTAATAACATTTATACTAATAACTTATTTAAGATATGAAATGCTTATTTCAGATATACGTTGTTTTGTTCTGAGAACTATCATAGCGCTATTTGTTGTTTTAACTATTCTTTAAGACAGGAATTCATATTACTCATTCGTTTATATTCACGGTAAAAAGTGGCTTCTTGGATGATTTCTGAAATAAAAGCTTCAATTGGGTACGAATGGAAAACTATCCATGCAAAAATACATTAAAATCTTTCACATTACTTTCACAACAGTCTTATTCGCCGCGATTTCTGCCTGGCTACAAATCCATTACATTCTCAATGAGACCGGTGTATAATTACTCGGACCCTCAAGCAAAATTTCATGCATGCATTAAGTATATTTTGTCCTATTCTATTATTGATGTTTGTGATCGTTCTGCTCTGGCTATGGAAACTGCCAAGCACAATAAACGGGTACAAAGTTATTCTACATGTTCATATTCAACATTACATTCAAAACAGTAATATACAAGGTTATCAATTTATTCTACTTCCAATGAGTGTTTAAACGAACAAATATGTGCGCACACTACATCCTTGCTACTAATGTTTAGGTAAATACACACGTTTATAACGTCTTCATGAGTTATAACGTTGAACGCTTCTACTGAATGAAATTTGTCACAGCCTAATTATCATTGAACCTAGCCTTCATTTAATCTGTCACTATAGAAACAAATTTGTTGACATATTTTCAAGTTCTTGCATGTTTCATCAAATATTCATATGTTTGAAGTATCTCACTGTCGAGATTTGGAACAACATTTAGTACTTGGCTCAAATGTATTATAGCTACAAAATTATCACTGTTCTGAGTTTTCCATTTTTAGAAGAATTCTCCCTGCTACCAACGCTAGACTCGCACCAGCTAAGTGTAGATATGTGCTCAAAAGTCATCATTGTGCCAATATGACATAATTTCACTGCACGAACCGATCTATAGTTAATAAACCACCTGATATCGATCAACTCAGGAATTTTAAAAATAGGCCCTTCTAACATCGCCTGAACATAACGGAGAATCCGTTCACGTTTACTTGATCAGTGGAACAAGTTATGTGTGTCTTCGATCACGAGAAGAACACGTCCCAAGATAGCATATTTCTGTGCACTACTTAGAGCTAAGGATAATATCTTGTGAACTCTGCAGTGTACATAAGGTATCTTTAAAACCTTTCTGAAAAGCATTTTCTAATTCCTTAAATATCGTCTGAAAAAGTGTCTTCCCCATCAAAAACACAAGCTACTACTTCTTTTTCTTCTTCTACCGCTTTTCCCACACCGGTGAGATCACGGGTGCGAACTGTGTCGCACATGTGGTTTTGGCCCTGTTTTACGGCCGAATGCCCTTCCTGACGCCAACTCTAGTATGGAGGGATGTAATCACTATTGAGTGATTCTCTGGTGGTTGGTAATGTGGTGTGTTGTGTGAATATGAAGAGGAGAGTGCAAGGACATACACAAATACCCAGTCCCCGAGCCAGAAGGATTAATCAGAAGCGATTGAAATCCCCGACCCGGCCTGGAATCGAACTCGGGACCCTCTGAACCGAAGGACAGTACACTGAACATTCAGACAATGAGTCGGACATCAAAAGCATCTGTTTTTCTTAATTCAACTAAGCATAGAAATATAGAATCACTGCCATCAGCACAGCGTACAAGAAGAGTTAATTCTGAAACACTGTTTATCTTGTTGTCTCATCTGCCATTACTGAAATACGCTTAATTTTTATTCTCTACTAATCATGTTGGTCTAAAACATCACCAATACCTGACAAAAATACACTATCCGTTACTTTACGGAAATAACTTGCGCGAGAACTTTGATTATATATCCAATCCAAGCAAATGCTGGGGCTGTACCTTAATTAAGGCCACAGCCGCATCCTTCCAACTCCTAGGCCTTTCTTATCCCATAAGACCTATCTGTGTCGGTGCGACGTAAAGTAACTAGCAAAAAAAAAATGTTTTTTTAGTATTACTCTTTCTACCAGACCACAAATCAACGATGACAATGGCTGTCTATTTTCTAATATTTGTATTTTGCTTTCGTTGATCAATATTAAATTAATACGTTTTAAATATTTTCAGTTTTTAAATATTTCGTAAACCCAGAGGGAAACGCTCTGTGCATGATATTGAGAATTAGTATGTTTCTCCAATTTGCCCGTTTTACCCATTGATTTTATATAACCAGTAAAAGGCACGGACAGACACTGACCACTTGTCTTTTGCAGGGCATTGTCATCGTTTTCTTAAAAGACTGTACAGTACTTACAGAATGAGCCGCCTCGATTGTCATCATGATTGTTGGAACAGCAATGTAACTACCCGTTTCACTCCTTCCCCAAATTCTCAAACCGTATACTTAGAGATTCAGCCAATTTCACAGCAATCACATAGCACAACAAAAGGATCGTTCTTCTTCGTTTTTAAAACTTAACTTACGAGTTCACCGCCTTCTTGATTCACAATAACATTGCTTGTCCAGACGCAACACCGATGAAGCCACTCACATATTGTTTCCCAGTCCTTGTACTTCACGTTAATCCTCTTCTTTGATGTGCTATTTTCATATATACTTGTATTCAAATCACGATCGGTTGCACTTTCAACAACAGAAACTATTTCAATGACATCAATTTTCACCTAAGAATTTATTTCACCGACCGAAACATTGTCTTCAGCTACTTCATCGTATTTCCCTCCTCATTAATTGTATTCGTCTGACAATTTTGTTCCTTATGGAAAAAGTCTGAAATACCGTACACATTATTTCTTTACAGGAAGGGACATTGCACACATCTTCGTTCTACTACAGTGTTTGCGTTAGCCCTACTCTACACTTGAAACAATTCAACAATGAACAATTAGGCTACAAAATCGGAGTCAGAAGTGTAACTACCAACCTTCTATTAATTCTCAATCGCTTAAGTGCGGCCAGTATCCAGTATTCGGGAGATAGTGGGTTCGAACCTCACTGTCGGCAGCCCTGAGGATGGTTTTCCGTGGTTTCCCATTTTCACACCAGGCAAATGCTGGGGCTGTACCTTAATTAAGGCCACGGACGCTTCCTCCCCACTCCTAGCCCTCTCCTGTCCCATCGTCGCCATAAGACCTATCTGTGTCGGTGCGACGTAAAGCAACTAGCAAAAAAAAAAAAAAAAAAAAAAAAAAAATATTCTCAATAAATCATAACTGCCAACATTGATTGATTTCTCATTAATTAATTTCACTACATGATAGTGAATATTTATATTTTATTTAGATTATATATAGAGACAGAATGTTACTTATTCGCTGGGTTTTTGTCCTGGCATGAACAGGCCTAATCCATTTCATGCCGGGTCAGTGACCACCAGGCTGAAATTTCCCTCGGTGTCCCACTAGAATTCAACACCGTTTAATATGCCTGTAACGCGAAAAACGTACACACTGAACGTTAGAACAAACCCACGAAAACTCAACGGAGGCGAAATTCGATCCGTGAATTATTTCTTTCTTTCTTAATCCGTTTACCCTCCAGGGTTGGTTTTTCCCTCGGACTCAGCGAGGGATCCCACCTCTACCTCCTCAAGGGCAGTGTCCTGGATGGTGAGACTTTAGATCGGGGATACAACTGGGAAGGAGGACCGGTACCTCGCCCAGGCGGCCTCACTTCTCATGCTAAACAGGGGCCTTGTGGAGGGATGGGAAGAGTGGAAGGGACAGGCAAGGAAGAGGGAAGGAAGCGGCCGTAGCCTTACGTTAAGTACCATCCTGGCATTTTCCTGGAGGAAAAGTGGGAAAAAAACGGAAAACCACTTCAAGGATGGATAAGATGGGAATCAAACCCGTCTCCCCTCAGTTCACCTCCCGAGGCTGAGTGGACCCCGTTCCAAGTCTCGTACCACTTTTCAAATTTCGTGGCAGAGCCGGGAATCGAACCCGGGCCTCCAGGGGTGGCAGTTAATCACACTAACCACTACACCACAGACGAGCCGTGAATTACGAACTTATACTGTAAAGCGGAGAGCTTGCACGTTGCGCTGTGCTTTCAATCATGCTGGTCCTGTGAAGCACTCTTGAAATATTCAAATTCCGTTTTCTCGGAATTGGGCGGGTGCTGCTCCTCCTTGTAATTTGAACCGGTGAAAGTTTCGCCATGGTTAACACGTAGCTTATATTGAATACGGATTAATTCGGTGGGGACACGTTGGCGAGGGCCCTTGTAAGACAATTATAATAAGCATTTATAACATTTTTGGCAAATACAAATTAATGATAAAAATAAAGTAATATATGCATTGATATGATGTATAATATTCATGCCATCGTGCTTGTTAAAGCTCGAAAGGTGTTTAATTTAAATTAAACTTGTAAAAAGAGACCAAGATAAAAAATGACATGTTCTAAAAATTCGAGCCTTAATGATAATATCGTTGGCTTTGCGTTCCACAAACTACTTTTACGATTCTTGGAAATGCCGGACATTTGTCCCGCAGGTGTTCCTTTAGGTGGTGGTAAATCTACCGATACGATGCTCACGTATGTGAGTACTTTCAAATACCACCGGACTGAGACGGGATCGAGCGGGATAACTTCAGATCAGAAGACCAGCCTGAATCACTCAGCTCTACACGTTCAAAGTCTAGCACTAAATTCAAATACGTACTGTTGTTTGAAATTTCTTTTTCACTCTCATTGGGTGTGTAATATGTCCGGCTCCTAGGCTGATGACCAAACTAATTCAGGCCGTGCGCGTAGAGGCCCGCGGCTGTGAGCTTGCATCCGGGAGATAGTAGGTTCGAATCCCACTATCGGCAGCCCTGAAAATGGTTTTCCGTGGTTTCCCATTTTCACACCAGGCAAATGCTGGGGCTGTACCTTAATTAAGGCCACGGCCACTTCCTTCCAACTCCTAAGCCTTTCCTATCCCATCGTCGCCATAAGACCTATCTGTGTCGGTGAGACGTAAAGCCCCTAGCAAAAAAAAAAAAACTAATTCAGGGTATATTGGGTTCGATTCCCGCCGGGAATAATAGCCACGTCTGGTTATTTCTCCAGCTCGGAAGCTGGGTATCTCTCCTCGTCTTAATACACCACCTTAATTTACATACAACACATCACACCACCATCCAAATCAGTAACACGCAATTGCGAATACAGTATATCCCTTTGCATAGGGCTAGCGTCAACAAAGGCAACCAGACTTAAAAGTGGGTTTAAACCATATGAAAAGCCGAATGCAAGTGATTGGAAAAAGTCCAAGAAGTAGTAGAAGGAGAAGAATAAGAATATTATACATATACTGTAGTGCCATGTACAGGGATAATTAGCTCATCGATAACACAAACTATTCCAGAGACAATTCATTCAAATAACGGAATTTTTCAACGCCACTTTTTCACCCAGATGCAGAGTAGGACTTGGCAGGAGATTTAAGATTCGATGCCCTTCTTGCCATCACGCGCTGGTCCCATTAAAAATCCCATCAGCGTTCCCCACGTCTAAATAATAATAATAATAATAATAATAATAATAATAATAATAATAATAATAATAATAATAATAATAATAATAATAATAATAATAATAATAATAATAATAATAATAATAATAATAATAATAATAATAATAATTCCATGTGGGTCTTTTCAGCCTGGTGCTGCCCTTGTGGGGCAGACCCTCCGGCGAGTGTAGGAGGCACCTGCCTTACATAGGAAACTAGGAATGAACCACTTAAGGTTAAAATCTCCAACCCGGCCTGAAATTGAACCCAGGGCACTTTGAACCGAAGGCGACTACGCTGACCATTCAGCCAAGAAACTGGGAATAATAATAATAATAATAATAATAATAATAATAATAATAATAATAATAATAATAATAATAATGTATGTTCAGTCTTCAACCCTAAGGCTGGTTGGATCCTCAACAGCTCTGCCATCAGTTGTCATAGATGGCCTAGGCATCACTGACGAGGCCAACTAGGGAAATGAGGAGCGAGGTAGTTTCCCGTTGCTTTCCTCACCGAGCCAGAAGTTGCTATTACATATCAGTCTGCCAAGCCCACTGAAATGCATGCACCAACCGACCCTATGAGCAACGTTTTCACACCATTCATACCAGGGACTGGCTGCACAAGGAATGACATTACTAGCATCGCTCATACCTCGGTCACTTTCATATTGTCAAAGCCAAGGATAAGACAGAGAGAGGTCAATGAAAGTAACAAAATTGCTCCAGCCCATACCAAAAGACATAGTGCACTGTAAACACTAGGTCCTGCCAGCAAAGGCATATTATAATAATAATAATAATAATAATAATAATAATAATAATAATAATAATAATAATAATAATAATAATAATAATAATAATAATAATAATAATAATAATAATAATAATAATAATAATAATAATAATAATAATAATAATAAAGAACAGACACAGAATCTAGTAATTTGTTCCCATAACTACTGCACTATCTTTTGAGGTACGATGAGGAAACTCTCGCAGGTTAACAACCAGACGTATCCGGGTTACTTAATGTTCGAAATTCAAAAGTAGAAAAAAGAAATATATTTCTACTTCACGAATAGATGGACCTCAATTTAATGGCAGTGCAATCAAGATTAACAATACCTAACGTAGTCCCACAGCTATTCGTTTCCTCAGCGGACACTTCAATGCAGCTACAATAACGATAATCTTAGATCAAGAATGTCTGTAGATCATGCCAGGGCTTGAGAAACACTGCTTGTCTCTAGCAGATCTGGCTCACTGCATTTTGGTCAAGCTCCTTAGACACATAGTTAACCGATTCTTTGAACGTTACTATGCGGCAACTTCACAAGGTCAACTGCTTTGTGATATGGTAATCTGTTGTTGTTGTTGTTGTTGTTGTTGTTGTTTCTGCTTATTCATTTAAGGGTCTTGAAGCGAATCTGATGTACAGGTCTGAATCGAGAACTTCAAATCTCAGGTATTCGCTATTAATTTCTTCTCTCAGTTCTGAATCTGACAGAATCAAGTGCCGTGATAGATCCTAAAACAACGAAAACTTTTATCCTTAGGAAATATATTCTTCTTTTAAAACACAATAGTATAAATACAGCTAATGTCGTGTATGACTTGTCCTGCGACTTTTTCCAGCTAGAACATTCTGAACAGATGTACTTTAAAATGAGTAAAAATGAAGTAGGTAATGCATAAAATGGGTGGCAGACAGGTAGAAGAGGTTAGACTGTGTCGTCAACATTTGAAAGAACGACGCTCCTTTTTTAAACAATCAGCAAACCTAAAGCCAACTTGTAGTTTTACGTGATCATAGACATGGAGCCTGAAGTATTTTTCTTGCTAGTGGCTTTACGTCGCACCGACACAGATAGGGCTTATAGCAACGATAGGATAGGAAAGGCCTAGGAGTTGGAAGGAAGCGGCCGTGGCTTTAATTAAGGTACAGCCCCAGCATTTGCCAGATGTGAAAATGGGAAACCACGGAAAGCCATCTTCGGGACTGCCGACAGTGGGATTCGAACCCACTATCTCCCGGATGCAAGCTCACGGCCGCGCGCCCCTAGCCACACGGCCAACTCGCACGTTAAAGTAAGAAATGTTATTTCATACTTCCTGTATGATTCAATTGCACCTAGGAAGTGCATTTATACTATAAATGTCGGGATAAATTAAGAAATCCAAGTCCAGGTTTCTTATAATTTCAGTAGAAATGCTCTTATTGCACCTAATGTAGCGTGAAAAGAAGATATCCGATAATCTGACCACGTATGAACTGCCATCGTTCATGCCAGAGAGAGAGTTTATTTCTCGGAGGCGTAAACCATCTATTATGTCAACTCTATGAGACAGCTGTTAATTTTGGGAGTGTCTATACGAAGAACAGCCAGACCAGGTCAACTTTCTCTTCACTCTGCAACCGTTAGGAGAGTCGTATAGAGATTATGAAGTGCCATATAAGTGCAATGGGAAAGGGTAAACAGTAAACGGAAAACACGCAGTCAGTGAGCAGCTCATCGCTAGAAAGCTACCTGTATACCACCAGCATAGCAGCCCCATTCTCATTCACAGTCTACAACATCATCTTCTTTTTCTTTTTCTTCTTCTTCTTCTCTTCCTACCGCTTTTCCCACACCTGTGGGGTCGCGGGTGCGAACTGCGTCGCACATGTGAATTTGGCCCTGGTTTACCGCCAGATGTCCTTCCTGACGCAACTCTATATGGGGGATGTAATCACTATTGCGTGTTTCTGAGGTGGTTGGTAGTGTAGATTCACAGTCTACAACTAAACACGCTAAAAATGTTTGCTTTGTTTCATTTTTCTTTGTCATGAACTGCAGTGTCAATGGACGAACTGTAGGTGTATAAATAAGCCTACCTACTTATCTTTAGAACCGAGCGAGTTGGCTGCGTGGTAAGACCCGCCATTCGGGATATCGTAGGTTCAAACCCCGCCATCGGCAGACTAGAGGAATGTTTTACGTTGCTTCCCATTTTCACAGCAAGCAGTAACTCAATTAAGGCCACAGCCGCTTCCTTCCCAGCCCTGGCATATTTCTAGCCCACTGTCTACATGTATTAGTGCGACATTAAACCACTAAGCACCGAGCTCGATAGCTGCAGTCGCTTAAGTGCGGCCAGTATCCAGTAATCGGGAGATAGTGGGTTCGAGCCCCACTGTCGGCAGCCCTGAAGATGGTTTTCCGTGGTTTCCCATTTTCATACCAGGCAAATGCCGGGGCTATACCTTAATTAAGGCCGCGGCCGCTTCCTTCCAATTCCTAGGCCTTTCCTATCCCATCGTCGCCGTAAGACATATGTGTCGGTGCGACGTAAAGCAAATAAAAAAACACTAAGCAAATAAGAAATTTTCAGTACTACGGTAGTAGTTCGTGGTGTGGGTTTCTGTTATCAAAGACTTCTACATATTCTAATTTGTGAATAACTGACTGAGGGGTAAGATTGGTGGTCTTCGGTTCAAAGGGCCCTGGGTTCGATTTTCGGCTACGTCGGTTATTTAGCCACCTCTAGTTAATATCTCTAACCGGCGGGCTGGGTGTTTGTATCACATCACATCACACACCGCCAACCACCAGAGAAACTGAAATAGGGAATATATCTCTCTAATAGACTTGGCGTCAGGAAGGGTATCCGATCGTAAAACTGAGAAACTACATATAATAATTTCGTGTGGCTATTTCTAGTCGAGTGCAGCCCTTGAAAGACAGACCCTCCAATGAGGGTGGGCGGCATTTGCCATGTGTAGGTAACTGCGTGTTATTGTGGTGGAGGATAGTGTTATGTGTGGTGTGTGAGTTGCAGGGATGTTGGGGACAGCACAAACACCCAGCCCCAGGGCCATTGGAATTAACCAATGAAGGTTAAAATCCACGACCCGGCCGGGAGTCGAACCCAGGACCCTCTGAACCGAAGGTCAGTAGGCTGACCATTCAGCCAACGAGTCGGACAGAAAACACATGAACTACTATGATCGCCATTTGAGGATTTTGTTCATGCATAAATGATGGAGCGATACCGAGGTTGCCTGTGCCGATTTGTTCTATCCGTTGTTTTCCAGAAATTACTGAAGCCTGTGCATGAAGTGATCGTTGAATTGTTCAAAACAGATTACTTGTGGAGAGTTACTTGTAAGAAGAACAAACTTTTTCAAAGTTTCTTTATCTCCACGTAGTTCTTTTTGTTTTTGTTTTCTTACAATTTGCTTCACGTCACACCGACACAGGTAGGTCTTATGGCGATGATGGAATAGGAAAGGAATAGGAGTGGGAAGGAAGCGGCCGTGTTCTTAATTAAGGTAAAGCCCAAGCATTTGCCTGGCGTGAAAATGGGAAACCGCGAAAAATCATGTTCAGGGCTGCCGACAGTGGGATTTGAACCTACTGTCTCCCAAGTGCAAACTCCCAGCTGAGCGACCCTAAATGCACGCCCTCCATGTTTTAAAAAAGCTGGAGTTATATCGTTACATAGACAATACTTAATTCCAGGACATTATCTTGCTCTTTATTGTCTATAGATTATATATAATAGCAGTTCGGTTTCACAACTGATTTCCTCTTGCCATGGAAGGTATCACAAGACTGATCTGCATTTAGCGCTGATGATCAGTCACCACAGATCTGCATTCAGGTATGACACCCAGGTAGCAGATTCCTTACCAATTGTTTACCTACCGGGCGAGTTGGCCGTGCTCGTAGAGGCGCGCGGCTGTGAGCTTGCATCCGGGAGATAGTAGGTTCGAATCCCACTATCGGCAGCCCTGAAGATGGTTTTCCGTGGTTTCCCATTTTCACACCAGGCAAATGCTGGGGCTGTACCTTAATTAAGGCCACGGCCGCTTCCTTCCAACTCCTAGGCCTTTCCTCTCCCATCGTCGCCATAAGACCTATCTGTGTCGGTGCGACGTAAACCCCCTAGCAAAAAAAAGTGTTTACCTAGTCTCTTCTTAATTATTTCAAAGAAGTTGGAAATGTATCGAACTTCACCTTCGTAAAATATCCCAATCTTTAATTTCTCTTCTTACAGACGAATATTGGCCCCAATTTGTTCTCTTGAATTCCACATTTGTCTTCATTTTATAATCTTTCCTACTTTTACAAACTCCGTTCATGGCTATTCGTCTACTAATATCATTCCATGCCATATCTCTAACGACAACTCGGAACATACCGCCTAGTCGAGCAGCTCGTCTCCTTACTTCCAAGTCTTCCCAGGTAAAGGTTTGCAACTTCTTCGTAACACTGCTCATTTGTCAGTCGGTTAGAACCCTGCAAGCGAAGCAAGACGTGTGTGCGGAAGTGCTGAGTGTTTGTTGCGTAAGCGAAATGGGGATAGGCTTAGTACTCTACCGAGCGGTCATCGGCCAACCGATATTCCCAGAAATTTTACAAATTCCATTTGCTTTTCTAGCTTTCAACTTTTGTAACATTTTGAAATATCTTTATTAAAATTCCAGTACTTCGCTAGTGTTAGTCACCTCCTCTACTTGGGCATTATCCTTAAGTCCAATAATCTTAACTTACGGCTGACTAAATACAGTACTTCTCCCTCACATATACACTACCGGTACCTTTGTTCATTATGATTCCTGGAAACTGTTACTGCCTTAAAGTACCTATACATACACTTCCATTTTTCACCGAAATTCATATGACTGCTTAGCTGATTTTTTTTTTTTACTAGATTAAATTTCCTAGTGTGTTTCTTTACTCTTTCCTTGCTTCCACAAACATTCCTAACTCTACTTTTTCTATCCTGAACCTTCTTCTAAAAATGATGTATTTATACATTATAATAAATTGAACCTTTACGATTACTTAGCACCTTTAAAGGTACATACCTGTTCTTACACTCCTCAGCAATTCCTTTAAACATACCCCTACCGGGCGAGTTGGCCGTGCGTGTAGAGGCGCGCGGCTGTGAGCTTGCATCCGGGAGATAGTAGGTTCGAATCCCACTATCGGCAGCCCTGAAAATGGTTTTCCGTGGTTTCCCATTTTCACACCAGGCAAATGCTGGGGCTGTACCTTAATTAAGGCCACGGCCGCTTCCTTCCAACTCCTAGGCCTTTCCTATCCCATCGTCGCCATAAGACCTATCTGTGTCGGTGCGACGTAAAGCCTCTAGCAAAAAAAAAAAAAAAACATACCCCATAGACTGTTTACAACTTTATTCACCATTTCCCACCGATAACAATTATCTACTGTTTAGAAACTCTCCCACGCATCTCTTAACAGCCATACTGTATTGCTTAATAGTCCTACTTTCACAACCTTCCTTTCTATCATGTTGTTTTTTGTTTGAGTCATCAGTCCATAGACAGGTTTGATGCAGCCCTCCATGCCACCCTATCCTGTGCTAACCTTTTCATTTCTACGTAACTATTGCATCCTAGATCTGCTTTAATCTGCTTGTCATATTCATACCTTGGTCTACCCCTACCTTTCTTACCACCTACACTTCCTTCAAAAACCAACTGAACAAGTCCTGGGTGTTTTAAGATGTGTCCTATCATTCTATCTCTTCTTCTCGTCAAATTTAGCCAAATCGATCTCCTCTCACCAATTCGATTCAGTATCTCTTCATTCGTGATTCGATCTATCCATCTCACCTTCAGCATTCTTCTGTAACACCGCATTTCAAAAGCTTCTATTCTCTTTATTTCTGAGCTAGTTATCGTCCATGTTTCACTTCCATACAATGCCACACTCCACACGAAAGTCTTCAAGAACATCTTTCTAATTCCGATATGAATGTTTGAAGCGAGCAAATTTCTTTTCTTAAGAAAGCTCTTCGTTGCTTGTGCTAGTCTGCATTTTATGTCCTCCTTACTTCTGCCATCGTTAGTTATTTTACTACCCAAGTAACAATATTCATCTACTTCCTTTAAGACTTCATTTCCTAATCTAATATTTCCTATATCACCTGCCTTCGTTCGACTACACTCCATTACTTTTGTTTTGGATTTATTTATTTTCATCTTGTACTCCTTACCCAAGACTTCATCCATACCATTCAGCAACTTCTCGAGATCTTCTGCAGTCTCAGATAAAATAACAATATCATCGGCAAATCTCAAGGTTTTGATTTCCTCTCCTTGGACTGTGATTCCCTTTCCAAATTTCTCTTTGATTTCCTTTACTGCCTGTTCTATGTAAACATTGAAAAGGAGAGGGGACAAACTGCAGCCTTGCCTCACTCCTTTCTGGATTGCTGCTTCTTTTTCAAAGCCCTCGATTCTTATCACTGCAGACTGATTTTTATACAGATTGTAGATAATTCTTCGTTCTAGGTATCTGATCCCTATCATCTTCAGAATCATAAATAGCTTGGTCCAATCAACATTATCGAATGCCTTTTCTAGATCTACGAATGCCATGTACGTGGGCTTGTCCTTCTTGATTCGATCCTCTAAGATCAGACGTAAAGTCAGGATTGCTTCACGTGTTCCTACATTTCTTCTGAAGCCAAATTGATTTTCTCCCAACTCAGCTTCAACTTGTTTTTCCATTCTTCTGTAAATAATACGTGTTAAAATTTTGCAGGCATGAGATACTAAACTAATGGTGCGGTAGTTTTCACACCTGTCAGCACCGGCTTTCTTGGGAATAGGTATAACAACATTCTGCCGAAAACCGGATGGGACTTCTCTTGTCTCATACATCTTGCACACTAAATAAAATAACCTTGCCATGCTGGTTTCTCTTAAGGCAGTCAGTAATTCATAAGGAATGTTATCAATTCCAGGTGCCTTGTTCCTATTTAGGTCACTCACAGGTCTGTCAAACTCTGACCTCAAAATTGTGTCTCCCATTTCATCAGCATCAACAGCCTCTTCATGTTCCAGAACCAAATTATCTACATCTTTACCTTGATACAACTGTTGGATATGCTCCTGCCATCTTTCTGATTTGTCTTCTTTCCCTAGAAGTGGCTTTTCATCTGAGCTCTTAATATTCATACACCTAGATTTCCTTTCCTCAAAGGTTTCCTTGATTTTCCTGTATGCAGCATGTACCTTTCCCAGGACCATACAGCCTTCGACATCCTTGCACTTCTCCTTCAGCCAGTCTTCCTTAGCTACCTTGCACTTTCTATCCACTTGATTCTTTAATCGCCTGTATTCTTCTTTGCCCTCTTCATTTCTAGCATTCTTGTATTTTCGTCGTTCATCAATAAGGTCTCTATCTCCTGAGTTATCCACTGATTCTTAGTTGATCTTTTCTTCCTTCTAACATTTCTTTCAGCAGCACTACTGACTTCGTTTTTCATGACTCTCCACTCTTCCTCTATAGTGTTTCCACAGTCTAACCTAGTCAGCGTTCGGTGACAGTCGTGCTGAGTTGAGGTGCCGGTAGAGCCGGTGTGGAGTGTGACCAGTGAGTGGAAAAGTAAGACGGGAGGGAAGAGGAAGATGATTGGTGTGGATCAATATCGTGCAGCTGTTGGAAGATAGCAGGGGAGATGGAAAAAGGAAACAGTTAGAAATAAAGGAGGTAAAGTGGAAACAAGAATGATGGGCGAGATGATACTGGTGGCAGCGGTGATTATGGTACTGTTAGCCATAGGAGGTGCGGAGGTGAACCCCGGCCCGACTTCCAGTGGCAACATGAACTGGGAAGACGTGGAGGTCATAAGAAGAGTGGTGAAAGAAGTGATGGAAGAAGTATGTTCGTTTGAGCAGATTAAAAATATGATGAAAGAACAAATGAAGGAATTTGAACATATGAGGCGTTGGATACAGGGAATAACAGACGAGACAATGAACAAAGTGGAAATCAGCGAGAGAGAAATTATCACTCAAGGCAAAAATAAAGGAGATGGAGGAAGAGGTGGTGAAGCTGAAAGCAGAAATTTAAGACAACAACCGTGAACGCAGGAAGAAATGTTTATTTATATATGGAGTGCCGGAAGGCAAAGGGGAAGACAAAGTGCTGACAACCTACAAAGTTATGGAAGTTATTCAGAAAATGATGAAAATTAACTTTAGTGAAGTTGATATTGATAATGTGGAAAGGATAGGTAAAAAAACGGGGTGATAGGCCGATAAAACTGAAGTTGTTTTCCACCCTGATGGCGGAACTAGTGATAAGAGGCGCAGATAATATACGTAGCACAAAAATCTGGATTAAAAGAGACATGGGAAGAGAAGGGGTAAAGAATATAAACACTCTGAAAAAACATTTAGTCAGGGCTAAAATACAAGGGTTAAGAGCCTACATTAAGGGTCAACAACTAGTAGTATCCAATGGACTATGGACCAGAGTGTAGACAGCGAAGAAATTACAGGAAATGGAAGAGAATAGGAAAGACGAAGGGGAAGTGGGGAAGAGAGTGGAAGAAAGGCAAGTCAGAGACAGTAAAGTGGGTGAAGACGGACCTGGAGATAAAGAAAGAACCAAAGAAAATAAGACACTGGACCCAAGCTCGCAGCAAGAAGAAATTAACTTGACAGAAGAAGACGTGAATGCTATTTTCAAATCGATCGAAGAAGGAGCCAGAGAGGTAACAGCTGAGATGAGGAGGGAGATAAGGAAGGAAGCCAGGGAGACCAGGGCATTAATTAAGGAGCTGAGGACGAAGGTCTGTGTGAGAGAAGAAAGGAAGATACAGGAAGTGATTGTGGGGGCGGAAACACAAGATGTGACAAGAGCACACAAAGGAAGTGAAAATACGACTGGGAGGCAGGAAGAAGAAGCAAGAGGTACCCTGGCGAGGAAGTTTGAGCCTAAGGGAGATATGGAGTAAGAAGAACAAATTGGACGAAGGCATAGTGACAAGAAGCAAAAAAGGCAATCTGCAGTCGAAAGTAAATTGGTGTACACATGAGAATAGCGGAGTTTGTGTGTTATTCGTAACTATGACAAGAGTGATTAAATAGTTAAATTCGTAGGCGGTAAAGTGTCAACTGAATGAGGAAGAGAGTGATTGTAAATTGGGTAGGTGTTAAGGATAAAGCTAATATGTGGAGATGGTTGGTATATGAGCTGAGGGTCCAAGTTAATGGTGAGTGAATATGGTTTCAGTTAATGTAGTGAGTTGTCTGGATTCTAAAGATAATAAATATAGTGAGACAATAGAGTTCAAATAGTGGTCAACAGTAACGAAACGTAAGGTGAAAAATTGCACACCGGCACTACAGTGGAGGAAATACGAAGCCAGGTTTGCAACTTTAGTAGAAAACCAGAGAGGTCAGTGTTCAAGAAAGAATATGCTGAGTGCGAACCCGTGATATACTCTTTGTTTAAAGTGCAGATGCAAATCTGACACAACATCGTACTCTACATAGCAATATGTTACCAGTTTAGCTTCTCATTGCCATACTGTCATACTGTCTTGTTTAAAGTGCAGATGCAAATCTGACACAACATTGTACTCTACATAGCAATATGTTACCAGTTTAGCTTCTCATTGCCATACTGCCATATTGTCTTATACTAGGGACAACAGACCATTCTGCATCGTTGTCATTTGATTATTATTATTATTATTATTATTATTATTATTATTATTATTATTATTATTATTATTATTTACATCAATATTGCTTTTTTTCCTTGCTTTGGTGTCAGTTATATTTATTTTACAAGAATTATTATATGTGTATGTTAGATTAAGCTACCTAGGTTGGGCATTATTATTTTTCTCCTTAATAGATCAATAAGGCTTCAATGCTGTAGATCGGAGGAAAATAAAGACATTTACTTTACTATAGTGTTTCCTTCAGCATTTTCTTTAGTCCTTGTGCAACATGTTCCTTGAAACAATCCCTCACACTCTTTTCTTTCAACTTGTCTAGATCCCATCTTTTTGTATTCTTTCCTTTCTTAAATTTCTTAAATTTCTTCAACTTCAGATGGCATTTCATGACCAACAAGTTGTGGTCAGAGTCCACGTCTGATCCTGGGATAGTTTTGCAATCCAACACCTGGTTTCTGAATCTCTGCCTAATCATAATGAAGTCTATTTGATACCTACCAGTGTCTCCAGGTCTCGTCCACGTATACAGCCGTCGTTTGTGGTGTTTGAACCAAGTATTGGCAAGGACTAAATTATGATCAGTGCAGAATTCAACCAGCCGACTTCCTCTTTCGTTCCTTTGTCCCAATCCAAATTCTCCTACTGTACTACCTTCTCTTCCTTGGCCTTCCACTGCATGCCCGTCTCCCATCACAATTAGATTCTCGTCACCTTTTACATATTGTATTACATCTTCTATCTCCTCATATATTCTTTCGATTTCTTCGTCATCCGCTGAACTAGTAGGCATATAGACCTGCACTATTGTGGTGGGCATTGGTTTGGTGTCTATCTTGACGGCAATAATTCTTTCACTATGCTGGTCGTAGTAGCTTACCCGCTGCCCTATTTTCTTATTCATTATTAAACCAACTCCTGCATTTCCCCTGTTTGATTTTGTGTTGATAATTCGGTAGTCGCCTGACCAAAAATCTTGTTCTTCTTGCCAACGTACTTCACTTATACCAACTACATCTAACTTTAGCCTATCCATCTCCCTTTTCAGACTCTCTAACCTACCACAATGATTCAAACTTCTAACATTCCACGCCGCGATTCGCAGAATGTCAGCATCCATCTTCCTGATGATCGCCCCCTCTCGTGTAGTCCCCACCCGGAGATCCGAATGGGGGACTAGTTTACCTCCGGAATATTTTACCCGGGAGGAATCCATCATCAGTACATCATTCATACAGAGAAAGATGCATGTCCTCGGGAGGTAGTTACAGCTGTAGTTTCCCGTTGCTTTCAGCCGTGTAGCAGTATCAACACAGCTAAGCCATGTTGAGTATTATTATAAGGCCGTATCAGTCAATCATCTAGACTGCCGCCCTTGCAACTACCGAAAGGCTGCTACCCCCCTTTCGATGAACCATTCGTTAGCCTGGTCTCTCAACAGATACCCATCCGATACGGTTGCACCTGCGGCTCGGCTATCTGCATCATTGGAACACGCAAGCCTCCCCATCGCGGCAAGGTCACATGGTTCGCAGAGGAGGCCTTTCTATCATATTTATTTTTCACTACGACTAAAATAGTTTCATGATCACTTATAGCATCTGCCTCTTTAGTTCCTCTATAGAGGAACAATTCATATGACTGCTAATTATACTTGCCTACATGTTATATTTAGCTGACGTTTTTTGCTAGAAAAATTTTAAACTGGTTTAAAATTAAATTTGTTTTTATCAACACCACATCTAGAATATTTTCCCTCTAGTTGGTTCTGTCATTTTCTGACTCAGCTGTCCTTCCCGGATTCACTTATTTATCATTTGTTGGTCATGCTTTCTGTCATTCCCATTACCTTCCCAGTTAACAGTTCATAAATTGAGATCACCTACTGCAATCACGTTCCTTACTCTGTCGTTCCCAACATTGCTGATTATTTCATCAAACAACTCCACGTCAGCGTCACCGCTTCCAAGTGTGTACCCCCAACCCCCACCCCAAACACCAAGTTGCCTATTATCTTTGGAGATGAGCCTTACACCTAAATTTAATGTTTCTTAACATTAATTACTTCTTGGATAGGTCAATAGTGATAGTCCACTTCTCCTCCTGAATCTAAAATATCTGATACACATTGCTCACCGCTGAGCGACCCTAACTGCACGGCCTCCATCTTTTTAAAAAGCTGCAAGTTATATCGTTACTCAGACAATCCTTAATTCCAGGATATTATTTTGTTTCTTATGGTCTATAGATTATATATAATAGCACTTCGTTTTCACAATGGATTTCTTGTTGCCATGGAGAGTACCATAAAATTGTTCATCATTTAGCGCTCAAGATCAGTCACCACAGATCTACATTCACGGCTGACATTCAGGTAGCAGATTCCTTACCAATTGCTTACCTAATATTCAATATTAATCCCCCACCTCCTCTTCCTTCCGATTCTATCATGTCTCCACGATAAACACTCCAGTTCCCGGAGAAAATTTCCGCATCCATCCGCTCACTTCTAAGTCATGGTCCAACACCTGGTAGATATACTGTAAATATATTGTTGTTTGGTTCTTCAGTTCAAAGACTGCTTCGATACAGTCCGCTATGCCACCTTTATTTTGCTAAGATTTTCATTTATACGTAACTACCACATCCTACCTCTTCACTATCTGTTTGTCATATTAATACCTTGGCCTACCCCTGCAATTCCTTCTGCATACACTTCCCCGAAGAACCGAATGAACAAGTCCTAGGTGTCTTAAGGTGTGCCCTATCATTCTCTCTATACTTCTGGTCAAATTTTGCCAAATCATTCTCCTCTCACCAATTCGATTCAGTATTTCTTAATGAATGAATGAATGAATGAATGGACGAATACACTTCTCTTCCAGTCATGGTTGACCACCAACTGGGGAGAGCGTGTTCGTTTATTGTAATCTAAAACATTACATGTAGTTAGATTTGAACGTACTACAAACAAATGGGCCGATGACCTGCGATGACAGGCCCCTAATAACAACAAGCATCACTACAAACAAACAAACAAACAAACAAACAAACAAACAAACAAACAAACAAAAACAAGAAACAAAATATCTAAAGATATTCCAATTCGTTAAAAGTTAGATAATGTTAGTATATGTTGCATACTCCATACATATTATACATCCTTATCATGAGCGAATGAAAACCGCGAACAGGCCGCCCCCCCCCCCCCCCGGTTACGGACAACTACCACATCCGCCCGCCGCAACCATTGCACTGACATGCAAACATAATTATTAATTACGGGAAATCAAACATATTTAACTACATATGACCGATGAAAACAAAGAACAGACGTCTCCCTCCCCCAGTTACGGATAACCACCAACATGTGGGAGAGACCGCCCGATCATCGCATCCTTCGCTATCATATGCCACTGGTTTTGCTCGATTTCGAAATGCAACACACTTTGAGGTTGATACCTCATTCAATTATAATTTACTACCACAGACATATTCTTTAATAGTCACTTAGGTATATCTTTGAAAGTATTCAACCTTATCCTTATGAGAAATTTCCTGGTTTTCAATTAAGATGTACAGTCCAGGATACTTCTTTCTTAACTACATGTACTTACTCTGCGTTCTTTACATTTCTTTTCTCAAATACCTCTAATAATATTAAATAATTTTGCTGTCTTTCCAGGTTTCATCCATTCTCTGTTTAATAGCTTAGCAAGTGTGTAAAAGTTCCTGTTCATTTATAATTTTATCCAGCTCTTTCCCATCTATATTTTTCTCTCTAATATTTCTCGTTTCTTCACAGTCCTTAATCAGGTATGCTACTTCCATATGTGAATTACATTTATTTTCGTCATTTTTTCTCTTAAAGCTTTATTTTTATGAACTCTCATCAACCACCAGATTATTCCTCTCATTTTCCTTTTTGTTAGCATTTGTGCCCGTAAAGTCAGTTTTCACCTATTCTGCAAAATTCGATTAGCATTCTCTTCCTGTTGCATTCTGACATTATTTGTCTTTCTATATCTTTCACTCTTTGGACGACCTTCTCATACAATTTCCTGTCATCCCCTGATGCATTGCTTTCCCAGTAAGATCCCATTCCTATGTATTCCAGAAGCTTCTTCACCCCATCCATCCAGTAGCCTTCGTTTACATGTTTCATTTGGTGCTGATAAGCTAAGCCTAAAATTTCACCATCTCCCCCCGTTTTTAATCTCAACCAATACTTGACTATTCGTTTCGCAATATCAGCCTGTATATGTTACTCCCCCCTTCACACATCTTTCTTGCTCCACTATTTGCAGTACAGTTTGGCAATCCTAGAATTATTTTGGAAAATTTTCCTACGATTACCTCTAATGCTACAATTAAATGAGCTATTCCCCAAATTTTCGCTCCATAAAATACCTTAGCTTTGACTACTGAATTAAATACCTTTATCAGTACTTTGTATTCTATGTTAGGCATCTTTTATCCAACATTTTTATACTAGCCAAAGCACTTATTCCCTTCATTTTTGACCTTTTTATTTGATCTGACCATCTACCATTGCTGCTTACTGTATAATCTTCCCTAAGTATTCGATTTTTTAACCACTTCTAACTTTTCCTTACCTATCCACCACTGTTCATTCTTGGAAAGCTTGACACCCCTTTTACAAACAATTACTCTGGTTTTCTGTGGATTAACATTTACATTCCATTCTTTACAGTAGTTTCCTATCTCATTAATACTATTTTGCATCTTGCTGTGTGTTAATGCGAGTAGGATGATATCGTCCGCAAAGATTAGGCCTGGAATATCTTGATACTCAAGATATGGAGAAGCTCCTTTCTCAAATCCTTTCGACTGGAAAATATCATAGATAAACAATAAAAATAATATAGGAGACAGTTTACACCCTTGTTTAAGACTCAATTTTGAAGTTATCCCCCCACCACTACACCATCTTTAACTTTGACAGTACATTTCAATTCCGAATATATGTTATCAATTGCTCTTATAATTTTCGCTGATACTCCGATCTTCCCAACTTGTGGACGACAGCTCTTCTACTCACCGAATCAAACGCTTTCTATAAATCGATTACAGTAATGTACAACTTGCCTCTTTTTTTAAATATATTTATCTATTATTGTTTTTACTACCATAATACTGTCACTTGTCCTCATTCTCTTTATAAATCCTGACTGAAATCTCGACAGGATCGAGCACTCCTCTCCCCAATTCATTAATCTTTCTGCCAATATCCCTGTGTATATCTTACTTAAAGAATCTAGCAACGTTATCCCTCTATAATTACTTGGGTTAGATCTTTCTCCACGTTACTTATATGCAGGGCAGATGATTCCTTCTTGCCATGATTAGGGGAATCTTGCTCCCTCAAAATTCTTGTTAAATATTTTGACTACACCTGCTAGGATAAAGTTGTTTTTGCCTGATTCCTTCCAGAATTCTTTGTTTATACCTGAAATTGCTTCTGATTTCCCCTTCCGCCCTTTCTCTAATAATCCCTTTAGTTCGTTACCTGAAATTTCCTTATCTAAATTAGGCAGGGTGCACTCCAATCCTCTCGAGACTCCCATCTTCCCGACATCCTGTTTCCAACGACCCTCACCACTTAACAATTTACTAAAGTATTCTATCCATTCTCCATAACTTATACTTAGCTGTGTTATATTTTTTCTATCGCTACAAATTTGATTTATTCTATACCATACTTTCTTAACATCGTTATTCTTAGCATCTCTATTTAAGTTATCAGTTTGTTTCTTCTGCCACAAATCTTTAGTTATTACCAATAATTCTTTGTACTCTTTTATTTTGCTACAGAATGCAGTTCTTGATTCATGCCCACCTATTGTTCTGAATGTGGTTAGTGCTTTTATTAATTCGGCCTTTTTCCTTCTGCTTTCTTCATTGTACCGCTCACTATTTCTTTGTATTCTTATCATCCGAACCCGCATCTATCAGCCTTATTGCCTCTACCATATCATTTCTCAGCTCACGAATTAGCTTCCTCGTTTGTTCAGTCTGACAGGCCTCTCTGACTATTTCCCTAATCTTTTCCATGTCCTCCCAACTCACAGCTCCCGTTGGCCCAGGGTTCACTTCTACACCTCCTAGTATCAGAAGAACTGTCTCTACTGCTGCCACCATCATAGTTATCTCGAACCCAGATTGTCGTAAGTGCACCTTCCCACTTGCCGTACACATTGGCCCGTGCCATCGACCTATGGCCGCGTGATACTGTTCTCATTCTTCTCACTCAGCACTCACAATACAACCTCTCGCTTCGCTAGCTCGATTACAACTGAGTATCTATTCATTCCCCATTCGATCTACCCATCTCACTTTCATCATCTTTCTGTAACACCACATTTTAAAAGCTACTATTATCTTTCTTTCTGAGCTAGTTATCGTCCATGTTTCACTTGCACACCCTACAATGCCACACTCCAGACGAACGAGCAGAGACAATGTCTTCTTTAACAGTTCTTCGCAGTTTATTACAATATGGCTTGCTTCTTGTCACACCCTACGAAAGCTATATTTATCAAACCGCCACACGGCTGCCAAGTTACAATGAAGTATCGAACGGGGTGAATTATTGAAAGAAGAATGGCAGAAGTATTTTTCGATGTATCGCACTTTTCTTTAGGCGATTGTAATGAGTCAGAGGACGACTTCATCAACGGCGTCATCATCATTCTATTCGCATTCAACGGGGAGTTGGGTAAGCGGTACGGATCGTGCAAATGTAAGCTGACAATCGGGATATTATGAACTCCAATCCCGTCCGCAGCCCTGTGCATTGTTTTCTTCGGTTTCCCATTTTCATATCACGGTTTTAATTAAGGTACAGTTCTGCTATTTGCCTGGCGTGAGAATGGGGAAAGTGCGGAAAAGCATCCTGAGGGCTGCCGACGGTGGGGTTCAAAACCACCATCACCTGAACGTAGAATTACAGATGTACGACCCATATGATTCAAACAACTCGTTTGGTAACTTTCCGGTTCAATTCGTATCCTTCTTTTGAGGTCTATTTTGAATGGTTATGACTGCTGTTAAATGCAGCTCTGGTACCAGCTACTCTCGCGCGAAATACATAAATGACTAACATATTGTTACGAATACAACAGCGTATGTTTTCTTACTCTAATTTATTTCAGGATGACCCAATAAATGCACACACACACACACACACACACACACACACACACACACACACACACACACACACACACACACACACACACACACAATTCTAATCAAACATGAATGACGACACCCACTAATTGCTGTCTATTCACATGTCTCTCTTCTTTACACAGCAAGTGCTCCGGCCCGTTGGTATTACCTGGGGACGACTATAATGCTCACTTTCACTTCTCCGAGTCCAATCACCTCATACAGCAGCTGTGTGTAGCTGGCCTCATGCTCGCACATTAAGGTTACCACCCCTCCTTACCTAGTCCTCCCAGCGTTTCCAGCTCGACTAGCCATTCGGAAGGGGAATACGGTTAGTCGTAGCAGTCATCCTTTCTGAGTCCGAATATATCACACCGCAAATTATTATATTACATTATTACTTTATTGTGGTTTGTACGTTATATACCATAAACAAATACAAATCCATACGATATCTACTTGTTTGAGTAAACCTGTGAAAATACATTATTTTTCTTTTGCAAGTGGCTTTACGTCGCACCGACACAGACAGGTCTTATCGCGACGATGGAATAGGAAAGTGCCAGGAGTGGTAAGGAAGCTACCGTGGCCTTAATTAAGGTACAGGACAAGCATTAGCCTGGTGTGAAAATGGTAACCACGGAAAACCATCTTCAGAGCTGCCGACAGTGGGACTCGAACCCACTATCTCCCGGATGCAAGTTCACAGCTGCGCGCCCCTAACCACACGCCCAACTCGCCCGGTACAATGGATTCTATTAAACAAGATATCACATACGAAATGCTACTGTATCGTATATTATTAACGCTCTGTCGAAGTAAGGATGAAACCAATAGCCAAAATACTGCACACAGACAAGAACAAGCTGTTTCGCAAGCTTTCGTCATATAATCTCGCACGCAACCGCGGCTTGTGAAGTTTAATTACAGAGAAAAACCTCTCACAAACATGTTTTAAAGGATTGCAAATTTTCGCCATTTATTCTCTTTTCTGGTGTGCTTTCCATAAGGCAATTAGTTTGTAACAACACTTTCAACAAACCGCCCTGTTGGACCGTGTATGCTGTCACCTAGCCGTCAAACTCATACAAAAAACCTGGCCAACTCTACAGTCAGAGATCCCCACCACATTACGTCTCTTCCTCCCCGAGAGCGGACACTCCTACCAAGCTCTTCACGCGTGCAAAGTCAGTGTTCGGTAACTTTACACACTGTGAATTGTGCAGCGATTGGGCACCGCTGCAATACACGATGATTATTCCTTGATTCGACTCAAGAAACAGTCTAGTAATTCACGCTTCACATGCAGTGAACAACTAAACAGCAACAGCTGAACAGTATTCAACAGCAGGATGATACAACAGCGAAAATTAACACAGATCGAATTACCCTCACACTCACGATAGCGGTTTCCCTCACGGCGATCCTCAGTCCACAGAAATACACAGTGGTTCAGCAGCCGTTTCCAATATCGTTTGCTGCAGCCCAAAAAAACCGTGCACAAGTTTATAGGGGTGCTATTCCCCTGCAGGCCTACTGTATGGTACTAATGTTCAGTGAGCACATTTTGCACACGATTCTGAACCCTAGCAAAATGTTATATCAACCGTTTGCAAAACATGACGCCCTGGAATCATGTAGCAACGTCCTTTTACCATGTCACTATGTTAATGTGTCGTGCCTCGTGACCGGGTGTAACGAAGAGGGGAATCAATGCATAAAACTAGGTAAGAGTGCAGTAATTAATGTCTTAAACACCGAACCGGATGGCGTATGTACTCTGCTCTCGCCGTATTACCAGCATGTCTCCAGCAGTGCAAACGTAGCGGATGTGGTTACGCGTTCGCCCAGCAACCGACGGAATGTGCCAGCGGCGGTTCGAATTCCGTATTGTTCAAATATTTTTGCATGGGTATGATATTTGAAGACGTAAACACAGGTTCACGTTTCAAACAGTAGAATGATTATGTTATTCATCTTGTGCCCTGCGCATACTCCGCTGGTTAGGGCCTGAATGTACTGTAATCTCTGCTGTCATTCGGCATGTTTTCCACAGATGAATACTTTGACATGCTCCTAATTCATGGGGAAGCAAGATAAAACGCGTGCGAGGCACTACGTCTGTATCAGGAACGGTATCCCGACAGGCGACACCCGGCTACTACGACATTCCATCGTGTTGAAAGACAGATAAGGATAACAAGCGTGATTTCCAACCAGCCACCAGTCCGCGATAGGCCCGCTACATCGGGGGAAAAAGAAGAGGTCGTTCTGGAGGTAGATCGTAATAATCCACACATCAGTACAAGGGGGACTGCACGACAGGTGAACACCAGCCAGCCATCCGTCCGGCGAATACTGCATGAACATAAATTTCACCCATGCCATCTTGAGCTACACCAAGAGCTCCATGGGCGGGAGTTCGAAGCTCGAATGGAGTTCTGCCAGTGGCTATTAGGCAGGCTGGACAATGACGCAGCAGTCGTATCGCTATCTTGTTCTCGGACGAATCGCGCTTGCACAATAATGGGAACGTCAATCGCCACAACATTCACTATTGGAGTCCGGACAATCCCCACTGTGTGCGACAGGCGGCTCATCAAGTACGATGGGGAGTGAATGTTTGGTGTGGAATCTTGCGAGATCGCCTGATTGGACCTAATTTCTTTGAGGGCCATTAGACGGTCCCACGCTACCCGCACTTTCTGCGTCATGAACTCCCACTGCTGCTAGAGTAAGTGCCCTTGCACGATCGTTTGACGATATGGTTGCAACAGGATGGAGCTCCACCACATTCGACTTTGACCGTTCGTAACCATCTGAATGATGAACTGCCAGAGAAATGGACAGGACGAGGAGGCCCTGTTTCTTGGCACACCTGATCACTGGACTTCTTCTTGTGGTGACATTTGAAGAACGCCGTTTCCATTCAGGCGGCCGAAAACCCCAACCAGCTCCGGCAACTCATCACGGACGCCTGCCGAGCAATTATACCTGGAATGATTCAGCGCACAAGACGATCTATTGGACACCGGGCCCAAATGTGCACAGACTATAACGGTCATCACATCGAGAATTTGCTGCGACAAAACATAGTCAGGGTAGCTGTGTTCCTATTATTTCCGGTCTGTAGTATGTGTCCGGCCTGCTAACTAATTGGCTCTTCTTGGGGCCACAAACATATTCACTCACACACAATTTGCATGAAAGCGGGTATTGAACTTACATTGCGTGCGGTACGTATTAAACAAATATTTCGAACATTTATAATCTTCTCCCCAGACTCGAACCTCCCGCCTGACATGCAAGCCCGCTCCGCCACGCCTTTACCAACTACACTACGGTTCCGTACGGTACACTGGGCAATTTATATCAAGTATTAGGTTTACTGCGGTCACTATACCAATTTAGTGTTTCGCCGGCGTGTCAGGTTCATATGATCTAGAAGGCACACGTATGTCTTCCAGTGTTTAATACGAGTATAACATTCGGCGTCCTATCATGGTGAGGCGGTAAATACCAAGATATTCGATTGTGTTGTCTGAACATACCGGCAGGGCAGATGTTTTAGGACGGAATGAATATTGTGGGTTGCATAAAACTACAATGGTAGGGACGACTGAATCACGCTGTATCAAAACACAGTACTCTCAGGTAGTACACGGCCTTCCGTTCCGCACGCCGTCTTCATTCCAGCCACTCTCTGGACAATCCGATACCAAACTACAACCTCGCTCGCAGCGGCCTTATATTTATACTTCGATGATGGGCTACTAGAATATTCAGGGTTCGGCTAGAGATGGAGGATTTCCGTTGTACCATCCAGAAATCGCGTGGAGAAACTACATGAAGGGAACAATAGAAGAAGGCTCGCGGCATGACCTGGGGCGGACTGGGTGGTTCCCGAGCTGGCGTAGTCAACCCTTCAGGAAATACCGAAGGGGCTGCGACATGGCTGACGGTCGCTTGAGCACGTACTAATATAATAAAAGTATCTCTCCTAGCAGAGGGACGTTCAAGATAACTGGAGGCATTTTTGGTCACACCACCTTGAGAAGGTTTATTGAGATTATGAGTGTAGCAGTGGAACCTGGGTGCACTTGTTCTGGAGAGAATGTAGAAATTTCCTCCCACTTATAAGGATAGTGTGCTGATCGCGTATTGCAAATGTTTTGTATTAGGGCTCTTGGTAGTCTAGAGCAAAGGAATTCAAGGATTATGATCAGAAGATTGTTCTTATACTTATCAAAATAACCGGCCTGAGAAAATCCTGGCAAATGAGAGTACAACAGACCTTGAGATATAATAGACAGTGACAGTCTTTACTTGGGTATATAAATTTCATTTACTCATTAATACGTGCAAAAATAAATAAATGATGACTTAAAACACCTAAACAAGACAATACATCCATACGACGAATATAATTGAACAGTTCAACTCGTAGCTTACCTGCGACTGGAATATTTCCTGTTCTACGTGAATTCGGCACAACTGCTCTTCCCACAGAGTATCAAATACGTTCTTCAATCTCTCTAGTTCCACCTGGTGTCTCTCCAGCTGCTCTTCAAGCGCCGAACATTCCCTTGCCACGTGCTCGTAGCGAACTCCCAGGGGAGGAGTGTGAGCTCGGCGTAGCAACGTCACGTCCCGATGGAGTTCTCCAAGGCGCTCCTTCACCCCCAATAATTGCTGGCTTAGTTCCTTCAAGACAATTCAAACGGGAAGAATTAACACTATCATTCGTACCACGAAAACACCAGTATCACTGGTGTGGGACTTTCCCTCGCCCACAACAAAGAAATGAAGCGAGGTGCCCCTTCCTCAAGTTCAGAATAGGCAGAGCACACCAAATACACACAGAGATCCACTAACACACCGCAGCGGTTGACTCCAGTGACGTACGAAAAGCAAAAGGATGTATAATTCCGAAAAGGTTGAGCTTTCGATTGACAAAGTATAACCAAATACACCAATACTGAGATATTGAGGTTCATAAACGAAGGAAGGCTTCAGTAAACGTAGAAAATTATGTACAATTGGAACACAAAAATGGTCTGTTTTAGTGGCAGAATTGGGAGTAATCAATTAAAGAAAATAATACGTCTGTCACTGGACTAAATGACATTACTAACTGTAATTTCAGCTATGCGTTCATTCTTTCTTGTTTTCCAGTCATTCATTGATTCATTCATCCAATTCCTTACAAGGAATCTATACCACTTCGATGTCCTGGAAGTATGATGTTGTTATCGTCGAAAATGCCACGGAACATCTCGTTCAATGCGCAATATTAGATGCTGTTGGAAAACTTTGTTCATGGAAGAACGATGAAAACTTAGGGTGATGCCTCCGAGATGGAAGGTGATCCGTATGAGATACAACTTACATTTCACAGAGAGATGATCAACAGAGGTTACAAAATGAAGAAGTCCCTAGACTTAAACACAAACGGTTCACTGCACCTAAATCAATAGCAAACTTCTTCAGGACAATCTTTTATGTAACCACACCTATGAAACGCAGATTGAATCACCATTCAATACAAATATGATCATATTGTGTACTTTACCAAGCCAAAAGATTTACGCAGAGAGAACTCTTGTAATCAGCGTATGACTACTTCTCCATTCACTACATGTTGGAAATTAAAAGTGTACCTCATCATTCTGAGACCTATGGAGATGATCATTTTGAGAAATATTGAGAAATACAACTCATATCTCCTATAAAACATCATCTTGCCCAGAGGCAGATTGTTTTCTCACCATTCAACGGTAAATATCTATTTTTCGACTGTGTACAAGGTTTTCCGTGATGAGCTAATATTGTGCTCCGGAACTAGTCGTTGTGTGGTGCTTTCGACAATAACAACATTATGCTTTTCCGATCTGGAAGTGAGATAGGTTCCTTTTCATTCATAGTCTCATTCGTTAAAAATGTAGCATTATACAAAGCACATGCATCTATACACCAAAATATAATAGCGAAATTATCATAACAAGTTGTGTCATCATCGTTTACACTGTCAGGCAAACGAACTAGACCTACCAGATAAAAGAGATACTAACACCAATCTTAAAACGAATGGCCAATGAGTGAAATAGTAGCTCTATTACACATATGATATTAGATTACATATGCAACTAGTGACTTGTAGAGGAAATAGCACCAAATTACTGACATTCGTTAAACATATTCCAATGAAGAGAGAAATCAATTTATCAAGACTTAACTCTTCAATGAAGTCAGCAAAGCAGGTGGTTGCATCTTTCTGCAAAAGTTTAGTTTAGTACATTGCCTTTCCCAAATGGCGGGGCTCAGACTATGAAGTCTACTATTATGCCAAACCATGTTTTGAAACACCGTTATACAATTTATAGAATTATATAAATAGAATACATTTAATCATTAGTTAAACATCATACTTCTAAATATCACTGAAATTAATTTACTCAATCTCTGAACGTTTGTATCCTTATTAATAGTAAGAACTTGTATTAGTTTCCATACATTAGCGAGATTTACACTGACTGACAGAGCAAATGCAACACCAAGAAGGAGTGGTCAGAACTTTATGCCAATTGCAGGGTAGACTGACGTCACTGAGGTATGCTCATGATGTGAAATGCGCCACTGTGCTGCGCACGTAGCGAACGATAAATGGGACACGGCGTTGGCGAATGGCCCACTTCGTACCGTGATTTCTCAGCCGACAGTCATTGTAGAACGTGTTGTCGTGTGCCACAGGACACGTGTATAGCTAAGAATGCCAGGCCGCCGTCAACGGAGGCATTTCCAGCAGACAGACGACTTTACGAGGGGTATGGTGATCGGGCTGAGAAGGGCAGGTTGGTCGCTTCGTCAAATCGCAGCCGATACCCATAGGGATGTGTCCACGGTGCAGCGCCTGTGGCGAAGATGGTTGGCGCAGGGACATGTGGCACGTGCGAGGGGTCCAGGCGCAGCCCGAGTGACGTCAGCACGCGAGAATCGGCACATCCGCCGCCAAGCGGTGGCAGCCCCGCACGCCACGTCAACCGCCATTCTTCAGCATGTGCAAGACACCCTGGCTGTTCCAATATCGACCAGAACAATTTCCCGTCGATTGGTTGAAGGAGGCCTGCACTCCCGGCGTCCGCTCAGAAGACTACCATTGACTCCACAGCATAGACGTGCACGCCTGGCATGGTGCCGGGCTAGAGCGACTTGGATGAGGGAATGGCGGAACGTCGTGTTCTCCGATGAGTCACGCTTCTGTTCTGTCAGTGATAGTCACCGCAGACGAGTGTGGCGTCGACGTGAAGAAAGGTCAAATCCGGCAGTAACTGTGGAGCGCCCTACCGCTAGACAACGCGGCATCATGGTTTGGGGCGCTATTGCGTATGATTCCACGTCACCTCTAGTGCGTATTCAAGGCACGTTAAATGCCCACCGCTACGTGCAGCATGTGCTGCGGCCGGTGGCACTCCCGTACCTTCAGGGGCTGCCCAATGCTCTGTTTCAGCAGGATAATGCCCGCCCACACACTGCTCGCATCTCCCAACAGGCTCTACGAGGTGTACAGATGCTTCCGTGGCCAGCGTACTCTCCGGATCTCTCACCAATCGAACACGTGTTGGATCTCATTGGACGCCGTTTGCAAACTCTGCCCCAGCCTCGTACGGACGACCAACTGTGGCAAATGGTTGACAGAGAATGGAGAACCATCCCTCAGGACACCATCCGCACTCTTATTGACTCTGTACCACGACGTGTTTCTGCGTGCATCGCCGCTCGCGGTGGTCCTACATCCTAATGAGTCGATGCCGTGCGCATTGTGTAACCTGCATATCGGTTTGAAATAAACATCAATTATTCGTCCGTGCCGTCTCTGTTTTTTCCCCAACTTTCATCCCTTTCGAACCACTCCTTCTTGGTGTTGCATTTGCTCTGTCAGTCAGTGTACTTTGTACGAGTTTACGTACCACATTACTTCTTCTGCCGCTTTTCCCCATATTTGTGGGGTCGCGGGTACGAACTGTGTCACACATGTGGATTTGGCTCTGTTTTATGGCCGGATGTCCTTCCTGACGCCAACCCTACCTGGAGGGATGTATCCACTATTGCATGTTTCTGTGGTGGTTGGTAGTGTGGTGTGTTGTCTGAATATGAAGAGAAGAGTGTTGGGACGAACACAAACACCCTGTCCCCGACACAGAAGAATTAATCAAAAGCAACTAAAATCCCCGACCCAGCCAGAAATAGAACTCGGGGTCCTCTGATCCGAAGGCCTCAACGCTGACCAATCAGCCAGGGAGGCGAACAAAGCACCACATTAAACACGTCTTTTTAAATAGCCTCGGATGTCGTCAGCTGATTTTAGGGACAAGAATCTCGAAGCGTGCAACGCTAATTTCCTTATTCACAGGCAAAGCATCATTCGCAACGTCGATATGACACTAACTGAAGAAGAAATACGAACAGAAATTCAGAGTGATTTCTTAGTCGTCTCCGTGAAACGCTTCACTAAGTTAAGTCACACTAACAAAGATAACAAAGATAGAATACCAATTCCAGAGTGTTTGATTTCATTTCGATGGCAGCGTTTGCCGTCTCATGTGGTGATACTCGGCACGCGGTGTGCCTGTTTTCATGTGCGACAAAAGTTTACGTTTCGGACATCGATATCAGCAATGTCGTTCTTCTACGATTCGATGCGGCAGATGTGCCGGACCACATGCAGCGAATGCGTGCCCAATGCAATCACAGCCTTGCTGTGCTGTCAAGGCCCACACTGCGCTACAGAAAGGAACTGCCCAGTCGTTAAACACGCCGCAGCCTACACTAATGCAGTTTCTTAAAATATGCTTTTGGACTTTTTTCACTGATATTTTTTCTTTTTTCTCACTCTTCCTTTTCCTTGCATTTTCTGCTTAAGGACGACACACACACCCAGTCCCAGTGGAAATAACCAATTAAGTATAAATTCCCCGTCTCGGCCGGGAATCAAACCCGGGACCCCTTGAACCAAAGGCCAGCGCGCTAAACATTTAGCCATGGAGCCGACAATTCAAGCAGCCGCTGCGGGATACGATCACAATCGAGCTTACTCCCAAGTAGCCGGTACAGTACTTTCTTATACAGATCCATCACAGTTCCAACCGCTACCACCAGTGCACCAACGGCAGTAAATGTGCAAGGTGAGAGACTATTTCAGGACAACCAACAGGTATCAGCGATGAATCTCCCATCTCCGGGAATCTCAAATAATACGAATAATAACCAGGCAACTATTCCATGCACAGTTTAAGCCATCCGCCAGGCCCATGCTTCCCACCACCACGATCATACATTCCGCTACACCTTCCCGCAAGTCCGATAACCTATAATCCGTACCCCGCTCAGCTACATAATAGAAAAAGACAATCCACATCACAAGGTGAACAACTGGTTGAGAAAATCATCCAACTTGTTTTGAATATGATGTGTGAAGTCCGAGTTTGATCCACTTCTTCACATGCTGACGAGTCTCCTGAGTTCACAACCTATATCTGTGCAACAGACAATGTTAAGAACATTTGTTATACTCGTCCTTATGTTCACATCCTTCATCAGCTAAAGGTTGTTGCTGAATTTAGCGTTAACCAATTGAGACTTTGTAATTCCTTTTCTTCCTTTTGGTGATAAAATGTTAGATATTCTACAGTGGAATGCTAGATCGGCCGTTGCTAACAAGAAAAGTCTCGAGCATGCACACTCTGAACGAAACGTCTCTATACGGAATAATTTGTGGGACATGGTTCCCGCCAGTGAAGAAGATACGCTTCCGCAACTACAGTTTACTTCGAAGTGATCGTCCTGAAGGTAAAGGTGATGGTGGGGTAGCTCTAGTTATTCACTCCTCCCTAGATTATCAGTTCTGACCTTTATCCTGAAACCTCCCACCAACGATGCAAGTGATAGCTGCCTGTATACGTCATCCAAATTTCGAATTCACGTGTCTCTCGATATACTGTGCACCACGCACACATGTCCTGCCGGACGTATGGAACAGCATTCTTTACAAGATAACTCCACCCTACTTAATCTGCTTAGATCGTAACGTTCACAGCCCTGCCTGTGGATTATTCATACAATTATGGAGTTGATTTGCTGCAAGTCATAGAAGCACACATTCCGATTATCCTGAATGACCACTTTTCTACTCTGGTACCATCGCCGAACGAACAACCTTCTGCAGTCACGAATTAGCCTGTGTTCCCGCACATAAATGGAATACTAGCAGAGATAGCAAAGATAATTGGATTCTTCTCACGGAACGAATGCAAGAAGAGGCGCAAATGATTTCCCTTAATGCTTCAGCCCTAGATCGCTATCACTAGTTTATGGACGCAATGAATCATGCTGCTAGTTGTTCATTCAATTTCCCACACCAAACCTCGTCAAGTAAATGGCCGTACACCAGCAATCTGGTGGAATCCCGAATGTTCGCATGCTGTTGCATTACGACGATCCGCACTCCGAAACTTTCGTGCTTATCCCACTCCTGAATTGTATTCTGAATATAAAAGAGCATCAGCTTCTGTTACCAGATTTCTGAAGAAACAGAAAAGGAACAGCTGGCAACAAGTTTGCTCCACGTTAAATAATGATATGAACATTTCTGAAGTCTGGCATAGAATAAAATGTTTGCACAATAAAAATGCCGGACGAAGGGAGGATACTTCTGATAATTTCTGGCTAGAAGAGTTCGCAGATAGAATCGCTCCGCCGTATACAGTGCCTCAGTCAATAATCTTCAATTTTGACCGATCGGACCAGTTTCTAAGCACACCATTTACTTTTCCAGAACTATAGCTTGCAATTAAAAACTCGTCGAAAGCGTCTGATGTAGGATATTCCACATAATGATTATAAACTGTGTCTCTGATTTTCGTCTGGTCACGTATTCCTGGGAAAGCCATGGGTTTAAAGGTCGCTTTATTCTAGCAGCGGGAGATACTGGGTTCGAACCCCACTTTCGGCAGCCCTTAAAATAGTTGTTCGTGGTTTTCCATCTTTACACCATGCAAATGCCGGGGCTGTGTCTTAATTGAGGCCATGGTTGCTTCCTTCCCACTCCTAGTCCTTCCCTTTCCCACCGTTGCCATAAGACCTATCTGTATCGGTGCAACGTAAAGCAACTTGTAAAAAAAACATGATCAGTCTTCAGGAAACCACATAGGATATGCCAGAGGGGATACTAGCCAGATAGCATAGAATGTACGTGACGTCAGTCTGAAGAACTACTATACTCTGAGAGTCACTGGGCCGTTCGGACTTCACAGTCAGTTCACGTGAAGGTAAACATACACGGCTTCCTTGTTCACCACCCAGGGACATGGACTGTTTCACCACGGCATCTTATTTCTACCAGAAGCATTTTCAGACGCCTAGCACAGACAAATATGCGATTTTGACGTTCTAGAAATTTTCTACGGTGAGCTCTTCACATCGTCACCTTCGATTGTCCTGGAGTGAGCAAAGAGCAACGTGGATGCTACGGACTGGCTACCTAATTGCCAAGATTAGTATATAACAGGTTGCCCAGAACAGTGGTTTCTTCATTCGGAGGGCTTCGGCTACGCTCGGTTATGACGTCAGCCAGTTACCCACCGCCAAGATTAGTAACCTCGACCGCCAGTCTCGCTGAAAGTCTGTGCAGTAATACTGTACGTGAGTAGTGCGTGGGTTTCTTTAATATGTGCAAGTGAGTTGCATTTTTGATTTTTTTTAGTTTCATGGTGCTTTCTTTGACTAGTCCTAGTGATGAATAGCTGCTTTCTTATGCCAGTGCTATTTAGTGTTTGACTTCACTTGATTTGTCTCGTGTTGAATATAAACATACCTGGTGCGAGGTGTACGGTTGCTGTGTGCAATAACAGCTGGGTGAAAATCAGGAAAGATCCCGCCGAAAGTCATGTCAGATACTTCAATTTCCCCCAAAAAATGAGGAACTAAGGAAGAAGTGGATCCAAAGATGTAGGCGTGATGGAAAGTGGAACGCAGATTCGTGCCGGGTATGTTCCGAACATTTTTCTGATAGCGATTTTGAAAGGATCTAAAGGGCGAATTGTTAGGGTTTCCTCCCAAATGTGTGCTTAACAAAGAAACTGTTCCCTCTAGAAATTCGGGTGTTTTGCGTAGCATAGAACAAGTGTCACATGCAAGATTAAGAAGGAAGGGAATGAGGGGCAATAGGAAAATGGCTGACGAATTGTTAAAAGATTCATAACATAACACGACTATTGCAAATTCACCACCTACTCCAGCCACTCCACCTACCAAGGTCTGTGATAATACTATGGCCCTGATTGAAGAAATTGAAAAATTGAAAACACAGATGAAAGAAAAACTAGTCCTTAAAGTGGAATTAGAGACAGCGGAAAGCAAAATACATCAAAGCCGCGTATATATTAATAATTTTCGTAAGGAGTTAATTATATGTAGGAGGCTAAAAATTCTGTTCAGAGCATCCACACAGAACTGGCGAACAGTTTGAAAGGAATTTTTACTGAGAATCAAATCATGACACTCACAAACCAACAAAAGCGCGTTAATTGGACTGACGAAGACATATCGACGGCTTTCACTTTAAGGTATCTAGGGAAGAATATATGAGACAAAAACTGCATTACCCTCTACCTGGACTTCCAACGCTGGAAAAATGGGCTTCAAAAATTGACATGCGAAACGGAAGTGGAATCCTAGAAGATATTCTGCGTGTGATGAAGATTGCTGCTGTTTCGTACAAAGACTACGAGAACATTGCAGTCCTCCAGTTTGACGAAATGCGCGTTAAAAGTGCTTTCGAATATGACCCCCTGAAGGATGAAATTATAGGCCCCAGATCACAATTGCAAGCTGTGATGGTGCGAGGACTATTCCAGAATTGGAAGAAAGTAATTTACGCCAATTTCGATAAAGAAAGATGACAAAAGATATACCGGTACTAGACAGTTGGTTTCTCGTCTTTCGGAAATAGGGTACAAAGTAATGGTACGTGTCTGTGACATGGGCTCAGCAAATCAAGGCTTGTGGAAAGCATATTGAATATGTAGGGGACACACGAGCAAATAATTGTTTGGTTAAAACATAGAACAATCACTAAATTCCTTTGGAAAGCGCTCCCGCGGTGAGAGAGAGAAAGAGAGAGAGAGAGAGAGAGAGAGAGAGAGGGAGAGAGAGAGAGAAAGAGAGAGAGAGAGAACAGGTATCTGTGTGACGTCACGCTCGAATAGCCAATGATCGCAAGCCAGCCATTGGGGGTAACCTATTATATACGAACCTTACCTATTTCCTATAGCAACGCAACGAGTTACGCGTTTCCTGAGCGGCGGACGATCACTGCGCTTGAGTTCGGAGGACTTCAGGTGAGCTCACTCTTCCCTGCTTCACTTTACAGGAGCACAACATACATTACTACTTGCACAATGGTCTGAGCAGCTATCGCATGTGATCATTGTTCGTTACTGGTAATGATACGAGGTTCACTGATTGCACAGAAGTATTTCGAAGAAATCCTGCAGCTCCATGTATGCCTTTTCTCGCTGAGTGCTCAGGAACCTGAACACAGCTCGGTTACCCAGTGGTGTTAACATTATGTTTCACCTGCATGGCCACCTGACTTGTTATCCATCGGACATTAGTGGAACCAGGTGGGACGTCAGCTTTCTCCAACTGGACCTCTTCGTGATTTGGAGCACAATTTGCAACAAATGAGAGGATAAATCTGCCTAAGACTTTACCTCAATGGGCCGATGACCTAGATGTTAGGCCCCTTTCAACAACAAGCGAGCATCACGTTACCTTAATTTCATTCCATGCTCTAGTGAACAAATGCATGTTTCCAGGCACAAGATTGGCAGACAAAGAACTAAATGTGATCCTATTCTTTGCTACAGGTTGCGGTGGGGGTGTACCGTGTTCCTGATTCATTAATATTTTTGCCATGTTACCACAGTGTTCAGTTCGAAGCTAGTAGTTCCTTCTTTGTGATATATATTTTTGTCAATGAGTGTAATATATCTGCAGCCTTGTTAATGTGCCTGCGCTGATAGCACAACACAAATAGTGTACAAATAAGCCGAAACCCCGATACATGTCTCACTTTACGATTATGATACGAATCTTCTAATTCTTTGGCAAAATATCCAATTACACACAACCTGAGAGGTATATTCATTCTCACGTTCCGCCAGGCTGGTTACTGTTCGTGTAGCAGCAGTCATACTTAGAATTTGTCTATGCAGGAGAGGGACGGGCAGGTGGCCAGTGAAAGCGGAGGCTACTCCCAAGTACGACAAAGATTTGGTTCCAACAGCTGTTACAATTCAGTTCCCAAAAACGTAAAACAAAGAGAAGGTTGCATGAGTTACTTTGGCTCTTCAAGGATGGTTCGCAACCAACTACATTTGTCTGCCCACAGTGCCCAGAGCTATTAACAAAGGGGCTTCTCTAATAACATCAAGCCTTCGCGGTGTACTGTTGCTCAATTAAATGAACATTAAGGCTGAGAGCACGACATCCTTTCCGTAAGTCTGCATTTAGCATTTGGTGTCTGACGAGCTAGTGATTACTTACCGACCAGGGGGACCTCAATACCATTCGAGGTACACTGTTGAACATTCAATTGCGACTCCAAGAAGGACGTGAGCCATCACAACTAGAATTATTGGATAGAACACTCATCGTACACAGAGGACATGACTGCTCTTGCAGCTCGTTATGCCGTATAGGACATGAAGAAATCAGTACTGCGTGGCCCCACCAAGGGTTAATATAACCACTGCTACACGACGTAACAATGAGATATCAGTCTGAGGTATCTCCACATATGCAGCTTCGACGTGTGCCCAAAGTTCATCCGTTGTAGCTGCGGGTGGTCCTGTGGCAGGCAAGTCATCTTCCGACCATGGACCACACATTTCCGATGTCCGATAAAGCAACGTGGCATGGTAATCATCAAGGAACCGTCGACGATGTGTGGCACACGCGGTCGCGCACTGACCTGTTGGTTGGCCCTGAAAACAGGGACAAGAAAATGCTCCAACACCTCCCCGATGTGCCGGTTGCTGATCAGTGTACCAACGATCCAGACAAGGCGTGAGCGGGACTGAAATTCGATGGCATACCGTATCATAATTCCATGTGCCTGGCCGGTATAACGCTATATAATTCAAGACTCGGACAGACGTACACCATGGTGCCCCCAGACACGGATGCGACAGTAGTGGTCCTGCAAGCTGAAGCAGGATTCATCGGAGAGGACGACGAATGTCGTTCGTTTTTCCAGACCCAACTTCCCACGCGTCACTGCAGACGCAGGCGCTTGTAGTGAGCAGTCTATGGCAGCCGCAGTAATGGGTGCCTGGACAAGATACCCCGTTGATGCAAACCGCAACGAACTGTACATGTGCCACATGTCCGAAATCTTGAGCGAGGGTGTTTGATATGGCTGTACGGTCTGTAATAGCCGTGCGCACTAGTTGTCTGTCCTCGCACGTCGCTCAGGCCGTCCTTCTCCGAACCACTGACTCCACATTCGCTCTAGTATTGGCTACTGAGTGTATGCTTCGAAGCAGTGTATCGATTCGTACAATTGTCTGAGTGAACCGAATCACAGCAGCGGCGAGCTCACGGCGCACGAGTCAGCTCACTCGTAGAAAAACAGTGCTGAGTAGCGCACTCGCGAATCAGCGAGCCACAGCACACACAAGATTCATTATCGGAACACTGGACATTGACGGACAGCTGAATTTCCGCCAGGAGCGAGACATCAAGAGCCATGGCTCTCTGAAAACAATCGTATACTTGTGGCTTTATAGCAGACTCTCGCCCTCAGCTAATTTGCAAATAGTTTATGATGTTACAACTATTTTCAAATACAAATTTCAATACACACACACTTGCATTTCTACTAATACGAACCACGAGATCACCACTTGCACGTGGAGAGATATTTCTGCAAAGGCTTCGTAACATCAAAACTTGATGCGAAGAGGTGGCTACAACAGAAACCTGAATCTGAACGCTGGACAACATGCATAGGAAAGCAGTCATAGAATGAAGACCAGATGGGAGAAGTGAGCATTGAATGTTGTTGCTGCTACCTACCAGTACTCACAAATGAAATATGAACGATAGTTCTAATGTTTCATGTATCGGGTCACTGTATCAATTCAGTAACGTGAACGGAATCGAATGAATCAATTTAGTAAAATGTATCGAATACCCTATCACTAATCCTCTTCGTTATGGCTGCATTCCTTCCAAAGTAAGAACCAGTTTCACGGTACGATAATAAAAAATCCCTATAAATCAAAATTATTCTGCGTTCAAAGGCGCAATCCTGTTCGTATGTTTGTCGTATTCTTCGACGCGGCATGTTAACTCCGTCGGTGCACACGAACGGTGGTGAATCACGCCACTAGTTCTCAGAGTTTATCTGACCTCCAATTAAAAACCGTTTATCAAAGCCACCATTGGCGCATATGCGGCGCCACTTCGCTGAACAATTTATCATGCCATTCTTGTGCCCTGCTCTACACATTTCAGCAATGTGGGGTCCAACAGGCTAGTCCTTGCTGTTACACTTTTATGGTCAGCAGTGAATGCAACTCAACATTTTTGTAATGGTCATCACTGTGTCTCGTGTTGAGTTTGCTGTCATCCGATGGGGTAAGGATGTTTCATTGCAGTATGACCATCCCACAGTGAAACAATATTAGTGTGCAATACAACACGTAATAATGGTGTGGTACCGAGTGTGAGAACATACTATCTCAAAACTATCCAGTTCCAGGACCTTTCACCAGCTCACATATCTCAAGTGGTGCAGGATGATTCACCGAACACATAACAGACATCGAACTTGGCGATTGGCCTGATCATGCTACCGACTTGAATCCGACTGGAAAATATGTGGGCCGAGTTGCAGGGATCACAACTGCCGTCATCTGCTACACAAACAGGGGTTGCCCTGCTGTGGCAAGCTCGGTATACTCGGAACGACATAGGTTAAATTCCCTGGTATGAAGTCGAAAAACTTAGAAACGAGATTTTCCACTTTCGGAGAGGTAGATGGCCCACGAGGTTCACAGAGACTACACCAAAAATGAGTAACAAATTAATTCGTGTGACAGAGCGAGTTGGCTGCATGGTACGGCTGCTTGGCTGTGAACTTGCATTTAGGCCCTACCAGATGGTAGGTTCAAACTTTGAACCTCACCACTGGCAGCTTTGAAGATAGTTTTCCGTAGTTCCCTATTTTCACACCGGGAAAATGTAGGGACTTAGACTTAATTAAGGCAACGGCCGCTTTCTTCCTCGTACCAAACCTGTCCTCTCCTATCATCGCGAAAAATCTATATAAGTTAGTGCGGCGTTAAACCACTTGGCCCAAGGATAGTGGAGGCCTTTACCTTTTACTGTAGGAACAAGATTTTGGCTTGCTTTTGGCTCTACGAACATTGGACTAATTCTTTACGTAAGGGGAATTTTTGGACTAAAGCGCATACTTCCGTAACCTGGCAGACTCAATGTTCGGAAGAGGGTGAGTGAGCTGAGAGACGCAAATTGTGGTTGGTCCCCATAGTTATGTTATCTGTCCTTTTCAGGACTACCTACAATCCAAACTACGAATCGAGTAATCAGAGTGAACTCAGACGTATCACTGTTTCGGAAAGCTGCTTAAAACCTACAAATAATGATACAACGTTGCTGGTATTAGAACTAATACTGTACGTAGTTGCACATTACTGACAAGCTCACCGGTCACATGCATGTTTCCCAATCAATTCCTTCAAGATATATTCATTTAATGTCATACTATTTAACGTTAATTCTGAACATTGTGACTGATACGACACGAACTACGCATTTGCAGCATACAAAGCCTTCTCAAAGAGCAATGAAAATTTGAGAATAGCACGCGTGGTTTCCGGCAAATGGCACTGTACATTCTTATCCTTCATGTGTAACCATTCGATTTGATGTGTGAATATTACAAGCAGCGAAATATTCGATTCTGCTTCAAAGTTGGGAAAATGTTTACGGAGACATACAACAGCGCGGAAAATATTCGCCGGACCGAAAAAAAGTGTACAAGATCAGGTCCAACTTGAAGGTGTTACGTCGCATTGACGTCAGCGGGATTCAATAGGACGGCTAACGGAGGGCATTGGGTCCGTCTCATTGGCTGAATGGTCAGCTTTGATGTCTTCGGTTCAGAGGGTCCCGGATTCGATTCCCGGCCGGGTCGGGGATTTTAAAAGTCCGGCCCCGCGGTGTAGGAGGCAACGCGTCCGCCTGTCACCCGGCAGCTCCGGATTCAATTCCCGGCTGGGTCAGGGGTTTTTAATTGTAAATGATTAATATCCCTGGCCTGGAGTCTGGGTGTTTGTGACGTCTTTAACGTTCCTTTCCTCACATTCAACACTCTACTCTTCCTCCATTCCGATTACACGCAGGTTCAAATCACATGGTGCAAGTAGGCGCAAAAGATCTCTATAGGTCGACGCCCCGAACAAATAGCATTAAAAAACGGAGGGCACGTTCTGATGCTGTGGGTTAAATGTACTGTGCAAGGTTGGAAAAAAGAGGTCTAACATGGAAATGAAGTGTTTCCAGACCCATATCCATATAGCATACGTGTGAGGAATGTGTCGTACCTTACTGTAACACCCTGGATTCTCACAAGTCTGAGGAATTAAGTAACACCTGATGCTAAAGGTAGTTGAACAACGAATTATCGAATATCTATTTTCCAAAGGTTGTCGAGACCCCAAAAGTTTCCAGTTCTGACTCACTTTTCATCTCCCGTTATGTCACCTCACGTCCTGTACTTACAGTTGTGGGATCGAATCTCGGCACAGTCTATTGGCATTTAATAGAACTTATTTCCAAGTGATCAGTATCAGTAGATTTATTGGCAGGATTTTTCAGGAGAAACATCCGGCACTCCACAGTAGTAGTAGTAGTAGTAGTACGGTTAGAGGTGCGCAGCTGTGAGCTTGAATCCGGGAGATAGTGGGTTCGAATCCCACTGCCGGAAGCCCTGAAGATGGTTTTCCGTGGTTTCCCATTTTCACACCAGGAAAATGCTGCGGCTGTACCTTAATTAAGGCCACGGCCGCTTCCTTCCAACTCCTAGTCCTTTCCTATCCCATCGTCGCCATTAGACCGATTTGTGTCGGTGCGACGTAAAGCCACTAGCAAACAAAGTAGTAGTAGTAGTAGTAGTAGTAGTAGTAGTAGTAGTAGTAGCAGTAGCAGTAGCAGTAGTAGTAGTAGTAACGTTGCAGTGAGTGCAACTCGTCCTAAACATTATGCTAGGATTTAAAACCTCCGCGACAGGCAGGACGGAAGCTACTATGTCAATCTCTAAACTATGGCCTCACTTCCTCTTCTTCTTCTTCTTCTTCTTCTTCTTCTTATTATTATTATTATTATTTGTCGTCTTCTTCTTCTTCTTCTCTCCTGAAGTGTGATAGATTGCGGCAAATCTTAGCTAGTATTAGCCTATGTCGCAGTTCATCGGTTACATACATTTGTCAATTTTATCATGATGACTGTATTTAGTTTGACACAGGCTTTCATATCGGAGAGGGACCATATTTACTTTACAGAATTTTCCACTGTGCATTTACTTCAGAAACGAGCTAGCTTCTTCTAATCATCCCACGATGGTGGTTTAACTTCTCTTTTAAAATCCGAAGTCTCCATGGCTGTTCACGTTAGGCTGTGACGTGCCCGGCTGTAGCGAGACAGGTCTCACATTCGATCACAGATTGCAGTCAACCGCAGACGGTCGATACCAGCTGGTTCTGCAGTGCTCCGCCCTCGTGTCTCTTAATTGTTTACCCTTGTGATGTTAACTAATGGAAGCCACTAATAATAGAGGAACTAGTCAACGGGGATCTACTATCTGAAGATTACGCGTTAACTAGCAGGCTGTGTGACAGCGATAACACTATGTTGTTACAGTAAGCACACAAGCCTAGTTCCTCAATCATGACAATCTACTATACGTTACACTGAATTTCATAAGGGCAACTGAGACGAAAAGTGGGTTATATTTCCAACCTCGGCCATCCTGGTAGTGGGTTTTCGTGGTTCCCACTTCAATTCCAGTTATCTACCATCCAGACCACATGCGCCTCTTTCCAAAGCATTCCAAAGCCTACTCAGTTAATTACGATTACTCACATGTGTACAGATGCCAGGGCTACACAGGTTAACAGTAGTACCGAGTGAGTTGGCCGTGCGGTTAGAGTCGCAGAACTGTGAGTTTGCATTCGGGAGTTAGCAGGTTCGAACCACACTGTCGGCAGCCCTAAAGATGGTTTTCCGTGGTTTCTCATTTTCACCAGGCAATTGCTGGAGATGTACCTTAATTAAGGCCACGGCCGATTCTTTCCCATTCCTAGTACTTTCCTATCCCATCGTCGCCATAAGACATACCTGTAACGGAGCGACGTAAATCCAATTGTAAAAAGGAACAGTAGTGCATGTGATTATTGACGTAAGTGTCTCAACGCCCTAAAACTGAAGCATTAATAATCAACTATACGGTACGACAGAACATACCCGTTGTCTCTCTGTCTTGCTGATGGAGCAAAGCAAACCAAAGCAAAGTCATCTCCGTACAGGCCAAGAAGGCCACTGGAGGAGTAGAAGGCAAGGGCTTTCACTATTCGTATCCTCTGAACTAAGTGGGATCGAGTGGTCAGCTCCGAGCCTGGCTGCAATTGCTCCCAAAATTTTAACCTGGTACTCATTTCTGGTGTAAGCTATGTGAACTATAGAGCCATTTGCATCTCCAGAAATGGATACTTCGTTTGTAAATTTGTCGTCTTCCTGACGGGTAATCGAACCCACGTCTTTGTAGGTGAAACGAGAACGTCTTTATCGCATCGACTAGGCAGCCACTCATCTTAATAAAGGAGTGCTCCATTATTTCATCCCTCACACTGGCGTACTGCTGTCATACACTGGCGGAAAATTACATCCCAACACCAAGTAGACATTAGTTCAAAGGAATGAAATTTAGGCTAAGCAATTGTCCAGGTAAAAGTTTCCAGGTAACAGGTTCAAGTATACGCGAGAATACATGCGACATGGTGGTACATTAATAACCGCTGTAGGCACCACGATTCTGAATGCAGGCATGCATACATGCATGCACTGTGCCGTACAGGAGCTGTATGCCATTTTGTCGGATGGAGTTCCACGCCTGTTGCATTGGTCAGTCAAATCACCAACGGTTAATACTGGTATTGATTGACTCTGGATCTGTCGTCACATAATGTCTCATACGTGCTCAATAAGCGAAAAGGTCTGGTATCTCAAAGGCCAATGTAACTGGTCGACACTCCGTTCAGCACGTTGGGTGACAGCAGCGGTATGAGGACAAACGTTATTCTGTTGGAAAACATCCCCTTGAATACCGCGAATGAATGTCAACACAAGCGGTTCAATCGGCAGTTTAGCGTACAAATCCGCTGTCAAGGTTCTTGGGATAACGACGAGTGTGCTCCTGCTGTCAAAGGAAATCGCTTCCCAGACCATAACTCTTGGTGTAGATCCAATGTGTCGCCGCCCCAGACAGCCTGGTTCCAAGCGCTCACCTGGCCTCCTCCTTACCAACCTACGGCCATCACTGCCACAAAGACAGAAACAACTCTCATCTGAGAACACAACAGATCTCCACCCCGTCCTCAAATGACCTCTGGCATGTAAACACTTAGGTCCAAAGATGGAAGTGATTCGGAGTTAGTGGCATGAACGCTACAGGACGCCTGACTATCTCTCAAGAAATCAATTTGTTACGGTTCGCTGTGTCAATCGGGTGCCAACTGAAGCTCTAATGGCTGCTGCAGGTGCAATAGGATCCACCGCAGTCATAAGGCGAATACGGCTATCTTTCGTCTCCCATGTGGCCCGTGTTCGGCCGGACCCAGATCTTCTTGTAACAGTGCTTTCCCGTGACCACTATTGCCAATACCGATGCACTGCAGATACATCCCTACCAAGCCTTTATGTAATATTGCGGAAAGAACATCCACCTTCTCGAAACCCTATTACATGGCCTCGTTCAAACTCAGTAAGCTGCTGATACTCCCTTCTTCGTCACCTTAAAAGCATATTTGACTCACACCTAGCTCACAACGTCAACAACGGACGATGACTAACGCTGACGAAGTGTATAGGGCATATGTAAAGCAAACTTGCTTTGCAAGGTCATATCGGCACTACTAGTACCACTCTTCGTTAACTAGCACGCAAATGCGAACAGTCGTCTTTTTTTAATTTTTAGGTTCTTCAGCCTGCCGAAACTAATTTTGAACAAATAAATGTATAAACTACCTGAAAGAGAAAACATATGGTAGCAGAATTATACCTGAAAAATGGTAATTAATTTGTTTCTGTTTTCAGATCTAATGTTACCATGTTTTCCTCGCATGTAGTTTCATATGTATTTATTCAAAATTAGTTTCGGTTGACTGAAGAACTTAACATTTATGAATTAAATGAATCGAAACAAAAAAGAGAGGGCTTCGGATATCACAACAACAAAATAGGTGTCATCTTTCAGATATGCACACAGGTCTCCCGAATTTCCTTTACCTAGCACAACTCCTTCTTGATGCAGGAATTTCATTTACCGCCAGTGTAAATACAGCGTTTATCTGAAATACTTTCAACGAATTCCAGAATGGGTATCCCTGAAAGATACAGAGACGGATTTTTGTATCAGTGCGAAGAGATATCTCGTTGCAGAGAAAATGAGGCCACTGGTCGTCAGATGTGTTCTATGAATAGACATGAATACAGAATACTGTATTACACGTGAACAGTAAACAAGCTTGCTTTGTGATAGCTCAATTTGCAACTCTACCAAGGTCGTGTAAATTTTGAAAGTGTTGAGAAGATCATTCTAGGGCATCACGCGATCTGAGTGGTTCTCTGACTGGAAGAATGAATCAGATGTCATGAACTGCTGTAAACAAATCAGTGTAACAGTAAGACATGCATGTTGTTCTTTGCCTTGATGTATTCAGCCAGTAAGCAAACGGTGTATGTTGTGATGACAATGGAGTGGATAACGCGTGTAACTTCACTCTGAAAGCAGGACCAAAGAAACGTGCAAAAAGCGATACGGTGCATAAGTTGTTAATGCATGATCAAACAGATGGGAGCAGTAAAGAGGCCAGGTGCCTATATCATGATGCGTTCCGACGTCGTCGCCTTCTATGTCACCTAAAATTTGTAGCAACTGAACAGCGCCTGAGGAAATGGGATTACTGCTTATTCACGCATTCGAAAGAAATATCCGAACACTCGACGATGACGGACGTATTTTGGTTCGTTTTGAAGTAAATCCAGGTACCAACACGAGAAGAAAAATAGCAGAATTTCAAGTAACCCCCATGACTATCTGGAGGGTGCTGAACGCGGAAGGACGTTATAAATACAATTTACAGCGGATACAGAGTCTCCAACCGTAAGACTATCCTCAAAGAGAAGCAATCTCCAAATGGCTCATCGCCCGATACTTGGATCCTCAATTTATTTGTCGTGTATTACTCACGGAGAAAGCAGCATTCCGTTAATGGCTAGACGGCGTATGTGGTTCATTCACTATTGTGCTCCAGCAATCACAGCCTTGAGTTGCGGGCGGTCTTGAATGGAACATTCGGTAGCATTTGGATAATCAGTCTTGACTTTTGCATTCACCCGAGATACATCCGATGCAGTACTATCGTTAGGACACCTACTCTTTACTCCAACCCTGCGGAAAATGTGCAGTACCTTTAGCAGTGCATTATGAATGTTTTTGATACGATTCGGCATAGGACAACAGTTTTCAAGCGAGTTGGACAGTCAATCATGTGATCTCCTGCAGCCAGTACTGAAAACCACGGCAGCCATTTCCAACAGTTCCTATAGACATTTCACCACGTTCAGCATGCCTCAGACTTTGTGCAATAATATTACCAACGTACGTTTCATTCTAATTCGACTATAGTGGGACACTAAAGTCTGCATGCACCCCCATTTTGTAGCATGTTGTGTACAACCCTGGACGCACAGAGGTGTATGTGAAACTTTTTGTCTGCGCCCACGTCCACAGCAACATAAACCAAGGTCGTCAGACCAGTATCGTGCATGACAAGCGTGATAGAAGCAACAGTGTGTGATTACTGCGGTAGAGAAGTCAACGTACACTTCGAGTCTGTCGTCAGTTGTACGAGAGATGTTGCAGTGAACACAGTGGAAGTTGTACGGGTTGTTGATACGGTAGACGTGTATTCCAATACAGAATTCGATCGCGTAACATGGACCCAAAAAGAACTGAAATACCAGTGGAGGTGAGGAAAAATATAACTGAGCTCAATAAAAAGGCCTTTTCACTGCGAAAAATTGGGGAAATTGTTAGAAGGAGCCATGGAATTGCCCAGACCGAGATGAGAAACTACAATGATCGAGGACGTGTAGAAAACAAAGCTAGATATGGACGACCACGAAAATTAACTAGCAGGGAGCGCCGACACATCATTAGAAAAGTGAACGCCGATCTCAGAATTACAGCTACGGATTTCAAGGTAGATGTCGCAAATACTAGTGACAATATTGTTCATTCCATCACAGTACGAAGACTTCTGCACAATCATGAGTTTGACAGTAGAACAGCAAGGAAGAAACCGTTCATAAGCAATGTAAATAAACAGAAGCGCCTAGAATTTGCTACTCTGCATTGAAGTAAAGATTCCATATTTTGGAATACAGTGCTTTTCACGGATGTGAGTAAGTTAGACATCTTCCAGTGTGCTGGAAAGCAAAAGGTGAGACGAAAAATGAATGAAAGTTTAAAGAAGAAACATCTTGTCCCATCCGTGAAGCATGGTGGTGGAAATATTATTGTGTGAGGTTGCATGTCTGGCGCTGGGGTTGGGAATTTGGTATTTATTGAGGACATTATGGATAAATGGAAGTATCTCACCATCTTAAAGGAGAATCTGAAAAGATCTGCTGAGAAACTGGGACGAGGAACAGACTGAGTGTTTCAGCAAGATTATGTCCCCAAGCATACTGCTATTGCCGTAAAAGAATGGCTACATTACAATGTACCAAAACAGTTGCATTCGCCTCCCCAGTCACCAGATATCAAGCCAATTGAACAGCTTAGGGGAGAACTGAAGCGAAGGATAAGAAATACAACAGCAAGGGCAAGGATGATCTGAAAGCAGCCTTAGTGAAAGAGTGGAGTAACTTTACATCTGCGAACACAAAACGTTTGGTGGAATATATGCCTCGACGTTTGGAAGCTGTGATCGAAGCAAAAGGCAGAAATACAAAATATTAAATCGTGCATGAAAGTGAACAACACCACAGTGTATGTTGACTTCTGTACCTAACTGGTGTTTCAATTGTATGCTCAAGATGTCAGTATATAAAACTATTATTAATTATGCAGTATATATGTTGTTTTTCTGTTTGTATGTCTGTTTATGATACAGAAAGTGAATACATAATATTTTCTTGATTGCTTTTGTCTTGAAGTGTTATTTTTAGGGCGTATGTACACTTTAGTAACCGACTGTGCATGTGTTTGTAGCTATTCGCACGGTAGTGTACAGAAGATCATTCAGTGTGTGCAATTATGCCTGGCCCTGAAGGTGCGCAAATCGAAGACGATATTGTCGAGATAATTGCGTGTAATCAAAGGTACCACGTAGAGAAAATCACAACAAATTATGTCCCGGTACAAGAATCCGATCAAAAGCGTTTCGTATGTTTGTTCATTTCCATGTCTTTGTAAATTATGCTTACCGATTTCTAAATTTGTTTGCGTGTATGATGTCTGCATTTGCACAATTATCTTTTACAAATATGCTTCGTTCAGAAAATAACTTCGTATATATTTGGGACCATTGTAATTATACTCTGGTACTTTTTATTTCCGTCACTGGCAATTTGTTATACAGTGCATAACAGTCTTGTTTGTACAAACCACTTTGCAGATATAATGTCTTTATAATTTCTAAATACTGCATAACCAATGCAGGAGACTTGGATAAGTTATTGCAGAAGGTGTTGAGAACTTGATGTTAGCGATCAGAAGTCCCAGTATATCATTTTAAAAGAATAGGAGTGAAATATGTCGGATAGTGGCCTATTTGTTTGCAACAGTCTTGTTTGTACACGTTCATTACCTCAGATTCGCTCGGGAACACCCCTAGTTAGCTGTGCCGTGCTAGTGTATATAGTTTCGCAGTTAGTGCACCAGGTCGTGTGTTACATAATGGATAAAAGAATAGAGTTAAGTGGTGAACTAAAATAGTAATTGTATCTCTCGGATTGCAGGAGTATTCTCTGCGTGAAATTGGACGCAAAGTAAATAGACCGCATTCACAATACACTAGGTGTTAAACAAATTCAGATATAGAGGAACCACAAAGGATTTGCCAAGAAAAGCAAAAGAAAAGGTACTAAATAGGCGAGATGAACGTTATATTGTCAAACAAGTAAAACAGAATCCACAACTAAATGCGCATAAGATCCGCGTAATGCTGGAAGGAAGTTCGAAGAAGAATGTGTCAAGTCAGGTAATTCGTAGGCAGTGGCGGTGGGCCCTCAGGGGCACAGGGACACGTGCCCTGTCATGTTTTTGCACTCAGAATATCAGGAAATAATTTATAATTTAGTTGGGCTACACCCGAACAACAGAATTATTTCTACAAATATTATCACGACAAAATGTTATATTCTTAACTGGATTAGGGATTTTTGTAGGTATTAAAACCCACCATGTCTTTAAGCACGAAGAGAGGATACCTTTTGTATTTAAAGAGACAAGCCGTTGCTGTCAGCGCGGCAATGACTGCAGGAGCCTTGCGAGGCGAGTGGCAGGCGAACTGGGCAGCTCTGGGCACCAGACCGTCTCATGCCCAAACGAGGCGCCTGCGCATTAGAACAGTATTTGAAGATGGTGAACGTCCATGACAGCTGTAGGCTTGTGTGGGTGAGCGGGCGACGGGGAGTGCTTCAGGTTGGGCACTCAGATCCTTGAGGACTTCTCCAGCGCATGCGCATAGAGCAAATAACAGATAACGAGAAATATCCACGCTTTACAAACATCAGTGTAGCCAATTCACCAATTATGCAACTAAAGTAAATCTAATAATACTTTAGTCTTGTTTAATTAAAAAATGCGTTCATATCGCTCCTGCAGGGATTTCGTTGTTTTCAGATGTTTGAATTATTAAAATAAGTTATCTTAAAGGAGGTTACCGTGTTTCTATAGGTGACATAAGTTATATCAGATAACCAAGTGGAAAATAATTAGCAACCGTAACAGTTTGTTCCGGCAGTTATACGCGTTTTCTTTTGCTCGAGGTGCTACTGATTAGTTGGTTACAGTAATATTGGGTGTGACGTGAATTCTCTTCAATGTTATAATTTGTGTATTTGTGTGCTTGTTTATTTCAAAATGAATAAAGTCGGTGAGTTAATTGGGAAGCAATTAAATGTTGAGACCAGAGTTCGTGCCAAGAGTTTAGGACCACCGCGACCTGATATGATTATTGTGCAGCAGACGGAAGGAAAAAAAACAGGAATTTCAACAGAAAATTTAATAGTATGTCATACTTTTATAATTAGAGAAGTTAGTGCTGCTAATTACTTAGCCATCCAAGCAGATGAAACAACCGACAATGCAACGAAAATGGATGTGGTGCATATATTTCGCTATCATATAAATGACAGTACTTTTGCATCCATCTCTTGGCACAGGCCAGAGCAAAGTGTAGCTTCCACTGAAGTCCCAGTCTCATCCATGGCTGTGACAATATGGCAGCTGCTGGAGTATGGGTGGTGCTGATTAATGACATTAAGAGCACAACCAGTGTGTCTGAGTGTCATGAAAGGTGTTGCTCATAGGGTTAGTTGTGCTACAATAGCACTGTTTGGCCCAGTGCGGAAAGCAATGGCAAAATATCTCACTCCTCATCTTGCCTAGTATGCCTCATTTTGGTACTGCCATTGGTTTTTGTGGTTTCCCTATAGCTGCATAGCCTTTGGTGGTGCTATTTGAGAATCCAACCAGCCTCTGGGCTGATGACCTAACAGACAGACAGATAAATGACGAAATACATGAGCGGTTTTGGGGTTTCTTTCCGGCACCCAGTCATACAGCTGAAGGTATAAGCTCTGTGGTTTTCAGTGAACTAAGTAAGTTGGGTATTGATAAAACGCCTGAAAAACTAATTTGCCAAACATTTGATTGGGCTAGTGTAATGAGCGGTGCACAGACTATTGTACAAGCACGCATAAAGGAAGTATATAATGAAGCTATTTTTTTTCATTGTTATGCTCATGTAGGAAATTTGATTATGCAGAAAGCTACGTCCGATATAAAAGAAGTGAAGATATTTTTCAGTGATATTCAGGGAATTTCCTCCTTTTTCAGTCGCTCTAGGAAACGCACCGAACTACTAGATACAGTTGTAACGCGTCGTTTGCCGAAAGCAGCTCCAACGTGCAGGAACTTTCAGTCCCGCATTGTCAATACAGTGTTCGAAAACAGAGACGTCCTGATTGAATGCTTCCAAACAATATGCGAAATAGAGACAGATCAAAACACTGGAGGACAAGCTTCTGGATTTATCAGATTACTGAACGACGCTGACTTCATATATTGGCAGAATTTCTTCCATAGAGTGATGCTTCATGTTGATAAACTGTTCTCCCAAATTCAGATGCGTAATATTGACCCTGTCTTGGTATCTGAATTCCTAGCGAACTTTTTACGTAACATCAGAAGCATTCGCTCTGATTTAGAGGAAACTGATGACTACGAAGCTCCAGCTCCTCCTAAGCGGCAGCGAACTTTCCAGCATTGAAAACGAATCACTGCTTTGGAAACATGTGATACTATTTTGCTACGTGCAGAAGAAATATTTCGTTTCACAGGCCATTTAGCAGCTACCAACCTTCTTCGGGTATCAAGTTTTGGAGAATTTTGTACTCGCTTTCCGGAAAAAGATTTCGCGTCAAGCGTAAACACGTACCCGAAAGTGAATAAAGCCAGGTTCAGGACCGAACTTGAAGTGTTGTATTCCAGGGTAGACGTGCGTGCGGCAGATGGTGCTGCGGCGCTTTTGCAACTTTTCCTGTGCAACAATATGCAAGACACGTTCAATGAATACGTTGCGTTATTGAGCATCATTGTTACAATCCCGATGTCGACAGTGGAAAGTGAAAGGTGTTCCTCTACTCTAAATCGAATAAAGACCTTCTTGAGGAATACGATGAGCCAAGACAGACTAACGGCCCTGACCATGCTTTCAATTGAAAGTAAAATGGTACGTTCGATTCCCAACATCAACCAGCGAGTTATCGAAGTATTTGCTCAAGCAAAGGATCGAAGAATGAACTTCATCTATCTAAATAAGAAGGTCAGTGTATTCATTATTACTTGACTTGTAGGGGAACAGGTTATAAATGAAATGTGGATCAGCTTATCCCTGGCCATTTAGCTCAGTGAAATAACATTTAAGCGGAAATGGAGAAGTCACGGGTTCGTGTCAAGGTTCCTTTGACCCCACCTTTCACTGTCTTTTTCCTTGGTGTTAATATCTAACTGGCACCAACTGTAAATGGGATAAGCTGATCTACAAGGCAGTTGTTAGTGTATTTATTCATATGCGCATTAGTGTTATACACTGAAGAAAATGGAAATTGCAACACCCAGAAGGAGTGGTGATACACTGCTGTAATTGAACATGCAGGACGAGTGTTCGGTTGTGATTCGATGATTACACTTTCAGGTCCCTCTGACCGCAAGTTTGGACAACAATCAATACAGGATGTGCCCACAACGAGCTGCAATACATTGATTAATTCGTCGAGGCATGGAGTCAATAAGGCCCTGGATCGCTTCCTGAGGAATTGTGGCCCATGCTTGCTGCACTGCACGGGTCAGTTGTTCCAGAGTTGTGGGTGGCTGAGGACGGTTGGCCAGTTGTCAGTTGTCGACCCATCATGTCCCACACATGCTTAATATGACTGAGGTCCGGGGATCTGACGGGCCATTCTAAGGTTATGATGTCGTGGAGAGCTTCTCTGGAGATGCGTGCAGTGTGAACCCGGGCATTGTCCTGCTGAAACATCCCATTAGCAATGTTCGCCATCATAGGGACAGCCACTGGACTGAGTACCCTATCAACGTACTGTCGAGCAGTCATAGTGCCCTCAACAAGCACTAATTGTGATTTCACATTAAAGCCAATAGCTCCCCAGACCATAATGCTTGGTGTTGGCCCTGTGTGCCTCTCGACAATAAGATCTGGGCAGCCCCTCTCCCCGGTACGTCGGCGCACACGATTCCGGCGATCACTGCGGGCAAGACAGAAGCGCGATTCATCACTGATGACGATGATGATGATGATCCTTGTTGTTTAAAGGGGCCTAACATCGAGGTCATCGGCCCCTAATGGTACGAAATGAAATAACAAAAGTACAAATTCATCCACTAACCAAAGTAAAATAAAAAATGTCATGAAGAATGAATGGATGGACATGAACCCAACAAAAAAAACAGTGGATCAGACTCAAAAAAGATCGTAAATAATAGTATTACTGACCAAGAGACCACTTATAAAGCACAATGATGCTTGATGTCTAAAGGGGTGCAAAATCCATGTCTAAGGCCCCACAGAATGGTACATGTCACGAGTAAAGTAGAACCATTGTGTTTGTCATGTTGGGGTACTAATCAAAAGTAGCGAAGACTCACGGTGTTCCACACAAGATGGGACTACTCATAAGTATTGTACTTCGTACAGGGAACGCAGACCTATGGTGTTTCTCACAAAATGGCGCCACTCACAGCCAACGCAAACCGATGAGGCTCCTCACCTAGGTGTACTAATCAGGAGCGCCGGTATTCCCGTGGTGTTCCTCACATAGCGGGCACCAATCACAGGCAACGCTGACCGACGGTGTCGCTTATATAGCGGTACAACACACAGCCTACGCCCAGACCCGCGGCGTTGCTCACATGGGTACGACGCACGGGTACTGGAAACCCCCAGGCCAGCCTCTTAACTGCTACGAATCACAAACCTATTTCGTACCTAATGTAGTGGTACTACTCGAAAGTACAGGCAACCCATCGTGTTCCCCGCATGATGGTACGAATCAAAAGTAGTTTCATGATTCTAATTCAATCATCCCTTGGTCGCCCTTTTTAGTCGCCTCTTACGACAGACAGGGGATACCGCGGGTGTATTCTACATGTGCGTACCCCACCCGCAGGGGGTAAAGATTCATCACTAAAGACGACCCTATGCCATTCGTCGACCCACGTCGATCTTTCTTGACACCAGGCCAGCCTTACACGTCGCTGTTGTGGGGTCAATGGAACACCTTCTGCAGGGACACGGGCTCGTAAGCCAGCTGCACGTATGCGATTAGCAAGTGTTTGTTATGTAACGTGGGGTGCCACAGCTGCTCGAATTTGCGCTGCTGTTGCATGGGATTCCATCCGGGCCATCCGAATGATGCGGCAATCCTCTCTCACAGTTCTCCGTCGCGCTGGGCCAGTGCCAGGTTTACGAGTGTGGGTACCTTCATCTGACCACTGCTGCCATACACGTTGTACCGTAGATGCCTGTCGGCCAACATGTGCAGCGACAGTCCTTAGCGATAATCCAACCTCACACAGCCCAATTATCCGAGCCCTCTCAAACGGCGACAGCTGTTGATAGTGTGCTCTTCTCTGTCGTCGAGGCTAGTTTGACGGGGAACACTTCACTGCACAGACTGCAAGTCAACTACGCTACACCAGAGTCCGTATACTGGAGTTGATTCCTCCGCGACCAATCACGTGGGGAGACCTGTAGCAACAATCCAATGGGTCTGAAACTTTGATCGTTTACATACCTACATGGCATCGTTCCATACCTTGAAAATCAATACAAACGACAAATGCCTTCATGGTGATGCAATTTCCATTTTCTTAAGTATAATTTGCAACCGATACCTTACTGTAAGTTTCTACTTGACTGTCCATATTATTTTATAAGTTGTGCCCCGCCGGATAATTTGGGCACGGGCCGCCATTGTTCGTAGGTAATTGTGGAAATATGATTATCACGGTATACGACCATGGAAAAGGCCGTTCGTTGATGAGAAAAATCGACAAGCCAGAATGATATTTTGCAGAGAGTATGAAAAGAAGGAATGTACGTTCTGTAACAAAGTTATTTGGTCAGATGAGACCAAGATATCCCTATACGTTTCGGATGGAAACAGTTATGTATGGAGGAACGTAAATACAGGCAATAAACCTGCAAATACGCTACCCACCGTAAAACATGGAGGTGGATCAATTATGATTTGGGGGTGCATGTTGTCTTGTGGTGTGGGAAATATCAAAATCATCAATGGCATCATGGGCAGATGGGGTTATTTAAACATTTAAAGAAACCAATGTCAAACAGAGTGCAGTAAAACTGGGGTTGGAGTCTCGCTACCTCTTTCAGGAAGACAATAACCCCAAGCACACAGTTGATATTTGCAAACAATGGCTGATATGGAACGTACCAACGCAACTGCGAACTCCTGCCCAATTCCCGACTTGAACCACATAGGATATTTGTGGGTCGATCTAAGAAGGGCTCATGCAAGGAAACCTCAAGCACTTGAGCAGTTAAGAAGTATAGTCAAAGAAGAGTGGGGTAGAACCGATCCAAATGATGTAAAAAAACTGGTCGATTCCATGTAGCGAAGGTGCAAGGCCGTTCTCAGGACCAGAGGATACTCATCGGGGTGTTGAATCCAAGGTAACAAGTGTTTTGAGTGAACATTTCATTTTCTTCTGTAAATGTACAAACAAGATTGCTGCACGATGAAACGCCCGGTTTTGGTATATTGTTTGTAGTTGTGTTGAAATGTAAGATCGCAGATCTGTTTTTTATTATTTACATTGTTTATTTGGTTATCTATTACAATATGGGCAATAAAATACAACACAATAGTTGCATACAACATTTAACCGTTATTTCGTTGCAATAAGTTGGTGTACAAACAAGACTGTTATGCACTGTAAGCTAGCACGCATGAGTGAATATCACTGCTGTTTGATGACGTGACCATCCACTGGTGGGCTTTGCGACGAAGCCATGGAGAGAGTATGGTGCAACGACGGTAGCGAGGCTGACGATACACACAACGAGGTCTACCCCATGATTATGCCCGTGTGTCTGTCAGTGTACGCGTCCTCTACTGCTTCCTACTTCATTCTCGTATTAGGAAAGAAGCGCCGTGATCTTAATAAAATTGAGGTATAGGGCGAGTTGCCCGTGCGGTTAGGGACGCTTAGCTGTGAGCTTGCATCCGGCAGACAGTGGGTTCAAACCCTACTATCGGCAGCCCTGAAGATAGTTTTCCGTTGTTTCCTATTTTCACGACAGAAAAATGCTGGGGCTGTACCTTCATTAAGGCTACGATCGCTTCCTTCTTACTCCCAGCCCTTTCCTATCCCATCGTCGCCATAAGACCTATCTGTGTCGGTGCGAAGTAAAGCAAACTGAAAAAAATATTGAGGAATAGTCCCAGCATTTTCCTGGTGTGAAAATGGGAAACCATGGAGAGCTATCTTCAGGACTGTTGATGGTGGAGTTCGAACCCGAATTAAAGCTTGCAACTACGTGGTTCGTATCACGCTGCCAACTCGCTCGATCTGTTACATAATTTTCCCTTATTCATTGCCCGCCAATTTTACTGAGATATAGTGGTTACAATGCACCATATCTTCTGGTATGGGCTATAACAAATTGGTTTCTTTCACTGATCTGTCTTAGTCTCAACCTTGGCTTCACATAATATGAAATTCTTTCGGGTAAACTGCATTTCCTATAAAAAATATTCATGGCCAGTTTCTACAACCACTGTTAAAAATCCCTTACCGGGGCGTTAGTTAACACCTTGTTAAAATTTTAACGTCGCGTTATGGAAATCGCGTTTCCCAGAACACTATAACAAGCTCGTTAACGAACATGGCGTTAACGTTCACGACCAAGTCAGCAGTGTGTACGATTAACATCATTTCGTCCTTCTGAACGGTGCCGGGTTTATTTTTATTCATTTGTCACTTTTCTCCTGTACTCTTTTCGCGCAGAATAACAGGTCTCATTTGAAACTGAACTTACTTGGTGATAGGAAGAGATAGTATATTAGACTACGCACGAAGAAAATCATAATGGAAGGTGACGGGATAAAGTTTTTGGGGCAGTAATTTTACTTCAGTGGAGAATAAGATTGCCAAATATGTAGGGGCGTTATGGAACGTAAGAAGACGGAAGGTACATCCCTAAAAGGAAAATAAAATGCGTGGAATGAGTTAGTAAAGGAAATCAATAGTCAATCGAATGTGAACACGTAATCAGCAAACAAATAACATTCCTGTACAACCTTAAAAAGAAGCGCAAGAAAAAAGATTATTCGAAGGACAAGTTGGAGCGATCGAAGACAGGAGGTGGTAAATTTATTCCACGGAACTCGATAGCTGCAGTCGCTTAAGTGCGGCCAGTACCCAGTATTCAGGAGATAGTGGGTTCTATCCCTACTGCCGGCAGCCCTGGTTTCCAATTTTCACACCCGGAAAATGATGGGGCTGTACATCAATTACGGCCACGGCCGCTTCCTTCCCATTCCTAGGCCTTTTCGGTCCTATCGGCGCCATAGGACCTATCTGTGTCGGTGTGACATAAAGCAACTTGTAAATATATATATTCCAGTATCTGTATAGGCTAGATGACTTCGAAGATTATTTCATTAAACGGCGACCGAGTAATGAGGTCGACTGTGATACAGGATATCACGGCAAGCTACCATTATTTCTTTATCATGAGATATTAGCAATGTTATATGCTTTGGTTTTAAAGCATTCCTGTTATTGTGTGAAATATATCTTTCGTATTACAATTCAGAGGTTTTAAGCTGAATTTTATTGAATGGACAGATCATTAATAATTACAGTAGCGCAATCATGTGAGAAATTAGGCCTACCATGTCATGCATGGTGAAGGCTACATGTGATTATGGTCTCCCTTCCATTCAATTTATATTTTAATGCAAAACAATGTTTGTTACGTGTTAATAAGTTAATGGAATGTCAGAATTTTATGTACCTTCTCACTTCTACAATTTACAAGAATGGATTTTATTTTAGATTGTAATCAAAATGCGGTTAAGTGTAACAGATGGCATAGAGCCCTAACCACTGAACAAGGCACTGTAATAAATAAATAAATAAATAAATAAATCTCCCGTAATGATCTGAATGACAATGTTGCAAAATATCTCGGCAATTGCTGCACTGGAGGTAAGAGGTGAATTTCTTCCTGTACGGTACTCCTACCTCACATCTCTTCAAGTACATTTCTCACGACAGTCTTCGATAACCTATAGGCCTATCGCTCCGAAAACTGCTTTCCTGTGAGGTAAAGCATATCATTACTTCTGCGTAAAACTTCTCGTCTCTCAGCATTGTGAAAATAGTCTAATAAATAAAACAACAGCACGAAACTCAAAATCTCCTCCAGCCATTTTGATTTTAACACGACGTTAAGAAGCTTAACGGGACGAGGGGGCTATGTTAAATTAACGGAGATCTTAACGGCGCCTTAGCGTTAACGAAGTTTGGTGAAACATTTTTTGTTTTTTTTTGTTTTGCTATTTGCTTTACGTCGCACCGACACAGATATGTCTTACGGCGACGATGGGGTAGGAAAGGCCTAGGAATTGGAAGGGAGCTGCAGTGGCGTTAATTAAGGTACAGCCCCGGCATTTGCCTGGTGTGAAAATGGGAAACCACGGAAAACCATCTTCAGGGCTGCCGACAGTGGGGCTCGAACCCACTATCTCCCGATTACGGGATACTGGCCGCACTTAAGCGACTGCAGATATCGAGCTCGGTGTTTGATGAAACAGCCAGTCTGTTAACAATCCCGTTAAAGCAGTTTAACGTAACGTTAAATCCTCAATGAAGTTTGATGACAGAGCCAGTCTGTTAACAATCCCGTTAAAGCAGTTTAACGTAACGTTAAAACCTTAATGAAGTTTGATGAAAGAGCCAGTCTGTTAACAATCCCGTTAAAGCAGTTTAACGTAACGTTAAATCCTTAATGAAGTTTGATGAAACCGGCCCTCACTCCATTTTCTTCCTATGAGCAATTCCTTATGCAGCCAGTCCCTGTCGTGAATGGTTTGAAGGAGTAGCTCATAGGATCAGTTAGTGTGCGCATTTCAGTTGGCTCGGCAGACTGATATGTATTAGCACTTTCTAACTCCGTGGGGAAAGCAAGAGGAAACTACTTTATTCCTTCATCCTCTTTACTGAAGCTTAGGCTATCTATGACAGCCGATGCTGGAGCTATTGGGCATCCAACAAGCCTTTGGGCTGAGAACTAAAAATATGTCTGATCTGAATCCTAACACTGTTAGTGCCGAGGTTACCTTCCGCTACTCCAAGGGCCTCCATGGCCTGTACGGTGATGCCTGGATGACCCTGTTACTATCAGCATTTGCTGATGTACAAAGATAAAGATCCAAGAGAATGACGATATACACCAAACAGTTATCCGGCAGCTCTAACTGCAAGTCCAGTTTCAACTACCAATCCACAACTGGCGCTTGACTGTGTAACCATTGGCGAATGTTGATCTCCTCAATGTAGGTCACCGTCTACACCTCAGACGCATTCGATGCTTTCACTTCTACATGCTAGGTAATACGTAAGGCCTACCTTTCTTATATGTTAATTTTTTGATTCACATGTTATTATTTATATCGAAGAAAGGACCAGGCGTCCAACCAAGATAGTTTCTCAGTTCAAATCAAACGTTAAGAGGAACAGTTATATGTATGGAAAATCAGTCTGCGCTGCGCGGTGTATCTTGAGGAAAACTGTACAACAGTGAGCTTTTATGGATCCCCATTTTCTCAATAAGGCTGGCTTCCTGACAGGTTGGTGGTATTTGTTTCAGTATGGAGGCAAATAATACCGTGACGACCAGTCTCAGATAGTTGCTGTTTTATTAACGACTGCTGTAACCAGGTAACGCCCTATCAGCTCCCGGCCTTGGGAGATGGTGGTGTGCCGAAATGTCGTCCTGAAAACAATTTCTCGTCTGAAAATCTACCGACACAGATTTCCAGCATCTAAAGCAACATATTAAATGCCAAACTAATGCATCCAGATTCGATACCACAACCTTGAACATGGAAGGCGAGCACCAACCAATTAACCCACGCAGTCCATTATAATCAGCATTATACTGGTATTTGCACTAATTGCACCAATCTGAGAACTTTACTAGCATTGATGTGGAGAATACATTTAAGAGGTCACTGAAATTTGTCCAGGACGGTATTCGAACCATTAACCGATGACTTCCGAATACTCTCATGACACGTCTTCTTGTATGTACTTTATATTTAGACCTCACAGTGCTAGAATGATTCGTACCGAGTACTGGCCTAGCAGATGTTGATCTTTCCGACCACTGTCTAGGTTTCAGGGAGCTATTCGGAATGTACTTACAACTCCACACGCTAGAGCAGAAATGATGAGATAGCAGTGTAGCAGTCATAGTCCCACAGTATGGAAGCGTAGATTGGAAAGGGCTAGGAATGGGAAGGAAGCGGCCGTGGCCTTATTTAAGGTACATCCCAGCATTTGCCTGGTGTGAAAATGGGAAACTATGGAAAACCATCTTCAGGGCCGCCGACAGTGGGGTTCGAAACCACTATCTCCCGAATGCAAGCTCACAGCTGCGTGACCCTAACCGCACAGTCACTTGTTCGGTCACCTAAAACAACAAGTTTGCTTGATGTAACTAACTTTATAAGACCCAATATACTGGGTGGATTATTACACTTTCCGTTTGCCCAGAAATAAATTAACAGAAAACAATTACATTCCACAAAAGTCTCCAGAAATACGGGTATGAGCAGACAGCAATTAGCGGCAACTAGGGGAGTGTGTACTGCGGATGCAAAAGTTATCTGTTTCCCTAGCTTTCGTTTACTCAACTGGAAAATACTGTTCTCGCGCGTGGGAAAATAGGGATAAAAACCGCCAGAAATAAATTCCGTGGAACCTTAATCAAATGCGTTTTTGAAATTTATAGTTTAACTTGTAATTCTGTTAACATGAATTTGTTTTAATGCACGTGGGATTTTTTAAATGAAAAGTTACGCTCTTTCGGTTCGCATTGCGGGTTCCATGTCTATGATCATGGTATCAAGAGTCACCTAAAACCGTTTTTACAATCTGCTTTACGTCGCACCGACACAGATAGGTCTCATGGCGACGATGGGATTGGAAAGGGCTAGGAATGGGAAGGAAGCGGCCGTGGCCTTAATTAAGGTATATCCCCAGCATTTGCCTGGTGTGAAAATGGAAAACCACGGAAAACCATCTTCAGGACTGCCGACAGTGGGGTTCGGACCCACTATCTCTCGAATGCAAGCTCACAACTGCACGCCCCTAGCCGCACAGACAACTCGCTCGGTGCAGGTATATGAAAACGATGCATATCATTGCCACACATTACTGTTCAACATAGTCACCGTTCTTGTTCGAGCGCTTGTTCCAACGGCACACCAAGACATCAACACCGGCATGGAAGACATCTACGTCCAGTCCCTGAAGCGACGTCATGACGGCGTGCTGAACAATCGTAACGTCACTGAACGGCTCAACACCCAGGCAGGACGAATAGAAATGCATAGTGTGACGACTCCTGCAGGTTGATACGTCCCTACACTGCGCGGCGCAGGTGTAGATAGAAGGTGATCAGCTGTCTCCGAACATGTGATTCTAAATGAGATCTAATGTGACTTAATTCGGAATTTATCGTTTGAATAAATGATTTAAACCGTGTGTTAATTATTGTGATGTTTCAGGACCGTGAATTTTGTTTATTGACCGATGACTGTGTTTATGTGCGATCTGTGTTTCATTCAAATTAAGATATAGTGTTCCTTGTTTTGAAAGTAATACGTGAAAAATACGTAGAAAATACTTTGCATTTAGTAATGATTTAATGACATTACTTCTGAAATTGGTTCGTCAGTGTCTTAAGCAATATCTCAAACGTGTATGTGTCTACAGAGCTAAGTGATATTTCATTAATTGACTTCGAAATCAAACACAGTTGCAATTATCAATTATTACCTTAAAAAACCATGTTCAACTGTTAGTGTACATGCTACGTAATATAAACATATTATAACTCTGCTAGCACCCACATGATTGTTACGTACCGGTATGGCATACACATTTAATTCCTATATAACTACTTTAAAAATATATTAACATGCTTCGCGTAATGAATCTTGCCAGCAGAATTGACATTTTCCGGATATGTTTTGCGGTCGTACGAGCTTGCATTTCTTTCCTTACTTCTTTTATTCGGAAATAAAATCGGCATCGTATTGTAATGGAAAATTCAAAATCAAGTCCAGAGCAATGTCTAATACAGCATCCATGTCCATGGGAAACAGTAATTGGAGGTAAACTATCCAGGCATTCTTGAAATATTTCTCCCCACAATGCTTCTTGTACACTAAAATTTCTCACAACTTCCTCTATATGAGAAAACATTAACAATTAATTCGATGGGTAAATTGGATAGTTGGGTGAATTACTATCTTCTGGTAGACTTGTCAGGACTGAAAACGGACTGCCTTTTGCCTCCTCTGTATTAAATAAAATGGCGTATGGCTTTTAGTGCCGGGAGTGGCTGAAGACAAGTTGGCTCACCAGATGCAGCTATTTTGATTTGATACCCGTAGGCGACCTGCGTGTCGTGATGAGGATGAAAAGACGACGCATACACCCAACCCCCGTGCCAGCGAAAGTAACCACTTCTGGTTGATTCCCTGTCGGGAATCGAACCCGGGACCCCTGTGACCAAAGGCCAGCACGCTAACCATTTAGCCATGGTGCCGGACTCCTCTGTATTGTTTTGCAGAGAACCAATACATGCTGTAAAATCTGTCACTTTCCCTGCATGTTTAACAATATCCCCACAGAATTGATGAATAACGTTCAGTTTTGAACTGGTGAAAGGAACTATTTGTTCATCTTCCCAACTTGATAATAGTAGCTGATCAAAGGTAAGTTTGCTGTAATTTTTTCCTGAGCTGTACTATGATTTTGGCATTCTCTTTGACAACAGCGTTTGCCATGGCTCTAATCTGACTGGAAAAATGATGATACTGTATAGGCTTTTGGGCTTATGCCGTGTCAAGAAAACAAGGTGAAATTCTTTACGTTTCGCAGGGAACTGTGCTCTGCGTCCTCAGAAGAAATCTCGACTGTCCACGAGAAAGGCTTCTTAAACAATGACACTTTAAATTTGGACGTTATAATAGAAGTGGAGACATGGTACGTTCATTCGCCACCAGATGGCCCCCAGGACGTGGCAACGCTAGCGTTCGAAGCGGAAGCTGACCGAACCATCACAATCAGACTAAGCGGTTCACATAACTTGTTTGCGTAACACATGACAGTGGCAGGGAACTACCTACGTAAATCCTTAATGGCTGGCAACCAGGTATTACTTAATTGATAGCCGGTGTCCCTGTTGAAATTGTTAGGATTTCTACGTATTTCCACAGCTTTCCGAATAATCCTGGACCTGTAGTGTCTAGTGTGGGTAGGAGCTCGAGCATCTTGGAACATGACATCATGACCCGACGATAGGGCGTGCTCAGCTATGGCCGATTTGTCTGGTTGGTTGAGACGAATATTACGCTCATGTTCTTTGATACAGGTACCAACGGACCGGCATGTTTGGTCGATGTATACCTTACCGCACGTACAGGGAATTTCGTATACCCCAGGATGTAAAAGTGGGGAAAATTTGTCCTTGGTTTTACTCAGACTGTGAGCAATTTTAGTGGCGGTGCCAAACACGGTTTTTATATTGTGTTTGCGGAGGACCTTGGCAATTCGATCTGTGGTGTTGTGAATGTAAGGCGAGTAGGCAGTTCCCTTCACTTCCTCCTTCTGTGAGATTTGCTTGGTCGTTTCTCTGGGATGTAGGGCTCTACGAATCTGCAAATCACTGTAACCATTACCCTTGAACGCGACTTTGAGCGTGTCCATCTCCACCTGTATATGTGATGGCTCACAAATTCGTCTCGCCCTCTTGGCGAGTGTCGTGAGAAGGCCTAGATTTTTTGCTGGATGGTGGTGAGAATCTGCATGAAGATAGGGATTTGTGTGGGTAGGCTTACGATAGACGGTATGTCCTAGGGAGCCGTCCGGTTTCTTTCTTACTAGAACATCCAAGAAAGGAAGGCATCCGTCCGATTCCATCTCCATAGTGAATTTTATTGACGGATGTTGCTGATTTATGTGGTTTAGGAATAGATGAAGTTTCTCAGGACCTTCTGTCCAGACCACAAATGCATCATCAACATACCTCAACCATATCATAGGCTTGGCGGGTGCCGAAGCAATAGCCTCCTCCTCAAAATGGTCCATAAAGAAATTAGCCACTACGGGCGAAAGTGGACTTCCCATAGCCACTCCGTCCGTCTGTTCGTAAAAATTCGTCTATCGTAAGCCTACCCACATAAATCGCTACCTTCATGCAGATTCTCACCACCATCCAGCACAAAAACAAGGCATTCTCACGACACTCGCCAAGAGGGCGAGACGAATTTGTGAGCCATCACTTATCCAGGTGGAGATGGACACGCTCAAAGCCGCGTTCAAGGGTAATGGTTACAGTGATTTGCAGATTCGTAGAGCCCTACATCCCAGAGAAACGACCAAGCAAAGCTCACAGAAGGAAGAAGTGAAGGAACTGCCTACTTGCCTTACATTCACAACACCACAGATCGAATTGCCAAGGTCCTCCGCAAAAACAATATAAAAACCGTGTTTGGCACCGCCACTAAAATTGCTCACAGTCTGAGTAAAACCAAGGACAAACTGTCCCCACTTTTACATCCTGGGGTATACGAAATTCCCTGTACTTGCGGTAAGGTATACATCGGCCAAACATGCCGGTCCGTTGGTACCCGTATCAAAGAACATGAGCGTAATCCTCGTCTCAACCAACCAGACAAATCGGCCACAGTTGAGCACGCCCTATCGTCGGGTCATGATGTCATGTTCCAAGATGCTCCAGCTCTTACCCACGCTAGACACTACAGGTCCAGGATTATACGGGAAGCTGTGGAAATAAGTAGAAATCCTAACAATTTCAACAGGGACACCGGCTATCAATTAAGTAATACCTGGTTGCCAGCCATTAAGAATTTACGTAGGTAGTTCCCTTCCCAGTCTCTTTGCTATTGTTATTTCGTCTCGGTTTTTCCAAATTCGTACGTTCCTCGTCGCCAGATGTTTCATTCCAGACTTGTGTCTATGCCATACACCTGCCAATGTCATGTGTTACGCAAACACGTTATGTGAACCGCTTAGACTGATTGTGATGGATCGGTCAGCTTCCGCTTCGAACGCGAGCATTGCCACGTGCTGGGGGCCATCTGGTGGCAAATTAACGTACCAAATCTCCATTTCTATTATAACGTCCAAATTTAAAGTGTCATTGTTTAAGAAGCCTTTCTCGTGCACAGTAGAGATTTCTTCTGAGGACGCAGAGCACCGTTCCCTGCGAAACGTAAAGAATTTCACCTTATTTTCTTGACACGGCATAAGCCCAAAAGCTTATACAGTATCTTGCCTTTAAGTACGGGCCGTGAAAGCATTTATGACAACATTCAAAACCTCTATGGGGAGGATACTTTCAAGGCGGCTTCAAAATTCAGCAAATTAAGGAGAAAGTAGTCTATTCTCCTTTCTTCTTTGTGCTTTCTACTGAGATGCAGGGACCATAACACCATTGCCAACTGTGTGAAGCTGAAGCACACGTTACATACACCGAAAGCCAGGAGAATATATCGACGCGCTAGCAAGGCTCTTGTGATCGAGAGAGTGCATAACACTCGTAGGGAACTGGATTCTGTCTCCCGAGAGTTGTTTCGTTTACACCTGCTGTTAAGGAACACTCTCTAGCGGGAATTTTGGGTGACTTTCGATCGCATTAAAGTTCCTCCGTCTAGCTCAGAAACAGGCGGTCTTTCGCACGAAGCCAGATGCTAGTAAAGCTGTCGTCAAACTTTCCAAGACATCCTTGGACGAGAACCAAACGGCAGTTCTAGCTAGGGGTCTTAATTTCGTTGTCGCTCCCTCCAAAATTCCCACTGAGGAGTTAATTACTTCGGTTGAGGAAGCCATCCACAAACTACCTACGGATGAGGCTGAGGAGTTAGGAGAGAAATGTGGGAGACTCATAAGGTCCGCTGTTGTACCCGCGCCCAATTTAACAAGAGGCGAAGGGAGAGCTCTGAAGGAACTTAGAGATGATTCTGAATTGACCATTCTCTCAGCTGATAATGGTAATGCGACAATGGTTATGGACACTGACGAGTATAAGAATAAGATCTCGGCTATATTGTCAGAGCCTGTTTACAGACTGAGCTCATGTGACCCATCCCTATCTTCATGCAGATTCTCACCACCATCCAGCACAAAATCAAGGTATTCTCACGACACTCGCTAAGAGGGCGAGACGAATTTGTGAGCCATCACATATACAGGTGGAGATGGACACGCTCAATGTCGCGTTCAAGGGTAATGGTTACAGTGATTTGCAGATTCGTAGAGCCCTACATCCCAGAGAAACAACCAAGCAAAGCTCACAGAAGGAAGAAGTGAAGGGAACTGCCTACTTGCCTTACATTCACAACACCACAGATCGAATTGCCAAGGTCCTCCGCAAACACAATATAAAAACCGTGTTTGGCACCGCCACTAAAATTGCTCACAGTCTGAGTAAAACCAAGGACAAATTTTCCCCACTTTTACATCCTGGGGTATACGAAATTCCCTGTACTTGCGGTAAGGTATACATCGACCAAACATGCATGTCCGTTGGTACCCGTATCAAAGAATATGAGCGTAATATTCGTCTCAACCAACCAGACAAATCGACCACAGTTGAGCACGCCCTATCGTCGGGTCATGATGTCATGTTCCAAGATGCTCCAGCAATTATCCACACTAGACACTACAGGTCCAGGATTATACGGGAAGCTGTGGAAATACGTAGAAATCCTAACAATTTCAACAGGGACACCGGCTATCAATTAAGTAATACCTGGTTGCCAGCCATTAAGAATTTACGTAGGTAGTTCCCTTCCCAGTCCCTTCACTATTGTTATTTCGTCTCGGTGTTTTCCAAATTCGTACGTTCCTCGTCGCCAGATGTTTCATTCCAGACTTGTGTCTATGCCATACACCTGCCAATGTCATGTGTTACGCAAACACGTTATGTGAACCGCTTAGACTGATTGTGATGGTTCGGTCAACTTCCGCTTCGAACGCTAGCAGTGCCACGTGTTGGGGGCCATCTGGTGGCAAATGAACGTACCAAGTCTCCACTTATATTATAACGTCCAAATTTAAAGTGTCATTGTTTAAGAAGCTTTTCTGGTGGACAGTCGAGATTTCTTCTGAGGACGCAGAGCACCGTTCCCTGCGAAACGTAAAGAATTTCGCATTATTTTCTTGACACGGCATAAGCCCAAAAGCTTATACAGTATCATGTCTTTAAGTACGGGCCGTGAAAGCATTAATGACAACATGGAGAAATGAAGTTAAGGGTATTATCACTTAAAGGCAGATCTTGACGTGGGATAGCCTTCGATCACTTTGAGAATAGAGTGGGATCTTCTGGGTGTGAAAAAATGCCGTTTTTCATTCAAATATTTATCGTAACCCGACTTGCGACCCGGGACATAGCAAGTTGTAGGCAAATTCACATGCGTGAGTACATTGATGCGTATGCCAAAGTATACGTGCTGCTTCTGAAATGCTTAATCTTTTTCACTTTTCAGTTCACGAAAAGTTAAATGCCAAAGTATACGTGCTGCTTCTGAAATGCTTAATCTTTTTCACTTTTCAGTTCACGAAAAGATAACACCAGATATTTTTCACGTATAAAACTGAAGAACGTATAAAACTACCGAAAAAAGACCACAAACTGGTTACACACGTCCACATTAAGCCGACAAAAAGCACGCGTACTTAGAATTTTATCGACGGCAGCGCTGCAGGTGGCGGAGAACATGTACACCGTGTCTGTTAACATGTGATTCAGAGGGAGTCGTCACACTATTCATTTCTATTCGTCCTGACACAGGTGCATCTTCAACGGTCCGAAAATATGGAAATCACTGGTTACTAGGCCGGGGCTATATGGAGGATTATTCTAATGATTGATTTCCTCACCAGAGGAGTGACAGTGAATGCTAGCATGGCTCGGGTTCGATTCGCAGCTCTGCTATGAAATTTGAAAAGTAGTAAAAGGCGTAGAACGGCGTCTACTCAGCTACGGTGCGAACTGTGTGTCGCATCTAGGTTTTTTACGGTCGGATGTCCTTCACTGTCAGTGCTGTGTAATTACTATACTGTGTGTTTTGTCATGATTAGTAGTGTAATGTGTTGTCTCAATATAAAAAGTAGAGTGTTGAAACAAACAACAAACACACACACAGTCTCCGAGCCAGAAAAAATATCCATTTTAATTTTAATTTTCTTTCATACTGTAATATTCTAAGTGTGGTTTCGCTTCGCAGTACTGCTGGAAGCAGCAATGCAGTGCATAGGAATTGCTGAGCAATGAGAAACTGCATATCATACTTCCTGTAGCAGGAAGCAGTGCGTGCTGTGTTGTGATTAAGACATTTCTTAACAACACATTGTAGAGATTACATTCATTACTTTAAAACATAAATACATCCTCTTACTATTTTTATACATGTAAGTATTGCACCCATAAGCGAATGTGCATAATAGATGCATAAATTAAATGTTTAATAATTCGCATATGGGAATACTGCAGAAGGCTGGGAAAAGCTTGCAGTCTCACAAAGCAACATTCAGGCGCCGTTCAGACTGAAAATATATCCACAGAATACGTCTTAAGGCACGAACAGGAAATAGCTGGCCTGAGTGGTACGTCCAATTATGTTTATGATGCCGACGAGAAGTGGAAACTTTCTATCCAGTTCCCACGTGAATCCGCACATCGGAATCTGCCCTACCTAGATGTGGGAGAGAGAAACGAATAATGCCCGTCATCCCTTGGCAGAAAGTGGAAGAATCCAAGCTACTAAGAGCGCGAACGTCTCAGCCAATCACAAAATTGCAAATTTTAATGTCTTGTCATAGCGGGAATCTACAGCTAGTATTTCGCGATTTGGTACCCGAAGTAGCTGTGAAAGATTGTGTCCTGACTTCCAAACAATATTTGAGGATTTATCAGTGCAAATGTGTGGTTAATCAGTGGTTAAATAAAAAATTTTAAATTTTACATGGAAGAGTGGTATCGCCCAGGAAATGAACAGTCATGGCGGGAAGGTGCCATACTCTTGCAGAAAATAGAGCCAGTGACGCGCGCCATCGTATAAATTAACCTGTGATCGTTTCTCATACCGCAATGTAACACGTAAATCGGACCAAAATTAGGAATGTTTAGAACATATTTCCTAAAATTCTAACCTACGGACGTATGGTAAATCGGTCCCAAGTGCAGGATTATTACGCCACATCCCTTCCACAGAACTATTTTCGAAGTGGCGGGAGGACAGTTTACAAAACCAACGACGCCAGTGTGGTGAATCCTCAGTCTTGTACGAATCTTCAGTCTAGTTTGAGAATTTACTCTTGTCCGAACCGACAGTCTTGCGGGAGAACTTAAATGTACGGAGGCGACTCTACGGAACGCGGTAAGAGACAGTTGTTGGCATCCGAGTGAGTAATGTATTTACTTGTGTAATATCTTAGCCGAAATGAACACTTTGACAAACTTTTATTCAACTTTAGTTTATGCAGAGATAATCAGGCAATTAAATTAACAAATGACAATGGTAGTTATATTCTTAACACTTGCCTTGAATGAACTTATAACATGCTAGGACCGAGATGAACAATGAATCTCTTCGTAACACGTAGCTGCATAACATTTCCCCTAGTTCATGTGTAGTTTGTATATTTCGTGGAAAAGTCATATTTTGGAGGACGATTATTATAAAAATTCTCCACATATCATAGGGAACATTACATTTAAATTTTCCACACTCTCATAGAACTATTATTGTAAGTGAGATATTTGGGAGCAGAATTAGTCAAGCCAGTTACAGGGAGAAGGACTTTGTTTTCGCTAGTGGAATGCTGCGGCACTAAGACCTTGAGTCCAGTGTTATGGTCAGAGAAGGTGAATAACCAATAATCCGTTACACAAACAAACTAAGAGGGGTGAGAAAGACGACAGTAGGAGGCTAGGCAGGTAGCGGAGTGCAGACTTTCAACTTCACGACAGGTGCTTAATGCAGTGTCATTGAATAATCTTCATAGGAGTGTTAAAATGCGAGTGTTAATATAAATGTGGACGTATGCAACGCTATCGTAAAAATGCATCAAGTTTGTGGGTGTGACATCTCGGATAACCACATCAGCTTGAAGATGGAGTACTAAATTCATCATGACGGAGGCCGGAGGGTGATCCGACCTGCCTCCAGCACAAATAAGGTAAATGAGCAGAATATAAATATGTAAATATGTAGGACTATGAACAATCGATGATCAAAAATGTAGTTTAGAATTTTAGATAGGATTGTAAATAATTCACGTGTCGGATGGTATTAATTGTAGTTTGATATCATTTTCATTTTTGAGTTAAACATGAGACTACGACAATTATATCTGATGACTCGAAATATAAATGCCATAGTGTCACAATGATGGTAATTATAAAAATCATGATCGTAATAATAATAATAATAATAATAATAATAAATAAGTGTTAGCGAGTGTTATTTGCGTAGTTTCCTTAAGTAAATGTTTTTCATATTATTTCTGGATCATTTTGAAGTAAGTCATTTTGACATATGAGAATCCTATTTTACTAAGAAATTTACATACAGTGTAGTGCAGATTTTAAAGTGATGATAATAATAATAACTATGGTAATGAGCGGTATTTTTGTTGACGTTTTGATTTTGAAGATGCCGCCATGTTAGTTTAAATGTTTACTTTTGCTATTAGCGCATCCAGTTTATTATTTCATGTTATGTAATCATTATTCAGATGACCGTTTCCGGTAGCTCTCATACTTTGTATTTCGCGACGATATGGTTGATACGCAAAAGTTAATTTCTTTATGTAAACGTGGTTACACATTTCGATAGCCGTGCTTTTGAGAGGCAATCTCGTTATTTCAGTTAAATAATTAGTGACAGGAAGCCATTGATAAGTTAGCTCTGATATTTCATAATATGTGAAACGGTAGATGATCAAAATAACGAGCAAAGTAATAGTAATATCCCTGATGTTCTGCGTTGAAAAATGGAAAATTTGATATTTGGGCCATGTCAAGAATAAGGTCGTAAAAATGGATGTGTGAACGACACAGTTATTTCGCCCGCCTGATACGAGCGAGGCCGTACTATGAGTTACTACGTCGAGAATAATGATGAATCAATAGAATTGAGAGATGAATAATTTAACCGAGAGTGTCAAATATGCGATGACATGTGTGATGGTTGTAGGTGAGAAGCCTGTATTGTTTCAAATAGTTTCCAGGGAAAACAGATGCTCGGAAAATATGCAAGTTAGAGTCCGAGGTGAATTGTGAACAGAGCGACCGATCAATGTGTGTTTCGACAGTCATGTATAATCATTGATGACATGTAATACCAATAATTATTGTCCGTAAAGATTGAATAGTGTCATGTCCAGACATTTTTCGTCTGAGGTTAGAAGATTGCCATCAAATTCACATCATTTTGCTACTTGAATCAGGGTAATATTTTATACTTCGATATTGCGCATTTTTATTTTAAAATTTTATTAGGCAGCGATTTTTGGGATCTGGATTTTTTGTAATAATATCCTTTCTTTGTATATATATTTTGTCACCGTATTATTTTAGAATCTGATGATACGTGAATAGTGTCTGTATTTAATTTATGTAAATAAATAGGTGTAGTCAGCTTATTTTAATTTCAGTATTTCTTGTGAGCAGTGTTTCTCCATTGACATGTTCATTTATGTAAATAAGATTTCATGTGTTAGGGTAATAGATCATCGATTAGTTCATAGTCAAAACCATAGTAGTGGTATGCTCACACCAGAAGACAGTTAGTAATCACCAAGCCTTAGAAATCCACTACATTTCAGTTAGGCAAATGAAGCGATCTTTAATCAGCAGTTGTATCACAAGTGCCGCAAATGAGTTACATAAATAAGATGGAATCTGCCTCCATCTAGAGTTGGTACAACACAAATATGCATTCGCAATGAAAATGCAGGCAGCGGCAAACTAGGTAAAGTTAACGATGTAAAGGGATCGCTTTCATGTGAGATGTAAACTTGAGGCACTTGGCCTAATTAATTTAAGTATTTTAAGCATCCAGACTATCACAGTTAAATAAGTAAGGTTTAACTAATTAAATGAGTGATGGTAGCACTCAGGTTTTCGGTTCAATAAATTTTCTTGTTTCAGCCACGAGTAGTTTAAGTATCTGGCAAAGGTTATATAACGGATAAAGTACCATGTTCATGGTTTTTCTCTTTTTTTATTGTTACACATGGTTAGTGTATTCTATTATTATTTTAGAGTTGGGTGTTTCCCAACTGAATTTGAATATGGGTTGAATATTTGATAGACACCTCAAAGTCAATGGCAATTTGATGAATTAACAAATTAACTAATTAATTACTCAAATTTATTTTGAGAGGACATTTTCTAAGGTATTGCAAATCATTTATTCAAATGAGGCTGTATTTCTGACCAGTGTTTTAAATGTGGTCACGTCATCGTCATGGAGACAGTGGTTCGATGTAATCCAGAATATTAAAATTTAATCGACCTTCAGTCGAAATTTATTAAGGCAGATAATTAACTTATTGTAATGCAGATCTTTTAATTGTTTTAAATTTTAATTTCATTTCATATTATTTTATCTTACACCATTTTTACTTTCATTTTACACTTTGCAAATTTTGTTAAATAAATCATTTTATTTATTTAAATTTTAATTCAGTCTTTGGGTACTGTCATTTAATAGTTTAGTTTACCCCATCTTTCATTTCCTCACCCCCGATCGACGTGTGGCCCATCAACCCGAGGGATCCAAGAACGCACCACGCCTGAGGAGAAGAGTCTACATGAGGCGGTAGGTATTTTTAAATGTCATTATTTGCAGGAGCAGGCGGCGCACATATCAAGAAAGAAGACCACCGCTTTGGTGCCTTGAAAAGGGCACAGTATATATTATGCTACTATACAGAAAATATTAAAAATGTAAATGAAGTGTAGAAGGGGATAGTTAATTCATAACAGCTTGATCACTTATTTGTGTAGTATGAAAATGTGAAACCGTAGAAAGCCATTGTGTGTGCTGGGGATAGTTCATTCGTAACTTCTATTTGCGTAGAGTGAAAATGTGAAACCACGGACGGAAGTATAACTATATATCCATCTTCTATTATCATTAATAGTAGTAGTGATTATTGTTTTAAGAGGAAGTACAACAACTATACATGCATCCTCTTATTAACATTAATAGTAGTAGTGATTATTGTTTTAGAATCGTATCCTCTGCCTGATGTGTATTCTCCGTTCCTTTATTCTTACATTCAATTACGTTTTAAAGTACGTACTGTGATGAGTGTTCACGTTCGAGCTTACAGTTTGTGTGCGCGTGTGTACATCTATCTACTTTTCTGTTGCTATTTGCTTTACGTCGCACCGACACAGATAGGTCATATGGCGACGATGGGATGGGAAAGACCTAGGATGGGAAGGAAGCGGCCGTGGCCTTAATTAAGGTACAGCCCCAGAATTTGCCTGGTATGAAAATGGGAAACTACGGAAAATCATCTTCAGGGCTGCCGACAGGGGGGTGTTTCGAACCCACTATCTCCCGATTACTGGATACTGGCCGCACTTAAGCGACTGCAGCTATCGAGCTCGGTCAATGAACAATGAACGACTCAGCAGTCTTAGTACTACTATTACTACCAAAAATGTTTTCATTCCTCCCCTGAAGGGGGAGGCGGGCCTCTTAGACGGTGACGCCGTCTCTCAGGCTGGGAGATTTGTTACGGTGAAGGAGATGCTCGGAGAAGGTGAGGGGGTTGGCGGTCGTGGCCTATACTAGAAACTGTCCCAGCATTCGCCTTAGTGCAAGAGAATGGAAAACCATTCTCAGACAGCCGACGGTTGAGGCCAGTCACGAAGTCCAGCCCTGTCCCGTCTCCCGAATGCAGAGGCGTAGAGGCACGGTATAGCCGTGACCACCCCTCTACTGCTCGGTTGGTCGGTCAGAGTGCAGAGCTGTTGGCCCGCGGACCAACCGTGGCCACTTGAGGGCCGAGACCCATTCTGCATCTACCGACCGTCTTAGTACTATTTCTATCGAGAAAATGCTTGCGAAGAAATTGATGAGTGATCAAGTGCTGAAGGACCGTGTGATTGACCATTTTGCAACCAAGAATACTCGACGTTTGGAACTACTCTACAAGAAACTTTAAGGTAAGATTTCCTGCCTACCTATTAACTAATAGCTTCGCCACTGATAACGAGGGTAAAGGATATCCAAATGCAAAGTCAGATGGAGGAGTGTGGGAGGAGAGCGACCCTAAGTACAATAAGCGAAACTTTTAGTGGTACTTTGGTTCCCTAGTGCTGATTCGGTTGACGTCGGTTATCTTCGATATTCGTATTGGCAACCTCCGACACAAAAAGTATGAAACCATTATGCATCGCCGTGAGACATCTGGCGGCATAACTGTAACACTTAAAAATACTGTTGTTATTTACACAGCAAAATCAAAATATAGGTTAAGCTTGAACACGAGTGAAGGAAATCAAGGTACATCCTATGAAAAACCTAGAACTCCTACACGGAAACGACGGTTTAGAAAATTCATATCGATCGATCATACTATCGATTCAATTCAGATTTCATTTCCATTCAGTTGGCAGTATTACCGGAACCGGCGTAGCTCCCTTCTTCCTCCTCAACCCCGTAAAACGAAGTATCACTAAAAGTTTCGCGGACTATATATTTAAAAAGATAAGCCAAGTGACGAGGATAAGTATTAGTAATATAGACAGATCTGCGAGACGAGTTTTATACTGCTGGATGTTGGGTTTATACAAGAACAAGGGATGGATCCGGACAAAAGACACTACGCTATGTATACTGTGTGGTGAAGCGAGGGAAGATCTGCATTTGTTATCAGCATGTAAAGAGACCCAAAGTGTGAGAGGGAAAATATTGAGTGAGAGACAGTGGGAATTGTTAAAGCAGCCTGGTAATTAACAGAAAATTATAGGATGTGTGGTAAAAGAGTGGAAAAGGGTAGGTAATTTAAGTTTGTATCCAAGTGCAGTGATGAAATTATGTATAAAGAAAATAAAGGAAGTGGATACTGAAGCGATTAATGTGTGGAGACACTTGGACACAGAGAGGAGTTCCCGTGTGTGAGTACTGCAGTTGTAGTAGTGCAATGATGAAATTATGTTTAATGGTAGTGTATGTAGGGGTTTGACAAGTTTTGTTTTGTGTTGTTGTTAGATGTTTTGGGTTCGGGGTCAATATAGTGTACAAGGAGTGTGTGAGGGTGTTGGGTTCCTGGTAAACTTAGAGTAATAGAGAGTGAGTGCAGCGTGTTTGTCACATGTTTCTCTGTGTTGTTGTTCGATATTCTGAGTTCCGGGTAAATAAAGTAAGATATATAGGGCACTGAGGCTGAGCAAGCATACGGGAGGGAGGTGGGTTGAATCAGCGGAAGGTCTTAGATAACGACCGAAACCTGCACATGACAGTGAGGCAGGTCAGAGCAGCCTTGTTGAGAATCAGTGAAATATGATTCAAGGACGTGGTAATGCACTGTTCTAGGTCGTGGCTTACGAGACTATGTTGGATCACCAGACACGCTGATTCAATCCAGGCTTCACATTTATATACCTTTTTATGATTTCATTGTTATATATTTCTCCTATTATAAGCTGGAAGGAGAAATCGGTAAATATATAGAAATAAAGGTATACTTGTACTTGAATTACCATCGAAACTAAACCAAATAATAGTTCAGTTGCACACAGGTAACTCGACTGTTATAGAAGCAAATGAGGAACGGTCTGCATCGATCCTTCTTAGAAGAGGAGTTATTCAAGGTGGGTCACTTTCACCAGCTCTATGAAATTAAATGGCGTATGGCTTTTAGTGCCGGGAGTGTCCGAGGACATGTTCGGCTCGCCAGGTGCAGGTATTTTGATTTGACTCCCGTAGGCGACCTGCGCGTCGTGATGAGGATGAAGACGACACATACACCCAGCCTCAGTGTCAGCGAAATTAACCAATGCCGGTTAAAATTCCCGACCCTGCCGAGAATTGAACCCGGGACCCCTGTGACCAAGGCCAGCACGCTAACCATTTAGCCATGGATCCGGACACCAGCTCTATACAACTTAGCTACAGACTTCATACTGAATGGACTTTTGGAGGACTCAATCTCCTCTGAGTATTGTTATCGGCTTGTTTCAGGATTTCAGCAGCTAACTTGCATGGGGTTTACAGATGACACCATTATAATAGCCAGTAGCTACGAACACGGCCAACGAGGCGTTTAGAGAAATTGGGCTTCAGCTAAATCCATCTAAATCACTGGCTATAAATATTGTATAGGGAAGGCTTTCTCCCCTTTGGTAATTGAAGAGGGCAATTTTATTATTCGACACCTTGAACCGGACGAAAATATTCGATATCTGGGACAAAACTATTTTCGATGAGCAAAACCTACAACCTGTTTTCCAGTCAGAGACCGGGTCATGGATGGAATGAATGAAGCCCCAATCTTGCGGCGAGGATAGGAATTGTGCCGGGTGCCGAAGCCTCCTCTGCACTCCTCTGGGGCAATGATTAATGACTGACAGATGAAATGAAATGATAGTGGAGAGTGTTGCTGGAATGAAAGATGACAGGGAAAACCGGAGTACCCGGGGAAAACCTGTCCCGCCTCCGCTTTGTCCAGCACAAATCTCACATGGAGTGATCGGGATTTGAACCACGGAGCCCAGCGGTGAGAGGTCGACGCACTGCCGTCTGAGCGACGGAGGCTTCTAAAAGGTTATAAATGACCTAAAATGCAATATCGACAATTTAGCAAAGAGTCCTCTGTTAAAAGCAGAGCAAAAGTTCTTGGTTGTAAATCAGTTCACATGTCGTACTCTTATACACCCTCTGCAGAACGCTAACAGCAGTAAAATTCCGCAGTCCTTCTTAATTCATGACGACAAGATTATGAGAAGCACAATCAAAGACATTCTTTAATTCTCTGCAGACAGCTCTCTATAATCTGCAAGGAAAATGAAGGGGTTTGGGCTGTGAAAGGCAGACTGGGAGGCACCACTTCAACATCTTAACAAATGTCACTTACTAGAGAAGGCGGGTAATGAGTACATAACAATACTGTGCAATCTGGTGGAAGAGAGAAAACTATGTGTTCGGAGACTTTACCTAAGAAATGCAGATAACACTCAACTCGAAGAACTTAGCGCCAGGAAGTTGTGAGAAATGCTAAGGAAAAAAAAAGAGCATAGCAAATGGTGTGCATTAATAACTCACAGTACAGGAGCTATAAGCCTCCGTGGCTCAGACGGCAGCGCGTCGGCCTCTCACCGCTGGATACCGTGGTTCAAATCACGGTCACTCCATGTGAGATTTGTGCTGGACAAAGCGTAGGCGGGACAGATTTTTCTCCGGCCGGTTTTCCCTGTCATCTTTCATTCCAGCAACACTCTCCATTCTCATTTCATAGCATCTATCAGTCATTAATAAATCACTTTGGGAGTGGCGACCCCATCGTACTAATAGCCTATATATGAATCATTCATTTCATTCCTGACCCGGTCAATGACTGGAAAACAGGTTGTAGGTTTTCATTTTTCAGTACAGGAGCTATCCTCTATCAGGAAAACACACCGGCTAACCGATGGATCGACACCCTAAATGGACTCTCCGGATCAGAGTGGAAAGACGTGCTGAAAATGCAATAAAACGTGGTTTCTGTACGGGATCTCCCTGGACGTAGCCAGGATGGAGTCCACTGCAGACACTGCAGTGAGCCTGAAACCCTAGCAAATGTTCTTGGTTCATGTCCATGGAAGGACTCGCTTAGGAATGGTAGTCATAACAGAATTAAATCTCGAATTTGAGCAGCATTCTCCCAGAAAGGTTACGAGGTACATGAAGAGAGGGTATGCGTTGCTGACGGTGGAAGCAACCTGAGAATATATATAATCACACTTGACCGAGAAAATGACTGCATGTATTCTGGACACCACCATTAGATGTGGGGTCGACTCCAGTCAGCCAGCAGAGATAGACGCGGAGAAGCGAGCCATGTATGAACCAACCATCAGCTACTTCAAAGAATCATATATTTCCTGTGTAAGGGTTGTAAGACTTTTCATCAGGGCAAGAGGAGCTATATCAAAATTCATAGTTGAGTTTTTGAAAAATGTAAGCATAACCAAGAATATATACTGTGATTTAGCCGAATTGGCCAAGGCTCCGTCCAAATTGTTAGAAATCGCCTCTATAGTACTGCATACGAGAAGGTTTAACACCAAAAAAAACTCTTCATGGTTAGACATACATTCAATATTTAAGTGTTATGGTATACTTTGTCAGATTTAGGCAGCCTATCATTGTAGGAAGAATGAATAAATAAATAAATAAATAAATAAATAAATAAATAAATAAATAAATAAATAAATAAATAAAACAAAGTCTACAGGAATAGTACTCACACTATAGAGGCACTGCAGGGGAATATTATAACAGAAATTAGAAATGTTACCCAAGAACAATTCATGCGTGTAAATGGTAATTTCATTAAATGATGTGAGGAATGTGTGACCTGCAGATGGACAGCACTTTCAGTATCGGCTATAGCAAGGTTAATATACACAAATTGAACACTTTGCATACTATGAATAGATTGAGCGGTACGTTGCAGATCAAAAGACTCCACTAGTGCCCACCCGTTGCGGGCAGCTCACGAATTCGCTTTTCCGGGCAAAGACAGAGCTAACCGCTCTGTATATAGATTTATATAACAACTGAATTGTCCTACTTACACGAGTAAAAAAACCCGAATTTAATAAAATACACAGAGTGGACAAAGCTCGTGCAGTCTGGAGAAATATTAATATGGTTCGAAACGTTCCTTCAAATTCCCCGTTAAAAAATCACAAAATGGAGTCTCTGTGTAATATTGCATGAATGGCTAAAGATAGGCAATCTTACGAAATAAATTCCTGAATAAGTTTGTGTTTTACTAGTTGAATAATGTTTCAAGTGTAAAGGATTATGTATATTTCAATAATTCATGTACAACTAGATTCCTTCGACTTAACAGATATAAAAGACTGAAATACCTTGATCTGAGAGTCAAAACTCCTGCAGTGATTAGAAAAGGGTCCTTCGCCTTCCAGGGCTTTTGCTCTCAACGCCGAGTGCTGCCGACGTGATGGAGGAGGGTGAATGATCGTGGAATGGCCTGCAGTTTGGGTCGGACCCTGGCCCGTTTGTGTCTGCTGCTGTTGCTGCTGCTGCTGTTGTTGCTGTTGTTGTGAACTTTCGTATACTCCACCACCTAGAGTCATAATACCAGTATATAAAGAGGATGTTCAAATATAAATACATATCAATATTTAATATCTTATTAAAACAAAACTTTCTACGTCACAACATTCGAGATTTAATAACAAATTGCAACTCAGGTGAAGTTTAATAAACATCACACAATATACAGAATATTCTTATGAATTTTCTACTGGATGGCATAAACCAGGCCTGCGCAACTAGCTGATATCGAGAAACGTGGCCCTCACGCCGCCAAGGGCCATTTCCTTCTCGCTGTACTCTTGCCCTACGTCATTGCCTCCCTCACGCCAGTCACAGCTCCTCCATCTCCGCCGACTAAATTCAAAGTTATCACAATTTCTACCAAGGCTTTTCTAGAGAACGGTTTACGCACTTGCACAGACTGGCTACCGATAGCTTTAGTATGTGAATATATGTACCTTACGGTCGATCGTTTACGAGTTACAGACTTTCCAACTGTGCACGGGAAGTATTGGCAACAGCCTTACATGGCATTTCCCATTCGACTAGCTGTCGCCATGTTGATGCACAAGCAGGGATACTACATTCTAATACAAAAGGTACTAAAGATGGTCACCATGCGCCTGAATGAACGCCTGAACAAGCCACCTCATTGATAGTCGGACACGTTCGAACGGTTAGGTCGCGCATTCTTATCTACAAAATGTCACTGTCAAATTTGTCACAAATGGAACATAATATTTGCTTTTACTTAAATAAAGCGAAAAATCTGCGGTAAATTAAGAAATACCGTCGTTATTAGAGAAATATGAATACATACTTAATGCCTGTAGATAGGACTCCTTTATGTCGTATTTCGCTGCTGGTGCCGTCTTTTGTTAATTTCTTCAGGTCCAGGGCTAGCACCGAGGAATGGGAGTGCTATGTCTGTGGGTTCTCATTATCTTTGTCCATATGACTAGAGCGGCCAGTTGAAACAGCAAAATGGAGGTCAACAGCATTCACGATGTTATTTCGTCCTTCAATGAGGCAAATGGCCATGTTATAGTGATGTGGCTGGAACTATACGGAAAAAACAACTAAGGACGCATTCAACAACTTGGTGCTGCACACTACAGAGAAATATCGAAAATACCACAAAAATGATATAGCATGATCCCTGGACCAATAGATCACTAGTCCACAGAATTCTTCTTATGTACATTGGCCATAGCTTTATCTCGCCTATTAAATCTTGCATATCGCGATACAATTCAGGAAATGTCATTGACAACTGAAGCAATGAAACGAAAGCAAAGAACTTCAGTGAACACAGACATCACACACGAAATTGTTGAATGTGTAAGACAAACAAAAGACATACATGTGTTATTGTGAGCGTAGCACCAAAAGTACTTGTAAAGTAGGTATACATAATATTCTCCAAAAATAAAATATTTCTTAATTTACCGCAGATTTTAGACTTCAGCTGTGTAAAAGCAATTATTATGTTCCATTTGTGACAAATTTTACAGTCACAATTCGTAGATAGGAATGCGCGATGTAACCCGTTCGAACACTCCAGGCATCGATGGCAACCTTGTTCCACACGCTGTCGAAGTACTGCAATGTCTGTAACGACAAGCCTAGCTCCAAACTTAGTCCTAGGTAAGAACTATCTCCCCACTGAAGCCAACAACTTAAACAGGCGTTGCTCGCAAACAATCGACCATAGGGCTTATGCTCATAGGAACATTCTGAGTCTCCGTCTCCCGATTATTTCCCACAAATTGGGCAACATCCTGTATAAATGTGCATGCTATTAACTGTCCCCGTCAAAATTGTGCTCTCCGTGTATATACTTATGTGTTTTCTAATAGCCGGTGTTATTTCTACGTTATGTGTTTTGAAGATATTAGTGGTGACAGATTCTGAATTTTATTCAGCCAGGTGTTGTGGCGAGTGCGAGTCATCATCGTGCTTTATGTTTCTTTCCACCCTAGGCAGTAGAGTGTGTGCGAGATCACGTGATATGCTTGTCACCGCTCAAGGCTAATTTTGTGTCTACTGAGTGTGCGCGATGTTGGAACTTTTTCTGAAGCAAAGTGAACCAATTATGTGAAGCAAATGTGTAGCATAAACGCCAATCGTAATACGTCTAAGAGCCACGCCTCCAAACTTTAATGATATTTAACCCTAGTTAAACCGTTGAAACATTCCCTTTTATTCCAGATATTCTTGAATTATTCATCGTGGAGAGCCAAGTTAAGTTTCGCTTGAGACATGAAAAATTCATTCTATTCTGGCAAGAACTCGTCGTGATTCTCGTTTATCAGGTTCAACTTACACTAAAATTATACGGAAGAGGACGACAGACCAAGGATCGAACGACTGTACCAGCCTCAAGACTGTCATCTTTAATTCCAAAAGGACCACATCGATCAGCGTGGGATTCATCGCCAACAGCAAACATGTTGCACTGAACATATAAGCCCTGCCGCATCAAAAGGAAGGAGATGAGGGGTAAGGAACTTAGCACCCACAGACGGGAATCGAATTTCATCATTAGAAATTAGTACACTTTATTTAGAAAATGTACCGATCTTTTTCAGTAAAATTTTAGTTCTATTAGTTACAGTAGTTTTGAAATACTTTCTTATTACATTCTTACCCAGAAACAGGCAGATTTGAAAGTTAACATGTGCGTATTGATTTCTATTAGACTAGAAGTACGGTAGTTCGCCTTCTGAAATGTTACCACCCCAGTGTATTCTCAAAAAATAAGAATTTAATAATAATTTATTGTCCTCCCAGATAAATGAGAATTGAAAGGATCATTTATGAATTTCATGAAACATTGTGTGATAAATTCAAGGCTGTGCTTCATTTAATGCCACGCAATATTGCCAATTGTGTTATCTTCCAGTAATGTTTATTTCAGACGTCTACGGTAGATTTAAAATTCGATAATAATAACAATAATAATAATAATAATAATAATAATAATAATAATAATAATAATAATAATAATAATAATAATAATAATAATAATAATAATAATGTAATTTAAGATCGGGTTAAATGGAGACATAAAGGTCATGAGTGATAAATGTAAATAGATATACTCATGTGGAATAAAATGAAGTTGTGCTCAGCTGTAGAAATATTTACCTGGAAAATGGTATGCCTGCAGGCAAGTGTATTATTTTTGGAAGCATTTGTAATGTGATACAATGCGTTACGATAAAAGTGGAGCGCGCGTTGAAGAGTTTTACAGCATCTGAATAATAATAATACTATTTTATAGACACTCAATGACCACGTGGTAGAGTAAGAGTCAATTTTAACCCAGGTACTGTGCATATTTAGTGTTTCTACCCAGTCTTCTAAATGATATAAATTATTTTGCAATATATCGTCGTTGTAATGTTACAGGAAGATTCAATTAGTGGTAATTCATGTTCAATCACAAGTCATAGGGCCTACGTCAGTTGTTGGAAGTACTGAATTTAATAGAAGGTCACCAGTCGATGCAATCCAACCTTATTTTCCCCATAAATTCATGACTAAAAATAAAGCCTATGATTCGAATGTAACCTTGTAAATAAATTTCGAGTATCCTGAGTGCATGGAATGAATGTGGTTGTAGTTAGAAATTTTTTCAGTGTCATTTATTTGAAATGTTGTTCCTAATCTGACCTCGTGTTCATCACTGTGTACCAGATTATTCCGGCGTTGTCAGTAATTTTGTTCTTTTATTGGAGATTGTTTGTTTATTCCTTAAGGCAAAGATTAGTGACAGGATTAATTCATTTATTAAGCGAATTAGTTTGAACTGAATAAGATCGATTAATGTTCTAAAAATGAACAAGTACCAGCAACGGAAATTATAATACTGTAACTTAAAATGTAATTAACGTTTTGTAAGGCTTATTTAAAGTCATAGTCAACTCAAATATTCAGATATTAATTTTTTAAGAATGTCTATGACTCAAATATTAATTCGAGTTTGTTAACCAAAACTTCGGTCAGTTGAGAGACTATAGTCATCTCAAGAACAATCATTATGATGCTTAGATGATGTCAAATATGCCTAGAAAATCGTCGACAAATGAAGACATGGTTTCTCTGTAATATAGTGTACAAATTAGTTAAGGATAGCACGGTCATCGACCTCGTGTACAAAGTTGGACATGTAATTCTTTTGCGAAGTAACGCAGCTGGAATTATGTTTAAAGACATTTAAATGAATACGTATGTCATAATTTATTAGGGTAGATCAATTATCCAATGATAGGAAGGAGATTCTTCCATTTACTTAATTTTGCACAGCCACAATATATGGCTAATTTTATTATTTTGCTTTCTCTTGCAGAATATTCCAGGTATGTCATCGTCATCAAAGATCCAGCAATTTGATTTTTTCTTTGCTAGTGGCTTTACGTCGCACCGACACAGATAGGTCTTATGGCGACGATGGGAGAGGAAAGGCCTAGGAGTTGGAAGGAAGCGGCCGTGGCCTTAATTAAGGTATAGCCCCGGCATTTGCCTGGTATGAAAATGGGAAACCACGGAAAACCATCTTCAGGGCTGCCGACAGTGGGATTCGAACCCACAATCTCCCGAATGCAAGCTCACAGCAACTTGATTTTGTAAAACATACATTCTTTCTTGAACTTGTAAATTCGTGAGTCATTCAGGCAACGTCTATCAAGGAAAGTTTTTTAAAATCTTGATTGTTGTTTTGTGCATATCTTAAAATAAATGTCAAGCCTGTTTTAAATTGTTTTCTCTTGTGTTGTCGTCAACACTTGTCATTTAAATGCCTCTCAAATTGAAACACCTGGGATCTCTCGCATGCTCGCTGAGTTAGACCGTGAAAATGGGGGGGGGGGGGCTTTATTAGCAGAAACATAGAAACTCCCAGATTCCTATTCAGAATCTATCATTTTCCCATGCTGTACAAAGCGTATATAACAAGGGCACGTGTACAGCGATGTTCTGGTGTCTTAATACATCATTATACCACGTTCCGTTGCAATCGGTGCAGTCGAACTCAACCAGATCCTTGTAAGTGTGGTAGAGTTGTCAGCTCTATACCCCAACAGCCTAGGCCTATACACCAGGAATTAACCAGTTACTTATTTTTGGCCCAAGCTGAGTGTACATCATGACCATGCGCCACTCCAGAAGTAGAAGTCTCATTTCTAAATGTATCGATTTTTTATGGGGAGTATAAGCTGCGTTCTTCTATGTGAACCGAGCACGCCTTTACCTCCTCGACTGTACACTCTTCTTTGTTATCAGAGTTCATGAATTTATTCTCCATAGAACATCAGGTTTGTCGGGCTGAGTGGCTCAGACGGTTGAGATGCTGGCCTTCTGACCCGAACTCGGCAGGTTCGATCCTGGCTCAGTCCGGTGGTGTTTGAAGATGCTCAAACACGTCAGCCCCGTGTCGGTAGATTTACTGGCACGTAAAAGAACCCATCCGGGACAAAATCCCGGCACCTCGGCGTCTCCGAAAACCGTAAAAGTAGTTAGTAAGACGTAAAACCAATAACATTGTTATTAACATCAGGTTTAATGCTCCAACTTTGTGTTCGTTGTGGTTTACACAAATAATACCGTCTTTCCAATACCACAGGGCTCTAACCAAAATAGGTCGACCTCAGTTGCGCGGTCGGTTAGTCGTCTTTCGTCTGCAAGATAACAGCTTCGATCCCACCTGACATCCGTGGCAATCGATGGTTTTAAAGTGTGACAATCCAGTGTCCTCGACTTCGGGCACGTTAAATAAATCCTATGGGGCGAAGTTTCGACACTCCAACTTTCTTTAACATCTGTAGCAATTGTAGAGAAGCCGCAGTACCAGAATTTTGACCCTCAGAGTTCTTTCACGTTCACGAAGGCAATGACACTGACTGGTTCAATTTAAACACCCTCAAATAACATCGATTTTAGTCAGGATTGATCGATCATCTTGGAAACGAAAGGACAACTAACTAAATGTGTCACTGAGGTAGACGGGCAAATCGTACTTTTCAGCTTGTACTTTAACACTTAAAATAAAATATTTTTGGATTTTCATCCTACTTTAATTTCGAGATTCCTTTACATTTTTTGCAATCTTGTTTTACACCGCACCGACAGAGGTAGGTCTTATAGCGACGATGGGATAGGAAAGTGTTAGGAGTGGAAAGAAAGCGACTATGGCCTTAATTAAAGGACAGCCCCAGCATTTGCCTGGTGTGAAAACAGAAAACCAAGAAAAACCATATTTAGTGCTGACGACAGTGGGGTTCGAACCCAATATCTTACGAAAGCGATCTGACAGCTATGTGACCCAAACCGCGAAGCCACTCGCTTGGTTTGGAATTTTCTGGCTTAATCAGTGAATCAGTTATACATAAACTCGTTATACAAGCAGGTTTTTGATGTTTACTGATGTACAGTTAAATACAAATACAGTTGCCAGATGCAGTTTCAAAACTAATTGGTATTGAAGGCTGTAATTTTCACGAATTTGTAAATAAAGCTCCCTTCTTTACCGCGGTGGCATTTTTCATAACGATTTCGACTGGCTAGATTGTGATATTCGGTTTATAATTCAGTGTTTGGCTGCAGTGGGTACTCTCAATGATTTCCTTTGAACACAGTTCCTAGCATCTGACATTTCCAATATGCTATGTATCGATATCCCACAAACTATCGAACGGATAATACGAGGGCGAATCAAAAAAGTAAGTTACACTTCCAAGTTATGGCCATTTATGAAACGACCTACATATAGGCAACACGGCTATGACAACATGAAATGTAAGTTCACTTTTCCAAATAGCTCCCAATAGACTGTAAACATTTCTCGGAACGGTCAACCAACGTTTCGATTCCGGTTGCGCAGGAATCACCTCCAGCGCTACGTAACCACCTGGAGACAGCAATTTACATCTCCTCATAGTTTCGGAATCATCGTCCACCGAGATCCTTTTTCACCTTACCGAACATATGATAATCACATGGCGCTAAGTCTGGACTTTATAGAGGATGTTGCCATACCTCCCACTTGAATCGTTGCAGCAGTTCGGACGTGTGGCGGTCCATGTGAGGTGTTGCGTTATCGTGCAGCAAAATCACACCGGCGATCAATTTTCCACGCCGCTTTTTTTAACTACCTTACGCAACCGGTTCAACGTTTGACAATACGAAGCCGAGTTGATTGTCGTGCCTTTCGGCATACATTCCACGTGCACCTCATCCTCCACGCAAAAGAACACTGTCACCATTACCTTTCCTGCTGAAGATTGGACCTTGGTCTTCTTTCGTGGTGGTGATGTGGGGTGGTGTACACCCACTCCATCGATGATCTCTTTGTTTCGGGGGTGAAGCGGTGGACCCACGTTTCATCCCCTATAATGATTCGCCGCAGAATACCGTTGCAAAGTGCCAGTGACGATTGGAAACGCTATCCCTTGTGAACATCGGCGATCACAGGTGCTATCCATATTTGACACAGTTTACGAAATACAAGATGCTGGTGAGCAATGGAAAACACACTGCCATACGAAATGTTCAGCATGCTGGCAATTTCCTGCAGTGTTATGAGCCAAATTTCTCGAATGATCCCATTCACACGGTCAACATTTGCAACGGTACTGGACGTTGCGGGCCAGCCTTCGTGATATTCGTCCGTGAGATCCGTGCGTCCAGCGTCAAATTGCTTACACCACTTTACAATACCTGGAAGAGAAATTGCACGCTCACCATATACAGCAGTGGTTTCACTATTAATGTCCGTGCAATTGAGCCGTTTATCTCACAGAAATCTGATCCTTGAACGCACCTCCAATTTGGAGTGAGCGTCCAGTTGAAGCGCCACTGAGCCTACCCCGCTCTGCACACACAACCCGACGAGATACCAACATGCCTATCGGACGTGTCAGCAGTTACTGTACCTTGCTCTGCATTGGCCACGGTCACGACACACAGCGTGCTCTTGCGGCGAGCTAGTGTAACCTAATTTCTGATTCGCCCTCGTATCACAAATTTCATCAACGCTTTGGGATAGGCCTAATTTCATTAAGTTACTAAAGTAAAATATTAGGAAAATCATTCTTATTAGCTGAATTACACTCATTTATATAATATAGACTCTCCTCAGAATAAGTTGGTTGTATGAGAAAATCACAGAGGTCACTTCGTTTTACTTCAGTGAACTTATAGTAGATGGTAAACATATATATATATATATATATATAGGCCTAAACTGTGGCTTGGTTCTAAAAAGACCGATGTCATCCTTTTTATCGAAACTGAGACAGTAACGTTCATAAAAAATATTTATCGGTGCTACAACATATTAAAAGGGCCAATATCTTTGATAAATATTAAAGAATCCGATAACGTTTAATTGAATAAGACCTGGAAAATAATATTAGATTACCTTCGAAGACTACAGATCTGGGAATTTTTAAAGAATGCGATTAAAATTTAGTATGTAGACCTAATCAGTTCGTTTCCACAAAGAAAGCGAAAACTCATTTAAAGTTAATTGTTGATAAAAGTTCGTAAAATTATAAGAAAACTTCAGATGCTGACAGCTCGAAAACACGTTTGTTTGACACTGGCTCTTTTAGAACCAAGCAACAGTAAATATTTTCAAGTTCTATCTACACATTTTTCAAGGATAAAGGGACATAATTATTTGGCCACTTTAATGTTGGGAAGATAAGACATTCTATGAGTCCTTAAAAGGTGTCAAGTCTATGGCTTTACTGCCTGTACTAGTGGAGGGTACATAGAAAAGAAGACTGGGAGAATCGATGAAGGTTAAAAAAGGAAAGGAGTAAATTCTTTGATCAGCACGTAAAATATTTTTGAAGAGCCATTAATAAATCATATCGCTTTTATTTGTCAATAAATGATTAAATATGTTTTTCCCTTGTTTTAATAACTAATTTATTTCAGATGAAAACTACAAACAAATGTACAAATAAAATGAATCAACCTATCCCTAATAAAGATTCTGACAATACAAGCAATTTTCCTACACCACCAAAATAGAAAAATACAAACTGGAGTTTAATAATGCACCCATATCCTGAATTAATGTAAAATACAGAATTATTTTATTCAACGTTAGATCGAAAAGACAGCCATTGCTGCGTAGGTTTCACTCAGGCGGCATGTGAGTTACAATATAATTTCTGGGGACAGGAACTCGAGCTCTGTCACTAGTGTTAAAGCATGTTCCACGATGTCTTAAAGTTATTGCACTTGCAACAGCCCTCTAATAAACTTGGGATACCGGCGACCGCCAGTGAAAGACAGAGAAGTGACAATCGCAAGTAGGATAGAATGATACCAAACACCCCTTGGCGACTAGTGGTCGAGTCCATCCAGAAGTACCTCACGTACCCTCAAGAAATATTCAGCCAATGGAGACGCTTTAAACTACGCATTTGCAACGAACACCTCAAATAATTTAGTCAGTCTTGAATATCTCGACAATGTAAAAGCAGAAACAGGGTGATCCCGACAGCAGGAGAAAAATAGCGGGTTTTCCATGCTATTTTGTGATTAATTACTTGTGTAATAAGTTTAATTGAGAAAGTGCGTCGGTGGAAAGCAGACCCCGCGCTCTGAATCACGCGTTGTTAGTTTACGCCCAACTACAGTGCATCGTCAAGAGAAAATAGTGCCATGGACGCTTACAAGTCAATTAATAACTCTACGATCAATCTTTGATATACGGTAACGTCCGTCAGAGTGTTTGCAGTAATATTGTGTGTTCAGCGATACCTGTAAAAATAGGTGTACGACGTGTATGATAAAATTATTTTTGATGAAGAAAGCCACCCGCAAATGCGGACGGATACAAGTACGCAAAACCCCTGAGGGCAGGAAGCCGAGCCCCGTGGTGGCCCAGAACATATAAAATAGACCCGCCTACCGCATTCTTTCTCAGAACCTCAGTGTTGTTCAAGAGTCTCAGTGTTGCTTCAGTAGGCAAAGTGTGTTGTGTCAACTCCTTGTGATTTCTTTTCAACAGTTGAGTAAGTTACTTATAAACTTTAAATTTGGCTGTGCTACAACATAAATTGTGGTGGGAAACATTAACTTCGAATTTGCTGTGTTAACTCATAGATAGTGATGGAAACATTAACATTCAAGCATTCGGGCTGACAAGTAACTCAGACTATTGGAGCACAGTGCTCAAATCAGAATAGGAATTCCAGTGGGACAATAAACATTAAAAACATAACTGTAACAGGTTATCAATTCCATGCTTTATCGCACAAACTTTAACACTCACAAATGCGACAGCATTTCATACTGCAAGGACTCTTGTAAAAATATAAGGCAGATTCAGTACTCAGCCGGCGGACGAGCAGCAATATACGAAAGGACAGACTTGGTTACTATTATTGTTTGATCAAGCCCAGGTAGCTGCCAGGAGAGGAATGTGTAATTTACAGACAGTTCATTCTGGCTAGCAGAATTCCCGGAATTGCGAGGTGGCTGTCCTCGAAATATAGACAAACAAGCAGGAATCACGTGAAGGGGGTAGGTAAAGCCGAGATACCGTTACTTCGGGGAAAGGTCTTGCCCAGCTGTGCAGAAGTGCGTCGGAGTATTTTCGTAATGTATCCATGGTCAGCGCATTAGTAAAATCGTGTGCAAAGCCCAATAATGTCAGTTATAGTGTTAATCTAAGATATAAAATTTGTAATTAGTGTATAAGCACCAAGATCCAGTGTCGTGTGTGTAAAATAAGTGTACATCTCAATTATGTCTGGATACAGCAAGTTTATAACGGTGTCCTACATCTCTAGAGCCATGGCTTAAACTAAAATAGCCACTGGGACGATGGAGGAAACGGCCGACAAATATACAATCAGTAAGTGAATATACCCATCTAAGATGTTTATTTTAATTATGTAAGTACAATCTGTTTAGGACGCGAGTTGTCTAAGATTTTAGATCTGTAGTTTAATGGTCACTCAAGGTTAGTTATGTAGCATTTACATCGCAGTCGTCACCTTGTAGAAGGCTTTGTTTACCGTTCACGCACAAGTAAAATGATGGTTGTATTGATTGGTGATATTTTTCCACGCCAGCATTTAACTCAGACATTGTACTACGAGTAACGTGTATTTCATGTTGATGATTTTTTCCATTGGATGATTTATTCCAATATGGTAAGCTCTAGAAATTTTATTCTCGTGGTGTAATGAGGTAAATGATGATAATGATCATTTTATTTTCGCGCAGAGAGATGTTTTGATGTTGTGATTTTCTTTTTGTGTTATGCTATCCCGCTACTTGCGATTGTGATATTCATCTTAGCATATTTTACGCGAGATTTACTGATCACAGTAGGCATGGAAACCAACTGAGATTGTCTGTTGTCCTTTTAATAAGAATGAAAGTAAAGAAGCTATTGTTGCTACATCCAAGTCGATGAATTGGTTGCGGAAGGTTGAACGTTAATTTTGTCCGTTCGGGGAAGAATTATGAGCATTCGTCGTGAATTTATCGTAAGAGAAATAAAAGAGATATTTCTAGGTCAGCGGTTTATCTGAGAAACATGTGATATAAGGTGAGAGTAAATAAGGAAATAATTTGTACGCCAGCGGTTAAGCTGTGAGATAACTGATAATACGAATAAAGGTATAAGAAATGCGCGGAGCTCTGAATATGATGAAATATAGGAATTGTTTATGTACTCGAGGTAATGAGTGTTAAGTTGATGTCTTCGACGACATGATTAAGGATAAATAAGAATAAGCGGAGAATTAGGAAGTTAAGAAAATGCTCAATACTACGATGTAAAGGGCCTAAGTTTGAATGCTCAGCCAGCACAACTAATTATCGAACATTTATTGCGTGATGGATAAATAAGACACACAGACACGTGCAGCGTAGATATGATGATGTTTTATAATAATATCAAATGGTTTCCATTTTTGAAATTTTAGAAAGATTAGGATGTGGCCGAGATCCACTATATCTAGGGTTGTATTAACGTCATCCGAGAGATTTCTCTTGCGCCATGTTTGATTTTGAGTATTACCCTTCATTCTGTCATGAGATGTTATTTGAGTTTTTATAGAGCAGTTGTCAGCCATGAATAACATAAATATAGGTTATGGTCGCCGCTGATTTCAATGAAGGTATAAATGGACATTGAAATCAACACGCGGTGTAGAATTATGTAAATTACTCTCTACTTAAATCTTGTGTTGGTTTCGACTATGTGCGTGAATCGGCGTGTATATAAATTAGTGTAGAATATTTGCAAATTCTTGTCTTTTATTTCAGATGTATGTTCTTTATTTGATTTTAATTTAGCATAGCTGGTGACTGACTGTGATTTGAGTTGTAGATAGCTTTTCTTTGATTAAGACGGAAATTTTTTCGCTGTATTTGATTTAATGTTAGGGTAAAGAGAGCTCGCGTCAACATAACTAAACAACATCTCAGAATCACTTTTGATTAGATATTAAACGGTAAGCATAATAATTTAGACATCGCTGAACAGTGCACCTTATACTTTTTTGTTATATGTTGAAGTAAATAGAGTTGATCCAGAAATAGTGAATTTGTGAGACATATTTGTCACGTCTGGATACGCTAAATCTGGGTCCCTGAGAGACCGAAAATGATCAACAACTTGTCATAAATAAAGATGTCGAATGTAGTAGCTGTTCAGATGATTAGATAAATTAATTTAAGTTGAGGTGATTGACCTCCTACTATATGATTTTCACAGTAATGTCAGCAATACATGTGTAAAAGTAATATAACCATGTATTGGCTAGTAACGTTCTGAGTAAAATTGCTAAATGTCCGATGGATACATTCAGCCATTAAAGATCACTTGAATTTAGGTAAAGAAGTGTGTCAATTAACTTTGATTAGATTGCTGTAGGGGAGCACTGAATCCCGGAAATTACTGAATGTTCTGAGTTATAGAATTGTATGTGTAACGCTATTAATACTTAGTAAATGGTAAAGAATAATGTTGATTTTAAGTGAACAATTTCAGTAAGTGTTTTCAAGCAAGATTCAGATGAGTGAGTAGCCATTGAGTTAAAGTTACAGTGACGATTGGTGTGTTTCATCCATTTCATCCATTTGTAAATGACGTGATTATATTGAGAAAATTTGCATTTGATAAGTTACTTCCGAGTGTATTTAATTAGTGCCTTTTTTAGCCTACATTGTTACACTTTGAATTCATCTGGAATGGAATCACTCGTCTTTGTGTTTGGGGTGATTTCACCGTCATTTATACTGGTCACACACGCGCACTTCAGTTAATGATTTTTTTTTGTGTTACCAAAATTATACTTAGCAGTTTTTCTTTTACAATAAATTACAGGTATATATTTAACCTCAGTCTGAGCCAGTATTCCTTTTATCTAAATAGTATAGTTTACCCTAGTAGAGAAAAGAGTCGTCTGCGGTGAGTATATTTTTTATTACAGGACTAGCCGAGGTAGAAGGAAGAAAGAAGAAATCACCGCAGATGAACATGTTCAAGAGTGCAATAATCGATTCAGCAAACACCTTAAAAAGGCGCATGAATACAGCAACGTCGATTAATTAAAGAATGGATATACACATTAATAATAAAAAAGATCATTTGGGGGAAATTAGGAAGGAAGAAGGAAACGACGGGAGCACATAAGAAGGAATCGTCCTTGGAAACAAGTACTGTATATATCGTAGAGTTACACGTAAAACTAACGGTATCTTAGCTGAACAGGTGGACAGAATATGGACACAACTCCCGCATTCTCAAAGTCCAGCCAAAATGTTTTTCTTTCTTCACAGAAATTCCACCAACCAAGAGTGTCCAGCATTCGTAAGCGAAAAGGAATCTCGTAATACATATTCCAATGAAAATTCAAAGTGAAGGTTGGTAGATGCAGAGTGAGTCTCGGCCCTCAAGTGGCCACGGCTGGTCCGTGGTCCAACAGCTCTGCATTCTGACCGACCAACCGAGCAGAGGAGGGGCAGCCACGGCTCTACTGTGGCTCTACGCCTCTGAATTCGGGAGACGGGACAGGGCTGGACAGGGATTTTTACCTGAATCTGAGGACTGGTACGATGTCAACTCAGCCTACATGAGAACAATCGAGGAGCTGTCTGACAGTGAGACAACGGCCCCGGTCTAGAAAGCCGTGAATAACGGCCGAAAGGATTCGTTGCAATGACCACGCGTCTCATCATAATCTCCAGGCCTCCAGGCTTAGTAGCAGTCGCTCGATAGGCCCAGGCTCTTTAGGAACGTAATGCCATGGGGTTTGGTCTTAGTATGCTCTACTCGTCTCTCGTCCAGAAACTAGTGCTATACATTAGGAATAACAGAACATTCCTCTTACAGACGATGTAGACAACTCAATACAATTTTGAATGAATATACCGGGCTGAATAGCTCAGTGTTAAGTCAGTGATAAGTAGCCTAGTAGTTCATTGTGTTTAGCTCTGTAAATTACCGGACTTTCTCTGGAGTTGAACCAAGGAACAGTCAGCGTGTGTGTGGTGGTCAGCAGCCCTGTGTTCAAACCTCTGTGTGCAGCTATGTGCGCGAAGGGAGTGACCTTCAGAGCGCAAGGTGACAGGTTCGATCCTCGCTCACTTCGGCGATATTTAAAACTGGACAAATATGTCAACCCTGCACCGGTAGATTTACCGGCGCGTAAATGAAATCCCAAGGGACAAAATTCCGGCAACTCGGCGACTCCAAAAACCTAAAAGTAGTTTGTGGGGAAAATTATTAATTTATTATTAATTCTGAGTGATGAAATTCATACTTACTCTGTAGACCATATATGGGCAAATACCCGAGCCACCTGATAATTAACCCGCAAAGCCAGCAAACACCACGTAGATAGGAACAAACCAATACACAAGAGGCACAAACGGACAATGAGTGCAGTCGCGTTTGCTGACTCTTAAACAAATACTGATTATGGCTTCTATGTTCTTTAGATTACATTAAATAAATAATAAATTACAACATTTTACTTTTAATTACATTTGTTTCAGGTGTACGATAACAGAGAGTGACGGAAGAAAGAACACTGAACTCCAGTAAGTGCTAATGCACGCTCTAGACGATCAAGTAACTAAATAATTAACAGAAATATGTTACGAAATTACGCTAAAGTCATTTACATCCACGGGGATTCAACTCATATCATATTATTAACTACGCTTCCCCACGTCAACTAAGTGATGGCATTGAACCCGCCACGGATGGCTTAAAAGCAGACGAGCTTATCTCTGGCTATGCGGCAAGAGCGTTTGTCTTGTCACAAAGACAAACATAAGAGAGCAAACATACAAGATAAATTAGTTATCCGGTAGGTCACTCCAACTATAAGGTACAAATTGTCATTTAAAAAATCTGACATCACATTAGTCGTAACAGAAAACATGCATTATCTAAAATGTTTTCAGAACTGTCTATCAAGAGCCCTAAATACAAAGAAATTTTCAGTTATTTACAACCCATATTTGATTCACCGTTCTTGCTTCACATTCCACGTTAAGATAATTATACTGTTACGAATAAAACACCGTCTGTTTTATCGCTCTAATTTGTTTCTAGGAAGACCTAAATTAATGCACAAATTTATTCAACCATGAATGACCACAATCACTAATTGCTGCCTATTTATATGTCTCTCACAGTAGGACACCAGTGGACAGTATTTACCTGAACGAGGCTATGAAATGAAATGGCGTATGGCTTTTAGTGCCGGGAGTGTCCGAGAACAAACGAGCCTATAATCCTTATTGACAGGCTCGTTAACTTGCACTTTTGCTCCTTCGCACACATAGCTGCACACAGAGGTTTGAACACAGCGCTGCTGACCACCACACACGCACGATGACTGTTCCTTGGTTCAACTCCAGAGAAAGTCCGGTAATTCACAGAGCTAAACACAGTGAACTACTTAACACTGACAACCAAACAGAAAGAGCACAACAGTGCTAAACAGCAGGACAATGCTACTCACATCAACGACCATTAACACTGATTCATTTACACTTACGACAGCTGCTCCACACGCTGACTCCATGGCAGTCCACAATCCACGGAAACACACGCACACACACACACAGTACTCCAAGGCATTACACCCCCCGTACTCCGCTCAGATACTCTGACACCACTGGGACACTGGCGACAGTCAACACTACTGCCGCCGCAGTCCGACTACCAAACTCCAACACGGACTGGTGGAACACCCACCACACAATCGACCCTCAAACACTACAACCAAACCTCGTTCGCAGCGGCCTTCTATTTATATATCGATGATAGACTACTAGAATATGTAGGACTCAGATAGAGAAGGAACATTCTCGCTTCATCCCCCAGAAAGCGCGCCGGAAAATCAGACGAAAAGAACAATACACGAAAAATACGGCCACATCTTCAGGCTGGGAGCTCCCAGCTGAAACACTAGTTCCTTCGAGGAAGTATCGAAAGCGGCTATGACAGGACTGGCATATAATATTACAGTTCAGTGTGTCGGTGTTCCAGTTCTGCGCTGATAGTGGCTATAGAGAGTATTTTTTCACATACACCTCGAAAATGCGGAGAAAATGACCTATATCTAGGATAGATGCACAGATCGCAAACCTTGATCCAAATAATGTTGTCTGTCTGTCTGTCTGTCTGTCTGTCTGTCAAGTCTTCAACCCGCAGACTAGTTGGATCCTTAAACAGCACCACCAAATGTCATGAAGTTATAGGGAAACGACAAACACCTATGGTGGTGTCATAATGAGGCAGACAAAGCATTATGAGAAGTGAGGAAGTTTGCCAGCTCTTTCCTCACTGGGTCAGAGTGTGCTACTGCAGCACGACCGACCCTATGAGTAGCACTTTTCACAACATTCAGACGAACTACAACATATTTTACAATTTACTTTACATCGCACCGACACAGATAGGTCTTATGGCAACGATGGGATAGGAAAGGCCTAGGTGTGAGAGAGAAGTGGCCATGGCCTTAATTAAACTACAGCCCCAGCATTTGCCCGGTGTTAAAATGGAAAACCACGGAAAACCATCTTCAGGGTTGCCGAGCGTGGGGCTTGAACCCCACTGTCTCAGACGCACTAATAGTGCTCCGAATGTCATTACACATCACTAGGCACCAGAAGTTTAAGAAAATGCCTATTTTGATTGAATATGTATAAAACGTGCATAATGTTCCTCGGATCGCCTTAACGCCCTGTGAAGTTAAAGAAAACGCAACTCAAAAATAAATTTGTATATATAGATAGAGAAAGGCTGGTAGTAGAAGTGTCCGAATTATGACAAATAAAGTGTTCTTGTAAAGTTTCAATTTGCTTATGTTTTCTATTTTTTGTTTTTTATTTTATTTTATTTTATTTTTGCTATTTGTATCTTTGTGTTTGATATTATATACCTAGGTATATTTCATTTTCATTTAAAAAATTACTTGAAAACTCTCTTATCAGTACGGTACTGAAGAATGTATGAGTTCGAAACTAGCAATTGGCAGCTCTCATAGTAGCTATAGTTTTGAGACACACTGTTACAATGGAGTTTGTTTGGGTTTCGCTGCCTGACATTAATCCTTGTACACTGACTTAGCAAATGTCATGGGATAGTCACCTAATAGCGGGTGGGGCCTCCTCTCGCCCTGCAGTGAGACGCCGTGGAAGTGAAACGACAAGTCCCTGGCAGTCCTCTGGACGCAGCTGACACCAAATCGTTTGCAGAGCGGCCTCCTATGCTGGTCTGTTCGTGGGTGCAGGATCCATGGCACGGAGCCTGCGACCGAGCTCGATAGCCGCAGTCGTTTAAGTGCGGCCGGTATCCAGTATTCGGAAGATAGTAGGTTCGAATCCCACTGTCGGCAGCCCTGAAAATGGTTTTCCGTGGTTTCCCATTTTCACACCAGGCAAATGCTGGGGCTGTACCTTAATTACGGCCACGGCCGCTTCCTTCCCACTCCTAGCCCTTCCCTGTCCCATCGTCGCTATAAGACCTATCTGTGTCGGTGCGACGTAAAGCAACTAGCAGAAAAAAAAACGGAGCCTGCGTTCCAGGACATCCCAGATATGCTCGATAGGGTTTATATCGGGGCTCCTGGGTGGCCATGGCAGTCCTCCGCTGCATGTTCCTGGAACCATTCCCGGGCGACGTGGGAGCGATGTGGCGGCGCGTTATCATCTTGAAACACCACAGAACCGTCTCGGCGCTGGAAGGCCAAAAATGGTTGGAGATGGTCTCCGAGCAGCTCATCATACCGCGTATCATTCAAAGTCTCTTCCAGAACAACTAGGGGGCCCATTCCATACCAGGAAAATGCACCCCAGACCATAAGAGAGACACCAGCGCCCTGGACCACACCTTCGAGGCAGGCGGGATCCATCGCTTCATGTGGTCTGCGCCATACACGGCGCCTCCCATCGGCATGGTGCAGTTGAAATCGTGATTTGTCCGACCATATCACGTTACGCCATTGTTCCATTGTCCACCCCTGGTAACTGGCGACAAATGCGCGTCGTTGTGCCCGATGACGTTGGGTTAACAGTGGCACCCATGAGCGGCGCCGGCACCCATATCCCATAGAACCCATGTTCCTACGGATTGTCCACTGGGAGACGTGTCTAGCACGGCCTGTTTTGAATTGAGCCGTGATTTGTCTCAGATGTCGCCGGTCACGGTCATCGAGGGTGGCTGGACGGACGGTCGTTCGTTTGTTGTGGACGGTGACACCCGCATTCAACCATTCACGATACACCCTGGACACGGTTGATCGTGTGAAGCCGAATTCCCGCACCACTTCCGAAATCGCACTTCCCATCCCTCGGGCATCGACCACCATACCCCGTTCGAACGGTGTCAGCTCACGACCACGTTCCATGTTACACCTGTTACATGCACAGCCTCTGCTCACAAGGTCTCCCATACAACTGCCGCTGGCACAGGGGGCATGCGGTGCGCAGACAACACACCTGCGCGTCAGTGCTCCACTATCCCATGGCATTTGCTCAGTCAGTGTACATGCTGACCGGCGTGAACATCTCAGTTTCTCACAGTTCGCTACCTGGTACCGTTATCTTCCTTGTCCATACTGACCCTCGAGAACTTCCCAGTTTCTCACAGTTCGCTACCTTATACCATTATCTTCCTTGTCCATACTGACCAGCGGGAAGATCCCAGGTTCTCACAGTTCGCTACCTGATACCGTTATCTTCCTTGTCCATACTGATCAACGGGAACATCCCAGTTTCACATAGTCCTGGATTATCTTATCTTTGTAAGGGTTTAATTGTGTGGTGAAGAATTGTAACCATCTAAATTTTCTTTATATAGTCAATGGGTAGCAGAAATTCCTAGTTTCACTACTGATGGAAGTATCATCATTTACCTGTATTGCAACAAATCGGTAAGTTTCCGAACACGGATATTTCTGTACAGTTGGAGAGATAAGAGGTCTCAGGACATTCAGGCCCTTCCACCCTCAGGCTCTTTAAAATGAAATTCTTTGTCACCCACGGGGTTTGATATATTATGCTTCTAAGACATTTCATTCTTATAGTAACTTTGGCAGAAGTCATAGGAGTGACAAATAATGCTAACTAGTATGATGAAATCAGCATGTTTCATAAACGAAATGATGCAATTACATTTTGATTGTAATACTTTTAATACACCATGAAATGTGGGAAGGAATTTGAAATACGCCTATCTTTCATTTTGTAAAATTTTTAACTTTCAAATTTTTTTATTTAAGTTTCTTTCAAAGCCTCCGTACTCAGGCGGCAGCGCGCTGGCCTTTACCGCTGAGTTCCGTGGTTCAAATACTAGTCACTCTATTTAAGATTTGTACTGGACAAAGCGGAGAAGGGGCAGATTTTTTCTCCGGGTATTCACGTTTTTCTTGTCATCTTTCATTCCAGCAACACTCTCCAATACCGTTCCATCTGTCGTCATTAATCATTGCCTCAGAGGACTGTGACAGGCATCGGCACCCGACACAGTTCCTATTCCGCCACTAAATGGGGGCTTCATTCATTCCATTCCTGACCTGATTGAAACTGAAAGGAGGCTGTAGATTTTCATTTTCAATAATGTGCTTATGGCAAAACATTGCGCTTCCAAAATGTTCACTTCACGTAATTGAGGAAAACAAAATGTGATCGTATCTCTTGTGTCACTGCTTGACATCATGAAAGTATTAAATAGTCAAAATGCTCAAACACGCATAAATACTGAAATACGTTCAAAGAACGAGTTAATTAATTAAAATTAGTCTTACATAAATAGACTTATTCACTTTGAAATTACTTCTGAATTCTCTATACGAACTTGCTTAAATAAGCACGCACGCATTTAATGTATGAAAAAAATTAACATTGACAGACAAATGCAGACGGGGAATTTGGTTAACACAGATACAATTGTTAACAAATGGGTCTGAAAAAATGTGCACAGTATTCCTCGTACCGCCTTAACGTCCTGTTGAGCCCTTATTAAAGTGATAATTTAATTGATCATTTATTGAGAGTACAGTGAATATTTCATTTTATTGAGTCTTGGTAATTTGCAGGGACCAAGGCATGGGTTTCACAATTTCAAACCGGGCGAGTTGGCCGTGCGCGTAGAGGCGCACGGCTGTGAGCTTGCATCCGGGAGATAGTAGGTTCGAATCCCACTGTCAGCAGCCTTGAAGATGGTTTTCCGTGGTTTCCCATTTTCACACCAGGCAAATGCTGGGGCTGTACCTTAATTAAGGCCACGGCCGCTTCCTTCCAACTCCTAGGCCTTTCCTATCCCATCGTCGCCATAAGACCTATCTGTGTCGGTGCGACGTAAAGCCCCTAGCAAAAAAAAAACAAAAAAAAAAACAATTTCAACAGGAAACTTGGAGCCGAGGGTCTATTTGTTCACAAGCTATATTAAGAAAGAGGTGTTGTTACATGACGCACCCGAACTTCATGTGCTTGTTGTAGAACAAGGAAATGATGAAAAACAATGGCGTGGACCAATGGACCACATTTCGGAAGCCCGGCGAGAGGCTAGGATATTATACGACATGAGTTTGAAGTGAGCGTCGGCGACACGATGATTTGTACCAATGAAAAGGTAGCATCATTCCAATATTGGCTATATATTGGTTAAAGCGAGAGATGGCCCTGAACGAGAATAGGAAAGCGTCTGTGGAGGCGAATTAATAAAAGTGACCACCACGTGGGCTAGCTACCCTTATTCGGCCGGAGTCTTCGAAGTAGTAACGTCGTAAGAAGAAGTGTACTTACGGCGAGTGCGGAGTCAGGTATTATTTGCCTTGATCGTGTGTGGGACTTTCTAACATTTAGCTCAATACGCTCATACTTCACTTAATTACTTATGATTTAGGAGCGAGCTAAGAATATTTGTAGGCAAGGGGGCCTGTAAGAACAATGCCGAGACAATAATTTTAACTTTACGCAATTTCTGGATGGAATTGAACTTTGATAAAATTTACATTTTAGTGTCTTCAAATTTCAGACGGAAAGATGATGATGATGATGATTGTTGTTTTAAGGGGCCTAACATCAAAGGTCATCGGAAGGAACAGTTTCGATAAGAACATTTACGGGCATAGTTGCCTGCCTATTTGAAGTAGATTTTCCGAGGACACGACCGCCAAGGTCTCTGGTCCAGCATTGTGTACAGTTTTCCAGATGTTGAGCTGTGATATAATACAGCTTAAGTGCGGAGTGAGTGGGAAATTGACCTAGTTCCGGTGTTAGATAAGCGGAGAGTTGTCGCGCGGCAGGAATGGGAACTGGTTTTCACGGTCACGGGAAATTACCCCGACTGTAGTAAATAGTAACTTGCAAGTTGTATTCACCCAGTTGTAATAACCAGAATGAAAGCAATGTTGTAATCAAGGGCCGAACCAGCAGTAGCAGGAAGATGACGAGAACACGTTTTTCTACGCCAACATGGAGAACCACGGACTGAACGAGTTCCAACTTCAAGGCATCACAGACAATATGGCCGGCGAGAAGGAATTGGAGCGGGCTGCCCGGAAGCGGGCGGCCGAATCAACAAAAGATGAGTATTAGATCAATAATGTATTTGTGCACGTGTTTTAATGTAGCCAAGGGGATAGGTTATTATCTAATTCCAGTAGGGTAGCTGCTGGTTTGAAGGACTACGTCCTAGTTCAGTAAATGTAAGGAAGCTTGTATATTTAAATGTAAATATCTGTAAAGTCCATGTGGACCGATTGCATTAGATCACAGCTTGCCTTTTCTTTTATTGAGATTTTATAGCTGAGTGGTTATTGTCATTCTTTTTGCAAGTCAGTTTCTTGCTTTTAGCCTTGTTTATTATTGATTTGTTTTCCTTTGATGTTTGAGACGCAGGGAACGTCTCGGGGCTTAACTGTAAAAGTGGATTTAAAGTAAAGTCAGGAAGGACTCGATACATTAGATAATGGGATTTCGAAGTGTACAAGAACATGCCGTCACGTTTTCTCTGATTTACTGCATGAAGTGTGGATGAGATTATGTGTTGGTGGAGCTTGGATCCACGACGTTTGTTAGCGTCATATTCAAGATTATTCGAATGTATATGGGTGTGAATTAGTGATTGGTTCACGAGTTCCTCGATCGCAGTTTCGTATTCCAAGTTCCGAATATTAGAATCAGTTTTCTTTAAATCTTGCTGCTATTATTATTATTATTATTGTTATTATTATTATTATTATTAGTATTATTATTATTATTATTATTATTAATGCAATTTTCTCGAGTTGAACGGGTAAGATATTTCAGTAACATTCAGATTTTAGACATGATCTTTATCTATGTAGTAATTTCTCAGTTTTTAGTTATTGTATTATTACAGAGTTGGCCATTTTATTTAAAGCTTAACTTTACGAGCGCGAGTGCTCTGGTATGTGACCAGCGCGGTATTACTTTTTTTGAGAGTGAAGGTGAGAAGACGTCATTTATATTTGTATCAGCTCTGACAACTTTAGGACATGTGATATTTTAGTATGAAGATGAGTATGGGTACCATTCCTCATTTTTAAAGGCCTGCATTTTCTTGTTTGAGTAACTTGCCTCGGGTAGACTTGTGAGCAGCGTGGGATAAGGGTTGGACCCCGGATGTATTGGTATTTGCTGCAAATTTTCGGAGGCTGAATCTTCGCCTTTGAGTCACTCCGCCGTGTGGTAGGCGAGGATGATGTGTGTTTCTCCTATGCCTGATGCTGTTGACAAAACTTTTATATCGCGACGCTTTGTTTTGACTTTCTTTTATAATATGACCGCGCTGAGGATTCATTGTGTCATATAATCTTTTTCAGAGACCAAGGTTGAGTTATGTGTTGAAGGTAAAACCCTACTCTGTTATTTTCTTGAATTTTGTGTCATGTAATTTATTTCAGGAAACCACGTTGATTTATGCGTGACGTTGTACGGTCCACCAGATGACTGGTTTTGTGTCATGTAATCTGTTTCAGGAACCTGCGTTGAATAGGAAGTGATTGTTCAAAGTGTAAAACTGATCTCATTAATATTTCCATCGAGACTGTGTGTGAGTGAGGGTTGCATAAATGCGGCATGCTTTTTCTTGGTGATATCAGGAAAATATTACAACATGTTTTTCTTTGATTTGTGGATATTTTGTCATTTATGTGACTTTTATTGGTGTGTAGTTCCGACCCATAGTTGTTGGTTTCTTTGTTCAGGAATATACTCATGATCGAGGTGTATATACTGGTAGGATGTTTTACCACTCAGCGTAGTTTTTTTGTAGAGTTAAATTAGTTATTTTCACCCCAAAGCGCATTAAAACAAGTCTTTTCTTTATGTTAGGGACCCCACTGCAATGTTAAGTGCACAGGAGTGGGGAATTACTCATCTAAAGTGGTAAGAATTAACAAACCAGCCAGAAGCGTGGTGCGAGCACGCAGGCCACAATGTTAAAGTGCTAAAGATTAGGAATTTTTCTTGCTAAATGCTACGTATGTGTGTCGGCATACACTTGTTAAAATATAATATATTTTTGATCCTGAAGATGAACTCTATAAGCAGTGAGACAGATCTGAGTTATTTATTTTTTGGTCACATTTGATGATTTTGCTATTTTCTTCGTATTTTCTTGTGTATTTTTATAAACATATTTTCCTCTAAACTGACGTCATGCCTCGCCTTGTATCATTTATAGCTATTAGTTGATCTCGTCTTGTCCATATCAGATATATGTTCCCCATCATGTCCAGGGTGCACATTTTAAAGTTATTTTTCTTAGTTTGAACTGAGCACGCCTGGGTGCGGCTGACTAATCTGGGGCAGATTACGTTGATGGTAGAAAACGGGAACACTGGGAAGTTAAAGAAAACGCAACTCAAAAATAAATTTATAGAACGTGTGGATTTCTCTTTCATGTCCACTGATGAGTCTAATCTGCACTCATTCAACTTGTAACATGGTAAACAATAATAATTCACAACATAACCCTCTAATAAACCTTAAACACAACACGGTGGAAACCATCTAGAAACTATGAATACACAAATAACTGAAATACGCTACTCATTCAACCAACCGTAGACTTGTGGGTTTCATGTGGCCGGGGTTTCATATGGTGACAATAATTATATCAGCTACGTTACGCAATACTGTATCGGACTGAGTATCCCAGCTGAATCGGCAGATCACACCTTCTATGACTTATCGCGTACCCCACTAACAATCCTTTCCACAAAAATGCTCCATAATAACTATCACTATTTACAAACCAAGAAAATATCTGCGTGACTATCAATCATCTCTATGATAAATATCACCATTTACAAACCAAGAACATATCTGCGTCAATATAAATCGTCCTTATTATTATTATTATTATTATTATTATTATTATTATTATTATTATTATTATTATTATGCCGTTATTTACATGGCGTGACTCAGGCTATAACGCCTGCTATTCTGCCAAACCATGTCTTATAATGCACATACAGTTTAACATATGTTACACATAACTTATTAAACACACACACGCCAACTTTACACACAGTTATAAAAACACATTAAAGGAAACAAAGAAACGTATAAAAATAACCCTGACTAAAGAAAATTGTCCTGATACATCAATGAAAACAAATTTAGTAAAGCTTATTGACACACGGAATGAAATAACAACACAGGAAAACAGAATGCATATTTACACTCAGCTTGATCCGTCCAAGTACCGTACCGCTGTAAAATAATTATTTTTAAATACCGGTTCAGACAGCGTGTCCCTTATGTCATTGGACAACGAATTCCAGGTTCGAATTGTACTGACAACAAAAGGATTACTGTCGAGGGTGGATCTGTGATTTGGTATCTTGAGGGTAACGTTAACTGCAGCTCTAGTCGGAATGTTATGAATGGTAGAGAGCAACTGGAAAGAATCTGTTAGATAAGAGGGTGTCTGCTTGTATATTATTTTGTGGAGTAGAAACAACGAATGATAGCAACGGCGCTGGTTTAATTTAAACGAATTTAGCTCTTGCAATGCAGGAGTTATATGATGAAAATTTGGGATCTTCAGTATAAAGAAGACGCAAGCATTCTGAGCTTTCTGAAGTCTACTAGAGAGGGCGCCACTTAGTCTGCTGAACACGATGTCACAGTCGAACAGAGGCATTATTACGTGTTGAACCAACAGCTTTCTGACCTTAAAAGGTAGTAAATCTTTCATTCTTTTAAGCGAATGAAGGGAGAAAAATACTCGTTGACATACAGCTGTTAAGTGCTCTGTCTAGTCAAGGTTTTTGTCCAGTATTAATCCTAAATATTTAACGTTGTTTTCGAAAGGGATAATGACTGCACTCAATGTTATTGAATGTATATCTACGTTCATTAATTGATCATGAGTCTTGTGTGTGCTAATCATTATAGCTTGATACTTCACAGGGTTCATTCTGAGTCCATTTGGTCCCGTCCACATTTCGATACGCGCAAGGTCCTGATTAATTTTACATATAGCTTCGTAAATACCGGTTACTTTCGTGTGAGCATAGATCTTCAAATCATCTGCGTATAGATGATATTTACAGTTTATAATATTTGATGTAATATCGTTAATATAAAGGGAAAAGAATAGAAGAAAATTATAGAACCCTGAGGCGTACCTGTCTCAACCTGCTTCCATATGGATGTTTTTTCCGCGATTTAACACACTGACTACGATTTGACAGAATAGATTCTATCCACGTTATTAGATTGGATGAAAAGCTCAATTATTCTAATTTTGCCAGATGTACATCTTTATCCACGCAGTTGAAGGCTTTAGTCAGGTCCAATAGTATTAAAATTGTTAGATGACTAATATCAATAGCACATTCAGTATCATTAATGACTTTCACCATAGCTGTTGTAGTACCTTGTTCTCATCTACGTACATCATAGTCTGCTTATGAACTAATTTTTCAAGAATTTTTGAAAGAAAGGCAATATACTCACAGGTCGTAAACTTCCAGGTACAGTAGGATTATTTTTTTGGGATTGGGCGAATAATAGCTTGCTCCACTGCGAAGGAAAAATGCCAGCCATACGGAACACAGCTATGTGATGGCAAAGAAATAATACTAAACAAAATAAATCATAGAAAAATCATTGTTGTTGGTGACTTAAATATCAATTTAATCTCAAATGCCGCATCAACTAATGAATATAAAATGTCCATGCAGAGCTACGGCCCTACAAACTGTAACACAATTAACCCTACGAGACAGAGTTTGAACAGTTCACTAACTGACCACTTTCTATGTAGTATAAAAATAACTGGTCTGCAGATAACATAATTAGTGATATGAGTGTCCATAATCACTTGCTCGTTTGTTTAGATAATTCAAAGACATCTATTTATACACCCAGTGAGCCAAAACTATACACATATAAACAGAAAGGTTATAAGGCCAGGTTATATTTTGAGGAACACCAATTCCAGTGGGTAGATGGCGGGAACATGAATGCTTCATATGCTGCTTTAACCAGATACAATTTGACTATGCATCAACAGTTAGAAAATTTCATAATAGAAATACAAACACCCTTTAAAATGCATGGTGCACACCAGAACTTGAATCACTCTGCAGGCTTAAAGCACTTCTCTACAGCAAATTGAAAAAATCCCACACAGTGGTATAATTAAAGAAGAATATAGAAGTTACCGCAATAGAGTTACAAACCTGAAAATGACTCTCAAGACGTCGTATTATGATAACCAATTTAAAAGCAATCTACACAACACTAAACACACCTGGCAACTCATAAATGAAGTTCTTGGCAAACCTTCAAAATCAGCAATCAATATTGCTCGTATCAAGCTAGGGAGTGAATGTTTTGAATATAAAATTGGCATCTGCAATGCCCTCAATAATTATTTTATCCCAGTCCCTGCTATACTATCTTCAAATACTGTTCCACACCCTGAACATACAGCTACAATCAACAATCATCCTAATTCCCTTTTCTTATAACCATGTTCCCCAGAAGAAGTGCCTGCAATTACCAGTTCTCTCAAACATGCTCGCTAAGTTCCAGTAAACTTCTCAAAATCTGTAATCAAGCACTCTCTGGTCCAATACCTGAATTTATTAACTGCTCTTTGGCAATAGGCATTTTCTCTGATTCATTGAGGAAATCTAGAGTGGTTCCTGTACACAAACAGAATGATAGTTCCGATCCAAGAAACCACCGACTTATCTCAGTACCACCCGAATTATCTAATTATCAAAGTTAGGCTTATTAGTTACCTCGAAAATGCAATTATTTTTCCAGACTTCAATATGGCTTCGGAGAGAAGGCTGGGGTAAATCCTGCCATAATAAATATCATTATTGAACTTCAAAATTACATTGATAAAGGTTGCAAGACTGCTGGGTTGTTTATTTATTTAAAAAATTGGCTTTTGATACTGTTAGTAATGAACTTATGATATACTAACTGGAAGAGGCAGGTGTGAGAGGTCCCTCACTGCTCTGGTTTAAGGATTTATTGTCAAATCGACAAGAATATGTTCAGATGGCATAAATAAAAGTAAACTACAAAATATTTCCTTTGGTGTACCACAAGGTTCCATATTTGGTCCAGCTTTGTTTCATATATATATTAATGATATAGCCCTGTACCTTTTTAAGGATAAAATATCACTTCTGGCAGATGATACTTCACTGTTCTATTCATCAAATTCTGAATATGAAATAGTTGCAGATATCCAGCAGGACTGTCATATCTTAGATGAATGGCTGAGAAAAAATCGCCTAACAGCCAATTACTCAAAAACTAACTGTATGATGTTTCATAAATCAAAAACGACCTAAATGTAACTACAAATGTATTATTTGGCACCTCAAAATACAATGGTTTAAAGATGGTGTAACAACTGATAGTGCACTCTCCTGGACACATCATATACACTGACTGACAGAGCAAATGCAACACCAAGAAGGAGTGGTCAGAACTTTATGCCAATTGCAGGGTAGACTGACGTCACTGAGGTATGCTCATGATGTGAAATGCGCCGCTGTGCTGCGCACGTAGCGAACGATAAATGGGACACGGCGTTGGCGAATGGCCCACTTCGTACCGTGATTTCTCAGCCGACAGTCATTGTAGAACGTGTTGTCGTGTGCCACAGGACACGTGTATAGCTAAGAATGCCAGGCCGCCGTCAACGGAGGCATTTCCAGCAGACAGACGACTTTACGAGGGGTATGGTGATCGGGCTGAGAAGGGCAGGTTGGTCACTTCGTCAAATCGCAGCCGATACCATAGGGATGTGTCCACGGTGCAGCGCCTGTGGCGAAGATGGTTGGCGCAGGGACATGTGGCACGTGCGAGGGGTTCAGGCGCAGCCCGAGTGACGTCAGCACGCGAGGATCGGCGCATCCGCCGCCAAGCGGTGGCAGCCCCGCACGCCACGTCAACCGCCATTCTTCAGCATGTGCAAGACACCCTGGCTGTTCCAATATCGACCAGAACAATTTCCCGTCGATTGGTTGAAGGAGGCCTGCACTCCCGGCGTCCGCTCAGAAGACTACCATTGACTCCACAGCATAGACGTGCACGCCTGGCATGGTGCCGGGCTAGAGCGACTTGGATGAGGGAATGGCGGAACGTCGTGTTCTCCGATGAGTCACGCTTCTGTTCTGTCAGTGATAGTCACCGCAGACGAGTGTGGCGTCAGCCTGGAGAAAGGTCAAATCCGGCAGTAACTGTGGAGCGCCCTACCGCTAGACAACGCGGCATCATGGTTTGGGGCGCTATTGCGTATGATTCCACGTCACCTCTAGTGCGTATTCACGGCACGTTAAATGCACACCGCTACGTGCAGCATGTGCTGCGGCCGGTGGCACTCCCGTACCTTCAGGGGCTGCCCAATGCTCTGTTTCAGCAGGATAATGCCCGCCCACACACTGCTCGCATCTCCCAACAGGCTCTACGAGGTGTACAGATGCTTCCGTGGCCAGCGTACTCTCCGGATCTCTCACCAATCGAACACGTGTGGGATCTCATTGGACGCCGTTTGCAAACTCTGCCCCAGCCTCGTACGGACGACCAACTGTGGCAAATGGTTGACAGAGAATGGAGAACCATCCCTCAGGGCACCATCCGCACTCTTAGTGACTCTGTACCTCGACGTGTTTCTGCGTGCATCGCCGCTCGCGGTGGTCCTACATCCTACTGAGTCGATGCCGTGCGCATTGTGTAACCTGCATATCGGTTTGAAATAAACATCAATTATTCTTCCGTGCCGACTCTGTTTTTTCCCCAACTTTCATCCCTTTCGAACCACTCCTTTTTGGTGTTGCATTTGCTCTGTCAGTCAGTGTATTACACTTAAAAAATAAAATCTCTGCCTTGGTTGGTATCATTGGCAAGATTAAGTACCTATTTCAAATATATACAACAAAGTTTGGCACTGTGGGAGTGCGACACTTACTAATATCTGAATATAAGTGTTCCTGTCAATACAGCAATCATGTCTATGCCATTTCGTAATAAGCTTAAGAAGTACCTCTTAGGCACTCTGAATGTGTAACAATTATTTATCTTATATTCTTTTTCTAAAGTCACCTTGAAATTCGAAACATTTGTTCCTCCTGTATTGTTACTTTCATAAGAATCCACTTACTTAATGTAACCCTCTCCATTAGGTAAATAGTGATAGTCAAAGCATATGTAAAACCACTAACATTACTCCTTCACTTTTAGATCTTAGACCTTAATCCTTAATTATCGTGATTATCTATGTATTGTTCCTCTTGACAGAGCTGTTGCTCTCTGGAACCTTATTTATCAATCAATAAATAAAAAACGGATGTATTTGTGTCCAACTATTCAATAAAATAATATGATAGCTGATAACACCATTGTGTTAAGAATGGTCTTTGGTGAAGGTTCAACTAATCTTTATTAGGTATGATCAATCACGAGGATCCACTCAACCTGCATTACACCTAGCCTCAACTCAGAAGGTTCCTACAAAACATATGCAAACTCAACTGGTTGTATATTTTTCTTTTTTGCTAGTGGTTTAACGTTGCACTAACACATCGAAGGTTTACTTAAAGTACAGCCCCACCATTTACCTGGTGTGAAAATAGAAAACCACGGAAAACCATCTTCAGGGCTCCCGATAGTAAAATTCGAACCCACCATCTCCCGACTGCAACCTCACAGCTACGCGGCCCTAACCTCACGGTCAAGTTGCTCGGTAGGATATAATTTACTAAAGTGTTCCAAACTCACAAACTTATATTAACACCTAGCAATACAAACACCGAACAGGGCGCTCTGAGAATACAGCAGTACAGCGACATGAATATTATGAACATAGGACAATAATTTTAACAAGAGGTTTATACATTATCCCTTTTCTTATAACATCGAATTTCAACTCTTTGACACCTAAGGAGTCACTCAACACTCAACAAGATTCACTTTCACATGTTCGACAATCAATTTATCACGGAATCCGAGCCATAGGACCATAGCAAAATACCACTTCAGGCCGTGCTTATAATCAGGGCATTCAAGCACTCCTGGTACACTGCACATAACCTTCAACGCGTCTCGGCGTTTCACAAATCCGTCCTGGATAATAAAATCGTGCACTAAACAAAAAATTATCACATGGGCTCTACAGGCTACCATGGACAGTATCCACTCAAAAACAACGGCACAAAGTCACCAAAGTAGTATCCCACAGTTGGGAACGGTACAAATTAATCCAGACTAATACTGTAACTTCCAACGGTCACTTACGTTCGGGTCTCAAATCTGTCCTAAATGATATCGATCTACCGTACTTCACTCTTCAAATTCTGAATCCGTCACTTATCCAATTTCCTCAGATTATTCATATTTTACGGGATAAGCAATACATTTTTATTGTGTTGTTGATGATGCTTGTTGTTTAAAGGGGCCTAACATCGAAGGTCATCGACCCGCACATTTTTTATAATTAATTACGAGCTGACACTGGACACAAACAATGACAACGTAAGCTCTCTGGACACAGCTACGCGTACCTAACGACCGCACTAAATCATACATCTCAAATATTCAAAAGCAATACAAACTTCACAAAATAGATTTTACTTTCCATATTATGTAAAGTTATGGCGAAACCTGTCATAATAAAAGGAATAGCATTAATATGACAAGAAATATGCATGCATTTATTTAATACAACGTTTACAGAACTTGTTTCATTTTGCAGTGAATCCCAGCCATTATTAACAGCACTACTCCATAACGGCAACCTTTGACGTCGTGGGACACGTTCCTAACAAACACATCTTCGTGATTATTTCACAACTTACACTAGGAAAATGAAACAAAACATGGAAATCACACTTGGTGATATTACTAGCCACCGCACATTGTACTAATCCTCCCTGCGCCACGCGATGCCATAATCTTACATGGACATATGGTTCGTAATCTGGTCTTCACCGACCAGTAACGTGAGGCGACGCGATATCCGCAACTTTCTGGCTCGGTTTCCGCACTCAACCGATGTATCACACACCTGAACTAAGAAAAGAAGTCAGACACGTAATTTATACTGTTGTGCCTCCAAACACCGCGCTGAATTTATTGTATCATGACTCTCACGCAATTCGACTAGTCTTTCTCATAATTACAGAATGTTAATATACGCTGTAACACTACAGAAATATCTACTAGCAGTTCTGATTGTACTGATAATGCCACGAAGTCCTATAATTCGACTTGGAAGTTTGTTAAATATTTACACCTACACGTGGGTGGAAAATTTTCTAAGTGTTGAATACCGTGATGTGAAATACTTCCAAGTCCCTAATTCAAAATACACAGTTCAAAAAAATTAGGAGAGCATGTTTTCGAAAGTGTGCCATGCTCCACAAAACAATAACCCACACCCAGGTATATAACCAACTAAACTTTTATTTTTTACAGTTGAAGTATACAAAAGAACATCAATGGATTAGTGTTCATTTGCAGAACACAAACGGAAATGTACAAATAGGGGCGAAAAGAAAGTGATAACAGTCCTACAGGGTGGATTTTTATCACATTTGGAGAGCTTCAGTATGTCCTCCACGAGCATTTAGCTTGGCACCTACGCGGCATGCTCCGTATAAGTCGACGGACTTCACGTTGCGGTATCAGGTCTCATTCTTCAATGAGAGCTTGTTCGAGGTCTTGGAGAGTCTGTGGTGGAACAGGACGCCCACGAATACGTCTGTCAAGCCTTTCCCACACATGCTTGATGGGATTAAGGTCGGGACTCACAGCTGGCCATTCCATCTCTTGAATGTCCAGTTCTTGCAAGACAGCTCTGGTGATGCGCGCTACATGAGCCTTGGCATTGTCGTGCATGAGTACGAATTCAGGGCCAACACCGTATGCAGCAACCAACACATGTGCAGCAGTATCTGCTCGATGTACCCCGCAGCGGTAAGATTACCACGGACGACGACAAGATCCGTATGGCCATCAAAACTGATGTCACCCCACACCATCACAGAATCCTGTCCGAATCGGTCGCCTTCCTGGACAACATTTGGCATGTACTGCTCACCACGGTATCTCCATACAAATTGACGTCCATCATACTGTGTCACGGGAAATCTGGACTCGTCTGTGAACAACACAGGTATCCATTGGCGAAGTTGCCACTTAACGTGGGTACGGGCAAACAGAAGGCGAGTTGCGCGATGTTGCTGCGTTAAACGGGGCACTCGAACAGGACGTCTGTGTCGTAAGAAGACTTCTCTTAACCTATTCCTTACTGTCTGGTCAGACACCGTGACTCCAGTGACCCTCCGGAGGTCTTGTTGCAGTTCTCTTGCAGTAGCTGAACGACGCCGCAAGGCATAGATGGTCAGATATCGGTCATCCTGTGAGGTTGTCAGGCGTCTACGACCCTGTGCAACACTCCTTGTAAACTGGCCTGTCTCAGTGTAGCGATTCCACAAGCGTTGATTACCTGACGGAGAGACATTGAGGTCCACAGCAACACGATGAAAAGCCCATCCTTCCTGGATCAAAGTGACGGTCCTTGCGACGTGAACCAAGTTAAGATGTCTCATGGGATGTGCTGGTTTACGTACAACGTGCTCAAATGACCGCAGTAGTCTGTGAACCTCACAACGACACGCGGACGCATCGCTATTCACTTTGTTTTGAGAGGTGACCTGACAGTTTAATGCATGGCTACGCCTGCAGACAGAGCATAACTTCGATTTGACATACCCTGAGTAGCTGAGGTCTCAAGGAATGTTGTACGACCATTAGAACCTCATCTACCAAATTAACGCGCACATACCAGACGTTACAAATCATGTTCCCCTAATTTGTTTTAACTGTGTATATTTAAGGTCCTTATTCTCACATCGAGAAAAGTTCCTAAGTTTTGAAGGTCCTATACGAAAGTTCTCCAAGTCCAAACTGCACCTCTACGAAATATTTGAGAGTCTGCACGTACCGTTTGCAAAAAATGACTATGTACTTCTGGGTTAAAGAACTCCGGAACGGAGTGACATGGAGACGCTCCAAACAACTCTCAATTAATGATGGCCGGTCAACTATCTCGCCCACTTTTATATTCATCCTGGTTTCCTCTAATAAGGTGGTGCAATATCACACTAACACCCGCGATTGCAGATTTTCACGATACAAATTATGTTCCTAATGTAGCCTGGGGATTGGGTTTTTGTGATCCTCTTACTAGGGATGTCTCTCGGCTGAAAGAGGATTTGTCTTTAAAAAATTGTACACAGACCCATCTCACAATTCTAACCAAGCTTTCACAGGCATTTGATTGGGTTCCGCTTGTATTGTACACGACAACTCTTGGAGGAGGGGAGATACAATGTCAGTCAATCAGTGACCTCAACAAATAGTTGACGTGTTTACTATATGTGTGTCAGTATTGACATACAAATACAGCAAAAATGAACGAAACCATTAATATTTGGAACGTTTTAATTACACGTGACATCCAACTTAAGAAGGCGTTATCCAACGGAAGACTGTGTAGGACAGGATGATTACACTTTCGCAAAGATTTTGGTGGTTTTGATTATTCAGAAACATGAAAATTCATTTGAATGCTCAACTGAAGGTACACTGGATTGTGGACGAAGGAAAAGTATTTGTAGACGATAACGCGATTAGTAGTGTTAAAGATTGTAGTGCTAGTGTCAGTGGCGGAAACAGTACTCCTCAAAGAGAAGCTAACAGTGCTGGTGACTATGAACCTTCGCCAGAAAAGAATTCCAATACCGTTAGTATTTTAGCTAAATTTTCGGAAGAACGTCTTGAACGGATCTATCATGTTTATTATACACCTCCACTTAAATGGTCGACCTAGAGCTCGTTATTCAAGATACATCAATCAATAAAAGGCACAATGAACATCAAAGTAATATTTCAGTATGAGGAGAAAAAAAGACGTAATGAACATCAATTTTGAGCAGTGGCGGTGGGCTCTCAGGAGCACAGGAGCACGTGAACACCCAGTTTTATTACATATTTACGCATTCATTCTTTTCTTTCGACCTGATTTCGACAATCAATCGAAAGCATTCGACAATCGACTTATATCGAAGCTCCGTTACACCGACAGTTGTTCGTTTTGACTGACAGTGCAGCGAGCACACTGGATAATGCGCTATTGTGCTGAAGACTATACGCATGCGCAAAGCAGATGACGTCATGGTTTTCTGCACTGATATTCCCATTAGCGAGGAGCACGGTAAGGTACGTGCCTTGTCGTCTAGAGCCACCCTCAACCCAGTGGCAGTATTACAGTTGACCACAAGGGTCCGCCATCTCCCCTATTATGGTTAGCCACAGCCTCCCAGGAGCTACTATTGCATTACATTACCGGCAGATTTCGCTAGTACCCTAATTCTGAATAGGCATTTTGGTGTCTGTTCAGACTCTTTTCCAGAAAGAGAACTGAATACAATGGCGCATATGTATCCCTGCCTAAATAAGATACAGCTGAAGACTGAACTAGAAGTATTGTATATGAGAAATGGCTTTCAGAAAGATGATGGGGCCATTTTCATGTTGCAGTTTCTGCTTGACAATGAACTAGATAGGGACACATTTCCACAAGTATGCGAATTACTCCGAATTGTTGTCACAACCCCAATTACGACAGCGGAGCCTGAGAGGTGTTTTTCTACTCTGAATACGAATTACAACGTTTCTGAAGAACACCATGACTGGAGAACGACTGTCAGCGTTGGCTATGCTTGCTATTGAGAAGAGATTTGTCAACAACATCAGTGACTTCAATCGTAAAGTCATTGAGAAATTTGCGCGATTGAAAGACAGAAGGATTGCTTTCCTGTACAAATAATCAGCATTTACGTGAGTTGCTAATCTAAATCCTATCATTTAAATAAGCATGATCTAGTATTGTTGGTTGTACTGCATGCTAAATTGTTTAGAGTAGTGGCTATAATTTGCAAAATGAGAATAATTACCATGTGATACAGTAGAACCCTAACTAACCGAGATAATGTGGAGACTATTGGGGTCAATTCGGATATAATTATTTTAAAAAAATTACCGGTAAATGCGGTACATATTCCTTCTATGCTTCTCGTCATACCCAGGTGAACTTCGTGCTGTTTAAAAACCAGGAATAGTGCTCGCATCCTTCAGTGTTCGCAGTGCAGTAAAGCTATTATGAATTTTACTATTGTTCTACACTAAGACAGCCGGTCCGCGGTGTAGGGGTAACATGCCTGCCTCTTACCCGGAGGCCCCGGGTTCGATTCCCGGCCAGGTCAGGGATTTTAACCTGGATCTGAGGGTTGGTTCGAGGTCCACTCAGTCTACGTGATTACAATTGAGGAGCTATCTGACGGTGAGATGGCGGTCAAAAAAGCCAAGAATAACGGCCCAGAGTATTCGTCGTGCTAACCACACGACACCTCGTAATCTGCAGACCACCGGGCTGAGCAGCAGTTGCTTGGTAGGCCATGAGGTTTGGTTTGGTTCTACACTAACACCCAGGTGAAATTCGTGCTGTTTAAAAACCAAGAATAGTGCTCGCATCCTTCAATAATCTCAGTGTAGTAAAGTTATTGTGAATTTTACTTTTGTTCTACACTAACAAATTAGTCTCGTATACAATTTATCCTCGGTTACAGGGGTTCTACCAAAGTATTTGTGAAGAAGGAACCGTACAAGGAACTGTTAGTGAAATGATTTATGTAGCCTACCTATGTTACTCTTTTGCTGATTTGAGACATGAACAGAAATGTTGTGAACCTCCTAAAAATTTTGTCACGAGCCGCCACTGATTTTGAGTAAACAAGGCAATCAAAGAACAGGCGATAAAGCAATACATTCTGTCCCAATTTTAAATGGTACGGAATGAAGGAAAATATGTCCATTACTGGCACTTGAAATTTTCGGCAATGCTAAAAGGAAGAGAAATTGGGCACGCAAAGTTTAAATGCCCTACAGCTTTCATAGCAAGAACCTTAATCACTGCTTTCATGACAATCAGAGATATACTAGACGATCGAGACATTCGCCAGTCTGGGGCCCGTTTTGTCAAAGATGTAAACCAGAAAATTACAAGTTTCCAAATACAGCCACACTGCATTTGGAACACTGCTCAATGTGGATGTAATTATGAACTAACTTCTGGAGCGAGATTATCTATAAAAAAAAGGGGAAAATCAACAGTTGCCTTGATTCAGTATGCACACAGTTCAACTCATAAAATAGATGTTCGCCTTTCAATGAGCGGACACCTATAAAAAAAATGTATATTTGTCTTCAGGAAAAACTTTCCGCTCGAATGTTAAACAAGCATATTGAAGACAATCATCCACCAAACGTACATATGGAGGCTAACACAAGTGAGAATGTCAAAAGACTATTTAAAATCATTTTCTTGAATGTCCTTCGCGACAATGTCGCAAATAACCAGAAGTGTATATCGCTCTGAGATTCTTGCAGTGCTCACAAAGACACAACAAAAGGAAATGAATCATTTGCGAGTAAAGACAATGAATGCATGAACATTCCACCAAAAACCATAAAATACGTACAGCATATGGATATATATTTCTTATAAGGACTTTCCGCAGTGACTTCGATACTGAATTAGGAAATAGAATTTTCACAATGAAAATGCATTCTATTACTCATAAGCAGTTATCTGCTCCAGTGTATCAGCCTATGCTTCAATATTCGTGGCAAGCGGTTGGATATAATACTCCCGCACCTGTTGCTGAATTTATACTAAAGCTGAATTCAAGAACGTGATTCAAGTGACATTTGACTTTTCAGCTCAAGAATGTGATTTTGAGGGTGGTCGGGATACTGCTTTTGCCAAGTGTGCCAATTGTGCATCTCCATACGGTTTCATGCATTTTGTTGAGGAAAGTCATATACATCTTTAAAGTCCGATACTGGGCAAACTATAAGTAACACAATAGAAAGCGTTCACCATGCTAATCACAGTGGTACACTAAACTCGTAAATAAAATTGGAACACAAAATTCCTGTTCGAGCCGAGAGACATCCCTTTAGTACATATCTTCACTTATACACAACATATCGCACTACTAACCACCACAGAAACCCGCAATAGTGAATACCTCCTTCCATAGGGTGATGAAAGGAAGGGCATCACCGGGCGAGTTGGTTACGCAGTTTGAGGCATGTAGCTTATACCTTGTATTCGGAAATTATTAAATTTGATTCCACTGTCAGCAGCCCTGAATAATGTTTTCTGTGGTTCCCCATTTTCACAGCAGGCAAATTCTGGGGTTGTACCTTCATTAAGGCCACGGTCCCTTCCTTCCCAGCCCTATTCTTCACTTAATTTACCACACCGTCGTCAGTTTGTGCCTACCATCGCCGCCTAACACTTGTCTGTGTCGGTGCGGCGTAAAAAAATGTTTCTTTTTCTACATACAATGTAAACTGGATGAGTGTGCAATTTCCGACTAATAACCTGAGCTTCCTTATTACCTATTCCAGTGTGTATTTGTGTTCACCAGGGCTAGGGTTGAAACTGAAGTGGCCGTGAACTTGAGAAAGAAGAATTTTCTAGAGGATGACTTGAAAAACTGTGGAAGACCACTTCAATGGAACTTAACATTGGGATTCGAAATCATTTGCTTCCTGACTCCATAGGCACTCGTCCCAGTGGTACAGTATTAATGTTAATAAATGTGCAAATATCCTGTGCGAGGACATTAACCCACCATCGTCATTCTTATGAGATTATTTTAATAGTAAGAACGTTAGTATCCATAGTTACGATCGGAACCAACGCCACCATAACCTTATCCCACTAGTGTAGACTAAACCGGGCGAGTTGGCCGTGCGCGTAGAGGCGCGCGGCTGTGAGCTTGCATCCGGGAGATAGTAGGTTCGAATCCCACTGTCGGCAGCCCTGAAGATGGTTTTCCGTGGTTTCCCATTTTCACACCAGGCAAATGCTGGGGCTGTACCTTAATTAAGGCCACGGCCGCTTCTTTCCAACTCCTAGGCCTATCCTATCGTCGCCATAAGACCTATCTATGTCGGTGCGACGTAAAGCCCCTAGCAAAAAAAGTGTAGACTAACTACATTGTGTAAAGAAAAACGTTTTCGTTAGAACTACGTCATTTTCAATTTAAACTCCTTTATTTCTATAAATCATTTCTGATGTGAAATGCACGCAAAGCAAAGTCATCTCCATACAGGCCATGAAGGCCCTCGGAGTGGTGGAAGGTAAAGGCTTCCACTATCCATAGCCTCAACACTATGTGGAGTAGATTGGTTCGCTCTACGCCCGGCCCACTTTACCCCAAAGAATTATGCTAAGGGGCTTTTCGTCGCACCGACACAGATAGGTCTTATGGCGACGATGGGACAGGAAAGGCTTAGGAGTTGGAAGGAAGCGGCCGTGGCCTTAATTAAGGTACAGCCCCAGCATTTGCCTGGTGTGAAATTGGGAAACCACGGAAAACCATTTTCAGGGCTGCCGATAGTGGGATTTGAACCTACTCTCTCCCGGATGCAAGCTCACAGCCGCGCGCCTCTACGCGCACGGCCAACTCGCCTGGTCCCAAAGAATTAACCTGGTATTCACTTTTATTGTAGGCTGAGTGGACCTCAGGGCCATGTGCACCTCGGAAAGTAGAAATCTCGTTTCTTCCGGGTGAACCGAGCACGCATTTACCGCCTAGCTAGGCAGCCCCTTTGATCTGAAATATTTGGAACTATACCGTGCGAGTCTGTTGCTCCTTACTTTTTAGCTTTAGGACACATGCATTTTATAGTCATCCTACAAAACTCGCTGGTGCGTGACAGTGTGAATGGTGATAAGCGCATTCACTAGAGGCCTAAATGCCTCATACTATGGATTGTGGACTTATATTGCTCCAGAAAGGATGCCATAACACACTGCTACCCAAAACGAAAAGTTTTCTGATATCGGTATAAAAGTGTACATGTGCGAACCATGTGATCTTGCCGCGGTGGGGAGGCTTGCGCGACCCAATGAAGCAGATAGCCGACCCGCAGGTGCAACCATTCGGATGGGTATCTGTCGAGAGACCAGACTTACGAATGGTTCATAGAAAGGGGGGTAGCAGCCTTTCGGAAGTTACAAGGGCGGCAGTCTGATGATTAATTGATATGGTCTTGTAATAATACTCAACATGGCTTAGCACTGTTGATACTGCTGCACGGGTGAAAGCAACGGGAAACTAAAAAAAAAAACTAACTCCCGAGGACATGCAGCTCTCTCTGTATGAATGATATACTGATGATGGCTTCCTCCCGGGTAAAGTATTGCGGAGGTAAAATAGTTCCCCATTCGGATCTCCGAGTAGGGATTACACGAGAGGGGGCGATCATCAGGAAGATGGATGCTAACATTTTGCGAGTCGGAGCGTGGGGGCACACATTATGGACTTAAATAAAGCAAAGAGGTCCTGTAAACAATCCAAAAGCATTACTGACATCCGCTTTCTTTAGGATGTCAACCGAACGTCAACAAAAACGGCGAGGAGAAATATCTTACAATGATTTATGTTAGTTTTAATGTTTGACTTGTTCAATTGTATCGTGACTGTGCTTTCATATTCTTCACGAAAACTGTGTTATTATTTGCTAATAACACTTAACAATGTTAACAATTATCCAGATTGTACTTTATAATACACAACCAGTGTGTAATTACTATTATTATTATTGTTGTTATTATTATTATTACTATTAATATTATTATTTCAGTATGCAGACGTGGACTATGATCACAACTTGTAGGTCATGAAATGCCGTCTGAAGTCGAAAAATTGAAGAAGGGGAGGAATCCAGTGCGTTGGGATGTAGACAAGCTGAAAGAAAAGAGTGTGAAGGATTGTTTCAAGGAACATGTTGCAAAAGGACTAAATGGAAATGCTGAAGGAAACACAGTAGAAGAAGAATGAACAGTCACGAAGAATGAGGACAGTAGGGCTGCTGAAAAGATATTAGAAAGAAAGAAAAGATCAACTACAAATCAAAGGATAACTCAAGAGATATTAGACCTGATCGATGAACGATGGTCATGATGTTCATAGTGCTGTTTCAAAACTGATCAACTAACACACACCATTACAAAACTAATAATCTATTCATTTGCAAATTTAACCTATTTTTACAGGTTTACTTTAGTTAACAGTGATATAATAGCAATTTGAGACGACAAATAATCAAAACACACAGTAAATGTTCGACCTCTACATCTTAGGTATGCCCTGGAACAGTTTGTCACCTCTCCTGTAAAATGTTAGATGGTTAGTTTTGAAAATGTGATACTCGTATATAATTAATATTAGCGATAGAGTATTTCAGTTCAAATGCCTGTGTTAAATTACCTCCTCAGTTATCTATATGTAAGCCAATGAGTATGAATATGAATATGAACATCTCTCTATTGCCCACCCTAGTATCCACCATCGGCTTACAGGCAATAAAGACAACAAAACACACAGAAACAAAACTTTAAGCAAACAATATCTAATCTATGTCTCTTAAAACTACTAACTACATTCCCTAACTAATTTGGTGGCGTAGCCCAGGCGGAACCCCATACCATGGGCTGCGCCACCCTACCCTAAACTAACAAAATCTACTATATTTCTCTTAAAACTACTTAACTCTATAAAACAACTTATTCCATACTTAAACTAATTTGGTGGTGCTGCAGAGGCGGATAGCCGGGCCATAAGCTGCACCACCCTTTACTAAAACTAAAAATTCTACTCCCTACAGCTAACTAACAAAAGAAAAAAGAGACACCTGACTGATCGCGGTATCCCCTGGTAATGAGGGAACCCCTTCCAGCCATGATACCGCTCTCAGCCACACCCGTGGGTCAGATGTCATCCCCACCTAAACCTCTATGACAACGTGTTTCCCTCCCATTCTTTGCGTGGCGAATCGCCGAGGCGGAAACCAGACCATCCAGCGATTCGTCACGCTCTTATCTATTGTACCGCCTACTACTCTGAGTCGTCTTGTTACACATTGCCTATTCTTATCTTGAACCTCCATTTTCTCTATGTGCGGACATGTTTGTTTATCACACCTTGGGATGGGTCTTTCACACCCCATCCTTCCCCTTATATTCCCCCCTCCCTCTCTTTTTCACATCTTTCAGACTCTCTTCTTCACTTACACCTATTCATTTACCTTATAATAACTTATCCACTATATTGTCAACACTATGTCTTAGAGTTTTTTTATACAGCATTTAACAACACTGGACTGTCAACAGTTTTACAGTTTCCTTATTCCTCACCGATCTTTCATCTTATTTATATCTCTTAGATTTCTAACCCACTAATTAATTACACATTTCTTTAAATTATCAATTTCAATACACCTGTTTACCCTACTTAATTTTTTTCTATCCACTATGATCTAATGTTAATCTATTTCAAATTTTTTTCACCGAACTTGGTCACATATCAATAGTTATCTTACTCATCATAGTTCTTTCCTCATATTTGCATCACTTAGTCTAAAAAACCACTCACTATTACAAATTTCTATACATACCCATTTTAGTTAGCACACTTCTTTCTTATTTTCAATCCTTTGTCCTAGAATTATTAATCACATTTTTTTAATCTGCGTCACTTAATTTGTACATTCTTCATATTTCCAACACTATAGTACAATCCTTTTATTTTGGCACTCATTATCTGGAACATAACACCTTCCTATTGTTCACTTAATTTCTTTACAAACCTAGCTCTAACCAAATTTAAATATTTTGATATATTTGTTCCTCTTTCCCATTCTCTGCATAGCCAAGCCGTCATCTTATGACCCTTTTCTACTTTTTCTATCTCCTTCTTATTCAACACTTTCATTTTTATCTCTTCTAATTCACTACATTTAGAAAATATATGCATATCCGACCATCCCTCTACATAAGCCAATGAGTAGTGTGTTCTCAAAATAAATTCTGGTTCTCTTTCAGCACAGAAATAACTAATTAGAAAATGTCAGCTAACATGGAAATATTGGTAACAATTACCTAAGAATTAAGTTTTAAAAATCCACCATTTATGCTGCTTACGATTACGAGATAAATGTGTCGCACCCGACAAAAATGGAACGGTGATGGCTTGAGTCTGTTTTTGTTTTAAAAGGTCTGAGACAGATATGTCACGCGGGGTATTATAGAGTTAAGAAGGTTCGAATCAGAGACTTTTCTACATGATGAAAAGGTTCAGAAGACCACTTCAACGAAGTTAACCATGGGATTCGAAAACACCTGCTTCCGGACTCCTTGGACACTCGTTCTAATAGCTTCGTAATTCTGGTAAGTAGCAACAGTAGTAGATAAGGGTCTCAATATTTATACAGCATATTCAAAAATCTAGATTCTGGCATTAATATACAGTCCCAGTCAAGAAAACCAAGAAATACATTTTTAGAATGTCGTCGCGTTGATCACGCTGGAGTAGAGCAGGTCTTGTGTCATGGTATGTTAAGGCTCTCAATGAGTTTTACGTGACAGAGAGCTCGTTTTTCTTAACATTAATTACCGTACACTAAATTACCATAATCAGAGTAATAATAGCGTGTGGCCTCCGGAGAGGCCTGGTGCAGGTCTTTTGATTTGATTTCCGTAGGCAACCTGCGCGTCGTGATGAGAATGGAATGATGATGAAGACGGCACATAAATCCAAGTCCCCGTGCCAGAAGAATTAACCAATTATATTTAAAATCTCCGAAGCTGCCGGGAATCGAACGTGAGGCCCCTGTGACCAAACGCCAGCACCCTAACCATTTAGCCATAGAGCCGGACATAATCAAAGTGACATATACGAAACAAAATTCAGTCAGTTAGACGCTCATGTCCTGTATTTAAGGTTGCAGGATCGAATAGTATTTAATAGTTTCTACATGCAAGTGATCCCTGTCCGTAGATTTAACACTTTATTCAAGCACCCCCACTTCTTCAAGGCAGATACTGGAAAGGATTCGTTGCAATACATTACCTCCAGAAGGCACTGGTTCGCTCTGCTGCTGCTGTTGCTGCTGCTGTTGCCCACCGCTTGCCTTCCCCACCCATGGTTCAAGTGAGTGAGAGAACTCATTGCGGTAATTGGTTCGGATTTGACTGGATTGTACTGGTCTGAAAGAGAAAACGAGAGTTGCTGCATTCACATTGTGATCAACACACAAAGATTATGTCTTTATACGCATGGTGATTGAAGAAGAAAGTACAGAAGTCAAAGACATTAACACGAGAAGGAATACATCATCTTTTATGCCTGTAGAGAGGTCCACTAAACTGACGGTAAAAGTAAACAAACACACACGCAGCCCTCCTTCTCGAAAATAGAACAAAGGTACGAGAGGTCTCCCTGTTGAGGAAGGTCAGCGTCGGCTTTAGATCGTATCTGCATAGTCATAGCATCTTGGGAAGGCTTATCAACGAGGGAACTCGCCAGACGAACAAGAGTGAATTAATGTCTTGTGATTCAGACATACTATAATTACACGCATATACACATTGTCGAGGACTTCTCTCGGACCGTTCATCTACTGGCTACCACTGCAACCTCTCTGCAGCTGTCTGCTACTTCCGATTGCGTCGTCTCAAAATAGAGACTGGGCAAAACAAAACTGGTCCGGAAATTTTTTAGAAGACTAAGGCGGAATTGATCCTTCTTAATGAAAAGGAGAACTACCCATCACAGGAAATGCCGTAAATCGTGATTTCGATGCATCAATCTGTTGCTGTTACATGTCTGCGCGTGCGCATCTCCCGCATGCTCTGTCCCGAGTACGTCGCTGTGTCATTACGTGTGAGTGAGTGAGAGGACCAGGCGTGTTTAGTGACCAGTTGAATGCAACACAAAATGGTGCTCACGATAAAATAGCGAGTGTTCATTGCCGAGTGTTATACGAAACGCGATTCGTCGAAAACCTGTGCGGAACTGTTTGCGCAAGAGCTTAAGACTGGAAGTGTTTTGGCAAAACCTTCAGCAAAGTCTGCAATGATAAACTTAGTGGCATAATGGCGCGAAACGGACTCTGTAGCGATTAAAAACCGCAACTATCCGAAAAGAGTTCGAACACCAGAAAACATTGCTTGAGTGAAGGAAAGCCTGCAGCGAAGTCCGACGAAATACCAACGCCGTTTATCTGTGCAAGTGGGAATTAAGAGAGAGAGAGAGCATTTGTTTTACGTCGCTCTGACACAGATAGGTCTTATGGCGACGATGGGATAGGAAAAGGCTAGGAGTCTGGAGGAAGCAGCCGTGGGCTTAAGTAAGGTACAGTCCCAGCAGTTTTCTGGTATTAAAATGGGAAACCGCAGTCTAGCTTAAGCCAGTGAGGAGGACGGACGTGTCGTGTGGCGTGCGCCTGCTGAGTGGAGTGGATTAAGAGTGAGGAAGCGGTAAGGTCAAGCGGTCGGCAAGGAGATAGATACGATGAATTGGGTAGACGTAGAGGTTATGAGGAAAGTAGTAAGAGAAGTAATACAGGAGGTATGTCCGTTTGAACAATTAAAGAAAATGCTTCAAGAACAAGGCCAGGAGCAAGAAAAGACGAGACAGTGGATCCAGGATTATATGAAGAATACGAAGGCGATGATAGAAGGCAGCGAGAAAGAACTGGTGTCACTAAGAGAGAAAATAAAAAATATGGATGAAGAGATTGTAAACCTGAAGAAAGAAATCGAATTCTGCAGACAGGAGCGCAAGAAGAAATCCATATTTATTTATGGGGTGGAGGAAGACAAAGCAGAATCTAAAGTGGACATTATTTACAAAGTGGTAGATGTTATACAAAAAAAAATGAAAATAAATTTCAGTGAGGTAGATATAGACAATGTGGAGAGAGTTGGCAAGGTGGGAGGGCACAGGCCCAAAAAGTGTCACTGCTATCTTCATTGATGGCAGACATAGTGATAAGGAACGCTGGTAATCTACAGTGTGAGAACATTGGAATTAAGAGAGATTTCGGAAGAGAAGAGAGTAGACATTTTAAAATTCTTAAGAAACATCTTGTGAAAGCAAAAATTCAGGGATTGAAAGCGTATATTAGTGGTCAGATACTCGTGGTGAGCGACAGGAATTGGACCCGAAAGTGGACAATATCGAAACTGAAATTAATGGATGAGAGTGTGAGGCAAGAAGAAACTAGCAGGGCTGACAGTTCGAGGCAAGAAGAAACTACCAGGGCTGATGTACATACTGTAAATGAAGGAACACTGAGTAGATGGGGTTCCTGGGAAGAGATCATGAAAAGAGCTGAAGAAAAAGTAAATGCAAGAAGGATGGAAGTAGTCAGGAATTTAATGGACGAATTAGTGTCGGAAGTCTGCGCGAGGGAAGAAAAAGAACCACAGGGGAAGACAAGCGGACAGAATCGGAGCGAGAATAATGGTTTGAGGGAGGAAGCAGAAGTAAGAAGTGCCGTGATCAAAGGGAGAAGCTTGAGTTTGAAGGACCTATGGGACAAAAAAGGAAAAATGGAAGGAATAATTACGAGAAGTAAAAAGTCAAGTAACAGTAGTAAGTAACATAGTTTGCCTATGATGGAGGACAGAAGCGTAGTTATGGTGGTGTTTGTATGTGTGTATTTACTCAAGTAATGGTGCCTGTATGTGTAGTATAATTGTAATTGAAGTGATGGTGTCTTTAGGTAGAAGATGGATAGACCAAGTGTATGGTATTTATTCAAGTGATGACATGACGGAGATCGTATTGGTGAGTGATTTATTAGTTAATGATAAGAGGTATATATGTAAGGATATGTGGTATGGAATTGAAGAGAATCATTGTGGAGTGCGATGGATGGATGATAAGAGAGGTAGTGAAGCTTAGAGGGTATTTATTCAAGTGAAGAAGGATAAGAGGTAGATATGTATTGATGTTTAGAAGTTGGATCAGAGTTTAGATGGATGGAGGATAAGAGAGGTAGCGAAGTTTAGATGGTACTTACTCAAGTAATGATGTCTATATGTGTAGTGTAATTGTTACGAGTTTGGAGATATAAAGGAGGTTGGATGGTATCTACTGGAATTGAAGTGTTAAATATGAAAGGTGATGATAATAGATATATGATGGATGAATGATAAGAGAGGTAGCGAGGTGATAAGGTGTTTTTAAGTGTACTGTAATTGTATGGCACTTATTCATATAATGGTGTCTTGAGATATAAGATGGATGGATTGTTGAGTTCGAAGGGCATTGTAATGTTTAAAGTAAAGAAGTGATGGTATCTGCATATGTATGGTATGATGGATGAATGATAAGAGAGGTAGCGAGGTGATAAGGTGTTTTTAAGTGTAATGTAATTGTATGGTACTTATTCAAGTAATGAGACTTGAGATATAAGATGGATAGATTGTTGAATTCGATGGATGGATGAGAAGAGGGGTAGCGAAGTCTAGATGGTATTTATTCAAGTAAAGATGTCTTAATGTGTATTATAATTCTAAAGTGAATGAGGACTGGAATTGAAGTGTTAAGTATGACGATGATGGATGAATGTTAAGAGAGGTAGCGAAGTTTAAATGGTATTGGTAAGTGATTTATTAGTTAATGGTAAATCGGCAAGCAAAGTTGGTTTTAGATGATTATTTAATTAGATTAAGCATGGTTGAATAAGATGAGCAGGAATAGATAGGTAGTGCAGTGACAAAGTTGCAACATGAGTAGAATACGTATTAGCAGAATGTACAACGGAAGTATGGAATCAGCAACCACGAGGGAGTCAAGTAGAGGAAATGTAGTAGGAATGGAATGTGCTAAGGTTAGCGTGTATGGGGTCTGTGACATTCATAATACCGCTGAAGCATGGAATCAGCAACCCTGAGAGAGACAAGTAGAGGAAATGTAGGAGGAATGGAATGTGCATAGGTTTGTGTGTATGTTCAGCAGGGGCATGGTGGCGAATGGATGATAAGAAAGATAGCGAAGTTTAGTGGGTATTTATTCTAGTAAAGGTGTCTTTATGATAAGAGGTAGATATGTAATGAATGTGGCATGGAAATGAAGTGAATGATTGTTGAGTTCGATGGATGGAAATTAAAAGAGATAGCGAAGTTTAGAGGGTATTTTTTCAAGTGAAGGTGTATTTATGGATATTAGGAAAGATAGCGAAGTTTAGAGGGTATTTATTCAAGTGAAGGTGTATTTATGTGTATTGAGACAGTATTGGTTTTGATTTATTAGTTAATGATAAGAGGTACTAGGATAGAATTAGTATAGATTTAATGTTGAAATTAGTTATAGGCTTAATTCAGATGTAGGGGGTGCCCTAGCATGTGAGCTGGTCATCCGTCCATGTTAGAGGCAGCTTAGGATAGATTAGTATAGATTTAGAACTAGTATAGATTTAATGTTGTAATTAGTCATAGGCTTAATTTAGACGTAGGGGGTGCCCTAGCATGTGAGCTGGACATCCGTCCATGTTAGAGGCAGCTTAAGATAGATTAGTATAGATTTAATGTTGTAATTAGTTATAGGCTTAATTTAGAGATAGGGGGTGCCCTAGCATGTGAGCCGGTCATCCGTCCATGTTAGAGGCAGCTTAACAGATTTAGCTAGGGGTGGAACCTTGCATGGTTGTCCGGTATTCCGCCTGTGTAGGGTCCACCAAGTTAGTAGTATGTAATTTGGCTTAGGCTGGACATTGTTATTTTTCTTTATAACGGATCAAATGGGTATTATTACTGTAGATCTAAAGAAAAATAATAAATCTAAATCTAAATCTAAAATGGGAAACCACGGAAAACCATCTTCAGGGTTGCCGATAGTGAGGTTAGAACTCACTATCTCCCGAATGCAAACTGTTAGCGACGTGACCAAACCAAACAGCCACTTAATAGGTAAAGGGAATTAAGACACCGTCGTGTCGGAACATGATCAAAAAGGACCTGCATATGCATTCTTACAAATTTACTGTTGTGTATGCGTTAAAGCGTCCAGACGAACCTTCGCGTGTTGAGTTCTGCCGGTGGTTTCTGAGTGAAGTAAAGTCAGGACTTTTAGATCCTGAGGTGATTTTCTTTTTTCATTACTTCAGATGAGGTCACTTCCAGCATCTTTTGTGATGTCCATTAACGAGGGTCAATCCCACGTTAGTCCCATTGTAAATATTTTCTGGGCCAGTTTTATTAAATGTGCAGCGAGCACAGGAAAGTAGAGTTTCAGTGATGATAAGGAATGACATTAAATGACGTAACCGTACACCTCTCCTGGTCACTCAGGCCTACGTGGAGGTCCTTGGTATCGGAACAGTATAATCCAGCTAACCGCGAAACTGTATAAGGGACATTTAGAAGAAAAATCATCTTCACGTGTCAATTATGCAGGCATCGTTAATGTTTTTCTCCGCAATGTCGATATCGGCCGACTGAAGTGGCGTAATCGTTGCCCAGACATGAGCCCAAGTGAACATTTCTGAGATCGATTAATTGGTTTTGGACGTTTCTTTAGACCACTTATTCCGCAAGACTTGCTCAGGATCAGAATTGAAGGGAGAAACAACCTGGGTCAACAATACCTTGACAGGCCGGTAAAAAGTATTCCAAGACCGATACAAGCATGCACGGGTGCAAGAGGACGAAATATGTGGGTTGAACAAACAGGATGGAATTAAGTAATTCAATAGCTATTTTACATACCAGATATTGTAATAAGTATTGAATCACGACCGAGAAGTGATATTATGGATACGAAATGTTTCTCACGGAACTAGAATGTCTATCGTAGAGACAGGTTAGGCTTGTTTGTTGCTGATGCTTGTTGTTTAAAGAGGCCTAACATCTAGGTCATCCGCCCAGACAGGTTAGGAACGATAGGAGAGGAAGTATTCATACCGGTAAAAGAAGAATCTGTAAGCTACGAAAAGGTTAAGGATGAGAAACATAACATTTTAGGTGTAGGAATTATCTCTAAACACAATACACAACTTGATGTTTTTGGGAACCCTATTTTAATGGGTGGCTTCAATTTACCAAATGTTGACCAAAAATGGAATGCGAACGACAGAAAGCATGATCAACAAATGGTGAATACGTTAATATGGGAAGGTCAGCTAAATCAGAAAATGACGGAACCAACTAGAGGGAAAAGTATCCTAGACGTGGTGCTGATAAGACCAGATGAGCTCTATAGAGAAACTGAAGTGACAGATGGAATAAGTGATCATGAAGCTAACATAATTATGATAGATTTTTTTTGCTACCTGTTTAACGTCGCACTAACACATCGAAGGTTTTCGGCGACGGAAGGATGGGAAATGGCTAGGATTGGGAAGGTATCGACTGTGGCCTTAGTTAAGGTACAACCCCAGCGTTTGCCTGGTGCAAAAATGGGAAACCCCAGAAAACCATCTTCAGGGCTGCCGACGGTGGGATCCGAAGCCGCTATCTCCCGAATAAAACAGCTGCACGCCACTAACCGTACGGCCAACTCGCTCGGCAAATGTGATAGAAAGGAATGTTGTAAATGTAGGACAATTAGGCAATGCCATATGGTTCATAAGAGAGGCATGTGGACATTTTTAGAATCCAATTATGATCAACAGAAAACGGTAAATAAAAATGCAAATAGCCTGTGATGGGTGACAAGCAATAATTGTTGAGGAGTGTGAAAACAGGTATGCACGTTTATAGATGGTACGGAATGGTAAGGACCCGTTGTATTATAACAGGGAAATTAAGATATTATGAAGGAGGTGCAGATTAAAACGAACTAGAGTTACGAATGGTTGCGTCGTTAAAGAGAGATTGAAGAAGCTTACTAGGAAATTAATTCAGCAAAACGTAGGCTTGGGATTACATAATGGCAAACATAACTGCCAGCAATAGGAATTTTAGAGATACAAAGATAAAAAGATACAAAAGTTGAAAGCTAGAAAAGGAGCGGGGATTGATAAGATTTCTGGGGATATATTAAATGCAATTGGTTGGGATATACAGTGGAACCTCGATATCTCGAATCACCTCGGGAACTAAAATTTATTTCGAGTTATCGAAATTCAGAGAAATAGAGAATACCGTTTTTGGGCATATATAGCGCATAATTGAATCATTTGTATCTAAGGACTTACAGTGAATACAGTACTTATTACAGTATTTAAAAATATACTAAAAAACTCATATTTTACAGCATCGCTTTAATTACGACCCTTTTATAAGAACTTTTTAGAAGATAGAATACAGTACGTACAGCACTGAAACAAGAAACATACCTCCATTAAGACTTTTGGAAAAAATCCGTTAGTCTCTTCTTCTTTTTACTGTTAATCTTCTTTCCTTCCACGTACTATTCAACAACATTTATTGCTGTGAGAAACACTGTCTTTTATATTCGACTGGCTCTATATGTAGGTTCGAAACCACGCAGCCAAGATTCGTAAATGGAGCTTGTCATCCACGACTACCGCGGTTGCTTTCGTACATGACCGGTAATGAATTCGCACCCAAGAAACAGCGAGGCTTCGCCGATTTTCCCGTCATATTAGCTCCCAGCATCACTCTAAACCTTTCTTTACTTGTTAACTGTTTCTCACAAACTACAAATGCTGTACTGCACAGTCAATGTTGTACAAAATTCGAGTTAAGAGTATTTTTTGTTTCAAGGGAGGAAACGTTTGCTTCGAGAAATCGAGAAATTCGTGTTACCGAATTTCGAGTGATAGAGAAATCGAGAGATATCGAGGTTCGACTGTATTGCCATATCGAAAATACTTACTTGATTACCGTTTGTATGAAGGAGCACTAACAAATGAATGGAGAGCATGCCGGTATAGAAGGAAATGAAAAGGCAGATATACTGGCCAGGAAAGGGGCAGAAACACATTTTGTAGGCTCAGAAACTGTATGCGGGATTTCCTATGGACAAGCCCGACACTACACAGGAAAATGTTTACAAAAGGAAGAAATGGAGAACTGGAAAAGTACTCCCGGATGCAGGCTTGCAAAGGAACTGATAAAAGGACCAAACAAGAAGCATGCTAAATAACTGTTGAAACTCAGCAGAGAAAATCACTATGGAACGGAAAGAAGAAAAATACTACACGGTTACAGACAATCGTATTGATAACAAACAAAACTGTGATTGTGAATCTTGTTTGCTTACCAGCGAAACTAATACCCTACATCCTATTTACTTCAATCAAGTAAGTGAGGCTATTAGGAAGTTCTATACCGGGCGAGTTGGCCGTGCGCGTAGAGGCGCGCGGCTGTGAGCTTGCATCCGGGAGATAGTAGGTTCGAATCCCACTATCGGCCGCCCTGAAAATGGTTTTCCGTGGTTTCCCATTTTCACACCAGGCAAATGCTGGGGCTGTACCTTAATTAAGGCCACGGCCGCTTCCTTCCAACTCCTAAGCCTTTCCTCTCCCATCGTCGCCATAAGACCCATCTGTGTCGGTGCGACGTAAAGCCCCTAGCAAAAAAAAAGGAAGTTCTATAATAGAACCTTATATCAGATGCCGAAACATCTGATTCAGTGTTTACCACCAGGAATTTATCTTTCGTAGATGCACTTTGGACCGAGCTCGATAGCTGCAGTCGCTTAAGTGCGGCCAGTTTCCAGTAATCGGGAGATAGTGGGTTCGAGCCCCACTGTCGGCAGCCCTGAAGATGGTTTTCCGTGGTTTCCCATTTTCACACCAGGCAAATGCCGGGGCTGTACCTTAATTAAGGCCACGGCCGCTTCCTTCCAATTCCTAGACCTTTCCTATCCCAACGTCGCCGTAAGACATATCTGTGTCGGTGCGACGTAAAGCAAATAGCAAAAAAAGATGCACTTTGGGACATCCTACCCCTTCACAGTAAGATGTCAATCGATATAGCTTCATGCAGACGCTGTCGACGACATTACAAGCATCGAGGTAAAAATTACATCGATTGGGATGGACCTAATCTGATGATTAGAAACTGTAGACAGTGTACGCATGAAATGTTCCCCTTTTCTACAGAACCTGATAATGATTCTGAAAGGCACTAAACACATGGATGACATCAAGGTAAGATCTGTATCAAATTATTTGTGAAGCAGAACATGCTGAGTATATTTGGAAAACTTAATTTCATAAATAAATGTTTTGCTTAATTTGCATGTTGCATGGGTCATTACAATTTTGGAAGCATGCTACCTCTTCGCAGTAAGACGTTAAGGAGTACAGCAACCTTGTCGGCAGCATAACAAATACTGTAGTATAAACGGTAGGAAAGTAAATTATTAAACAATAAATATTTCATTAAATTTAAGATGTTCTACTTATTGCATTCCCTTTGCCTCCTTCTCCTCCTCCTCCTATCATATGATTTCTTAATAATGCTATTTGCTTTACGTCCCACTAACTACTTTTTAAGGTCTTCGGAGACGCCGAGGTGCCGGAATTTAGTCCCGCAGGAGTTCTTTAACGTGCCAGTAAATCTACCGACACGGGGCTGTCGTATTTGAGCACCTTCAAATACCACCGGACTGAGCCAGGATCGAACCTGCCAAGTTGGGGTTAGAAGGCCAGCGCCTCAACCCTCTGAGCCACTCAGCCCGGCATATGATTTCTTAGTCGTCGCCATTTTTTTGATGAAAGTGTAATACATACAAAAGTTTAAAATTAGCGCCTATGACATCAGTCATCCATACATGCATGCGACAACTGTCCGAAGGATGGAGAACTGCTTGTCATTTCTTTAGATAGATAGCGCCACCCCAGCAAACCTACTTTATCCTACGGCTAACAGAGTGCGTGAGTAATCCGTTTTACAGTAACTTGCGAACTCGCCATCAGTGTACCTCAAGCTGATGTACATGCGCACGTGGGCACTAGGTATTCACCACCCTGTTATGTCTCTAGCGGGATCTAATAGTCATATGCTTACAGTAACTCACGAAACTCGCCGCGAGGGCGCTTTGATATGTCTATAGCGGGATCCGATACTCATTTGTTTACAGTAACTCACGAAAGTCGTCATAAGAGCGCACTGATATGTCTCTAATGGAGTATTTGTTTACAGTAACTCAGGAAGACGCCACGAGTGTGCGCTGATATGCCTCCCAAAAAGCCTCGATTAAATTACCCAGGGCTGCCGACAGTGGGATCCTCTCCGCGGTTCTCATATGGAGTGAAGGCATATAACGCTGTTGATGGTGATTTGTCCGTCGGGTGGACAGGTAAAGCCTTGAGCAGACCTCTCGATACTATTCGACAGGAGAAGGCTATGTGACACTACCGGGTTCTACCCTCTTCTTTCCTACTATCATATATCACGCCATTCATTTCATCTTATCTTCCCTGACGAGGTTGACGTCAGGAAAGGCATCCGGTTATAAAATCTATCTCGGCAGATTCATCTCACCGCAAACGCGACACTGTAGAGAAGCGGGAAAAGGAATGGACACTCGTTAGGTTATTACGTCATACACCATTAGCCAGCAGTCCGCGCGTATTACGTCACAGCTACGTCTCTCCTCCAGGGAAGACGACAAAGAGCATGTGTGAGGTTAGGTTACCGTTCGTGACCAAGGTTAGATTAACACACGGGTTAACTACACCTACAAGTCACCTCACTAGTTCGGCTCCTATAAGGAGAACTCGTAAATAGCCTGTCTGAGTTTAGGTAAGCGTTCCTCGTAGCGAGGTTAGTTAACACGGCATCATGGCGTCATAACCCCAATAACCAGTCACCTAACCAATTGGACTACTCCAAGGTGAGCTGATAGTGAGCCTGGGTGTGAGGTTAGGTTAGCGTTTGTGCGGAGGGTTAGGTTAACACGTCATAATGACGACTTAACCTCATCGGCAGGTCACCTGACCGATTTGCGGCTTCTCCATGGGCGCCCGATCGATTCGGCTCCTCCAGACGGGTCCGTGAAGTTTTCGACTCGGCTCCTCAGTGGGGGCCCTCCGATTCGGCTCATCCATGGGGCCTCGTCCAATTCGGCTCCTCCAAAGTGGCCCGTGAGGTTAGCATTGCCCTCGTACGCAAGGGTATGACGTCATAACCTCACCTAGCGGTCAAAAACACTCCACGTTGGACAGTGAGGTTAGCATTGCGTTCGTACATATGGGTATGACATCATTACTTCACCTAGGGGTCAAAAGCACCCCAGGTCATTCCCTGACCAATTAGGCCCCTCCAATGGAGCCCCTGAGGTTAGGCTTGCTCTCATACGCAAGGTTATGACGTTGTCCGCATCTTAACCTCACCGAGAGGTCACTGAACCCGGGTACGAAGACCCATTGGTACACTACCAGGGGTCAATACCCCCCAAAATACACTACGAGGGTTCAATGACCTCATGGGAAAATGCTGGCTAAGCCCCATTGTTTTAGAACATACTTTGCCCTTCTACTAATGGTAAATAATTTAATATGGGAAGGACAGCTGATGCAGTAAGCGACAGAACCAACTAAAGGGAAGAATATTCTGGAGGCTCAGCTGGTAAAACCAGATGAGCTTTATAAGGAAGCCGAAGTAACGGATGGCATTAGTGATCGCAAAGCTCTTTTTTCTGTCGTAGTTAAGATAAACGTAATATAAAGGAACGTCCCACAAATTGCACTATTAGACAGTACCATATGATTGATAAAACGGGCATGAAGGAGTTAAAAAAAGTAAATATAATCGGTGAAAAACCGTAACCGTAGCATTGCGTTCGTACATATGGGTATGACATCATTACTTCACCTAGGGGTCAAAAGCACCCCAGGTCATTCCCTGACCAATTAGGCCCCTCCAATGGAGCCCCTGAGGTTAGGCTTGCTCTCATACGCAAGGTTATGACGTTGTCCGCATCTTAACCTCACCGAGAGGTCACTGAACCCGGGTACGAAGACACAGACTTTGGGATATGTTTAAAGCAATTGTTGAGGAATGTGAAAACAGGTTTGTACCGTTAAATGTGGTAAGGAATGGTAAAGATCCACTATATTATAACAGAGAAGTAAAGAGACAAAGAAGGAGGTGCAGGATGGAAAGAAATAGAGTTAGAAATGGTTGCTGAAGTAAGGAGAAATTGAAGGAACCTACGAGGAAATTGAATCTAGCAAAAAAGTCAGCTAAGGACAACATGATGGCAAGAGTAATGGGCGGTCACTCAAATTTTAGTGAAAAGTGGAAGAGTATGTATACGTACTTTAAGGCAGAAACAGGTTCCAAGCAGAACATTCCAGGAATCATGAATGAACAAGGGGAGTGTGTATGCGAGGATCATCAAAAGACAGAAGTATTCAGTCAGCAGTACGGTATGTAAAGATTGTTGGTTACAAGGATAATGTCCACATAGAGGAGGTGACTAATACTAAAGAAGTATTACATTTACCTATGATAACAACAACATTTACAGTAAAATATAAAAGTTGAAAACTAGAAAAGAAGCTGGAACTGATAATATTTCTGAGGATATACTAAATACAATGGGTTTGGATAGAGTACCATATCTGAAGTATTTATTTGATTATTGTTTGCATGAAGGAACTATACCGACTGAAGAGTTACTATAGTAGCCGCTGTGCATAAAATAAAGAGTGATAGACATAAAGCTGAAAATTACACGCCAGTCCGTTTAACATTCATTGCATGTAAGCTTTGGGAAAGCGTTCTTTCTAGTTACATTAGACATGTTTGCAATATTAATAACTGGTTCTATAGAAGGCAGTTCGGGTTTGGGAGAATGTATTCCACTGGAGCTCAACTTGTAGGATTCCTGCAAGATATAGCAGATATCTCGGATTCAGGAGGTCAAATGGAGTGTACTGCGATAGAACTATCTAAAGCATTTGATAGGGTAGAACATGTGAGAATACTGGCAAAAATGAGTGCAATTGGAGTAGACAAAAGAGTGACCCTGTAATAATTAAGAGGGGAATTCCTCAAGGCAATATTATTGGAACTTTATGTTTTCTTATATAAACATATAAATGATATGTGCATAAGTAAAGAAGTGGAATCAGATATAAGGCTTTCTGCAGATAATGTTATTCTGTATAGAGTAACAAATAAGTTACAAGATAGTGAGAAACAGCAAAATGACCTCGATAATGTTGTCAGATGGACAGTCGGCAATGTTATGACGAAAAATGGGGTGAAATGCCAGGTTGTGAGTGTCATAAATAGGAAACGTCCTCACAGTTTTACAGTTTTTATTTGTGTTTTTTTTGAACTTGTTTAGTAATTTTCTATGGCTGATCTATAGCCTATATTATTATGTTTTCATTTGTAGAATAGTAATAATTTTAAAATGTGTTCTGCTTATTCGTTTTCTTCTGTACTTCTTTCTATTATTGTTACTATTGTTATTATTTTTGTTTGATGTATTTACACTTTAAAGTCTATATGTCATGAAGGAACGTAATTGGGCTTAGCCTGTGTACCTTCGTATTACCAAATAAATAAATAAATACTGCGTTGATGGTGTGAAAGTTCCTTTTGGGGATCATTGTAAGTACCTAGGTGTTACGATAAGGAAATATCATCATTGGGATAATCACATAAATGGGATTGTAAATAAAGGGTACAGATCTCCACACATGGTTATGAGGGTATTTAAGGGTTGTAGTAAGGATGTAAAGGAGAGGGCATATAAGTCTCTGGTAAGACCTCAACTTGACTACGTATCCAGTGTATGCCACCCTCACGAGGAGCACTTGATTCAAGAACTAGAAAAAATTCAAAAAAAAAGCAGCTCGATTTGTTCTTGGTGATTTCCGACAAAAGTATAACGTTACTAAAACGTTGCAAAGTTTGGGATGGGAAGACTTGCGAGAAAGGAGTCGAGCTGCTCGACTAAGTGGCATGTTCCGAGCTGTCAGTGGAGTAATGGCGTGCAATGACATTAGCAGACGAATAAGTTTGAGTGTTGTCTTCAAAAGTAGGAAAGATCACAATATGACGATAAAGTTGGAATTCAAGAGGACACATTAGAGCAAATATTCTTCTGTAGGAAGGGGAGTTAGGGATTGGAATAACTTACCAACGGAGATGTTCAGAATCTGCCACCTGGGCGACTGCCCTAAATGCAGATCAGTAGTAGTGATAGTGTTCAAATCTATAAAGTAGACGGGTTGTAATAAAAATGCAGTATTCTAAACAGGGTGCGAAATCGCGGGGGTGAGGTGAGAGAAGGATTTCCCCCGCACCGACGATTTTATCTCAAAGGTTCTCCCCCACTAAAATTTCAAGCTTTCCTCTCTTGTCATTGCTCTAAGTAGCTCGAGCTTACACCACTCCTGTACTTCTTGAGGAGGGTGTATTTCCGATAGGACATAATCACTTCAGGAGTGTACAAGGTGACAAATTCCTTCAGTCAGCAGAGGAAGGTTCCACTATTAAAACAATAAATCAGGACATATCGCGCGCGGTCTGGCCTTTCTTAAGAAAGGAACAGACTCTCAAACTCCTCAGCTGACTGGAATAACTTTCTAATGTTTATCATTCTAGTTATTACAAAATTCAAACAAAAATATTTAAAATGTACATTTTTCTGGGGGAGGGAGTAATTAACTTACAGGGGAATTTTATACCCCCTCCTCTGCCTGTTATTGCCTGAAGTCAACACTAGTAATTAAGTGCTATGTTCCTTCTCCAACCCCCCCCCCCGCCATTTCTTTCTGATTTAGCACACTGGTTCTAATCACCGAAAACTAACACCAGGTCAACTAAGAGGCTAGCACAACAGGTCCTATCTCAAGAACATGCGGATGTTCTTTTCAGTTCAGAGCACAGCAGATTTTATGCTTACTGTTCTAACCCTCCCTGTTCATTACTAATACACCTAGATTTTAAAATTATGGTAAATGTAAGATAAGATCCGAAAGTGAGTGTTATAAGCAAACACTAACATAGGTCGTATGCCTTCAATATTACCGCTTGCTTTCGTGCATACGCACGTGACAATTCCAGTCACATCTCTTCCAAACACTGACAAAAATTTGTGGATGTGAACTTTCACGAACTACTAGTTACCACCCTCAGAGTACCGGACAGTTTGTACAATTCCATCGTACTCTACAGGGAACAATCCAAACCCATTCTACAGTAATATGGACTGAAATTCTAGCAGCTATCCTATTATGAGTGCACTGTTAGAGAAGACTCTAAATCCTCTGTAGCGTAAACGGTATATGGAACACCCACAAGGCTGCCTGGAGATTTCTTCATAGAACAACATACAAAACCCGACTCAGACCTGTCGTCATTTGTTAACCAACTTCGCCACAGTATGAACTAGTTGAGATCCGTAAAAGGACATCACAGCAAAATACAATTTACTTCTTAAAACTTTCTTTAAGTCGCACCGGCACAGATAGGTCTTATGGCACAGTAGTGTAGCCAGGATTTCAGTTTGGGTGGGGGGGGGGGGCAATCATCCAGAATTTTATTTTGATAGATGTCCAAACTTCCAGAATATAGGTGGTGTAGAATACCTAAAAAGGAAATGAGTGTCTTGAATGCAAGTAAGAGTGGCGGATTCGTGCGGATTCCGGAAGCTAATAGTAATCTTCTTCTTCTTCTTCTTCTTCCACCACATTTCCACATTTGTGGGGTAGCGGGTGCGAACTGTGTCGCACATGTGGATTTGGCCCTGTTTTACGGCTGGATGTCCTTCCCGACACCAACCCTATACGGAGGGATGTAATCACTGTTGTGTCTTTCTTTGGTGGTTGGTAGTGTAGTATGTGTCTGAACATGAAGAGGAAAGTGTTGGAACAAACACCCAGTCCCAGAGCCAAAAGAATTAATCAGACGCGATTAAAATCCCCGATATGGCCGGGAATCGGGCCCGGGACCCTCTGAATTATAGGCCTCAACACTAATCATTCAGCCAATGAGTCGGACTCCGGAAGCCAATATTAATATACATTATGTGAAAATGCTTAATGAAAGTACATTCGTTAAAACCCCTGGTGTGTTTGGACTCCTTGGACGACAACCCCCTACCCCCGGCTACCTCTGTTACTCCCATACAACATAACTGCAGCATTTCATATATTCGGAGTACAAGTGAAATGAATGCAAGAATAAAGAGTTGTTTGAGTAAAGATGCAATATTCTGGTTTAGAATAAATACGGTAATGTTATTATAATAATGGTCATGTGATAAGCAATAAAGAAGTGATATTTTATACAAATAATGCGGCTTAGAAATCTACACAGACAAACACACACACACGTCGAATACAGGTTTCTCGCCCTTCTTGTCCATGGATAGATGATGAAGCTAAGAGAATGATGGCCCACTTGACTCGTTATTTCGACATTATAAACAAACCCTAGATGACACAGACTTCGAATCTTACCACATCTTAAAAAATCGCACAAATCAGTTAATCAGAAATAAAAAAATGTATATATTTCCTTAATTTTGCTAACAACTTAAATTCTAATCGCGCATGGAACTAACTTAGAGCTCTGGAAATAGGAAAACATCAACAGAGACAGACAACTCCTGACATTCCACTTGACGAACTGAACGATTACTTTAGTAGAATAAATATTCGACCTACCCCAATTAACTGCACCGACTCACCGCCCTCCTCTCCAGCCAATCCACAATTCACATTTCACAGTGTCACAGAAAATCAGGTAAAGGCTTTGCACTCGATTAAATCAAAGACTACAGGTTTAGATGCTATTCCTATTACTTTTATACATAACACTATGGGTGCTGTCCTGTCTATACTGACGCATATACTGAACTACTGTTTACTAAACGGAACATTCCCTCCTCACAGTCACGAGCAAGACATCGGGAAGTGCGGACATGTGAATGAGCTGAGGTGCGCAATATGGGAATAACGCTACAGCAATACAGGCTGAGAATTGGAAGATGGCATGGTGCAAGGCAGTGTTGGAAGGAAGGTGGAGTTGAGAGAGGAAGAGAAATTAGTGGTTATAAAGGACTGTTGGAGATTATGTTGTGTGCGACGGTTATTGCGACGCTGCTGGTGGTAGGAGGTATAGAAAAGAACCCGGGTCCAAACCAGGGACCGTTCGGCCGGGAGGAGCTTGAAGAGATCAAGAGAATGGTGAAGGAAGCAAGCAAAGGAGAAGAAATTAAGGAAATGATGCAGGAACACCAGGCAACCCAAATGAAGGAGATGAAGGACTTAAAAAGTTTTATAAAAGAAGAAATTGGAGGTGTAAATGACAAGTTAGCGGAGATAGAAGATGAGGTAGGGAGCTTGAAAAAGAAGGTGGTGGTACTGGAAGAGGAATTAACAGCAATGAAGAGAGAAGTGAGGTTAGCGAGGAACGAATCAGCAAGAAAAAATGTGTTTGTGTATGGTGTACCTGAGGAAGGAACAGAATCAAAAGTGGAATTAGTGTTGAAAGTGGTGGACATAGTTTCGAACAAAATAAAGATAAACTTTTCTGAAGTTGATATAGATGATATATATAGAGTGGGAAGGAACAAGGGACATAGGCCAGTGAAGTTAAGATTAATATCAACCCTGATGGCTGATATACTACTGAGGAATGCTGGAAATTTGAAAGGATCGAACATTTATTTGAAGGCTGAGATAGAGAAAGAAGACAGGATGCGGTTGGATGTCTATAAGCGGCATATGTGGCGTGCTAGAGCGCAGGGATTGTGAGTCAAGATAGTGGGGAGGTGTCTGGTAACTTCAGGCAGAAATTGGTCGCGATCGTGGACACAGGAGGAACTGCTGAGGATGGAAAAATGTGAGGAGGAAATGAGTTGCAGAAATCGAGAGCAGGGCGACATCAGTACGGAGAAGGAAGAGAGAAGATGGGACTGCGGTGTCAGCGGGCAGGTAGCGAAGACAGCAGAGTCCTTGGTGAGTCAGAACAGCCCAGGAAGGAGTGAATCAACAAGTAGGACACTAGACCGAAGTGAAGTGGATACAGGTAGTGAAGAGGTGACGGGAAGGGAAAGGAGTCAGGGTAGTGACTCAACCTCCCCGAATAGGAGTAATGCAGAAATAAACCTGGAGATAAAGCAGGCGTTAAATAAGGCGAGATTCTTTAAAAGATCTATGGGGTGGGAAAAAAGGCTCTGGCACCGAAAAGGGGAAGGATGGGGGTGAGAAGAAAGAGAGGGATGGGGTGGAGCCAAAAGGAAGAATCACGAGAAGTAAGGGGGGAAGTGGTGAAATGCAGAAGTATAGGGAGGGAGGGGGAGGAAATAAATAACTAGATATGGTGATAGGGATGCTGAATATTGAGGGGTTGATGGGGAAGTTAGGGAATAAGGAAATTGTGGATTTAGTGAAAGATTTTGAGATTATTGCTCTAGTAGAGACGTGGTTAGGGAAAGGGGTTGAAATTACATGGGACGGTTATAGAGTAGTTAACGTGTTAAGGAAAAAAATAGGGAAGAGGGGCCGAAACCCAGGGGGTATAGTAGTTTTAATAAGAAATAAGATAGCTGAATGGGTGGAGACGATACAGACTAGGGTAGAAGGGGTAGTGTGGTTGAGAGTAAAATGGGGAAGGGGGCAGCGGAAGCAATTTGTCTGGCACTGCTTTATAACCATCCGAGCGATTCAGTTTATGCAAATAAACATTTTTTTGACGAACTGATTGAAGAAATAAACACAATTAAAGGAATGTATGTAGAAGATGGGATGATTTTATTGGGGAATTGGAATGCGAGAGTGAGCAATAGAGTACCGGTATACGGGAAAGAAGTAAAAGTAGACGGGGTACTGCAAAGGAAGAGTAAGGATAATGTTGTAAATAGTTATGGAGAAAGGTTATTAGAGTTATGTGCTATAGAACATTTATTTATTTTAAATGGGTGGATGAAGGGGAATAGTGTGGGAGATTTGACGTATATTACAACAAATGGAGGGAGTGTGGTGGATATAGGAATAAGCTCAGAGATAGCGTTAAGGAGAATAATTTTTGAGGTGTTAGAATGTGGGTTGACAGAACATATGCCTATCAAAATAAAATTGAGAACTTTGGTTGCTGATGAGAAGGGAAAGATGGAGGAAAGTAAGGAGAGGTATAGGAATGGAGGATAGAAGAATGTATGGGATGATAATACTAAAGAGAAATTAAGACGGCATTTGAAAGAGGAGGGAGATATATTAAGGGTAGGAATTGAAAGGGCGGTAGAAGGGAATGATATGGATAACGTGCTAAATTTAATTGAAATCCCTGTATGGAGGGTGGGGAAGAAAGTGAGGAGAAGGGTAGAGGGAAAAAAGAATAAAATGAATGGATGGTTTGATGAAGACTGTAAGAGAAAACGTGAGGTTGTAATGAGAGCCCTAGCGGAGTTTAGGAAGGAGGGTGTGCAAGAAAAAAGGAAGGAATATTGTAAATTGAGAAGGGAATATAAGGAGGTTTTGAATGAGAAGAAAAGAGGATGGAAGGAGGCGGAAGCTGAAAAAATAAATATATATTGTAGAGAGAAGAAATTTGAGAGGATTTGGGAGTCAATAAACAAGATCAGAAGAACGAAACCGGAGGGGAAGGGGGATAACATAGGAGAAAACGAGTGGGTTAGGCATTTTAAAAGGCTTTTAGAAGGGGAGAGGAAATTGGGTAGAGAAATAGACAAGTCACAAATTGGAAAGGAACTGGAAGTAGGCATTACATTATTGGATGGGGAGATAACACGGCAGGAGGTAAATACAGTATTAACAAATGGTAGACCCAAGGCTGCAGGAGGTGTGAATGGTATTTCCAATAGTGTATGGAAAGAGGTAGGGGCAAATGAACCGATGTTGAGAGGGATTGTGAAATTCTTTAATAGGTTGCTGGAAACGGGGAAATTTCCTAGAGAATGGAGGAAGGGGGTATTATGCCCGATTTATAAAAATAAAGGAGCTAGTAGTGATCCAAACAACTATAGAGGAATTACACTCCTAGACTCGCTGTCAAAGGTGTACACAGGGATTTTGGCGAATAGGATAACAAATTGGGCGGAACAGTACGGTAGGATATCTGAGTTCCAAAATGGATTTAGGAAAGGATGTAATACAGTTGATAATGTTTGGATTCTGGACACTTTGATTACAAAGTATGTGAGGATAGCAGGGCGTAAATTATTTATAGCAGCGATTGACTTAGAAAAAGCCTTTGATACGGTCAGTAGGGAGGCGCTATTTTTGAGATTAGGGGAAGTTGGAATGTCGAAAAAAATGAGGGTGGCAATTGATACTATTTATGAGGAAGTGTTTGTGATGATTAAATTGCAGGATGGAACGTTGAGTAAGTGTTTTGAATCGAAAAGCGGGGTGAGACAGGGATGTAAGCTATCCCCGATATTATTTATATTATTTATAAATAATATTTTAGAGGGTCATGGTGGAGACGCATGGCAATGCCCTTGGGTAGGGAAAATGGAGGTTCCGGGGTTGCTATTCGCGGATGACCTATTGATTTTGGCTTTGACGGCAAATGGGTTGCAAAAAGGGTTGGACAAGGTAGTTGAATATACTAGGAAATGGTCTCTCAGAGTAAATGTAAGAAAGACTCAGATAATGGTGTGTAGGAAAAGGGGTGAGAGAAAGAATAAGGAAGTCTGGAGGCTGGAGTAGGAAGAAATTAAAGCAGGGGGAAAAATTGAGTACCTAGGTGTAATAATTAGTAAGAATGCTTCTTGGAAAAATCAGTGTAAGAAGGCAAAACTTAAAGGAAGAGGAGCGCTTGCTGTAGTAGGGGTATTGGAAAAGAAATTTCCAGACGTTAAATACAAAATTCATAAAACGGTGTTTAAATCACTGGTAATGGGCAAAATGCTATTTGGGGTTGAAGTATGGGGAATGGAGGAAGACAGGAGTGAGCTAAACCAGGTGGTGGCGAAATTTAGCAAGATCATGATGGACCTACCGAATTGTACAGCCAATGCCGGGGCCAGATCAGTCTGTAAAGAATCGATAGAGGTTGAAATAGCTAAGAGGGTGTTCAAGTACTGGATTAGATTGGAGGAAGGGAAGGGTGGGGCGTTAGTACAAGAAACGTTTAATTTTCAGAAAGGTATGACAAATGAAGGTTACTGGGTGAATAAGTGCAAAAAATGGTTACAAAAGATTGGATTGCGGGTATATGGAGAAGTCTGGGGGGATGGTAGGAATAAATGGGCATGGGAAAGGATAAAGGGAAGACTACTAGATATTGAAAGACAGAGCTTAATAGGGGAATGTAGAGAGAGAGTCTCTTTATCAGTATTAAATAAATTGGTGGAAGTAATAAACCCGAAAATGGAGTTTGAGGGTAGAAGGGATAAGAGAGGTTTGTATTGGTGGCTATTGGGTGTTCCAAGGAATAGGGGATGGGTAGGTAGTGAGAATAGGGATAGATGTGTGTTATGTGGAGACAAGTGGGAGGACCTGCATATTTTTAATCAATGCCGACCTTTGGCGGAGATAAAGATCAAACTACTAAGTAAGAAGGAGCTACATATGGTAGGGGAAAGCTATAAGATAACATCTTGGTTATGTAGAGAGTGGGAGAAAGGAACGAATATAGCGAAATTCTTAAATGTGGCCAGAGCTATATTTATAAAGAAATTGAGGGAGTAACAGGGGTTGTGCAGATAATGTGGTTCGTGCCGAGGGAGAAAGGGGGAAGGCATTTTGCTCAGAGGAATGGATATCCGCCCTGAGCAAATGCGGGAAGGGTATCATGGTAATCATGATATCAGAAGAGGGGGCTGTAGTGTTAGGGGAAAGGGGGAGAGCACCTTGCCCTGTGGAAAGATGATCCGCCTGGGGCAAAGGGAAAGCCTGAGAAAATTAGGTAAGCGTTGAGAAAAGGGGAGGTTGAGTAGGTTTGAGGGTAGTGTAAAGCTTAGGTGGAAGTAAAAAAATAAATAAATAAAACAAAAAAAAGCGAGTTGACTGAGTGAACTAATGGTCTTGGAATGGAGTACTGTCTGTTGGTGTGTAAATGAGGAGTGAAAAAAATGGATTGTTTAAGTGTATTTGTGTGAGGAGGGAGTATAAAGAAGGTATATGTGATAGAATTGAGATAGATTAAGTGGGAATGTAGTTAAGGAGAAAATGTTGGCAGTATGGAAATTATGAAAGTAGGTCATACGAAAAAAAGTTAAATAGTGTAGATGCCTTGATGAGGGGTGTAAAACTGAGGGATTCTTGATGTTTATGTATTAAGTTTAATAGGATGGAAGAAATGGGATAAGTCTAACAGTTTGATGTAATTGAGGTGTTGTAGACTGAGAAGACGGAGTGAACTAATGGATTTGGGATGGAAACTGTTTATTTGTGTGTAAGTGAAATGTTAAAAAAAGTCAAATTGTTTTAAGTGCGATGATGAGGGATGTTAAATGATTGTTAGTTGATGTTTAAGTCTGAAGCTTAATAAGGTGAGACGGTTTGATATGTGAAGTGTGGTGCGGTAGGTGGAGAAGACTGAGTGAACTAATGGACTTCGAATGAAAAAAGTTTGTCTGTGTAAAAAAATGTTAATTGTTTTAGGTGCGTTGATGAGGGATGTTAAATGGTTGTTAGCTGATGTTTAAGTCTTAAGTTTTATAAGGTGAGATGTAGAGAGCGGGAGTAGTGCGTGAGAGGTGAGGGTGACGTATCAAGGGAAGAGGGAGGGGTGGGGACTTGACCCCACTCCAAAGAAGTTAGACTTGAGCATGTCTGCACGGAAAGGAAAAGGATAGGGAAGGTAGTGTGCTGACAATGGACAAGAGTATGTGTGACGTACATAGCGGTAGTGTGTTGCAGGCCACCTGTTGGGTCTGGTTTCAGCCAGGGTGGCTTGTAACACATGATAAGGAAAGGAACACAGTGTTTGTCAGCGAGGGTCGGTGAGATACGATACCAGTTCTCACGTGGCAAGGCTGGTGGCTGCTGTAGATGGGTTGGTGGGCGTGTGTTCCATGCCAGGGCTGTTGCAGCGACCAGTCTAATTAATTTTTTTAAATAATTTTTAGGTGGTAGTCAGGGGTTGGGCTTAGGGTAGTTAGTAGTGCGGTATCGTCCTGCATGTGTGCTGGCTATCCGCGTACGTGTGGGATGATACTGAGTAGATGTAGAGGTAGTTAATGTAGTTAAGTAGTTTTAAGAGAGATGTAGTTGCTATTATTGCTTGTTTTCCTTTGTTTCGCTCTGTCTGTCTTTATTGCCTGTAAGCCGATGGTGTACACTAGGGTGGGCAATAAAGATATGTATGTATGTATGTATGTATGTATGTATGTATGTATGTATGTATGTATGTATGTATGTATGTAACATTCCCTCCTGTCTGGAAAACAGCCAATAATATACCGGTACCTAAGAGTTTAGACCCACAATCACCCTCTGACTATCGTCCTATGGCCATGTTCCCTGTGCTTTCTAAAGCCTTTGAACGTTTAGTATACGAGCAAGTTCTAGGATACCTAAATAAAAATGCTGTTCTGGACCCTTTGCAATCTGGATTTAAGAAGGGTCACTGTACCGCGACAGCACTTTTGAAGGTTACTGAAGACATTAGCAGCGCTATGAACAACCGACTGCTCACTATACTTATCCTTTTTGACTTCAGTAGCGCCTTTGACACTATAGTAATTTCGACTATGATAAAGAAAATGGAACTGCTAAATTTCGACCTGGCTGCGCTTAAGGTTTTTAGTTCTTATTTAAGTAACCGTCAACAGCGTGTAACAGTAAACGACAAGCCCTCTAAATGGAAAATGAAACTTAGTGTTGCCCCACAGGGCAGTATTCCATGGCAACTAATGTCAGTATTTGTATCAATGGCATACCATCTGTAACAGGAAATAACACACATTACCTCTATGCTGACGATCTTCAAATATATCGACACTGCAAGGCAAGATATTAACAATGACCTCCGACAATTCAGTGTAAAGCACAACGAAACTCTCTTATACTAAACTTCACAAAATCTCAGACAATCATAACTGGATCTCGAAAATTACTGAGCTGCTCAAACAATGTTGCAATCCCGCCTATCCTACCGAATGGTAACATTATTCCCTACTGAAAAATGGTTAAAAATCTCGGCGTAATTATGAATGAAGCAGCTTATTGGTCTGATCACACGAAAGAAATACGCAAAAAAGATTTTTGGAGTGCTTCACCCTATTAAACGGCAGAGGGACATTTCCACTTGAGCTACAGACCAAACTAATACGGACACTCATTCTCCCTATTCTTGATTATAGTGACGTTGTTTTACTTGACATGACGAGAGAAGAAACACTTAAACTTCAACGAGCAGCGAATTCCTGCCTGCGATTTATTTACAATATCGGGTACGATGTTCATATCACCCCATACTATCAGGCTGTCTCATGGATGATGTCTGATAAACGTTGGCAGCTACACACTTTAACGATGGTGTTTAGAGTGGTAGCTAAAAGTCAGCCACTGTATATTTCTTCTAAATTCATCTTTTTTATCATCATTTTACAACTTAAATACACGTTCTAGATTCATTCTTTTTATTCCACTGCACCGCACAAATAAAATGAATAGGTCATTTGTGGTGACTGTCGCCAGAGTATGGAATACCCTGCCAGCTCAGGTCAAAGAAACTAGCTTTATTTATATCACGATTTAAAGTCACCTGGCGAGACCATGCTGAGGAAAGCTGACTGAATGGTTGAAGTACGAATGGGTGCGTGCCTGAGGATTAGCCATTTGTAAGAGTTTTTAATATTAATTAGTTTTAATATTAATTTAGTTAGTAATTTATTTAAATTTATTTTAATTCTATTCATTTATGTAGTTTTAACTATTTAACTATCTCAGTATTTTAGTTAAGATTCTGGTCAGTACGTTCTAAAGTCTACGAGGGGGCCTGGAGCCCTAAATTCGCCACTCTACAGAAGGCACAAATAAATAAATAAATAAATAAATAAATAAATAAATAAATAAATAAATAAATAAATAAATAAATAAATAAATAAATAAATATCGAATGTAAGGCGTATGGGTATAGATATTTTGTTAGTTGGCAGAGAAATATACATGTCACAACATATGCTAGGGGCTTACCTTGTCCTATTAGTTTCCCTCACGGTTAGGGCCACGCAGCTGTGAGCTTGCATCCGGGAGATAGTGTATTCGAACCCCACTGTCGGCAGCCCTGAAAATGGTTTCCCGTGGTTTCCCATTTTCACACCAAACAAATGCCGTGGCTTTACCTTAATTATTAAGGCCATTGCCGCTTTCTTCCCACTCCTAGGCCTTTCTTATCCCTCCGTCGCCGTAAGACATATCTGTGTCGGTGCGACGTAAAGCAAATTGTTAATTACTTTCCTTCGCAAGACTTGGATACAGAATATAGTACCGTAGTATGAAGTTACAGTTTAGTGACGCTAATATTCGTATGTATAATTTTATTCAAGTGCCAGAAACCAACGACACGAAGCTGGTACCATTTCAATACCGTTTTAAGGGCCACCGACCCAAGTCGGGATTTGAACCTGCGAACTCGGACTCAGAAGGACAGCGATTCAACCAACTGATCCTCATGAAAAGGAGGTGTTTGTGATTATTATTATAAATAGATGCAGTTAGTATTTCTACAAAGGTTTTTTGAGGAGCATTTATTAAGGCGTACGGTTTTCAACTGTCCTAAATGCACGAGGCAGGACAGAAGAACTAGCTGGAAGCTAAAGATTCTTGCAGGGGTGTCGCTTCTTATCTGTTCACTTTTCCAAACCAAACTCCATGGCGTAACAGCCCTGAAAGGCCATTGCCTACCAAGCGACCACTGTTCAGCCCGGAAGCCATTAGATTACGAGGTGTCGTGTGGTCAGCACGACGAATATTCTCCGCCGTTATTCTTGGATATCTAGACCAGGGTCGCCATCTCACCGTCAGATATCTACTCAATTATAGACACATGGGTTGAGTGTACATTGAACCAGCCCTCAGATCCAGGTAAAAATCCCTGACCTGGCCGGGAATCGATCCCGGGGCTTCCGGTAAGGGGTAGGCACGCTTCCCCTACACCGCGGGGCCGGCTGGTTACTTTTAGGTCTCCTTATTTTAGAATTTGACTTAAGGCATCCTGCATTCGTTTCCCGGCACTGACAGTTAAGAAAGACATGAGATGGGGAAGATACAGCCTTTGTTTTTGGGTGCAGTAGAGTTGGCTTTGAGTCTCCCGTAATCGAAATATCTACGACCTGGAAGGTAGTAACCTTCACGGCGTGTAGTACCCAAGTGGTTCCTTTTTATAATAAGACAAATTAAGTGAAGATCCTACTTCCTCACGAACGAAGAACGATATTGCCAATTTTACGAACAGTTTCAATAATGCAGCCGGTTTATGTTAAGAGTACAGAAGGTATGATTGTACATGTAACAATCAAAACCATCAATATCTACTGAAGACCCGTCACCGCACTCGGTAGGACCGGCTTTCTTTTCATATCCACCGGGCGAGTTGGCCGTGCGGTTAGGGCGCACAGCTGTGTGCTTGCATCCAGGAGATAGTGGTTTCAAACCCCAATGTCGGCAGTCCTAAAGATGGTTTTCCGTTGTTTCCCATTTTCACACCAGGCAAATGCTGGGGCTGTGCCTTAAGGCCACGGCCGCTTCCTTTCCACTCTTAGCCCATTCCTTTCCCATCGTCGCCGTAAGACCTACGGTGTGACGTAAAGCAAATTCTAAATAAAAATTTAAAAAATCTTCCCACAACCCCTTCCAAGGAAAAGTTTTTTCCACGCTACTGGCCTGGACTTACATCCCACCCACTGAAATTATTTTGTGGGTACGCCAATGTATCCACTCACCATTTTAGTACAAGGTATACCCGAAGAATGGTTGGATACTCAAAATACACTACAATAAATGTTGCGGTTATGGCTCAAAAGTATAAAGAAAGGCAAGGGACGGGATCCAGTGTGTTAAGTAGAATCCGTATTAATAGAACGTGACTTCCCATTTTAAAAATGTTTCATGCATCGACTGCGATTCAAGCCTGGGCCGTCCTGATGAGAAGATAGAACCACTGTAACTGAGTTATCACGCCCGCCAATTACAAAATAGTTTTGATGGTGCCATTTGAGTTTCCAATCAGTTCTCGGGCATTTGACAAAATATATAGGCCTACCTATCGAACTTAGGCAAGCATCTGCTATTGTCTGGCTTCCGTTACAATTTTTAAAAAATTGTTTTCATAACCTACCGAGGATGCTCATAGTTTTGGCTTCTCAGTGACAAAACGGTCCCTCTTCAAGAAAGTTACTTATATGGCACAAAATGAGGAACTAAGTGCAGCTCACAATCCTGTCACAGTCATCCCAACGCTGTAACTTAAACAAAGCACATCTCCCAACCACAGTACAACCCGAGGATCCCTAGGCCATTGTTGTTTCCGGGAACCGATGTGCAAAAGCTGACACGATGTTGTAAGCTTACAATTGTTTCTGGCCGTGGCCCCCGTTATCTCGGTGACCACGTTCCGACCCCCTACTGAGTAATCGCTTGCTAATTGCCCATTTCCTCATGTCTTGACATTTGTCAACACACCGTTACATTCCCAATACTGAGGCCTCTACAGGGAAATATCCCCACGCATCATAATCCTAAGTGTTTTCCTTTCATTCAAGCAGTACAAATATGGAGAATTATGTATGGCCCTATTGAGCCTTGCTAGTAGATTCATTATCACTACGTTAATTTAACATTTCGGCGTATGTTTTTAAGTTGTTCGTACCGTACGTAAAACAACGGCTGATCCTCGCTTTAGTTTTAGGAAACATTTTGCGGGGGCCCGGTCCCGCTGCGCCCCCCTTGGTTACGCCAGTGTTATGGCAACGATGGGGGAGAAATGGCCTGGGAATGGGTAGGAAATGGCCGCGGCCTTAATTAAGGTACAGCCCCAGCATTTGCCTGATATGAAAATGGAAAACCACGGGCATTCATCTTCAGGGTGACAGTAGGGCTCGAACTACTACCTCCCGGATGCAAGCTCACAGCTGTACGCCCTAACCGCACGGCCAACTCACCCAGTCACACAGCAAAAGATGCACACAGTTCGTTCATAAGAATCTTCAACAATCCAACCATGTATTCGTGCAAGCTGACAGAGTTAAATCAGCACTTCGAAAACCGTATGATGGCCCATATCTAGTGCTGCAGAGATCACCAGAGATCAAGGGTAAGGATGTCAACATCTCACTTGATAACTTCAAACTTGCCAGACTTCAAACCTCACTGCAAGGAGAACATTACAGTAATCGACGACCAGTACCAGCTCCAATAGTGGCTATATATGATAATCCAGTGGAAGGCAACCAGCAGTCCCAGCAACAACTTCCTGTTCCGAACTCGTCTTGGAAGAAAAGTACACATCCCAGCTCCGTATTTGGAAGTTTTCGATAATGACTGAGGCGGGCTGGGGGTGGGGTACACATAAGTAATGTACTCTTTGATACTGAGTTGGCTTGTGTACTCCCTGGGCACTGTTATGAACTAGATAATGCTATATATAGTAGTTTCCAGTGTACTTAATAGAAGTACAAAATAAATTAAAAGTGCTGTAATGTTTAGTTCCTACAATGAATACGACACACAAATACCCAGCCCCAAGCCATTGTAATTAGCCAATGGAAGTTAAAAATTCTCGGACCCAGCTGGGAGTTGAACACAGGACGATATATTTCAAATTAATAGCGTTAGGGAGTGAAATGAGTATATAGGCCTACTATTGTATGTCAGCTGTAATTTCCTTGGAGGAAGTCACCAGTAGTATTGGTCTCATAATTTACGAATATATAGAACGAATGTATATACTCTTTCATGCTTACGTTTCATTGTAACGATCTACATAATATTGTCAATTCATTTACCTACTCAAGATACATCAGTTATGGATATAAACACATTGAACAGTTGGAAATCGTCCGTTGTGCTGAACTCTAGTATAACAGTGCAGGAAAGCATGGCCTCTACGTAACTCCTGTTGGATGAGGAGTTGCGATTCCATTAATGAAAATGAGTCTTCAGTCCTCTACAAGCCTTTCATTAACTAATTTTTGTATTTCCACATTTAATACAGTGATAATGTTACCAGATAGCCTTCATATAATAAAAAAAGTAAACATGCAATATAAAATATATTGAAGAAAGGACACTCCTGATGCTGTGCCTCCCACGGCATGTCAATTTTTAACGTGCAATAGTATTACAAATACAGATCAATCTGGCAAAATTGAACACCAGTGTCGTAACATACACACGTCCTCTTCGACAATACTTTACTGTACATAATATTTCAAGTTGTTATGAAAATAATATACGAAGAACTCACCTCAGAGGCTGGTTAAGTTGTGAGACCGCAGCCAAGCGATCCATCATAGGGTAGGCCAATTCCAGAAACTGGTACTTGTTCGCTGAAGCTGAGAATGATGAACACAGAAGTAAATGAAGCTGAAGCAGAGGTAACACGGTTCCCAAATTCATTAGCTGATTGCGAAACTGGCGCTCCTTTGTCTCAAATTGCCTGCAGAAAGAAATTAACCTGAATTAAATCCCTTATGTGTACATTACATATTTTTACGAATAAAACACTGTCTGTTTTATCGACCTATTTTAATTCTAGGATGACATAATTAGTACAGACATACACGCACTCTTATATTCAAACATCAGTGACCACACTCCACTAATTGCTGTCTATTTACAAGTCTCTCACAGCAGGACTCCAGCTGTGCAGTTTTTACCTGCATAGGCTGTAATCCTTATTGACAAGCTTCACCCTTCATTTCCTCCACACCCTCAGTCACTTTACACAGTCCAACAGCTGTACGCAGGCAGGCTCGAACACAGGGTTGCTGACCAACGCAACGCAAAACGACTGTTTCTCTGCTCGACTCCAGAGAAAGCAGGTCACTCACACAGTCAACAGAGTCAATTCACGTGGGGTCTGCATACAACAGTGAACTACTTAACACTGCCAACTAATCAGCGGTTACAAAACAGCAATAACTCAACACTGGTAACCAGCACTACAATATTCCTCACAACTACGACAATTAACGCTGTTCCAATTCAACTCACACCAATTGTCCGCACACTGACTCACGTTGGTACACACATAGTGCTGAGTACTTCAGGGCAGTAGACACACAGTACTCCGTACTCGAACACGAAGACACTCAGATAATGACTCTGGTAGAACACCCAGGCCACACTCCAATACAAAAACTACTCGTTCGCGGCGGCCTTGTATTTATATCTTAGGTGACGAAGTACTGGAATCGTCGCGGAACTGCTAGACAGGGTTTTGTAGGAACGGTCGAAATAGTCAGGTTTTCTTACAATTTGTGCGTAGAGGAATTGCCCCTTGGTTGAATCTAGCAGCAGTTTATTGTTTCGAGTATGACACATAACAGCTCTTACCACCTCTGGCAACACCACGACACGTCCCTCACAAAAAAACCTGCACCAAATTATTTAAAATTAATTCATGCAATAAAAATTGATACCAAAATGTCATAGTTTAGTTAGGTGTGTAGTGCACCTGAGATCGTATTATGCAGAAATTTTGCAGAATATTTAACTTTTGTCACACATTTATTCGACAACAGTGTATAACGTCAGTAAAAAATGTATGTGGTAATAATCAGGCAACTCAGTTTTGAACGAGCTCTCTTTGCGCGAAGTAAATAATAGGCTTATCAGTTGTAGGCCCTACATGTTGATATTTTCCAAACTTTAATTGAACAGTGTTTCATTTTATTTCGTTCGTAATTCTTTTTTTGTGTGTGTGTTCTAATCGTGACTTCGGCATCGGCTACAGAGCATAGTTCTGTAGTTACTGAAAAATGAAGCCAATTTAAGTTACGTACGGACATCTCAGTGGTTCATGGTTGGCAGTTCAGCAGCTTAGCCGTTAAACGGTGGAGGCAGTCAAATAAAACCTATTTAACATTATTTCCATAATCTTAACATAATGAATAATCCATTCTACCCGCTGTAATTAAATTTATATTAAGTTATTCTTAGGTTTCATATTTTATTTAAGGGGGCGCGAAGTTTTATTTTTGCAGGCGGGCCCATATTACATTCGTTACGCCCCTGGTTAAAACATAAGCTGAAACTCTAAAGAGTCAAGAATCAGTAGGTTCCTCTAACTATTTAATGTGGAAAGCTGATTTCTCTTTCGAAGTACACAGCTCTAATGGCTAGAAGGTTGCTTTGCGTGTGTTGTGAAGTGAATAAAATGTGCTGTATTTCCTTGGTATTGAGATATTTCATCTGTTGGATGTATTTTAGATAGTGTTATTTTATACAGAGTGTTTAAATAAAGGTGTCTGATATTGTAACAGGGGTTGTGATCGGTCGAAACGAGAAGAAATGTCCCTTTAAACCTATGCCCAGAAACAAATACCTGTTGAGATATGCGCCATTGTACCCGCGTGAAGGACCGATGTGTTCGGTGGTGTATGCGTCTTCCCGTTCTAGGTCTTTGCACGAGTCTGATGTTCCGTCATTGTATGCGGTTGTGCTGGCAGTGTAGTGCTGTACACAAACCAGACTAGTGGCCCCATGCTGTGTGGATGACGTAAACAGTGAGATGGGGTATTCCTCGAGAGAAATGTCAGACATGCTCTTTGGCTATGGATTAGCCAACGGAAGTGGACGACACACCTGTATTATGTACTCTCAACGACATCCACGCCACAACATTCCATAGGTATTCCAGCGACTTGCAGAAACGTGTTCACTTGCTGCCAGGACAACGGATCGCGGTAGACCACGCACCGTTCGCACGCCGGAAATGGACGAACGGGTGTTACAACACGTGGAACGTGATCCTCAAGCAAGTGTACGCAGAACTCCAGCTGCTGAAGGTATCAGCCATGCTCTTGCGTGGTTTGTTCTACATGAGTAGTTACTGTATCCATACCATGTCCAAGTGTGCAAGCTCCTCGGCCTCCTGACCACCCTGCCAGAACACAATCCTGTCAATGGTTTATACGCCAGAGGGCGGACGATCCGAAATTTCCAACTTGCATTTTATTTACGGATGAGGCAGTATTCACCAGAAATGGCAATTTAAATTACCACAACACGCACGTGTGGGCGGATGCTAATCCTCGAGCTGTCAGCGAGTCGAATCTTCAGTATCGTTTTAGTTTCTACGTGTGGGCAGGAATTGTGAGTGACTAACAGGGGCATGCATTTTACCGAATAGATTAACATGTGCTGTGTATCGTCGATTCCTGCGCGATGAATTACCCGTACTTTTGGAGGACGTTGGGCTTCTAGAACGCCTACACATATGGTTTATGCATGACGGGGCACCACCCCATTTTCTATGCATCGTGCGACAATACCTAAACCAAACGTTTCCTGGTCGATGGATTGGTCGAAGAGGTCCAGTAACATGGCCTCCCCGATCGACGGACCTCAATCCATTGGATTTCTGGCTATTGGTACATTTAAGGACATTGGTGTATGCCACACCCATCGACAATGTACAGATGTTACAGGAGTGTGTGCCCACATCCGCGAGCAGCCAGGCGTGATTGGACGCGTTCGGGATTCCTTGCGAAGAAAAGCCAAATCACGTGTACAAGTGCGTGGTAACCATGTGGAGCATCTCCTATAACGTGCAGATGGTATCCGCGGACGGACCTGCCGACATCATTACAGTTCCTGGTTGGTAGTGTTGATGGCTCTTTGCACAGAGCGTGTTCTGTGCAACGTGTGTGACAGTCACGTCTTTATTAGAAGTAGCTGGTAGAATGACGTCTACTGTGTGACAGTCATGTATTCATCAGAAGTAGCTGGTAGGATGACGTCCATTGTGTGACAGCCATGTGTTCACTAGAAGTAGCTGGTAGGATGACGCCCACTGTGTGAAAGTCATGTGTTCATTAGATGTAGCTGGTAGGACGACGTCCATTTTGTGACAGTCACGTGTTCATTAGAAGTAGCTGGTAGGATGACGTCCATTGCGTGACAGTCATGCGTTCATTACATGTAGCTGATAGGATGTCGTCCATTGTGTGACAGTCATGTGTTCATTAGAAGTAGCTGGTAGTGTGACGTCCATTCTGTGACAGTCATGTGTTCATTAGAAGTAGCTGGTAGGATGACGTCCATTGTCTGAAGTGTAAATACGCAACACAAAAAATGGCTCATATCTCAACGGGTAACTGTTTCTGGACATATTGAACCATATCGTTATATGCTTCAGGTACATAATTTTGAGCCGGGCTGAGTGACTCAGACGGTTGAGGCGCTGGCCTTCTGACCCCAACTTGGCAGGTTCGATCCTGGCTCAGTCCGGTGGTATTTGAAGGTGCTCAAATACGTCAGCCTCGTGTAAGTAGATTTACTGGCACTTAAAGAACTCCTGCGGGAATGAATTCCGGCACCTCGGCGTTTCCGCAAACCGTAAAAGTAGTCAGTGGGACGCAAAGCAAATAATACTGTTATTAACATAATTTTGATATTACATAACACTGTGGGCTTATTTCATAACATAGTGTTGTGAGGGAGTCAGAAGATGGTTGGATACTGGGCCGCGCTAAAGTAATAGACAAGCCGGTACCTAGCTCTTATCTACGATTCTTTCAAATTTGAACGAAGTCACTGGAGAGAGAGGCTGCATCGCTCGTTGTTCCGCGAGTTCGAACTTAGCCAATCACAGGCTGGTAGGAGAAGTATGAGGTGCCTGGGAGCCACCGAATAACGATATCAGGACAACCAACTTTGTAAACTGTAGGACTGAACCAGTAAGATATTACGAGAGGAATCCGTCATCGCGCCCATATTCCACAGTTCGGATATGTCAGAGTGACAGACGTGATTTTACCAATGCCTGTACGTGGAAATGTTGATTACTTGCAGTTGATTTAAAGATTTTGCACTCTCAACGGCTTGATGTTTAAACTCAAGTATCGGCTGAACCTACATCCTATTCACTCAGGGGGACTCCCCAGCTTCAAATGGAAGTGAGTGAGTCTTTAAGAACGAGGAGAGGGGAGAGCTTACTCATTCCTGTGCTGTGAGTCAATATGACTTGTTCGCTAACCGACCCCCTATTTTGCTAAAAATGGTTTATTCTGGTGATATTTGAATTAAGCCAGTTGCTATATTTGAGAAGTATTATTTTTTCTGTGATTTGTATGCACATTCCCTGTGCTGTGTAAACTATTCTGATTCGGGAGTGATATCAGTTTAATTGAATTAAAGTAGTAACCTCTACCCGTGGCGATTATTAAGGTAACGCCAAGATGCGGGTTGGCGCATAAGTTATCTAACTCACCGAAAGACGGTATGAACGGTATCAATTATCAACGCATAAAACCACGCAGACTAATTAACTTCAGTGAATTTCTATAAACCTACATCCTATTCGCCTTTCGTGGTCGCGTGATGTCAGTATGTGTATCGCTATATTGCCGCGACAAGAACTGATTGTGCCCGGACGTCGAGTCCTTAATTTTATGGTGCGCGAATCGAACTAAAATTCGTACATAGGATGTAGGAAATTGACGGCCAAGCATTAAGGGCGGAATCTTTGTACACGTGTACTACTAGCGGTGAAGAGAAGATACCTAACACCATCTGTATTGCAAGAGTTCAACATACCCAGGACAATGGAGACATCACCGAGGATCGACGGAGTAACTACTAGCATCCTGGAGTTTGCCATGATGATGGCCTAAGCCGTTGTGACGCTTGCGGCCATGTGATCGATCGCCACGGATGCTGAGATCGACACAAGCTAAGTTCTACATGTCCAAATTTTAAGCATTTCTGGGGTAGTAGTTTCACCCTAGTAAAGATCATTTGTAAATAAAGGGTTTAATGTTAAATGTCTGCCAGTTTGGCACTGATTTGAGTCTTATTTCACATAAAGTACATGTTGTCCAGAGCTATCTGCATGTTCGAGTTTTTCTTTTTATCATTTAAAGTTAGTTAGATGGGAATAAGGGATTAATAGGGTATATATAGGAGTGTGTATATTTCTTTTTCAGTATATTCCTGTTTGTGTGTAATAAGAGATGAGAGATATGGTCATTGTCTTTATAGGCTGCACGCCATTAGTATTCGTATGGGATAATATATTCATAGCAGCAATGCAGATTTTTTGATAATGCATGGGTTTTTCAGGCGTAATTATTTAGCAGAGACCAAGGAGATTCTCGACGTTGCCTAGTTAGAGTCTCATTGTTATGCAATAAAGGCAGGTCATACGAGAAGAACGAACTACGGATCTAATGTTTATGAAGCCAGATGTGCACAAAATTATAAGGTGGTTTCGAACCACAGGGCGGTTAGAAGAAGGCTCGAGGAGCCTGGATATAGATATAAATAATTAAAGGGGAGCATTGGAAGACTGCGTTATTTAGAGAAGTCTAGATGTGCCCATATTTAAGACCAGATGAGAAATATGAACCCGAGTACTGCCAAGTGAATGGCCTGAATTTGTCTTACAAGGGAACATCCACAATGGTGAAGTCGCCGATCGCGATGAAACTTAGCAAACACATTGAGGTACATGTAAAAACAATGCCAGCATCAATTTTAGGCGCCAACATTCATTAGCGCGTTAACTAAGGGGCCTAAAAGTTGCGACATTTCAAGTTCCGCGCGAACAGCGATGAATTCCTCCTGACCAATGCTTAGCCGGAACACTGCTTTGTGCCACACCTCTGCTCCTCCTCCCCTCCGCCCCGCCTGGTTCAGCACCACTCGTTTCCCTCTCCCCGCGCTGCCGTCTGCTTAGCTGTCGAACAGAACCTGTGGTACACTGCGTACGCTATCAGCCTTCCACACAGCTCTTCCTTGGAATTTCCACATTGTATAGGCAGTTTACATTGTTGTACCAGTTCGTACAATAGCCATGTACACTTGTACGTATGTAACTGCCATTGTACCCAGAAGACTGTAGTGTGATACTTTAATATGGCTACTTGTTGAATACATAGACCTCTGTCAGCTATAGCGCAAAAGTACGAGTAAGTAGGACTACAGCTCTGCCTGTGATTACGGTATATCTACTGCATATATAAATGCACATCTTTATTTCTTTTTAAAGACTTTGCTTATTACGTCAATCATTCCATGTCATACTCATATCAAAGTTGTCTATGCATTTAATTGATTTATGTTCGACAACCATGGCTGCAATTGAAATGTGTTGTGCCTTTCACTGCAAAACATAAATACATCGTTCAATACAAGCACAAATAAAAACATTCTATCTAGATTCCTTATACCAGAGTACGTAATACGGGAAATACCAGCAGTTTCTAACTCGGAGTTTATAATTGCTGTTGTTCGCGATTTCGTTTCGTTATGACACAACTGATAGCGTACACAAAATGGGGGTAGGGGAGTGGACATGAAAAGAAGGTCTGGACCTGTAACCATATTTTGATATCCCGAGGTACAACATCTCATTACATTCATTGAGATCCTCTACCCGGGCACGTAATTTCTTTAAATAAAAGGATATTTAACGTTGTTTCAAGGTGGGTGATTTATTTTAATAAATTTCATATGTATGTCCACTCTAAATGACATTACCGACAGCTTCAAGGTGTTTCAGACGTAAATAATGATTTAAGCCTAGGTCGGACGCGGTACCTTATACCACGTGTGTCCACGCCCGATGGTGCTTAACTCGGGGTTGTACCCACGAATTGACAACCCACCGGAATAAGCAGGAATGAAAATATAACATTTGCATAAAATATGAGTAAATACGTTTAGGTTATTTATTATCATTATGTGTGAAACGGAACGTGATTTAAAGGATTTCAATAATTATAGTACGTAAAGAAGCAAAATATAGCGCCGGTCTCGTTCCACAGCCAAGCAGCCGGCAAGCGCGAGGAGAAGGGAGGGGAACGTGCCGGGGAAAACCACTTGGAGGGTAAAAGGCGGTGCAGAGGGTGTGTCTCCAGACGGGAAATGTGTGTGCCGGCTTAGCATTGGCCAGCAGGTATTCATCGCTGATCGCGCGGAACTTGAAATGTCACAACTTTTAGGCCCCTTAGTTAACGCGCTAATGAATGTTGGCGCCTAAAATTGATGCTGACATTGTTTTTACATGTACCTCAATGTGTTTGCTAAGTTTCATCGCGATCGGCGACTTCACCATTGTGGATGTTCCCTTGTTAGAGTTATGAATGGCGCTGCGTACATTCAAATGAAAGAGACTTAAGGCCTTATCGACGTGAAACGGAGTGTTATAGAGAATTGGGACCGCGGTTTATTTTATGAAATGTTAGCAGTGGTTTAACTGCGAAGATATGAGAAGAAAGGGCAGGTCTCGAGGTAGTGAAAGTGAAGCATTGTATCGTTAGCCCCCTGTCGAGTGTAGATGAATGAACCGGCCAGTCCCGTGATCTTGTGAAAGTCGTCCGCAGAGATTAGCTTGCTCGCTCCCGTAAACCTGCATTAAATTGCCAGCCAGGGAGACGCTTCTCTAGGTCACAGTTGTTCGGGGTACAAAGAGAGTGACGTCGGAGACACGCCCCCACGTGTTACTTGGAGACACAACCCTGCGCCTATATTTATTGATTTGATCCCAATAAACCATGTCAAGAAGACGTGTATATATATATTTATGTGTTTTATTACAGGTTCCCAGATGACTCATCTTATTTGCATATGTTTTTTCAGACGTTATCTGGGTTTTCTTATGCTGTTTTAGTGTTCGATTTATGTGTCTGGTGTTTGTATTTTATTTTATTTCTTCGATGTGTGGGTCAGTGATGTCTGGGTTGTGTAATTTTGTTCCAAATTAGCTCGAAAGCTAAAGATTGGTGTTGGCTTCTGTGCTATTCAATTTGCGCACGGCGGACCCTACTTTCGAGTCTGTGTTAGAGATAAGTAAAGACAAGCCTTGGACTAGCCTTGATTAATGATTTTGTATCAGTTATTAATGTTGTGCATATGTAAATGTTGAATCAAATACTAGTGTGATTAACTTACTACCGCAGGTATTTAAGACGTTTTTCACGAGCGAATCCCAAATGGGATTAGGACATAGAGAACGTAGTTTGCGTCGATTCATTTTCGTAATGTAATCAACCCAAGTCACTCCATAGTCATGTGTTTTATTTAATTCGGGCCGTGACCTGCTTTACTGTAAATTTCACCTAACGTAAATGTAATACATAATGTGCGCGGCAAATATTTCGTTTTTTTTATAATGGCCATTTAGCTGCGTTCGTATTTTCCTTTCGTGATTTTGTTGTTAACGTAGTGTGAATATATTAATGCTTTTAGTTAATAAATCTACTTTGCCCCATTTATGTTTCTTATTCACATAGTTATGTATCCGTGATCCTGTCTATATACCATTGGTATTTACCTCATCTGGAGGTTACTTTTGTTTGCATCGCCCATTTTTATTACGAACGGTTACCACGCGCACTTACCATTCAGTCTGACATAATTTTGAGGACAGGAACGGTACAATATGTTCATAGGAACATTTCGTTTCAACAAATCCCAACCCCTGTTGCAATATCGGGCACCTTTATTTAAACACCGTGTATATAGTATGCAATTTAGGTAGATAGATAGATATATATGGTTTATTTTAACTGGCGAAGTTAGGGGTACGTGTCCCTACGTACTGTATATTATGTTTTGCTGGCTCTATGGCTACTTGTAAATGCCAAATAAACTTATTTAAAACTCTAATGGCTACAGTCGATACAGCCAGAGCAAACAAATCATATTCCGCTTATTAGTCATAGAGTGAAATTCTCCCATTCACCGGGCTCCATGCAAGGAAAGCGTTTCACATTGGAATAGTTATTACCTAGCCAATGTACTATAAGAGGGCGGAAAGGTAGCATATTCCATATGAAGTTACTGTGTGTTTGTCTTCTCCTTTCTCTTTTACTTTCGATTCTCTTATTTTCTAAGCAGCGACGGCTGAAGGTCAGTACAAGATTGCGAACACATGCACATGAAAACTGAAATTTCAGAAACCAAGAAATGTTGGGCATGGATACAATTTTAATTTACTTTAATATCATTTGACGATGAAGAATGACGTTCCCTCAATTAAGTACGAATCCTATTTAGATTCAATACTTAACATACTAACTCACTAATTTTCGAATTCAAAACCCAGGACATGAAAACTAAACACACAGACACAAGACTAGGCCACAATCTATTTATCTCCTTTTCAGCCAGTATTAATTTTATTACTACGAAAGTTCTGTATATACTGAATCTACAACATTAAATTTGGGTGAACTTTCAGAGGTTGATACAAGCTAATTGTTAAACAACTACAAGATTCGGTAACACATTGCCATGTCTATGTTCACTGGATAATCTGAACGACGAATCTTGAAATCTGGCTCGGAGACTGGGTATTTGAATTTGTCCCAATACACACTTCTCCATATGCACTAACCATATTACGGTACGGCTCCATGGCTGAATGGTTAGCGTGCTGGCCTTTGGTAAAGAGGGTCCAGGGTTCGATACCCGGCCGGGTCGGGGATTTTAACCTTGATTGTTGAATTCAATGGCTCGAGAGCTGGGTATATGTTCCATCTTCATCTAGAATATATCATAGGTAAGACCTCATCCTCACAGATGCGCAGGTCGCCTAATCAGCGTCAACTCGTAAGACATGCACCAGGCCTCTTCGGAGTTCACTCGCCGTTATTATTAATTAATTAATTAATTAATTTATTTATTTATTTATTTATTTATTTATTTATTTATTTATTTATTTATTTATTTATTTATTTATTTATTTATTTATTTATTGAATGATTACCATAACAGGCTTTCGCCCCATTACTATGTTCACAATATAAAGTACAGTACAATAAATAATTACACTATTAAATATAAACTGAAAAAACAAGACAATACAAAGAATACAATGAACTACACAAACAAGAGAAAAATGGTAATACAATAAAAATATAGTTACTACAATAATAATTATATTACAGTGGTGCCAAACACAAAGTAACACATTCAGTTGTGCAGTTAAATTATACAGTCTTAGTCTTAAAACGAGTACGAAATAAACATGACACCAACAAACCAAACCCCATGGCACTACAGCCCTTGAAAGGCCTTGGCCTACCAAGCGACCGCTGCTAAGCCCGAAGGCCTGCAGATTACGAGGTGTCGTGTGGTCAGCACGACGAATCCTCTCGGCCGTTATTCTTGGCTTTCTAGACCGGGGCCGCTATCTCACCGTCAGATAGCTTCTCAATTCTAATCACGTAGGCTGAGTGGACCTCGAACCAGCCCTCAGGTCCAGGTAAAAATCCCTGACCTGGCCGGGAATCGAACCCGGGGCCTCCGAGTGAGAGACAGGCACGCTACCCCTACACCACGGGGCCGGCTAATAAACATGACACAGTATGCAAAATAATATTCTAAAAAGAGAAATAAGATGTTTAATTTATAGGTCATTTAAAAACTGTTGATTGAAACAGAAGAAGATAAATAAAGGAACAACTAGAAGAATGAAATCAGGCATGTACAGAAAAACGGAGATAATATTTAACAGTATGTGTATTATAGGAAAGTATCACACGCTAATTCAAAGTTGGTTTGATTCATGAAAAAGATATCCAAAGTATATGTATTTAATTTATTCAAAAGTTTCAGAATTGTATTAAAAGGACAATTCTTATGGACTTCTGTGTGGCGATTTCCAGCGAATTCATTGCAGAGAAAAAAGTACAACAAAAACTTAGACTCAAAATCCAGAAATATACTGGACAATCCCTGAGTTTCAAGAGACCCAAATGTGAACTGGATATAACCAATTGTGATACGACCATTGCACACAAGTGGAAATAAAATCCGAGCACAACGAAGACATTACATCAGAGGAATGCAATTTAGGCTAAGCAAATTTCTAGGTAGCATATTTGATTAATGATTCCAGGTCACAGGTTCAAGTGTGCGTGAGAAGGCATGTGACATGGTAGCACATTAATAACCGCTATAGTCGCCACGATTCTCAATGCAAGCATGCGTACTTGCAAGCACTGTGTCGTACAGGTGAAGTATGTCATTTTGTGGGATGGGGTTCCACACCTTTCGCACTTGGTCACTGAGATCAGCAACGGTTAATGCTGGTACTGGATAACGCTGGATTTGTCGTCACATAATGTCCCACATGTGCTCAATGGGTGAAAAGTCCGGTGATCTCGCAGGTCAAGGAAACTGGTTGACACGCTGTAGAGCACGTTGGGGGAAAGCAGCGGTATAAATACGAGCGTTATGCTGTTGGAAAACAAATACTCCCTTTCAATTACTAGTCTGTCGTACAAATCCGCTATCAAGGTTCATGGGATAGCGATGAGAGTGCTCCTACTGTCGAACGAAATCGTTCCCATCCCATAACCCCTAGTGTAGGTTCAGTGTTTCGATGCCGTAGACAGGTTGGTTCCAAGCGCTCACCAGTTGGGGAAAAACAGGAAGAGGAAGAATAATTATATCATATTTTGGACTGGTTGAGGGGTCGCGAAAATTCAGTTTTAATAATAATAATAAAAATAATAATGGCAATAATAAAAATAACTTAATAATTATTTGATGACATTACGTGTTTACGTTTTTGAGGGGGGAAATATTTTGTTCTGCCGGGTCGAGTCATGGGTGTGCCGTGAGTAGTGAGTAGAAAACGGTTGCGAAACACTGATCAAGAGGACCAATTGCAGCAAGTAAGTACAGATATACCATGGAATACCTTACGAAAACTGTATGTCTCCGTGCTCGCTTGTATCACATCTTCTATCCAAGCATAGGGTACTAGTTCCACTTACGAGCCTCGTGATAAGTCACTTAGCTGTACAAAACAGGTGTTGCTTACGAATGACTCAAGAATATTTTATTGTATCACAAAGAAATGTATTGTTGCAGCGGACATTATCAGAAATGCAAAATTCTAAATTCCTGGTTTAGAATTATAACCTAATAATAAACAGTGATAAAACAGTTGTTATTTACGTTCATATAAAGCAATCGAAAGTCCTCCTGTAGTGAAATTAAACAATAAGAAATTTAACAAATTTTGGGTTTGTGGCTTATAACGAAAAAATATATTGACGTAAAATTAAGTAAAAGTTGCTAAGCAATGAGGTAATAAAATCTAATATCAGCACAAGAAACTTCTAACAATGTCTACTATGCCTACTTTAATTACATCCCAGGATATGAAATCACTTTCTGGGATAACTATCCTGTACGTAACGATGCCCGCCATTTCATTGTAAGACCTTAGGAGGAACAAATTTGCACGATCCCGGCTGTGAGTGACATCATCGAGTTAGGATCCCACACACTCGCCAGACGACGAACCGTTCAGGAAAGAGCCAGGTGTGCAAGGCCCGCCATCTCCGCCTCTACATTATCTCATTGGAGACCTCCCGACGGTGGGAGAAAGACCTGGAAAGTGTACACAGTAGTGATGGACAGTCCGATACGAGGTCTCGAGATTTCTCGCGACTAGCGCAGGCACCATTTCTCGCGAGAAATTTTGAGAGATCTCGAGAGCGTCGTCCCCGTATTGTGTGGCGAGCAGCGTTCCGTAGGCTTACAGGTAGTCGGAGGTGAATGTTGTTTGTGTCGAGTATGCGAATAGCCAACCACGGGCCTTCACCATTCCGTTAATACGTATCAACAAGCGACTAGGACGTTCATTTCTACCGAGGTCTATTTTGACGCAGTATAACATAATTATAAACGATACGCATTCTGGCATTGTACGCAGCAGTAAGTACACGAATGAGTAGGCTAAGTACAGAAACTGACGTCCACTGCAGGTACACCTATCTGGATATTAGAGGCGTGCATTATGCGAACTCGAGACGGGGCAATATGCGACTTGCTGCATATGCAACCTCCATCACGCATGAGTAGAACGTGTAATCTGAAATGCCTGAGTTTGCTCCAATTCTTTAGACAGGTAGGTGTGCATCCTTATCAGACCCCACATTCAATACCATATCACGAATGCTTGTGTTTACCGATATTTTGATGACGAGGAAATAATTCCTTACAATGTTATAGAGTATTCGAATCATAATTAGGTACTTCGGTATATGACGATGCAAAGTGTAATTGTGTCTAATTGATTGTACGCGACAACTTTAAGACGATGTCCGAAACGCAATATAAGTCGTGGATGTCGGTTATTTTCAAGAGATGCCACTTAACACAGTCCGCTGTGTTGTTTATTCAAAAGAAGTAAAATACGTTGGCAGAAATACTTGTGGGATGATGCGGCACTTAAAAACACATAATATCAATGCAGGGGAATCGTCATAGACCACCACTGGCCCGATCTGCATCACAAACAGCTACCATGTCGTCAACAATTGCGAGGTATGCAGGTCGGTGTACATCCTATCTACAGTTATCAACAAATTATATGGGTTATTCAGCTAAGATTAGGTTCGACATTTTCGTGACTACTTATTTTTTACATGGCCGAGAAGTCACCCCTGCGCACAACCAACAGGGGGTCTGTCCATTCACAGCTTGTTGGATGGCTTCCTTTTCTATCGGTAATGGTCCCTTAGCCTTTGAGGATCCCTCCTATTCCTACAGGGCAGTAGGTTGCTACTGTTAACCTCAGTTGCCAGGTGCCCCTTCCACCAGTTCCACCGTACCAACAAATTTTATTTCCGCCTTCACTCCCGTTGAGGTCTTTACTCTAAGCCTAGTTAGGGCCCCTTACAAGGTACTACTGGCCGGGGCAGGCGACCCAAAGATTTTTTAAAGAGGTGTTACTCCTCTATCACACGCCATTGGTTCTGACTTGTGACAGACAGAGCCTGGCTTCCTCAACAGAGGTCCAGAAGATAATAACATCATAATCGACCTCATAAAATAAGTGACAAAACACTACATTCTGTTCGTAACCATCTCAAATCTTTTAAAGGTCGTGGTAGTCACTACAGCCTAAATGATTCCAGAAAATATTCTTACCACATGAGCTAAATATTTCAATAAATGTTTAACATGTTTAAGGCTACATACCCAAATGAGCGTAATATTAGTTACAAAACATATCGCACAATTTTAAAACGCGATTTCCACATTTCCTTCGGATATCTGAGATGTGATACCTGTAGCTCATGTGACAAATACGTAGCACAATGAAGAACCTGGAAGTACAAATTGCAAAAGAGTGAAATTATGAAAATAAGATACAATTACAGAAATACCTTCACAGGATTGATATAGATCATGAAGTACATCCCAGGAAAGCAAAGGCATTTTACGACAGAAAGACATCTGCCAAGAGAAGTAGCCGACAGAGCGAAAGTAAGGAAGCAATCTGTATGGATTTTTTGTAAAAACTTCTCGCTCAAACATAACAACCAATGACGTGTATTACAAAATACATTATTATCTGTTTATGCTTTCAATTTCCATGTTTTATCCAGCGGTGAGAGTGTTTTCTACATGTATCCCCAGACTGTAGATAAAAAGAGGAGTGATGAAGTCTCTTCGTTTTCCCACCATTTTGTTTATAATTATTTGGACAAAAATGTTTCAGTACTGGAAGTGTTTGTGACTCATGTGGAGGACAAAACAAAGAAGGTTACTATATTTAGACTTCTCCACCACTTGGTGCATACTGAGAAATGATTCAAGTCCATGAAGATCATCTTACCAACAAAATGCTTGCAAGTATGCATGCTTGCATTGAAAATCGTGGCGACTACAGCGGTTATTAATGTTCCACCATGTCACATGCTTTCTCGCGCACACTTGAACCTGTACCTGGAAACCTTAATCAACCTAGAAAATTGCTTAGCCTAAACTGCATTTCTATTCTTCTTGCTGAGATTTCGGCCCATTGATCGTTGAACATAGTAATGAAAAAACACCAAATAATGTACGGCTGGTCACTACAATACTTCTGGTCATTGGAAACACAAGCACCACAACATGAAAGCAACAAATAACCAAAGGAAATTAGTGGGTTACTGACTCAGGCCTGTTGTCAGCGACACTGCCGGGCACAAATGAAACATATGAGTGGAGTTCTTTCCCTGTTCAGGAGGCGTTTAACAAGTTTATCCCCTGTATAGGTATTTTTATTTGTTCAATATCTCTGGACTTATCATGTTGTTTTCCTCGACAATTTTCCATCATGTAGACCTCATTGGGAGCAACATTCACGAACCAAAAACGAAAAATCAGAAAAAAGGAGTTGCCAAGTTATTCCCTTGGACCCTTCAAATGCATATATAAATAAATAAAAAAGTAAATGACTAATAAGTGCTGATTATGAAAATTATTGCAATGTTCTCCAATTATGTCAAATACGTGAAACTAAAGGTAACTTCTTAGCCTCTCTCAATCCATTATCTGAATCGTGTTATCTATTAAATATCAATATTATATACCAGCCGGTGAAGCTTAATGTACGAGATCTCATGGATGGTAAAAAAAATTATCGAGTTAACAATCTCAGGAAAATATAATGTCATCGAGGAAACTACCATCCCTCCTCATCGCCTCACGTGTGTCTGATATTCTATGATACCATGAAGAATATGAGAAATCCAACGTCGTACAAATCGAAATACAGTTTGTAGCGGAGAGCATATAAAAATACTAGTGGGTTATTCTAGAACTTATACAATTTTTTTGATAGTTCATTGCAAATAACACACGATCCAACACTATTGCATTATTGGTTTATAATATACTTCAAATACCCTTAGTTCCATTATGATAAAACTGTTCTATTTCTTTTCATGGACTGAAAACCGCTAGTGCAAACGAAATAGATCACTTAACATTTGAAACATGACATACACGTTTATGGCATACATCTCATTTTGTTTCTGCAAATTGTCGAGATTATAAATACTCAGAATACTGTGGAAACCATAGTATGGACATACCAGGAAATAACAGAGCGACCGATGAAGTAGAACAATGAAAGTAGGTACGGTACTATCATCAGTCTATTGCAGTATTTTAGTACGAACTTCTAATAATTCACAGAGAATATTTACCTCTGGACCTCCATTATCATATTAGCATGAGTTTTCGCAATCGCTTCCTGCATTCCTTGACAGAAACTGTTGATTGTGTGTTTCTCCATTTCCATATTGTGCCGAAGTTCCTCTAACAAATTCTTGAACATAAGAAGACCCTCACGAACAGAATTTTGGAGGTCACACACGGACTGAAACATACATATGGATATAGAAAATAGAAAAATATTTCTGAACTTACAGAAAAGAGCACTAACAAATAAATTAATAACAAAAATAATCAATTTCGTCACAATGTTCTTCTACTGTATATGAAAGAAGCACCCATGCGTGACAAGAAAATAATAGTGCAATAGATGTAACAAAAAATAAATTGGAAAAGAACATACTAAACATAAATTCAAAGAATAAATACGCAAAATTCTGAAACTGAGAATGTTGAAAATAATTACGTTGGCAGTTCATACACTTCTCTCACTGATGAAATTCACAATCTGCAATGTATTTCATACTGTAAATATTGTATATTATATTATGCTACAAAATTAATTAAAATATATTGTCTAAGCTAAAATGATAATGATAACGATGACGAGAGGAGGATAACAATTATAATCATGGATTACAGTTTTAATTTAGATATTCCATCAGAAGTCCCAGCTGGAGCTAGAAACGTACATGCACGTTACATATCGTCGGATTCGTAAAAAGGGATTAATTTACATAACTAAGGAATTTCGTCTTATAATTTGTTCTGACAATTTGAAATCCCGATTCAAAGCAATAGACATACACTTTTCAATGATCAACGTGGACACATTTGATGAATCCATCCCTCGGGTTAAGAATTAACTTTCGCATTGTTAAAAGCGAAATATGAAGATAATTTGAAGAACTTGAATTTGGATGGTAGAAAATCTTCCGGTATATCGTTCAACTGGAGAAATTTACCTACAGTAGCTTTTTATAATCACCCTGTAACTACCTTTTCAGAATGAGTTATTGTTTCTTAAATTCTTACAACATGTCCTTCTCACAGTGTGTTCAGTTATTTTCTGCCAACCACAAATTTTAAACCTCGCCCTATTCTTTATTGTTCAGTTAGGATTCATGCCTACTAGCAGAAAAACAAATTGATCTACAATCTAATGCTTTAATCACTTTTTAAACAGTGTTGAGAACCTTCTGTTTTCTGGTCACATTCATGTGCACACGATTACGTAACTGCTGTGAAACTGTTTTAACCACGACTCAGTTTGAGATAAGAATTATTCACATAAAGGAATATTTCTTCTGTACGCAAAACTAACCGAGTATTGGAGTATGCCGTATTTTTCCCGATACACAGTAATTATTAGCACTCATTAATCCTTCCATGAACAATAATCCAACGGATATCTAAAATAATAGAAATATAAAAATTATTATTGTTCTAGCAGGAGTATCAAAAATGTTCTAGTTTTATGAAATGTTACAAAAATAGTTATATAAACCTACCACAACTGCCCTGTCTAGCTTCTTACAGCCTTGGGTGTACGCCGTATCAATATCGACGCAGTGCAGTCTAGCTTCCGCTGGAGTGTCTCGGAAACAATTAACGCACAACATGTTCTTTTGAGAGTTGGAAAACATTATGTACTGTTCTCCATGAACGGCACACTGAAACACAAAATACACCCAATAGAAATTAATATGTGTTTACTCATTAAAATAACAGCAGGCAATATCAGGCACAATTTTCGCCTTTAATTAGCATTAACTGCACATGAGTGCAGATACATCAAAGAATACGTCAAGTGAAGATTTTACTGTCAATTCTCCACATTTAAATGATTGTGTTTGCAAAATGCTTCAGAGATAATATGTTACTAACCGAATTTGACTGAAATTTTTCACGTACGTCGGCAATAATACCCGTCAGCAGGAAACTGCCAGAAAGAGCACTTAGGATATGCTGTAAAACCTACAAAACATCTAATAGACTAGTTTTTATTAAATTCTGATGGAAAACTATCAAAGTTAACATAATTCGGTTTCATGCTATCAAAAGGTGCACATTTGTAAAGAAAGGAAATGATTGTTCAAGGCAGCACGTTAGCTATAATTCACTCATTCGGTTTTTATAGTAAAAACTAGAGGGATTTCGCAAGCTGGTTTGTCGTATTTCTTCGTTCAAAATACGTGCCAGGAACGTTATCACGGGAACACACGTGACAATATTCGACCATACTAAACTAAACGTTCTGCTAATGAACTAACAAGTTTAGAGTTAGTATCGGATAATATCTGTGACGGTATTCAAGCTCCAGCACACAAAGGAATCAGCACGATATTCACATATTAAGAAAAATGTAAAGTAAAACAATCGGAATAATTGAACCAAAATGTTCACTAATGCAAATTATATTTATTTGTCTGCAATATACTTATGTTATACTTGTTACTCCACTGAACACAAAGCAATTAATTCTGATGACCAATGTAATGTCGTGCGAAATACGTTATATTACTTCTGTTACAACCTACAACGTTCATTTAAGTATCTTTTCTTGAACTTGTCTTACACGTCTTCAAAATTTTCATGCATACGCATTAGATCATCAACTGAGAAAAACAAAATATCACGGCAGAAATTGAGGCTAAGTTCATCTAGAGTGTGAGGGTGTGTTGCATAAACCTAATATTTAAATTTCCCCCACAAATAAAAAACCGCAAACCGTAAGATCTGGGGCACAATGTTTTATTAATTACCCTGTTGTCGAAAATTTCCTCAATTAACCTTAATGACACGTTAGCCGTATACTCGGTTGCCGAGTCTTCCTGAAAATATACAGTTTGGCATTCATCGTCCGTCAACTGTTAACAAATTGTACAAGAATGTCATTCCTATATCTTAGCCCAGTGAATGTGATTGTGGTTTCAAAAACTATACGTTATTAATTGTTTCAAGGCCGAGTATTCAGTTGCATAATTCGATTGTTTAACGGATTTTCCATATCTAATTATTTTTAGGCTTATTTGGTGACTACATTTTTTATTTTTCTCTGTGATACAGGTACGTTTTCGTAGGCACTTTCTACGTCACTGACAATTTCCTTTATGTTATTTTAAGTATGATGTTCATGGCAGTTGAACTTGAAGCCTTTTCCTAGCAGACTGATTTCTTCATTTCAAAAGGTAGTGTTTGACCTATTAATTAACCTAACGTAAAAATCAGTGAATTGAATGAATGAAAGTAGGTGTATTTTGCGGATTCTGGGGCACCTACAACTTTAATAAATCACACATAATTTTGCGTATTTTTTCTCAGAATTTCACCCAAATCACCCATTTATAAGGAAAAATATCAAAAGTTAATATTTCTACAAAATGTAAAAATCTTCAAAATTTTAGTAAAAATAATAAAAAATGCCTATTTTAGTAAAAATCACAAAAGTTAATATTTCTATAAAATTAAAAAATAAAATAAAAACCAGTTTTTCCCAAAGGTAGTTGAAACCTTGGTATTTGATAGCATAGTGCAGTGCTTTTCTTACCTATCTGAGGTACTTGAAACCTTGGTATTTGATAGTATAGTGCAGCGCTTTTCTTACCTATCTGAGGTAGTTGAAACTTTGGTAATTGATAGTATAGTGCAGTGCTTTCCTTGCCGATCTGAGGTAGTTAAAACCTTGGTATTTGATAGCATAGTGCAGTGCTTTTCGTACCTATATGAGGTAGCCAAAAGCAAAGCAAGATGCTTCTTTTACTTATTTGAACTTTGTATTAATAAGCGCATTATATTAATCAAATATTAAAAATTATTATATATAAAAAAGTTATTTAAGAAATGAAAACAAACACTAATTAACTCATATAGGTACGAAAAGCACCTTGCTTTGCTTTCAACTACCCAATTTCAATACCTCTATTTTTGCAGGCTTCCTTAAAAGTTCTAACAAATACAAGTTAGCAAAAGTTTCGAAAAATATTCGAAGTACTTTTTTCTCCGTAATAAATGGAAGTTGTCCGCCTCTGTGGTGTAGTGGTTAGCGTAATTAGCTGCCACACACGGAGGTCCGGGTTCGATTCCCGGCTCTGCCACGAAATTTGAAAAGTGGTACGAGGGCTGGAACGGGGTCCACTCAGCCTCGGGAGGTCAAATGAGTAGAGGTGGGTTCGATTCCTCCCTCAGCCATCCTGCAAGTGGTTTTCCGTGGTTTCCCACTTCTCCTCCAGGCGAATGCCGGGATGGTACCTAACTTAAGGTCACGGCCGCTTCCTTCCCTCTTCCTTGCCTGTGCCATCCAATCTTCCCATCCCTCCATAAGGCCCCTGTTCATCATAGCAGGTGAGGCAGCCTGGGCGAGGTACTGGCCATTCTCCCCAGTTGTATCCCCGACCCAAAGTCGGGATCTCCAGGACACTGCCCTTGAGGCGGTAGAGGTGGATCCCTCGCTGAGTCCGAGGGAAAAACCGACCCTGGAGGGTAAACAGATTACGAACGAACGAATAAATGGAAGTTGAAAAGAGAAATTCTACTGCAAGAAATAAATACTATCTTGCAGAGTTATTAAGCAATAAAGCAAAACCAACCAACGAAAGATTTGGATTATGGCTACTTACGGAAAATTTAAATAACTCTAATCTAATTACATATATTGGAGATATTAATTACACAAACGGAGAACAAAAATTACAATAATTTAAATCAATTACAGAACCTTTTTACGATAATATTATGGCTGTTAAAATTACAGATTCTACAGATAGCGAAGGTAGGAACCAAGGAGAATTAAAAAATGGAAAATTTCTCGTAAGAAAAGAGGCATGTGGTTCCTTTAATAGTTATCTAAGAAGTAAGTTCTCTAATTTTAATTTAGCAAGACATGGCGTTAAAGCAAAAACACCACATTTAATAAATTGCAATACACAAACAATTAAAGGTGTTAAACAGATTTTTAAAATGATATAGATATTATAAATAAAAATACTCGAATCCAGTTGCTATTCTATATAAAATAGAATTCGCAGATAAAAAAATAAATACCCTTTTAACAAAAATACCATATATTTTAAAAGAACTTAACAGAGAACATTATTATCTCTTAGATTTAGACTTAACAAAAGATTTTAGAGGTATTTTTAACAAAGAAGAAATGAGCAAATATTTTATAAATAATTTTAATTCTCGAATGCAAGGAGAATATAAAGCAGATTGTAATGAAGTAGTTAATAATAGTAATTTTGTTGGAAAAGATTGTCTAAATTGCTTAAATTCTAATTGTAGAGTAAAAATATATAATCAATTTATTTGCCAATTAACAAGCCCAGGAGTTAACAAACAGCTCGAAAACCATATTATAGACTTTCTAAATTGTCCAGATAAAAGATTAAAATCGATATTTTCTTCTAAATTAGGTAAAGGAAACGGTATTACAGGATTGGGAGCAACAATTTATAATATTATACGAACGAAAATTTCCGACGAATAAAAGAAATGAATCCAATACAAGTTTGTTTAGAATTAATAGAAAACTCGAGAGAATATTTCAAAAACACACCCTTTTATTCTGTTCCCCTCGCTAAAATGTGGGAAAATTTAACAGATTCGTTACAAAATATTTGTTGTCTTGTTTTTAAAGATCTATTACAATATGTCTATTAGGGTAACAAAAATACGAAAAAATTAACTGGGATACAAGTTCGTTTACCAGAGAACCAAGAAGTAAGAAACAAACTTATTAACTATGATTGTACTATCTTAGTTTTAATTATTTACAGGCACCCCTCAATATTACACAAAAAGCAGAAAGAATTTACAGTCTCTCCGAATTCAACAAAGGAGACTGGCTCCCAATTTCTTACAGCCCGCTCAAAGCAACATTACACCAAAAAAACTTACGAAATTCTGGCCTCTCTAAGCCCAAGCTACAATTTTAGTACATAGGGGGTATCTATTACCCAAAATAGTGGGGCGTCATGGAAAGAAGAACAGGTTAAATTACTGGCCCGAACACAAAATGTATGGAGGCGTACGCTTGCGCTCCTAGAAAATTAAGTATAAAACCCTAATTGGGCTAGAATGAAGGTTAATCTAATGCTTTACAGAAAGGATAAACAGTTACAAAATCGTAGTCACCTCAAAACAAATTGAAGGGGAACTCGAGAGGGTAACGCACTCTCTATCCCCGATTTACAATTTAGGTCTTTATGAAATTTTACATTAGCCGAAAGAAGGTTTACATTTTAGAAAACAGGTAGTTACATAGTTAGAAATTAGAACCTTCCCATCGTGTAAGTCTGCGGAAGTAGCTAGAGAAATATGATGATGATGATGTTTGTTGTTTAAAGGGGCCTAACAACGAGGTCATCGGCCCCTAATGGTACGAAATGAAATGACAAACAAAAAGTTCAAAAACATCCACTGACCAAAATAAAAAATGTTATGAAGAATGAATGGATGAACATGAACCCGAAAAAACAAAAAAAACATAAAACCCAGTGGATCCGGCTCAAAAAAGACCATAAATAATAGTATTACTGACCAAGAGACCACTTCTAAAGCACAACCCTGAATCGAGGATGCTTGATGTCTAAAGGGGTCCAAAATCCAGGTCAAAGGCCCCTCAGAATGGTACTTATCGCTAGTAAAGTAGAACCATGGTATTGTCATGTTGGGTACTAATCAAAAGTAGCGAAGACTCACGGTGTTCCACACATGATGGTACTACTCACAAGTACAGGTACCGCAGACCTATGGTGTTTCTCACACAATGGTGCCACTCATAGCCAACGCAAACCGATGAGGTTCCTCACCTAGCTGTACTAGTCACGGGTGCCGGTATTCCAGTGGTGTTCCTCACATAATGGGTACTAATCACAGGCAACGCAGACCCACGGTGTCGCTCATATAGTGGTACAACTAACAGGCAACGCCCAGACCCGCGGTGTTGCTCACATGGGTACGACTCACGGGTACTGGAAAACCACACGAGAACCAACTCATTGCTGCTACTAATCACAAACCTCTTTCGTACCTAATATAGTGGTACTACTCGCAAGTACAGGCAACCCATGGTGTTCCCCGTGTGATGGTACGAATCAAAAGTAGTTTGTTGGTTATAATTCAATCATCCCTTGGTCGCCCTTTTTAGTCGCCTCTCACGACAGGCAGGGGATACCGTGGGTGCATTTATCGCCTGCGTCCCCCGCCCACAGGGGGTAGAGAGAGAAAAAAGAAGAAAGAAGGAATCCGTCACTTCGAACAATGAATTAACGGACGATGAAAGGCAAGGGCCACGAAGGGCGTGAAAATGAAAGACTCCCTAGGCCTTGAATGCTCTAATACCGTCGGGGTCGGAAAGGAAGAGTTGAACAAGGGAGGTCGGACAGGATAGACGAATGTGAGGAGCCTAGCACATGTAAGTGGAAGCAATGCCAGATATCAGCTAAGGGCCCCGTGGTCGCCAATCCACACTCCCAAGTTGAGAGCCCCTTGGGCCCCTTGTAGTCGCCTCTTACAACAGGCAGGGCATACCGCGGGTGTATTCTACATGTGCGTGCTTGGTCCGCGAGAAGTATTTTATTTCCCTCAAGTCCGCCGGCAAGCTGATTAGAGCCCCCCTATCCGCCACCTGGGACGCGCCACGTGGGAGTATCACCTCTCCCCCTGCTACGCCAGCGTAGTAGGTTCGTGGCTACAGAAATATAAACGGTGGCCATTACCACTGCCTTTGCGAAGAATGAGGCGCTCCGCCTCCTGTCTTAACACATACACACAGTAAGACGACGATCAATAAGACAAGGTAGCTTGAAAAGCCGCAGCCCATATACCCGAGGGGATGATTCGAGAGGGTTCTGGACTAAATCCAGACACACCCTCTAATTTTATTGACAAATTCAAAAGGTACAAGAAGCTATTATTGGTTGGAAAATAATTACAGGAAATTTGTGATTGGCCAGATTCAAAAGCTGGCGGAATGAGAAGGAAGAGTTGCAAACCTTGAAATTTAGAAATAAATGAAAGTTAGTTTAGTTGTGAAAACATATAAACATAAAACTTCTTTAAATCACTAATTCTTCTACCTTGCTCCAGAGTGCATTACCTCACATTTTTTGTAATGACGTCTATGGAGAAAAGTTCCAACTTATTGACGAAAACCAAAACAAAACAAATAAATCCAGTCAGTTTAGGCAACTTCAAAATAACACATTACTCAATAATTCAATAGTGACCTCTTCTGGTCAATGTTCCAACTTCATACCGCAGCTGTTTCACGTTTTGTTTGATAGAGTTCCCTAAGGCACTTCTTTTAAATGTGCGGAGTTGAGGTGTACCTCCCGGTACAAAAATATTATATTTACAGTCTAATAAGAAAAGAGAACAACAACTATAAAATACAGTAATACAAGAACGGAAATTCTCTTATTTGGAGCAAACAAGATCTATACAAAAGGAATATACGAAAGAACTGGAAAAAGAACAACAAATAGAAGAAACAGAAGAAGAATTACGAGGTCATTTTAACAAACGTTGGATAGACTTAGATATAAACAATTGCATTTATAATATATATGCTTTTGTAGTAAATATTAAAAATAATTTTCCATACGTTGGAACATTATGCGTAAAAATCAAAATCAAATCAAAATCTTTATTCGCAAATGAGGTGTCTACCTCGGTGGCAAATGGTACACTAAAATACATTATTGTCAAGCACTAAATTTTAAATTAACAAGAGAAGAAGAAATTTTTTCTAAAATACAATACTATACAATTTACGCTAACAATTTTTTCTATTAAACAAACAGGTCATCCTTAATAAATTTATATTGTTTACAAAATTCTACTTATAATATTTCCTATACTTACAAACATAGTCAACTCATATACAGTATGTGGAATTACTTCAAATAATACTATGCAACTGGTATAAGATTAAACTTTACATTGCATTTAATACTTTTTTTACCCATTTTGGAACCTAAGTAGCATAACGACCTGCTGCGTCTTAACCAGAGCCCCTTTTGCCACCACTTTTCGGAGTTCCTGAAGGGCCTTCACAGCTACCGTAGCGGCCCCAGGGCCCTCGAAGTCCCCACTGTACTTCACCCCTACAGGCAGTCCCCTACTTTGGCTGTCCAAACTCCATGGACCAGGCGATGGAATTAATTTTTTCACACACATTTTTTTATTTACAATAGCCTGCACTGGTCAAATGCCCTCTAACATTTCATTTATTTTCCCTGTAGCTGTTTATTCTCTTCTCGAATATCTGTACAGATTTTGGAAAAGGATCAAACACTACCCCTGGTAAACTGCTCCACTCCTTCATGCCCTTCCCAATGAATGAAAATTTACCCCAATCGCTTCTACTAAAATTCCTTCTAATTTTATACTTGTGGTCAGTTCTGCCGATATGATTATTTTCCTACTGAAGCCTCTCACGGTTTTCTCCCCATGCTTCTTCTCCTATATAGGTGCTATGTAATCCTATAAGTCTAGTTTTCTCCCTTCTCTTACTTAAAGTTTCCCACCCAAGTTCCTCTAGCATTTCTGATACACAACTGTTTCTCCTGAAATCCCCTGTTACAAATCTTGCTGCTTTCCTCTGCACACTATCTGTTTCTCTTATTAGGTATTCTTGGTGAGGATCCCAAACACTGTTTGCATATTCCAATAATGGACGAACCATAGTTAAGTAACTTTTTTCTTTTAATTCTTTGATGCATCCTTTAAGTACCCCCATTATGACATGTAACGATCTATATGCTTTCCCAACAATGTCATCAACATGACCCTTCCAGTGCAAATTACTTTCAAATTTCACACGTAAGTACTGTATTTGCACTTGCCATCTTTTGGGATAACTACCTCATCCAAATTACATTCAAATTCCGTTTTAAAACTCCTGTTTGTAAATGTTGTAACAGTTGATTTGCCTCCATTAACCTTCATATTATTTTCTTCAACCCATTGTTGGATACTCTCAAGGTCCCTTTGTAATTCTGAACAATCCTCAATGTTATTTATTTCCCTATAAACAATTATGTCATTTGCATACAATCTTATTTTTGATGTTATATTGTTCCCTAAATCATTTGCATATATTAGGAAAAGTAACGGACGATTATACTACCCTGTGCAATTCCCTTCCAAACTTTCTCTTCCTGTGATATATTATTTCCTACTTTGACTTTCTGAACCCATGAATTTAGAAATGTTCTTATCCAACGTATAACCTGTACGTCCAATCCTATTCCCTCCAATTTCTTTAATAATATTCCATGTTCCACTCTATGAAAGGCTTTGGAAAGATCTGTGGCTATGCAATCTAACTGGTCTCCTGAATCCAACTGATCTGATATGTCCTGCTGAAATCCCACCAGTTGTGCCTCACAAGAAAATTTCTTTCTAAATCCATACTGGCTCCTCATGAACCAATTTTTATCATCACATATCCCTCTGATGTACTTTGCTAATAAACTCTCCAGTATTTTACAAACTATACTGGTCAGGCTGATTGGTCTGTAGTTCTCTGATTTCCTTTTATCACCATTTCCTTTATAAATTGGTATTATTATAAATTCCTTCCATTCTTTTGGTATTAAAATATTAGTTAGGACATAGTCAAAGAGAAATTTTAAATAAGGCACTATGTACCACCCGAATGTCTTTAATGCTTGCCCAGTAATTTGATCACTTCCTGCTGCTTTTCCTTGCTAAAGCAGTTGGATTTCTCTGAGAATATCTTCATTTGTGAATGAGAAGCTTCTTGTTTCCCTATGTGTCTCTCCCTCTCTATCTTCTGTTACTGTTTCCAACTCCTGACAATCTTCTACTGAATCTCTGAATTCCCTACCAAATAGATTCGCTTTCTCAGTATCTGTTAAATAGTGTTCACCCTCTTCTCCCACCATTGTAGGAATTTGGATTCCTTTTCCTTTTTGATACCTAATATATGAATACAGCTTTTCCCATTTCCCTTTGTGGTCATTACCCTCTTGAAGTATGCCATTTATATAATTCTCTTTTGCTTCCTTTTTCACTCTATTCAGTTCCCTCATTAGCTGTTTTCTAGTTTCTCTATTCTACCTACCCTCTTTGATTTTCCTGTTTACTATTCTACATTTTCTTTTTAATTTTCTTATTTCCCTTGTATAATAAACAGGGTCTGAAGTCATTTTAACTTCTTAACAGGTACAAATCACTTTCCCCTTCCCAAATGATTCCTTTAATTTTAGCCCAAAGTGTATCCACATTACTCCCTTCAGTTATCCAACAACTGAATTGTGATTTAAGGTAAGTCCCAAATTCATCAACTTTAGTTTTTCTGTATAATTTCTTGTCTTGTGTGACCCTCTTATTAAGGATTTTTGGTCTGAGTCCTACATCCATTATTAAAATCTGTTTACTTAAAAATAAACTAATAGATACAAGTAAAGACAGAGACGATCTAAAGAAAGAAGGATTTGTTTTTATCTCTTATAATGGGTTAGAAATAATATTTTATCCAGTAGAAAACAATTTATTGAAATAAAGGTAAATGCAACTAAACATTATAATGAACATTCTTATCCTAATAAAGAAGAATACAAATTCTAAGATGCATTAGGAAATAAAGAAATAATTTGTATAACTCAATAATTGGGAAAATTGTTGGAAAAGTAAAGGTAACCGCGTGTAAAAGATTAGAAAGTTTAGAAGAAGGAACAGAATTAATTATATCTAGTTTATCTAGAATGGATTATAGAGGAAAAGAGAGATTCAATTTAAATTCGAAAATATAGAAAGTTGTTATGTATCTAATTATTGGCTTGAGAAAGAAATACAGGATAGAAAAATACATTTTAATTGTAAGATTAAAGTTAAACCGATAAAATAAAAGCAACCCCGAATAAAAAATAAAGATTAGTATTTATTGTTTAGTTTTTAACAAGTAGCTGCTACCCAATTATATACAAGAAACAACTAAATTTATCAGCGAATATGGATTCTATTGTTTAATTTTAACAACTCCGAATTCTGGAATAGTTATATTGTTTTCTTTAAAATAGTTCAAAAGCCCTTTGTGATATCTTATAGGAAGTCCTTCTAAAGATCTTATATAATTTTTATTATAATATCCCTACTCGGATACCAAGGAACTAAACCGCTCGCTTCTTCTTTATTATAGATTTTGTAAACATTATAATCTAAGTAAGTAAATAACAATAACCATAATTTATCTTGTATGTTATCTTTGGTTATATATATTTCCACATCGGAACTTCTAGTAGCTATATCTTTAGGAAATATTAATTTATACATTTATTAACAAAAATATTTATTAAATAATATGCGACCAAATTTAATAAAACAGTGGTATTAAAATACATTAAAAATTATAAAGAACCGAAGAGTAACCAGCAGTTACACATGTATCCAAAACGCTATTTTTATTGCTAATATTTTAATAAGAAACAGATCTTTAAAGATTTCTTAACTATATATAGAAAGATAGTTATCTTAGTAAAATTATAATGAAAAGCTCCTTTAATAGAACAAGAAGATAAATAAGTATATAGAGAATTAAACGTCTGTCTGCAACCGAAGTTATATAATATCCAACAAAATACAGAATATTTATCTGAATCTAACCAAAATTGAAATAAACTTATTTAAAGGATTTTTATATTCTCTAGAGTTTTATAGGATTTAATAGATTTTAATTCTCTAGAGTTTTGTATATTTTTAATATATTTTTATAGAAAAAGAATAATATTTTAATAAATTTCGATAGCGCCAAAAATGCAAGATTTATATTTTGTTCTATGTTACAAACGGACTAAAACACTAGCACCAACATTATAGATCTATTTTACAAGAATAAAACGCATTACCAAGATACGAGAGAGAAATTAAATAGTTTACTAGACGAAGAATACCGAGTAGAATGTTTAGATATAATTTTACTTACAAATGGTTGTGCAAAAATTACAGTTTACGATAAAGAAACGGATATATTTGTAGATTTAAAACATTTAAATAAACGTAAAAAAATATATAAAGAAGATTCAGAACGCAATTAACAAATGTAACTTGGAAGAAGGGTGTTCGAATTTTGGCGAAGAAAGCGAAGAAGATACTGAATTATTCTATAAAGGCAAATTTCCGGAGGAGGATGAAGGTATAGAAATCTACAATGGTGGTCGAATTAGAAACAAAGATACATTTACGTTATAGAAATTAAACGTAGTGGTCGAATTAGGAAAAGGATAAATTTTCGCTATGTAAACATTATTGTTTTGTGTTCATGTTTACGTTTATTTTTATATTTACGTTTATATTTACGTTTATGTAATTTTTTATAATTTTATAACATAGAGCAAAATATAAATCTTGCATTTTTGGCGCAATCTACATTTATTAAAAAATTATTCATTTTCTATAATATATATTTCAAATATACAAAATTCTAGAGAATAAAAATCTCTTAAAACATATAAAACTTTAGAGAATTTAAAAATATATTTAAAATAAGTTTATTTCGATTTTGGTTAGGTTTAGATAAATATTCTGTATTTGGTTGGATATTATATAACGTTGGTTGCAGACAGACGTTTAATTCTCAATATACTTATTTATCTTCTTGTTCTATTAAAGGAGCTTTTCATTAGAATTTTACTAAGATAACTATCTTTCTATATATAGTTAAAAAATCTTTAAGGATCTGTTTCTTATTAAAATATTAGCAATAAAAATAGTGTTTTGGATGCATGTGTAACTACTGGTCACTCTTAGGTTCTTTATAATTGTTAATGTATTTTAATACCACTCTTTTATTGAATTTGGTCGCATATTGTTTAATAAATATTTTTGTTAATAAATGTATAAATTAATATTACCTAAAGATATAGCTCCTAGAAGTCCCGATGTCGAAATATATAACTAAAGATAAGATACAAAATAAATTATGGTTATTGTTATTTACTTATTTAGATTATGTTTTCCAAATCTATAATGAAGAAGAAGCGAGAGATTTAGTTCCTACGTATCCGAGTGGAGAATATTATATTAAAAATTATGTAAGATCTTTAGAAGGACTTCCTATGGAATATCCAAAAGTGTTTTTAAACTAGGAAATCGACATAGTAGGTCTGACGATTGGAGCAAGGGGAACGGTTCCCGCTTTTGCCGCGAATTTCTGGAAACAGATCTCTCTGCCAGTTACAACGTTACGGGAGATTGCCATCATAGTCTTAAGGGGCTCACTGATAATTCTAAGAAATCACTGTTACAATTAGGTTACCTTCAATATTTCTCAAGTGCAGTACATCTATTTCTCTTCTAAAAATAAATGTAAAGTATACTTTGTCGCAAGGCAGCCTCTGCATGAGAGGAGGTATTTCATTAAATAAAATAAAACATAAAATAAAATAAAATTATTTTAATCGTCGGAAATTTTCGTTCGTATAATTATAAATTGTTGCTTCCAATCTTGTAATACCATTTTATTTAGCTAATTTAGAAGAAAATATTTCTTATAATCTTTTACCTGGACAATTAAAAAAAATTATAATATGGTTTCCAAGCTGTTTGTTAACTCCTGGGGTTGTTATTTTGCAAATAAATTTATTGAATATTTTTACTCTAGAATTAGAATTCAACCTAGTTAGACAATCTTTTCCAACAGAATTATTATTATTAAAACGTATATTAAATCTTCTTTATATTCTCCTTGCATTCGAAAATTAAAATTATTTATTAAATATTTGCTCATTTCTTCTTTGTTAAAAATACCTCCAACATCTTGTGTTATATCTAAATCTAAGAGATAATAATGTTCTCTGTTAAGTTCTTTTAAAATATCTGGTAATTTTGTTAAAAGGGTACTTATTTTTACATCTGCTAATTCTATTTTATATGGAATAGCAACTGGATTCGAGTATTTTTATTTTTAATATTTATATCATTTTTTAAAATATGTTTAACACCTTTAATGGTTTGTGTATTGGAATTTAATAAATATCGTATTTTGCTTTAACTCTATGTCTTGCTAAATTAAAATGAGAGAACATACTTCTTAGATAACTATTAAAGGAACCACATGCCACTTTTTACGAGATATTTTCCGTTTTTAATTCTCCTTGGTTGTTACCTTCGAAATCTGTAGAATCTGTAATTTTAAAAACCATAATATTATCTCAAAAAGATTCTGTAATTGGTTTAAATTATCGTAATTTTTGTTCTCCGTTTGTGTAATTAATTTTTCCAATATATGTAATACGATTAGAGTTATTTAAATTTTCTGTAAGTAGCCATAATCCAAACCTTTCGTTGCTGGTTTTGCTTTATTGCCTAATAACTCTGCAAGAGAGTATTTATTTATTGCAGTAGATTTTCTGTTTTAAACTTCCATTTATTAAGGAGAAAAACTTATTAGAATATTTTTAGAAACTTTTATTAACTTGTATTTGTTAGACTTTTAAAGAAACCTGAAAAAAAGTAGTTGTAATAGGGTAGTTGAAAGCAAAGCAAGGTTCTTTTCGTACCTATATGAGTTAATTGCTGTAATTAATATTAAGTTTATATAGGTAAAAAGCACCTTGCTTTGGTTTCGGATACCAGTTGTAGGTAGGAAAAGCACTGCACTATACTCCAAAAACCAAGGTTTCAACTACCTCAGATCTGTAAGAAAAGCTCTGCACTATACTATCAAATACCAAGGTTTCAACTTACCTTTGGGAAAAACTGATTTTTATTATTTTTTTAATTTTATAGAAATATTAACTTGCGTGATTTTTACTAAAATAGGTAATTTTTATTATCTGTACTAACATTTTTAATGATTTTTAATTTTTTAATTTTATAGAAATATTAACTTTTGACATTTTTCCTTAAAAACGGGTGATTTGGGGGAAAATATATGAAATTCTAAGAAAAAATACACAAAATTATGTGTGAATGGTTAAAAGTTGTAAGTGCGCCAGAATCCGTAAAATACACGTACTAATGAATGAATGAATGAATGAATGAATGAATGAATGAATGAATGAATGAATGAATGAATGAATGAATGCTCTCCTCTCCCGGTCACGGATGACCACCAAGTGAGGAGGGAGTATTAGTCTATTGTAATCAAAAATATTACATGGAGTTAGTTTTTGATAGAACTACAAAAGACCAAAGATATTGCAATTGGTGAAATATTACAAGAACGTTTGAAATATATGATACGTAACCAATAAATACCATACGACCTTAGACTCCTGAGGTACTTCCTAGAACTTAACCATTTTATAGAGCCCAGGATACCTCCTCCTATATATTCTTACTACATATGAATGGGCAAAGACAATAAACAGGATCTCCGACCCCCTCTCAGTCATGGATGACCACCAACTGTGGGGGAGATCACCCGCCCATCGCAATCATCGCAATCACATGCAACTAGTACTGTTGGTTTTGGAACATGCCAAACATATTCTTACTACATATGACTGAACGAAGGCAACGAACAGAACCTCTCCCCCAGTCACGGATGACTACCAACTGGGGGAGAAAACATCCGCCCATCGCAATCACATGTAACTAGATTTGTTAGTATTAACAAATACCAAACTCATTCAAACCAACAAACTGTCACAACACATGATTGAACTATAATTTACTGCTACAGTACCTACTCTATGAACGTTATTTAGACATGTATCCGGCGTGCTTGCCTTTGGTCACAGAAGGAATTCTTGATTCTTGATTCATGCCCACCTACTATTCTAAATGTCTCTAGAGCTTTCATTACTTCAGTCTTTTTCTTTCTGCGTTCTTCGTTGAACCACCCACTATTTCTCTGTATTCTTATTCCCTGCAGATCTTTTGTGCTGCTATCAATACCGTATTTTCTATCAGCTGTATTGCCTGATTTACTTGCATCCTTTCAATCGCGAGCATTAAATTTCAAAAAATCTGCCTTCAAAATATTCCTTGTATTCTAGAATAAGTCTTTCCTTAATCTAAACGTGGGCAATAATCTCTCTAATAATCCTGTGATAAGAAGTCACACTTCTCCTCCTTACTTATCAGATTTATAATTTTGAGTAAGTGATGAGGTTCTAATTACTTTTTCCTCTGCCTCTTTACAATATACTGGTTTTCTGTCTGTAACCCTCGCATTGAAGTCTCCCATCAGCACAATATTTGTGTCCTCACGTATATTTTTAATATATTTATTTCTATTGCTAACTCTGTGAAATTTGTTTGCGAATGTTGAGTCCTCGGGAGAGTTGCAGACAAGACAAACATAAGTTAACATCCCCCTTCTGTTTCGTCTTTGTTTTAACCCAAAGTATTTCTTCTATAACTCTTTGTATTATTTTAATTTTCTCCTTTATTTCTTCCCATATTAAGGTTAGTATTCAATCAGGTTATCTACCCGTACGAGCAATCCTACCTCTTGTCTTGCTATACGTTTTAAAGCCTTTAGTATGTATTTCATTTCACGGTGCGATCCCACTCTCACTAAAGGTAATAACGCGCATTTCTATCATTAATAATTAATAATTTTCCTGATCCAAAAACCTTCTATATTGACCGAACCTACACTTTATTCTAGTCATGTCTTACTCTTATCCTCTGTCAAGCTACCAGTCTAACTTCTAGTCACTCTCCATTTCTCCAATTCTAAACTACTACCTTCTGGTGAATTAATATCTTTGTCCATATTGCCTTCATGTCGTTTGCCCTTCTTAGCCCAGAAGTCCTTTAAACTCGAAGTTTTACCTCTAGCCGGCAGTATCTTTCTTCTGTCCTCTGATGTTCCACTATACCCTGGAGTCGGGTCTACTCACTGTCAGCTGGTCGTCCTTCCCCCTCCACTTGTGTCTGCCCTCTGCCGTTCGGCTGCCGTCTAGTACGAAAGTCGCCATTGACATCTGACATCTGACTGTATGTTAGCAGAATGCATGCTCGTAGCTGACCTGCAAATTCACTGCTCTGCCGGCTGCGGACGCACTTCCTGAGTCGATGAACTCAACTGTTTATCCATTTACTTTAGCCCGGAATTCGTAACTTTTCCTAAATGGGATCGTAGGATTCTCTATTCCGTGATGGTTTCTTGACCCATATATCTTCTCACCCAAATCCTTTCTTTTAAATTCCTAGCATTGAGGATAACTTTGTTTGCCTTCAGAACCGAAACCAACTTAACTTTAATCGGTCTTTTCCCTTTAACTCGCCCAAACCTGAGCACGTCATTAATGTCCTCTTCCCTACAGTTTACCTTTACATGGTTATTTATAATGTCCAACGCTTTATTCATTAAGTCATTTGAATCTTCCTTTTCATTCTCCGCTGTACCGTAGATGAATATATTGATTCTCCTTGCTTCCAGGATGACCATTTTTCTGTTGCCATTTGACTTGTCTCAACTCTTCTTCCATCCACTTCATTTCATTCTTCAGTAATTCTCGTACCAAAAAGTTTTCACCACCTTTTATATTATAATTCTTAACTCCTATTTTACAGCCGTTTTTTCTCATTTCATTGTTCTGCTCACGAGTTAGCTCCCTCATTTGTTCAGCCTGAAAGGCCTCTCTGACTGTTTCCCTAATATTTTCCCTGTCTTCCCAGCTCAATGCTCCTACTGGTCCAGGAATCACTCCTACAAGAAGAATTGCCACTATTGATGCTACCAAAAGATTTACCTGCAGCCCAGTTTGTCTAGATGCATCTTTCCACTTCCCGCACGCACACGTACTCGCCCGTGCCATCGACCTATGGTCGCCAGATACTGTTGCATAGCAACCCCCATTCATCTCGCTCAGCGCTCACAATACAATGCTAACCTCGCTAGCTCGATTACAACTGAAATTAGTGAATTTGTCGTGGTTATTGTATTCTGATTGTCTCTTTAGTTCTTAGGTTACTGCTGTTGTTGTCGTTAGTCTCTTGTGTTCTTGCTTCATTTTTACTGACATCGTGTACAATATTAGATTAGGATGTCCATTAAGTAAGGTGCCAGAAGTGCTTCTTTAATTTAGTTTCTCATCCATAATGACTGGGGCTGAGGTGTTTAGCCGACGTTGATGTGGGTTTTGTTTTATGGGTATGTATTTGGGAATGAACTTCAGTTCTAGATATTTCCTCTTAAGTGATTAGCAGCTTAGAAAAGTACAGAAACATTTCTATAAGTTAATAAGTTGACATTTGAAGATCACAGAATCATTATTTGTAATAATTTGTTCATATCACCAACGCTCAATAATTGACAAGTTTAAGTACACAATGTAAACAATATTGTACATAATATGTACGTAAGATTTAAAGTGATTTGATAGAATATGAGGATGTTCCTGAAGAACGAAGCATGTAATTCGTTGTTTAGTAGTGCGCATTAGTCATAGTGCTACTGGAGTGAGAGAATCAGCCATCTAGGAATAGTCCTAGTCCTTTGCCCAGCAGACACCCGGATGTATGGCAATATCACATGTAAATACACCCTTCTGGGAGATTTCTCTCGTGTTCCAACTTCTCCCAGTCCGTAAATCTTCTAGGAAGTAAGATCCATTTTGTTATGGGAGACTTCAATAGCCACAGCTCAATTTGGGGATATAGAGATGACAGTGAAGATGGCCTAGATGTTACAAATTGGGCTGAAATGAATCACGTGTCTTTAATTCATAACAGCAAGCTTCCACCGTCCTTCAATTGTGGCAGATGGAGACGTGGATACAATCCTGATCTCGTATTTGTTACTGATACCATATCCCATCAATGCGTGAAGGAATTCTGCGATCCCATTCCTCATACTCAGCACAGACTAATAAGGTGTCAGGTGTTCTTAGTGGTTCGACCTCAAATAATACCTTTTCGAAGAAGGTACAGTTTTCAGAAAGCTGACTGGGATAACTTCAGCAAGAGTCTAGATGAAACTATCTTGAACATCGATCCAAGTCCAGAATCATATGATAAGTTCACTGGTGCTATCAAGAAATGTTCACGCAAGTCAATACCACGTGGTTGCAGAACACAGTACATACAAGGTTTAGATCCTTGTGCAGTAAAAGATCTGGAAAAGTACATTTCGCTTTTTGAAGCGGATCCTTTTAGTGAAGAAACAATACAGGCTGGCAATAAACTGATAGAGACTGTTGGTAAATTGAAAAGGGGACGTTGGATTAATTTGATGGAAGAATTGGATATGTCGCTCAGCAGCATGAAAGCTTGGAGACTACTAAAACGTTTCAATAATGAACCCACCAAGGCATCTGTTCATTATAATGTATCTCCAAATGAAAACGCCCATCGGCTCTTCTTGAATGGTAAAGTTAAAAGCAGAGCTAGACCACCAAAGTGTCTAAGGAACATTGAAGATGAAACCTGTCAAATAATCAAACCTTTTGTTTTTGGAGAGCTGGAAAACGCCATCAACATGTGTAAGAACAGAAAAGCACCTGGTCTGGACGACATTCTTATAGAGCAAATCAAACATTTTGGAAATGCTACCAAAGAATGGATACTCCAACTCTTCAATAATTGCCTGGAGCGCTGTCACATTCCAAAAATCTGGAGGAAGGCCAGAGTAGTTGCTATCCTTAAACCCGGCAAGGACCCTAATGACCCCAAGAACTTTCGACCGATCTCCCTCTTGTGTCACCTCTACAAGATCTTTGAAAGAATGTTTCTTAAACGTCTTGCACCATCTGTGGAGCCTTTGTTAATTCCAGAGCAAGCTGGTTTTAGGCCAGGCACGAACTGTACTGCACAAGTAGTAAACCTAACACAGTACATAGAAGATGGTTTTCAATCCCGAAAAATCACAGAAGTATCGTTTGTAGACCTTTCTTGTGCCTATGACACCGTACAACATCAAATCATGTTACAAAAACTGGACAGCCTTACAAAGGATTTCAAGCTTACCAGAATTGCTGCTGCCCTTTTACTGAACCGACGATTCTTTGTTGAATTTCAGGGTCAGCGAAGTCGATGGAGAATACAAAAGAATGGTCTTCCTCAAGGAAGTGTGCTAGCTCCATTACGTTTCAATATATATACCAACGACCAGCCACATCCACCTCATACTAAAAGCTTCCTATACGCTGATGATCTGGCCTTGGCTACTCAGAGTGAATGCTTTGAAAGAGTAGAAAACAATCTCACTTCAGCATTGGATATTTTGTCTCACTACTATGAGACCAACAATCTCAAACCAAATCCATCAAAACTCAAGTATGTGCTTTCCATCTGAAGAACAAACAAGCATCAAGGAAGCTGCAAGTGAATTGGAAGGACAAAGTTCTAGAACATAATTACACACCGAAATACTTGGGTGTTACTTTGGATCGTTCTCTAACTTAGAGGGAACACTGTTCAAACATCAAGGCAAAGATCTCCTCTCGGAAATCCCTGCTCCGTAAAGTGACAGGTTCAAAGTGGGGCGCTCACCCTCATACGGTAAGGACAACAGACTTAGCACTTTGTTACTCAGCAGGGGAGTATGCTAGTCTCGTTTGGTATAAATCTACACATGCCAGAAAGGTCGATGTCGCCTTGAATGAAACATGCAGACATATTATAGGATGTCTGAAACCAACACCAACAGACAAACTGTACTCCCTTGCAGGAATAGCCCTTCCTGAGATCAGACGCGAAGTAGCTACAAATGTGGAGAGGTTAAGGGCTTCTACCAGCTCAGCCCACCCCCTACATGGACACAAACTACCACCCACTCGATTGAAGTCCAGGAACAGTTTTATGCACTCCTCATCCCCCGCTAGTGCAGATGCAAGGAACACCAGACTTCTACTCTGGAATCAGAAGATCCGTTTTCATCCAGAACGCTTGAAATTGGAGGAAAAGCTTCCCCCTGGTCATGAAGAAACCTGGACTACATGGAAGGCACTGAACAGACTAAGAGCAGGCGTTGGAAGATCAAAGGACAACATGAAGACATGGAGCCTCATGAAGGGGGATCAGACCCTATGTGAATGCGGTGTGGTACAAACAACAAGGCACCTTATTAATTGTCCTCTATGCCCTGTTAAATGCACAGAACTTGATCTGGCACAGGCCAGCATCAGTGCTGTTAACGTGGCCAAATTATGGGCCGATATTTTGTAAAGAATTGTTTAATTTTATGTAATATTGTAATTTCATATATTTTATCTAATTTGCAATCTGTAATCTATATTGTGCTACTGACACGAATAAATAAATAAATAAATAAAAATAGTGTGTATTTATTTACAGGTATGTTATATGTGTTATAATTAGTGTTTTCGACAGACTGAAAAGCTTTAAAGTTATAACTAAGTCGACACTGCAAAATATGGCTATCCTGTTAACAAATAAAGACTGATTATCCACCGCAATTTCACACATTTCTAAACTTGGTACTGTATACAGCTATGTGGGAAGTGACTGTGAGCGCTCCGACAAGGCAATTCATTCACCAGTACCAGTTTAAGACAGTAGTAAGGTAGGAGTAATTCCGTAAACATATCGGATTGTTGTGAAGTTTGACAGTGAATTGAATTCAAAATAGTCACTGGCACCCAATAAGGCATATAAAACAGCAACCCCTGTCAGTATCCCTTCATTTTGTAATGATCTCATACTTCATAGTAATCATTAATATGTATTATTCAAATGTAACATCTAAATAGTGTAATATATTTACTTTTAAGACAGAAAAATTCAGTACTCTGGTATGCAAAAAAGGACAAGAACAAGAAGACTGAATAAGAGTAGCACTTTATGAAAATAGCTAGCTTACGAGGGAATAACAAGTGGAATTTAGTTGGCATGCACAAGAATCTCGTGTGCATAGAGAAAAAATAATATTCAAAATATCAGGGAACTATATTCTCATTTGAAACTTCTATAGCGACTTTTCAACATAGATTACTTTTTCTTAATCATTTTTTAAATAAGATATAGTAGGAGTGTTAAATTATTAACGTTTTAGAGATAGCTGCCATGCGTACACTGGTCCCCAATCACGTTCATATTGTCGGTGAGAGTAGCACAGTTTTTCACTCTTATTTAAAAGAAGAGTGACCTGAAGAATTTTGCCGTCGTTCCTTGACTGAATACAGCCCCACATTCCAATTAAAATCTGCATCTGTTAAACCTAATTATGTGCATCATTTGATTTTTTATAGCAAGAACGACAAGTTTTGTGCTTGTTTGAGGTACGGTACACACGGAAATATGTAAAGTCAAGATCTTGATTATTAAAACTTCTCGAATATTAATATTAAAGGGCAAAAGTCCATCCATTTACAAGTTTTACGAGTTCAATAATTACGTCTATTAAATTTAACATTCATCATCTACAAGGCGAGATCACCACACGGATGAATTAGCTGATGTGCCATTGGGATAACTGTTGCTTGATACTAACATTTACGAAATATTTATAGAGAATGAATAATTGTCTATAGAACCGGTATGGATCAAGAAATCTCCTTTTGAATTCAGCACAACGATTTCCAATAAAATATTAGATTGACTTAGTTACAGATTGATATTCATTATTCAGAACTTTACTAAATTATTTTATATAATATACATATTAGTTAATCCCGTTGCTGTATTTTATAAGTAACCAGTTTACTCCTTCCTCAGAAGCACGCTGACAGCTGCTGATGAGGTAAAGCTTATAATCGGAATTGGATTCCTGAATCACCGGATATGGCCTGAGATATACTACATTAACTTCAATTACGGCTATTTTTACTTCGTTTTAAGGTTATACTTAATTGAAAGTTCGTCTTTATGGCGTTCTACATTTGTATGATCATAGTTTTAGTAGCAATTCACTCACTTAAAACGATCTCAGTTGGACAGCAGAAGTGGCAGGTGTCCAGTATTGTACTGTATATAAGGATAATAAGGAATGCTGTAGGATGGTATATAAACGAATGTCCCGAATGTACAACTGGTAGCCCATTTGGCGACAGAACCACAGTTCAACGGCGTCTCGGACACACTATTGCCTGCGAATCGGCATCACTTGATAGTTTTGTTCCTCACCAGGATGCCCAATGTGCCTGACTTGGTTTTGGAACGCCTTTACTCGTTCATGATGAAATTATCAACACCACTTGAACACCGTACAACGTGATAAACACTCATTCCCCCACATCCTTCTTACGACGGTGAATGTCGGCTCAGCTAACAACATCTGTCACCATAAACTCAATAACAGAAGCTGGAAAATTCCGGACGAATTCAAGGCAAAACTACATATAGTTCCGTTGCTCCCTCACGTACAAACAGTATCCTAACGTTTTCTGATGATACTAGATATTATCTTCCTGACATATGTAGTTTTCCAAAGACGCACGCGCTATGTTCTCTTTCTTCGAATAACGACGCTCGTACTCAGGTCTCCATTCCATATGGGACTACCCTTCTACATACAACAATTATTGTACACGAATTTCTCGGGATGTTATTCATGGGATTCTGTATTGTAAATTTAAGAAAACATACATTCAATTATCGACATTTCTACCAAAATATTACAATACCACGTTTATTGTGACAGATTTACAAAACTTACAAATGTTGAAATGTAAGGTGGTGTTATCATCTTTGTTTCCTAGAGCAATATTTGCGGATTTGCCTTAGGTATCTGGTGCATATGATATGAATATGTGATCATATCTGAAAGGCGGGGGAACAGAGGACTAAAAGCTTGCGTTATATATTGGTCAACATTAAAAACATTGTTTTGAACCGATTATGTATTGTTACATATTTTAACGGAGAGTTACAAAATTGTAAAAGTAAAAATAATTAGTTTCGTTTTATTTCATACATTATTTTGTTCATACACCGCGTACCTTAATTTCAGACAATATGTTTTCAGTATTCAGTCTGCAAGTATCCGTGTATGAACTAAGCGCATCCACAGTCCTCTATTTGCAATTATCACAATTCCGTCTTCTACTTGTACACTTCTTTCCATGAAATAATTGAACACTGAGTTTAACTCTCGTCTTCTGGATCTCCTTCTGACGCTCTTATGACTCCACCATCGAAGTTAGATCAAACCCACAGGGTCATAATTATGTCTGTATGTGTGCTCCCATCGTTAATTTTCGAAATGAAAAGGTTAGCACAGGATAGGGTGGCAAGTAAAGCTGCATCAAACCAGTCTAGAACATAACATAGAAAATGACATGACGGTAATACAGGGTTATTCATAAATCAGTGTCAGATTTCTGAAATTTATTGTAAAATAAGTACTTTACATATCAGTGCGAATGATATTTCAAACGAGGAACCATCTCTCCAAGTTTGTTTGACATACCTTACAAGTGTTCTATATGTGTGTCTTTGGAAACACGGTAGACATGCAGGCGATAGTCCAACTCCGCCCACACCCGCGCTAGCATGTTACGGTCGATCGTTGTTATCGTTGTTGTAATGCGATCTCGGAAGTCATTCAAATCAGCAGCAAGTGGTGGAATGTAGATGCTGTCCTTCAAATATCCTCAGAGAAAGAAATCACACGGAGTTAGGCCTGAGGAACGGGTCGGCCACAGCAACAATGCGATGTCATTGCTAGCAGTTCGTCCAATCCAACATTGCGGGAAGTTCTCGTTCAGGCACGCGCGCGCGAGTCGGTGGAAGTGGGGTGGGCCCCGTCCTGTTGGAAAACGAAGTCGCCAATGTCTGTACACAGTTACGGCATAATCCATTGTTCTAACATGTCCAGATCAATGATGCCAGACACCGTGGATTCGGCGAAGAACTAGGGCCCGAAGAAGCAACGTTTCCAGTGTGAGGGAAATTGAACCGTCACAACGTGCGCATTTGTGGGACAGAAAGCCCACATGAGATAATCGAGCATATCCGCGACTCCCCAAAGATCAACGTGTTCTGCTCCCTGTCAAACCACCTAAGTGACACTTTTATCAAAATGGAATTTTTGACGGGATGTTACTATTCGTAGATAAATGCATTGTTTTCTGCAGAAACAAACTCTGTTCCATATAAGCAATGTTGCTAGGCAGCTGTGTAGATTGTGTTTATTTCAGAAAGAACCCAAGCACCTTCGCTTAGGTATTTAGTGATTATTAAGTAGTGTTTAGTTCTTAAACAATGTCTGACAGTTCAGAAGATGAACCTAATCTAAGCGTAAACGTGGAGTGAGACATGAAGAAAAATGCAAGCTGAATGTATTCCGGAAAGCTAGAGTGCAAGGACTGAGGTACGTGTCCCACAAAGGAAAAGAGTTCCCCAAGAAAGCCCCGCCGAACAATGTAAACTGTATGTGTAACTTTAAATGTCATTTAATATATATATATTTATTGAACGAATCAACGACTTCCCGCAATTACGGGTTGCCACAATGGACAAAGTAAAGCTTATCAGGATACAGAATGTTTTTATCACATAGAAATATAGCGATGATACGGATTTTTTAGGTTATGGAGGTCCAAACAGGTGATATTTTAGGATGTGTACAGATCCACGTATGGTGGTGGTAACTATTCATTCGATGTTGTTCATAGGCAGGTCAAACTTCTTCCAGAATTCTACGAACAAGGCAGGTATTGTGCCACGAGCACCAATCATTAGGCCGATAATCTCTACTTCATTCAGCTGGTATTTATTTTTGTACAACGGAATCTCTGTAATAATTTTTTATTCTTTGGACAGTAGAAACATTCAAAACACCTACTTATTTATTCCAGTAAAACGTTGGCGTAAAGCACCTAACGTAAAAGAACAAGTTCAAGATGAAATTCAAGAAAACCCTGACACGCGTATTGATAAATTGCTTAACAACAAAAAATCACACTCTTATAAATACAACTTTAAACTGAATGGTGTTCTAACTCAAGTATGTAGAAATGTTTTCTTGCAAGTTTTTGGCATTTCAGACAACAGAATTTGTTATCTTCTTCATAAAAGCCCAGTGGAGATGAGGGGGAAGTCAAGAAGTGGGAACTGTGTTCCAGGTGAAATTTGTGTACTCATTCCTAAACATATTGAGAAGTTTGATGTGAAAGTACCCAATTATGGGGGGAAAACCCAAACAATACCTTGATGCACAACTTGGTGTTGTAAAAATGCACAATATGTTCATTCTAGATAACCCTGATCTAAAAGACGAAGTTAAGTACAGTTTCTAACACAAATACTTCAAACAGAACTTCTCATATTTTTTGGTCGGCCACAAGTCGACGTTTGCACAACTTGTGAGAGGTTATCTGTAAAACTGATAGACAAAGTTTTGAGTCGAAACGCTAAGCAGAATATAGCAGCTGAAATGGTTGTGCATAACAGAAGATCCAAAAAAAATATTATTCAGCTATGAAAGAAGTGACTCAGAACAAAGACGATGACACTGTGGCTTTGGCATTTGACTTTATGTAGGACCTACCTTTGCCTCTTATACCTGTACAGGAGGTGTGTTTCATATGAGGCAGCTCTGCTTAAACGTTTTTCAATACATGACTTAAAAACGAATCGTTCGAAACTGAGGGAGAAGCGAACAAACGTCTAGATGAATTCTGTTCTATGCCGCTACATTATATTGATGATGATGATGCTTGTTGTTTTAAGGGGCCTAACATCTAGGTCATCGGCCCCTGATGGTACGGAATAAAATGACAAAAGTTTTAAATCATCCACAGACCAAAATAAAAAATGGCATGAAGAATGAATGGATGGATATGAATTTAAAACAATCAGTGGATCCCACCCAAAAACTACCATAAAAAAGTATTACTGACCAAGAGACCACTTGTAAAGCACAATCCTCAATCGAGGCTGCTTGTTGTCCAAAGGGGTCCAAAATACAGGTCAACGGCCCCGCATAATGGTACTTATCGCTAGTAAAGGAGAACCATGGTATTTGTCTTGTTGGGGTACTAATCAAAAGTAGCGTAGACTCACGGTGTTCCACACATGGTGGTACTACTCACAAGTATTGGACGTCGTACAGGTAACGCAGACCTATGGTGTTTCTCACATAATGGGGCCACACATAGGCAACGAAAACCGATGATGTTCCTCACCTAGGTGTACTAATCACGGGCGCCGGTATTCCCGTGGTGTTCCTCACATAGTGGGTACTAAGCATAGGCAACGCAGACCCACGGTGTCGCTCATATAGTAGTACTAATCACAGGCAACGCCCAGACTCGTGGTGTTGCTCACAGGGGTATGACTCACGGGTACTGGAAACCCACAGTGACCCACTCTCTGCTGCTACTAATCACAAACCTATTTCGTTCCTAATATAGTGGTACTACTCGCAAGTACAGGCAACCCATGGTGTTCCCCGCGTGATGGTACTGATCGAAAGTAATTTCATGGTTCTAATACAATCATCCCTTGGTCGCCCCTTTTAGTCGCCTCTCACGACAGGCAGGGGATACCGTGGGTGTATTCTTCGTCTGCATCCCCCACCCAAAGGGGGTAGACAGAGAGAAAAATAGAAGAAAAAGAAGGGATCCGTCACTTCGAAAAATGAAGTAACGGACGAAGAAAGGCAAGGGCCACGAAGGGCGTGAACATGAAAGACTCCCTAGGCCTCGAATGCTCTAATACCGTCGGGGTCGGAAAAGAACAAGAGTTAACCAAGGGAGGTCGGACATGACAGGTGAAAGTGAGGAGCCTGGCACAAGTAAGTGGAAGCAATGCCAGATCTCAGCTAAGGGCCCCGTGGTCGCCAAACCACGCTCCCAAGTTGAGAGCCCCTTGGGCCCCTTTTTAGTCGCCTCTTACGACAGGTAGGGGATGCCGTGGGTGTATTCTTCATCTGCATCCCCCATCCACAGGGGGTACATTATTTTGACACTGAAATTCCATCTAATGTCAAGTACCTCATATTGTTTTGTGATGGGCCAACGGACCAAAATAAGAATCACACAGTTGTGTGTTTCTAATTGAATCTCTGTGACTGAAGTCAGTTTGAGGCGAATATGCATAACTTTCCTCTCCGTGGGCACTCTTTTACACATTGTGGCAGGGATTTTGGGAGTATTCAACGGCTCTTGAGGAAGGTGGACAAAATTTATACTCCAGATGAGTATGCTGAGCTCAACTTAAAGGCAAGTGTGCCTGGACGTTTTACCGTTCATCATCTTACCTAGGACGATGTTTTAAGTTTTAAACATTGGTGGCCTACATCGTACAAGAAAATAACAATCTCTAATGAAATATCAGGTAGGGAAGTTCCAAGAGAATGTAAGGAGCCATTCAAGGTTTCTAGTTACAAACAGTTTCTGTACTCTAAAGATACGCTAGGTCAAGTCAAGGCGTTTATTGGAGGATTTTCATCTATTTTCGCACTACTGAAAACGGACAGCCCACCTGAACTACCTTCTGTGAAGACTTATCCTTTGGGAAATTTAAGTTGATCACAATAACATTCATAAAATTATTGAGCAAGTACAAACCACATCTTGTAGGCTATAATAACTTTATAAACTTTTACTGGGTTCTGCACAATGCAATTTATTGGTTTTAGGTTTCAATCAACAACAAGAAAGTTGAAGACTTGAAAAAATTAATGGACTACACCGTTGGTTATGAAGACTTATAACAGCATCATTCAATGGCCAACAACCGAGAGAGAACGTGCCGAGGATATGCCAGAGGCTAAATAAAGCCAGAAAGCATTTTATTGTTCTAATTTGTATTTTGTGGTTCATTAACTGATGTCTATAAAATGTTGATGTATAGAAGAATGTTATTTCCTTAACCTCGCAACTTAAAACGTGCACAGATTAATTAATTACCTGTTTTTTAATAACTGCTACAGAAATTAACAGGAAAAGTTGTTTATTCCAGAATGTTTCAAAACATTTGTTTATAGAATTTAACATTTTTAAAAAAATATTTCATGCTTCCTACACTTTTCTAGCATATTAAAGTTTCATTTTTAACAGGTGGAAGGAGATCAGACTTCAACTTTTACTGCCACACAGTTTTTTTATTTTCCCAACAGTTTGAAAAAGTGCACTTAGGTAGTTTCTGCAAATAGTGATTCAATTAAGGTACAGCCCCAGCATTTGCCTGGTGTGAAAATGGGAAACCACGAAAAACCATCTTCAGGGCTGCCGACAGTGGGGTTCGAACCCACTATCTCCCGCATGCAAGCTCACAACTGCACGCCCCTAACCGCACGGCCAACTCGCACCGTCGTACCGAGTACAACAGCCTGCCAGAATATTGGCGGGAAGTAGCTGGGGAGTTAGATAACTTTCTTCTTTAGCATGCCATTTCTCTGGTTCATATATATGCTGATACTACTGGTACGTAACCCACTGGTTCGTCATTGCATTCGAGCTATACACTTCCTACTCTGTGGCACTGATTGGAATGCGCAGTGTGCACACTTACATGAATAGTGGGAGAGGGCTGATCACGACTATCTGCGGCATGGTAATTCCAGCACTGGGAATTTGGACTGTTAGATCGGCACCGTAGTACCGTACTGTTTGTTAAAAGTGAGAAAATGTGCGATTTTTCATTCATCCAGTATTTTATATCATAACATTACTTTAATCGCTACATTCCTACTGACGTGTTTGTAATTACCTATGTTGACTTCAGTTAGGAAAACCACAAAAACAGTCTTTCTGAGAATCCCGTAGCGAAGCACGGGTACATCAGCTAGTATTATATAATTTCATCTCTCCTCATTGCCGACCTCGCATCATGATAATTTCACTAGTTACGAATTGTAAGAGGAATCTTATTCAACCTATTCTATAAAATTATCCTGATGTACCCTTTCCTGTGCAGAATGACATTCCAGTTTTTTATTTATTTTTTATTTATGTGGGGAAAGTCTGCGGGTCCCCTTAAGCCCCTGGCCTGCCGGCATTGCAGGCCCTAAAGTTACGCCACTGGTCCCAGGTTCCATTACAAGATAAGATTTCACTCAAAATAAATAGAAAATGTAAACCTGTGAGGTCTACTCTGTTAATGTTCTGCGCGACGGAGAGTAAAATTCTGTACATTCTTGAACTTTGATGCACGAGATCAGGGTGATGTGATTAGCTAGCACTACTTATCGTCCGACCATTTCCCCCTTAAAGGTTAGGTATTGCCAGGAAAGTGGTGGAATCCAAATCAAGCTTAATGAAAACAACAGGAAAAGGTCAATTATATAGGTATAAATGTACACATAAGTGGTTAGACTAAGTTTTAAATTATTTTGCGAAGAAACACTTTAGAGCAGTAGCGCCTAAACTACGAGGGGTTAACAGATGACGACATAAAGTTGAATAGAGTAACGCTCCAAGAATATAGTGGTGATCACCGTAATTATAAATTATGATAGATCGGGGTATAAATTTGTTGTTGCATTCGTACGTAAGGAACACTATTATTGCGATACAATGTGATGACTGATACTAGATACTGATAGTGAAGAGGACAAACAGCAGTTTGATATATTTGAGACCAGTTTTATGAGTATTTTCAAAAATAAATCTTTTCCTACACTTACTGAGTATCGAAAATGGAACTCAAATAAACCAACTCACCCGACGGTGCCCTTCCTTTGAGCATTTTGACATATGGACCACTTCATGCGTTGAGAACATCTTGGCGCGATGAGTGTTCTCACGGCAGTGATTGCACAGTGCTTGGCCTACAATGGACAAGAAAAAAGAAAATATAGAAAAAATACATTATCAGATATGGACACAAAACTCTGTTGCAATATTATATACAGCGCTGTATTCTTTACACATATAAAACTTAAGGCGGAACGCAAAAATCCAAATAACACTGAAATTATTGCTCACCTGCTGTCCACGTTCCCTATCAACGATTTTATTTATTTATTTATTTATTTATTGTGTAAAACAGTTTGACATATTATGAATTCAGCGTAATATTTATACTAGCAATTGTGGTTCTCTCAACAGAGGTGTTTATGGCGTGGAACATTATTCTGGTCATACGCAATGAGGCGTTGGAATGGACCGTGTTTGTTTCGCGTTAAACAACAGCATGATTTGTTCTCGGTGATTTCCGACAAAGAAGTAATGTTACGAAAATGTTGCAATATTTAGGCTAGGAAGAGGAAGACTTGGGAGTAAGGAGAAGAGATACTAGACTACGACTACGTGGTATGTATCGACCTGTCAATGGACTGATGGCGTGGAGTGACATTAGTAGACGAATAACAATGGTCGGAGCTGGTAAGGAAAGATAAAGTAGGAATTCAAGAAGACAAATATTCATTTATAGGATGAGGAGTAAGGGATTGGAATAAATTACCAAAGGAAATGTTCGATACATTTCCAAGTTCCATGAAAAAGTTTAAGAAAAGCTAGGTAAACAATTGGTAGAGAATCTGCCACTGGACGACAGCTATAAATGCAGATCATTGATGATTGATTTCTGACGCAATGTAACGATATTCGTACAAGAAAATGCTGTAATGATTCGTGGAGGCATGTTTACACTTTGAAGAGGCCACAAATTACGTTCTGTTCCTTTCATGTCCAAGGATTCTAGTTACGGTGCATTCTCATGAGTAGTCCTGAGACTGAAAATCGAACCTTTCACTCACACATAACATGTGATAGTACATTGCCGATGCCTCTTTCTAATGAAACAACAGTCGCAGCGGACATTCATCAGGAGCACACAAGGTACATCCATGAAGAGTATTTTTTGAGGTATGTAGGCCTATTATTCTTACCTTGAGAGGATATTTCCCCTGCCATGCAATAACTTCAGTCTTCTCTTCGGACAGCTGTAGATTGTACTTTTTACAGCTGATGCTGTTTAACGCATGTATTGATGTTCCTAGTGTATCTTTTTACCTTGTAATATAATTGATTGTCGGCAAAATGCATTGAATTTATGTAGGTCTTATCACACAGTTTTGTTCCAAGACACACGATTTCAGTACATTTTCTAATTACTTCGTATTTGTTTATATTAAGCAAAGTGAGGCTACAACCTTGGTGAACTCCTTCGTTAATCGGTATCTTTTAATTAATTTCTATGCTAGATAACTAAAATAATTTTCTTTCTCATGCATATGTCTTCATTTTCTTCATTTCCTCCAGGCAGATGTTCTGGACTGCCATTCATTTCTATTATATCCCACAATGTCTCCTTTTTTTATTTTATCGTAAGACTTTTCGTAATCTACAAAAAGGACATGCCATGTTTTCAAATTGACTTATTTTCTCTTCTACCTGCTTGTGGCTAAATATTTTATTCCGCTTTGTTTCGGCTGGTTGCGGGCCAAGTTATTTCAACCGTTTGCATCCGCGAGCTTTAATTCTTTCCCATTATTCCTCATTCGCTTTCTATGAGCCTCCTATCTTTCATTATTTTTGTACGTATTTTATATAAAACATATCCACATCCAAAAATGTTTTGCATAATAGTTATTAGCCTGATACGAGATGCCTACGCCTCTAGGCCCTTGGGCGACGACTGTCGGGGTGGAAAGCGATGCTATTTTCGTCCGTGAACAAAACAAAATGTCACTCTGCACGTCCCCATTCACGGTGTGCTTGGGCCCAACTCTAACGAGCAGCGATGTGGCGGTGAACGAGGGGGACACTCCTCCTCATGGAGGTGCCGTCCAACAGTGCATGCTAAAACTCACAAGACGTCATAACCTATGCAAGCTTAACCTCTAACTCACAGGCTTGGAGTAGACTCCAGGCTTAACCTCACAGAGTTACTCACCTTAGAGACCCAAGTTCGATGCCCAGGCTATCTGCATAAGATTGCAAATATAAATTAACAGTCGACGTCATGACGTAACCTACTTTAACCTTACAGACTCAAAGTTCAACACCCGGGCAAACGTCATAAGAGTGCAAGCTTAACCTCACAGACTTGGATTCGAAACCAGGGTTAACCTCACAGGGATACTAACATCACAGACAAAAGTTCGATGCCCAGGCCAACCACATCAGAGCACAACCTTAACTTTACAGGCTTGGATTTGATCTCAGGCTTAACATAACTGCCACACTAGGCTAGATAGATGCTATACATTGCTCTTATGGGGATAACTCTCGAGAGATACCTCAAAGGTCCACGATATGTAACTTAGGATCTACTGATCTTATCGAACTAATGTTCGGTTTCTGGAACGTGAAATATCGAACCTATACCCGTATCGAATGGTTAACTGGTGATTTTCCGTTGAACGAACGTAAGATACTGTACTACTCGATAAACCACCCGCTAACATAGAGGGCCCTGAGCAAGAGGTATCTATTCGTTAGCTTGGCGGACGCATGCGCAGTATCGTACTATATATCGGCAGCTAATACATTGTTTTTTGCTTTCTCATAATTTATCGACGAAGACGATCTAGACATGAGTAATGTTCTACAACGAAGACGATTATTATAATCGCCGACCTAATGTTTTTATCATGTATAGTGAGGATAAACTGAAAAACGGATTCAGGCTAAACAAATATACCGGCATATGTTTGGATAAGGTTATAGGTGACGTTTTCCATTGTCCCCTCTGATCAAATATTAATTACGATCAGCTTTTACAGTATACTACTGAGTCGTATCATATTTGTATCTATGACTGTATTCGTGTTCATAAAAGCACTGGTACCAGTAAATGAGTATAACAGATAATTAAAAATGTATCGTAGTACTGTAGGCCTACTTGCATTGGTAGCGAACATAAATATTTTTTATCGTGGGATATATTTAACTACCCATATTACATTACAAGGAACTCACAGGTTATGTATGTTAATGACGCGGTATTTATCACAATACTCTCGTCAATTAATCTTTATATTTCGGAATAGCAGGGAATATATACGGTATGTTACAAAGGCTCAGTGCATTCTGGATCACGAGCCATATGTGCTGCTGATGCGCATATTTCATTAGAAGTCTTCAAGCAACATCATTTTTTCTGACTGACCTTAAACCCTACGAAATTTACATCCACGCCTGCAAGGACACCGATCTGAACACCATTATTTATCGGTGCACGAGCGCTCAAATAGGACACATTACTTGTGTTCATGCACCTGACAGTCTAGGGAACACATTTAATGCATTAAAACAAATCAGCGCGAGGGGTGGCATCTAGTGAGTAGTTATGAAACTTTATCAACGAGCAGGGACATTTCGGTAAGTCAGATGCTATTACGCTCTGCTACGCAGCGAACATTTATAGAGTCAACAACTGTAACAAATCAACAGCTATCGGACCGATATCTCACCATTCCAGAAATCGGCATCAGTCTGTGGAGCTGACGCAAGGGTTACTAGGCAAGATGGCCGCTAGAAATTACTCTTATGGAGCTAAATCTGGAGAGCTACTTCAGGAACTCACAACTTGTAAATTTGGACTTATTGGTCTTATCGGACCAACTCTATAGAGCTTACGCACAGGCTAGGAGATCTACCTTGGGGGTTTCGGAGCTGTGTTAGGACTACTCAAGAAGATAGCCGCTACATACATTGCTCCTATGGAGCTAATATTGAGGAGTTGGCACTGTAGGCTAATACGTATACATCGCTCTTATCGGGGGTATCTCAGACTGCGGAGTCTTGTTAGCTCAACACATCCTATCATGCGTGTGGCGGTCAGTACGCTGACTTTGCAAATTATATATACCAGGTAGTTCACCAGCCCTTTAATTTTTCGGAAGTAGGTAACCGAACCAACGCGTATATCATAGTCATTCGAAAAACATTAGTACCTGCTCTTTTATGGCCTTAGTACAACTATACCGTTTATAAAATGCTCGCGAATATGATAGAAATCGTTAGCGGCAGTGTTATTGCTATTATTTAAACTATAATGAAAGTGTAAAACGATTACAGCTGTGAATAACACTATCTTACGTCGGGACAGGAAGTGTCTATAAGGACTACAACGTGCCAGCTATGCACTACGGCTCGCGGTAGCTAAGGTGGCTAAATCACGCATCACTGCTGTTGTATCAGCCAAGCTGTCAAGTAGTAGGTTCGATTCAGTGACTGGTACACCTTTTTTCGATTAGTGCCGTTTACAGTGACTGTAATATGGCCACAAGTTGTCTTGTTCCAAAGGGCGAATTTTTATTTGGTCCTGAAAAGGACCGCTTTTATCCGATGTTACGTAGCCAGGTTGGACTACGACATGATGGTCTGTAGGTAGAAAGTAGGGTACACTGTACATTCAGTGTAACAATTGTTCGGAATGTTGACCACCTTGGTTTATGCAGATTTCAGCACGACGTTTTAAAGACATTCTTGCACTTTGTAACATGCTAGGTGTAACAGCTTGGCATGCCTCGGTGATCAGTTGCCGAAGATGACAGGATCTAAGGCTCCTGTGCATACACTACCTGCTTTAAGCGATCCTACAGGAATTAGTTAAGTGGCGTTAGATAGAGTGATCTGTCAGGCAAGTGAACGGGTCCGCCCCTTCCTATTCATTTATTTGGATATGAAGCATGAAGATACTTCCGGATGACTACTGATCCGTAAGATGGAGACCCATCCTACTGAAACCACATTCGTAATCACTCGCGTAGTGGCATGTTCTGCAACAACTGTGGGAGTTCATTTTGAAGAAAATGAAGGTAGCGTGCTCCTGTTACAAGTCCGTCGAAGAAATATAGTCCGATGAGATAGCCACCCAAGATCCTACACCAGACATTTACTCCCTACTGCACTTGAAGTGGGCCCTGTCTTACCCAGTGGGGATTCTCCGCTCTCTGATAGTACAGTGTGTGCCGATTCACGACGCCACTGTTGTGAAATAATGATTCGTCTGAAAACAGGACTCTTGTCAAGAAGGCTGTATTATTGGTCATCCTACGTAATTCCCATTGACAAAATGTTACTCTAGCATCGATATCACGTCCGTGGAGCTGCTGGTGTATCTGCAGATGGTACGGGTGAAATGTATTGTTATGCAGTATACGCATGACTGATGACCGGCTGATGTTAGTCTGTTGTGCAAGTGTCCGAGTACTAATATGAGGGTTATTATGGACAGCGTTCAAAACAGTCTCTTTATTTGGACCAGACGTTATAGGAGCATCTCTAACGGAAGTTACCCTTCCAAGCGTCCCAGTTGACCGCAATATTCGTTCGAAGTTTCGGAACGTATTGGTAGTCGGTAGTCTTGGAAATACTCATAGAGATATTGCGACTGGACTATATTCTGTCCTGTTTCCCCATAAATGAGCAACATATCAACGTACTCGTCACTGGAATACCTCGTGAGTGAATCAATACGTGGTGTGATGTGACCTGGTAAGTGTGCATAAACACTGCGTGTCCGCTAAAATGGGGCACGACCTGACGGCAAAAATATTAAAAAAACATGAATAAGGTTAGAATCGAACCAATGCGTTACCAGCGTTCAGAAACCTTGAGTCACCGGCCCTTAACCGACTCAGCCACAAATACAACATCCAATACTCTCGCTAAAGGATTATTACTAAAGTATGGCCGTTCGATATCGAAAGTTAATATTGTCCCCTTCAAATTTGGCGTAAAAGCAATATTTTATTATATACGAGTGTAAGAATATTATTTCATCAGCAAGGGCGGAAATTTTTCCCAACTCCGTGTTACAGAGAGATGAGCTCGCTCGAAACCGGCATTTCCAAGCGAGGGGAGAACAGTGGATTTTTTGTGTGTCAGATTGTCAGCTGCCTGCCACGTGACCTACAGGGAGAAACCAAGGCTGCCCGATCGATACGATTAAAGTCGCTCTACACCTGACAGTATTCCAATAAAAATGTATCAGCCTATCAGGTGCAAGTCATTGACCAATCACAGACGATTACGGCGACACACCCTCATCTTAAGACAATTATATAGCGGTGTTTCTCGAAGGAACTGCCTCTTTGTGACTTGAGCTTTTCTTTGGTCTGCGCCTCTTTCTTTGTCTGTCTTGGGAATTCAACGCCGACGTTCACATTGCAGACATTCTTGGGTTCGATCATTCGGCAGTACAGACTCATTACATATTCTAGATCTACGAGTTTAGCAGATTTACGGAAGAAGATACGTATTATTCAGAAATATCATTCATCGTGTGTGTATACTGGGCACATCTTAAAACTTATTTGTCAGTTTCAGCTCCTTCTATTTGGGAAGAAAGAAGAAGAAGACTACGTGCGGATCGAGACAAATTCAAGATGCCAGTACATCAGCAAGAGGAAGTCTACTACTATTCCATGTTCGTCCTCGCAGCTATAATGGTATTCTAAAATGTGAGGCAATTTCCGACAAGCTTCCTTATTCATTTGGCATAATTTTCTTCTAGTCTTACAGTAGTTTGCTATTTTATTTCTTCTTTCCATGGTGTAAGGTAGTTATTGTGTGTGAATGATTATTGGTTTCTATTAGTTAGTGTTATGTGAGTGTCTTCGATATTTATTCTGACTGTCCCAATTCAACAGTATACGAGTGATTTAAAAATAATTGACCTCTCCGATAAGGATAATTTAATTTTGAAATAATTTGTAAATTAATTTGGAAGCCATGTGGGACAGATTATCGGTACGTTTCATTACGTCGAATTTCCCTAGACGTTATTACGATCTTTATGTGGATTTCAAACGTGTTAGTGTCATCTGGTAATTTTATCGAACTTTAGCTTACGCGGATTTGTGATCTCGCGCATTTAATAATAATAATAATAATAATAATAATAATAATAATAATAATAATAATAATAATAATAAAACTTCATCACGGGTTAAATATGGAAATAAGGACCATGAGTGTAAATATTGTTTGTTCTTGTGTGAAATATTAATATGTGCTCTAGTAGGGTAAATGTGAGCCTGGAAGACGGCCGAATCTTGACGGATTATTCATTATATTTATTGTATTTATGGACTTGGGAATGGATCAATTATTATCTGTTTGACTTGTGAATCCATCTATTGAGTCTCATGTGAAGAGAATATGTTGTTGAACATAATTTCTTCGAGTGGAGCACGTGTTAGTTGATAGCCATGGTATAATAATAATAATAATAATAATAATAATAATAATAATAATAATAATAATAATAATAATAATAATAATAATAATAATAATAATAATAATAATAATAATATTAATAATAATAATAATAGTGTCGTAACTCATGAACCATAAACGCGTATTTTTATATTTGACCTGCGTTATGTGCGTTTCTATATGATAATTTTCCGATGATATCTATCGCTGATATTCTCATGAACATCGTTGTTGAACCTAATTTCTTTATTTGAGTGATAATCCGGACATCATCACGTTCCTAATTGTTGTAATGGTATTTCTTTAGCCGATACCGTCATCAGAAATTCCCTATGACTTAGATTAAAATTTAAATATAATAATCAAGGACTAGAAATCGTCATAAATATTGTAAACTGTTACCGTGTACCCTAGTGTGAATGTTGTATGTGTGATTAGTCATTATTTCTATGAATTGTGATATTTCTCATGACAATTTGACTCGATCTCTTGTTCGTTGCGTGTGTTCTGATTAATATATCGTTATTTGTGTTGCTCACATTTTGTTGATAAGTGTATCTTTAGTGGATTTTATTCCAAAATTAGATAAAGTAAGGTATAATGTCTTAGAAAAGAACGAATAAGCAAGGGTCATGTCCGTGGACTGGAGTCACGAACGATTTATTATAAAACCTACAAAGCTAAAAATTCTCAATGAGTGTAACATTGAAGAAGGATATTGCGATAATTTATGAAATTATTACGGAAAATTTTGAGATAATAATTATGAAGAAATTTTTCATTTTATGAATTTAAAGTCTGAGGAAGGCATGCTGAATGGAATTTCGACAAAAAAATTTATTAAATTTTTCTCATTAAGCAGAAAAGGGATAATTTAACCGCTGACGATTAACGAATCAGAGAATTATTTATTAAAATTTAATTTGAAAATAATCCTGTTATCATTAGAGAAAAGGATCTTCTCATAAATTACGTTTATTATTTTATTATATTAGATGTAGGCTAATATTCGTCTATATATTTACAGAAAACTATATCAGCAGAGTTCTGGGAAGAATAATTCCATTGTAATGAAAATACCGGCAGAGAAGAAAAAATAAAATTCCAAGATTTTGTTCAATTTTAAATTTGTTGTTAAGAGTGCTTAGTTGTAATAAATGTCAAAACCTTATATTTAGTGTTGATTTTATTGTTGCTAGTCCTTATATCTATCCCTGCCCTTAAAATTTTTGCAAAGCCAGAAAACGAACCGTCTGTGACTGAGCCTCTCGTTCTCCGGCTGGGTAGCCAGGTAAGAAGGGGCAATATCTAAGTCAAAGTCTTCAATAATGCTTCATAGCGTTCATTTAACTTTTTACCATTACGGAGCACGTGGCATACATATTAATTCGACCGTACATTCTCCATAAATTACCAACAACTCAACGTACTCTTCATAGGAATACATCGTGAGGAAATGAATAAGTGCTGTCATGTGACCTCGTAGGTGTGGATTATTATTTGTGTGCGTTGGACTCGGGAGGTTGTGGGTTCGAATCCCATGCTGGCCATCCTGTAAATGGTTTTCCCCGGTTTCCCATTTTCACCACCAGCCAAATGCCGGGACGGTACCTTAGTAAAAGACAAAGTTCGATTTCCTTCCCAATCTTTCCTCCACCCATCCTTAAGTGAAAGATGCCAAATCAGAGCGCATTCCTTAAAACTAATAGGAAAATATTGATTATTATTGTATCCCCGTTGAGCCTCCGTGGCGCAGGAGGCAGCGCGCCGGCCTCTCACCGCCGGGTTCCGTGGTTCTAATCCCGGTCACTCCATGTGAGGTTTGTGCTGGACAATGCGGAGATGGAACAGGATTTTCTCCGGGTACTCCGGCTTTCCCTGCCATCTTTCATTCCAGCAACACTCTCCAACATCATTTCATTTCATCTGTCAGTCATTATTCATTGCCTCAGAGGAGTGCGACATGCTTCGGCAGCCGGCACAATTCCTATCCTCGCCGTTAGATGGAAGCTTCATTCATTCCATTCCTGACCCGGTCGAATGACTGGAAACAGCTTGAGGATTTTCATTTTCATTGTATCCCCGTTAAAATGGAGCACCTCTGCCGTTCAAAAACATTGCCTTATGCTAGATTCGAACCACTACGCTGCCGATACTCACACGCTTTGTGCTCCTGACCTTACCCGATTCGGCCAAGAAGACAACATTCATGCTAGTTGCTAGAGGTGTAGTACTTACGTATGGCCGTTCCACCTCGAAAGTTAATATCCGTGTCATAGTCTTCAATGATGTTCTACAGTGTTCATTTAACTTCTTTACATTACAGAACACGTGACATAACCTATTCATTCGATCGTATTACGGGTACCTATTTTATTTCAAGGCGCGATAAATCACATGTTTGCAGAATGGTCCTTAGTATTTGGCGCGGAATTGTGTATAGTAGTTTCTCCATTGCTAGGTCCATGAATCAATTTACAGTGATGACACATAGGTAGCCGAGAGCCTTGTCTACCACAAGGAGAAAATTCAAGTTATTTGGTGCTCATAAAACTAAATTATAAGGATCTTGAGGTTATACGCGTTATATGGACTGCCTCTCTCCGCAAAAATAAGGAGCTGGTGAACCACCCGGTATATATATACAGAGTGCGGCAGAAATACCTGACGAACTTCAAACGTAAATAACTCGGCAACGCAACAAGCCATTTAAAGATTTATTGCACAGTTGGAAAGAGTAGTGTTTGCCATTTGCATCACATACACATATACACTAGATTTTGAAAATAATGTCATCCAAATGCCGACCGTCCTGTTCGATGCACCTCGGAAGCCTCTCCCTGAAGTTCCGCATGACTCGCTTTAGCATGTCTTGTGGTACTGCCTCGATTTCTTCACGGATGGCAGCTTTCGGGTCATGTAGTGTTCGCGGCTTACGTCGAAAGACGCGATCTTTCATATATCCCCAGAGAAAGAAGTCGCACGGGGCGAGGTCAGGGGAACGGGCTGGCCATGGAATGTCACTCCGTAAGGAGATGATACGTCCTGGAATCATTTCTCTGAGGAGACCCATCGACGCCCTGGCTGTGTGTGCAGTGGCACCATCTTGCTGGAACCACACAGCAGGATTCGCTAAGTCGGTGAGTGTCGGCTGCAGGAAGTTGCGTAACAGCTGTACGTAACGATCCGATGTTACTGTTACAGTTCTGTCCTCCTCTTCAAAATTGTAAGGGCCTACAATTCCGAAATCAGCGACAGCGCACCGAACAGTAACACGCTCACTGTGGAGAGGTCGCGCATGGAGCTGTTGAGGATTGGTTGCGGACCAGAACCGAAAATTTTGTTTAATAACGTAGCCTGACAAATGAAAGTGCGCTTCATCACTTGCCAGAACACTGGTGTCAGCTGCTACAGCTTCCAGGATAGTCTCACAACACACTCTGCGGTTGGTCCAATCACGTTCACTGAGTTTCTGAACACCTACCATTTTGTACGGATGGAACTTCATGTCTCCGTGTAAAATCCTCCTTATGGTGCGATCCGAGAGTCCCAGAGTACGTGAATGCCTACGCACCGAACGTTGAGGAGATTGCGTAACGGCGTGTCGCACTCCACGGATGGTCTCTAGTGTTCGGACGCTACGAAGCATAACAGGCGGCTTCGTTTTCACACTCGAGCCACTTTTTCTCAAACTGTTCACCTATAGAAGATTGGTGTCCCTGCTCAGAACTTTCCCATGTCGACCTAAGCCAAAGTGTCTGCGAAACAAACGCTGTGTTGTAGTAAAAGAGTCGGCATTTTTTAAATAAGTCTCAATCACGAAACCTCGGTATTCACCACTCCACGCCATGCTAGCGACTGACCCAAACAAGACGATGCACGTGGCCAATACGACCTTTAGTTCGCTCCAATCTACTGTGTACGACAAAAATGGCAAACCCTGCTCTTTTAAACTGCCCAACAAAATTGTCAATGACTTGTTGCGTTGCTGAGTTATTTACGTCTGAAATTCGTCAGGTATTTCTGCCGCACCCCGTACCTAAGCTAAAACAGAACATTGGTCTGATTTTGCGGCGTGTACTTTAGCGCTAGACGAAATCAGCATTATATCTATAAAGGATTTAAGCTGTAAGTACAGAAAGAATAATGACGTGTAGCCTCTGGAGAGGTCTGGTGCAGGTCTTTTGTGTAGACGGCCAACATGCGACCTACATGTCTTTGAGGGTGGGGCAGTATTGAAGATGAAATCTAATGCTGAGGACGACGCACACATCCAACCCCTCTCGTGCCATACTAATTAACTAATAAAAGTTAGAATTTCCGGCCCGACCGCGGATAAGCTGTAAGTGTTAGCATAGGAAAACACACACACACACACTTACACAAGCTTACGGAGAAGTTAATCTTACACTAGAGACTATGCGATCTTTATCTTTAGAACGGTGTTCGACTCTTAACTTCTGTATATTAACTTAAGTTCGACTCTAGTCTGGATATGTAGCTGGAAACTTATCGCTTTCGCTTAAAATAGGCTTTAAGTCTCTGTCTCGATTCTTAGTAGCAAAGATGAAATGCAAGAATTTACCGTAGTCATTCTGAATAATGTTCGAGAGCAGCCTAACTGAGGTAGTAAAGGTACCCTCGGTCTACTAAGAATCTCTGTCAAGAATAATGTGATAGCGAAATCTGCTGGAGACTATGCGGTCTTTACCTGTGGGCCTGTGTTCAACTCTAACCTCTGTATGTAGACTTGTAGGTTGTCTGGAGCTCACGTTCAAGCAGAATAAGATGCGAAAATACTAGTCAGGAGAGCTACTGTTATTTAAACCTCATATCTGTAGTACTAAGTCATCTAAGTGTCTTTAAAGCACTTAGCTACAAAGGTAGGTTACGCGTTAGAAATTTCCAACGTATAATTTGACATGAACTATAGGGTCACAGCGTCATCAGCCTAAAAGAAAGATACAAGACAAGGCAGACGCTAATGTGAAAGATAACGTTGAAACTAAGTGACTTACTCCAGGCTTCCGTGAGTGATAACAATGTTCGAATTTTTGATAGGTCCTGTAACATTCTTTGTTTATAACGTAAGTTGTTTCTAAGCGTGCCTCATAACTGTGATTGTTAAAGTATCAAGTCCATATGCTCTAACACTATGGTTAGTTAGCTCGAGACCCTGCTAGAAGAAAAAAAATTAACGACTTTTTAGAAGTTGCTTTATGTCGCGCGAACTTAGATAGGTTTTATTGTGACGATGGGACAGGAAAGAGCAAGGAGTGGGAAAGAAGCGTCCGTGGCCTTAATTCAGGTATAGCCCCAGCACTTGCCTGGTGTGAAAATGGGAAACCGCGGAAAACCACCTTCAGGGCTGCTGACAGTGGGATTCGAACCCACTATCTACCAAATACTTGATACTGGCCGTACTTCAGCGACTGCAGCTATCGAGCTCGGTTTTTACCGACTGGTAGGGTAGAATAGTTGATGGTAAATCACCCGGATTCAATTCTAAACCTCTCTACACTGTTCAAACAGAGTGATGCTGTTGATAGTGATTCGTTTGTCAGATGAGATCGTTAAGCTTTGAGCAAGCTATTTAGTGCTATTCGGCAGGAGTAGCCTATGTGCCGACACCGATTTTTACCTTCTCCCTACTTCATTATCAACATCTTACACTCAGACGCCTGCGAGCTTGACCCGCTTCAGGCGAAATGATACAGATATTTTATCAGAGTTTACGAGAGAACTGAACGGCTGCCTGTAGCAGCAGCTAGGTACTAGGAAGAGCAGGAGGAAGAGGAGGAGGAATAGGTCTTACTTTGATGAGCCATTACTCAATAATACCCACATAGTATCCCTACTTCATCTTTCTTTGACCTTTATCTTGCAAGGTTTTTAGCATCAGCATACGTTCTACAAGTAGATTGGGATCGTTCCGGTATCTACGTCTACGTAGTGTACCAGAGACTTGTAGATGAGATTGAGACCAAGTGCAGAGAGTTCATGTGCAGGAAACAGCAGCATTTGTTTTTATGTTCTAGGTGTTTCTGCAATTGCGTCTGTAGGTAAAACCTCAACCTGCTTTGATGGCCCCTCCCTTAGATGTTTGCATGGCGACAGAACGTGCATTAGTCTTAGACAATGAGGTGTAATTGCAAAGCTCTGATGTCCAAGAGATGAAATCTTCATTTTCTTTTTTCCTCCTCCTCCTTGCCTGTTTTTCTTTATTTTGGGATGTGCGCGTAGTAACAACACGTGTAGCAGGCCTAGATAATGGCGTGGAATTACAAAGCTCTTGCAGAGGTGGGTTGAGCTCTGCTCTGTTTACAAAAATTCAGTCTGATTGAACATGTCTGAGCTCTTTAAATTTACGTTGAATATTGTTTTGTGCAAGGATGAACTCCTTGCTTGCTGTTACTGAAATTATTTTAGCGTCCTTAGCATCTTTAGAGTACAGCTCTCTTCGTTTAGATTACGCTTATTCATATTATGCTGCCACCATTCAGAGTCAGTTTTTAAGAGCTGGTAAATCACTTTTACTCACTAGTTTCGAGATGTTACATATTCCTTCTTGCTGATGCACATCTGCTATTTGAGACTGATTATGTTCTATATCAGGGTAATAAGTATCACAGAGTTTGCAAGTAAAAGTTTTGAGCGACCATGTTTAGAATTCACATGTCGTGCAAGATGATCACACCTGTTATATGTAACAGTGCACTAACCGCATGCGAACGTTCTGAAATTATGCTTGGCGGTTTTATCCCACTGACGACTGTCTTGCTTTGAAGAATCCTCAGTACACAGATCACACTTAAATATAATGGATGTTTCAATATTTAAGCATTCACTTCAGGTAGTGATTGTGATGAGTGGTTGTCAGACTGCAACCGATAATGACAAAAGCTGAATCCCTGTTACAAGCAGACCTGACTGCCTAGTGAATACAAGTGTTAACACATTTTGAAAGTGACCTTGAAATCTATCTCTCTTATACAAGATATAACATGTACAAGATACCTTTGTACTGAGCGCTCTTTATGCTATCCTAAAGGACGACATTCCTGTTATCAGTATCCCCTTCCGCCTGTGAGGCTAACCCTGCGGTCGAATGCAAATCTGTGAGGTTAAGCATGCACTCGTAAGCGTTTAGCTTGTGTGTCAAACTCTGAGCATGTAAGGTTAAGGTAGGTTATGTGATGACGTAGGCTGTTCGTTTAAGCTTGCGATCTTATGCAGATAGCCTGGGTATCGAAATTGGGTCTGTAAGGTGAGGTTTAGCCTGGAGTCAAATCCAAGCATGTGAGATTAAGCTTGCGCACATTGTAAGCGTTAGGTTATGACGTCATGTGAAGTTCAGCATACACTGTTAACCGGCACTCCGTAAGGAGGACGAACCCCCAGGCGCGAGTGGAGGAGGAGGAAGAGGCATACGCCCTGCATTTCTACTGAGTTTAATCATTTTTCTTTCCCCAAGTAAAATCTGCCTAATATTTAACTCGACAGAGCTACCTGACTTTCATTTTCTTAGAAAGAGATAGCGGCATGGACGAAAGATGCTTGCAGAACTGAATTATTCCCTTCCCTCCCCCATTCCCCTGAGCAAAACAGGACTACCAGTACGTGAGAGGTGAGGAAATGCATTTCTCTGTCTAAACTCTGTGCACTATAACGGTAACGTTCCTTAATTCTTCGAACAAGAGAGCAATGTCGCTGCCTAACCAGTTTCACCCCTCCCACTCCCCAATCCTGAAACTGCAATGGTGTTCTCTCATAGTCAATTCCCTAGCCTTGGTAGCCACAGAGTTAAATGCAAGTAAGTTTTGTTTCTCACGACGCACGTGTTTCAATTACTTACGATGGCTCCTCAAGTGTCGGCAATATCTGAAAATATAAACTTGTGAGTGGCGATGGACGAAGCGTTTATTACGGACGGAAGTGCTATGTCAATTGTGTGATAGGGTGCTCAGTGAAATTGTAGTTAGAAGAGCATACCCACAGTTCTTTAAGTTTTTAAGAACAAATAAATAACCCGTCCACAAAAACCTCGAGCACTGCTTACTCTAATGCAACTACCCTCGAGCGTTCGAATTTTTCAAAGACATGTGCCATGCTCACGTAGCTGCGAGCATTCCATGGTACAGGCTTCAGGTTCCCGAGTGCCGGTCGATTCTGATAAAGTTCTGTGGTCGCAAAATTCATGACGGTTCGACACTAAAAATGAACGACCTTGATTTGTGTTATCAAGAAAGCCTGAAAGAGGTGTGTAACAAGTGAGGCACTTTCCACATTAGGATAGCCGTCGATGAAACAACGGATGTGAGAGGACGCTACATTGACAATCTCATCGTTGTAAGAAAACACGACACAGAGGAACCATAAGCCGTTCTTCACCTCCTCTCAAGTTCTGGAGCGTACCAATTACGCCACCGTGGCAAGCTTTGTGAATACTGGACTTGAAGGCCCGAGGGCGTTCAAGTGAAAAAGTTACGTGCTTTGTATTCTGATACCACAGCGTACATCTTAAAAGCAGCAACTGCGTTAAAAAGGTTCTATCCTAATATAATCCCTTTCATCTGTCTAGCTCACGGACTTCAGCGACTCGTCGAAGAAGTGCGAGGTAACTAACCTGAAGTCAAAAAGCTCGTTTCAACGGTAAAGAATTGTTTTCTTAAATCTCCACATCGTGTGCAGTGTTATAAAACGAATTAACCAACTCCCTCTAACTTCCTGAAACAGTACTACGAAGGAATCTGTGAATTATTATAAGTAAAAACTGTAGTGACTTCATTTTCGAAAGAATAGGTTGGTTTGTGCGTGAGTCGAAACAACTGTTCGATAAACGGAAACTAGAATGCTTCATTGCAAATATTGAGAGAAATTCTGGATTTTTGTTGGGAGTATAGAAGATAGAGGTCGCTGGATTTTCTCTACAAGAGTCATTGAATATTGTCGAGGATGTGAAGATGAGACAGTACTGTACGGAGAGATTTGGGATAGAAGTTGTTGCATAAATTCCATGCAGTTATGGAAAGACATCAAGGATATTCCACTTTCTTCGCAACCTGCAAGACCCTAAATTGTGAAGAAATAGGTCCTCCTGCAGATACTGTCCCAGGAAATTTCCATCCATTGAAATTTGTTCGAGCCAACATCCTACAATGTGAAGAGGTCATTTTCAGCATATAAATTGATATTATCTGATCAGCGTCATTTGATGACCCCCATGAACACCGAAAAATACTTATAACTTCACTGGACATCAAAATAATGTAAGACGAATAATTTCACCTTCCCTAGAGTGCAACTTGCATTTTCTGACGTGTTCCAAAATGGCGTCAAAGTGGAGGTATGGACCACACAGGCCAGAATTATATAAAGTGAACCATAATTTAAAAGTTCACAGGAGGCCAAGACCGAGTAAGGAGCGCACAATTTCAAAGGCTGTGAGTAGAGAACATAAAAATATCGAGTGGATTGTTTGAAAAGAAACAAGTAAATATTAATATATTATTACTACATTTACTAATCTGCCGAGAAACTGGACGGACACGAATCATTTGAGCTGCGTCGGAAAAGAAGATATTAGTTAAGAAAAACGAAATACTAAGATATTACTCGTTCTAAACGAAAAGCTAGGGCGTGATACACAATATTCAGCGCAGAAGAAAGAAATTGCGGCGTGAAATAAGAATATTTAAATTAAATACGTACAGCAACTGGACAGACAAGGAGCGATACGACACGCCGAAACTTATTAAGAATAGAGATTGGAGGACAGAAAAATAACCAAGAATCATTGCCAAGGAGCGAAATTGAGAGATTCTTAAGCCTTCAAGAATCGAATTTTCATTTAAAATTATATATTTATATATATAAAATAAGGCAAAGATAAAATATAAAATACACTAAACCCAGTGTAAAATATTTGTCAAAAGTCAGATCAATAAGCAAAATACAAGAATACTGACGAGATATTTTGATTTTTAGGAAGCTCTAAAATGAACTCTCACTTGCTGGGCTTATTTTATGTTAACACTAGCTCAAGAGAGAAGACGATTATGACTTGCTAATTTCGAGGTGGACCGACCTGGAGGTGAATATGTAACCAGACAGCCGACCAAACCTCATGAAGGAGAGGACTCCACCTGACCCATAGTATCCACCCGGCCAAGGACTACAGATGTAGTGCTGAGAGCTACAAAGTCGCCATACCCGCTGAATGACAAGCTAAGTTTGCTAAATAATGGTTCTTAATTAAGTAACGGTTAGCGTTGTTAGCTGTCTCCTTCGGGGGCCCGGGTTCGATTCCCGGTACCGCCAGAAATTTAAGAATGGCAGGAGGGCTTGTATGTTGTTGAAATGGCACATGCAGCTCACCTCCAACGGGGGTGTGCCTGAAAAGAGTTGCACCACCTCGGGATGAGGACACGAGTTTGATTTTTGAATTAAGTTTGATGTAGTAATCGCATGCAATTTATAGTAATTGTGAAATATTCAAGGTAATAAGTGACTCAGTGAAGCGCAATGTTTGATTATATCTTACGAGGTTAAGTTGTGATAAAATCGATATATCTCGAAGAAGTGATTATACATATGTTGAGTGTATAATGATAGCTAACGAAATTCTGACTATCTGCGAAAAGGAGTGAAGATTTCACACAGGAGAATGAGAGTATTTGCTTGTATTATATTTCTTAAATGGGTTTGGAACCCGAACATGCTAATTAAGCGTCATAATGTAATGATATGGAAAGGGAGTATAGATTATGTGAGTTATTCCTTGTCGAGGTACGTCATGAAATCGTATTATGAAATGCTAGATGTTAAATATTATTCTGTGAGAAGAATTATGATCCTATGAAGTGAACAGAAATGCAATGAAGCTTAATACGTCGTTGGAATTGTGTTATATATGAAGAGGTTATGATATGAAGAAAATAGTTATGTTGATGTTATAATTGATTGAATTGCGCGATATATAAAAGTAAATGGAGTTATATGAAGGAATTGAAATGAATTGTTAGGAAGATAGTTGCAATGAAGACGTAATGAGGGGTGCTGAATGTAGTTATTCATATTATGGATCAATTATGAGAAGCAAGTAATACTTCGAGGGAATATCGTAAGACAAGGTAGGCATTGCAAACCCAGACGCGTATATCGGAGTAGATGGTTTCTGCTGTATTAAAATAAAGCCGTCTTGTAAGGAAATATCCATAGCAAATATCATACAGAGGTAATACACGAATGGAAAGATGAGATGAGTGTGTAGCTGTATAGAATAACATAGAGATAATATTGAGCTATCATATTAAAATTGAGAGAAGTCACTTAGCTTAACTTGTCATCGTAAGTAAGGCTTCATGTAAAGTCAAACATCGAATGAGAGGATGAAATTATGGCTAATTAAGAACTAGTAGAGTTGGTAATGAGGTTCAGATTACTTTTGTTTTTGAAAGATACTTGATGATTTTACACATACGTAAACATAGTTAGACTAGGATGGTAGGTGCCAAGATTACAAGTGGCAATAGGGATTAGTAAACTTAGCATGTCATTCAACGAAAACAACGGAGATGATGCGATATTCATAAAACAATTTGTATTGCGTGACTTTAAAAAAAATTTAAATATGAATCAAGTGATATGTGAATCAGTGATATGATTGATTTTACTTTTTGTAAATTTGATTATTATGTAAATAATGTGATTGATTAAATATTTAAATATCAAATGAAAATATGAAACAAGATGTTAGCTCATGTCAGGATTGAAATTCAATTTTATTAAGCCAGCGCTGACTTAAATGAGATGAATGCATGGTGTTAATTTATTTTATGATTTTTTCACGTATATTTGAAAAAATTACTTTCTCTTTTCTTCTGAATTGAGTTAGGTTAATAAATTTCATATTATAGATTCTTATATGTGTAAGTGATTTATAGTTAATATGCCATAGGATAACTTAGTCTTAAGTTGATTTTTGAGATTTCTTATGGCACTTGCGTTGATGATACATGCGGTAGGATGGTACGTTCATCCGGAATAGAATTATTTTCGCACGCGGACGAATTTCTCTTTGAACTCACATTAAGCCGAGTTATTTCATGAAGATTTACCTAAGAGATTAACGAGCTACCGGGGTATTTTTATTTGTGTCGTACCTGGACACAGGATGGGGTCACTAGGAATGCCATAACTCGGTATCATTATTTCTACAACCAAATAATTTGGAAGTTACAATAACGTCTGGCAAGCATTAGAGATTCACTAAAATCCTAACCTCAATCCGCCTGTTTTTAATATTACATAAAATTATTTTTCTGATATTACATATTTCAATGCATATTTTGCCTATAAATTTGTACGGTACATATTTTACACCTCGATATTACAAAATATCGAAGCCCTAGTCATAACATAAACATACCAGAGATGGTTTTCGATAACACCGGTAAGTTATGAAAATCCTCCTTTTTATGACGAAAATGTGGAAAACCTAATCCTATAGCTTCATCTGCTGCATTTCGAATTGCAGATGTCATAATTTCCCGTTCCTTGTTAATTTCATTATTATTTTGTTGGATTTTCGGCAAAATAATGTGGTAATCGGTTCTGGTATAGTTGTTTTCTTCCTTTATTCCTTTACCATATAGTACATAATTACATATTATAAAATTGATAAGGCTGTGGATGGCGGGCAGATGACCTAGATGTTAGGCATCTTTAAACAACAAGCATCATCAACAACAAGCTGTGAATGACGCTAATCAATCATTCAGAAGTTCCTCATTTTGATACAAATATGTCTTGTCCTAGTGCCCATTTTCAGCCTATTTTTTGTGTGAGTGATATTATAACCTCATTTGCTTTCGGTGTACGTACTTCGTGAAAATTGATGGTTTCTTTCTGTACTGATAAGAAAGTGCGATGCATAAACTCTTGTTTATATTTGATGCTCTGACGAATTTCCTTTAAATACCCGGTTCTATTTCACACTCCATTCATTTAGGGCCCATTCACCTTCGCCTTTAAAAAAATGCCTTTTTATGCACTATTTGGTAAGGTAACTATAATATCGCCCAAGGAATTAAACTTTCCATTTACCAATGTTTTACAACACAATAGTACATAATCGTATTACCTTCCACCAGTCAGTTGGATCTTAGACCCGACTCGCCGCAATGCCTCACTATGATAGATACTTCCGTGGTCAAAGAAGAATAAATATTCACACAAGTCTCACCCCCAAAATCATAGAGAAATCATCGTAGCATGACAGAAGCATATTGGAACTATAGGATACGGATCGCAATCAACGCAAGCAAAGGCCTATTATACAGTTCCTCTCCTCCACCACTCACCCCCGTCAATGTGACAGAACATAGCCCACAATATCCTGACAGAAATCTTAGAATACCTCAAGCTCAATATCATAGAATGGAAAAATAAATTCAAAAATGTTGCTGATAATGCCACTTTCTCAGACCCTGTTCACGATTTTAGAAGATATTTAGCGAACGCAATATATTCTTTTCCCGGACTAAAGCATCCTTTCACAAGATTCTACGAGCTAAGAGAAAAAATGGACTTTTATGTCCAGCGAATGTTCTCAGTCAAAAAATTCCGAACGGCAAACAGAAAGTGATATGGCAAAACAGAAATCGAATTACTTGTATCAACTTACTATGACAAAGGAGGAAAGCAATTCCCCCTGCCTTATAACAACCAATCGCAATGGTAAATTCCCATCCGAGACCTTGAAGAACACTTTTTCCTACCAGTAATCAACCAGAATTGACTGTGTACGAAATCACTATCTGAGCTCAATTACCGATCTCGAAAAAAAAATACCACTAGATGAAAATTATCCAGCATCATTACCAAGCAAGAATAAGTTAAGCTATTAAAAAGATGCAGTTGAAATATCTCCTGGTCCAGACTACGTTTCAATGCGAGTCGTGAGAGAGGACTCATTCGCGGACGGTATAACTTTAATTGCTTCAAGAATGTTGAAAACATCCCTTCGTTCCCCCATATCTTAAGAAAGCTTAGACCATTCTCATACACAAACCAGGAGACGAGAGGGATCCTCAAAACTTGCGACCTGTCACCTATCTGTTCGGTCATTAGAAGGACTATCGAACTAGTCCCTGACCGGAAATTGCGTGAATTTGTCTCATTCCACGAACATCATAGAGGTTTCACCAACAGTCCAGACACTGACCGAAACACGGCATTACTGCAATCCATTTTAAAGAATGCCAAAAATACCAAGTCCGATGTAACAGTCGCCTTTCTTGATATACGTAAAGCCTTTGACAACACTGGTCAGGATCATCACAAAATAACTTTGGAAAACTCCACAGTCCCTTCCCAATTAATTGCCGTTATTTTATCATTACAAGAAAAACAAGAGACACACTCTACTTCTTATTTAAACAACAAAACCCACTAAATTATTGAGAGGCCTAATACAAGGTTCGCCCCATTCGTCCGTTCTACACAATTTAGCTACAAACCACATTCTCAGCGAGTTTTCTGAAGAAACTGTAGCAACCAAATACGGGCTTTCACTCGTAGCTGGTCTGAAACCTCTAATAGTCGTCGCATTTGCTGATGACAGAGTAATTATCGAACAGGAGAAAGATTATGCACTGGAATTTACAATAATGGCTTAACAATGATTTATGGACTTGATATCAACACACCAACTGTCAACTTACAAAAGTACCGGGCGAGTTGGCCGTGCGCGTAGAGGCGCGCGGCTGTGAGCTTGCATCCGGGAGATAGTAGGTTCGAATCCCACTATCGGCAGCCCTGAAGATGGTTTTCCGTGGTTTCCCATTTTCACACCAGGCAAATGCTGGGGCTGTACCTTAATTAAGGCCACGGCCGCTTCCTTCCAACTCCTAGGTCTTTCCTATCCCATCGTCGCCATAAGACCTATCTGTGTCGGTGCGACGTAAAGCCCCTAGCAAAAAAAAAAAACTTACAAAAGTGGCATTAAAAACAGAAATTCGTATACTGTATCATCTCGGAGTTAGCTTTCATAATATAATCTCCTTCAATCCTCGAAACAAAATGCAGGACTTGCGTAGTAAGACTGAATTACTTACTTCTTCTCTTCTGTTGCATACCGATCAGAAATTTTGCGTTATCAACGCTTCCATCTGTTCATCCTTCGTCTACCATTTCCAAACTATTCCTATAAACGTAATCCCCGTGAAATTCCACGTTGACGCAAAACAAAGTATAAAATCAAACATCAAGAAAATCCTTCAGTAACCAGCCTATCTACCAAATAGCATGATGTACAGTCACAGAAAGTCTAAGGTACTTGGACTACTCAGTGCACAATGGGAGGTATTCCTACAACAAATAAAAAGGTCTGCGAATTCTGAAAAAAAATATTCGAACTCGTGCATTTTTAGTACAAGAAGTCTCGAGGAAGAAAACAAAACTTGCATAACAAGACACAATCTATCACCTAATGACAACCTGCTAAATCCTAAAGATGAATTTCTAGACTCTCGGAAGACCAGGGGGATATTAAGAGACCCGGGATTTTAAAAAATGGTACTATCTCCCTCACAAAGATAAAGGAGTTATCCACTTTAAAGAGCATTGAGCTTTCAATAAATCGGTCAGCCAGGACAAGGGATTATCACACAGCGAATGGAAAGACGGCCTCATTCAGCGTAACTTCACCTTTATTACCCATTACTTCTGTTAGTGGATGTTGTGTTAAGTAACCTCTTTGTATCGAGGTAACGGTTAAGGCAAACTATCTTAGAATTGGTGATGTTGGGTTATGTGCAGTACAGAATAAACCAGTTATGTTAAAGGACCATAGTTCATTAATCAATATGCTCAACATTACATCGTGTCAGGTGTTTTATGGGTGATACTGTTTATGACGTGTCTGGATTTAATCAAATGGAAAATATCACTACTCGTCAAATGGAAACGACCAGTTGTTAGCAAGTCTCCCATCCTAATATATTTAACTTTAAAGAGCCGTCAAAGTGGCCTCAATGGATAAGAAGGTTTGGACGTTTTGGAGTTTTGTCCGAATTGAAGAGCAAGGAGGAGGAGCAGGAACAAGTGAGTTTGCTATTATATTGTTGATAGAAGAGAGTGAAGATCGTTTGAAGTCCTTCGGTTTGAATGAGGCGATAGTGCTAAACATGAGAAGGTCAAGTCGGAGTTTGAAAAGTGTCTTGGATTTAAGACAGCACTGTGCATCTAAGAGCTAAATTTCTCAAAAGAAGTCAGATGGAAGGCGATCCTATAGATTATTTCAATAATGATCTTTATAGGTTAGCTGATCAGTTTGAAAATTTGACAGACAGTTTATTTAGAGATTTGATCGTTATAGGCGTCTTAGATCAAGCTCTTTCGGAAAAACTACAAATGACAGACGATCTGGATCTTAATAAGGCTGTACAATTCGCAAGACAGGCTGACAGCTTGAAACAACAGCAGCGAGTTATTAGAGATAAGGAAAGTTCTACTGATGTTGCTGCAATAAATCGCCCCAGAACTTCAAGGTCACGGCAACCCCGTCTAACATTCCTAGGCGGAATACGTGTCCTAGTTGAAGATATAACCACACTCAAAAGTTTTGCCCTGCTGCTAGTGCTGTATGTCATTTTATAAAACGTTGTAAGCAAAAATAAAGTCAGTATTAAGGGCACAAGATAGCCAACCTCAACCGGAAGAGAATGATTATCTCTGCGAATTGACAGTACTGGAATTGGAATCGGTCTTGGAAGTTACCGGTACCCATAAAACTTGCTGAACAGGAAGTATTGTTTAAGCTGGATATCGGAGCTGACGTCACTGTTATCTAATGAACTTGGCTCTAAGTTAGTGAAAACTGATACGAAATCGTACGGTGTCACTAAATCACCTTTAATTGTGAAAGGAGTGGCCAGTGTCTTACTCAGGTATAAGGATAGGCAGACTTAGATGATGTATATGTAGCTCGGAATCAAGCCTGCCCTATATTAGGCTGTCTGTTAAACCTAGTCAACTTAAATTTAGATGAAGTGGGACTTCATGTTGTGCGAAAATTCCTGGCGTGTTCAATAACAAACTTGGCACGATGAAAGGAATGAAGTATAACTTACGATCACGCTGAGTATTGAATATAAACTATTTGCTATAGCTGCAGCCCGTCGCGCGGTAATACCCTTCAGAGACGGAGCTAAATCGGAGCTGGACAAGATGATAAAAGAGGCGGTGGAGGAACCTACGCCTCGGTGAGCCCCTATGGCTATGGTGCCACGCAAGGACGTTAGGGTTCGGATATGTGGGGAGTACACACAGCTAAACAAATACATCCAACGGAAGATGTGGCAGCTACCCTCAGTTGATGAGTATCTTGGTTTATTAACGGGTGGAAATATTTTCAGAAGACTAGACGCGTCTAATGGCTTCTGGCAGATCCCTTTGGACCCCAATAGCTATAAACTCACATTCATAACCTCATTCCGCAGATTTTGTTTTAAGTGGGTCCCCATGGATATCAAATCTAGTTCAGAAGATCTTCAAAAAATATTCATCGCATAATACAAGGCCTCCACGGAGTTGTTAAACTTTTGGATAATATACCTGTTGAAGGTGAGGATGCAATTCAACTCCGTGAACGAGTCGTGAAGGTACCAGAGGTACAGCAGATTCTTCATATGGGCTGGGAGCCATTTTGGAGCAGTTTGGTGCCTGTATGTTATGCGTAAACATCTCAAACTACTACGGAGCAAAGATACGCCCAAGTTGAAAACGTCTCTCTGACCTTAACGTGGGCGGTGAGAGATTTCAGGCTTATTTATTGCGTGCATTCTTCAAATTAAACAAGTCTCACAAGACGCTGATAGAGTTATTGGGAAGCAAACCACTAAGTGACGTTCCTGCGCGTATACAGAGACTCAGAATGCGTCTGTTGAATTTTTATTATGTTAAATACACTGACTGACAGAGCAAATGCAACACCAAGAAGGAGTGGTCAGAACTTTATGCCAATTGCAGGGTAGACTGACGTCACTGAGGTATGCTCATGATGTGAAATGCGCCGCTGTGCTGCGCACGTAGCGAACGATAAATGGGACACGACGTTGGCGAATGGCCCACTTTGTACCGTGATTTCTCAGCCGACAGTCATTGTAGAACGTGTTGTCGTGTGCCACAGGACACGTGTATAGCTAAGAATGCCAGGCCGCCGTCAACGGAGGCATTTCCAGCAGACAGACGACTTTACGAGGGGTATGGTGATCGGGCTGAGAAGGGCAGGTTGGTCGCATCGTCAAATCGCAGCCGATACCCATAGGGATGTGTCCACGGTGCAGCGCCTGTGGCGAAGATGGTTGGCGCAGGGACATGTGGCACGTGCGAGGGGTCCAGGCGCAGCCCGAGTGACGTCAGCACGCGAGGATCGGCGCATCCGCCTCCAAGCGGTGGCAGCCCCGCACGCCACGTCAACCGCCATTCTTCAGCATGTGCAAGACACCCTGGCTGTTCCAATATCGACCAGAACAATTTCCCGTCGATTGGTTGAAGGAGGCCTGCACTCCCGGCGTCCGCTCAGAAGACTACCATTGACTCCACAGCATAGACGTGCACGCCTGGCATGGTGCCGGGCTAGAGCGACTTGGATGAGGGAATGGCGGAACGTCGTGTTCTCCGATGAGTCACGCTTCTGTTCTGTCAGTGATAGTCACCGCAGACGCGTGTGGCGTCGGCGTAGAGAAAGGTCAAATCCGACAGTAACTGTGGAGCGCCCTACCGCTAGACAACGCGGCATCATGGTTTGGGGCGCTATTGCGTATGATTCCACGTCACCTCTAGTGCGTATTCAAGGCACGTTAAATGCCCACCGCTACGTGCAGCATGTGCTGCGGCCGGTGGCACTCCCGTACTTTCAGGGGCTGCCCAATGCTCTGTTTCATCAGGATAATGCCCGCCCACACACTGCTCGCATCTCCCAACAGGCTCTACGAGGTGTACAGATGCTTCCGTGGCCAGCGTACTCTCCGGATCTCTCACCAATCGAACACGTGTGGGATCTCATTGGACGCCGTTTGCAAACTCTGCCGCAGCCTCGTACGGACGACCAACTGTGGCAAATGGTTGACAGAGAATGGAGAACCATCCCTCAGGACACCATCCGCACTCTTATTGACTCTGTACCTCGACGTGTTTCTGCGTGCATCGCCGCTCGCGGTGGTCCTACATCCTACTGAGTCGATGCCGTGAGCATTGTGTAACCTGCATATCGGTTTGAAATAAACCTCAATTATTCGTCCGTGCCGTCTCTGTTTTTTCCCCAACTTTCATCCCTTTCGAACCACTCCTCCTTGGTGTTGCATTTGCTCTGTCAGTCAGTGCATATGCCACGCAAATTAGTCGTTGTTCTCAACTGTCTGTTCCGCTATCCCTTGAACGTGGCACACATTTCAGAAGGCGAAGATGATTATGAACAAATTTCTGTAGATAACATTGTCCAACCGTTGCCATGCTCCTATTCTAAACTCCAAGAAATAAAACGAGCACAAGGAGATGACACCGAATGCAAAGAAATTGTCAGAAATATTCTACTTGGTAAATGGGAAAAATCGTCAGTGTTCTGGAAATATAGACCAGAACTGAACATTGTGCACGGTTTGCTAATAAAAGGCGCGAGCACTTTTATACCGCGAGAGCTTCGACAAGAAATGTTGGAAAAGTTACATTCTGAACACCAGGGACTCGTTAAATGCCAAAGACGGGCTAAGTAGTCGGTGTGGTGGCCTGGATGCTCAAAGGACATCGAGCGTATTGAAGGCAACGAGGACAAGGGGTGCTACATAGCGTATAGCCGGGCGCATTGTACGAAGAGATCGTAGAGCACTCGAGGGACGCTACGGTGACCACCAGTTAGCAGCCAATCCAACTAAATTAGAGGACACAGCGCGCGGGCTAATCGCTGCAGGAATTCACCGTGGAGCTAGAATAACTGGCCCAAACCGCGTGGTTTACCACCGGAACGTATAAGGCGGGAGGCTGCCTAAACTTTCACCGACATCTGATGGTCGGTGGACAGTATCGCCTTAAGAATGCCCTCACCATCGTCCTGAAGTGGATGCGGCGTAGATGACACCAACTTCGATGTCATCAGCAGGGGTAAGAGCCATAACGGGTGAAGTGAACCCAAAGTTCCGCTGGTCACCGACCGGAGCGACGCTCGCCACCGGCGTGATGCCGCAGCTCCAAAGGGATCATGTGACGGAAGACTGCCGGCAGAAAGCAGCCCGAACCAGGAAAACAAGCACGGGCCGATAAGAAGGGCTAGTCGGCACCGTGATTACCATCCCTTCGCTCCAAACTGAACGTAGTCACCGAGAAGAGCGACAGCAGCCTGATTGCGAATGGGTTATTCAGAGACAGGCCGTGCTGCATCACGATAGACACGTGGGCAGAAACTCACCTTCCCACGCCGGACATCGCCAATGAGCAAACTGAGAGGGAGCCAAACCGTCCATATATGCTGTGGACGGCTTCAGGAGACACCATCAACGTGATGTACTTTGAACTGTGTTACACACCTGCTTTCCAGCGATTGATGGAGTCCATAATGAGGTGCTACTGAACCTGACGTTGGTTTGGTGCAGTTTACGGGTCTGGGCCTTCGTCACAGATATCACCGATGTAGTCAGCTTGGGACTCGACGCACTGCGGGCTTACGAAGCGACCGTTGTAGTGGGACGACGTGAGCTACGGCTGGGTCGTCAAAAAGTTATGCTCCGACGCCGAGGACAATGCCTCCCGATGACGAGGTTAACGCTACCCACCACAAAGTAATATCGATTCGTAGTGAGGTGGTGATGACTGCAATGCTGGAGGGGCTCACAAGGGCAGCGGAGTAGTGGAACCCGCACCGACAAACACCGAACGTGGACTTTATCTGACCAGGACGATTGAGCCGGTATAAATTCCCAATGCGCGTCGCGAAACCAACTGATACACCGCACGACCGAACTCGGATCGTGTGAACCGGTCCCTTACGTCGTACCAGCAGACGACGATGACACACAAGCACCCTAAACTACGAAGGAGGGAACGTCAAGCTCTAGGAGGGTGTTATCTGACGACAAAAGCCACCTGGAGGCAGATAAGTTCGAGGAGCTCAAGAGGCTGATCATGGAGTTGCGGGACATCTTTGCAATAACGGGAAGTAACTACAGAAGGACCATCGCATTAACACCGGCGACGAGATCCCTATCGGTCAACCACCCCGTCGAGTACCTCTGGCTAAAAATACAGAGAATGAACAGATGCAGAGCGACATGAAGCAACGTGTGGCGATAGAAGAATCCAGCAATCCATGATCATCGCCTGTAGTGGTGGTAAAGATTACCGACGAGCTCCGTTTGTGTGTCGATTAATGGAAATTAAATTACGTCACCAAGAAGGATTCCCTTCCGTTACCCCCAAAAGACAGCACCTTAGTCACCTTATACCGAGTCCAGTGCGTTCAACCCTACACCCAAAGTTAGGATATAGGCAGGTGGCGCGGCAACCCTCAGGAATAGGAGAAGACGGCAATCTCTATCGGCCAGGAGTTGTGGCAATTCACGTCATGTCGTTCGGACTGTGTAACGCACCTGCGACTTTCGAGCGACTGATTGAGTCCGTGTTGAGAAGGCTCACGCACAACGCTTGCCAAGTCTAACTAAATGACATCATCGTGATAGGAAGCATGTTAAAGGAAGACCTGGGAAACCACCGGAAAATGTTCCACAGTCTAAGAAATGCTCGGGGGCTGCCTGCTGAGTGATAAAGGCGTGCTCGTTCCACGTTAGGAAATCGAAACATTGAAGAAACGATATTTCCACTTCCGGAGGTGTACATGGCCCTAACGTTCACTCAGCCTACACCAAAAATGAGTACCAGGTTAATTTCTGGGTCCAAAGGCGGCCGGTCGTAGAGCCAACCAATCTACCCCACTAAGTGCTGAGGTTACGTACGGATCGTGGAACCATTTACCTTCCATCCCTCCCAGGGCCTTTATGGCCAGTACGGAGACGACTGCTTTTTGCTTATTTTACGAGATGCTCACCTAAAACCGTAACTTGGGAAGTGCTAACTCAGCAGGAGACGCATTGTGTCACCGGAGCGAGTAACCACCGACCCGAAAAAGCTAGAAACTATTAGTGACTGGCTTGTATCGAAAGACAAGCAGGAATGAGGAGTTTTACCCCACTGTGTACCTACTACAGGACGTTCATTGCCGGATGTGCCAATATCTCGAAGCAAGACATGCAGCTCACAGGAGAGAAAAGGCCATTCTGACGGTAATCGGGGGGCATAGGCTACATTCCAGTCACTCAAGGAGTCCCTTTACTGGGCATCTAGGTTATCCCCCAAGCCTGGAGAGATGGATGTTCATCGTCGACACTAACGCCAGCGATGTGGGATCGGTGGAGTGCTGTCACTGATCTGGGATGGACAGGAATAGCCGATAACGTTATCAAAGCCCGAGAGGAACTACTGCGTGACGCTCCGCGAACTACTGGCCATCGTAAAGACAATGAACACAAATACTTGAATAGTCAGCAGTTCCATTAACGCACTGACCACTCTGCTTTGACGCGACTTCTAAATTTTTAAAATCGTGAAGGCAAACTGTTCGGAGGGTGCAACAGCTATAGGAATATGACTTCACCACCGAAAAACGATCGGGAAGGAAATACTGGAACGCAAACGCCCTGTCCAGGACACCATGCTCCGAGAACTGCACCCAATGTTAGGAGGTTGAGAAGCAGGCCAATACAGTAAACGTCCGAGCCATGAAAATTATGGCAGCGCAAGGCTGAGATTGCGCCGCCATGAGGAGGGAGCAGCTTTCGGACGACTACAGGCCCGCTCACACCTAGCGGAAGGGAGACGCGGCGCGAAGGCAGAAAAATATTCTTTCGCTGAGTAATAGATGTGATGGATCACACGTGAACCCACTGGAAAGAAAACGCGCCGCGCCGAAGAAGAGGAAGTTGCTTGGCGAGAATATTTCTTCCGCTTCTCCCGCCGGAATTTTATTTCGGTAACGTTCGTATAGTATTCGGGTGTTTCGCAATCGCGTTGAGTCCATACCGTACATACACACAGTGTTTGCTTCCTCTGGGCTATGTTGAAAATGGACTCCGAAAAAGTTATTCAGTTATGTATTTGAAAAGTACACTTTTCTATATGATAAATGCTAAAAGTTATATAGCAATACCATTGAATTAGCAGTTGAAAATTCACACTGCTCATTCGAAAATACACGTTGAATTTATCTTGATGGCATAACAACGGTTGAAACAAATTAGACAATTCACAATTTAAATTTCTAGATAAGTTAATGACATCCTTTGTTCTTCCCTTTCAACATCTTCAACCAAGAGTGTTCGGCTCCATGGCTAAATGGTTATCGTGCTGGCCTTTGGTCACAGGGGTCCCGGGTTCGATTCCCGGCAGGGTCGGAAATTTGAACCATCATTGGTTAATTTCGCTGGCACAGGGGCGGGGTGTATGGGTCGTCTTCATCATCACTTCATCCTCATCACGACACGCAAGTCGCCTACGGGAGTCACATCAAAAGACCTGCTCTTGGCGAGCCGAAGTCCTCGGACACGACACAAACGCCATTTCATTACCAAGAGAGCAAGAGCTAACACGTGATCCATTAGTTACGTTCGGCTGGGCCAACGCTTCACACACAACTAAGACAAGTTTTGACGATCAACTGTCCAAATGACGAGGCGCGCTTCCGATACGTATGAGCGCACACAGGAGAAATTTATTTTCTTTCCGTGTCTCCCTTCCAGTAAGTGTGAGCGGGCCTTACGTCCGACAGATCGTGCGGAAGTCGAGTCGGGATAGCGACCAGCATGGATGGACACCGCCGAGTCTAGCCCAATGTACAAGGCATACTGGGCTCAGTGTAAGCTCCTAGACGTCAACGGCGTTCTGTTGACGCATACAGGGTGAAGCGTAATTCGCGCACTCGAGCGTCGCAGCGCGACTCCTCACATGCCAGCAATAAAAAAATGTCTCTCACAAAAGTTCGTCCTGCGAGTATATACGGCAGAAAAAGGAAGTTGAAGAGTGGCAATCTGGCAACACTGTAACCACACGTAGGGTAATTACCTCTGTCGGCATATGTTAGTTGTATGGTGCAGTTGGTGCAGTGGGTACAGATTTGGGTTAGCATGCAGAAAGTCGAGGGGTCGAACCTGGGTTGAGGAGTACGTTTTTTATTTCGTAAATGTAGTCCAGGTGGTATGGTATCTGGCATCTTAATCGTCTACAGCGATTGCAGCGGGTCCTCTAGAAACCATTTGCACTTACATACTAAGATCCTAGAAATGGGCGAACAATCGTTTTCATTGGTCAGCTTTGAAAGACGCCATTTCCACATCGTGGGCGTGAATTTATTCGCACCACTTCATAAACTACATGCGTTACAAAGTGTTCAGCGTTCCAAAATTTTGTAAATGTAGGATACATGTGACCTAAGATACGGTGTCTTACTGTATTACAGTATGTAATGTCCGATGGAAATTAGCAAATAAAAAAATGTGCCTCAATCCAGGATCGAACCCTCGACCTCCTGCATGCTAACCCAAAACTCTATCCAATGCACCAACCGTACAGCACGACTAAAGTGTGCTCACAGAGGCAGTTACCCTACATATAGTTACAGTGTTGCCAGACTGTCACTTTTCAACGTCCTTTTTCTGCCGGATATACTCGCAGGACCAACTTTTGTGAGAGACATTTTTTCATTGCTGGGATGTGAGGAATCGCGCTGCGACGCCCGAGTGCGCGAATTACGCTTCACCCTGTATATGACAGCCGATGGCAAGGAGAAGATCGACCGGCCGGTAATTCCCAGGAGTAAAAGGATGGAACTGGCAGCCTAACTACATGGAGATACCACTGCAGGCTATCTTGGGGTCAATAAGACGCTACTACCAATTGCACCTGAGGACGAACGTCGAGAGATGGTGCCGAATTTTTGACACTATGAAGTGAGCAGAGGCCCTAGTACCCGCGGTAGCGGGGCAGATGCAGCAGTGAAATGTCGGAGTGCCCTTCGAGAGAATAGACACCGACATCGTAAGACCATTTCCCAAAGAGGACGCAAGAAATCGCTGCCTGCTTCTAGCTATGGACTATTTCACCACGTGGACTGCGGTCTACGCCATTCCCCATCAGGAAGCATCAACAAAGATCGATGTAATGGTGAAAAACTCCCGTAGCTTTGGTGTTTTGAGGGAGCTGTGAAGTGATCAAGGCGGGAACTTCGAGTTGACATTGATGAAGGAAGTTCTGCAGTGTCTCGGTGTACGCGAGACCTGAACGACACCCCTCCACACGGAGTCTGGTGTCATGGTTAAGCGGTTTGTGATGGTCGTCGAGGAGCATTTGAGAAAGGCGGTGTCACCACACCAGAGGAGCTCGCAAGAGAGGGTGCCCTTCTCCCTGATGGCCCATCCTGCATCTATTCACTTAACGACAGGCATGACAAACACCAACATGGTCAACGGGAGAGAACTGCGTCTCCCTTGTGAATTAAGGACGGCTTTGGAGCAAGAATGACCGGCGGCAGACTACACATGGGAGCTGATGGAGCAGTTCAACGACATACAAGAGTATGCCCGACGACACCTGAAGGTAGCTAGCGACGGGATGAAGATCTTTGCGACCTGCATTCTAACAAGGCAGGATTACAGGAAGGTGATCGAGTGTGGCTACATCGACCTGTACGGACTAAGGGGAAGTCACTAAAACTCCAGTCGCCGTGGGAATATTTCTGCACCGTAATTGCCAGGGTTAACCACGTAGACTGCAGGATCAAGCGGCCTCCCCGATGGAATGTGATGGTCGTCTACCTAGAGCGGCGGCCGCATTAACGTGGAGCTACTCCGGACGACCGGCTTTAACGAAGGAGCATTGTGACAATACAGGCCAGTTGTGCACAGGATGGGGAAGGGGCTGACAAGGTTACAACGCTGGCGAGAGGCGACAATCCGGCGGAGCGGCGAAAATGTGGGCGAACCAACAGCGAACAAAACAATAGCGCCAATGAATTGTTGAGGAACGCGACAAGGGAGCTCCTTAGAAGAAGCTGGAAGCTAATTGAACAATCGCGAAGGCTTCCAGAATGATCTGGAAGTGGAAAGTACGAAAATCTACTCTAGGCCTCTACAAGGTGAATCAGTTTCACTTATTTTTTTCTTGGACATAAACAGCTTGCTAAGAGAGATATGTCTCTCAGTCGTATCTCAAGTGACATCTTACAGTAAATTTATTTATATATAGCCGGATTTAGACATCCCGTACAATGCAAAACCATGCAAAAGGCACTGAGCGAGGTCCATTTGTAAAAACTGTACCCTTTCATGTAAAGTGGAGTCCACTTCTCTAATCGTTGTTATGAAATGGTACTATAACTGTAAAAAATATACCAACCTATATTGCTATCGCTGGAGTTCTACGTATCTGATTGTTCCAGTGGGCATTTTCGTTTGCGATAAACTGACGGAATGGTGTCACGGAAGACCTGATAGGTTACGAGCAATTAGACATGCCCATTTACCATCCTATTGTACAGTCCTGTTACATCAAAACCGACAGAAAAAGATTTTAAATTTCGATATAAACACATCAGCAATTTTTCGAAGAGTGAACTTCGGTCTCCTAGAGTTGTCAGGCAAAATGCTGCACTCTTCAAATAGCTCTGTAATTATGCAGGAAACATGTCACTTCTCAGAGAAACAGGGTTTCAAATCTTCCATCCCTCAAAGAAGGCAAATTCATTTCCGTACAGACCATGAAGGCCCTTGAAGGGGTGGAAGGTAAAGGATTCCACTGTCCGTAACCTCGGCACTTAGTGGGGTAGAGTGATTAGCTCTACACCCGGCCGCCTTTGCCCCCAGGGAATTAACCTGTTACTCATTCTTGGTGTAGGCAGAGTGAACCTCAGTGGTTTCTTGATTTTTTCGACTTCCTGACGGGGAATCGAACACCCGTCCATCCGGGTGAACCGACCACGCCTTCACCAACTCGGCCAGGCAGCCCCTTCCCTTCCTTACGCCTCTTCTTATTTTCATTTTGTATTGGGGTGGTCATCCCCCACGAAGGTTTGACGTTCTTCAAGTTTCAGATATCCTTGTAACTAAGTTATAATAAAGGAGACATTGCCATGTAAACCCGGAATGAGGACAAACGTACTATGAACACCATTGTCAACATTATGCTGGATCCATTCAACAGGTACATACACCAGTCAATCTTCATGGGGAAGGGCTACAACTATCTGGATATAAGAGAGGCATGATTCAGCACAGTGTGGTCTTTGCAGCAAAACAAACCTATCTATACATTTTACTTCTCCTTGTACAGAGCATCCGACTGCGAATACGTTCCTATGAGGGAATATGTTCAAATTTGCATTATCGAGCGAGTTCGCTACATGATTCGTGGCGCGTACCTGTTATATCTTGCATTCGAGAGATAGTGGTTGCTGCCCTAAAGATGTTTTCCGTTGTTTCCCATTTTCGTAACAGGCAAACGCTGCGGCTGTACCATAATTAAGGCCATTGTCACTTTCATCCCAGTCTTGGCCCTGTCCTATCCCGTTGTCACCATAAGATTTATCTGCGGCGGTGCGACGTAAAACGAACCGCAAATTTGCATCGATGAAGGCTATTTTGAGCATTTGCTCTATTAATCAGTTCGCTCAGGGTCAATGAATGGGTATCCACTCTCTATCCAATCGTGCTTCCTGCTGTAGTAGCTGACTCCACTACAGACACCCCTTTTAAGGGGAGTATTTATCTCAACATTTCGTAAAAGCAAAGAATTTTGTTTATTGAGTGTTTTATATTCCTTAGCATGCATACAATAAAATGCAGTTTTTGTTTTTATCAAATACGCATTCAAAAATGCCCTAAGTTGCATGTTTTCAATACCCTACCATTTAGAAACACCACACTTTCCTTGCCTTCACTCTTTCATACGTCGATAGTCAGTCATTCTATATTCATAAATACACCTTTACTTTAAAGGCAATTCCTAAGTACATGATAGGGACCACTTACGAAATTTATATATATAAAATAACTTGTCCAGACTGACTGGCTGACTGATTCATCATCGCCGAGCCAAAACTACTGGACATAAATAAATGAAATTTTGGGGATGCATTCATATTAAGATGTAGGTGCTCGCTAAGAGAGGATTTTTGGATATTCCGTCGCTAACGGGGTGAAAAGGGGGGTGAAATTTTAAAATGAGTGTATCTATATGTCAAAACTTTAAAAGTTTACAGATGTAAAAATTGGTATTTGGGATCTCCTTTGAAAATAAGGAAAAACGTATTTTTTTGTTTTTTTTTGAAAATCTAATTCATGGGGGTTAAACAGGAGTGACAAATGGGGGTGGATTTTTAGAAAGACTATATCTACAGTATATCTCAGAAATGTAAAATGTTACAGACGTAAAAATTGGTATTTGGAACCTCCTGTAAGAGTAAAGAAACTTAGGTGATTTGTTTTTGGAAACTCCACTTTAGGGGACCTAAAAAGGGGTGAAATTTTAAAATGAGCATTTCTACAGTATATCTCAAAAACTTAACATGTTACCGAAGTAAAAATTGTATTTTTTATCTCTACTGAGAATAAAGAAACATGTATTTTTGTTTTCTGAAAAACCACTTGGGTGGAGGGGTAAAAGTGACTGAAAATGGGGTTGAATTCTTTTAATTAGGATACTGATATCTCAAAAGCTGAAGATGTTACAGACGTGAAATTTGGTATTTGGAATTTCCTTTAAAAAGAAAGGAATATGTATTTTTTGTTTTCGGAAATCCACCCAAAGGGAGGAAAGAAATAGAAAAATTAGTTGAATTATTTGTATGAAGATCCTATTATATCAAAATGAAAGATTTTGCAGACGTGAAAATTGGTATTTGGAATCTGCTTTAAAATTAAACAAACACGTATTCTGGGAAAATCAAATGAAGGGGTTGAAAAATTGATTGAATTAATTGTATGCTGATACTTACATCTAATAAAAACTAAAGTTGTTACAGACATAAAAATTGATATTTGGATCTCCTTTAAAAACAAAGAAAAAAGCGTTTTTGGGCGAAATAATTTTTGGGGGGTGGCGGGGGTGAAAAGGAGTTGAATACCCTTTATGTGGACACATATCTCAAAAACTAAAGATGTTAGAGTCGTGATAATTGGTATTTAGAATATCCTTTACTATTAATGAGACAAGTATTTTAACAGGAAATTCACTTAAAAGAGGGGGGAGTGTGAAAGGAAGTGAAAAAAGTGAATTCTTTTTATGGGGATACTTATATCTCAGAACTGAAGGTAACAGACGTGAACACTGGTATTTATAATCTTCTTTAAACATAAGGAAACACGCTATCTTTTTCCTAGAGGGGAGGGGGAGTAAATCAACTTAACGGCAGTGGGGTGAAAAAGGAGTTGAGACCAATTGATTTTACTGTTCATAATGTACTTATTTTGATCATAAACTGATAATTTTTAATCTTTCCTGGGTTCGTTTTCAAGAACCATCTTTTCCATTAGAGTACATAAAGTTAGATTACAGTAGATTCTCCTGGCATACAAATAAAAATTTAAACACATTTGAAATAAACGATATGAATGATATTGACCGTGCAATTGTTCACCTCTATAATAAGATCAATAATTCACGGAAATATATCATTCGTGTCGCCAGAAATCTTGCGCACTTGCCTACGCGCGACGATGGTGCTGGTCACATTGTCGGCAATGACAATGGCGGAGGATGTAATTTAGCGTTAAGTAGCGGTTTTGCATCTTACTGTGGGTTCCAGACCATTAAATAATAATAATAATGTTCTGGACCGTCGTCAAAATGTGCGGACCGCGCTGGGAACGGGTCCTGGCCGGATAAAGACTACGATTGCAGTCCGGCCGTGGGTTCAGTACCGCCAAGGCACCCAAGACGACACCACGCCGGATCTACTCAAGGATTTGATCCATATTAAAAATGCTTATAGGTAAAGATGGCAAGGATTTAGGGACCCAACTGACCGGGTGGAATACCTGAACCTATCCCGGGAAGTTCGAAATCGATTGCTGGAAAGAAATATTGAAAACTGGGAGGAACTTCGCAGTAATCTCTCAGAAAACGAGACAGATCACGAATTTTGGCGGATTCTCTCTGAAAACGAGTTAGATCGCGAATTTCGGCGGATTATATATAAAACGTTAAGCATGCAATTATAAATGTAATTACAATACCGTAGCGAAGCACGGGTATCTTGCTAGTTGAAATATATAAAACAAACCCGTAAGAGAATGGGGTCAAGATTGAGAAAATGCGTCGCATGACAGGGAAGAAAACTACACGATGGTACAGGACACGGGAACAGAAATAGGTTTTCTTCATTTAAAATGGACAGACTGTAGGACTTTTGTTTTAAGACAATAAGGGTTAATATTGACTTTGAAAACAATGACGGAGGCTACATGGGCAACATTTCTTCACAAGGTTTCTACAGATGAAAAGTCCCAACATAATCTGTGTAGTTCATTATGCAAGTACAACGGATATAAGGAAACCTACAAACACCATGAACTTCCTGAAAAAGCAATTGCCCGTCAATTGCTTTTACAGAGACGTTAACCACCGTGATTTGCTGAGGAAATACCGGCAAGGGTAAAGTCAAAATATTGTGACGGTGTCTGCCATTTTTGTGTAAGACCCCGGAAAGGAGCGACTTTACCTGGAAGCCGTCAACGTCACTGCTTGGATCTCAACCCCGCCGCGTTTCCTGCGCTGAAAACCAATCAGGAGAACAAGCCAGGAGCGCAACGCCAATCTCTCTCTGACATCACTCTATTATCTCCTACGAGGCCTCCGAACGTACTAAAAAGACCTAGAAGATAAATCCACATCATTCGGAATCGAGAGAACTCTGGAAACCTCTTCTTTTGGACAAGTATCTCGAGGGATCGGCCTCCTTATTTAAGGTGGACCAGACGAGCTCAGAACAGTTGAGTACATTATGGAGTAGAGTTGGTGGACAGTTCCAGTTGTGAAGTGAGTTTTCGTTGTGTTCGGTTCTGTTCTGTCATTGAGTTGAGTCTGTCTTCGGTGAAATCAAGAGCACCTTGCGTCACTGTGTCGAGTCAACGTGGAGTCTACGGAGACTGTTGAAGTATTCGATCGGCAAGAGACTGTCAGTGGCTTGTACTGTGTGGCAGAGAGTACGACGAGAATTAGGAAGTGTACAGTGCATAACTGGAAAATGTATAAGTGTGTTAATTTTAATGATAAAATGCACAAATGTAAAACCAGTATGACGGAATTAGTGAGAGTTGAAAGAACACAAAATGTGAATTAGTGTGTCTGTGTACTGTATAAGAATTAGTAACTGCAAAATCATAATCATAGAATTTAAACGCTAGCAGCTGTCTTTATTTATAGCCCCTATCACCCCGCAATATGGCTATGAATTAAACTTTCAAGAGTGTAATTTGGCCAGTGTACCTAAAAACTTTTTGTGGAGTACAAGATTCTAAAGGCTTAGTACATGTTTCTGTGATAACATTTAATATGGAAAATGCAGGGAAAGTTAGGGTACTAGAACATCAAGATAGTCAACCAAGAAGCAATTCAGTTGGTGCTAGACACATTAATATGCAAGATCAAAACGTGTTTATGATTAAAGCAAAATATGCTAGAAAGAGAAGCGGAGCAGCCAAAATAAGCCTAGAGGACAAGGGGGGTGAATAAATAGCAATAGGGTGTTCTAAAGTTTTGCTCAGGTAACATTCATATTAAGAAATCTTTATAAACTTATTTTCTCAGCTTTTGTATTTGTCTGTATTTCGATACACTCAGTAAAAATACTATACAAAGTAAAATGACATAATTATATGCAGTATATCTAAACTTGCTGAATTTAAAGCCACTCTGTTTCGTGATACGAATATACCGGGTGGTACAGCTGTTCCTATTTTTCCTAAACATATGCAACCAGCTAGGAAATACATGTCTCTTAGTCCTATCTTGCGCAACATCTAACAGCAATTTTATTTGCAGTCAGTCCGATACAGACTTCCCCGCACAATGCGAAAAACGGTACAAGAGGCAGTAAGTGAGGCCCATGTCAAAAACAATGTACTATTTTATGTTGAGCGGAGTCCAATACTCTAGTCATTTTTACGAAATGTTACTGTACTGTACAAACCACAGCCACTCCTTTAGCTGTCGTTAAAGAATTGCGCACCTGGTTGGTTCAAGAGGCCATTTTCTTTTGACAGAAAAGGAAGATCACGGTGCCATAAAAACGTGATAGCTTAGGACCAATTACAGACATGTCAATTCTTCGCCATTTTGTACAGTCTCATCACAACGAAATTGACAGAAACGCATTTTTCGTAGTATGTTATAATATATGACACGCAAATGCTGTTCAACATATGTGATAGCTTATGCCATGTAATTACTACCGTTACAGCGTTCGATAAAGTCATAAAACTGAACCATAAGGCTATAACATATCAGTAACTTTCCGAAGCGAGAACTTTCGCTCTCCTCGTGAATACAGAGTTGTAAGAGCAAGACTTTCAAGTAGCAAGTAGCTGCGCGGAATTAGGCATGTTAGATGTACGTGGATAAATAACCCTCCTTGGCTCAGACGGCAGCCCGCCGGTCTCTCACCACTGGGTTCCGAGGTTCAAATCCCGGTTACTCCATGTGAGATTTGTGCTGGACAAAGCGGAGGCGGGACATGTTTTTCTTCGGGTATTCCGGTTTTCCCAGTCATCTTTCATTCCAGCAACACTCTCCAATGTAATTTCATCCGTCAGTCATTAATCATTGCCCCAGAGGAGTGCGACAGGCTTCGGCAGCCGGCACAATTTGTTTCCTCGTCGCTAGATGGGTGCTTCATTCGTTCCATTCCTGGTCCTGTCCAATGACTGGAAACAGGTTGTGGATTTTCATTTTTCAGATGTACCTGGATGAGCTAAAGCGAGCAGCGAGGGTTCGAAACTTTGAGTCATGTTTCTTTCTTCATTTTTATTTTGTACTCTTCTAGGCATCCTTTACGAAAACTTCACTTTTCTTTTTTTCTAGGAGATTTACATCGCACCGACACAGATAGGTCTTATGGCGACGATGGGGTAGGAAATGGCACGGAGTTGGAGGGAAGGAGTTGGAGTTGGAAGAGTTGGTAGGAATCGGCCGTGGCTTTAATTAAGGTACAACCCCAGCATTTGCCTGGTGTGAAAATAGGAAAACCATCTTCAGGGCTGCCGACAGTGGGATTCGAACCCACTATCTCCCGGATGCAAGCTCACAGCCACGCCTCTACCCGTGCGGCCAACTCGCCCGGTCTTGACTTTTCTGAAATCTCAGATTTTCTTCTAAGAAAGTTATAATGAACAGACATAATTATCGCCACGTAAGTACCGACTACGGACAAATTCACTTTGAATACCACCTGAAACATAATACTGGACTCATCCTCTACTCTACATACTCTACTCATAGGGAATGGTTGCAACTATCCGGGCGTAAGAGACGCTGTGGTGTTTGCAGCAAGGTAAACCTGTCTGCACATTCGAGTTCAGAACTTGAAACATACCAGATCAGTTTCGAAGCGATAGCGTAGATCATTCCATTAGTACAGAAATACGAGACCCATTCTTCGTCGCCTGGGGTGGCTACATGGTACTAATTGGCTAATTGCAGCCAGCATGTGATTTTTCTGACGGATTCAAAGTTCGAATCTAGCTAAGAGCTTTTCATTTTTATACTCTTGGTTAAGGTTTAACTTCCTTAAGTCCCAAAAGTCACTTTTCACCTTTAGAAAGAAAGCATACATCAGAAAGGAATAAATACACGCGATTTTGTATGGCAAACTGCTACAACGAATGAAGCGCACTGCACTTATTGTCAGCATTATGACAAACCCATTCAACCAAACAAGTGCGTACGTTCGACTCGAAGAACGAATGGACTTGATGGGTAGGGCACATAAAACAGCACATAGTAATCTTTACAGCAAAGTGGAGGCAGGTTCCACCACAAACGCTGCAGCAGTCAAGAATGACACCTCTACCGTACTCAGATATGCATTAACGAAGGAGGTGGTCATTTTGAACATTTTCTTCATTAATCGAATGGCCATACACAAGCCCATTGTACCTCTGTCGGCAATAGCTTATTATACTGGAAATAGCTTTTTTAAGAGCTGCTTAGAAATGAACATAAAAGAGCACCTACAACATGAGAACTGATCATGGTTTAGATTTGTCTTCAACAACGCGACTCACACGCACATTTAACGAGAAAATTAAAAAAATGTCCTATATCGGATTCGAACCTCTCATTAACGAGCACCGCTTTCCTCCTCTACCTTCGAGCACGCTCAGCTATCACGAGCTGTCGTTTGCCAGCGTTATATCAACACTACTTCTAGTCATTCAGCCATCATATTCTCTGTACATGCAGTTTCTGTGATAAAGAATTTTCTCGATTCTTTACAACTATTCGGTATTTTATCGTTAATGCTGATTTTGTTGACACGAATAAACGAATTATAGAAAGCGTAGTAAGACCAGGCATCGCTGTGAGTAGCCGAGGTCAGTGCTTTTAGTTTAGGCTGTAATTTGCGGGTTGCATAAGACAGTGAATAGGAGCAGCTGTACCACTCGGTACATCAGGAAAAATAGATTTCTAAAAATTTTGCTTAAATTTTGACGACAGAAAGTAAAAACGAATAAAACCAACTCAAAAGAATCTCCAAAGCAAATGCAGTAACAAATACTCATATATTTATTCCTTATTATAGAAACGTTTCAAATTTGTAGGTTCAAGCACTTCGAATCAGAACATACTGTATCAAGGCAGTATGTTAGCCCTTTAAGAGCAACAAATTTCTTTACGTCGCAGCGATACAGATAGGTCTTATGGAGACGACGGAATAGGAAATGGCTGGAAGTGGGAAGGAAGGTACCGTGGCCTTAATGTACAGCTCAAGCATTTGCTTGGTTTTAAAATGGGAAACCACGGAGAAGGATCTACAGGGCTGCCGACAGTGGAGTTCGAACCCTCTATCTCCGAAGGCAAGCTGATAGCTACATGACCCAAACCACGTGGCTACTTTTTCGGTCCCTTAAGAGCTTTCTAACGTTCAAACATAGTAGAGTGATTATAACTGTCACTGGTCTTTATTACTGTCGCTCACAATAGGATGGAAAAATTACATAAAATTATTTTACCAGCGCAGGGCTTGAAACTTTGAACCCAGAAAACAGAGTTGGTCGCTAGCCACAGTGCCCACGCAGAAGACCCTTGCAACTGTGCTTGTAAAGTAACATTTCAGTGTCAACCAAGTTTCTGTTGGACATGGAGCATTACTTTTCTGTGCATAGCAGGGTTCTACACGTTTGATCATTCATTCATTAATTACTACATGTATTGTAAGTCATGTACGTTCGTACGAGTCTAGCCTAGGCGGGCGAAGGGAACAGACGTGCTGCGTGGAGTGTGCCGGGTGAGTGGAGTAAGAGTTAGGAGCGGACAGGTCGAACCGAGTGTGACAAGGAAGATTATCAGCGTAGAATAATATAGGGCCATTATAGGTAGATGGCAGGGAAGCAAGAAGAATGAAACAGCCAAATCTAAGGAAGGTAGATTGGAGATGAGATTGAGAGCTGAGATGCTGATGGCGGCAGCGGTAGTCACTGTCCTGCTGGCTATTGGAGGTGTGGAAGTACACTGACTTAGCAAATGTCATGGGATAGTCACCTAATAGCGGGTGGGGCCTCCTCTGTCCCTGCGAACTGCAGTGAGACGCCGTGGAAGTGAGTCAACAAATCCCTGGTAGTCCTCTGGACGCAGATGACACCAAATCGTTTGCAGATCGGCCGCCAATGCTGGTCTGTTCCTGGGTGCAGGATCCATGGCACGGAGCCTGCGTTTCAGGACATCCCAGATATGCTAGATAGGGTTCATATCGGGGCTCCTGGATGGCCATGGCAGTCGTTGGACCTCCGCTGCATGTTCCTGGAACCATTCCCGGGCGACGTGCAAGCGATGTGGCAGCGCGTTATCATCCTGAGACACCGCAGAACCGTCTGGGCGCTGGAAGGCCAAAAATGGGTGATGATCTCCGAGCAGCTCAACATACCGCGTACCATTCAAAGTCTCTTCCAGAACAACTAGGGCCCCATTCCATACCAGGAAAATGCACCCCAGACCATAACAGAGACACCAGCGCCCTGGAGCACACCTTCGAGGCAGGCGGGATCCATCGCTTCATGTGGTCTGCGCCATACACGGTGCCTCCCATCGGCATGGTGCAGTTGAAATCGTGATTCGTTCGACCATATCACGTTACGCCATTGCTCCAGTGTCCATCCCTGGTGACTGGCGACAAATGCGCGTCATTGTGCCCGATGACGTTGGGTTAACAGTGGCACCAGTGTGCGGCGCCGGCTCCCATATCCCACAGAACCCATGTTCCTACGGATTGTCCACTGGGAGACGTGTCTAGCACGGCCTGTGTTGAATTGAGCCGTGATTTGTTGCACGGTTGCCCGTCTGTCACTATTGACAATCCGTCTCAGATGTCGTCGGTCACGGTCATCGAGGGTGGCTGGACGGCCGGTCGTTCGTCTGTTGTGGACGGTGATCCCCGCATTCAACCATTCACGATACACCCTGGACACGGTTGATCGTGTGAAGCCAAATTCCCGCACCACTTCCGAAATCGCACTTCCCATCCCTCGGGCACCGAGAACCATACCCCGTTCGAACGGTGTCAGCTCAGGACGACGTTCAATGTTACACATGTCACATGCACAGCCACTGCTCACAAGGTCTCCTATACAACTGCCGCTGGCACAGGGGGCGTGTGGTGCGCAGACAACACACCTGCGCATCAGTGCTCCGCTATCCCATGACATTTGCTCAGTCAGTGTAAATCCAGGCCCGCAGAGCAGTGGTAACATGAATTGGGAGGACGTAGAAGTAATAAGGAAAGTGCTTAAGGAAGTAGTGGAGGAACTCTGTCCCTATGATCAGCTAAAACGGATGATACAAGAGCAAGTTAAGGAGCACTAAACGACGAGACGGTGGACCCAGGAAAACACTAATGAAGCTAAAGGTAAAATAAAAAGCAGTGAGATACAGCTTTCCTAAAGGAGAAAATAAAAAATATGGAAGAGGAGGTGATGAATTTGAAGAAAGAAGTAGGAGCCCACCGACAAGAAAGCATGAAGAAAACCATATTTATTTATGGCTTACAATAATAGAAGGCAGAGACTAAAATGGACATAATCTACAAAGTGGTAGATGTCATACAGAAAAAAAATGAAAACCAATATCAGTGAGGTTAAGATAGGCAGGATGAGGGGGCGCACACCTATAAAGGTCACGTTGCTATCCACATTGGTGGCAGATATAGTAATCAGAAACGCCGGAAACCTGCAGAAAGAAAAAAATGTGGATTAGGAGAGACTTGGGAAGAGGTACAATTCTGAAGAAACATATAATCAAGGCAAGACTGCAAGTGTAGAGAGCTCATATTAGGGGCCAAAGACTGGTGGTGTCCAATGGGAAATGGACTCGAAAGTGGAGAGTGTCGAAACTTTTGTCCATGAAGGAGTGTTTAAATCAGAATGAAAGGAGTAGGGCCGGCGAGGACATGCTTGGTAGAAGGAAAAGAGCTCCGAGTGCGGGATGTAGCGGCGGAGATGACGGGCATGATGAAAAGGGCAGAAATAAGTGGAGTAGTGAGGCGAGTGATATTAATGTGGCATCGAGTTCGGAGAAAAGAAAGGGAAGAGAACAAAGTTTCCATGAGTTTTGGTCTGACAGTGAGAAAAGGGAAATGTGAGCCAGGGAATTAGGCCGAGAAATACGTATGGAATGTGAGAGAGAAGAGCGGAGAGAAATGAATAGTGAATTAAGAGGAGAGACCGGTGTGGAGGGCTGATCAAGTCCCAGTTTGAGTGAATGTGTAGTCCAGAGTGAGAAAGTTAATAAAAGTAAAGCTCTACATAAAGGGAGAAGTATGAGCTTAAAAGATTTATGGGGAAATAGAGATAAAAGTGAAGAAGGTATAGTAACTAGGAGTCAAAAGTTAAGCAAAGTTAGTAAGTAATTTAGAGCTAAAGTTGGTTGAACCGAGCAAGTGGCCGCGCGGTTAGGGTCGCGCAGCTGTGAGCTTGCATTTGGGAGATAGTGGGTTCGAACACCACTGTCGTCAGCCCTGAAGATGGTTTTCCGTGGTTCCCCATTTTCACACCAGGGACATGGTGGGGCTGTACCTTAATGAAGGCCACGGCCGCTACCTTCCTAATCTCCCACCCTTCCGTCGCCGAAAACCTTCGATGTGTTAGTGCGACGTTAAACAAATAGCAAAAAAAGGAAGTTGGTTGAGGATGGTGTGTGTGTGATATGTGCAATGGAAGTGCTCATGTATGATGTATATAATTATACTAGCAAGATACCCGTGCTTCGCTACGGTATTATACTGAAATTTATAATTGAATGCTTATCGTTTTGTATATAACCCACCGATGTTCGCGATCTGACTCGTTTTCTGAGAGATTCCGCCAAAATTTGCGATCTGACTCGTTTGCTGAGAGATTGCGGCAACGTTCCTCGCATTTTTCAATCTTTTCTCCAGCAATCGATTTCGTACTTCCCGGGATAGGTCCAGGTATTCCACCCTGTCAGTTGGGTCCCTAAATCTTTGCCATCTTTTCCTATAAGCATTTTTAATGTGGATCAAATCCTTGAGGAGATCCGGCGTGGTGTCGTCTTGGATGCCTTGGCGGTACTGAACCTCTACTTGGCGGTAAATTACATCTGCTGTCGTTGTCATTGATGACAGTATGACCAGCACCATTGTCGCCCCTAGGCAAGTGCGCAGGACTTCTGGCGATACGAATGACATACTTCCGTGCATTATTGACCTTATTACAGAGGTGAACAATTGCACGGTCAATCATATATCTATCGTTTATTTCAAATGTGTTTAAATTTTTGTTTATATGCCAGAAGAATCCACTGTAATCTAAGAAGGTTCTCCAAAGGAAAAGATGGCTCTTGAAAACGAACCCAGGAGATATTAAAAATGATCGGTTTATGATCAGAATAAGTACATTGAAAATCCACAGCCTGTTTCCAGTCATTCAACCGGGTCAGGAATGGAATGAATAAGCCCTGCCGAAGCCTGTCGCACTCCACTGGGGCAATGATTAAATGAATGACAAATGAAATGAAATGATATTGGAGAGTGTTGCTGGAATGAATGATGACGGGGAAAACCGGAGTACCCGGAGAAAAACCTGTCCCGCCTCCGCTTTGTCCAGCACAAATCTCACATGGAGTGACCGGGATTTGAACCACGAAACCCAGCGGTGAGAAGCCAGCGCGCTGCCGCCTGAGCCACGGAGGCTCCTTATAAGTACATTAGGAACAGTAAAATCAATTGGTCTCACCTCCGTTTTCACCCCACCGCGCTTAAGTTGATTTACCTCCCCCCACCCCAAAAAAAAAAAGAAAAGAAAACGTGTTCCTTTATGTTTAAAGGAGATTACAAATACCATTGTTCACGTGTGTTACCTTCAGTTTTGAGATATAAGTATTCCCATAAAAATAATTCACTTTTTTCACTTACTTTCACACTCCCCGCCCCCCTTAAGTGAATTTTCCGGCAAAAAATACTTGTTTCTTTAATAGTAAAGGATCTTCTAAATACCGATTATCTTCAGTTTTTGATATAGGTGTCCTCATGAAACGAATTCAACTCCTTTTCACACTCGCCCCCAAAAATGATTTCCCCCCCCCAAACTCGTCGTTTTATTTCTAAGGAAAATATAAATACCAATTTTCACGTCTGTAACAACTTTAGTTTTTATTAGATGTAAGTATCCTCATACAATTAATTCAATAAATATTTCAATTTTTCACCCCCCCCCAACCTTCATTGGATTTTCCGAGAATACCTGTTTCTTTAGTTTAACAGGAGATTCCAAATAACAATTTTTACGTCTGCAACATTTTACATTTCTGAGATATACTGTAGATATAGTCTTTCTAAAAATTCACCCCAATTTGTCACTCCTGTTTAACCCCTATTAATTAGATTTTCCAAAAACAAAACAAATAAATGTTTCTGTATTTTTAAAGGAGATTCCATATACTAACTGTCTGGCCTGTAATATCTTCAGTTTCTGAGATATAAGTATCCTCATTAAAGACATTCAACCCCTTATTCACACTTTTCACCCCTCCTATTGGGATTTTCCGGAAAAAAAAATACGTGTTCTTTTATTTTTAAAGGAGATTGTAAATATCAATTTTCACATGTGCAAACTTTTGAGGTTTTGAGATATAGATACACTCATTTTTAAAATACTCGTTCCTTTCACCCCCCCCCCCTCCCACTATTTGGATTTTCTAAAAACAAAAAATACACGTTTCTTTATTTATAAAGGAGATCCCAAATACCGATTTTCAGGTCTGTAACATCTTCAGTTTCTGTGAAATTATCCTTATTAAAGGTATTAAACTATTTTTCACCCCTTTTCACCCCTCCTATTTGGATTTTCGGAAAACAAAGAAATACGTGTTCCTTTATTTTGAAAGTAGATTATAAGTACTAATTTTTACATCTGTAAACTTTGAAAGTTTTGAGATACAGATACACTCATTTTAAAAATTCACCCCCCTTTCAACCCTCCACTATTTGGATTTTCCAAAAACAAAAAGTACATGTTTCTTTATATTTAAAGGAGATCCCAAATACCTTTTTTCAGGACTGTAATATCTTCAGTTTCTGAGATATAAGTATCTTCATTAAAGGCATTCAACCCCTTTTCACCCCTCCTATTAGGATTTTCCGAAAACAAAAAAATACATGTTTATTTATTTTTAAAGGACATTCTAAATACCAATTTATACATCTGTAAACTTTTAAAGTTTTAAGATGTAGACACACTCATTTTAAGAATTCACCCCCCCCCCCCATTATTTGGATTTTCCAAAAACGAAAAAATACCTGTTTCCTTATTTTTAAAGTGGATCCCAAATACCAATTTTTAGGTCTGTAATATCATTTTCTGAAATATAAGTAACCTCATTAAAGGCATTCAACCCATTTTCACCCTTTTCCACCCTTCCTATTGGGATTTTCCGAAAACAAAAAATGACGTGTTTCTTTATTTTTAAAGGAGATTCTAAATACTAATTTTTACATCTATAAACTTCAAAAGTTTTGAGATATAGATACACTCATTTTCAAAATTCACCCCCTTTTCACACCCCCCATTAATTGGATTTTCCAAAAACAAAAGAATACGTGTTTCTTTATTTTTAAAGGATATCCCAAACACCAATTTTCAGGTCTGTCATATTTTCAGTTTCTGAGATATAAGTATCGTCATTAAAGGCATTCAACCCATTTTTCACCCCTTTTCACCCCTCCTATTGGGATTTTCCGAAAACAAAAAAATACGTGTTTCTTTATTTATAATGCAAATTCTAAATACCAATTTTTACATCTGTAAACTTTAAAAGTTTTGAGATATTGATACACTCATTTTAATAATTCACCCCCCCTTTTCCCCTCCCATTAATTGGATTTTCCTGAAACAAAAAAATACGTGTTTCTTTATTTTCAAAAGAGATCAAGTGTACCAATTTTCAGGTCTGTAATATCTTTAGTTTCTGAGATATAATTACCGGTATCCTGATTAAAGGCATTCAACCCCTTTTTCACCGTTTTCACCCCTCCTATTAGGATTTTCTGAAAACAAAAAAATACGTGTTTCCTTATTTTTAAAGAAGATTCTAAATGCCAATTTTTATTACTCTAAACCTTTAAGTTTTTGAGATACAGATATTCTCATTTTAAAAATTAACCCCCTTTTTCACCCCCTTAGCCACGGAATATCCAAAAATCCTCTCTTAGCGAGCACTTACATATTAATATGAATGTAACCCCAAAATTTCATTTCTTTATGTCCAGTAGTTTTGGCTCGGCGATGATGAATCAGTCAGTCAGTCAGGACAAGCTATTTTATATATATATATATAGATTGGAGAGAGGAAGTTAATATATTGAGATGGCTGGTATATGATATTAGGTGAAGGCTGCTAAGAGTGGTTAATTTGGCATAATTTAATTTAATATGGTGGGTGGATCAAGGTAAGAGAGTGTTTGTAAAAATGGTGAGGAGACAAGATTGATTATAGTGGATATATGTAGGAATGGCAAGATGGATTTTGATGGTTTGTTATGGTTGGTGAGAAGAAAAGTCGGATGATGATTAAGAGGTGGATGTGGTGGGATTTAAAGAATATGATGGGTGAGAATGATGGTTGCTGTTATTGTAATTGGGAGGTTGGTCATAGAGTGTTCAGAGTTTATTATGTCTGAATGATTAGAGATGTAGTGGAGTTTAGGTGGTAATTATGGATGATTGTGCATTACTGTTCAGAGTTAGGATTGGTAGTTGTTATATATAATTTTATCGGAGAGAGAAAGTGAATATTTTGATTTGGCTGCTATATGACAGTATTAGTGATGTATATAATGATATTGGAGAGAGAAAGTTAATATGTTGAGATGGCTGGTATATGATAATTTTATGTGAATGCTGCTTAGAGTGATTAATATGGCATAATTTAATTTAATATGGTGAGTGGATCAAGTTAAAGGAGTGATTGTAAAAATGGGGAGGTGACAAGGTTGATTACAGTGGATATATGTAGGAATGGTAAAATGGTTTTTGATGGTCTGTTATGATTGGTGAGAAGAAAAGTCGGATGATGATTAAGAGGTGGATGTGGTGGGATTTAAAGAATATGATGGGTGAGAATGATGGTTGCTGTTATTGTAATTGGGAGGTTGGTCATAGTGTGTTCAGAGTTGATTATGTCTGAATGACAAGAGAGGTAGTGAAGTTTAGGCAGTAATTATGGACGATTGTGTATTACTGTTAAGTTATGATTGGCATTTGTTGTATATAATTATGTTGGAGAGAGGAAATGAATAGGTTGAGATGGCTGGTACATAATAGTATTTTGTGAAGGCTGCTAAGGATGATTAATATGGCACAATTTAAATTTAAGGGAGGCTGGGACTGAGTTTTTGGAGAAAAAAGTAAAAATTATCGATTTTTCAGTTTGTGCATATTATTGTACGCCGGACTCCTGCGGATCGTTTGGCGGTGGTATTTTTCGGGTTCCGCCAGTATTAAAGTACCAGCGTGACATTTAGATGTCCGGTTGAGTCGCCCATCCACTAGATTTTACTTACTAAAATGTGTTTTTTTCATATATACATTTTCAGTTATTTAAAATGTTCCAGCTGAACCAATTTGGTTTCAAATTCCATGAGAATTTCATGGGCTGTTAACACCTATATTGTCTTGATATTAACAGAATGAATGTTTTATAATGTTGATACTTTAAAAGATAGTAGCCTTCAAAGGGGTATTTTTTAGCATAATTTGAAAAAAACATAAACACATACAACATATTTTTTCTCACATTCATGGACTACACATGCAGACTTTCTCTCTGTTAATTTTTTTTCCATACCTTGAAGTGCCTGTACACCAGTTTTCAATGTGATATTTGAAGTAACTCTTCAGCTGGAGCATTTTTTATGCTTATCGATTTTTAATTTTTTTTTTTTAATGTTAGTGTTAATTTCTCAGAAAGTTCTGTTGCTATTTTCCTGAAAATTGGTATATGGTCTTATTTCACCATCAGGAGACCACAAACTAAATTTCATTGAATTCTATCAATAATTACTATTTTTCATAAATTCAGTCCTAACTTCCCTTAAGATGGTGAGCTGTTTGCTAAATGCAATTGAAGAATTTAATGCGGTGAGTGGATAATGTAAATGGTAAAATGTGATGGCATAATCATAGTTGTTGTAAGTAGGATGGGAAAGAAGAGGAAATGCTGTTTTATTGCATGAATAATGTGTGAAGTGAAGTAGTCCATGGAGGAACTGCTGAGCGGGGAGATTTTTTACAATTTGCTTTACGTCGCACCGACACAGATAGGTCTTACGGTGACGATGGGACAGGAAAGGGCTAGGAGTGGGAAGTGGCCATGGCCTTAACTAAGGTACAGCCCAGCATTTTCCTGGTGTGAAAATGGGAAACCACGGAAAACCATCTCCAGGGCTGCCGACACTGGGATTCGAACCCACTATCTCCCGAATACTGGCCACACTTATGCGACTGCAGCTATCTAGCTCGATAAGCGGGGAGATTACGGCACACTAGGACAGCAGTTTGTGTAATGCTTTGGCTGAATCAGCGAACCGTAGTAGGGCAACGAGAGTGGAAGGCTGTAGTCAAGGAATGTGCTAGGTTCGCTAGTTTAGCCAGAAGGGAGGTGGAGGTCAGTAAACCTCCATGGGCTGAACTGCCAATTTATGTACTACCAGGGCTATCGGGGCTCCGTTAAGGAGGCGCCGGTTGACCATTATACTAGTATTCTTATTTTATTAGTATTATTATTTCATTTTTATTTTATTTAGAAGAGTATAGTAAGTTGAAGGAGCATGCCTAGGCTGGACAATATTGTTTTTCTCCATTAAGGATCATTAAGGTAGATAATACTGTAGATCTGGAGGAAAATAATAACGTATAAATAAACATGTACGCTCGTACGAACTTATTATCGGACAAGGTATGTGTTTTCACATTAGGTTATAAACTGCAGGTTCCATACATACGAAGATATAGGGGCGACTGATTCACCTGGTGTAAAGAACGGAATCAGACGAGTTCGATATATGTGACGAGTTATTAGAGCGAGGAGCGAGTACGTCAGAATACTGATGAGCAACGCTCTCACTCGAGACTGATGTTACAGATTTCGAGACTCTCATGGGAATCTCGAGACCGATTCTCCTGCGCGGCGATTTGTGCTACGTCCCAGTAACTACTAGTGTAAACTTGAAGGTGTGCCATAAGCAGTTATTGCGTGAAAGAACGTTATCTTAAGGAAACGTGTGGGCCAATAAATTTTGTCAAAAGCATGGAAGATTGCTGCAGGTTCAACTATGAACCTCTTAATACCATTAACGAAAATGAGAATCGGATGTCGGTATCTTAAAATGTTCACGACTTATTTGAGGTGGAACCCTTAGCTGAATATCCCTGTATAATTTGTTAAAAACTGTAGATAAGATGTAATTTACACCTACCTGGATACTAGAGGCGAGCATTATTCGAACTTGCCGATTCTCCTGTACTACGTCGCAGTAACTACGAGTGTAAGCTTGATATTATATCATCAGCAGTTCTCATACGGAAACTTGTGTGGCGATACATTTTGTCAAAAGCCTAGGAAAACAGTGCATATTGATCTATGAGGTCCTTAATAGCATTAACGAAAGTGAAAACATAATGTCGGCTTCTTAAACGGTCCACGAGTTATTTCAGGTGGACATCTTAGCTGAAAAACCCTCAAAATTTGTTGGCAACTGTAGATAGGATATACACCTTCCTGAATAACTCTCAATTGTTGTCGACAGGGTGGCTTCTTCTGATGCAGACCGGATCGGAGGTGTTCTGTGATGATTCCCCTGCATTGATTTTATGCGTTTTTAAGCGCCGGATCATCCCAGAAGTATTTCTGCCGACGTATTTTACTTCTATTGAGTAAAAAACACAGGGAACTGTGTTATGTGACATCTCTTCAAAATAACCGACATATACGACTTACGTTGCGTTTCGGACATCGTCTTAAAGTTATCGCGAACAATCAATTAGACACAATTACACATTGCACCGTCATATACCGAAGTACAAAATTATGGCGCGAAAACTCCAACACTGTAAGGAATTATTTCCTTTGTCATCAAAATTTCGGTAAACGAAAACAGTGGTCACATGATATCCAATGTGGGGGTCTGATGGCGATGTACACCTACCTGTCTAAAGAATTGGAGTAAACTCAGGCATTTTAGATTGCACGTTCTACTCGTGCGTAATTGTGGTTGCATATGCACCAAGTACAATATTGCCCCGTCTCGAGTTTAATGCACGCCACTAATATCCAGATAGGTGTCCCTGCAGTAGCCCTCAGTTCCTTTACTAGCCTACTCATCCGAGTACTTACCGCTGCATACAATGCCGGAATGCGTGTCCTTTATAATTATGTTATACTGTGTCAAAATAGACATCTGTAGAAACCAAATAAATGAACATCCTAGTCGCATGTTCACACGTATTTACGGAATGGTGAAGGGCAGTGGTTGGCTATTCGCATACTCGGCATGAACAACATTCACCTCCGTCTACCTGTAGGCATACGACACGCCGCTCGCCACACAATGCGGGTAAAACGCTCTCGAGATCTCCCGAAATTTCTCGCGAGAAATAGTGCCTGCGCTAGTTTCGAGAAATCTCGAGACGTCGTCTCAGACTGCCCATCACTACGTCAGAGGGCTATGCAGAGTTCAGTGAGGCTTGTTAGTTGTGAACTGAAATGCCCTAGGAACGACTCTGCGCTGGAAGAGGCCGAGTGGGGAGCAGGAGTTCGACGTGGCAGATGGCTGTTTGGGTATTTTACAAAAATTGTCACAAAAGGAAAATGCAAACACAAGTGAACTTGCAAATAACTCTAAAAAGTAGTTTAATAAATTTACATACAACCATACATCATCACTATAGACGGTTATGCCTTTCAGCGTTCAGTCAGTAAGCCTCTGTGAATTTACTAAACGTCGCCACAATCATCTATTTGTAACTAGTGCTGTGGCCTCATTTAGTTCAATACCTCTTATCATTCAATCGTTAGAAACTGAGTCAAACCATCGTCGTCTCTTGCCCTCCATAACAGAGTCCATTATTCTCCTAGGTAACCTATCCTACTCCATTCACCTCACATGATCCCACCACCGAAGCCGATTTATGCGTACAGCTTCATCCATCGAATTCATTCCTAAATTAGCCTTTATCGCCTCATTCCGGGTACCCTCAAGCCATTGTTCCCACCTGTTTGTATCAGCAATCATTCTCGCTACTTTCATATCTCTCACTTCTAACTTATGAATAAGAGAGAACACACAACCTAAATACTTAAAAGTATCTACCTGTTCTAGCTTTGTATCACAAATCTGACATTCAATTCCGTTGAATTTCTTACCTACTGGCATCAATTTAGTCTTCGCAAGGCTAATTTTCATACATACTCATTGCACCAATTTTAAAGTTCCAAGATTTTAGACTGCAGGCTTTTGGCACAATCTGCCATTAAGGCCAAGTACTCAGCATAGGCCTGACAGCTTATTACATTTCCACGTAACTGAATCCCTCCCTGACATTTTATACCTTTCAGTAGATGATCCATGTAAACTACGAACAGCAAAGGTGCAAGATTACAGTCTTGTCTAACCCCTGTAAGTACCCTGAACCAAGAACTCATTCTACCATCAATTCTCACTAAGGCCCAATTATCAACATCAATGCCTTTGATTGATTTTAATAATCTACCTTTAATTCCATAGTCCCCCAGTATGGTGAACATCCTTTCCCTCGGTACCCTGTCATACTTTCTCTAGATTTACGAAACAAACACAACTGCCTATTCCTCTCGTAGCATTTATTTCACTCACCTTGCGCATACTGAAAATTTGATCCTGACAGCCCCTCCGTGGTCTGAAACCACATTAGTTTTCAGCCAACTTTTTCTCAACTAGTGATCGCACCCTCCCTTCCAAGATGCCAGTGAATACTTTGCCTGGTACAAAGAGATACAAGGTAGTTATTGCAATCCTTCCTGTTCCCTTGCTTATAGATAGGTGCAATTACTGCTTTTGTCCAATCTGAAGGTACCTCACCAAAACTCCATGCTAATCTTACTATTCTATGAAGCCATTTCATCCCTGCCTTCCCACTATACTTCACCATTTCAGGTCTAATTTCATCTATTCCTGCTGCTTTATGACAACGCAGTTTATTTACCATCCTTTCCACTTCCTCAAGCGTAATTTCACCAACATCATTTTCCTCCCCCCCCCCCATGAGCTTGGCTGTTAGCAGCACAACCAGGAAGATTTCCTTTTACGTTTAGAAGATGTTCAAAATATTTCCTCCACCTCTCCAGTGATTCCCTAGAACCTATTATGGGTTCACCTGAATTACTGAAAACACTGTTCATTTCCTTTTTTCCCTCCCTTCCTAAGATTCTTTATTACTGTCTAGAAAGGTTTCCCTGCTGCTTGGCCTAGCCTTTCCAGGTTATTACCAAAGTCTTCCCATGACTTATTTTTGGATTCAACAACTATTTGTTTCGCTCCGTTTCTTTCATCTACGTAAAAATCCCTGTCTGCCTCGGCCCTTGTTTGGAGCCATTTCTGATAAGCCTTCTTTTTACGTTTACAAGCTGCTCTCACTTCATTACTCCACCAAGATGTTCGCCTTTTCCCGTCTTTACACACAGTTGTTCCTAGGCATTCCCTTGCTGTTTCTACTAGAGCATCCCTATATGCCAACCATTCCCTTTCTATATCCTGAACCTGTTTGCTGTCTACTGTTCGAAACTTCTCACGAATCATATCCATGTACATCTAATTTCCTTGTCCTGGAGATTTTATACCCTTATTCGTTTGCAGCCAGATTTCACTTTCTCTATACTAGGCCTAGAGATACTTAGATACTTAGTTCACTACAGATCACATAGTGGTCTGTATCATCGACAAATCTCCTAAAACTCGTACATTCCTATCAGATTTCCTGAATTCGAAGTCGGTTATGATATAGTCTATTATGGATCTAGTACCCCGAGCCTCACATGTGTAGCGGTGAATAGCCTTATGCTTGAAGAATGTATTCGTAACTGCTGAACTCATACCAGCATAGAAGTCCAGCAAACGCTTCCCATTCAGCTTCCCTATCTTCCCCACATTTACCAATCACCCTTTTGTATCCTTCAGTTCTATTTCGAATTCTCGCACTGAAATCGCCCATTTGCACCATCCTATCTTTGCTGTTGACCCTGATTAAGATGTCACTCAAAGCTTAATAAAACGTGTCAACTTCATCCTCATCTGCACCCTCACACGGTGAATACGCCGAGACAATTCTTGTCCTAATTCCTCCAACTGCCAAATCTACCCACATTATTCGCTCATTTACGTGCCTAACAGAAACTATGTTGCGTGCAATGGCATTCCTGATAAACAGCCCTACCCCTTACTCTGCCCTTGCATTTCTAGCACCCGTCAAGTACACTTTATAATCTCCTATCTCTTCCTCGTTATCTCCCCTTACCAGAATATCACTTACTCCTAGCACATTCAGATGCATCCTCTTTGCTGACTCGGCAAGTTCTACTTTCTTTCTTCCATAAGCCCCATTAATATTGATAGCTCCCCATCGAATTCCATTCCGTTCGCCAAGTTGTTTCCAAGGAGTCCCTCACCTGTCAAATGGGAGTGGGGCTCCGTTACTGCCATAGGTCCGAGGCTTGCTTGAAATGTTCTGAGCTCGGTTAATTCATGAAGCAGGATGCTACCCTACTTACACATAGTCCAAGTGAGGATCTCTCCTCTAACGGGTTATGGAGCACCGGTGGATTGTCCAGTCCTAGACGCCTGAGCACAAGGAGGGCCATGATTCAGAATATGTCCGAGATGCCCACTCCCATTCCATAGCAACTGGTATCCCGACTCTCAGGACCACTTACTAGGCCACTCAGCCGTTGCCCATGGTTCCCGAACTATGACGTGACTATAGTAACCTACACCAAGAACCATTTATTAGCGGATAGTAAAACCCTATTCCTCCCTGAGTTGTGATTTAAGTTTTGAGGACCCTGATAATTTGCCACAAAATCTGTTTCACAAAACAGGAACACATGAGCATTGAAAGTAATAAATAACAGGTACGTACCTCAAAAACAAAGACATCTAGCACAATTATATTTCAATTTGCCTAATTTTGTAAGAAAATTGTGCTCCTGATTAATACATTCATAGTTTATTAGCGTATTGCACAGTACAAACAACCTACCAGCTTTACAATTCTTTTCAGTTTTTTAAATGTCACCACTTCTCCATTTACGAGTGAATACTTCTTGTATAACTTTTCTACTAAATTTTCTAACTGTATTAGTTTTTTAAAATTCTTGGTGTTGTCATAAAATCATTCTTAACCCTCTCAAGTCACAAATGACCACACTGTTGACTGTGGAATATGATTTAATTTGCCCGCCAGTAATTTGAGTGTGCCTGTCATGCAAAATCATGCATACAATACTAACTAATGAAGATAATTCACTCAAATTTCGTATTCATGCCACTGAAAGTTATGACTTACCCGTACTTCATTCCATGAATGACTGCTGATTATGGTACAAATGTTTTATTTGAAATAATTTCAAGGAGTGGATCCATGTATTCTAAAACAAGCATCGTCAATCGAAAGCGAAATGCCTTCGGAGCCAGTTTGCCTCCCGCTCTCGAAGAAAGAGAGCAGCTCAGCGAGCAAATAGGGGAAGTGCATGACGTGATACGTACTGCAGGCCAGTGGCGCAAAGGTATAGCAAATTTTTCTGGACAGGTTAGATTGCGACACGATACGCGTGAACTCATGACAGGTGACACGAGTGTGTTTCCGTCTTTGTCCTCACACCACACGTCGTTCAAATCTAGTCGGTTAATGTTGCATTTATTAAGAAAGAGATTTCAGCACAGCATAGGCCATCGACGCCAACAAATTTCAAACCTTCTTGGGAAGAAGAGTATTAGTTCAAGAAAATAACGCAGCAAAATGTGTAATATGTAATAACGTATGGAATCGCATTAAAAAAACATCAGAAGAATATAAAAAGAGGTTTTAATGTCACTACGAGAGTCGGTTTCACGACATTCAGGCATTAGAAAAGGATCTGCAGGTGTTCGCTACGCCCTTCTCAGTGGATGTGCAAACTGTTAGACCAGAACTGCAGCTAGAACCGATTGACTTACAGTGCGATATTCAAATGAAACTTAGGGTTGCAAAAACGAAGAGTTTGACTGAATTTTATGTTCGTTTTCCACAAGAGAGATTTCATAGAGAGTACACATTTAATGCTCATATTGTAAGTATATTCGGATCAACTTATTTATGTGAACAGATGTTTTCATTAATGAATATTTGTAAATCTAGATAGACACAGAAGTAGACTCATGGATGAAAACTTGAAATGTGTTTTGCGACTTTCCAGTACGCCAACGATAGTACCAAAGATTGATACAATACTATCTAAACGAGCCCAAAGGTCCCGTGAAGGAAGAGTTCACCAGTTCGTGTGTTTCATGTTGTCACAGTCATAAATGCCATACAAATATTGAAATGAGTGTTAATGAGAGTACGAAGAATATGCACAAATCACATAAATTGTATTTTCTTTCGATAAATATATGTGTCCCAAAGCTTCAGTTATTCGTGAAAATGTATTTATTCAGGAAATATGGCACACTGCTGTATATTTCCTTTCTCAATGAATAATTTTTTTGTCCTGTTATACTCCGTAATCTGTATCCCGTTCGCCTCATATGATCCATGCTGCAAATTATTATTATTATTATTATTATTATTATTATTATTATTATTATTATTATTATTATTATTATTATTACTACAGCTGTTGTTCATATGGTAAAATTTCCGAGCGGCAAGTACAGTACGGCCACGGTATGCAACCCGCCTGTCCGCTGCTCTCTTGTCACGCGACGAACTGCCGTCCCGAGCGGAGCAAATAACACCGGCTCCCTAGAGCAACTACGTGATGACGTCTGCTCTAAAACATCGCAACTTCGGACGGTGGACGGACTCAATTTTTTGTAATTATTTCTGAAACACCGCTGTATCCACGAAATGTATATATATAATCCAATTTCCAATCACTAAGGTTCTTTTGTATCAACGGCCGCGCGCTTTAGGATGACCTAGCGCGGCACTCGCATTCTCACTTTCAATGCTGTACGCACTTCAGCAACATTACTGTTGCTATCACTACCCTGGAACTCCGATTCATTTTCCAAAACATCATTATTGCCAAAATCGCCATCTAAAACACTGTCTACAAGAGCTTTTAAACTCTCGTCGTCATTACCATGATACCGGTTCTACTGCATAATGAATACTGAATACCGACAAAAATGAACTGTTGTTGAACAATCCCAGTGACACAGAAATACAGAAAGCACTGTTTAACAGTACATGCCCCTAGTTCCTTAAGATGTATTGCGATAATGTATGACGCAAAAGGAATCTAATACACAAAAATAAGCGAGACACTGCGTCATTGCGAGCTGAGCTCGTCATTTGATTCATGCGCCAAAACAACGCGCGCGATCACAAATCCTCAAATGATGCGAATGAGTTTTCCTTAGTACCACTTTCTATCCTAAAATCTTTCTCCTCGAGTTCAACTTTCTCAATGCATTTAACACCAGAAACTCAAAAAGAGTTTTCGTTGTAAATATTCGGAAACATTCTTTTTAAGAAATACTTGGTTTTGTCATACAATAATCATCTTTAATCATTATTAAGATGATGATTATGCTTGTTGTTTAAAGGGGCCTAACATCGAGGTCATGGGCCCCTAAAGGTACGAAATGGACTGACAAATTGAAAGTACAAAATCCTCCACTGACCAGAATTCAAAACGTGAGGACGAAGATTGAATGGATGGATGGATATGAATTTAAAACGATCAGTGGAACCGACCGACAGTGGCCCCACATGCACAGAAGCTGGCGTACAACAATAGTATCACTGACCAAGGGACTGCTTCTATTGCACAATACTGAATCTATGCTTGTAGTCTGAAGGAGTCCAAAATCCAAGTCAGCGGCCCCTCATAATGGTACTTATTGCTAGGAAAATAGAACCAGGCTAATTGTCATGTTGCGGTACTAATCAAAAGTAGCGTAGACTCGCGGTATTCCACACATTATGTTACTACTCATAGGTAATGAAATTTGCACATGTATTACAGACCTACGTTTTCGCACAATGCGGCGCCATTTACAGGCAACGCAAACCTATGGCGTTCATTACATAAGTGTACTAACCACAGGGACTCGTACTATCCCGTGGTGTTCCTCATATAGTGGGTACTAATCATAGGCAAGCCAGAACCATGGGTTCCATCATCGCATGGTGTTGCTCATATAGTGCTACTAATCACAGGTACTGTAAAAGCCGTCATGCTCTCGTTTGCTACTAATCACATACCTATTTGGTACCTAACATAGTGGTACTACGCGCAAGTAAAAGCGACCCATGGTGTTCCCCTCGTGGTGGTACTGATCACAAGTAGTTTCATGGTTCTAATATAATCCCGTGGGTGTATTTTTCGTCTGCGACCCCCACCCACAGGGGGTTGTGTGTTTGGTCTGCGAGAGGTATTTTATTTCCCTCAAGTCCACCAGCGTAGCAGGTTCATGGAATCATCATTAAGTGTTCAAAGGTGAAGAATGTTTATACACGCAAACCTTCAACCTGAACTGCAAAAACAGAGCTGCTTCAGCATCTTGGCTGCAACTATAGGCATGTACATATTCAACAGTCTGGTAATTCCTCAAATTGAGCAGAAGGCATTCGAAGGAATTAACAGAGCCGACAGTTGCTTTGCAGTTTTTCATTCTGTTGAACACTAATTATAACACCTGTAACACTATAACATACATGTAAAAAGTACAGTAGTAAACAAAGAATGACATTTTTAGTTCTGAAAATAAAATCAGCCCATTACATGCTCATTAAACAAACCAACCTCAATCACCACTCACATTTAAACCCCCCCAATTTGCACTACTTAATTTCTGAACATTTCACACTTCTTGCATTAGTGCCTTTTTGAATTCCACAGGAGGTTACTCTGACTTAAATGTCTGGAATGTGGGTTAGAATATTCTTATCTGTAGTATGCAGCATCTTAGCCAGTCTAGACATTTTCATAGATTATAATAATAATAATTGTTTTTATCACTAAAAGTGTCTTAGAAGATAGTCTTTAATTCAATTTCATACTTTTATTTCAACATAATCATTAACTTACATTTAATCCTTAATATACAATAATAAACCATAATAATAATAACAACAACAACAACAACAACAACAACAATAATAATAATAATAATAATAATAATAATAATAATAATTCTAAAAGTGCAATTAAAAGTAGCTAGTGACATCACCGCTATATGATGTAATGGAGAGTTGTCAACAAGGTGGTCAGCTGGCCTCATGCCCGTGACAGAGCATTGCACCACCTCACACTCTTTCTTGGATTAGTAAGGACAGAGGACGTACTACTGGAATAATTAAGGTAAGTTTTCACTTTCAAGTATCCTACTAAAGGGTATAAACAGAATTTAGACAAATGTTTCTACATTTCAAAAACAAAAAATATTTTAAAAAAGTGATCTGACAGACTCTAATAATGTTCTTTCAAGTATGAAACACATTATCCTTTGTTTGTGTTTTCTTTACAGGTATGTCAATGTTATAACAATGATCAACCACAAAATAAATTGCACATTTCTTTAACAAAAATAGTCAGTTCCAAGTAAATAGTGTCAAGGAACATGAATATGAAATCAGAACAATTTTAATACCTCTTAATTTTAAGTCATTTTCATGTATTGAACTCAACCCCATGCACTCTTACCCATTCACCTATACACTGGAGCATTTCTGTTTCTTTGATTTTTGTTTGTAGTCCAATTCTAAGGCATTCTTCATCACATTCCAGCAAGTCTGAAAGCATAGATGAGTTCAATTGCCCTGGTACCCTCTTTCAGTCACCGAAATGTCTTCATTGAATTGCTCTCCATGCTCATTACTCAAAGTGCCACAATTGCTTGGAGAGAAGTCAAGATAAGAGAAAAGAAAGTGGATCTTCAGTGACATATTACAACCTAATACTTTGGATGTCCTCAAACAACCACAGAGATTTACTGCTCATAAATTATAGTTTATCCTTACTTATTTTACAGTCAAAATAACAGTAATATGCTCTCTTTATTAACATAGTCAATTCATGTTACTGGGATGGAAAAGTCACTTCACTGCCTACGTAACAAAAGTAAACACACTATTTACACATTTAAGTGGTATCTTGAAGTCTAAAAATTCTGCATTGAAAACCAAATTAGCTTAAGATAATGTAGATTATGAGAATAAATAAAATAAAATGAAATGAAAATAAATAAAGGTTTATGCTATGTTTTTAAATTTATTATTTACCCTGAAAATTGAGTTGTCTAAGAACTCCAAATGCAGAAAATTACATTATTGAAAAATATAGCAACAGGTAGGTTTCCCTAAGCACAACAAACAACATTTATGTAATAAAAATTGCTTCTCTATGAATAAAATATAGTTTACCCAGTGTTGACAACCTGTATTTGTAACATAAGTTATTTACCAAAATTAGACAATGTCCATCCATCATAAAAGAAATTCTTGTTTTTCAAGAGAATCAGAGATAACTAAGCATATCATATCTGCTTATTTCACATCAAAAGAGAATAGGATTTGACTGCTTTTAATTTGGAAACAATTTTACACTGACCTGTGTAATTAGTGTTTGACAGACTGAAACATTTTAAAGCTACAGTAACCGAGTCGACACTGGAAAGTATGACTTAAATTTTGACAAATTACTTTCTGAAAGAGTTGCTTGTTCTTGCCACATCATCTCACTTTCTCAGTAAATTAGAGAACTGTGTTAGTCCAAATCATTTCCATAGGGATTCTTGGATTGTCATCTGCCTAAAGATAGAGGAACATATGTATTCATTCAAATGAACAATTTTAAAAATTACCAGAATTAATTTTCAAGTTTCTTCTGCCAACTGCCACCCAGGTATCACTAATTGTAGAGCAGAGGCTGATATGTGTGACAATAATTGATAGGCCTTCCATACGTGCTCTTTCCATGCTATCATTGCTGTCATTCAGATCATGTAACATTTTGAGGCCACTTCTGCTTCATACACTGAAGCTTGAGGAAAGTGTGGACTGAACACAAACATAAAAAATGACTAACAATAAATATGGATCAAGTTGCTACCCAGGACATCAGCCAGGCTAGCAAATACATCATCAAAGAGGGAAGTAATACACCTGTGCATAGAATGATAACCTGTTCCTTACTAGCCTTGATCCAGATTGACTTGGTACTATTTCCTTACATTGCTCCAAGTTTCAGAAATTGGCAATTCTTCCTTAGGATTCATTCATCTGGTATCTCCACATCATATCCCAGAAACTCAGCAGTATGATTGATGATGTTGATGATGCTTGTTTAAAGGGGCCTAACATCTAGGTCATCGGCCCCTAATGGTAAGAAATTAGACAAAATGTAACGACAATTTAAAAGTCCAAAATCCTCCACTGACCAGAATTCAAAACGTGAAGATGAAGAATGAATTTATGGATATGAATTTAAAACAATCAGTGGATCTGACCCGCAATGCCCCACATTCCCAGAAACTAGCGTTAAACAATAGTATTACTGACCAAGGGACTGCTTCTAAAGCACAATACTGAAACGATTATGACTGTAGTCGAAAGGGGTTAAAAATCAAGGTCATCAGGCCCTCAATATGGTAGTTATCGCTAGGAAAGTAGAATCATGGTATTTGTTATGTGGCGGTATTAATCAAAAGTAGCGTAGACTCGCGGTATTCCACACATTATGGTACTACTCACAGGTAATGTAACGCGCACATGCAACACAGACCTATGGTGTTTCTCACATTGCGGAACCATTTACAGGCAACGCAAACTTATGGTGTTCCGCACATAACTGTACTTACCACAGGGACTCGTACTATCCCATGGTGTTCCTCACATAGTGGGTACTAATCATAGCCAAGGCAGACCCATGGTGTCACTCACATAGTGGTACCAATCACAGGTACTGTAAAACCACACCGGAAGCACACACTGTCGCTACTAACCATAAACCTATTGTGTACCTAACAGAATGGTACTATGTGCAAGTAAAAGCAACCCATGGTGTTCCCTGCGTGATTGTACTAATTACAAGTAGTCTCAGGGTTCTAATTCGATCATCCCTTGTTGCCCCTTTTAGTCGCCTCTTACGACAGGCAGGGGATACCGTAGGTGTATTCTTCGTCTGCGTCCCCCACCCACAGGGGATCCAGCAGTATGGATTGTGCAACTTGTACAGAGGTATGCTTGTAATGATGATGGTTCAATGTAAGTCCCTATCAAATTCACATTATTAATCAGGTTGCACAATTGATAGAAACAGCTGTTTTTCCTTGCAGTATTTGTTTTATTTCTAGTTTTATACTTGCCCAACAAAATATGATATTGTACTGGAAAAAGCTAAAAACTGAATACTGTTGTCTGCCAGACATAATATAATACTTTTCCACCTGCTGATAGGCTATCATTAAAAGAAATGTTCCTGAAAGTTTTTAATTACACAAATGATGGCTTATGTTTGGGGTTGTTTTTTTTTTTAACTTCTGAAATGCATTCACTGTATTACAAATGTATAAATCACACAGAAAATCTGCATTAAAAGTCAAACAGCTAGCAACTGTTTGGGAACTAATGGAAGTCCAATCATGTTACAGCTTGAAATCTAGGATAAACATTCCTCCTCTAATGATACAACTAGAGACAAACTTTAACATTCACATTTCAAGAAAGCTGCCTCTTACAGAACACTAGGCAAACTGTGTTTGTAACAAAACCATCACTAGTTAAGGGCACATGCTGGTGGGATCACAGATGTGAACTGAGTCACACATGCAGACTTTGATCAGTTTTAAGTCACACATGTGGACTTTGATCAGTTTAAGAGCTGGATGTCCTTACAGATACCAAACCTATATGGAAGGATGTCTTCAGCTATTGTGTGTTTCTGTTGTAGTGGTTGGCAGTGTGGTATGTAATTACTGTAAATCGTACGTATTAAGAGAAATACAAACACCAACTCCCCCATCCAGAGGAATCAAACAAGACACAGCTAAAATCCCTGGACAGGCAGCAATCCTTGGGCCCACTGAATCCAAGGTCGTAGTGCTGAATGTTCACCCAGGAGATAGCCATGTATTTAATAATTTTCAATAACATAATGCACAATGATATAATTTTGGGCCCAGCAAGCCAACACTCTACCAACTGAGCCAATTAGTCTGGAAAACGTGACATTAATAATAATAAAAATAATTCAACAAGCCTATCATACCCATCATTCATTTGCTTACCTAGTAACAACAATGCAATCTTTATGAACGATCATAACATTCAGATCAAATTTCTCAAATTGCTAATCATTGCTGAATATATCTGAGTTTACTCAAGAAGAATATAATTTTAATATATTAATTCTGATTTTCTCCACTTAGTACTACCTAATTTAAAAAATTCCTTACATTTTTTCAATATTTCAATATTTTGACATTCAACAGTAGCGATACATGTCAGGTGATAGCAACATAGTCGCTCAAAAAAATAAAAAGCACATGGTAAAGAATGTTCTTCACACTTACTATTTTATCAGACTTAATTTTAATTATTATAAAAATATAATTCACCTCTAACATAGACACAAACTTTGTCATACCCACAACAAAATAAATAATAATAATAATAATAATAATAATAATAATAATAGTACTGGGGGTACGGTGTCTCTCTTTGAGTATTCTATGAGCTGTTCCCTACTATGTCTATCTCTGAACATGGAAATAGTGTAATAGTTTTTCATAACTGTTTAGATCACTGCCATCGATATATAAGAGACCTCTTGAGGACAAAACCCTAATTTATCCTTAAGGAAAGTCTCTATACCAATGTTGGTAAACTTGTTGGCATGCTGCTGTTATTTCTATTTCCAAAGTTATACATACTTCCTTTAGCACCACCTCTAATTCTATCAGCCTATCTTAAGCTATAATGTAATATTTCTGACCAATCTGGGTCTCTCTTGGTTAATGTAAGCCATACAATCTGACTCTTGGGTTGTAAAACTGCAGATCTTTTGGGCTCTCCTTCTATATAAGCTGAGGCATTTTCTCCCTCAGTGTCTTGCATTGCTGTTGTGATTGTGTGTGCATAGTGTCAGAGGAGAGAGGGAGGGTTCCCCTCAGGGATATTTGAAGGCGGGGACTTAGGCCTGACGGAAGTCCCAACTAATAAGGGATAGTGGAATGAACATAACTGCATGTGAAGTGTAGGGAAAGTTTTTGCAGCTTTCATTTGAATGTAAATGTTAGGGCTTTCATTTCTCATTGTAAGGTGGTCTCCAGACTTAAGAGAGCACGAGTGGTTACCCTTGTAATTCTACCATTAAAATTGAATTGGGCGACTAAGTCTTTGTAACTCTTAAATTGAACTTATGTTTCTCCCATTTAATCACCCCATAGTATGGGATTAGCCTCTACTTCATTGGGCCACCAGCCCACTTAGGGTTCGAATTTTTTCTCTTTTGGAGTGCTCGATTTCCATCTTCTTTCAAATTTAGTTATCGGCCAGCTGTAAAGATTTCCTTCTCTAAATTTGTTTTGCCATGACCATTGGCCTCTGTACATAAGTTTCTTGGAGGGTAACCTTAGCAAGCTAGATCTGGGTAGTTCAACCTAATAAGTAAATTTGGTATCACTAATGTAATTTGAAAAACTGTATCAATAACCCATTATGGGGTTGATTCTGTAAGGGAATTGTGAAATGGGTTGTGACCCATGTTTGGAAGTGTAATAACAGAGACACAGACTTTCTCGAATGTTACGGCTAGCCTCTATTGGATTTGAGAATGTGTCAAATCGACCTTATTAAGAGTGATCACAATCAGTCATGTTAATGTAAATGAGAGGAAGATTTTTGCAGCTTTCATTTGAATGTAAATGTTAGGGCTTTCACTCCTCATTGTAAGGTGGTCTCAAGACATAAGGGAGCATGAGTGGTTACCCTCGTAATTCTACCATTCAAACTGAATTGGGTGGCTAAATTTTTGTAACTCAAATTGAACTTAAGTTTCTCCCACTTGGCTCATGTTGTAGCGGTGTCAAGAGCTTCTTAGCTCTTACTTTGTGCTCTTGAGCTGACAAGTTCTAGCATTGTTGCAAAGTTGTAAGCGTGTATCCAGCAGTGTTGCTCTTCTAGGTGTTGTTAACTTCTTGCAATTTAATAAAATTTATTAGGAAAAAAAAATTGAATATTGCTTTTTTTTAAAGTAACAGGCCTATTTGTTTTCAAACTGATAGGGTGAAAAGGCACAAGCTCAAGCCAAGGAATGTATGGTTCACATGAGCACTTATTTGAAATCTGCTCCACTGAACAAAACATTCTCACATGTAATTGAATAATTACAGTGATAATGAATCAAATTCTCAAAAATGAAAAGATTCAAGAACATTTATCTGGGCACCATTTTACATATTTCCTTTTAAAATAATATCTTGAGTGTTAACAATGATGGTACTCATGGGAATAAAGCATCAAGAATCTACTGTTTGCCAACCATTCCATACAATCCTCCATATTTCATAATGAAAAGAGAGCTAATGTTCTATTTTCAGAAAGGAAAACAAAGGAACTAGTGTTTCTTATATTTTGTGATGAAAATAAGAGTTATTTTTGGCTTAAAAGCTTTATTTCAATCTTTCTTTTAGACATATAGGTAAATACACTATGAAATCTACAAGCTAACATATAATAATGATAATTACTTATAAATACAATTCATTCACTCCTCCCAACTCAATATTTTCAACCAAACTGCATGCAGCAACTCAGAAGGATAATAGGGACTACTCAACCAAAACCATATGAAGCCATGCTTGTGAGTAGGGCCTGGAATTCTTAGGTTTTAATGTGTTTTTTTTTTTTTTTTTTTTTTTTTTTTTTTTCCCCTTTGCAACTTAATTAGAAAATTTCAACATACTTTTGTGTTTTATGCCTGCAAGTTTCTGATGGTTGGATCTTATTGAAACTAAGAAGAACTAAATAGTACTTTTAAGAAAAAAAAGGCTCAAACGGCTTTTTCCAACATACATCTACATTTTCCATATAGGCTGTTATGCTTTGCAATGTTCAGTCTGAAAACCCCTGTGAATTAAATAAATGCCTCCAAAATCCTCCATTAGTTCCACAACTCCTATCATTAAATCTCTTGCACTCCATGACCAAGTCCACTAATCTCCTAAGTATCGTATCTTGTGCAATTTGCCTCACATGACCCCACCACTGAAACTGATTAATGTATACAGCTTCACCCATAGAGTTCTTTCCTAACTTAGCGTTCATATCCTCATTCCGAATACCAAACTGTCATTGTTTCAACCTGTTTGTACAAGCTATAATTCTCGCTACTTTCACGTCTCTTATCTTATGAATAAGATATCCTGAGCCCATGCAGCTTTCACTCCCGTACAGAAAAGTTAGTCTGAAAAGAGACGGGTGTAAACAGAGTTTGTCCGCAAGCTGACTTCTTTCTTACAAAATACTGTCAATCACAACTGCGAACTCAATACAAAGGCATTTATGGTAGAATGAGTTCTTGGTCCAAATTACATACAGGGGTTAGACAAGGCTGTAATCTTTCACCTTTGTTATTCATAGTTTACACTGATCATCTACTGAAAGATATTAAGTGGCAGTGAGGAATTCAGATAGATGGAATTGTACTAACCAGTTTGGCCTATGCCAATGACTTGGTCTTAATGGCAGACTATGCTGAAAGCCTCCAATCTAACATCGTGGAACTTGAAATCATGTGCAGTGTGTATGATACGCAAATTAGCCTTTCTGAGACTATTTAATGTTTTTTTTTCAATCACTACTTATCTGCATTTAGGGCAATCGCCCAGGTAACGTGATATCAGTAGCGGGGGAAAAAACCTGAAAGAACTGAATGTTAGGTCAAGAATACAAAACTGGAATAGGCAGACCATTTCAAGTATTTTGGATGTGTATTCTCTCTCAGGATGATAGTGTAATAAGTGAGAATGATTCAAGGTGCTACAAAGATAATGAGTGCTTTCAACAATCAACCTTTAATCCTGTAACCTGTGCAAGCCAAACTTTTTTTTCCCCCCACGGTGCTCTGTTACATGCTTTTATCTAGTTCAATACTGGTTACTTTCCAGAGCAACTAGAATTTTTAGGGTAGTTCCAGTGTACAAATATAGTGATAGGTCAGAATGTACCAGCTATTGTTCAGTCTTTGTTGCTCCTATTCTCTTCAAAATTTTTGAATATGTGATGCTAGTACAAATTTATGAATACTTTGTGTCTAATACACTTTTGTCAAAATCTCAGTATGGCTTCATACTAGGAAAATCAAAAATAAATGCACTGAATCATGTTGTTAGTTATATAATGAGTCATTTTCAAGAAGGAAATTATGTTAACGTTACCGTATGTGACCTTAGTAGGCCCTTTGATTGTGTACTGCGTGATATTCTACTCAATAAGTTAGCATATTATGGGATTTACTGCAAATGTTTCTCAGGACTGCAAAATGCATGCAAGATAGGCACACATACCTACAGCACTGCACTACTTTATATTTGCCTCTATTTCTTTTCATTTCTTTCTTACTCTCTTCATTTTTATGTACTACATGGACATGCATGTATGAAGTAAATACTGTTCATACAAAGCTTATTTTAGTACTTTTCTCCATTTGTTTCAATCTCTTCGGTTGGCAGTACTGCAGAAATGAAACACTGAATCGGCACTCTTCTCCTTCCACTGTCCCCACTTCCCCGTAAAGGCAATGCCCAATAAAACATGCAGGTACAGTGGCTATTAACATATTACACCTTAGAATGTACTGTAGGAAGTAAAATGTTTAAAAGAGGACAAAGTGGTTAAATAAATAAGCATGAATGAATGCAGATAACTGAGGAAAAAGAAAAAAAAAAAAGATTAGAAGGAATCCTTAGTAAGGTTTATGCAACTAAGCTAAGTCAGAACAGTTACTTTCTTCTTCTCATACAGTGATGCCGTAAGCAATGTAGGCTATTTAGTATTACAAAAGCCACACTTTTACAAGTACCCTGTATAAGACCTAACAAGGGAACTATTGATATGGTCACATCAAAAATGACATTGAAATTTTTGCAGAGACCATGGGAAAGCAATGTACAAAAATTCAGCTGCCATTTCAAGCTTTTAAGTCCTAATAAATCAATATGAAAATGTTTAATAAGATTGCACAGGTTAACATATAGCAAGAGACAGACAGCCCTGGTGACCCGCTGAAGCGAGCGCGTTACCTTGAACATTCTGTGCAAGGCAGTTAACACATATTTCTTTGAGAAAGCAGTCACGAATCCAGCTAATGTTCTGGAGTATGCATTACATTATTTCCGTGAAAAAGGTTTCTCATCTTCCTGTGAAATAACTTCCGAAGAAAGGGCGACGGGTCAACATGTGATTTAAAACTAATTGAAAATCATCCCATGGGTGCCAGCATCGGAGTCGTGTCTGGAGAGAAATAGTGGTAATGAAAGAGACAGTACAAGCAGCGACACCATATCTGCATTATCTGAAAGAGAACGCAGCCCACCACTGCCAAGTATGAGAGGCGTTACGGACACGAGTTTGAGTCCCGACAATCCAGTGAAGCGACACCGTAGTCACCTCAATAATTTACCAGATCAAGCTATACTTCCAGTTCCAGTCCACAGGAAAGGTGAAACACGCTTTAAATCCTGCGTACAAGAGGAAAACTGTACATTTATGGTTAAATAATGAAGGGGTGGGGGGGGGGCGGCTTTCACAAAAACTGTCATGTGGTGATGTCACTACAACAATTGTACAGCTGGGCTGAGTGGCTCAGACAGTTGAAGCGCTGGCCTTCTGACTCCAACTTGGCAGCTTCGATCCTGGCTCAATCTGGTGGTATTTGAAGATGCTCAAATACATCAGCCTTGAGTTGGTAGATTCACTGGCATGTAAAGAACGCCTGCAGGACAAAATTCCAGCACTCTGTGTCTCCAAAAACTGTACAAATGTACCAAGTGGGACGTAGAAACAATATTATTATTATTATTATTATTATTATTATTATTATTATTATTATTATTACAATTGTACACGAGGAAGAACCAATTAGAATGTACGTCAGTAAGTTTCGTTGAACACAGGAAAATGATGTATGAAAAGTTATTTTCTCACTTTGCAGAAGCAAGACGGTTGAAGCAGAATATCTGCAATGAATAACTGCGATGCTGGGGCTTGGAACTTTCAAGAGAGATAAAGTCTTGAACAAATTGGTGGGAGCAGCAACGGAGCAAATTTTATACTACACATCCCTTCAATATACAATACAGATCAGTTTTGTGTGCAAAATTGTTGGTGAGAAACATACAGAAACTGTTATTCAATCAGTTAGTGCCTCACACATTCGACATAAGTACGCCTGCAGTTAGTATGGCCAGCACTCTTTTCCAAAAATTATTTATTGTACTATAGTAGGCAACTGAAACTTACAGAGTTTCCAAAGAAGTGTTTCATGCCACAAATATAATTGTAACAGCCACAAAATCAGGCAAAATGAATAGGAATTAAAGTATTGGTTTAAAGAAACCTTCTTCCTATTTGTGTAAGACAAGTGTTTGCTACTGTTAGACTCCTCGATAGTGATAAATGCCGTCTTGAAGACATTCCTCCAGGCAACAAGCACTACAGGAAAAAATTTGGATAAGTTTTCCTTCTGGCAGTTGAAGGCTTTGTTCTGCCATTTAACAGACATTATGCTGGCTTGTGAAGACTTTCAGTTTTATGTTTATCAGAGAAACAGCATAGTGAAAATTCAATCCTTCATTCACTTCTTTCCCACAGTTCAAGGACATGATTAAATATTCAACTTCCAGAGTTTGAAATGCCTGTAAAATACTGCCTTCAAACAAGTACAGAAAACTGTGAATAACAATGTGGCCTCAAAGAGCATTTTTGTTGTGCATGGAGCCAAAAATATTTTTGATTTTATCATGCAGTCAACGCACCTCATATTGTTTCATATTCGTTCCCTAACAAAGTTATCTTTGCGCGCAGTAGCCTGCCAGTTGGTTCTCTCTGTCTCCAGTACAACTGCAAATCTACTTCTCTGTGCGCCACGCTTGCCAGCAAGATGCACGGGTTGTCCAGTAACTGCATTGCCACATGGATTTTATATATAGCTTTCAACACCTTCCAGTTCAAAATGGCAGGTTAAGTTTTGTACACCGCTATTTCATGGTCTCCTCATCTTCTCAGTGATACTACATTGTCCGTTTCGATATGACCGTATCAATAGTTCCCTTGTAAGGTAAGAAGTTAAATGTGTTGCTACAACTGACAGCAAACAAGCAAATATGAACTAATAAAATAAAATGCAAGTATACCAGTCCAAACATTTTACAACATTCTTACAAGTAATATTATGAAGGCAAATATTATCCTATGGCAGTTTGTTTTAATTTAATTTTGAATATGATCATAATAAATTGTTGAAATGTCTGGATATACAAGTACAGTTCCTTATACTTTTTACCTGCGCTCCTTAATTATATGAAATATTGTAGTAAAATTAAAATTTCTTTGACATTAGTCGACAATGACTTGTTGTATTGATTAGGTGGTCAATTTAATAAATAACTTACTCTTATTATTCTAATCAAATACCATCATTACGGACCAAAAATGATATTTATTGCATGTAATACGTTGTCCTTGTGGCAGCCTCCTTATGGGGGAAGTTGTATTAATAAAAAATTAAAAAGGATTAATATTTGATTTAAGCTGTATTCTACATTAAAAACACTGACTTACTTCTTGTAATTCAGGTACATTATTCCTGTATTTCTCCTCTCCTGAACATTAAATTACTCTAATTCATTTCCTTAGAATTTTCTTCAAATTGCCTTCTTAAGAAAATCCAACCACCTGAAGACCAGGAATATCCCATACTATATTTCTGATTTCTAAATTATTTTCTGTTCTGTTGTTATACTGAAATGCTTGTACATCATGGACATCCACACAACACATTATGATATCTGGAAGTAGTGAATGGGATGAGACCCGGGGACTATTTCAAATTTTTCCTGCAGTAATATGTTTTTAAAAAAGAATGAATCACTTAAATATTAAGACAATACCTAAATAATACATTTAAATATTCCTTCTTCAGTAATTTATCGTGCTCAAAGGAAGAAAATGAGAATGATCATCTCAGCTGAAGAGACTTAAGATATTCTATAATATGGGTGAGTGACCTAGGGTGACTGGATTGGTCCTTGAGTACACTAATACAGAACTGTAGACAGGTATAATGAGTAGATTCTTCTCCAAGTAATAAGATGAAACTTGGAGAAAAATAATATAATATGATGAAACTTGGAGAAAAATCTATTCATTATACCTGTCTATAGTTCTGTATCAGTATGGTCAAGGACCAACCCAGTCACCCTAGGTATCCCACCCATATTACGGAACATCTTAAATCTTTTCAGCTGAGATGATCATTCTCATATTCTTCCTTTGAGCATGATAAATTACTGCAGAAGGAATATTTAAATACAGTAGAGTCTCGCTCAACCGACCTTCGCTTATCCGACACTCCGTGTTATCCGACCCGACACTGGTAGTCTTAATTTGAACTTTAGGTGGATGAAATTCTGGGACACGGGGTGTGGAGGGTGCGACTGTGGGACAAGCACTGGCAGTCATGCGGTAGGATTGTTCAATGTAGTATTGGTTGGGTGCGGATGTTATAGTTTTCATATCCTCTGTGAGTATGGCGAGTAAACGTAAGAAAGTGATTGTTTCTGTGGAAGACCAGTAGAGTGGGTTAAAGAGACTGGACAAAGGGGAAACTCTCCAAAAAAATGGCTTCAGATTATGGTGTTGGACGTGTTACAGTGGGAGACTCAAAACATACGAGGGAATAAATTGAAAAGTGGTGCTCTACCAGAGCAACAAGTGGTGCACTGAAAATTAGAAAAAGCAATGAAAAATGTGGGTACGAAAAAGTAAGTGAAGCACTATTTCTTTGGTTCACTAAAAACCAGGAAAAGGGCTTGTCAATATCTGGCCCCATTCTGCAAGAAATGGCGGTGTATATCCAGAAAAGGAGTTTAATATAGGGACCCTAATCTTACTGCCAGTGCTGGGTGGCTTGATCGGTGGAAAAAACGGTACGGCATTGGGCAGCTTAATATCTGTGGAGAAAAACTGTCAGCTAAATCCGATGAGGTTGTGAAATTTAAAAGACAATTTCAAGAAATAATTCTTGCTGAAGGATTATCCGGTGATCAGATTTTTAATTGTGATGAGACTGGGCTGAATTTCAAGATGCTGACATCAAAACTCTTGCAGCCCAAGCCAAGACGTCTGCACCTGGCTACAGGCGTAGTAAGAAAAAAGTACTGCATCTACTGTACAATTGAATTAACAAGTCAATAAATAGAGTCCCAAAAACATATTACACAATACAGTATAGCCTTCATATTTGTTTTAGTTCATTTTTCAAAGTTATTCCGTATTATCCGACATTTTCGGTGATCCGACGTACTCCAGGTCCCGTTTAAGTCGGATAATCGAGACTCTACTGTATATTATTCAGGTAGTGACTCAATATTTACGTGATTCATGGAATCTCAAGTCAAATTTGAGAGATTAGGAGCATAATTTATAAAGAGAGGAGGCACAGACGTTTTCTTTCCTTTTGCATTTTGAGATTTTAACCTGAACAAAATAGTACATGAATATTTGATTGTTCAGATATAAATTAAGGTAGAACTCAAGTGTAAACATGCAGATGCAGAGGTTATTTTTGATGAAATATTCCTTTTTTGGTGGAATTGGCCAGGATTAATTGGTAACATAACCCCCTGGTCAACACAGACAAGCCTTGTGAAATGAATGTCTGGTCATTAAGGCTTATTGTGAAATTAGAAGGATGCTGGGAAATCGTGAAGCTAGAATTGCATATCCAATCCAATTGTGGCTTACAATAACAAGTTTTAACTATTAAAAAAAATGGATATTTAAAAGGCACATGGAACCCTAGTAGTTAACTGAATATTTTGCTTCATGATTTGGCTAGAAATGTATGTTTCTTTTACAGATCAAAACGGATAACTCATATTTCACTGAAGTGTTTGTTTTGCTTAGCATACATTTATCGTATGTTTAAGGTGTAGTGATGAAATTCTTGAAGTGTAAATATCCACATGCAATGATTTTATTTGTTAGGGACTTTATAAATAAGGAACAAAATGATAGCTGGCTTAAATTTCATTAAATCTAGGCAACGGTGGTGAAAATTAACAGTCCTTTAACAACAGTCAATGTCACTGAACAGATTGGCAGGCTATTTTGTTTATTAGTTGGTTTAACTTCGACTGAGTACGTTTGACATTTTTGAGATTTCAGTTGTTAGTTCTTTAATGATGCTGAATAACATTTAACTAGCAAAATAAAAATGTAATTAGTAATTGATAATAGTTTCAAAGAGCAAATCTGTTCAGTTGATAGTGAAAGATAAATGATCTCTATTGTTAAAGCAAGGTCTTGAGGTTTTAGAGTGCTCTATGAGAATTGTTACAAGACATAAGATTACAACGTAAGAGTTCACGTAGAATCCAAATCAAGGTTTTGATAAACATATTCATATGGAATCTAGAGTATGGTCCTGTGTTAAGAATGGGATTAAAGTGAAAAGTCTTTTGTGAGATTGTTTTAAAGAGCTTTTGGTGACTCACAAGTCAGAAGTTGTGTAATGTTTTGTATGTTTCTTCATTCTAACATATGTAATTTAAACTTTGTGCTTTGAGAGTTAATAGTTACTTATTTTAATAGCCACGTTTCATTTATTTTGGACTTGACATTAATATACTTTATTTCAATTAGAGTTAGTCTGTTTCATTCAGTACACTAGAGCTAGTTAGGAACCCTCTGTACCCTACCACGATGTGGCAGATGATGCACACCCGAGAAGAGAGAATTAGGCGAGTATTTTAGCAGTGCCAGGATATTAAAGAACTCACCACCAACAGTGGCATAAAGGGTACAATACAATATTAAAGAAATGCTCACTGAAAAATAAAAAAAATAAAATAAAATAAAATTCTTGGATAATCTACTTTTAAAAATAAGGTCTCCCAATAGCCACTGCTTAAATCATGAGCTGCTGCCTTTGCTTTCTGAGGTTCACTTATGAAAACTGGTGAAAGGACTTAAGCTTTTTCACTCCTATGTCGAGTGGGGCTCGACATTAAAATATTAGACTTGCACTCCGATGTCGAGTCCCACTTGATATGACATGACAATAGCTTGTACCTTCCGTGTTCATATGATGACTGTGCTGTGTTCAAGTATTGTACAGCTATCTAACAGTCTTTGAGAGAACACCTTTCCCTATTTACTATAATTTGTGGGAATCATAATAACTTTGTAACCTCTGTTTTTCTTGAATATTTATGAAAGTTTACTGATGATAAAGATTGAATGTAAACATGGCTTCTGCTTAATTTTTGCTCACATAAATTGGTATTTTAGAAAAGTTATGGACAATTATAGCAACATTGATGAAGCAACAACTGACTTGGATATTTAACAGTGAATAGTATAACTGAAAGTGTACAGAGTGATAATGAAAATGAAGGTGGTAGTGTTCCTCCAAATCCATGGCACGAGTGGAGAGCTGGCAATACTGATTTACCTGCGTCCTTATTCAACAAAACAATTTGTGGATGTAAAGCATCACATAGGAACAAACCTTCAACACTGTAACTGTAAATATATTTCACAAAACATAATTCCTCCCCTGCGAACCATGAGACCTTGCTGCGGTGGGGAGGCTTGCGTGTCCCAATGAAGCAGATAGCCAACCATATCGGATGGGTATCTGTTGAGAGACCAGACTAAGGAATGGTTCATCGAAAGGGGGGTAGCAGCCTTTCGGAAGTTGCAAGTGCGACAGTCTGGATGATTGACTGATATGGCCTTGTAATAATACTGCAACACGGCTGAAAGCAACGGAAAATTACAGCCGTAAATAACTCCCGAGGACATGCAGCTCTCTCTGTATGAATGATGTACGGATGATGGCTTCCTCCTGGGTAAAATATTCCAGAGGTAAACTAGTCCCCCATTTGGATTTCCGGTTGGGGACTACACGAGAGGGGGCGATCATCAGGAAGATGGATACTCACATTCTGCGAGTCGGAGCGTGGAATCATTTGAATCGTTGTGGTAGATTAGAGAATCTGAAAAGGGAGATGGATAGACTAAATTTAGATGTAGTTGGTATAAGTGAAGTACGTTGGCAGGAAGAACAGGATTTTTGGTCAGGCGACTACCGAATTATCAACACAAAATCAAACACAGGAAATGCAGGAGTTGATTTAATAATGAATAAGAAAATAGGGCAGCGGGTAAGCTACTACGACCAGCATAGTGAAAGAATTATTGTCGTCAAGATAGACACCAAACCAATGCCCACCACAATAGTGCAGGTCTATATGCCTACTAGCTCAGCAGATGACGAGGAAATCGAAAGAACATATGAAGAGATAGAAGATTTAATATAATAATGTAAAAGGTGACAAAAATCTAATTGTGATGGGAGACTGGAATGCAGTGGTAGGCCAAGGAAGAGAAGGTAATACAGTAGGAGAATTTGGTTTGGGACAAAGGAACAAAAGAGGAAGTCGGCTGGTTGAATTCTGCACTAGGATCATAATTTAGTCCCTGCCAATACTTGGTTCAAACACCACAAATTACGGCTTTATACATGGACGAGACCTGGAGACACTGGAAGGTATCAAATAGACTTCATTATGAATAGGCAGAGATTCAGAAACCAGGTGTTGGATTGAAAAACTTCCCCAGGAGCAGACGTGGACTCTGACCACAACTTGTTGGTCATGAATTGTCATCTGAAGCTGAAGAAATTGAAGAAAGGAAAGAATGCAAAAAGACAGGATCTAGACAAGTTGAAAGAAAATAGTGTGAGGGATTGTTTCAAGGAACATGTTGCAAAAGGACTAAATGAAAAGGCTGAAGCAAGCACAATAGAGTAAGAGTGGATAGTCATGAAAAATGAAGTCAGCAGGGCTGCTGAAGAAATGTTAGGAAGAAAGAAAAGATCAACTAAGAATCAGTGAATAACTCAGGAGATACTAGACCTGACTGATGAACGACGAAAATACAAGAATGCTAGAAATGAATATAGTAGAAAAGAATACAGGCAATTAAAGAATGAAGTGGATAGAAAGGCAAGGTAGCTAAGGAAGACTGACAGAATGAGAAGTGCAAGGATATAGAAGGTTGTATGGTCCTGGGAAAGGTAGATGCTGCATACAGGAAAATGAAAGAAACCTTTGGAGAAAGGAAATCTAGGTGAATGAATATTAAGAACTCAGATGGAAAGCCACTTCTAGGGAAAGAAGACAAAGCAAAAAGATGGCAGAAACATATCCAACAGTTGTATCAAGGTGAAGATGTAGATAATTTGGTTCTGGAACAAGAAGAGGCTGTTGATGCTGATGAAATGGGAGACCCAATTTTGAGGTCAGAGTTTGACAGAGCTGTGAGCGACCTAAATAGGAACAAGGCACCTGGAATTGATAACATTCCCTCTGAATTACTGACTGCCTTAGGTGAAACCAGCATAGCAAGGTTATTCCATTTGGTGTGTAAGATGTATGAGACAGGAGAAGTACCATCCGATTTTCGGCAGAATGTTGTTATACCTATTCCCAAGAAAGCCAGTGCTGACAGGTGTGAAAAATATCGCACCATTAGTTTAGTATCTCATGCGTGCAAAATTATGACACGTATTGTTTACAGAACAATGGAAAAACAAGTTGAAGCTGAGTTGGGAGAAGATCAATTTGGCTTCAGAAGAAATGTAGGAACACGTGAAGCAATCCTGACTTTACGTCTGATCTTGGAGGATTGAATCAAAAAGGACAAGCCCACGTACATGGCATTTGTAGATCTAGAAAAGGCATTCGATAATGTTGATTGGACCAAGCTATTCAAGATTCTGAAGGTGATTGGGATCAGATACCAAGAACGAAGAATTATCTACAATCTGTATAAAAATCAGTCTGCAGTGATAAGAATTGAGGGCTTTGAAAAAGAAGCGGCAATTCAGAAAGGAGTGAGGCAAGGCTGCAGTTTGTCCCCCCTCCTTTTCAATGTTTACACAGAACAGGCAGTAAAGGAAATAAAGAGGAATTTGGAAAGGGAATCACAGTCCAAGGAGAGGAAATCAAAACCTTGAGATTTGCCAATGATATTATTTTATCTGAGACTGCAGAAGATCTCGAGAAGCTGCTCAATGGTATGGACGAAGTCTTGGGTAAGGAGTACAAGATGAAAATAAATAAGTCCAAAACAAAAGTAATGGAGTGCAGTCAAACAAGGGTAGGTGATGCAGGAAATATTAGATTAGGAAACGAAGTCTTAAAGGAAGTAGATGAATATTGTTACTTGGGTAGTAAAATACCTAACAATGGCAGAAGTAAAGAGGACATAAAATGCAGATTAGCACAAGCAAGGAAAAGCTTTCTTAAGAAAAGAAATTTGCTCACTTCAAACATTGATACAGGAATTAGAAAGATGTTTTTGAAGACTTTCGTGTGGAGCGTGGCATTATATGGAAGTGAAACATGGACGATAACTAGCCCAGAAAGAAAGAGAATAAAAGCTTTTGAAATGTGGTGTTACAGAAGAATGCTGAAGGTGAGATGGATAGATCGAATCACAAATAAAGAGATACTGAATCAAACTGGCGAGAGGAGATCGATTTGGCTAAATTTGACGAGAAGAAGAGATAGAATGATAGGACACATCCTAAGACACCCAAGACTTGTTCAGCTGGTTTTTGAAGGAAGTGTAGGTGGTAAGAACGGTAGGGGTAGACCAAGATATGAATATGACAAGCAGATTAGAGCAGATGTAGGATGCGGTAGTTACGTAGAAATGAAAGGTTAGCACAGGATAGGGCGGCATGGAGAGCTGCATCAAACCAGTCTATGGACTGATGACTCAAACAACAACAACAACAACAACATAATTATATATGTGTCAGACAGTTCTGCTGTTACATACTAGAAGTCTCATGTTGGCTCCATACTGATGTCACTACACATGTACTAATGTAAAAGATCCACCAATTCAATACAATACTTAATCCGATAAAAGATATGTGATAGCAAATATTAGTACATGTTTCGTCCACTAAGTGGACATCTTCAGCTAAATACCGTAAGTACTAAACCATTATTAAATTTGAATTGTTAAAAGAGAACAATGGAATTAAAATTCATAGGGAAACTAATGCACGACACATTAAATTATGGAATGAAACACCAAATTAAAATATGAATAGCCTAACACGGCTGCAGACCAGCTTGAGAAGTTCCAAGGGGCCAGCGGAGAACCTCATGTTTTACGTGTTACACGTGGTTGTCGTTAGCAAGATCTCAAAAATTTAAAGGTTCAATGGTTCCCCAATGAAGTTCACTACAACATAAAACAGACTGATCCACACTACAGGAGGATGTTTACCCTTAATATGAACGTTTCTTATGCACTTCGTTATATGTAACACGTAATTTGGTTTCTCACTACATGAAGACCTTGTGTATCAACATATCAAAGAACACTGTTAAGACGGCAATAAGTGTGAAGTTTTACGACTTGAGAGATACACTTACTATTAACATTTTAATTTGGTGTTTTGTTCCATATTTTAATGGGTTGTGCATTAGTTTCCCTATGGATTTTAATTTAAATAAGAGAACAACTCAAATGTAATAATGGTTTAGTACTTATGATATTTAGTTGAAGATGTCCACTAAGTGGACGAAACTTGTACTATTATTTGCTATCAGGTGAGATATTTTATCTGATTAAATAGTGTATTGAAATTGTGGATCTTATACATTTGTATATGTTTGTTTTGCAGTGTTCACTTCCTATAGCTGTTCATAGTGCAGAAATTAAAAGGTGAGGAGCAGAAAGCATACGCTAAGGGTAATGGAGTTCAAAAGGTTATTCCCTTTTGGCATAAATGATCATGCTGCTTCTGCCATAACACAATTTTTTTTTTAAATAGCAAAAAAGAGGAGAATGAACACATTGGAATGCTGAATAATGACTAAGTTAAACTTTGAGAAGAGATTCAGTTTAATTTACTGAAAGTGGGTGGCTTCATTGATTTGGGAAATTCTGCTCCTGAGGAGAACAAGGATCAGTAGGCAAATCATACTGTAGTTTTCACATACAGTGGCAAGATATTTCTGACACAACCTGATCTGACTAAATTCTCCTCTATATACGAGGATTATGATACCAGTTCAAAATATGGTAGCCTATTGTTCTATAATTTAAAAATATTAAAAATACAGAACACACATATATTCATATCAGTGTTGTACAAAAAAAAAACACACACAGAGAGAGAGAGGGAGAGAGAGAGTGTGTGGAAAAGTTAAATTTTGTCATACGCTGAGAAAGTAGAAAATCAGCTACCAAATACATGACACATGATACGATAAGAAATACTGGTACTGAATTAATCACAAATACACAGGGTGCATCATAAGTACACAAAAAAAAAAAAAAAAAAAACATTACCAGGGATGCTCTTCGTATTACGTTAAGAACGACGGTGCAATCAGATTGGCGGAGAAAATTTTCTTTTTGAGAAAATGAGGTTACTTTGTTACTTCCAGGCGCGATTTAAATCAATGAACTTGCCATATCTGCTATGCCAGAGAGTCAGCCGCTGCCTGATGCTGTGCGTCAGAGGAGGGAAGGGAAGGTAAGGGAGGGAAAGTGGGAAGTGGGAGACAGAGGTAATGCGTGACACACCACACATCCTGAACAGAGTGCAAAGGTAACTACTACACCATTGTGAACTGTGCATACAAGTTGGAAGGGGGCATACTGAACATCTACTGTAATCAAACAATTGGGCATATTGTTTTCTTCATTCAGTATTTAATTTTCCATTCCATTTACAACATTGTGACTGAAGAAATACACAATCGTGGTGCGAAACCATTGCATCTTCAAGAATGTTAAATAATAAAGAACGTTATTGCGACCAACAGATGAGAGAAGAAATGATCTGGTGCATTCCTTGACTGACAAGTGTGTCTTAATTACAGTGTGTTCTTGTTATGTGCGTGCAGTTATGGCTGTTTAATAAACGAACTGTGGATACTGCCTGTAAGAGACAAGGACAATCCTGTGCGAGTGAGTTAACTTGTGCATACACTCAGAGCATTATCTCTGTCTCCATCACACACCCCAATTCCCCTCCCTCCCCTTCTCTTCCCTGAAGCACGGCAGCAAGCTGTGCTCTGGCATAGCAAATAAGGCAAGTTGGTCAATTTGAACAGCGTGCCCAGAAGTAACATAGGTATCCACATTTTCTTGAAAAGAAAAATTTTCTCTGCCAACCCGACTGCACCACCCTTCTTAACATAACACCAAGAGCATTCCTGATTTCTTGTCGGTATATTTATGATACACCCTGCACGTCTGAAAACAGATTTTTCAGCAGAATCAAGACTCGCTATTGTTCAAAGAAAGAAAAAAAAAAAAAAAAAAAAAAAAAAACAACAACAACACAGAGTTGAAAGGAAGACAATAACTGGTCAGCTCCTAGTCCAGATATTTTTCAAAACCATTGGGAGGAAGAAGCTAGTAGATGCCTATGAAACACTTGCAAGGTTCTTTAACGAACTCCTTACAAACCTTACATGGTGCCTACTTTCCTGTCTAGAGGCCATACGTTCCTTCTGCCAAAAGAAACGAGAACAACAGACTCCCAAAGGCACCAACCTATAACATGCCTTTCGACAATCTACAAGTTTGTCTCGAATATTATTACAATATTTTTAAGTCCACCTGTTTAATACAATACAATACAATACAATAAAAACCACTACTTCATATGGTTAAAATTTTATACATAATACATAAAAGTCAATGGTACATGTTTCACCCTTCTTTACGGGCATCATCAGCCATATCAATCCTAAAAATAATACATATAGAGTCTTTCTAATCTTATGAATTATGAATAATGATTTCGTAAAACATTATACAATAACATCTAAAACAACGATAATGCACCAAAGTGTATTGAAAAAAAAAATTAAGTTTTTGAAGATTAAAACGTGGTTAAACATGAATATTTGAGAGTTTAAAACTAAAATGGATCCTTTTGTTATATATCATTAAGACTGTGACGGCCTTGAGTGTAAACACAATCAAAGGGGGATGTTTCTTCAATTCCCATAGTATGAATCCAAGATGGTAAAATCACTGTCAGTTATTTAAAACAGAAGTGTGAACGTAATAAACATGTTAAAATGTGTATACGGTTGATATATCTGAAAGTAGAAAAGAAAAGGGAACTTTTATTGGAGGCATTGCTAATGATAACGTATGTCAAAGCTAGCGGGTGTCAGTAATTATGTTGGTAGTCAATTGGATCCAAAAGACGGTCAAGTTGGTGTTATAACCCCACTGAAACATTTGTTGGAAGAAATGATCCAGTTCTTTTCGTACGGTGCGTATTAAGTACGTCTGGCTGTTCCAGCAACGCTAGCTTGACTGAGCTTTCTACTTCTAGTATTATAACAGTTATAACAGTTGACTGAGCTTTCTACTTCTAGTATTATAACTGTTATAATACTAGAAGTAGAAAGCTCAGTCAAGCTAGCGTTGCTGGAACAGCCCGACGTACTTAATACGCACCGTACGAAAAGAACTCGATCATTTCTTCCAACAAATGTTTCAACAGGGTTATAACACCAACTTGACCATCTTTTGGATCCAATTGACTACCAACATAATTACTGACACCCGCTAGCTTTGACATACGTTATCATTAGCAACGCCTCCAATAAAAGTTCCATTTTCTTTTCTACTTTCAGATATATCAACCGTATACACATTTTAACATGTTTATTACGTTCACACTTCTGTTTTAAATAACTGACAGTGATTTTACAATCTTGGATTCATACTATGGGAATTGAAGAAACATCCTCCTTTGATTGTGTTTACACTCAAGGCCGTCACAGTCTTAATGATATATAACAAAAGGATCCATTTTAGTTTTAAACTCTCAAATATTCATGTTTAACCATGTTTTAATCTTCAAAAACTGTTAATTTTTTTTTTAACACACTTTGGTGCATTATCATTGTTTTAGATGTTATTGTATAATGTTTTACGAAATCATTATTCATAATTCATAAGATTAGAAAGACTCCATATGTATTATTTTTAGGACTGATATGGCTGATGATGATGCCCGTAAAGAAGGGTGAAACATGGACCATTGACTTTTATGTATTATGTATAAAATTTTAACCATATGAAGTAGTGGTTTTTATTGTATTGTATTGTATTGAACAGGTGGACTTAATAATATTGTAATAATATTCGAGACATACGTCATCTTCAATACGGAACCAAAATGAGAATAGTTACTTGTAATCTACAAGTTACCAACTTCCACCTTAGCTGACAATGCCCAGTACTACTACAGCAAAACCTAACAGCATACGAATAGAAAGGATGCTACCCTAACTTCACGAGACATACAGATCAACTAATAGTCAATGCAGTTATCTCCCAGCGAGCAAAAAAAAAAAAAAAAGGGCACAAAAACTTGCCTATGGCTTTTAATGACTGCCAAAAACTATTTGCTTCAATTCCATAGTATTCCTATCACCTTGAAGTACTAAAGAGCTAGAAAATAGGCCCTGCTATCATATCATCTCAAATGTGCTATGACCCAGAGCCTGATGTCGTCCACATTCAGAGAAGAAATTTTCAAGGTGACTCAATGAGCAATCTTTGGGTTTCAATGATCTTTGACCCATTGAATAATTTATTACAGGGCATCAATTTATGGATTAATGGTAAAAACAATGGGTAGACTGACTGATATATGCCAAAAGTAATTTAGTGAACATGTACATCTCCCAAGTTATTTTTCCGAGTCTCATTTACAGAAGCTCTTAAGCAGTAGAGATATATTCTCAAAATCCATTATTTCTACATCAGGAATGAGTATCCATGAAACCATCAGTCACACACAGTGGCAGACCTTGACATCTGAGAGAGAGATTCTCAGCTGGGACTTCAAAACCCTAATAAATTCAAAAGAAACACTCGACTTCCTCACAGAAAGTGAGCACTATACACATCTAGAGTTCCAGCTATTATGATAAAAATTGGAATCTGGGGCTTGTGTTGGCTAATTTCATCTATTCCTGCTGCTTTATGACAATGGAGTTTATTTACCATCCTCTCCACTTCCTCAAGCGTAATTTCACCAACATCATTTTCCTCCTCCCCATGAGCTTGGCTGTTCGCAACACCACCAGGATTTCCTTTTACATTGAGAAGATGTTCAAAATATTCCCTCCACCTCTTCAGTGATTCCCTGGGATCTATTATGAGTTCACCTGAATTACTCAAAACACTGTTCATTTCCTTTTCCCCTCCCTTCCTAAGATTCTTCATTATTATTGTCCAGAAAGGTTTCGCCGCTGCTTGACCTAGCCTTTCCAGGTTATTACTAAAATCTTCCCAAGACTTCTTTTTGGATTCAACAACTATTTGTTTCGCTCTGTTTCTTTCATCTACGTACAAATCACTGTCTGCCTTGGCCCTTGTTTGGAGCCATTTCTGATAAGTCTTCTTTTTACGTTTACAAGCTGCTCTCACTTCATCATTCCACCAAGATGTTGGCCTTTTCCCATCTTTACACACAGTTATTCCTAGGCATTCTCTTGCTGTTTCTACTACAGCATCCCTGTACGCCACCCATTCTCTTTCTATATCCTGAACCTGCTTACTGTCCACTGTTTGAAATTTCTCACTATTCATATCCATGTACTTCTGTACAATTTCCTCGTCCTGGAGATTTTCTACCCTTATTCGTTTGTAGACAGAATTCACTTTCTCTACCCTAGGCCTAGAGATACCTAGTTCACTACAGATCATATAGTGGTTTGTATCATCGAAAAATCCACGGAAAACTCTTACATTCCTAACAGATTTCCTGAATTTGAAGTCTGTTAAGATATAGTCTATTATGGATCTGGTACCTCTAGCCTCGCACGTGTAGCAGTGAATAGCCTTAAGCTTGAAGAATGTATTTGTAACTGCTAAACCCATACTAGCACAGAAGTCCAGCAAACACTTCCCATTCCCATTAGCTTCCATATCTTCCCCATATTTACCAATCACCCTTTCGTATCCTTCAGTTCTATCCCAACTATTGCATTGAAATCGCCCATTAGCACTATTCTATCCTTGCTGTTGACCCTGACCACGATGTCACTCAAAGCTTCATAAAACTTGTCAACTTCATCCTCATCTGCACCCTCACATGGTGAATACACGGAAACAATTCTAGTCCTAATTCCTCCAACTGACAAATCTACCCACATCATTCGCTCATTTACATGCCTAACAGAAACTATGTTGCGTGCAATAGTATTCCTGATAAACAGTCCTACCCCATACTCTGCCCTTCCCTTTTTAAAGCCCATCAAGTACACTTTATAATCTCCTATCTCTTCCTCGTTATCTCCCCTTACCCGAATATCACTTACTCCTAGCACATCCAGATGTATCCTCTTTGCTGACTCAGCCAGTTGTAGTTTCTTTCTTCCATAAGCCCTATTAATACTGATAGCTCCCCATCAAATTCCAGTTAGTTTGCCAAGTTGTTTCCAAGGAGTCCCTCGCCTGTCAAATGGGAGTGGGACTCCGTTACTCCCATAGGTTCAAGGCTTGCTTAAAATGTTCTGAGCTCGGTAAATTCATGAAGCAGGGCGCTACCCTACTTGCACGTAGTCCAAGTGAGGATCTCTCCTCTAACGGGTTATGGACCACCGGTGAATTGTATAGTCCTAGCCGCCTGAGCACAGGGAGGGCCATAACTCAGAATATGTCCGAGATGCCCACTCCCATTCCATAGCAACTGGTATCCCGACTCTCAGGATCACTTACTAGGCCACTCAGCCGTTGCCCATGGTTCACGAACTAGGATGTGACTAAAGTAACCCACACCATGAACCATTTAACTACTTGAATGTGAAAATATTATTATACAGTGGAAACCAAGTACATGTTCATCCTAAAGACAGTAAGCTGAAAGTCATATTTTGAAGAGCAAAAGCTATAGAATGGTTCCCCTCATGAAAACTGCACAAAAAGATTTACTCAATATCCACAGCGGACAAACATGAAATTTTAAGACTTTTATAAGAAAGTTCCTGGCACAGGTCTCCTCCAATTGCAATCTTGTCAACAACTGAATATTGAGAACGAAGCACCAGCTGCACATAATCAGCCCATGTTAAGGGAAGCTGGCAGTAAAATACAACAGTGAACAAAAAGGTTTTGATTATTTAGGTCAGGAAAAATAATGCATACAAAATATCCACCTGAATATTATTCATTAACAACTACAGACTAGTCCATGCTTTATCTAGAGCTAGTCCCCGTGGATTACTTGCACAGACAGGAGGTTAGTCTAAACTAATTGTTGACACAGTCTACCATTTCTATCATATGAGAGTGCCTTAACCACGCTTGTTTCAGTCAACAATTCCTTATATAGTTTAGTAACTTGTCAGCAAACTTCCATACTCTATTAGCAAAATATTACTCATGAAATTCATGATCCATAATAAGGTGCTAGATGTGAAATAGTATAAATGATACCCAAGTGGAACTAGTGTGCATTGTTAAAGAAAAGTAACAGTGGCACTAGTGAGTGCTAGCAAAACTGTGAGATTGTGATTTTTCTCATCAGACAGAACTGTCTGAAAAGTGCTCCACAACTAAATCTTCAAAAAGGTGTAATCCTAAATATTTGAAAAGAAAATGACAAAGATATGTTATAGTGATCTGCTCTGAAGACTCACAGAAAAACTTCGATTTTATTGTTTATTTACCATGGTAAACTGACTATATTATAATATACTTAGGATACCAATTAGTGAGTCATGCCTCCGATACACCGAAACAAACTGCAAGAGCAGCCTCCTAACTTCTACTCAGAGAACAGCAAGAGCAGATCTCTAAGAGCAAAGCCTTCCCACACATGCTATACATTTTGGAACAATATCATGATTCAAATCAATCTATGAATCATCACATCAATGACCTCCATTTAAGGTGGTTGCCCAGGTGGCAGGTTCCCTAATAAATTCACCATTAATATAAATGGATGAGTGAATGATTGAATGAATTAATTAATTAGTGAAAAATTTACAATAATAAATAAATAAATAAATAAATAAATAAATAAATAAATAAATAAATAAATAAATAAATAAATAAATAAATAAATAAATAAATAAATAAATAAATAAATAAAAGCTATTAACAAGCAGGTCTATAAAAATCACATAAGAACCTGCAATTTTCACACCACTCCAGTTGAAGACTAGCAAGAAACAATGCAGTAAACAATGTGCTGAATGTCAACAAGCCAGGCATAAATTTTCAGCATGCAAAGAAAGAAAACCCCTCAAACAACAGTAGCACTAGCATAAAATACTGAAAGTAAAATAACTACAAACCAAAGAAAACTGGCATAAAAGTGGTGAGATATGATGCCCAACCATTTAGCAAATAAATTCTTCAGTGAACAGAAAACTTTACTGATCATATATCATTCCAGGCTTCTCAGATTTCTATTACATTTGCAAATCTTCCAGCAGGTCTTCTTGCATGCATCACTAAAACATAAACAAAAGGAAAAGTAATAAAATAAAACACTGAAAATATTATAAACAGGAATGCTGAAATATAAACAATGCAATATTTTCGAGCATTGAAATGAACTTAAGAGGGAAACTTAATAAATAATGTATAACAAGAAAATATTCTGCAATTCTAAACTATTATAAATATTCAACACTGACACAGTTAATTTATACAATCCAATTTGGTAACAGTTATTTCAAGCCCAATCAAACAACTGTTTGAAACAAGAGATGAGAATTCACAGAGAAGATCAAAACAACCAAAAGGATTAAACCGATGATCTCATTACGCCAGAAAATTTAAGAACAACCATCACATTTTTTGAACTATTGTGTGAATTTCAATCAAGACACAAAGTAAATGGACAGGAGGATCACCAGCAGAGAAAAGAGTACCATACATACAGGGCAGTCTTCCCATTAGCTCTACATGGTGTCAACGCACCTGAGTTTGTGACACAAATGTAGGTCAAAACTAGAGAATAGTCAGGCATTATAATCCCGACCATTCCACCGTTCAGGAAATGACAGATGTAACTTAGTTCCAAGAAATAAGAATTTAAATAATTTCATCACTGTTACAAAAATTCATTTGCATAATGTCCACCTCTGTAGCATAACAGACATTATTAGCTGTGATTCCTGTGGGCCTGGGTTTGATTCCTGGTACTGTCGGAGATTTAAGAATGGCAGGTGAGTTAGTATGTGGTTAAAATGATACTTACAGCTCACCTCCATTAGGGGTGTGCCTGAAAAGAGCTGCACCACAATTGGATTAATTTTCACAAGTTTTTTTTTTTTTTTTCCCCACAACAATTCTATATTAGGAATAAAATATAGTTTGCTATCAAACATTCTGCAGTAGCCACCCTGAACAACTATATAGATCTGGCAAGTATAAATAATTCTGAACTATTAATTTTGAATGCATCACTTCATGGAGGACGAATAATCCACACATATAGAAGCAGATAGCCGAACCACAGATGCAACCATATCGGATGGGTATCTGTCAAGAGACTAGACCGACGAATGATTCATTGAAAGGGTGAGGGGGGTGGGTAGCATCTTTTGGAAGTTGCAAGGCAGTCAGTCTGGATGATTGACTGATATGGACTTATAATAATATTTAACATGGCTTAGCTATGTTGATACTGATACACGGCTGAAACCAATGGGAAACTACAGCCATAACTCCCGAGGACATGCAGCTCTCTCTGTATGAATGATGTACTGATGATGGCTTCTTCTTGAGTAAAATATTCCGGAAGTAAAATAGTACCCCATTCGAAAAATAAGTCCATCCATCCATCCATCCACCACCACCACCACCACCACCGTACAGTTCCAGTTTCCTGGGTACTGCTTATGAGCCTCTTCCACTTCTTCCTGTCCATATACAACTTTTCATGGATAACATCATCCACTATCCATCCTCTGGTAACTAGATCAACCTTGATCACGTTCATCCATTGGATTTTAGGTCTTCCTGCAGGTCTTTTCCCCTCCAACTCTCTCTCCAAACTTATTCTGGCTGTTCTTGTAGGCTCCGTCCTCATCACATGCCCGTACCACCGTAGTCTGCAAGTGCCAATTCGGTCTAATAGGGATGTCTTTATTCCGGCTTCTTTCCTCACCTCCTCATTTCTTACCTTGTCCATCTTGGTGTTTTGGATAGTGGATCTAAGAAATTTCATCTCTGATGCTTGCAGTCTTGATGAATCTCTTTTTGTGAGGGTGCACGCTTCAATACCATAGGTCAATATTGGTATGAAATATCTGTTAAACATCATCATTTTGGCCGGTTTTGGAATCATGTCATCCCATAAAAGTGTTCTTACTTGTTGGTAGAATTCTGATCCCTTTTGCACTCTGTAATTTCCTCTCTGACCAAATTATCACTGGAGATTACACTTCCAAGGTAAGGAAAACTATCCACACACTCTAGCTGGTGGGCTCCTAGTTTTACACTTACTGGACGCCCTTCTCTGTTGACTGCCATCACCGCTATCTTGGTCTCGCTGATGTTGAGGTTATATTCCTGGAACTGGGATTTCCATACGTTGAGGTAACAGGTAAGGACCCTCTTTGAGGCAGCCCTGGCCACTGACCCGCTGTGTAACATCTGGTAAAGGGTTCCAGCTAAGGGTAACGAGTGAAGACCTCAACGGCAGCAAAAGCAGACAATATGATTTGGTACGGTGGAGCTGGCGGAAGAGGCAACCCATTCCTCTGGCGGTCGTACAGATGGAACCCACTGACTTGTGGGATGAAGAGGGATCCTCAAAGGCTAAGGGAGTAAACCCGGAAAGAAAATCCTCAATAACGTTGAACCTAGCAAGCCAGTTAAACAGAGCTTATTTGTAGTTGCTTTCAATACACATAAGAGCCTCGGAAAGCATTTTAATGTTAATAGGGCGATATCCTTCGAGGTCGCAGTGGCACAACCAGCACAGCCGACAGCTTAATTTTATACCACCGGGATATCCATTTTATTGTAACATTTTATTTTTCCTACAGTGATACGGCACACCAACAACTAATCAATTTTATTTTCTTCAATACTACCGTATGATATTTTTCTTGTAATGTATATTTTACTATGATCCATGATGAGGCTATTAATAGACTGACTTCTTAAGTCATCTTTTCATCGAAACAAGTGCAGTTTTGAAATAATTTGAAGTGTCAATCTTGTGACCTACTGTTTTTATTCAAATCCACTTGACCATTTAACAAATGTCTAATGTGTGAATTTTAATGTGTACACTGGTGTATTTTGTGTGTTTGTATTTGTAGCCTTAACTCAGGAGGTATAATTCCCCCCTTCGTTTATGACGTCACTATGTCCTAATGCTAATTTTTTTATTAATAGCCGAGGATGACGTCTTTGTATGGTCGAAACTAGTACTGTTCGAGAATAAATTGTATTAATTAGGGGGAGAATAAACTGAAGTTTTTGTAAAAGTAAGTTATTCTGGGTGATTTCTAACAAAAGAGTAGCGTTACAAAAATGTTGCAAACTTTGGGCCAGGAAGACTTGGCATTAAGGAGACGAGATGCTCGACTAAGTGGGATGTTCTGATCTGTCGGTCGAGAGATGGCGTGGTATGACAGTGACATAAGCTTGAGTGGAGCTTTTAAAAGTAGGAAAAATCATAATATGAAGGCAGATCAAATATAAACGGGAATTTGAATGTACCACTGCTATTAGTAATAATTCTGAGGCGGAGCTTTGCCAGGAGAAGGGGTTTGCGCAAACAAAGGACGATGGAGAGCTGGGTTGCTTCAGTACGCCATGAATGAGGAAGAGGTGCACACCATCTGTTGCGCAACGCATCATTATCAAATTTCTCGCAAAAAGGGCACTAAACCTTCCAAAATTTTGAGACAGCCCCACGCAGAGTTTGGGGAAGGAACACTTTCGTAGACTCGAGTGCATGAGTGGGCTAAACAACTTGTGGCAGAAAGAGAAACAGTGGAAAATTAACCTCATGAAAGAAGACCGCAGACAAGCATCACTGCAGACATTGTTGCCATTCACAACATTATTGGTGAAGATCAGCAAATAAAAATTTCGCAAACTGTTTTACCCATGAATAAGTTACGGAAGTGTTCAAACCATCATCTGAGATGAACTCCATTTCAGAAAATTGTCTGCCAAGTGGGTTCCTCGTCTCGACAAAGAATAAGAACTTTACGCCAGGAAATTTGTCAGAGACTCCTGCATCGCTACAAGGAGGAAGGAGAGCATTTCTTGCATCGTATTGTGATTTGTGATGAAACTTGGATGCATCATTACACTCCAGAGTAAAAGCAAGCAAGCATGGAGTGGCAGCGAAGAGGCGAAGCAGGTCTGGTTAAGGCCAAAACACACCCATCTGCTGGAAAGGTGCTTGCAACAGTTTTCTGGGACTTGGTGGGCATATTGCTGTTGGATTTTCTTCACAAAAAAAAAAAAAAAAAAAAAAGGAGAATTAATGCAGCATATCACTGTCACCTTTTGAATGAAGGAAAAGGTGCGTATAGCAACAAGCGACGCTGGCAACCGATCCGGAACGTCATTCTTCTCCATGACAATGCAAGGCTGCATACTGACACTTTAACGTGGGAAAAACTGGAAGAAATCAATGGACACCTCTGGAACACCCTCTGTACAGTCCAGATTTATCGCCCTGCGACTACCATTTGTTTGGAACTCTAAAGCAAGACCTAGGAGAACAGCAGTTCGATGATGGTGCAAGTGTAGAAGAGTTCGTGTGCAACTGGCTCCGCACACGCCCCTCTTCTTGCTACCAGGACGGCATCAAAAATTTACCAATCCGATGGAGAACGTGTATCGAAGGCAGGACACTATGTAGAAAAGTGATCTCTATATATGCATTTTTTTGGTTGATGCAATCAATTTTAAAAAACAATTCCCGTGTATATTTGATCTGCCCTTGTATGAAGATAAAGTAGGAATTCAAGAGGACAAATTGGAGCAAATATTCATTTATAGGATGAGGAGTAATGGATTGAAATAATTTATCAAAAGAAAAGTTTGATAAATTTTGAAGTTCTTTGAAAACATTTAAGAAAAGTTTAAGTAAACAACTGACACAGAATCTGCCATCTGGGCGACAGCCCTAAATGCAGATCATTAATGAATGAACTTCCCCGAATGGGATTCAAGCCCGAGTAGTTTTACGGAGGACATGATACAGAAGTTTGCAACCTACTTTATAACAAGTACAACGCTGACATACAAGAAAAATCTGAATGCACATAAATTGGGAACTATTTTCCTGAAAACCAAACAGGCAATTGAGATTCTGGAAATAAACTGATCTTTTCTCAAAGCTTCCCTTATTTCCCCCAATGCCAGTTTGTCAGGTTTAATTAACTGCACATATAAATTCACTTTTATCATGGACAGTATTAATATGCCGGCGCATGTTTTCTGTAAATCACCACAAAGACAGGACAAAGGTCAGGTCAGCGAACAATTATACCAATTACCCATCTTCCTTTACACAACAACTATGTATTTATCCATAAACTACACTCATTAAGATGCAACATATTTACGGATTCAGAATATAAAGTTAGGTCATGTTATAATACTACTACTACTACTACTGTAGTAATATGTAGGAACAATTGTCCTTACATGGAATAAACTAACTAAAGAAAATTATTTAATAATAATTTTTTGTTGTCCTTGGCAACCAGTACATTTGCTCAAAGCAAGTAAAAGCATAAAGTATTGCAATTTTATAGGAAAAATTATACCAACTATTTTTCATTTTTACTAGAAGTTTAATGCCACACTAACTGAGAAGTTTTTGGCTACAATTGGATAGGGAAAATCTAGAACTCAGAATGAAGTGGCTGTGGTCTTAAGCTACAGCCTCAGCACCTGCCTAGTGAGAAAATGGGAAACCATAGAAAATCAACTCCACAGCCACCAGCTGTGGGATTTGAACCCACCATCTCTCAAATGGAAGCTTACAGGTACAGCTTACACCACCCATACTGTGCAGCCAACTCACTCAAAACTCTCAGCTTTATGTAGAATTTTAATAGGGACACGACTTTCCACCTCAAAACTACCACACACCGGGCGACTTGGCCATGCGGTTAGGGGCATGCAGCTGTGAGCTTGCATCCGGGAGATAGTGGGTTCGGACCCCACTGTCGGCAGCTCTGAAGATGGTTTTCTGTGGTTTCCCATTTTCACACTAGGCAAATGCTAGGGCTGTACCTTAATTTAGGCCACAGCCACTTCCTTCCCATTCCTAGGCCTTTCCTATCCCATTGTTATAATAAGACCTATCTGTGTTGGTGCGATGTAAAACAAATAGCAGAAAAGTCCCACATACAATGAAGATTCCTTCCAGGGCAACCCTGGTGAGAAGCCATGGACGAAATCACTCCATTATCAAGTCTCACTGAAAAGAAGAATATCCTATTTCTGCTAGTCTGTATCTCAAAAATTAGTTATAAAATAAAATCATAGTGTTATACCAAGCAAAAAAGTAAAGATTCTAGAAAATAAACATTTCTGTTATAAACACTAAATTAAACTAACAAAAACTGCACACCCACTGTCTCACTGCAACTTCTCTCAATACCTGTACTAGAATACCATATTTTCTTGCGTAATTAACACACCTTTTCTGATGTAAAATACAGGCGAAAATTTTGGATGCGGAAATTATTCAAGGAATTCAGATATTTAAAAATCATTTACAATTCATTTATACTTAAAAAGGTATATCAAATATAAACACAATCAGTTGAACTCATTTGCGGCTATAGTCATTTGGCGTAAAATTCCGGTGCAAGATTTTTTCTGAAAAGTCAAATAGGGTAGGCCTTCATCAGGTAAGTTGGGCATGCAGGTTTGAAGCACCCACACTGGAAAATATTCTTCCCGTTACGAGCTGACAATACGACCTGAAGTGAATTAAACATGAACTAATACAAGTACAATTCGTGTATTGTCATAATAATGGCATACTGGCAAAACAGAATAAAATTGTCCAACAGGAGAATGGCTGGGCATCGAAGGAGGGACCCTGCTTGATTTCCCCAAAGCGTTCATATCCAATCTTGTACGAGAGACGTCCATCCACCCTTTTTCTTGGATACGAACGTGGATCCCTCATGGAAATATGACTTTAGCCATTGTTTTTCGTTTTAGAACAACATACGATGTAAGCTTTCTGCTGTCAGCTTTTACAGCAAGCACTGCAATACATCATTTTTTGCTTCCAGTAGCGCATACGATAACACTTGGTGTCCCTTTCTTATCGACTGTTCGACTTTGTGGCATATGGAAACTCATTGGCATCTCTGACGTGTAGTTACTATTTGGGAGATCAATATTCCTTCACTTTGCTCCTCTCAATCACAAAGCGATGAAAATCAATTGCTTTTTGGTTGAAATCATTCGGCATTTTTTTGGCATAATGTTATACTTAGAAGAGCAACTCCTTTCCTCTTCATAAAATTATTCATCCAGCCATGGCTAACCTTCAAATCTGAGACATTGATTCCATGTGCACCGGCTATTTCTCGTCTTTTAAAGTGCAGCATTTTGTGAGAAACACCACATCAAATGTTGCATAGCGAAATCATATATTTACGCAGATCCTCCTCAACTTGCAGAAACTTATCGCTTTTTTGTCCGCAAAATGCTTTGCGAGACTTGTTGGTCACTTCACATGCACTTCTGTCACCGCGGTAGCGCACGTTGCATTTGGACACTGAATACTTGGCGACCCGCTGCGCTATGTTCTGTCCATCGACCAAACTCCAGCCAACATCGAGCAGAGAGTTGATGAAACCAGATGAGGTTTATGTAACCCAGATATGTGTGACCAGAATGGAATTGTACAGGGAAAGCTGATAAGCCTTATGAAACATGTATGTATATAATTGTACAGGTGAATGGAAAACATGTTTGCGACAGTCACAGAGTGAAACCAAAGATTTCTCATTAGAAGTAAATACAGATATGAAAGCAGGACAAACAAAGTCCGGGAACTATACACAAGAGATAGCTTTGCGGCAACGTTAAGAAAGACACCGCCATCGGGCAATAACAATTAGTCTGCCCGCGCACAGAGTATAACAGAGTAGCTAGAGGAGATAAGGAAGGGCAGTTAAGACAGTCACAAAAGAGAGTGAGTGCAGTTCAGTAATCAGAAGCGAGTAGCCAGAGCAGAGAGGCGCACAGTGGCCGACAGTTAGGTCGACCAGCAGCGTAAGGAAGCGCGATGTAATAAGGAAGAAAATAGACGTCAGGGTTTAGTCGAGCTTGTACGCCAGTAACTTCAGAAGCCAGTAAGTAGACACACAAGAGACATATTACAGTATTAAGAAGACTAGAGTGATCGGCAGTATAGTGACTGATAGAAAATTTATTGACGAGCAACGTGATTTCCATGCTACTTCAAAGAACCAACTGAATGGGTAAATACTCTATATAAGAAATTAATAAAAATTTGAATTGAAAAATGGAACTCGGCCACTGTTCTCACTTAGCATTCTCCAAGACCACCCATCGCAGCCACGCCAAATGACAAGACACACACCGCTCAGCCACAGGACACCTATTCCCATACGTTTCGGTGCAACTGATCACTGCGAGTTTATATGATGCAGTATTACTCGAATACTTGCTCACTGTGGACTAACGAACAATTTTGAGATCACAGAAAACACATGCCCGAACCAGAAACATTCGTAAAAAATGTTTTTACCAGACTGGAATAGAGCGTCACCATTCACTTCTAGGCTGATTCTCTCACTAAACTAGTGCAATGGTATTTCCTACTGGCTGATAACAGCACTTCGCCCGGTATTTGGAATGCTGTTTTGCAATAGGAAGGCTGCTACCTGAATAGCTGATAACTTTAGTTAGAAACGCATCCGGAGATGCGTGATGGATGTTCGAAGAAGTGGGTGCGTCAAATACGTGAACTTTTGTTTTTCTCCACTTTGGACCCAAAAATATTGGGATGAGTAAATTATGCAAGAGCGATAATTATGCGAGAAAATACGGTATTTATTTGGTAGCAATTAACTCATCAGCCTGGAGTGCCGAGCATTGCTTGTCATGTAGAGAACATTGTGCATGGTGGAGTGACGAGCAATGCTTGCACGGTACACGCGTGTCTGTACTGTGATCTAGCGGTTACGATGGAAGCTGTTTGCATTTTAACGCGTTTCTCCTTGAAGCAGAAGGTTTTAGCTTTCGATTTATATATTTTGATCCCTATTTCGATAGTGTTTTGTCACTGAAATTTGATATTTCAAGGCACATTTACCTCTGCTACCAGGGGTAAGCACAGTTTTTGGCTGTTGTCTGGCAACTACCATGCATACTTTATGCATTATACCTTTCTATCTTCTAGGAGAAGAACCAGACTATCAAAATTATAAATGTCAGTTCAGGGCTCTCTTCAGACTGTTTTCCCCCCATTATTTTTCCTATCATCCGCTATCCTGCTTTCTGTCGGTTGTGAGTGGAGATGGCTTCTAGAAGCAAGTGTGGGTTATAGAGCGTGAAAATAGAGGATGTTTTAGGAGAAAAGTTTGTTAGATTCAGATGGTGATTTGAGTGATGATGATGATGATGATGACATAGCTGTATGCAAAGACCTCGGTTCGGAAACGGATAATTGATAGTGCGCAGAATCGTAATGTGCACGTCACGGTTAATACATTCCGATGGGAAAACATGCCTAATTATGTTGGTCAAATAGAACAGTTTATAGTGAACTCAAGACCTCAGAACAAAGCAGTTGAAGAATGTGATGAGAGTAAAGGTTTTTAAGGTGCTCTGTAAGGATGAGTTGGCAATTGTTCATGAAACAAACATGTATGGTAAGCAAAGAATCCAATCTAGGGGCTTATTTGTTCCAGAATGTGAGATTGGAAACTAGTCAAAGGACAAGACATACATTGTGATTTATCTTTTAATGCTTATGGGTGTAATACAAAGGCCTACGCTACAAAGCTATTTTTCTAAAAACTTTAATTTGTCTACAACAGTTTTTGGGTCTGTTATTTCAATGGATAGATTTGCTATTTGCTTTACGTCGCACCAACACAGATAGGTCTTATGGAGACGATGGGATAGCAAAGGCCTAGGAGTGGGAAGGAAGCGGCTGTGGCCTTAATTAAGGTACAGCCCCAGCATTTGCCTGGTGTGAACATGGGAAACCATAGAAAACCACCTTCAGGGCTGCCAACAGTGGGGTTCGAACACACTATCTCCCGGATGCAAGCTCATAGCTGCGCGACCCTAACCGCACGGCCAACTCGCCCGGTGGGATAGATTTGAATCAATTAGTAATTTTATGCATTTCAACAACAATGAGGCAGTTGATACATATCAGGGATCTTACAAACTTTTCAAAATTTATCCAGTAATGTCCTACCCAAAAAATAAGTTCCAGACTTTGTACTTCCCAGTCATGGCATAAAATCGTATGATTTGTAAGAGTCAAGTTCAGGCTATCTTTGGTAATGTATAATATACACAGGAAAAGACACCATATTTGAAACAACAGATACATTATGCGATTGTTTTATTGCTTGTGGAGGTACTTCTCAACACAGGATACACACTGTGGATGGACAATTTTTCTTCGCATCTTAACAGTAAGGACATCCCGAAATCAACATGAAACTACAGACAGACGGGGGAACGTACAGCTCGGCATTCCGATCAGGTTACCGTCCTAAAGTGGCGTGATATTTATTTATTAAAAGTTTGAACCCTATTGTACATGAGTATATTAGGGTTATAATTATAATCAGTTTTTTTTTTTTTTTTTTAATTATTGGTCTTTGACACAAAACTAGGAAACTAAATTACTGAAGATGTGATGAATGAACTTAAGGAACTGTTTGTAGCAGCAGGATTTCCTGAACAGATGCTATAAGATATCACAATGATGTCTACATTCCATGGAGCAGAAACAATCACAAAGAAAACCAAGCGTGGTCAGGAAAAAGAAAAGCTGACTATAATGATCATCACATGGGTGGAGTAGTTCTGAAACTTTTTTTTTTACAATTGGCTTTTTATGGTTCATGTTTGTGGGTTACTGTAGTCACGTCCTAGTTCGTGAACCATGGGCAACGGCTGAGTGGCCTAGTAAGTGGTCCTGAGACTCGGGATACCAGCTGCTATGGATTGGGAGTGGGCATCTCGGACATATTCTGAGTCATGGCCCTCCTTGTGCTCAGGCGGCTAGGACTATACAATCCACCGGTGGTCCATAACCCGTTAGAGGAGAGATCTTCACTTGGACTATGTGCAAGTAGGGTAGTATCCTGCTTCATGAATCGACCGAGCTCAAAACATTTTAAGCAAGCCTCGGACCTATGGCAGTAACGGAGTCCCACTCCCATTTGACAGGCGAGGGACTCCTTGGAATCAACTTGGCGAACGAAAAGGAATTCGATGGGGAGCTATCAATATTAATGGGGCTTATGGAAGAAAGAAACTACAACTGGCTGAGTCAGCAAAGAGGATGCATCTGGATGTGCTAGGAGTAAGTGATATTTGGGTAAGGGGAGATAACGAGGAAGAGATAGGAGATTATAAAGTGTACTTGACGGGTGTTAGAAAGGGAAGGGCAGAGTATGGGGTAGGGCTCTTTATCAGGAATACCATTGCACGCAACATAGTTTCAGTTAGGCACGTAAATGAGCAAATGATGTGGGTAGATTTGTCAGTTGGAGGAATTAGGACTAGAATTGTCTCTGTGTATTCACCATGTGAGGGTGCAGATGAGGATGAAGTTGACAAGTTTTATGAAGCATTGAGTGACATCGTGGTGAGGGTCAACAGCAAGGATAGAATAGTGCTAATGAGCGATTTTAATGCGAGAGTTGGGAATAGAACTGAAGGATACGAAAGGGTGATTGGTAAATGTGGGGAAGATATGGAAGCTAATGGGAATGGGAAGTGTTTGCTGGACTTCTGTGCTGGTATGGGTTTAGCTGTTACGAATACATTCTTCAAGCATAAGGATATTCACTGCTACACATGGGAGGCTAAGGGTACCAGATCCATAATAGACTATCTTAACAGACTTCGAATTCAGGAAATCTGTTAGGAATGTACGAGTTTTTCGGGGATTTTTCGATGATACAGACCACTATCTGATCTGTAGTGAACTAAGTATCTCTAGGCCTAAGGTAGAGAAAGTGAAATCTGTCTGCAAACGAATAAGGGTAGAAAATCTCCAGGACGAGGAAATTAGACAGAAGTACATGGATATGATAAGTGAGAAGTTTCGAACAGTAGACAGTAAGCAGGTTCAGGATATAGAAAGTGAATGGATGGCATACAGGGATGCTGTAGTAGAAACAGCAAGGGAATGCCTAGGAACAACTGTGTGTAAAGATGGGAAAAGGCGAACATCTTGGTGGAATGATGAAGTGAGAGCAGCTTGTAAACGTAAAAAGAGGGCTTATCAGAAATGGCTCCAAACAAGGGCCGAGGCAGACAGGGAGTTGTATGTAGATGAAAGAAACAGAGCGAAACAAATAGTTGTTGAATCCAAAAAGAAGTCATGGGAAGATTTTGGTAACAACCTGGAAAGGCTAGGTCAAGCAGCAGGGAAACCTTTCTGGACAGTAATAAAGAATCTTGGGAAGGGAGGGAAAAAGGAAATGAACAGTGCTTTGAGTAATTCATGTGAACTCATAATAGATCCCAGGGAATCACTGGAGAGGTGGAGGGAATATTTTGAACATCTTCTCAATGTAAAAGGAAATCATCATGGTGGTGTTGTAAACAGCCAAGGTCATGGGGAGGAGGAAAATGATGTTGGTGAAATTATGCTTGAGGAAGTGGAAAGGATGGTAAATAAACTCCATTGTCATAAGGCAGCAGGAATAGATGAAATTAGACCTGAAATGGTGAAGTATAGTGGGGAGGCAGGGATGAAATGGCTTCATAGAGTAGTAAAATTAGCATGGAGTGTTGGTAAGGTACCTTCAGATTGGGCAAAAGCAGTAATCGCACCTATCTATAAGCAAGGGAACAGGAAGGATTGCAACAACTATCGAGGTATCTCACTGATTAGTATACCAGGCAAAGTATTCACTGGCATCCTGGAAGGGAGGGTGCGATCAGTCGTTGAGAGGAAGCTGGATGAAAACCAGTGTGGTTTCAGACCACAGAGAGGCTGTCAGGATCAGATTTTAGTATGCGCCAGGTAATTGAAAAATGCTACGAGAGGAATAGGCAGTTGTGTTTATGTTTCGTAGATCTAGAGAAAGCATATGACAGGGTACCGAGGGAAAAGATGTTCGCCATACTGGGGGACTATGGAATTAAAGGCAGATTATTAAAAGCAATCAAAGGCATTTATGTTGACAATTGGGCTTCGGTGAGAATTGATGGTAGAATGAGTTCTTGGTTCAGGGTACTTACAGGGGTTAGACAAGGCTGTAATCTTTCACCTTTGCTGTTTGTAGTTTACATGGATCATCTGCTGAAAGGTATAAAATGGCAGGGAGGGATTCAGTTAGGTGGAAATGTAGTAAGCAGTCTGGCCTATGCTGACGACTTGGTCTTAATGGCAGATTGTGCCGAAAGCCTACAGTCTAATATCGTGGAACTTGAAAATAGGTGCATGAGTATGGTATGAAAATTAGCCTCTCGCAGACTAAATTGATGTCAGTAGGTAAGAAATTCAACAGAATTGAATGTCAGATTGGTGATACAAAGCTAGAACAGGTCGATAATTTCAAGTATTTAGGTTGTGTGTTCTCCCAGGATGGTAATATTGTAAGCGAGGTTGAATCAAGGTGTCGTAAAGCTAATGCAGTGAGCTCGCAGCTGCGATCAACAGTATTCTGTAAGAAGGAAGTGAGCTCCCAGACGAAACTATCTTCACATCGGTCTGTTTTCAGACAAACTTTGCTTTACGGGAGCGAAAGCTGGGTGGACTCAGGATATCTTATTCATACGTTAGTAGTAACAGACATGAAAGTAGCAAGAATGATTGCTGGTACAAAGAGGTGGGAACAATGGCAGGTGGGTACTCGGAATGAGGAGATAAAGGCTAATTTAGGAATGAACTCGATGGATGAAGCTGTATGCATAAACCGGCTTCGGTGGTAGGGTCATGTGAGGCGAATGGAGGAGGATAGGTTACCTAGGAGAATAATGGACTCTGCTATGGAGGGTAAGAGAAGTAGAGGTAGACCAAGACGACGATGGTTAGACTCGGTTTCTAACGATTTAAAGATAAGAGGTATAGAACTAAATGAGGCCACAACACTAGTTGCAAATCGAGGATTGAGGCAACGTTTAGTAAATTCACAGAGGCTTGCAGACTGAACGCTGAAAGGCATAACAGTCTATAATGATAATGTATGTATGTATGTATTGGCTTTTCGCAACAACACAGATAGGTCTTATGGCGCCAATGGGACAGGGAAGGGCTAGGAGTGGGAAGGAAGTGGCCGTGACCTTAATTAAGGTACAGTCCCAGCATTTGCCTGGTGTGAAAATGGGAAACCACGGAAAACCATCTTCAGGGCTGCCGACAGTGGGGTTCAAACCCACAATAAGATCAGCTACTTCATTGCTATCATTTACAGAGAAAAAAGATGACCAAGTGGTACACCAAGTTATTCAGAAGGTTGCAATTCTAAATGCAATGATCATTTGCCAGAGAAATTCACCAGAATCTAGAAGAAATCATTTGAAATTCCGTGTGGATGTTGTCCAGGCACTGCTTGCGGAACATTCAGGTTCATTTGAAAGAACTGGACGTCAATCTTCAGACAAAAACGTGCCCCATCTCAATGAAAGGCATTCCCTAAGGGAAAGAGTAGGCCAACTAAACGATGTGTCGTGTGCTACAAGCAGAAAATTCCGAGACAGACGGTGTTATGGTGTCCAGACTGCAAAGCAGGTCTCGGCATTGAGGAATGCTTCAAGACGTTCCACACCAAACCCAACTATTAACATAATATAGAAACATGGTATCATATTTTTTAAGAGATTGGAATTTTTTTTTTTTACAAGTTGCTTTACGTCGCACTGACACAGATAGGTCTTATGGCGACGATGGGACAGGAAAGGGCTAGGAGTGGGAAGCAAGCGGCCGTGGCCTTAAGACACAGCCCCAGCATTTGCCTGGCATGAAAATGGGAAACCACGGAAAACCATCTTCAGGGCTACCGACAGTGGGGCTTGAACTCACTATCTCCCGGATCCAAGCTCACAGCTGCGCGTCCCTAACTGCACAGCCAACTCACCCGGTATAGTTAAGTTTAATATCTGTGGTACTGGTAGCGTGTTCACTGTGTTCACTTTAAAATAGCATAGTTTCTGTAGGAATACAAAAGTTATTGTGTGTTTAACGAGCGATGTATACAGTAGAACGGCATGTATTCATTGTGTTGTGCTATGCAAAGCATTCTTATACAGAGTGCCGCTTTCGATTCATTCGCAAATTTCCTGGCATCCTCCCTCCCCATAGGAGTACAATACTTAAATTAGTAAAGAAGTTCCGCACCACCGGGTCCATTCTTAACAAGAAATCATGCAGGAGACGAACGATTTTAACAGAGCAAAAGCTTGACAGAACAGGAGCTCTCTTGGAAAGAACTCCAACAAAATCCCTGTCGTGTCTTGTCGTACAAGCTAATGTGTCACTATCTTATGCCCACAAAGCAACAAAACTGTTACAAGCCAAACCGTACAAATCCACCCCTGCCCAACATTTAAGAGGACCTGACAGTTTCGCTAGGGTTTGGTATTGTAACTGGTTGCTTCAGTCAGTTCACAATGGGTATGCTGACCCAGAACTTTTATTTTATAGTCATGAAGCATGGCTACACTTAAGTGGTTATGTAAACAGTCAAAACAATCGCTACTGGTGTGCAGAAAATCCCCACCAGCTGCACATCCATCCACTCCATGATGTAAAGATGGAAGTTTGGTGCACAATAAGTGCTCACAGAATTATAGGACCTTTATTTTTCCGTGAAACAATAAATGCTGATTGATATATAGACCTCATTCTCAGCCCATTCTTTCAAGAGCTGACGGAAGAAGAAAGGAGTAATTGTTACTTCATGCAAGACAAGGCGACGGCACACACTGCTAAACGGTCTATAGAGGTAATACGGGAAGTTTTCGAAGATCGTGTAGTTAATTTCCCCCTAGATCTCCTCATTTTAATCCCTGTGATTATTATCTGTGGGGGATACTGAAGGGAAAAGTGTATGTGAACAACCCTCACACAAAAGAACAACACGAGGACATGACAAGTTATTTCGAGCATCACATGGGCTGAGAGTCGCCTAGTGTCTGCAAACCAGTTTACGAGGGGTCAGGCATGTTTTTGACAGTTGAGGGACAACATTTTGAACATCAAATGTAATGCCAGGTAGGTTTTAGACTAATAGTTTCACTAGAAATGGGTTTCTATAAGTGTGAATTGTCACGATGTAGTGGGGAGGAAAAGCGTGCATTATACCGGCTAGCGACAGAGTGTCACTGCGCCTGCCGTGCCATGCTCTGAGTGGTGCTGCGGAGTGAACTAGAAAAAGACCCTCTATTTACCTGCTTATTATAGAGAAGGCCTCAGTTGTAATTAATAAATGGAATTAATACTGTGAACTAAGAAAAATTAAAGAAAGACAAATACAGGAACATTCTTTTATATGTGCATGGGATTGTCACTAGCCCGGCCGCCAGTACTGCGAGCTTGTCTCCCGCCAAGCACTAAGCCGTAATGCGCTTCTCAGTGCCACCACTTCTCCTCCTTTGCAATCTGCTGAGAGCTTTATCAGCATGAATTTCAGTTTAGTGCCGGTTCAACCATCTGGTGGTAAACTAAATGGCAGCTACACGGGAGGTAAATCACCCGGAGGTGTAAATCAGCTGGTACTTTGGCTTGCGTGCTACCACCTCCGCATAAGAGCTAGGTAGCTACCCGGAACAGAACACCGATATACAGGGTTGGCTAGACTGGTTTACAGCGACTTCTCGCTTTCAACTGAGGTGCTATCTACCGTTAGATATATGAAGCTCATTTTGATTGTCTTTTTCCTCTGCTTGCTTCTGCTGATTATCACCAACAAACCTAATTAGAGGAGTCTGTAGGGTTATGGACAATGATTTATGTCAAGCTTTCATGATGTCAATCTATGAAGTTCAAAATCAATACCTATAAATCTCAAGATTTTAATGTCTACAATTTCTTATGCCAGTTATAAGTTGTCATGTAAGGCAGCGTTTCAAAAAGTATTTCTGTAGTAGGCACTCGCTCCAAAATAGAAGGTATGCAAGGTTCCTGTCTTTAATTTAGATTCAAATTTATTTTCGTTCCCTGCTGTTGTTCTTAACACTCTTTTACGTGCCTCCATAGACTTATACACACATTCTTCCATATGGATCATTCTTACCTTTGAGCATTCTATCTGCAGGCTTCAGGGAATTGGGTACCTCCACTATACTAACTTGCAACTAGTTCTGTGACCTCATTCAGTTCCACATGCTTCCATTTACTGAGAATATTTTTCAATCTAATGTTTAACTTTGGGAAGATGAAGTTGGAAGATAAAGACCACATTGGGATAAATATCCCTTTATAGAAAGGGAAATTCAGGAATGGAATACTTTATCAAGGGAAATGTTCGACAGATTTCCATGTTCTTTGATATCATTTACGAGAAGACTAGGAAAACAATTTTTTTTTTGCTAGTTGCTTTACGTCGCACCGACACAGATAGGTCTTATGGCGACGATGGTATAGGAAAGGTCTAGGAGTTGGAAGGAAGCGGCCGTGGCCTTAATTAAGGTACAGCCCCAGCATTCGCCTGGTGTGAAAATGGGAAACCACGGAAAAACATCTTCAGGGCTGCCGACAGTGGGATTCGGACCCACGGTCTCCCGGATACAAGCTCACAGCCGGGCGCCTCTACGCGCACAGCCAACTCGCCCGGTAGGAAAACAACTGATAAGAAATCTACCACCTGGGTGACAGTCCCAAATGCAGATCAATGATGAATGGAATTGATCATAACATCACTTTCTATAAGTAGCACACATATAAAGCATTTTCTTAGCAGACATAACAGTGTGACTAAACATTTCAATGAAATATACCATCGACAAAGGAACAAATGAAAAGAGGCATGCAGAAGAATAAAACAGCTAATTATGAAAATAAAAAATATTCGTCATTATGAGGACTCGAACCTACGTACCTCATAATATGAAGCGAGCGCCTAAGCCATAGCGCTACGAGAATGTTTGGTGTAATTGAGATACACATACTAACTGATACCTGGTGTCTAAAAAAGTAAAAAATTAAAACTGGAAAGTAAAAGCCCATTTGAGATGATATCCAAATAGGTTTTGATTTTGTATCCGTGTAGAGTTTCTTTGCAAAAGCTTGACATAATAATATGTGTCCCAGACATTGTAAATGCGACAGGCTGGTGGGACCGTTACAACTAAAGGGAAGCGTTAATGTGCAAAATCCTGCAGTACAATACCGACCACTGTTACTGTATTATGCTTTTATAAACATACTAAGCTAATTCAAGCTGTATGTCACCAAACGTACTGCTAATAATGTTCAGCTCTCAAACCTTACCTGGCAGGTAAAGTCTTAACGGACCCTCGAAGTGGCCGATAAATTACGCACCGGGTAACTACGATTACGCGCTACTTCACCAATAGGTGGTAAAACCGGCCCTTAGTCAAGTGTTTAGTGCTCAGTGTGTTGTTCTAATGCCATTTTCGTTACATGAGTGTATATATATAATACCTCCACAAAATACAAAAAATCTTGCGTGAAAACACAACAAATTCCGTACGAAATTTCCAAACAGACCCGTGCCTTGCATCGGTACAGTAAGTAATCCAGCTAAAACGTTCAAACAAGCAGGTTCAGTAAATGATTGTAAAAGACTTAGGAGACATATTCTTATAGAAGAGAAATTAGATGACACTGGAGAGAGACTAGAGCAGACCCCGCAAAAATGCCATAGGCATTCTGCGCAAGAAACTGGAGTAAGTAATAGTTCTACTAATAAAGCAATAAAATTACTTAAAGCCATACAGGATTCCAAAGGTACAGGAGTTAAGGGAATATGACCCCAATAAGAGATTAGATTTTTGTTATTGGCTTTTGGTGTTAATTCTGGGGAAATCGATCCAAAATTAATTTTTTTACTGATGAAGCGTGGTTTCATCTGCATGGGCACATATGTTCTCAAAAAAATAGGTATTATAGTCAGGAGAAACCAGATTTTGTACTTGAAACACTCTTGTACGGTGAAAAAAATTGGGGTCTGTTGTGCACTTAATGGACACCGAATGATCGAGCCTAATTTTTATGCGGATGAGGGCACAATTAACAATTATATTTGGCAGAGAGAAGAAACCTTTGCTCAGCCTCGTTTGTCCACAACATCCTCCGCACACGCACACACACCCAGTTATCTGAGAATGGATATTAAATACTTGTCATCCCCAAACAGTATACCGACAATGTCAGAAACCTCTTCCCTGCTGAGCTTGCCAATTTACCGCACAACAAGTTATGGCAACTCATTCATACCTGCAATCATACGCTCTTGGAATTCCCTTCCAGCTGTAATTAGAGAGTACATAGTAGAAATGTATTTAAAAAGATGTTGTAAATGGAACACAGACTTAAGAAAAGAAGATCTTAAATCACCCCCTCTTTGCAGACTGCTGAAATAGACTTATCTTTAAAATGACTTACAGAATTGGGTTAAATGGACTGTACCTCCAGAGCCATAGGACCATTTGTAATTCATTTTAAGTCATTTGATATCCGAGTCCTGTTCAAGATTAACATATTTGTGCTCACTACTACCCCACAACCCCCAAAGCTTTCAGGCAGCATTTTGCACCTATTCAAATATGATTCAGAAATTACACTCAGATAATGGGTGATTGGGTGCGTGGTTGTGTGAGAAACATTGAAATTTTGCAATTAATCCCACAGAGTAAGTAGTCATACAAGATCAACAGCTCCCACACTGTATTTTCAAACCAATCAGGAACATCAGAAACAAAAATAAAGAAATACTGTTTGAAAAAGACACACCAGCAGTTTTACATGACAGATGATATCATAATCATAGCCATAGCTAACTTGGTGAGAAATCAGTAATTATGTCACTCAGGTTTCCAGGAGTACTATTCAATTGTGTTGAAGATCAGAGAGTACATAACACTGTAACTCCTCATACAGCAATTTTATAGCCTACAAACAGCAGAGAAAAATTGTCTACACTGAAGCTCAATAACGCAAAATTGTACTGGCTCGTCCCATGGAATAGCTGTTTCTTTATAGTCTTACATGGAAATTCATTGGTTACAAGAAATCTTGTAGCATGAGTTGAAAATATGTGCCGTAAATGGTATATTATGAACTGTTACGTCATAACTTGTTCCCTGTCAGTGACAAACAAGCACTTTGCCTCATTACCAACAGTTTCTAATAGGATGAGTATTTGTGCAGCAGCATCCCAAAAGGCCCAAAAATCAGTAACGAGATGAGAGAAGAGCTCTTTCACATTTACCTTTACAGCAAATGCACCTGTGTTAATTGCTTTTGGGATGATGTTCACGAAATCTTGTCCCACAAAAGCATGAAAAGTTCTCATATCTAAAGCAGTGAATACAAGTAACACTTGCATATTCCCAGGAACGATGGATTTAAATATAGCAAGTAAATGTTAAAAAATTTGTTAAGAAGGAAGTCGTACTTTTCAGTGTTGACTCAGTTAATGTAATTTTAAAGTTTTCAATCCGTCAAACACTAATTGTAACACCTGTAACACTGTAACATACCTGCAAATTCTTTGTACAATAGTAGTTTTTTTTAATTTTTTTTTTTTTTTTTTTACACGTTTTGCCTGTCGACATTCTAATATCATCCTGCTGTCTAGCAAGGAATGCAGAATTCTACTGTATTTTCCTTTCACTGGATGAATTTAATTTTGGCGGATGACACAGTTCATTTATATTAATTAGTTAATACATATCATATCACTTCTTAACTCAAAACCAAGAGATTCAAGCAAGGCACTAAAATAGTAAGCCAGGAAACATACCACAAGTTGAGCAGAAGTACATGGAAGCTTTATCTCTCTTGTCACAGTTGGCACATGGAGGGTTTTCAGCATTGGACAACTCAATTAACTGCCGCATTAACACATCTGATGGAGGAAGTGAAGCACCTTCCTTCAGTGGTGTTTGATGCCTACAAAGGAAACAGTACTAACTGATATTCAATCTTGAGAGTCACTCAGGCATTTCAGTAAACTGTTTTAGAAACACAACATATATATACATACATACAAAACACACATTGAATATCCATTATGTGGACATCCATTGCATAAACAGTAGAATGAAGGTGAAATGGGCAGATCAAATTACGAATGTAGAGATACTGAATCGATGTGGCGAGAGAAGAATGGTTTGGCAAAATTTGACCAGAACAGATAAAATGATGGAACATATCTTAAGTCACCCAGGATTTGTTCACCTGGTTTTTGAGGGAAGTGTAGGTGGTAGAATGGTAGGGGGTAGACTACCACAAACAGATTAGATTAGACATAGGATGCAGCAGTTATATAGAAATGAAAAGGTTAGCATATGATAGGGTGATATCGATAGCTACATCAAACCAGTCTATGGACTGAAGACCTGAACATACATACACAGCAGAATATGATGGGAAAAGAACAACAGTAAGAACAGTATGTCAGTTTGTAAATAAGCAAAATCAATATATAAAGAACAAGTATAGGCATCTAAAAAAATTTCATAATGACCTAAATTATCCACTACCAAAAATGTTTAATCACTACTGGCTGTGGAGACCTTCAATGCACTGCAGGTTAAGTTGCTTAGTAGATTAAAATATATTCAGCCTTCATGATATTCGCTGTTCTGTAATAATCACAGATTGCTCTGTTCAGCTTAATCATCCAACATGAAATACATTTTTGGTTCGATATCACTCATTTTTATACAATAATGATTATTTTGCCATACAGTTAGTTTTGCCATGCATTAATTACATCCTTGCTTTATGAAAATATGTACAAAATATATACAAATATATTTTTCCAGACTATTGCATGAAAAAAGGAAAACTAGTACCAAATGACTGGAATAAAGGAGTAATAACACTTATATTCAAGAAGAGGGACAAGAAGATGTGTGCTAATTATTGAGGAACCACACTCATATCTCAGGTAGCCAAAATATTTGAAAGGGTACTAGAAAAGAGAATGAGAAAAAAAGGTGGAAGGACAATTCCAAAAAACAGAGTAATAACTTGTGGCTTTCGAAACGAAAGACCAACGCTACACTCAATCTTCAGTATGAGGCAGTTAATGGAAAAACATTGGCATTATGGAAACAGAAAGGATTTGGAAAACAAAATTACAGAATATGCGCAAGCAATGTCCAAAACTTGTTGCAGCAGTATCCAGACACATGTAAGGAAGTGTGCTGTCACCACTGTTATTCGTTTTGGTTATGGATGAAATTGTGAAGGGGACAAAGATAAAATCATTCAGTTCAATCAAGACATATTAGTGCACAGGAGATATTCTAAAAAAGAAACATACTGGTGGGTATAAAGATCACACTTGACAGTTGAATAACTAAGATATTAGGAATTTCTGGAATGCTGCTGTTTATAACATGCTAGTGGCTTGTTGCAGCAAATTTATTTAGAATGTTTATACATATTTCAGTGAAGTTACAAACAAATATATTATGATTTAATCTTCAATAAATTCAGCAAAGCATCCTAGGTGGATGCATGATTGTGTAACAGTGATCTTTGTATACTGATGTACTTGCCCTGCCATAACTATCATTACATATATACATGGAATTCCTATGTCCAGATTCAGTAAGAAAAACAGGAACACATGCTGCTGCCGTTCCTCATATAACAGTATTCATCAGAAATAATATATACGCAAACCAAATCTGTTTGAATAAGCTAGAAGCTCCAAGAGAACCGAGCGACCAATGACCAAGTTGATTCAAATCTGCCAACCATCAGGCAATTACACGATTCTCCCTCTTGCTCAACCGTCTAAATGTCTCTGCCCAGCCATTGAATTGGAAATTAGAAGCAGCTTCAACTCAGTATATACAACCCATTACTTGAGTTAAGTATATATGTTTTTCAACTGATATAGAAACTTTAAAGTTATTAGTTAAGGACCAATCATGGAAATCCATTCAGTAGTCATTATGTAATTTATATTTCATTATTTATTTACTTAATAAAAAAATGTGTTTCTCCTTTATGTCTTTGAATTATGATGTGAAGAATGAGCCATCTCCTGATGTACAACATACTACACTCAGCAACTGTGTTTTCCATATGAAATTAATTGTAAAGGTTATTCTTCTCTACATAACTTCCTGTTCATCAGAGTTTGTCTTGCATAGAAGCATGGTCTTCTATCAGCTATCTTGATTCCATCTTGAACTGTGTCTGGGTGTAGATTTATGTTACTCATGTTCTGAAATTTACATGACGACGACAACTGTTGTTTAAAGGGGCCTAACATCTAGGCCATCAGCTTCTTGTGAACTTTACAACATAATGTAAATGTATACCACTCATGTTGTGAAGTTCATCAGCCCATTATAACTTTGCTCTGTATTTTCCTTACTTTACACAGTTATTGCCAATCAAAAATATTCAATGATTAGACGAATTAGAGACTTAAGAGCACAGGGCTATAAAATCTTCTTTACAGATGAGACCCGGTGTTGACAGAGCGATACTATGAAATGATATTGAATATTTTGTTTGTTTGTTTATTTATTTATTTATTTATTTAGGATCAGCAACAGCATATATTTGTGTTCTTGAGAACAAACAAACTCTATAAATGAACAATTTCAGTAAGTGAGGAAGTAGGGAAGGATGAATGCCTTCAGTTGCAAGGGTACAAGTGCATTCCGGATAATTGAAACACATCTGGACTTTGTGTGTTAATCCTAACAATAAAAGGCTGGTCCTATAAACTACACACTACTTTCATGGAGCATGAAAGAAAATAACTCGAAAAGGGCTCAGTATTAAATGGTATCAGAATGAAATAAATTATATAGAATTTCCAATAGGCCTATAAAAAATAATTACAAGACCACTCCTTCCCATAAAAATAGCAAAATGAATGCATATATGCACTGATAGGAATTGTAGGGAAGTGTTAGTTGTTAAATTTCTAAGACTCCTGTATCTGTCAATCAATCAATCAATCAATCAATCAATCAATCAATCAATCAATCAATCAATCAATCAACGTTGATCTACATTTAGGGCAGTTACCTAGGTGGCAGATTCCCTATCTGTTGTTTTCCTAGCATTTTCTTAAACGACTGCAAAGAATTTGAAAATTTATTGAACATTTCCCTTGGTTAAATTATTCCAATCCGTAACTCCTCTCTCTATAAATGAATATTTGCCCCAATTTTTCCTCTTTAATTCCAATTTTATCTTCATACTGTGATCTTTCCTACTTTCAAAAATACCACTCAAACTTATTTGTCTGCTAATGCCCTCTCTCCACTGACAGCTCAGAACATACTACCTACTGCTGGATTTTTTATTATGGACACTCGAGTTTGGGCTTTAATTACAAATGAACCAATAGGCCTATTGCAATGCGAGTAATACCAATATTTCCCTTGTTTAATTCTACATTAGCGTATAAGACACATTGTTTCCGACGTTCATTAAATATTTTTTATTACTGGTTGTAATAAATATTGCCCGGATTTTTGGCTCCTTCTCTAGGAAGGACTCACATAGGAATATATACAAGGAAAACTACTTGTTTGGTATACTTCAAACTCTGACTACGGCTTTAAGCCATCAACTGTCACTTATGATACCTCTATTTTTAAGTGTACCATCTCAGAACCTACTATTTTAATATCATTTAAATGTACTGTATATCTTAATTGAAATGATTTTATATGCTTTCCACTATGTATTTAAAACCTAATATTGACTAAGGCTTCAAGCCATCATCCGTACTACTGTACCATCTAATGTCGTCCTATTCATAAAGTGTACTACACATTGTTCATCATTATATTAGATTCTTAGTTGTTTTATGAACATTTTTATAATAGCTGTAGAATGTTTGAAATGTTGTCTGACAAAAGTAATAAGGTTTTGATTAGTGACTGAAGATGCCTCACAGTAAGAGGCGAAACATGTCTCACATTTGAAAAATGTTTTGACTTAAATGTCAACATCTTATATTGTATTGAATAGGTGGAAATAAATTTTAAATATTTTCCTATATATTTTACGAAACTTTCAATACGGACAAAAAACGATTTTCATCACTTGTAATTATACCTACCTTAGACGAATTAGAGACTTAAGAGCACAGGGCTATAAAATCTTCTTTACAGACGAGACCCGGTGTGGACAGAGCGATACTATGAAATATGGGTGCCAAGAAATCGTGGCTGAAGCTTTCGAAAACAACTTTGACAACTATAATCTGTACAGAGGGTACATTCAGCAAATTTATGGATGGTGTGGAGGGTTCAAAACACCGCCTGGAGCTGGGAAATGCATCATAATTTTACACATCAGAAGTAATGAAGGATTTCTTGAAGATGCAGAACTTTGTTTTATTGTCAAGAAAGAAAATTGTGATTACCACAATGAGATGAACTCTACTCATTATGAAGAATGGTTCATGGAAGTCGTGAGTGTATAGCCTCAAAGGTCGACTGTCATTACAGATCAAGCTCCGTATCATACGATGGTCGACCCTTCATCTAAAAACCCGAACATGTCATGGCTGAAAGCCGAAATTATATCTTTGGATTGCATCAAAGAATATTTCACTACCACCTGGAGTTGACGATTATAACAAATTAACTAAATCAGAGCTGATTGTCCTTGCCAGGCCTTATTTTCAAACACTGGTAACGAAGCTGGAACAACTGACTAAACAACTTCGACCAGATGTACAGCTTGTTTGGTTACCAGTGGCCCATTGCGAGCTTAATCCAATCAAGCTCGTTTGGGCTTACGTAAAAGGAAAAATAGCAAAAGCAAATACGGCTAACACATTAGAAAATGGTAGAGGTATGGAAGCAATTAACGCTTTATGACGAGAAGACTTACGTACCGTGACCCCTTAAGTCTGGAAACAATGTATTAAACACACTAAGAAAATTGAAGACTACTACTGGGAAAAAGATGGACTGTCTGAAAATGTCCCTTATTTCGAGCCAGTCACAATCAACACGAATGACAGCAGCACCGATTCATCAAAACACAGTGATTTTTTGGATGAAGAAAATTGATGGAATTAAATATTGTAAATATATGTAAATAATAAAGCAAAAAACTCTTGTCAAAAATTGTACAGTGTATTTCTAAATTAGGAAGTCAACCATTTTTTAAACCTGCCATTGAAGGTCCAAAGCCGTTATGAGAACAGGTGATGGGAAGTGGAATTTATAAGAGGAAATAAAATTAAAGTTTGAGAGTAAACAAAAAGCTGTGTTCATTGCGCGTGTGATTACTACTGAACACGGCAACACTGCGCCTAATTTCACCACCTGGCCTGCTGTTAATCGCACGGTCCGGAGCACACAAAACCTCCTTTCAATATTACTCTTCATAAATTCGGTACCACACTGTACGGTTACAGTTGTAGTAGTTTCTTTTTTTTTTTTTTTTTTTGCTAGTTGCTTCACGTCGCACCGACATAGATAGGTCTTATGGCGACGATGGGACAGGATAGGGCTAGGAGTGGGAAGGAAGTGGCCGTGGCCTTAAGGTACAGCCCCAGCATTTGCCTGGTGTGAAAATGGGAAACCACGGAAAACCATTTTCAGGGCTGCCGACAGTGGGGTTCGAACCTACTATCTCCCGAATACTGGATACTGGCCGCACTTAAGCGATGTAGTAGTTTCTGATAACCATGACTGAGTGCTTCAAAACAAGCCCAAGTTTCCTGCTGTACGTTTATCCTGGGCTGAGAAAGAGTTGCTTTAGAAAAATAAGAACTTTTTTCGGGGTGCTTGAAAAAAATTGTAACTTGAGTACACTACAAATACATGTGGTTATAACATATAAAAAATTTCATTAGCATCAGACAAGTAGTTTTCCTTGTATATATTCCTAAGTGAGCGCTTCGTAGGGAAGAAGCCAAAAACCTGGGCAATATTTATTACAATCACAAATAAAAAATATTTAATGAACGTTGAAAACAATTTGTCTTATATATGCTACTGTAGGATTAAACAAGGAAAATATTGGAATAATTCGCATTGCAATAGCCCTATTGGTTCGTTTGTAATTAAAGCCTAAACTCGAGTGTCCATAATAAACAATCCGACAGTAGAGCAGCTCATCTCTTTTCTCCAAAGTCTTCCCAGCCCATTTTTGTAACGCTACCTCTTTGTCGGAAACCTGAACAAATCGAGTTGCCTTTCTCTGGATTTTTCCCAGTTTTGAATCAAATAATCCTGGTGAGGGTCCCATACACTGGAACAATACTCTAGTTATGGTCTTACCATAGACCTGTATGCCCTCTCCTTTACATCCTTATTACAATACCTAAACACCCTCATAATCATTTACAACCCCATTTATGTGATTACCCCAATGAATAGAACCAGCTTTTGGGTGGTTAGGCCGTGTGCATTTTGCAGAGTTTCGCCCAGACGTGCCATTTGGGCTCATCAGATGGATTGGCACGCCCCTCCAGGACTCTGCTTAGCAGTGGCAGACCAAGCGCATGGTCCCGCCGTGTTAGCAAATAGGGATTGCTAACCTGTTAAAGGAGAAGTGAATTCTCCACCCAAAAGCTGGTTCTATTCATGTGATTGTAAGATCTGCGGCCGTGAAAGCCATTTTTGATACCCCAATGAAGATATTTTCTTATATTAACACCTACGTGCTTACAGTATCCCTATAAGGAACTTTCACCCCATCTATTAAAATTGACACGACGTTTTCTATTAGTGAAACTCACAACCTGACTTGTAACCCTGTTTTATCATCTTACCAATGCCTGCTGTCCATCTCACAACATTAGCAGTTGCTCACAATCCTGTAACTTATTTATTACTCTGTCTGCAGAAAGCATTATCTCTGACCCTAGTTCTTTATTCATATCATATATATAAAGACAAAGGTGCAATAATACTGCCTTGAGGAATTCCCTTCTTCATGATTACAGGATAAGATAAAGTTTCACCTACTCTAATTCTCTGAGTTATATTTCCTAGAAATATAGCCACCCATTCAGTCACTCTTTTGTCTAGTCCAATAGCCCTCATTTTTTCCAGTAGTCTCCCATGATCTACCCTACCAAATGCCTTAGATAGGTCAATCGCAATACAGTCCATTTGACCTCCTGAATCAAAGATATCTGCTAAATCTTGCTGAAATCCTACAAGTCAAGCTTCAGTGGAATAGCCTTTTCTAAACCCAAAATGCCAATGCAGTCTATCGAACCAGGAATGAGTTAGCTGGAAAATTTATAATGTCCAATAACGGACCATTTATATTGGTATTATGTCTAATACAATCAGAAAGAATGCTTTCCAGAAGCTTACATGTTACGCATGTCAAACCTACTGGCCTGTAATGTTCAGCTTTATGTCTACCACCCTTTCTTTTATACACAGGGGCTACTATAGCAACTCTCCATTCATTTGGTATAGTTTCTTCATGCAAAAAATAGTCAAATCAGTAGGCCTACTTCAGATATGATACAATATCCCAACCCATTGTTTTTAGTATATCCACAGAAATCCTGTCAATTCCAGCTGCGTTACTAGTTTTTAACTATTGTATCTTACTGTAAATGTCATTGTTTCATAGATAAATTTCAATACTTTGTTAGTATTAATCACCTCCACTATCTGGCCATTATCTTTGTAACCAACAATCTTTACATACTGCTGACTGAATACTTCTGCCTTCTGTAGATACTCGCATATACACTCTCCTGGTTTATTAACGATTCCTGGAACGGCCTTCTTAGAAACCTGTTCCTGCCTTAAAGTACCCCATACATACCCTTCCATTTTTCACTAAACAATTTGCTTTACGTTGCACCAACACAGATAACTCTTACGGTGACAATGGGACAGGAAAGGGATAGGAGTAGTAAGGAATCAACCGCGGCCTTGATTAAGGTGACTGTCTGGTGTAAAAACGTGAAACCACAGAAAACCCTCTTCAGGTCTGCCGACAGTGGGGTTTGAACCCACTACCTCCTGAATGCATGCTGACAGCTGTGTGTCCCAAACCATGCAGCCACTTGTTCGATTCTGAGACTCCTTAAATATACAACGTTTCAGTGTACATAAAAAATTACAGTCCTTATTTAGCAACAGCCTATGATCTAATAAAATCATAATAAATCAATATCAATAAACAAAGGGCCTTGGTGAAAAGCCAGTCATCAGTTAACCTGCTCAACAGGACTGTCATTTCTTTCCTGCATGAAACGGCATCTTAAAGATCCCTTACTGTACATATGCATGCATTACACATTCTGGTTTTGTACTATCTTCATCAGCACCTTCACCAGTGTCATCAGTACAATCATTATTGGAAGCCATATCCGGCTTGATTTTGTCAACAATATTCATACCATTGTAGCAATGCAAACATTCATCTATGGCCAGAATTTCTTCCTTGTTCACAATACGTATCATACTGGGCGAGTTGGCCGTGCGCGTAGAGGCGCGCGGCTGTGAGCTTGCATCCGGGAGATAGTAGGTTCGAATCCCACTATCGGCAGCCCTGAAAATGGTTTTCCGTGGTTTCCCATTTTCACACCAGGCAAATGCTGGGGCTGTACCTTAATTAAGGCCACGGCCGCTTCCTTCCAACTCCTAGGCCTTTCCTACCCCATCGTCGCCATAAGACCTATCGGTGTCGGTGCGACGTTAAGCCCCTAGCAAAAAATAAAAAAATAAAAAAAAAAACGTATCATAAATAACATTAGAATGTCATTTGTTGAAGATTAAGGACTTTCAATGACTAAACTTTGGAAACCACAATAAACACAAAAGTTTAAATGGTCTTCATTTCCATCTTGTGCTAACTGTCTGCTGCAAACAAGGCTTTTAGTATTTAGATTGACCCTTTCATGGGCCAATTAAGAGTTATGATGATTGTGGTGGTTGTTGATGATGTTTAAAGGTGCATAACATTTAGGTCATCGGCCCCGATGATAATCTTTTGGGCTTTTACTGTGTGAAGGAAAAAAGCCCAAGTAATTCTTCATGTTTCAAGCACTCACGTCAGTTTGGAACTTTGCTACCTTTTATTAAGGCCAGTTGCCCTTTCTGTCATCACACCCTGGTTCTATTGAAGATCCCCAACTGAAGTTGCTGAGATTCAAACCCAGGACACTGAATTACATGGCCTACCGAGCTTGATAGCTGCAGTCGCTTAAGTGCAGCCAGTATCCAGTAATCGGGAGATAGTAGGTTCGAACCCCACTTTCGGCAGCCCTGAAAATGGTTTTCCGTGGTTTCCCATTTTCACACCAGGCAAATGCTGGGGCTGTGCCTTAAGGCCACGGCCGCTTCCTTCCCACTCCTAGCCCTTCCCTGTCCCATCGTTGCCATAAAACCTATCTGTGACGGTGCGAGGTAAAGCAAAGAAATGTACATGGCCAGACCACTGCTCAAGCATGCCTCCCCCTCTCACTCTCCTAAAAGTAATATTTGTAAAACAGACACCTTTGCTGATGACAACATCAGGAAATTGTCTTCCAACAGTTTCAACACCATTTTTCTGTGATATACCAGTTTTAGAATGTCATGACACTCACATCCACTGGTTGTATTAACCCTAGAACTAGCAACTGTCAGATATTCTACAGTGCCACTACAGCAGGGACCAAAGTGTCAAATATTTGACATGTTCATATTTCATCATGTAATTTCCTCAATACTTCGACAGATGTCATGACAGTCTACTTTTTGTCGTTCTCGATGTCCACAGCAGCCGAGTTCAGTTTTATTTATAGTTACAACCTCTTTTGATGCAATTTCATGGAAATAAATGAGTGCAGTTTTCCGATCATCTGTTTGAGCACCATTGCTGCAGTGTTTGTAAACAAACCTTCATGGGCTCTGCTTTGCTATTTCATTTTATTTTGTAGTTTTCCACGTGGTGAAAGTTATTAATCTGATTATGTACAGTTTCAGTACAGTGTGTGTCTAAATATGACATCTTCATTTTGGAAAATTAGTGACAAAGTATAGCAAAATTTGTTGGAAGATTAAAGTGAAGGATATGACTGAGGATAGTGAGAATGAACCAACAAATTCTGAATCAGATTCGGAACATATATCCGCAATGTCTTCGCATCAAATATCGGAAAGTCAAAATGATGATGAGCCTACCATACATCAAATCTTCGTAACAACGTGGTCTAAGGTCACGCCTCCTGGGCAAGGATAATTTTCCCTAATATTTTCAAGAATATACCTCTCAGAGTTATGAAACAGTAATATGACTGACAATCTGTATATCTCAGATTTATTGCGACACGTTTCAGTTTTGTATATATATGATCAAAAGTTTTATTACTATTTTAAATTTAAGAATTACACTTTTTGAACAGACTGTACATTGTTCTAGTCAAAACATTTATGTAATTTGTGTCAACATGACAATCCTCAGTGTATTTTTACGAAGATAATAAAACTTTACAGTTTTATACCTCATGGACATTTTGTATTTTATTCAGACAAGTAAAAGCTACTAATTATGGCTGCCACCACAAGATTTAACACCGTCAGTTCTAGGGTTAAGACACACTATTTGGTGGCCAGAAGTCCAGTTAATTCACACAAGGGCGAGCAGCACAACAGTCCACAAATAGTAAGATCATTCTGTTGTTCTGATGTAGTTCATGGTTCTAGTTCCTTAACCATTGTAAGAAGATGACAGACATCATCCAAAAGCTACCATTAGATTTATAATGCATGGACAAAGAGTCGAGTCCAAGATTCTTAAAATATCCCGGCTTTGTGCCTCTTCCAATCACCAAAAGTTTTAATTTGTCAGAACCAACCATGTTTCCACCATATAACACTGTCATGTGATCCGTTTTCTTTGAAGTCATCAAACTGTCCAGACTGGTCAACGAAGGACCACCTGATATACAATGATAATACAAACCCATTGCATCAAACAATGCTTAACTTTTCTTCCTCTCCCAGTCTATTACCAATTACTTAGGGCTGGCATAATATATGGATTAAGTCATTTTATGCTCAGATGCCCCTCCAATTGGCAGTCCAATGTGGAGGGAAGCACTCACTATTGCATGTTTCTGTGGTGGTTGGTTGTGTGGTGAATGTAAATGAAGCTGGAAGAGTCGGGATACCAGTTGCTTGGAATAGGGGTGGGTATCTTGGACATATTCTGAGTCATGGCTCTCCTTGTGCTAGGGAAGGTAGGACTATAAGAACTGAGTAAGATAACAGAAAAACTTAGTCCCTAAGCCAGATGCAGCTAAATTCATGGACCTACAGCCCACTGCCTGAAGGCTGTTATGGTGACTATTCAGCCGAGCAGCCAAACATACTGAATAATGCTGAACATATCCACGTAATACAGATACATTTGTATTTCCCTATCTTCCTATAAAACTGGCTGCCACAGGGCCAGTGAATAGTTAACGATATGGATAATGCTTCAATGTTAACCAAACTTTAACTTTCAAATATTAAACCTCAGCGGACGACTGTTTGGCATTTCCCGACATCCTAGTTTCCTGTTCTGGACATGTCAGGAAATACCTGCCAGCTGATTCCACAGTAACTATGTGTATGTGTGTGTGTGTGTGTGTGTGTGTGTGTGTGTGTGTGTGTGTGTGTGTGTGTGTGTGCGCAAAGCTATTACGCATGCTACTGCTGTCTGTAGTTATTGTATAGAACTTCTAGCAATGTCACAGCCTTCTAGACAATTTTTAAGTTTGTTTTGCAAGTTTTACAGGTAAATAAAGAACGAGTTATGTTAGTCAGCTGTAAAAATGGCAGCATGCAGACAGGGTACTGCTACTTCATCTGATATAGCTAGATTTTTGGATGAAATTGACAGCAGTGATGATGTATTATCTGTTATGGACAATGAGTTCAATTTTTCTGAAAGTGATAATGACTCTTCTAGCAAAGTGGATGTAGCTGAAAGCATGAATGAAGGCGATACAAAGACAGTGATTCTCACAACGGTTGGAGAGTTTATCGCCCACCTGACCCAGACTTCGTAATGAAACCACACACTTTAATTAGTGGTTTCTCACCTCCTACAGGTAAGAAACCATCTACTTCCATCAAATTTTTCAAGCTATTTTCCACAGAAGAATTGTTGCAACAAATTAAACCCCCTTTTCTTTTTTTACTACTTAACAGAAATAACATAATATTGGCAGAGGAGATAACATCAAACTTCAACTGCAGTGGAGAGGAGAGGAGCTTACCCTGCCAACCAAAAGTCCATTTTAGAATAACATTAAAAACACCACCAGTCTAAAACATTTAATCATAACAGTGTCAATGAGAAGGGAATATTTATTTTCAATTAGAAAAAGAAGAAGAAAAGAAAACATAGGCATTAAGAAGAAAAAACCTATCAGTGACAAACGATGTTTTAAATAACCTTTTACAGAGTTGTTTGTATGTTTTAAATTTGTCTGTTGTCAACATTAAATATTTATTTCAGCTCAAAATGTCTCCAATAGACTAAACATGTTTTGATTTATTGTAAACATGTAATGTGTTAGTCCTAAGTATGTGAAGGGCTATAATAAAAAGTATTGAAAGATGAAAAACTCTGTCACAGCTGAGTAAGTCTATACAGACCCATATAATGAAGTTCATAAACTGCAAGCAGTATTTTCCCAGATGTCAATGGAGAGATGGTGTGAAATGGCATTAGTAGATAAATAAGCTTGAGTGGAGCTTTTAATGGTAGGAAAGAGAATGAGATTGTGAAGACAGGAAAGATAAAAGGAATTCAAGAGGACAAACTGCGGCAAATACCAGCATTCATTTAAGAGGAATTAGGAATTGGAATAATATATCAAGGGAAATGTTTGATAAATTTCCAAGTTCTTTGAAATCATTTAAGAAAGGACTTGGTAAACACTCGACAGGGAATCTGTCACATGGGCGACAGCCCTAAATGATGAACAATGATGATTCACTGATGCCACAGAGATGGTTAGAAATAGAGGATTGTCAAGACATGCAGTTCATTCATAGAAGCTTGAAGACTGAATGCTGACAGGCATACCAGTAAAAATCAACAATGGGATAGGAAAGTGCTAGAAGTAAGAAGGAAGTATCCGTGACCTTATTTGAGGAACAGGCATTTGCCTGGTGTGAAAATGAGAAACCACGGAGAACAATCTTCAGGGCTGCCGAAGATGGGGTTCAAACCCACTATCTCCCAAATGCAAGCTCACAGCAGTGCGCCCCTAACTGCATGGCTAGCTCATTCGGTTCCTTATTGTTCCTTCTTCCTATACTGACTTGTGTTGCGTTTATTCTAACGAGTACGTCTATAAAATTTTCTATCTTTCTATACATAGGCTATACAAGAATGCTTATTGTAAATATCAAAATTTCAATCATTCATTTCTATTCTGATGAAATGAAATCTTATTGGATTTTGGTAATCCAGATTTCAATAATTCACTGCAATTTTATTCTTATGAAATGAGATCTTATTACAGACTATGGTGTTCAAATCATCAATTCATGGGACAGATAAGAATCCATGTTAACAGACACATGTTCACAAAAAATAAGTAAATTCAGTTTATGTGACAAAGACTTGATTATGAGTCATGGTACATGACAAACTTCTGGAACTTTAAGTGGAAAGTAGTTTATATCAGTTACACAACAGGAGTGAAGAACAAACCAGCAAGCATAGTCCACTGTAAAATCCTGTTCTTCTTTTGGTAGTCAGTGACTTAACGTCACACTAACACACTGAAGGCTTTCTGTGATGCTAGGATGGGAAAGGGTTAGGGGACTGGGAAGGTAGTGGCCATGGACTTTATTAAGGTACAGCCCCAGCATTTGCCTGGTGTGAAAATGGGAAACCATGGAAAACCCTTTTTAGGGCTGCCGACAGTGAGATTTGAACCAACTGTCTTCTAAATGCAAGCTCAGCTACGTAACCATAACCACACAGCCAACTCACTAGGTTTGTAAAATAAAGAAATAGTCTGAACAGTGAAGAACACTTAGTAATGTTTCTGTCACAGTTCTTTCAAACATAAATACACAGTTCAAACAAATTAGGGGAACATGTTTTTAATGTCTGATATGTGAACGTTAATTTGGTAGATAGGGTTTCAATGGTTGTACAGCATACCTTGAGACCTTAGTTACTTAGGTTATGTCAAAACAAAGTTATACTCCATCTGTAGGTGTAGCCATGCATTAAACTGTCAGGTGACCCCTCAAAACAATGTGAATAGCAGTGCTTCCGTGTGTCGTCGTGGGGTACACAGACTACTGCGGTCATTTGAGCTAGTTGTAGGTAAACCAGCACATCCCATGAGACACCTTAACGAGGTTCAAGTCACAAAGGTCGTCACTTTGATCCAGGAAGGATGGACTTTTCGTCGTGTTACTGTGGATCTCAATGACTCTCCGTCAGTTATTCAACGCTTGTGGAATCGCCACAATGAGACGCCAGTTCATGAGGAGAGTTGGACAAGGAAGTGGACACATGACAACTCCACAGGATGACCGATATCTGACCATCTGTGCATTCCAGTGTTGTTCAGCAACTAACAGAGAACTGCAACAAGACCTCAGGAGGGTCACTGGGGTCACGGTGTCTGACCAGACAGTAAGGAACAGGTTAAGAGAAGTGTCTTCATGACCCAGACGTCCTGTTCGAGTGCCCCGTTTAACGCAGCAACATTGCGCAGCTCGCTTTCTATTTGCCCGTACCCACGTCAACTGGCAACTTCGCCAATGAAGACCTGTGCTGTTCACAGACGAGTCCAGATCTCCCCTGACACAGTGTAATGGACGTCACAATGTATGGAGACGCCGTGGTGAGCAGTACATGCCAAATGTTGTCCAGGAAAGCGACAGATTCGGACAAGGTTCTGTGATAGTGTGGGGTGCCATCCATATTTATGGCCGTACGGATCTTGCCGTCGTCCGTGGTAATCTTACCGCTGCCGGGAACATAGAGCAGATACTGCTACAGCATGTGTTGGTTGCTGCATATGGTGTTGGCCCTAAATTCATACTCATGCATGACAATGCCAGGGCTCATGTAGCACGAATCACCAGAGCTGTCTTGTGAGAAATGGACGTTCAAGAGATGGAATGGCCAGCAGTGAGTTCTGACCTTAATTCCATCGAGCATGTGTGGGATAGGCTTGACAGGTGGGTGTCCTGTTCCACCACAGACTCTCCAAGACCTCGAACAGGCTCTTGTTGAAGAATGGGACCTGATACCACAACGTGACCTCCGTCAACTTATATGGAGCACGTCACATAGGTGCCAAGCTCTGATAAATGCTCATGGAGGACATACACCATACTGAAGCTCTCCAACTGTGATAAAAATCCACCCTGGAGGACTTATCACTTTGTTTTCGCCCCTATTTGGACATTTCTGTTTGTGTTCTGAAAATGAACGTGAATGCATCGACGTTCTTTTGTATACTTCAACGGTGAAGAATAAAGGTTTAGTTGGTAATATACCTGGGTGTGAAGTATTGTTTTGTGGAGTATGGCATACGTTCAAAAACATGTTCCGCTAATTTTTTTGAACTATGTATTTCTTTCTTCCTCTCAGTGGATGTTATGTTAACAGGAAAGCTGAAAATGTAAGGCCAGGAAGACACTTACCCCCACAGAGCTCACTGAACAAGAACAGATATATAAGTATCAGAGTGGACTTTTGTGGAGGTGTTGAGTTATTTTTGGTATGCCCAGTTTGACTTCATTTTTGGTAAGACTGTGAGGTCAGACTCCTTTCCTGACATCACAAATAGTTTTCCAATCAGGAATTCTATCCTCATTACTAAAGTAGAAAAATTCAAAACGTTTCAGATTAATGCAAAGCTACAGAACTAGATCACCAATCATTGTGTTATCTAGCTATTTAATACCTGTAAGCTGCTTTACAACTGAACAACAATTACAAAGGGGTTGATGACCTAGATGTTAGACCCCTTAAAACATCATCATCATCATCATCGTCTGCGGGGCCGTGCAGATGCTGCATTATTGACACCAAACAGATAGGTTTGCAGTCGACGTGCTATTTTGGCAGACGTTTGTGACATCACACTTCACTGAAATTTACACTCTGCACTGCAGCAGGGTCATAAACAGTACACACCATGGACCATACTACAAGTGGATCAGAATGGAAGCCATCAACTCAATTACAGTTCCAAACTGAATGGGAAGTTTTATATATATTTATTGAAGCTGAAGGACTGGAAAAAGCTTAATTTTCTATAAAACCTTGAACCAGTTGAAAAGATTCAACCTAAAAAGACATTATGCCATCATTAAGGATGATCAATAACGAAATGAAAAATGTTGGGCTCTTCTCACCAATGAAACTACACTGTAATCCAAACAGTAAATGTCCTTCCGAGTGACCAGCAGGGCGTGGTCATGTAGGTAGGGTGGGAAGTCTGCTTCAAGTGCTCTCCCTCTTTCCAGTTCACTATCTCTTAACTCGCTTGTTGACACATTGTGTTCAGCCGTTTCATGCACATCTCTTAAGCAACAATTCAGCTGACATTGGCTACGGTCCTGTTACACTTAATAACCATTTTAAGGCTGACAAACAGGATATTTTAACCAATCACGACAAGCACTCGGTTGTGTGAGCTATGACTGGGCAAATTTGGCCTCGCCAATTTTATCGGGTAAAACTCTTGGTACGAGTAGGTTTACTTCATCTTAAGGCAATGTATCAGTGAAATTTAGTGAAAATGATGAAAAAATTCCATTTTTGGCTTTCTGCATTTTTAGTATGTTCATACCTTGTACTTTCTTCTTGTGCTTTTTTTAAATTTAAATATCAGCCATTTGAAGCCCTTAGTGACCATTTAAATGACCCTGTGTAAGTAGGGGTCACCTCACATTGTCACTATTCTCATAAATCCCTGTGCAAGTAGGTGTCACCTCACATTGTCACTATTCTCATAAATCCCTGTGCAAGTAGGTGTCACCTCACATTGTCACTATTCTCATAAATCCCTGTGCAAGTAGGTGTCACCTCACATTGTCACTATTCTCATAAATAATATCTTTAGTTTTGTTTTACATAGATCCACCAAAACATGACAGTAGCAACATGAAGACTATATATACTATCTCCACAGGTGGTATGTAAAATAATATCTGTGTAGCAAAGACTTACTTCAAATGATGTTTTAGAGCGCTGTATAGTAGATAAACACAAAATGCCAATGAATCATTGCACAGTGTAATTTGGGATAAGTGCACGAAGAAGTGTTTTTGTCCAAAAAAAAACCTGGAGATTGCTGTAACATCAGCAATTGCTGAATTCAACATGGGTTGTGAAGGAAGAGAGAAACTACAAGCTCATGTTAGTGGTGTTAAGTTAGCAGCTCAGGACAGAAAATTAGCGTAATGAGGGACAAGCCCAGACATGACCACAGTGGAGTGTCTGGACAAGGGATCAAAACAGCCCGAAGGAAACTAAAACTCTCAAAAACTGCTAATGAGACCAGGAAGGAGGCAGCAGAGGGTCCAACATATGGTGATGGAGAGTTTTAAGTCAACTAGATTCAAGTACTGGACTATTGTTCATCTCTAAAATTTTAATCTCATTTTTCTCAGAATTCTTTTCAGCACTTTTCAAGATTCAAAATGCTCCTCATGCCACAATTTTCAACCAATCTTCTTGAAACTCTTACAGTATTATAGCTTTGAGTACAACAAAATAAACTGGTGTGCAAATGTTACAATATATGCAATAGTTCAGGAGTAATTGGTTTTTTCTCATCATGTTCACCATAAAATATAAAAATTGAGTTATGACTAGGTGAAATTTTTTTCTTTTAGTGTAATTAAAATTTATCAAAACCCACATATCACTTCTTTTATATTAGTATTTTAAAACTGAGATCAAATTTTCAGACAGCTCTGTAGAGCCATTTGGCCTGAGGAGCATTTTATATACACATCAAAAAGTTTTAAAATTTTTAAACAATTTTTTATTATCTCAAAAACTGTTGTTCATAGAAACTTGAAACTTTGTATGTTGTATTATACTGATACTGATATTAAATGATCAAAATTCTAAGGTGAAAGGATGAAAATCGTAGATTAAATGGGATAAGAAAAATGTCATACGTATCTGTACCTTTAAGAATCTAATAATACAATGATGATGATGATGATGATGATGATGATGATTATGATGCTTGTTGTTTAAAGGAGCCTAACATCTAGGTCGTCGGCCCCTAATGGTACGAAATGAGACTAAATGATATAATTTAAAAATCCATAATCCTCCACTGACCAGAATTCGAAAACGTGAGGACAAAGAATGAACGGATGGATATGAAGTTAAAACAATCAGTGGATCCGACCCGCAATGCCCCACATTCCCAGAAACTAGCGTTAAACAATAGTATTACTGACCAAGGGACTGCTTCTAAAGCACAATACTGAATCGATGATGCTTGTAGTTGAAACGGGTCGAAAATCCAGGTCATCGGCCCCTCATAATAGTACTTATTGCTAGGAAAATAGAACCATGCTAATTGTCATGTTGCGGTACTAATCTCGGTATTCCACACATTATGGTATTACTCACAGGTAATGAAATTCACACATGTAACACAGAGCTATGGTGTTCGCACACTGCGGCACTATTTACACAAACAAGGATGTGAAAGGGCTAGGATTGGGAAGAAAGCAGCCGTGGCCTTAATGTACAGCCCCAGCATTTGCCTGGCGTGAAAATGAGAAACTACGGAAAGCACTCTTCAGGACTGCCGACGATGGGATTCGAACCCTCCATATCTCCTGAATGCAAGCTCACAGCTATGTAACCCAAACTGCACAGCCAACTCGCTCAGTAAAAGAAGCTTAAGGCAGGTTATTACACAGTCTGAGGATATTAAATAAAAGAACTTGTGCGTGATGTACTGGCCTTCTCACACTAAGCTAATAGAAATGGCTTTGTTGACCTTCATGAGTTGGATGGCTTATTCCCGTCCTACTGAGGTGAAATGTTGAACAAGGAAATCGTTCATTCGGAAGACAGTGGGTTCGAACCCCACTGTCGGCAACCCTGAAGATGGTTTTCGGTGATTTTCCATTTTCACACTAAGCAAATGCTGGGGCTGTTCCTCAAATAAGGCCACGGACACTTATTTCCCACTGCTAGCCTACTCCAAAACAGGTAGTACATCAACTGCTTTGCAATGGGAAAACCTTGATGAGCATTAAGGCTAAAAAGCTGGAATATTGTGCAGAGGAGAACGATTGACCACTTTAGAGGGAATCACGAATTGTAAACAGAAACGTCCAGGAGCCCTGTGAACAGCGACCACCACGATTTCTTTCTATATCTAGCTGCTCTGTAGAACGACACATTCTGATCCATCCTGTCTGCTCTGCTCATTCCACCACAACCTCAAAACACAGTCGGTTGCTTGACATGTAGGTACTTTCCTTTTCTCTGCCAGGGAGTATAGTGTCACCATAGAAACTGATTCAGCATCATGGCATTTCATTTGATGGCATCTTTGGGAATTCTGTTCTCTTGAACTGTCCACATAGCATTATATCTAAAAAACTTTACATGAGCCAAATGTGCCATCCGGATAAAAAGATTAATGAAACATAACTGAAAGGGAAAGTGTGACATATCATCAGTAACCTGATCAAACATCAGTACCAATGGAGCACCACTGTTCCCAAATCATTCCTCATACTCAGTATTACAACTTGATCACCAAATCTTATACACAAAGTGGATGGGCTTTCCACAGATAAATTGCTTGCAGCTGTGCTTACAGTAATATTGTACACCATACAGTCTTCAAAATTTAGATCCTGCTCCTGTTAAAAGAAATATAGGACTATGTTGTTGTACATAAGACAAGAAGTCACAATTTGTTTTAAATACAGAATAAACTAGCTTAAGGCAACACTCCGGAGATTAAAATATATTTTTACCTAATGCATGGATTTTCACGAAGCTTTGTGGCAATGTCACCTACATAAAAGAGATATCACGAACATTTCTTTCCTACACAATTAATAGTTTTTCCAAAATATCTCTTTCTTTTGAAATTTTTAATTCCATTTTTTTTCATGGAATGAAATTAACATGTTAATGTAAATTCATAATTAGGTAGATAATACTTCCTTTAAAAGCACTATGTATTGATTTTTCTGTACATAATTTATATAAGGAGATATACCATACTAAATTTAGTGTAATTTTTATGTTCTAAAATTTTGGACTTAAAAATCCCTACTACTTGAAAAAAATTCTGCAATTGAAAATTCCATACGCAGATTTCTTAATATAGTTGTGATACATATACCATACAAATTTTGTTACATTTTGCAGAATATTATGGGGGGAAAATGTAGTTTAATTGTAAAATTAGAATTGGCAAACAAAGCATTATTACAGTGATAAATTGTTTGAATTCAGCGGAATAACTTCGTGACAAGAAAAAGGAAACTCAATCCTTTCAATTTCAGTCACCGGGTGAGTTGGCCATGAGGTTAGGGGCGCGCAGCTGTGAGTTTGCATCCGGGAGATAATGGGTTCGAATCCCACTGTCGGCAGCCCTGAAGAGGTTTTTCCGTGGTTTCCCATTTTCACACCAGGCAAATGCTGGGGCTGTACCTTAATTAAGGCCACGTCTGCTTCCTTCCCACTCCCAGGCCTTTCCTATCCCATCGTCGCCATAAGACCTATCTGTGTCGGTGCGACGTACAGCAATTAGCAAAAAAAATGCTATTTCAGTCATTTTAAACAAACCACCAAACTGACCAAAATATCAATTTTTATCTCTGGAGTGTTGCCATAAATCAACCAATGCCTCATTTCAATAAAAATTCCTGTATTATAGTAATCGTAACTGGTTGCATAACCTGCAACATAATACATATATAAAATAATTTGTCCTAACTGACTGAATGATTCATCATCGCCGAGCCAAAACTACTGGACATAAAGGAATGAAATTTTGGGGATACATTCATATTACAATGTAGGTGCTCACTAAGGGAGGATTTTTTGATATTTCATCGCTAAGGGCGTGAAAAGGGGAGTGAATTTTTAAAATTAGTGTATCTATATCTCAAAACTTTAAAAGTTTACAGATGTAAAAATTGTTATTTAAAATCTCCTTTAAAAATAAAGAGACACGTATTTTTTGTTTTCTGGAAATTCCAATAGGAGGGGTGAAAAGGTGAAAGAAAGGTTAAATGCCTTTAATGGGGATACTTGTATCTCGGAAACTGAAGAAAATACAGACCTGAAAATTCATATTTGGGATCTCCTTTAAAAATAAAGGAACACAATTTTTTTGTTTTTGGAAAATCCAATTAATGGGGGGTGAATTTTTAAAATGAGGATATCTATATTTCAAAAACTTAAAAGTTTACAGACATAAAAGTTGGTATTTGGAATCTCCTTTAAAAATAAAGAAACACACACTTTTTGTTTTGGGAAAATCCCATTAAAGGGGGTGAAAATGGGGGAAAAGTGGTTGAAAACCTTTTATGAGGAGACTTGTATCTCGAAAACTGAAGATGTTACAGACATGAAAATTGGAATTTGGAATCTGCTTTGAAAATAAAGAAACACATATTTATGTGTTTTCGGATAATCCGATGAAGAGGGAGTGAACAGGAGTGACAAGTGGGGTGAATTTTTAAAAAGACTATATCTGCAAATTATCTCAGACAGGTAACATATTACAGATTTGAAAACTGGTCATTGGAATTGCCTGTAAAAGAAACAAATATTTTTTTGGAAAATCCACTTACAGGAAACTGAAAAAGGGGGTGAATTTTTAAAATTAGCATATCTACAGTATATCTCACAAAGTTAACATGTTGCAGACGTGAAAATTGGTATTTGGAATGTCCTTTCAAAATAAGGAAACGCGTATTCTTTTGTTTTCGGAAAAACCTTTAACGGCGGGGGGGGGGGGGGTTGAAAGAATTGAAAAATTAGTTGAATGATTTGTATTGAATATATATATATATATATATATATATATATACCAAAACATCTAAAGATGTTACAAACGTGAAAACTGGTATTTAGAATCTCCTTTAAAAATAACGAAGCACACATTTTTGGTGGGGGGAATCAACTTGATTGGGGGGGGGGGGAGATAAAACTGAGATTAATTTCTTTTATGAGGATACATATACGGTATCTCAAAACCTGAAGATGTTACAGTAGTGATCTTCGTATTTGGAAGCTCTCTTAAAGAAATGGGTACTGTTTATTTCTGGAAAATTCACTTAAGTGGGGAGTGTGAATGGGATGTTAAAAAATTGAATTCTTTTTCCGTAGAAACTTATATCTCAAAACTGAAGGCTACAGACGTGGAAATTGGTATTTGGAATCTCCTTGAAAAATAAAGAAACGCGCATTTTTTTGGGTGGGGTGAAACCAACTTAACAGACGGGGTGGAGTGAAAAATGAGTAATTCTTTTCATGAGGATGCTTATATCTCATATAGGGAATGGGGGGGGGGGGGTGTATTTATGTATTTATTTTTTCGGCTTGAGAGAAGACTGTTTCTCACATGTACAGTTCTATGTCGCATGGTCGCCTTAGCCCCAAAGGGTAATACCGCAAACATGGTTTCCAAAGAATTTCTGGGGTAAATGAAACTCAATTTTTGGGAGAGTTTTTATACTTTAGGAATTTTCAGATAATGTCTTAGTACAATGCCGAGGAACGATTACTTTGATCACATTACGAAATCCACACGAACGAAGCCGCGGGTAATTGCTAGTAATACATATATGAACTAATGTACCCAGTGAATAGATAACACATACGCCTAGCACGATCGTACAATCACACAGTGTTTAGGTACCAATATGTGCAATATTTGCAATTATATATAAATTCACTGTATTATGAACATAGATCATTTCTGAACTCATTAAGCATATCAGTAGCATCATTTATACATAAATATTTGTGAAACATTGAACTCGTGTACTTGAAGCACACTGTCGTGATCCACCCATGGTGACAGTGCCACAAAATGGAAGTGTGCGAAAACCACGAGTCAATACACTTCATGTAATTATATGCTCGCAAACAGTTGCCACAAGACACCTCAGCTGATCTAAAGTCAGCAATGAATTCCAGACTATACAAAATACTGTTGCCAATCTAAACAGAAGAATGAAGGCCATGATCAAATGGACACACTAGGTGTTGAAGGGATAATCGCAGTATTGTACTTAAAATCAATTATTTAAGGTAGTATTTAGCAGGATAGAATCCAAATACCTCACAGTACATTGTTAGTTATGTTGCTAGTTGCTTTACGTTGCACTGACACAGATAGTTCTTATGGCGACGATGGGACAGGAAAGGGCTAGGAGTGGGAAGGAAGCGGCCGTGGCCTTAATTAAGGCACAGCCCCAGCATTTGCCTGGTGTGAAAGTGGGAAACCACGGAAAACAACTTTCAGGGCTGCCGACAGTGGGGTTCGAACCTACTATCTCCCGAATACTGGATACTGGCCGCACTTAAGCGACTTCAGCTATCGAGCTCGGTGTTAATTATGTTCTAGTATACTGTAGCTCAAACAGAAGCCAAGCGAAATGACAAATACTGTAAACAGTGTGTAAGGAAATTAAAAAATAAAAATAGTGGAAGTGATATAGGTCTTTTAAGCTAGTGATAAGGTTAAAAAATTACAATTAAAATAAAACTAACATGAAATGATAAGAATACAGTTGACCAAAAGCTTGTAATGTAAATTTCTCCATCAAAAGGAGCTTTAAATATGTTTACAATTGACGTAGCCCACAGCTACAAAGAAAATTCCAATAAATTTTTGAAAAAGTCCCTAAGCGACGTTTCTAGGACCAGAAAGTAACAAACCAAAAAATAACTAGAGCACAACGGCTGAAAATTAAATATCTACTCTCTCACAGGGAACATAGAAAGGTACTGAAATGTAGCCCCAAGACAACCAGATAAATTATCATCATCATCATCATCATCATCATTTCTTCGCTCCAGCAAGCCGGGTGTGGTTGTGTATGAACCTTCTTCATTTTGTCCCGTCCATCCACAGATGTTGTTCATATATGCGACACTAGTTTACATCTCTGACTTCAAGGTTCTTGAGAATCTGCTTCTCACAAGCATATCTCTTTCCAGGGACAAGGTGGTCAAAGTATGCTCGAGGAGTCCTATGGGATCCATTCTTTTCACGTGACCATACCATTGCAATCTCTTCACTTCAAGGCTCTCCAGCAAGCTTCTTTCCAATCAAGCTGTTGTCGGATATTCACATTCCTTATTTTATCAATTTTTGATTTTGTAGACATCTGTTGCCTGAAGACAACTCTTTGTTGATCCACACATCAATATAGGTGCCAGATATATTTTGTACAAGCTGATCTTGGAAATTAATGGAAATGTTACATCCCAAAGTATTTGACGTACAGCAATGTAGAATATGGAAGCTTTCTGCATTCTGTTGCTAATCTCTTGATGTATAGAACAGCATTTCTGAGGACAAAACACTACCTAAGTACTGGAAGTTGTCTACAATATGCATCTCATCTCCAATTATTAGATGTCTAGTTGGAGAGTTTCTACTCATCACCAAGCCAACTGTCTTTGTTTTGCTGATTTTAAAACTTAAGGATGTAAAAACTTCATGCCAAAGATCTAATCTACCTTGTACTATCATTAAATATTAATTTAATCATTGCAATAAAAAATAGAGTTTGATACTAAAAAGACTATACTTACATCATTTAGAGATTTCCCAGAATGAATTTTGAGAGAGAAGGAATAAACTTGGGAGCAAACATCTCAGTTTATAAGTTACTCACCGAAATAATAGAACTGGCTCTAAAACGGAACATCACTGCTCTTTAACATCTCCTTTGGTGGTCGCAAGGTCCTGACAGAACCCCTCATCTTGTTTACACCGACTTGTAACTTTGGTATGAGACTCCAGAGGGAGTGACGCAGAACCAATCGTGTTCAGGATCTGAGTTCACACCACACAACATTTTTTACATTTTTTTCTACGCAGCAGTTCAACGTTGTACAGGTGAATAGACTAAAAGAATTCACTGATGACCCCGGCTCACTGCTCTTGCTTCCAGAAATACTGCATGTTCTATAACACCTTTACTTGCCGTGAACTCGCTTCCAGAGTTTCTGCCCCAAATGAGTGTCAACAGTACTGTAAACAGTACTGTTTACAGTACTGTACTTACAAAACACAGTCATTGCAAAAAAAGACAACATTAATGTATTTTGAAATGAACTATTCAATAATAAAGTATATTCCTCTTAATTTAGGCGACTTTCACATATCCATGAAAACTAACTTTCAATCAAATAGAAAAATCAGTAATCTTCTTTTGGCGTAAGGAACTCAACCTCCTTCATGATGCAATATTGCACCAGCACCTGTCTCATCACTACACTGTGTTGCCCTGTAACTGTATAGCCTACTGTAGTGCATATACAGCATTATATGTTCTTGTGGATAATCCACATTTCCAAATCCGAACAGTTACAACCCCAAGTAGTTTGGATTACTAGAGTTCTACTGTACTAATATATATCACAGAGCTGACAATATTGACTGTTAATTTGATCTCCAAACTTCATCAAGTCACAGTCTAGAAGCAATAGCAGTGATAATATTTCTGGGGATATATTAAAGGCAATGGATTGGGATATAGTGCCATACCTGAAATACTTACTTGATAATAGTCTGCATGAAGAAGTTGCACGAAATGAATGGAAAGTTGGAAAAGTAGCCTCAGTGCACAAGGGAAAGCGTGATAAAAATAAAGCCAGTCAGTTTGACGTGTTGTTTGTAAGCTCTGGAAAAGTATTCTTTCTGATTATATTAGACATGATTGCAAACTTGTTTGAGAGAAAGCAGGTCAGGTTTGGGAAAGGTTATGCCAGTGAAGTTCAACTTGTAGGATTCCAGCAAGACATAACAAATCAGTCAAATGGACTGTACCTATCCAAGGCTTTTAATACGGTACACAATGAGAGAGAACTAACAAAAATGAGGGTTATTGGACTAGACAAAAACAGAACTCAGAGAATTAGAGTAGGTGAAGTGTTATCTGACCATGTAATGACTCAGAGTGAGGTCCCACAGGGCAAGGCTATTTGAAGATGACATTATACTGTACACAGGAGAAGGAATAAGTTACAGGACTGTGGGTGACTACAAAAATACCGGGACAATGTTGTGAGATGAATAGGAATGGTATGTTGGTAAACAGGATGATGAAAAGTCAGGTTATTTCACCAAGATGAAAAGTCATCTTAATTTTAAGTACTGTGTTGATAGGGTGATACTACCTCAAGGGGATCACCAAGTACCTAAGTGTTAAGATATGGAATGGTCTTTACTGGGGTAATCACATTAATGAGGTTGTAGTAAAGGTATAAAGGAGAGGGCATATAAGCCGCTGGTAAGAACCCAATAAGAGTATGGTTTCAGTGTATGGGACCCACACCAGAACTACTTGATAAAATAATTGCTGTATTCTTTTCATTGGAATGTTTATATTTCCACCACTCAATACTTAGTAAGATATAAATACTTATATCACAACATGTTTCAGTCTGTGAGACCTTCTTCAGCTAATGAAACAATATGTTCCTTTAATAAATTGTTGATCTGTTATGGAAACAATACAATAGAAAATGCAGGACTGCTAAGCAAAAGACCACACAAAAGGCATGTTTCCGAAAGATATCAAACTGAACCTCTTTGGAATCGTGCATTTTTATTATAGATTTCCTTTGTTTATTCAAAGAATATAAAAAGTATCCTCAGAATATATGTTTCCATAACAACTTGGCAATTTTTTTAATAATCATATTATTTCATAAACTGAAGGAGGTCTCACAGACTGAAACATACAATATTGTAGTATTGTTTAAGAAGCCTTCCTCGTGGACAGTTGAGACGTTCTTCTGATGACGCAGAGCACAGTTCTCTGCGAAACGTAAAGAATTTCACCTTATTTTCTTGACACGGCATAAGCCCAAAAGCCTATATCATGTGTATAATATTGTAGTAATTTGTGCATTTTGCACTAGATGTCTCTAGCATCAAGTTTGTAATTTCCTCTTTCTGGTTATGAACTAGAACTATCATGGAGAACGTTAGTGCTTAAAGGTAGCGGGCGAGTTAGCAGTGTGGTTAGGGCCGCGCAGCTGTAAGCTTGCATCCGGGAGATAGTGGGTTCGAATCCCACTGTTGGCAGCCCTGAAGATGGTTTTCCATGGTTTCCCATTTTCACACCAAGCAAGTGCTGGGGCTGTACCTTAAGGCCACGGCTGCTTCCTCCCAACTCCTAGCCCTTTCCTATCCCATCGTCGAAATAAGACCTATCTGTGTGGGTGCGACGTAAAGCCACTAGCAAAAAAATATATATATATAATGCTTTACATTACTGTTGTTTACATTTTTCCGCCAATCAGTGATCGCCTTCTCAGTACTTTTGAACCAATAAGAAGAAACATTATGTCATTGCAATGGGAGATCCCCAGCACCCCTATATAAACTGGGCGTTTCTTGAATGGCTATCTGTAATAGATCGTTAAGTGCGCTACGTGCTGGGAGTTCTAACTTCAGGAGAAGCATTGCAAGAGCTGGGGCACTGATTGAACGAGACAGCAGTAACTAAAGGTACGGCAGAATATTAAACACGTGAATTTCTAAGTTTAAATGTTGAGAAGAATCCTATGTTCTTATTTAGCTCGTAACTGTCAGGTCATTCTGGATTACTAAATTTCAAGGATTTTTGCAATATTTACTGTAAGGGATTTATGCCAGTCTTTGGTCTTTCATATTTATTTCCCTACTGGGAACTTGTGAAATATAAGGAAGCGCGAGTGGGTATCCTCATTAACTTCCTTTCAACTTCATTTTGGTGACTAAGTTTTCCTAAACATTTAAATTTACATTAATCTGTTTAGCCTTTAACTTTTCTACAACATAGTCACCCTGTAACCCTCTGTATCGGTAGGCCTTATGCCCAATTAGGTAGTGTACGGTTTTAATATTTCTTTGAGTGTTTAATTTCCTCCTCCATTCTTCTTTTGGTTTTTGGCCTTTTGTAATTAACTACTGTAATTTTCCTATTCTTGGCCAGGTAGTATGAGCCTTCTGCCCCTGTTTATTATGAATCTTATAATCCGTTCGTGTGTAGCTCCTCTAATAAGAGAGTACCTAAGGTTGTGATTTAATCTGTGGGTAAAATGCCCCGTACATTTCATGAAACTGCACTGTCGGGCAATTGTATTAACGTACAAAAATGGTCCAAATATAGGATGTTCGTAAAAAAAAAAAAAGTACTCTCGGCTCCAAGATTCGGAAACCCATATGCTGGAAAAGAGTCAAAGAAGTAACGGCTTCCTTTTGTTATCAAGTGTGCTTATGTAGGCCTGTACAGGCTAGCATTTTTTGGAAACATAACATGTAAAAGACTTGTAAGTAAGAAGAGTATGACTATGTCAACTGAGGGAGTCTCCTCCACTTTAACTTGTAAAGCTTCTGAGCTTTTGGTAATTTATTCTGAGCTTCTGAACTCCATTTGGTAAAATTTTCAGAACTGATGAATTCTCTTATCACTAAATTTTTTGAGATATCAAGCCAGTTATTGTAAAATTTCTGAGCTTTTTTTTTTTTTTTTTTTGCTAGCGGCTGTACGTCGCACCGACACTAATAGGTCTTATGGCGATGATGGGATAGGAAAGCTAGGAGTTGGAAGGAAGCGGCCTTGGCCTTAATTAAGGTATAGCCCCAGCATTTGCCTAGTGTGAAAATGGGAAACCACTGAAAACCATCTTCAGGGCTACCGACAGTGGGGTTTGAACCCACTATTTACCGAATACTGGACACTGGCCGCACTTAAGCGACTGCAGCTATCAAGCTGATTTATGCTTTGCCCGGCCATTTACTCTTCACACTTCCTTCCCTCTGTGAACCATGGAAAAGACCGTGAAACAAAACATTCCAGTTAAAGGAATAGTAATGTTACTGGCTTTACGTCCCACCAACTACTTTTACGGTTCTCGGAGACGCTGAGGTGCCGAAATTTAGTCCTGCAGGAGTTCTTTTACTTGCCAATAAATCTACCGACACAAGGCTGACTTATTTGAGCACCTTCAAATACCACCGGATTGAGCTAGGATCGAACCTGCCAAATTGGGGTCAGAAGGCCAGCACCTTAACCGTCTGAAATTATTTTATTAGGTAAACTCAATACGGACCAAACATGATATTAATCAACTGCAGGACTACTTGATTCAAGAAATGGTAAAAATCAAAAGGAAAGGAACAGGATTTGTTCTTGGTGATTTCCGACAAAAAGAGTAGTTTGGTGAAAATGTTGCAAAATTTGGGCAGGGAAGACTTCGGAGTAAGGAGACAAGCAGCTCGACTAAGTATCGATTAGGTGGTTATTTATACTTACTTCTTGATTAAACATCGATACGGTCATGAAATGGACAACTTGTAATAAGTGGTATGTTACGATACTCGAGGAGTCTTTACTGGGTCCACCCTGTCAATACTTAATACATACAACGACAAACAAAATTGCTGTCTAGGCCTACATTAAATATTTATGTTTTAAGAAAGGACCATTCTCTTCATCAGCTATCACAAATAATAAAAACATCCGTACATATCTTAACCCTCAAAATGATGATGACCACTAATAAAATGTATCTAAAAACATATTACTAAAAATTACTATTTTAATGTTCTCATTATTGTAATGCTTCCAAACTTATGTGAACACAATACACCAAGGAATCAAAACTTTTGATGTACGAAGCAGCACAGAGATCTTCTGGAAAATTTTAATACCTGTTTGAAATAATCTTATGTGAAAGTGTCATTTTTAAAATCAATGGCTGGCCTACAATTTTTTTATTTCAACTCAAGGACACAAGTACTGATTCGAAAGTGTATTGTGTTCACATCATAAGTTTAGAAGCATTAAAATAATGAGAACATTAGAACTATAATTTTTAATAATAATTTTTACATATATTTTAATTTTAGTTCTAAACATTTTGAGGGTCCAGATATGTATGGATGATTTTATCATTTGCGATAGGTGATGAAGAGAATGGTCCTTTCTCGAAACATGAACATTTAATGTAGACAAGTTTGTTACTGTACATAACAAGTATTGACAGGACGGACCCAATAAAGACCCATAGAGTATTATAATTGTCATAGTCAATAGCAACCATCTAGGACCAAAAAGATGGTGAAATTTGTCGGTTCTAAGTGGTATGTTCCAAGCTGTCAGTGGAGAGATGGTGTGGAATGACATAAGGTTGAGTGGAGCTTTTAAATGTAGGAAAGATCATAATATGAAGATAAAGTTGGAATTTAAGAGGATAAATATTAATTTATAGGACAAGTAGTAAGGGAGTGGAATAATTTATCAAGGGAAATGTTCAATAAGTTTCAAAGTTCCTGGAAAAAATGTAAGAAAAGGCTATGTAAACAGTCAATAGGTAAGTTGCTACCTGGGCAACAGCCCTAAATGGAGATCATTGATGACTAATTACCACAAAAAATGTTGTAGGCCTACATATGTAAAGAAAGCATTTGAGTAGACTGACTGTATATCTGGTATCTTCAATCTTTAAATTGTACCATAATTTTGGGAAACTATAAAAATAATAATTATGTGCTAGTAAATGAGAAAACCTACCTTTATGATAAAGAAAAACCATTCCTGTTTCTTATTAATACTTGAGAGAACTGCCTAAGTGAGCTGAGGTGTCTGAATTTTGTACCGCAGGAGTCCTTATTTCTAAAAACAAAAGGGAGTCCTTCAAGGTTACATGCACGCTGTACATGAATAACGGTAAGGAAAAATCTTCCTTGATCATGTGTCTTCATTCCCCTACCCTTGCCAGGGCTGTATGAAACACAAATACCATATATAAATGCAGTTTGTTTGTGCCAGCACTGAAATACCAACCATGAAGGTCTTGCTAATCACCTTAACTGGTCTACAGTACTGACGGTGTTAAAAAACATATTTTTTCATGCTGCACAGAACTTTTGGTGTACTAACGGTTAAATAAATATTATCAAAATATCGCTTAATAATTAAAGATTTTGAAGCCAAAGGTTTATGAATACCTTTTACTTATTTCATAATCTAAGTAATGGAAAGAAATGAACAAGTGTCAAATCAATTAATGTAAAAGCAGATAGGAACAGGGAAAGAAATACATAACAGGATAAACATAATCATGGGTCAGTGTGAGAAGAGGGAGTAATAGAATAGACTACTCCTGTCCCCTAGTTCTGCATCGCCTGGAACTGAGGAGAGAGTAATCATTTATTGCAATTCATATTATTTTGATACATGAATGCTATTCTTATTACATTTAAATTTACCTACTACTACCTTAAAAATTACACTTACACCAAATTACTACTTACACCTCATCTCTAAAGTGCAGCTTTATTTTTTTATATTTATTTCTGTCCTAGATATTAACAGTGTTTTACAGTCTAGCACAACATGTATCTTACCCTTATTATTAATTAACGAGAGTATTTGTTTTGTTTCTCCTTAGCTTACAACAGACATTCATATATTGTAAGCTATACAAATTCACATGCAATTTAACACATTAACAGTGACAGCAACAAAACAACCATGACTCTAAACGTTGACTTCGTTCTTGGTTTTCTTTCCATATGTTTAGTTAGTGCTATTCTTTTTCATTTCCTTTAGCCACATACTTCTTATAATACAAAAACACTTTGCTATGCATCCTGGTGTGATCTATACCGTGTTTAACAATTGTATAGAATTCTTTCTCGAAGAGACAGGAATAGAAGGAGGAGACAAGGACAAACATGGAAACTCAGAAAGACAAGGACAATATCTATACTTTCATATATCACCATCTTCAAATATTGTAGAAGTTTTCTCATCAATTCCAGTTCCTCTACATCCATTTTTTTTTTTCTCAACCTCATTCTGCTACCCAGCTTCATCAGAATGGCAGACATCGACACTCAAAGACTGAGTGAATGGCTGCATAGTTTGGATCACATAGCTGTCAGCTTGCATTCAGGAGACAGAGGGTTCAAAACCACTGCCAGCAGCCCTGAAAATGGTTTTCCCATTTTCACACCAGGCAAATGCTGGGGCTGTATACCTTAATGAAGGCCACGGTCGATTCCTTGTCCCATTGGTGCCATAAGTCCTAACCGTTTTGGTGCAACGTAAAGCAAATTGTAATTTTAAAGAATTTAAAACAACTCACTGAGGAGCCATCTTGACAGATCTTCAGTCTTGATACACAAAGTGTAAGACAAGAAGAAATTTGGTTAAACACAGGATAAGGAAACAAGACATCAGATAAAGATGAATAAATCTACATGTGTACTTAATGAACTCTGATGCATGCTGACTATCAAGTGCATTCCGTTACAAATGTCAACCCATAAGCTATGATCTTAGGAGTGTCAGCCACTCTTGGCTCGTATTCGGAAACTCTGTCAGTTACGATCTAGACAACGGTTTTGGTTTCACTGGTCATTAATCCTGCAATCCTCTTCACAATGCTGGTTTGGTGGTTACTATTTCCATCTTTGAAATCTTTCTCTAGGCTAACAATTTGTACCATTATTAATGCACCCAATCTATCTTCAATTTTTTATGTACTTAATCTACCTATAAAATCTCCAGCTTGGTACATTTCTCTCATATCAACTTCCTTAAATTGGCTTCAAACCCTGTAGTATTTACCTTGCAGTTCCATTTCACAAGTTATTCGTAAACGCTAACAAATCCTGAACTATCCCAAAGCATTCTATCTAGTAGGATAGTCAACCTATTTCTCGCCCTGTATAGCTCTGGACGAGATGCTGTTTATAGCTGCCAAGCAAAAGGAGTATAATGTTTTACTCATACATTAATAGATATATCTTCTTTCTTCAAGTCTCAGCAAATATTTGCTTCTTGAGTTTTGTTTTCTCAATCTCTCTAATGTGTCAGACTATAAATTTAAAAAAAGGGAATATATACTATTGATTATTCATGTTCAGGTTTTCTGTGCACCTTTTTAAAGAATATTTTTAAATTTTGAAATTCCTCCTATAAATTATTTTTATCTGTTTGTGAGCTATGCTTACTGCATTTGAGTCATTAAGAAAGGCAGCTCTCTTAATAAGACTGCAATAAACCACCCACCACCTGACAGAATGCTGTAAGCCTACCCATTATCAGTGTGCCTGCTCTGTGAAAGTCTACAACAAGCTCAGTTTTCTGTTCTTAATCAGTGTGCAAGTGTTAAACAAAAAAAAGTGAAAAGAAGTTTGTAATAGAGATAGAAGAAAAAAGTATTAACATTAACACAAATATTAAATTTAATTGAAAGATTTTTACCTCCCTATATGACAGCCATTACACAGCCATTCACCAGAGTGAAAATGAATTGCTAAAACTGTGTTACTGGGCTAATCTACTGAGAATGCTCAATGAAGATGATTTAGTGGCATTTTGCTGCATAACTAACTTCTAATTATGGGAATGGAGTACAAACCATTCAGGAAATTTTAATAATCAACATCATCATCAATGTCCCACTCCAGTCGCCCGGGTGTGGTTTTAATAACAAACAAATATTACAAAATTTTATAACAGACTATGATTCCAATTCTTGACCATCTACATGAAAAAGCATGAAGATAATAATAATAATAATAATAATAATAATAATAGCTTTACATACAACTAACTACTCTCAGGGTTTTTGGAGACTCCGAGGTGCCGGAATTAGCCCCGCAGGAGTAATTTCACGTGCCAGTAAATCTACAGACACAAAGCTGACATATTTGAGCACCTTCAAATACCACCGGGCTGAGCCAGGATCGAACCTGCCAAGTTGGGCTCAAGACCAGCGCCTCAACCGTTGAAGTCACTCAGCCCGGCAAAAAGCATGAAGAAATCCACATTTGAGGCATTAAATTGCTCTTTTCCAATGGTTTGGCAAAAAATAAGCAGAAGGGGTCATTGTTTCAAGAAGTTCTAGGGTTACAGAAGGGAATTTAATGCCTCAATTTGTTGGCTAACCAGATTCAAGCAACATCACAAGATTCTCGAACTAGCAGTGAAAGAAGAGTGCCTTAGTTCAAATATTGCAGAAGCCAATTCCTTCTAGAAAGAGTTTTAGAAATTTGTAGAAAATGGAAATTTCACCCCAGGTCAAACTTACAATGCAGACAAGTGTGATCAGTATTGTAAATGTCTACCAATTAGAACCTTTGCTTTTAAGAACAAGGTTTGTGCCCTTAGACATAGGACACCTAAAGAACGCATTATGATTTTGTGTACTCGCAATATTTCTGGAAATCACAAACAAACTCCTAAAAGCATAAAAACTCTGACCATTCAATGGTACCGTAACTGAGGATTTCACCATCCATTATTACAACCAAAAAGGAGCATGGATGGATACCAGACGTGTTTAAAAACTGGTTCCACACATTTTGTACCACAAGATAGGCAATTTTTTAAAGGGAAATGATTACCACAGAAAACTGTTCTAGTGCTTAATACATCCCTTCACATCCTGATGAGAGCATTCTCGTATCTCATGATAGACTCTTAATTCATTTTAACTCCCCACATGACTACCAATGGACCAGGGTGTAACTGAATAGCTAGAAGGGTGTTACTGGGCTGGTCTGAGAATGCTCGAAGATGATCTTGTGGCATTCTGGAAGAAGATTACAATTCCAGAGGCCATACACAGGATTTCTAATGCTTGGCAGGATGTCAAGCCACATGCACTGCTTCAATTGTTAGAGGAAACTTCATCCAGATAGGCTATAAAAGAAAGTATTTTTCGAGGTTTCACTGATGAAGAAATAAGAACACCACAAATTATGAATGTGACAACAGGCATAAATGTGTTTGATAATCATGTTGAGGAAAACTTGAATGAATTCATTCATTTTCAAACCTATTTATGGCTGTTGTCACATTCATAATTTGTGGTGTTCAATGAATTATATTTCATTCCAAAATTAGTAAACTTTAACCTTAAGAGTAGACAGCAATACACCCATCCTATTTCAAAAAAAAAAAAAAAAATAGGCAATGAGCAGTTTTGTAAGAAGCTAAACTTATTTGACTTCTAAGGGTAAAAAACAGTTGTTCTCTTTTCTTCAGTAGGCCTACAAAGTAAATAAACTGCATGTGATCTTTATAAAATAATCAGAGTAACAAACATTCAGCAATCAAAATTTTTGCCATTTCCTTAAAAATTTTAGAATCCTGCAAGGGGAGCAAAGCAAAATGAAAAAATCATCTGCTCACATTCATACATCTTCATTATAGACCGTTATGCTTTTCAGCATTTGGTTTCAAGCCTCTGTGAATTAACTGGGCACCTACAATCCTCTATTTGCTACTAGCAATGTGGCCTCATTTTGTTCCACACCTCTCATCATCAAATCATCAAAACCTGAGTCTAACCCTCGTCACCTTTGCCTTCCACTACTTCTCTTAAACTCTACGGCCGAGTCAATCATTCTCCTTGGTAATCTATCCTTCTCCATGAGTCTCACATGACCCCACCACAGAAGCTGGTTTATACATAGAGCTTCATGCATTGGGTTTAATCCCAATGTGGCCCTTATCTCCTCATTCAGAGCATAATACCTACCCTCCTGCCATAGTTTCCACTTGTTTGTACCAGCAGTCATTCTTGCAGCTTTCATGAATCATCCACACTACTCACAGGCTTAGAAATTAAAATTACTGATGCATGAGACCACCATGGCAGAAATTTCCTGGTAGACATAAGTAGGCCAAAACATGAAATATTCAATAGCTTTAGAGTTTTAATAATATTGAAGTTGACACCTCCATTTAGGTAATGAACAACTAAACTGAACATGAGGATGACAGAGTGACTAAGATTATCTCTGCAAAACTCTCTGAACATGGTTACAACCGTAGTCCCTACAGTTGGTGGCAGGATAAACTAATTCTTTTTTTTTTTGTTATTTGCTTTACGTCGCACCGACGCAGATAGGTCTTATGGCGACAATGAGGCAGGAAGGTGCTAGGACTGGGAAGGAAGCGGCCGTGGCCTTGATTAAGGTACAGCCCCAGCATTTGCCTGGTGTGAAAATGGGAAAGCACGGAAAACCATCTTCAGTGCTGCCGACAGTGGCGTTCGAACCCACGATCTCCCGAATACTGGATACTGGCCGCACTTAAGCGACTGCAGCTATCGAGCTCGGTATAAACTAATTCAGTAGGCTAGGCCTATACATTAATATAATTTAAACAGTCAAGACAAAATAAGGCAGAACATTAGCTTACAATTTTGTGTGAATAATGACCATTACAATACATTTTTAAATATATTTGATTATTGCAACAATATAGCGATCTGTTTATAGGTACTGGAACTCTCGAGAGTAGCTTGTAATTAAGCCAGAAATGCTGAATTAGTGTGTTCCAGCCAATCTTCATCACTGACTGCATTCTGACCTATACCGGTAGCTTAGGTGAACAATACAATTTTCAGGTTCATATTCTGTTAAAATACCAGTTTATTATTATTATTATTATTATTATGACATTCTTTAAGAAAATTAGTCATGGAGGAGAAGCACAGTTATAAACTGACTCAGCATCAACTACATTATCAGATGTGAACAAAATAAATATAAAATAAAATGAGTGTAGGCCTATTGCCACACAACTTGGCATGAATATTAACATCAAAATATTTGCACATTTACGCATTTCTCACAAAATTGCAATTTAACATGCTATTTTAATTATTAGATAATTTAAATGACATCTTGGTGCAAGAATTATAGGAATATGCTAGAATCATGTTTATGTTTCCATTAAACAAAATGCCAGATACTAGGTCTAATCCACATTATCAACCTAAACAGTTACTCGGTTCCAATCTTTATGGACCTTCATGTACTAACGGGGGAAAAAACAAAAACCAACACACCCATCAAGGAGCGAGATGTATACTAAGTTCTTGAACTGAAATCGAGTGAAACAAATTGTGGATGTGACCCACCTTTACATGTAATATAGTAGGCCTAACTGTCCTCATCACACACACGCACACACTCTCTCTCCAACAAATTTGATCTCTCCAAAAGAATCACAACGTTTGTTGACTATTATAACAGGCCTAAGCAATTATAAGAATAAATCAATGATAATCATAATGGCAAGAACCACTTGCAAGATTCCCAACATTCTAGTATTTTCAACATCCTCTTCAAATGACAATGCTTAGGCCCTGTACAATATATCAACAATAAAGGCTAGTTACTGTATTCTTGTGAATAACTTAACATATGAACACTGTTCCTGATTACAGAGAGAGTTTAATCACATTCTTGGAATGACAGCAAAAATTTATTCAAACACCACTCAGAATAGCAGAAGGCAAAATTTGACACAAATTAACCATCAGCTAAACGTAGACTTAATTATACTATAACTCTCAGACAAAAACCAAATTAAAATAATTTAATTAAACATAAACAAAATATTTTAGGGAGCTCACCCGATGCACAATATTTCGAGAACCTACATAAAATTTAGGCCTACATAAGAACCTCCATCCATGTCAACAAAACAAACCATCCAGTAAACACAACAAATATATACGATACTATGATGTCCTGAATAAACACCTCACAGACAATATACTTAATAAATGTCAGTAAGCAACAATGACGGTAAATATTTCAAAATGGACTAGACAACCACTTACCCACACAGAGGACAAGTAATTTTGCCATCAACATCTCTCCCCCGAAGACATCGTGTACAAAAAGTGTGATAACAAGCAAGTAAACAGGGATCGGAATAATAATCATCACATAAGAAGCACAGTAGGGGGTTTCTTGGCTGCAAAGTACCCTCAGAAGGTGGCCCTTCAGGCCCAGGACCCTCAGTAGGGTGGTATGTGCCCCCAGACATTTGCTTAAGGTCTGTTTATCACATGAAAAACTACCGTAAAATATTCATCCGATATCACTACATGGGTTTGTCTATGCCCAATTAAAATCATCTCACCCATAAAATGTGACAATTCCTCATCAACACTGTTCGGATGAGATACATTATAGCACCAAATAGCTTCATTTTACAAGCTTGTTCATTCACATCTTGAGGTAACAAGTAACAACCAAATGTACCATATTTCCGCAGTAACCCCGTATCACGAAATATTCATCAAAATAGAGACCCTATGAGAACGGGAAAGTGATTTCTTAATTCCGAGTCCCTGGAACACCTTGTAAATAGCATCATCCCCCGATTTGGGCAAATATCGCTTCGGGAGAATCACTCCACCAATGAAGTCACTCAACGCTTTCACTTCACTGACTCTTCGAAAGGTAATTCGTCATAAAAGTTTCACTATACTGACATAAGTAATTCATTCTCTTCATTTGACAGTCCCAGAAACAGATACATCTGTTTTTCGGCATGTAAAATCATCTACGAACTTCTATAAAATTACTAACCGCCACTTGGCAAATGTATCCAATATAACACTGGAAAGAAGTTAAGCTCACTAATCGCTCTGGTTAAACGGCAGTTTACGCACTATGCAGTCAACTAACTAGTATCTGATGTATCACTTTACACGACTGATCATCAGTGCCTACGGCACATACTTTTCTATTCTGTACCATCACTGAAACACACGTGATAAACCAAATAGATTTATTTAATGAATCATAACGAAAATAGCATCAAAGTGAATGATTTTAGCAAGTAACAGTAAGTAATTTGCCTTGTTAATACAATCATTTCCGATAATGCGAACGGTGCTTGAATTTGTTCTATTTACCATAATACTATTTCTCCTAAAAAGAAACTGAAGTCAGTAATAAGATATTAGCCGACCAAGACCTAAGGTTGTTCAGTAAGAGAAGGGTACATTTGTATTCTCGAAGGAGAAGGGCTTTGACATTTGAGCGCTGCGAACGTTCCGTCAGCTGTTACATACCAGACACATTCCACGTCATTCAGTCGCCTTCCTGGTTGCAATGGAAATCTATTTCTATTGCCAAAGACTTATACACACTAAAAAAAAAAAAATACCTAGATTAATGTAAACAATGTCACCATAAAAGGATAAATAATTCATGTTTGTTTTACAATATTATAATTAGTTTGTTTTTACGTGCATATCTGTCAATTAACTTGAATATAATTGTGTAGTTTTTAAAGAGAATAAATTGATATTGATACAGAAGTGTATCCACTGGCATGTAAGATATCTTGAAATGTATATAGTTTTAAAAATGTCGTAAGCTCATTTAGTCTATAAGGAGTAGGAGGGATACTGACTGGAGGGTGATTGGGGATTTAAATGAGACTATGGAGTGGGTATGTGGGAAACTGGGAGTGAAATTCCTAGATCCTAATGGGTGGGTAGGAGATAGGGATCTGCGCTCAGATGGCCTTCATTTAAACCGCAGTGGTACATATAAGTTAGGAAATTTGTTTGGAAGGGTAATAGGGAGGTACATTCAGGGAAACGGGATGGCCTAGGGAGCGGTGATAAGGGAACAGGGAACTGGAAATCAAGTAGGGATGACATAAAATAGTTAGTGTTGAACTGTAGAAGTATTGTAAAGAAAGGAATAGAATTAAGTAATTTAATAAATATATATTTACCAGATATTGTAATAGGAGGTGAATCATGGCTGAGAAATGATATAATGGATGCAGAAATTTTCTCACGGCACTGGAGTGTGTATCGTAGAGATAGGATAGGAAGGGTGGGAGGGGAAGTCTTCATTCTGGTGAAAGAAGAATTTGTAAGCTGTGAAAAAGTTGAAGATGAGACACATGAAATTCTAGGTGTAAGGCTCATTTCTAAAGATAATAGGCAACTTGATATATTTGGAGTGTACAGATCGGGAAAGGGTAGCACTGACGCGGATTCGGAATTATTTGATAGGATAGTCAGCTATGTGGGAAACGACATGGAAAGAAATGTGATTGTAGCGGGAGATCTGAATTTGCCAGATGTAAATTGGGAAGGAAATGCGAACGACAGGAAGCATGACCAACAAATGGCAAATAAGTTAATATGGGAAGGACAACTGATTCAGAAAGTGATGGAACCAACCAGAGGGAAAAATATCCTGGATGTGGTGCTGATAAAACCAGATGAGCTCTATAGGGAAACTGAAGTAGCCTAGTAGATGGTATTAGTGATCATGAAGCTGTTTCTGTCGTAGTTAAAAATAAATGTGATAGAAAGGAAGGTCTTAAAAGTAGGACTGTTAGGCAGTACCATATGGCTGATAAAGGAGGCATGAGGCAGTTTCTAAAAAGTAACTATGATCGGTGGAAAACGGTAAATAAAAATGTAAACAGACTCTGGGATGGGTTAAAGAAATTGTTGAGGAATGCGAAAACAGGTTTGTACCTTTAAGGGTGGTAAGGAATGGTAAAGACCCACTTATTATAATAGAGAAATAAAGAGACTAAGAAGGAGGTGCAGACTGGAAAGAAATAGAGTTAGAAATGGCTGTGGAAGTAAGGAGAAATTGAAGGAACTTACTAGAAAATTGAATCTAGCAAAGAAGGCAGCTAAGGATAACATGATGGCAAGCATAATTGGCAGTCATACAAATTTTAGTGAAAAATGGAAGGGTATGTATAGGTATTTTAAGGCAGAAACAGGTTCCAAGAAGGACATTCCAGGAATAATTACTGAACAAGGGGAGTGTGTATGTGAAGATCTTCAAAAGGCAGAAGTATTCAGTCAGCAGTATGTAAAGATTGTTGGTTTCAAGGATAATGTCGAGATAGAGGAGGAGACTAAGGCCAAAGAAGTAATAAAATTTACATATGATAACAATGACATTTACAATAAGATACAAAAGTTGAAAACTAGAAAAGCGGCTGGAATTGATCAGATTTCTGGGGATATACTAAAGACAATGGGTTGGGATATAGTACCATATCTGAAGTGCTTATTTGATTATTGTTTGGTCGGAGGAGCTATACCAGATGAATGGAGAGTTGCTATAGTAGCCCCTGTGTATAAAGGAAAGGGTGATAGACATAAAGCTGAAAATTACAGGCCAGTAAGTTTGACATGCATTGTATGCAAGCTTTGGGAAGGCATTCTTTCTGATTATATTAGATATGTTTGTGAAATTAATAACTGTTTCGATAGAAGGCAATTCGGTTTTAGGAAAGATTATTCCACTGAAGCTCAACTTGTAGGATTCCAGCAAGATATAGCAGATATATTGGATTCTGGAGGTCGAATGGACTGTATCGCGATTGACCTGTCTAAAGCATTTGATAGGGTGGATCATGGGAGACTACTGGCAAAAATGAGTGCAATTGGACTAGACAAAAGAGTGACTGAATGGGTTGCTATATTTCTAGAAAATAGATCTCAGAGAGTTAGAGTGGGTGAAGTTTTGTCTGACCCTGTAATAGTTGAGAGGGGAGTTCCTCAGGGCAGTGTTATCGGACCTTTATGTTTTCTTATATATATAAATGGTATGAGTAAAGGAGTGGAATCGGAGGTAAGTCTTTTTGCGGATGATGTTATTCTCTATAGAGTGATAAATAAGTTACAAGATTGTGAGCAACTGCAACGTGACCTCGAAAATGTTGTGAGATGGACAGCAGGCAATGGTATGTTGATAAACGGGGTTAAAAGTCAGGTTGTGAGTTTCACAAATAGGAAAAGTCCTCTCAGTTTTAATTACTGCGTTGATGGGGTGAAAGTTCCTTTTGGGGATCATTGTAAGTATCTAGGTGTTAATATAAGGAAAGATCTTCATTGGGGTAATCACATAAATGGGATTGTAAATAAAGGGTACCGATCTCTGCACATGGTTATGAGGGTATTTAGGGGTTGTAGTAAGGATGTAAAGGAGAGTGCATATAAGTCTGTGGTAAGACCCCAACTAGAGTATGGTTCCAGTGTATGGGACCCTCACCAGGATTACCTGATTCAAGAACTGGAAAAAATCCAAAGAAAAGCAGCTCGATTTGTTCTGAGTGATTTCCGACAAAAGAGTAGCGTTACAAAAATGTTGCAATGTTTAGGTTGGGAAGAATTGAGAGAAAGAAGAAGAGCTGCTCGACTAAGTGGTATGTTCCGAGCTGTCAGCGGAGAGATGGCGTGGAATGACATTAGTAGACGAATAAGTTTGAATGGCGTTTATAAAAGTAGGAAAGATCACAATATGAAAATAAAGTTGGAATTCAAGAGGACAAACTGGGGCAAATATTCATTTATAGGAAGGGGAGTTAGGGATTGGAATAACTTACCAAGGGAGATGTTCAATAAATTTCCAGTCTCTTTGAAATAATTTCGGAAAAGGCTAGGAAAGCAACAGATAGGGAATCTGCCACCTGGGCGACTGCCCTAAATGCAGATCAGTATTGATTGATTGATTGATTGATTGATTGATTGATTGATTGATTGATTGGTATGTATATTTTGATGTATTATGACTTGATGTTTAAAGCCAAATAAATTATTCAATGATTCAATATTACTAGCGTTCTTGTTCATTATTATTTCATATTGTATAACAATATTATTGTTATAATTCACATAGATTCGCGTGTTACCGGTACATATTTTATCATAGTGTTTCAAACAGTTAAGTTTATTTTCTAGGTGAAAATGTTTAGTATCTGAGTGCCTTAGTGTTAGATTTTTATTTCAAGTTTCGTGTTGTATTGCTTGTATGTGTTTTTTTGTTCTCATGTGACTGAACCATGAAACATAAGCGCTCACAGGGTACTCCGAAGAAAATATCAGGCGTTTTTAAAATTAACTTCATTTATTTTTTCGCATTTGACATCAAGTCATGTTACAGTAATAAAAAACAGTAAAATATTACGATTAACATTAACATACAAAATATCGACAATAATGAGCTCAAGAGATAAATATACCGGGCGAGTTGACCGTGTGGTTAGGAGCGCGCAGCTGTGAGCTTCCATCCGTGAGATAGTGGGTTCGAATCCCACTGTCGGCAGCCCTGAAGATGGTTTTCCTTGGTTTCTCACTTTCACACCAGGCAAATGCTGGGGCTGTACCTTAATTAAGACCACGGTTACTTTCTTCCAACTCCTAGGCCTTTCCTATTCCATCGTCGCCATACGACCTCTCTGTGTCGGTGCAACGTAAAGTCACTAGCAAAAATAAAAAAGATAAATATGATGCAAATGATTACAATGAAATCCCTATAATGTGATGTTATGAACATCGCAGCATGTACATAAAATTATCAAACGGTGGAATTAATTGGAAAGATGTATATGATTAATTTGTGGTAGGTCATTCTAAATTATTATGCTTATATATATGGTTTTTAGTCATCGATTTCACATTAACATCTCAATTCTTTGTACCACGGCAATAATAAATTCTGACCCACCGACCAGCATTTGCCTGGTGTGAAAATGGGAAACCACGGAAAACCACCTTCATCCGTATTAATAGCTTGCAATAAATTTCCAGTAGCCCGAGGTCAGGCGACGGGACACGCCATGGTAATTTTAACCTTTCACCAGGAAAAGAACTTCATCTAGATTGCAAGATTGCTTAGTCCCCTCCATATTCTGAAGAAGCGGTTATAACTTATTAACTCCTACTTTTCGAAGTTCGCTACATGACGCTCTGATTGCCCGCGAAATGTCAACCTATGTGAATGAACGCTACGAAACAAGAAGATGGATATACAGCGATGGATAGGAGAAGGAATAGAGCACGAGATCTTACTGGACCATGTGACATGAGAGATAGAGGGAGATTTTGGAGCCTATATACATCAATGGGAAGAGCTAGGGGAGAATCTTAATGACTTTACTTGGGAGAAAGTCTTTACTGATGAACATCGTCCAATCGAGAGCGTCTTTATATCGAAAGAAGTCTAAACCTCTGAAGGTATTAACTTAGTTCACTTCGCATCTGAGTAGAGCACTACTCAAAGTTACTCTCATTGAGTACTGGTTATCCCAACGATGAGAGATAAAGTCAACGAGAGACAGGTTTGACTTGTCTAGAGCATGTACTTAGTTACGCTAAAATTCTGCAATACGTAAAAACACAAGTGTATTCTCTCCATGAACGTAACCCAATGTGGTTTTGATATTGGGGCTCATTGCTACATTATGTAATGAGTATTATAGGAAGTGTTAAGTCAGGGAAGCCGTTGCCCAATTAGTGGGCAATGCACGAATCAGAAATAGGACTGATACCTACTACGAGAGATGACCACTGCAGAACGAGAGGATCATCAAACAGCTTCTAGATCAGCGAACGTGTCCAGATACCAGAATGTACAAATGGTGAGCTAATGGCATAATTTACTGCAAGTCTCTGCGTAACAGTTCATTTTATTAAATTTGATTTCATTCATTTTTTGTTTCCGTAAGTTCAGTTTTCCTAAATACACCGTCACGTTTATCATCCTAATAAATAGCTATTTTAATTGGTACTTTCATAAATTCTTACTAATGATCCTAAATTTCCAAGTTAGTGTGTACTTAATGGTTAATACCTTTGGCAGTATTTAGACTTTCATTACCTATTATTATTATTATTATTATTATTGTTCCGGCAATTTACCCGGTAGCTATTTGGAAAGAAACGGTGGGCCTTATGAGCTGGAGGGGAAGGTACAATAAATTTAAAATGACCCCAAATGATTTCGATGAAAGAGACCAATTGCTTTACTTCGTAACAATTTATGTTAATAAGAACAAGGAGAACAGCAAGCGTTTGCGTGATAATACAATTTAACAACTTCTCTTAGATATCCATCCTAATAACATAGTAATACATAACAGAGGGGCCCAGCCCTCTTAAAATAAGCCTTCATAATTTACAATATTCAAATCGAAGGGATTCCTAACTGCTCGATAACAAGATCGAACCCAGAAATTCTAATTAAATCTAACATTAACCATCCAGTCTAAACCACATCAGGTAAAAAATAAGAATAAGCTCCGTAACAAGATAATAAGGAAACGCTAAGGCTTGGCAAGATTCATTAACACCATACATACTTGGAGAGAAAAAACATACAAGAAACGCATAGCCTTCTACCAGAGTAATTACAAGCCTCCAGAGGTTAATTCGCAAGTACAAGGTGAAATCATTTTAACCACATTTGCTTTCGTTTGTCCTGCGTTTCAATAAGGACGAAAGTACTTAAATGAAATACAAGTCTAACATCATACATCAAACTCGGGCCTCAGCCCTTAAAACCTTTACCCTAAGAGGGGCTTCACTCGTACAAGGGACATTTACACATTGAAAATTAAAATATTTTAACTACCTCAAGCCCTTTTTAACATGTACATTACACGGGGAAACGTGAGGGACTCGCTTTCTTACCTCCACACCCGAGGTTGCCTAGATCGAGCCGCCGCGGGAGCAGCCCGCAATGTGCAGCGTTCAGCTCAGTGACCACAAAGTGACAGCGAGCACCATTAGCCGTCCACCTGCCCGGGACCGGACCTGGTGACGGTGACGTGTTCAACAGCTCCTCTTTGATTGGGCAGCCACAAGGGGCGAGGAAGCTAGGGCAGCGGGCGTGGAGGCAAGAGAGGGAGGGCAAGGAGAACACTCCAGAGCTTGGAGATATTTCCAATTACTCTGGAGCCATGCGGGACAAGAGACAAATAATTTCTTTATTATGGTAAGGGAAAATTAGAAGGCCGATAAAACATACATAGAAACATACAATTAAGATAAATAGTAGACAAATACAGCTTGCAAGCATAAAACGAAACGGCCAGGCCAAACAAACAGAAAGAAGGGAGGGAGGAGAAGTTTTCCGCCGGCACAATTATTATTATTATTATTATTATTATTATTATTATTATTATTATTATTATTATTATTATTATTATTATTATTATTATTATTAATTATCAACTATCGTGTTCAAGCCGTAAGTTTGAAGGCTGGCGGCAATGGGGTATTGTTTATAGAGAGGAAAGTGAGCGAGTACTTATTTATATTAAAATTAAGGTGACACGGCACGTCACATATTTTCGCACATCTGTGGGCAAGAGTAGGTACGTCACAACGATAAGGTCCTAATTGGTGGGTAGGAGATAGGGATCTGCGCTCAGATAGCCTTCAATTAAACCGCAGTGGTACGTGTAAGTTAGGAGATTTGTTTAGAAGGGTAATAGGGAGGCACATTCAGGGAAACGGAGTGGTCTAGAGAGCGGTGATAAAGGTACAGGGATCTGGAAGTCAAGTAGGGATGACATAAGAATGTTAGGGTTGAACTGTATAAGTATTGTAAAAAGGGATAGAACTAAATATTTTAATAGATGTATACTTACCAGATATTTTAGTAGGAGTTGAATCATAGCTGAGAAATTATATAATGGATGTAGACATTTTCACACGGACCTGGAGTGTGTAACGTAGAGATAGGATAGGAATGGTAGGAGGGGGAGTATTCATTCTGGTGAAAGAAGAATTTGTAAGCTACGAAAAAGTTAAAGATGACAAATATGAAATTTTAGGTGTACGGCTCATTTCTAAAGATAATAGGCAATTTGATATCTTTGGAGTGTACAGACCGGAAAGTGTAGCGCTGTTGCTAATTCAGAATTACTTGATACGGTAATCAGCTATTTGGGAAAAGGCATGGAAGAGTATGTGATTGTAGCGGGAGATCTCAATTTACTAAATGCCAATTGAGAGGGTAATGCGAGCGACAGGAAGCGTGACCAACAAATGGCAAATAAGGTACCGGTAACATGCGAAGGACGGCTGAACCACATAGTGATGGAATCAACTAGACGGAAGAATATACTGGACGTCGTGCGCTTAAAAACAAATGAGCTCTATAGAGAAACCAAAGTAACAGATGGCATTAGAGATCACGAAACTGTTTATGTCGTAGATAAAAATAAATGTGATTGAAAGGAAGGTAGTAGGAGTTGGATTATAGCTGAGAAGTGGTATAATGGATGCAGAAATTTTCACACGGAAATGGATTGTGTAACGTAGAGAAAGGATAGGAATGGTAGGAGGTAGAGTATTCATTCTGGTGAAAGAAGAGTTTGTAAGCTACGAAAAAGTTAAGGATGACAAATACGAAATTCTATGTGTAAGGCTCATTTCTAAAGATAATAGGCAACTTTAGATCTTTGGAGTGTACAGACCGTAAAGTGTAGCACTGATGCTGATTCAGAATTATTTGATACGGTAACAGTTATTTGGGAAACGACATGGAAATGAATGTGATTGTAGCGGGAGATTTCAATTTACCAAATGTCAATTGTGAAGGTAATGAGAACGACAGAAATCGTGACCAACAAATGAAACATAAGTTAATATGGGAAAGACGGCTGAACCAGAAAGTGATGGAACCAACTAGATGGAAGAATATTCTGGACGTGGTGCTGTTGAAACCAAATGAGCTCTATAGGGAAACGAAAGTAACAAATGGTATTATTGATCACGAAGCTGATTTTGTCGTAGATAAAAATAAATATGATTCAAAGGAAGGTCCTAAATTAGGAATATTAACCAGTACCATATCGCTGATAAAGTAGGCATGAGGGAGATTTTAGAAAGTATTTATGATCGGTGGGAAACGATAGATAAAAAATATAAACAGACGTTGGGATGGGTTTAAACCAATTGTTGACGGATTGGAAAACAGGTTTGTACCTTTAAAGATGGTAAGGAATGGTAGAGACCCACTTTATCATAACACAGAAATAAAGAGACTAAGAAGGATATGCAGATTGGAAGAAATAAAATTAGAAATGGCTGTGGAAATAAGGACAAATTTAAGGAACTTACTAGGAAATTGAGTCTAGCAAAGAAGTCAGCTAAGAATAACATGATGGCAAGCACAATTGGCAGTCAAACAAATGTTAGTGATAAATGGAAGGGTATGTATAGGTATTTTAAGGCAGAAACAGGTTCCAAGAAGGACATCCGAGGAATAATTAATGAACAAGGGGAATGTGTATGTGAGGATCTTCAAAAGGCAGAAGTATTCATTCAACAGTATGTAAATATTGTTGGATACAAGGGTAGTGTCCTGATGGAGGAGGTGACTAATGCTAAAGAAGTATTAAAACTTACCTACGATAACAATAACATTTACAATAAGATACAAAAGTTCAAAACTAGAAAAGCGGCCGGAATTGATAAGATTTCTGGGGATGTGCTAAAGACAGTGGGTTTCGATATAGAACCATATCTGAAGTACTTATTTGATTATTGTTTGCATGAAGGAGATATACCAAATGAATAGAGAGTTGCTATAATAGCCCCTGTGTACAAAGGAAAAGTTGATAGACATAAAGCTGAAAATTACTGGCCAGTAAGTTTGACATACACTGCATGTAAGCTTTGGGAATGCATTCTTTCTGGTTATATTACACATGTTTTCGAAATCAATAACTGGTTCGATAGAAGGCAGTTCGGATTTGGGAAAGGTTATTCCACTGAAGCTCAACTTGTAGGAATCCGGCAAAATATAGCAGATATCTTTGACTCAGGATTTCAAATGGACTGTAACGCTATTGACCTGTCTAGGGCATTTGATAGAGTGGATCATGAGAGACTACTGGCAAAAATGAGTGCAATTGAACTAGACAAAAGAGTGACTGAATCGGCTGCTGTATTTCTAGAAAATATATCTCAGAGAAAGAGTAGGTAAAGCTTTATGTGACCCTGTAATAATTAAGAGGGGAATTCTTCAGGGCAGTATTATTGACCTGCATGTTTCCTTATATATATCAATGATATGTGTAAAGAAGTGGAATCAGCCATAAGGCTGTTTGAAGATGATGTTATTCTATACAGAATAATAAAAATTTACATCATTGTGAGCAACTTCAAAATGACCTCGATAATCTTGTGAGATTGACAGGAGGCATTAGTGTGGTGATAAACAGTGTTGAAAGTCAGGTTCTGAGTTTCACAATTAGGAAAATTCCCCTTACTGCACATCGTTATGGGGATGTTTAGGGGTTGTAGTAAGGATGTAAAGGAGAGGATATGGAAGTCTCTGGTAAGACTCCAAATAGAGTGTGGTTCCAGTGTATGGGACACTCTCCAGGATTACTTAATTCAAGAACTGGAAAAAATCCAAAGGAAAGCAGCTCAATTTGTTCTGGGTGATTTCTGACAAAAGAGTAATGTTACAAAAATGTTGCAATGTTTGAGCTGGGAAGACTTGGGAGAAAGAACACGACTGCTTGTCTAAGTGGTATTTTCCAAGCTGTCAGTGGAGAGATGGCGTTGAATGACAGTAGTAGACGAATAAAACTGAGTGGTGTCTATAACGGTAGGAACGATCACAATAAGACGATTAAGTTGGAATTCAAGAAGACATATTGGGACAAATATTGCTTTATAAGTGTACCGGGCGGTACACCTCTACGACGCAAGTTCAAATCTTGTGCCAATTGAAACTTCTCTGCTGGAGAAATCCGGAACTTTAACAACTGAACTAACTCTACTGGTTATCAGAAGATGTCACTGTGTGTTTTTGATTTGCTTTTGTTTTTCATTGATCAAGAAGTGTGGACATTCTCTAACAGATGTCTCTACCAAAAACTATGATAACGAACTCTGGTGTAAAGGAATGAACATTCTTGGAGAAATGTTGTATTCATAAGTTTTGTCTTTACTAAATTTTGTTCTGTGGTTTGTATGTTGGCAATATTAATCCTTTCCTTCCGCCTGTTTTGAATTTAGCCAATCAGTAATTTCTGTAATTAATTTTCCTCCAATCATAGCTTTCTTCTTCGAATTTCCACGTGTAACTCTTAGTCAACCAATAAAAATTGAGTGGGTGTGTCTACTCATTCCTGAAATGTCTCGAATTTTCCACGAGGGTATAAAAACTGCTGATTTTCTTGTCTCCGGGCCACTCTTATAACATCTTTCTCAGTGTGTGAATATGTAGCAGGGGGCGGGAAGCGCCTCGTTCTTCAGGCAGCAGTTCTTCAACAAGGTAATGGCATTTTGACATCTGTATTTCTTGCTAGCTCAGCAGTTTAACTCTCGGGGAGGGTTCGAAACATTTAATATGTAACCCATCTCTTTAAAACGTAAATCCATTTTAACTCTATGTAAAAACTACAATCTCTTTAACTGTAAAGCATGGATAGAGAGTGCCTTACCCCCTCGAGCTCCTCTTCATTTTTGAATTTGAGATGACTATGTTTACATATCCGTTTTTCTCTTCCTTCTTAATGTGTTAAATTTATCTTATATATTAGTCACCTCCATAGATTGGATGCCCTTGCTGGCAGGACCTAGTGTTTACAGTGCACTATGTCTTTTGGTATGGGCTAGAGCAATTTTGTTACTTTCATTGATCTGTCTCTGTCTTATCCTTGGCTTTGACAATATGAAAGTGACTGAGGTTTGAGTGATGTTAGTAATGCCATTCCTTGTGCAGCCAGTCCCTGCTACGAATGGTGTGACTACGTTGCTCATAGGGACGGTTGGTGCATGCATTTCAGTGGGCTTGGCAGACTGATATGTAATAGCAACGGCTGGCTCGGTGAGGAAAGCAACGGGAAACTACCTCACTCCTCATTTCCATTGTACGCCTCTTCAGTGATGCTTAGGCCATCTATGACAGCTGATTGCATAGCTGTTGAGGATCCAACCAGCCTTAGGGCTGAAGACTGAACACACACATAGATTGGGATTAGCCCCTGTGTGATCGGCCGAGCGCCGCTTAGGTTTTAAAATGTGTATTTAGGAGTGCAAGTTCACGCCTCCAGTCCTCTCTGTACTTTGGGCCAGTAACTTAACCTGTAGTTTCTTTCTTTTTCTTCATGCGAAGGTTTCACTGTAAGTGTGCCTTGAGGGCAGTTAGGAGTAAAGTTTGTTGTGGCCTTTGATAGGCTTGTAAAATTGAGAGCAGGTCAGCTCTTTCTGGTATGTTGAAAGGTGCCTCTAGGAGGCTTGACATTACTAAGCGGGAGCAAGAGCTCCATATAATTAGGGGTTTTCTGCCCTTTGGTATTTTTTGGTTGTGAGCTGAGAGCTCAGAGATTGTAAAAGGTTGGGGCTTGAAGCCCAGATCATTAATTTGTCTTTAAATCCTTGCTTTTCTGGCCTTGTACCTGATTGACTTGTTAAGTTTTCAAATTCTATGTAAACTTTTGTTAACTCTTGTTGTCTATTCAAAATATAATCTTTATTTAAATTTTAAATTCATCTTTCGGACTTGTAGTTAGACCCATTCCAGCCCGCATCTTCTTTCACATCTGACTTCCACGGATAACTCCGTAACAATAAGAATGGGAATTAGTGACTGGAACAACTTAATAAATTTCCAATTTCTTTGAAATTATTCAAGAAAAGGCTAAGAGAACAACAGATAGGAAATCTGCCACCTGGGCGACTGGTCTAAATGCAGATCAGTAGAGATTGATTGATTGATTGATTGATTTATTGATTGATTGATTGATTGATTGATTGATTGATTGATTGATTGATTGATTGATTGATTGATTGATTGATTGATTGATTGATTGATTGATTGATTGATTGATTGATTGATTGATTGATTGATATATTTCACTGTTTCAACTGTCCGGCTCCATGGCTAAATGGTTCTACTCCCGGTCGGGTCGGGAGTTTTAACTTTCATTACTTATGTGCTATGGCTCGGGGCTGGGTGTTTGTGACGCTTTCAGCCTTAGATTTCATATTAGGTGCGGTCCCATTTTCGCGGATGTGCAGGTCGCCTGTACGGCACCAATTCGAAAATCCGCACCAGGCCTCTGCGGAAGCTACATACCTTTATTATTATTATTATTATTATTATTATTATTATTATTATTATTATTATTATTATTATTATTATTTTAGCTGTTCTTTTGCAAGTTGGCGTAGTTCGTGACCATATTTATCTAAAATTTTCTTCTTATTTGGATATCTTGACAGTTGAGCAGTACAAGTACACGTCTATTTAGAAGCTCATAATGTTGGCATTATGCGATCGGCTTACATTTGAAAAACAATGCACATATACACAAAGAAATAACACTACTGCAGCTTGGCGATTTTCTGGCTGGAAGCTGAAATTGGGACTTATGATCCATTCCGGTAACTTTCGAGTAAAATTTTGGCCCGTTAACTGTCATATTAAGGCTTTCACCATCCGCCACACTGCTTGAACTCGCGTGCAGCGTCTTAAATGGTGCAGTATGGTGTCTTCTTCTTTCTAGTACACTGTGCATCTTGGATTGTCTAACATACGAATACAATGTAATTTGATGTTAGTTGGGATCAGTTCATGCACTACCATACACGAGTTTTCGCGAACTATGTTTGGAAGGACTTTATGATTAATGTTTTTCAAGAATCGATTCCAGTTCACCACAGGAGCAGTCTTCTTGATTCTTGGAGCCATGTTCTTGTGACGTTGTATGAAGGTATATATATCATTGGAAGATGTCCTGTTCCTAAGTATTGTTAGAAGGGATGTAGTTATGTTCAAGTTTCAGATTGCGTATATGAAGAGCTAGGTGATGTACGTCATAGTATGCTGGAGGGTTGCTAATTCCTTGCAGGTTGCACCATTGTTGTAGAAATTGTTGAAAGCTCGAATGGCCTATGCCTTTCAATGCCATTAGTTTTACATTTAGGAAAAGGGATTTTGTTTATATGCGTTTCAACGTTAATGAATCCAAAACCACCAAGAGACTTTGGTATTATGTGCAATGCTTAAAAATCTGCCTTGCCAGAGAAACCAACCTATTGCTGATTTGATCATGGCACTAATCATGCTGGACATAGAGAGAATTTGGTTCAAAGAACGTATCTTGCTCACGACGAACATGTTGACATATTGTGTTCTGTGATGGAATGACAATGATCTATGTACATCTCCTTGTAATAGGCATCGAGTGAGCTTAGGTTTTGTGTCCAGTTTCACTGTACTATTTTCTGAATATGGCTGAAAAATGTGAACCTTAAGACTCTCACTTCTTCCTAAAGGTTTTGCCAATTTTGTGAGGTGAATGCTGTACGTTTGTCTTCGCCTATTACTAGCATGTGCGACTTTTCAGTGTTCAATCTGCCTTTAGAGTGTCTACAATGTTCACTGATTATGATAAGTAACCACTAAAAGGAGCCTGTCTGCAGTCAGCAATAATAGTGACGTCATCGGCATAGGCCTAAATATGTTAATTGATTATGATAAGTAACCACTATAGACAGCCTGTCTGCAGTCAGCAATAGTAGTGACGTCATAGGCATAGGCGTAAATATTTAGAGCGTACGTTTTGCCTGTAGCAGTGAGAGAACTGAATCGTTGCTCAAGAGCCAAACAAACAGAAACGCCTTTAATGATGTTTTAGATCGGGTAAGATAACCATTGAAGGTGATTCTTGAACATGGTCCTGGCAGGACATTCCTGGTGACTGTGGCGAATGTCTCTACAAATCCTAGGCGCTTCAATTAGGCAGGCAAGCTTAACTCGATCGAAAGCATGGTTAAAGTCTAGTGTGATTAGAAGTTCTCTTATCCTTTTGATAGAGAATTCGCTAACTCTGTCTCGAATAGCGCACATATATTAGACCCCTTTACACAACAAGCATCATCATCATCATCATCATCATCATCATCGAATAGCGCACACTGCTAATGGTAGATCCGCCAGGAAACCCACTTGACTGGTGTTTGTATAAAGTGTCCCCAATGAAGGTAATTAACATTTATTTCAGGCATCAAGTAAATATACTGTAATCAAATTCTAGAAAGAAGATGGGTACAAAACATTCTATCTTCAGTAGCCTATGTTCCTTTGGTATCAATACAATCAGTCCATCATTTAGGTGTTTTACATCTGACTCCGATTCAAGTACATAATTTAGAGCCCAGACGAGACTTTATGTAATTGACCAGAAAAAACTCTACCAAGGCCGTCAGAGCCGGGTGATTTGTTGGGTAGATGGGAACTGAGATCTTCTTGTTGGCAGTGTGTTACCCTTCCTTTGATGATATCCAAATATTTACGTTCTATGTTTCCTTTTTCTTTGAGTTCTCTTCAAATAGCGAATGGAAGTAGTTTTCATTTGTATCTTTCATTTCCTGATGACTCGCGCTCTTCTCTCCCGTTGGTAATACGAGTTTTCGATGCTCTTTTGACTCTCGTCTTTATTCTCGATCTAGATAGTATAGAGGTGCTTCAGTATCTCGGTAGTGTTCATCTCTGGAGCGGACATTTATACCTTCTGCTTTCTTTCGGTACACTGTTAAGAGCTGAAATCTTATTTTCTTAATACCTTGACATTTTAAGGGAGTTTTTGGATATTTTGTGTATAACTGCCGCAAGCATTTGTAGTAAAATTACGTTGTGTGAAAAAGATGACGTTTACTCACCGCACTGTAACATTTCAATACTTGCACGCTTCTTCGTTTCGCATACCTCAGCCACCAGTTGAATATGTGTAACGTGTGTTGAAAACGTGGTCTCTGCTCCTTCCACTGTAGCCTTTCCGTCTTAAACTGTTCATAGAGATCTTAGTCATCAAAGTACTTTCTTTGAGTTTCTACGTGCCCCGCCCATACGGTGCTTCCAGCGCCGGTTGCCGTATATTACATACATAAGCACAATGATTTCATAATTCTGCTGGGCATACGTCTGCGTCTCGTATATATTCCTGGAGATTCTTGCTAACGTACATCCTTTCAAGGCGTGAGGCACCAGTGGGAGAGTAGTAGGTGTAGCCTGTCTGTGTTGTTTTATTAATTTCCATGTGTCTTTAGCTGGAGGCCTTGAACTAGTTCGGATAATTCGGAACAGCCTTGAAAACGACCACTTTGGCATTTTGTAGACAGAATTACATTAAAATCAACACCTAGTATAAATTTCCCAGTATTTTCCTGGAACAGATATATAATGCCAGCGACATAAAATCTCTCCTGGGGCTCTGATGATGCACAGATGTCAGTCATCAATTAATCACCCATATAACAACAAATTCCTCTGGAATTTTCAAGTAAAATCGGTCCGCAGTGAACAATCTTTCATATATATAGCAGTGCCACGCTTGTTTCCTTTATATTATATAATTAACTGCTTATTTGTATAAAACCATTGATAACTCCAAAAGGACTATTTCAATATTTTTTGCATTTAACAAAGGCATTTGATACGGTAGACCACGATATACTCCTTAGACAACTTGAAAAACTAGGCATTCGTGGAATTCTCCAAAGTCTAATTAAAATCTTTCCTTCTAACAGAATACAAAAGGTAAGAATCAAGGATACCCTAAGTAAAATTGCTCAAGTAAAATTCGGAGTACCCCAAGGAACAGTGTTAGGACCAATTCTTTTCCTGTAATATATCAATGATCTGTGTCAGCTAAACTGTAATGCAAAATTTAACGGTAGTCACAGTCACGGGTGAAAATTGGGAGGACACCTTCAACAAAGCTCAAGAAACCCTAGTCATAATTCAGAAATGGCTAAACAACAACCTACTTACTTTAAATGAAAATAAAACAAAATTCCTCTGCTTCTCGTATAATAAAACAATGCTGGTCGGGTTATGAAACAATGGGAGCTGAATCAGTATTTTCCCATGAGGTCAATGACCGCTGGCAACGTCATTGCCTCCATGACGTGAGGTCACGGCCAAGTGCTATTGTTTACAAACAAGGCCACCTGCTCATGACAGCTGTAAATATGACAGCTGTCATCTCGACAGACCCCAACCTCCGGTTTTTGAGCACGTGCGCGCTGCTAACCTCACTTTTGCCATCTTGATAAGTATTAAAAAATACTTTTTGTGAACAAGTGAACGTGGCTAACCTCACTGCTGCCACCTAGACATTTCCTAACCTCACATACTTTGGCCACGTGGGCGCGGAATTTGAACAAGTGAACGTGGCTAAACTGACAGATGTTATCTTGACAGGTCCTAACCTCGTGCACTTGTTTTGGCACGGATTTTGAAAAAGTTTGCATTTCTAACCTCACTGCTGTTATCATGAAGGTCGGCGCGGAAATTTGAACAAGTGAACGTGGCTAACCTCACTGCTACCATATTGAAAGGTTTTAACCCCGTACACTTGTTCTGGAGCGGAATTTTCAAAAAGTGAACGATCCCTTACCTCACAGCTGTTATCATGACGGGACTTAGCTACGTGCTTTTGACAAGCGGAATTTTGAACTACCCAAACCTCACTGCGGTTGCCTTGACGGGACTTAGCCATGTGCAGGCGAGGAAATCTAAACGATCCTAACCTCGCTGCTGTTATCTTGAAGGACTTATCCACGCCCGATACAATCTTGTAGGGGCGTAACGTCACAGGTTTCTAGTTAGATGTCCTTCCCGAGGTGGGGCCTAACCTATCAGTATTATAGATTTAAGGCTAGCAGCCCTTCTCTACATGCCCCTTCCCGACACCATCTTAGAGGGGGCCTAAGGACTCTAGATTTAAGGCTACCTGCCCTTCTCGACATGAGTACTGAGAATAAGGGGAAGCTGGGACAGGGGCAAATGCGCAAGATGGCGGCTATTGACGGGCTCTTATAGGACTAACTCCCGGGAGCTGGCCCAGGGGCTACTGCGCAAGATGTCGCATATACACAATCTCTTATGGAGAAAGTTGGACTAGGCGAGACATGGGAGTTTAGGAGACGGCTTAGGGGCGATTGCGCAAGATGGCGGCTGTACACGGACTCTTATGGAGAAAGCTGGAACAGGGACCACTGAGCAAGATGGCGGCTATATATAGGCTGTTAGAGAGCAAGCTGGCCCAGGGGCGACAAAAGACTTAAGGAGACGGCCAAGGGGCGATTGCGCAATATTGCGGCCGCGTACAACTTTCTAGTGCTAGAACCCCCGAATCATGATGGTTACTATACATTGGTTACATGAGACTAACTTTAATTAGATTGACCAGGAACTATTGGTGACACATTGTTCTTATAGGCCTAACTCTACAGAGTTGCCTCAGGTGCTCACAACTTGTAACTTATGACCTATTAGTTTGAGCAGCCTGACATTCGAGAACTGAGCCAAGGGCTACCATGTAATATAAACGCTATACTCTATTCGTATAGACCTTAACTAGAGGGCTGCCTCAGAGGATCACAACTTGTAACTTATGACCTATTATATTTGTCAACCTAACTCACGAGAACTGAAGCAAGATAGCTGCTCTAATCTATTTGTATAGACCTAACTAGAGAGCTGCCCCAGGGGCTCACAACATGTAACTTATGACCTACTAGTTTCATCAGCCTAACTTTCGGGGTCTGAGGTTAAGGAAGCTATGCAAGTTAGCTGCTATACTCTATTCGTTTAGACTTACGTAGAGAGCTGCCTAAGGGGTTCACAACTTGTAACTGATCTGCTATTAGTTTTATCAGCCTAACATTCGAGAACTGAGGCAAGGACTACTATACAAGATGGCTGCTACACTGTATTAGTTTAGACTTAACTAAGAGGCTGCCTCATGGGCTCACAACTTGTAACTTATGACCTATTAGATTTATCAGCCTGACATTCGAGAACTTAGGCAAGGGCTGCCATGCAAGTTGATTGCTATACTCTAACTAGCGAGCTGCCTCAGGGGCTCACAGCTTATAACTTATGATCCACTACATTTATCAGCCTAACTTTCGAGAATTGAGGCAAGGGCTGCTATGCAAGATAGCTGCTATAGTCTGTTCGTTTAAAGTTAACTACAGAGCTCACTCAGGAGCTCACAACTTGTGACTTATGATCTATTAGTTTTTATCAGCCTGACTTTCGAAAATTGTGGCAAGGCCTGCTATGAGAGATGGCTACTATATTCTATTCGCTTAGACCTAACCCCAGAGCTACCTCAGTGGCTTACAACTTGTAACTTATGTCCTATAGGGCCAAGTGATACGACCTCTGATACCTCGAGTGAACAGGGTGTCGTCATTTATGGAATACTGTCGAAATGGGCTAAAAAAGGGACACCGGACTTGAGAGAGCATGGGTTAGCGAACTCGACGTCTTTAGCTGAGTCTAGGCATGAAGTGTTCTATGCTGTCGTATATCTAAACTCCTTGTGCAACTCTTGTGGGAGGCACTTCTACCCGAGGTGGGGTTGAGCAGACTAAATGCCACTCCCAAGGATTCGAACGTTGAGCTGACATAAACTCAAAATTAAAGAGCTTAAGTTTAATTCAAATATCCTCGCCGTGATTAAAATATGTGTACGATGAAGGTGTACCTACTACAGTAAATGTGTAGACATGCACATCTCAGCAGAAAAAGAATGACAAGGGAGCTAATCTGTATTTTCCGATTTGGTGTCGTAAAGGAATGCAGACATGTGTTATGATGCAAGACGCTTGACTTGAGAGAACTCTGGGTCTACAGGTCAAAGCTTGTTAGCGGTGACGTTACTACAGCTCTCGCTACTATGATGACATCACTCCGCTTATTATTTATTTCATGAGGTGGGGTAGAGGGGTAGAATTGCAACAATGGAATACTGCTAGTCGTAAGGGTGACTAAAAGTGAGGCCTAACTCTGGGATAGAGCTGTGCTAAGGCACAGGGGTAAATAGGCATACAAAGACCCTTATGAGTCTATCGCAGGGAGAGCTGTGCAAGGTTTTTCACGTATTGGGCTATTGCAGGGTTTTCATCCTCCGAACCGGATGCCCTTCCTAACATCAGTCTAGCTCAGGGCCTCTTGTTTATAAATGGGCTGTTATGGGACTGACCCTGGGAAAGAGCTGCACTAGGGTTCTCGAGGAGGGATAGTCGCTCAAAGCTAAAAACATAATCAGAATGATGAGATGTAGATAAACATAGAATATAGTTATAAGCTAACTTTGTTACGATGTTAGAAGTAATAAAGTTCATTATGTGGAGGATTGCAGAATGCTGAGCCAAAAGACCGTACTACACATATGATAGGGGATGGAACCCAGAGATCACGTCTTATCAGAAGGGCAAAAGAGAAGAAGGAACCCTCCTCTTTCTTCTCCTCCTCTTAATTCTCCTAGGGCTAAGGGACTAATGGGTTAAAGGGCAAAAGGGCTAAAGGACTAATGGGCTAAAAGTCGAAGGGGCTAATGGGGTAAAGGGCTAATTGGCTAATGTGCTAAATGACAAATGGGTTAAAGTGTCAAAGGGCTAATGGGATAATGGGCTAAGGGGCTAAAGTCCTAAAGGGCTAAACAGCTCCTCCTCCTCTTCCTAGCTGCGCCCTCCTCCTTCTCTCCCTTATTAACAACGGGAAGCTACCTCACTTCTCACTTCCCTGTACCTTGTTCAATTTTGTGGAAATATAGTGGACGGTGCAGTCAAAACAGTGTGTTTGTCCAACCCTTGTCCCGTTGCTCTACTGGCTCAGGTATGAGGTTAGATGAACCTTTCGTGCGGGTTTCTATGACCGGATGCCCTTCCTGACGCCAAACTCATCAGAGAAGTTAATGAGATGAAATGAATGGCGTGATATATGACAGTAGGAAGGGAGAGGGTGAAACCCGGTGCCGGCCATAGCCTACTCCTCTGGAATCGCACCAAGAGGTTTGCTCAAGGCTTAACGTCACCGTCCGACGGACGAATCACCATCAACTAGACAAAGGGCTAAAAGGGCCCCTCCTCCTCATTTGCTCGGTAAAAGGCCAAAAGTGCTCCTCCTCCTCATCCGTAGGCAAGGGAGGAAAAGGGTTCCTCCTCCTCCTCACCTGCCTGAAAAAGGGAAAAGTGCTCATCCTCCTCATTTGCCTGGCAAAAGGACAAAAGGGATCCTCCTCTTCCTCCTTATCGGTCTGGCAAAAGGGGCGAAAGGTTTTCTCCCCATCCGCTTGCAAAATGATTCTGAATTGAACTTTGAGAAAAATAGTGACACAGGACTAGGAAAATGGTAAAAGATTTAAAACTTATATTTCATCCATAGGGACATAGCGACTACACATTCAGTGAGGAAGAGGAGGAGGAGCCCTTTAGCCCTTTATTTCTTTAGCCCCTTAGCCCATTAGACCTTTGACCCTATAGCGCATTATTCCTTTAGCACATTAGCCCATTAGCCCATAGGCCAATTAGCCTTTTAGCCCTTTAGCCCATTAGCTCTTTAGGCCTGGGCCAGCTTTCTCTATAAGAGGCTATATGTAGCCGCCATCTTGCGCAGTAGCCCCTGGGCCAGCTTCATCCATAAGAGCCCGTGTTAAGCCGCCATCTTGCGCAATCCTCCCTCTAGGCTGTCTCCTTAAGTACTATGTCTCCCCATGTACAACTTTCTCAATGAGAGCCTGTGTATAGCAACCACCATGCTCAGTAGCCCTTGGGCCAGCTTGCACCATGAGAGCCAGTGTATTGCCGCCATCTTACGCAATCGCCCCTAGGTCATCTCCTTGAGTCCTACGTCTCCACGCGGGGGCTTTCTCCGTAGGAGTCTATGTATACACGTCATCCTGCGCAGGAGCCCCTGGGCCAGCTCCCGGAAGTTAGTCCCATAAGAGCCCGTCTCTTGCCACCACCTTGCGCATTTGCCCCTTTCCCAGCTTCCCCTTATTTTCACTACTGGCATATCCCTTCACGACACCATTTTGGAGGATGCCTAAGGACCCTAGTTTTAAAGTTTGCTGCCCTTCTTGTCATGCCCGTTCCCAACGCCTTCCCAGAGGGGCAAAACCACAGAGGATCATAGTTTTACGGCTAGCTGCCCCTGTCGAAAAGTCCCTTCCCGTCACCATCTTAGAGAGGGCCTAACGACTCTAGTTTCAAGGCTAGATGCCCTTATCGACATGTCCCTTCCCGGCAGTTTTAAGGCTAGCTGCTTTTCTCGACATGTCCCTTCCCGACACCATTTTGGAGGGGTCTAAGTACTCTAAACGCTAGCTGCAATTTTTGACATGCCCCGAACGATTGGTAACCTCACTGCTGTGATCATGACGGGACTTAGCCACGTTCTTCCTCCTCCTCCGCATCCTCAAAGTTTTACCGTTATTTGACAAAGTTTTACGGACAGATGCCCTTCTGCTCTAGATGGCCCTCTCCCTCTACTATTTTTGGAGGAAGCCTATCTAAACCGTCACTAAGGCCTCACGTTTCCATCCGACGCGGGACCTAACCTCCTGAACAAGATAAAAAATGTTGTTAATCTGTACAGTTTCAATCCTTTTGCAGAGGACAAGGAAAATGCCTTCAGCTGTGCCCTCTACCAAGAACAACAATATTTTGTGTCTTTAGAACATATATAGTCTGTTATTATCTTACAGTAAAGATTTGAATAGTCAGAATACATTCTCACCGTGTTCTGAACAGAAGAAAAACTTAACTTGATTATAAATATACAGGGTTATTCACCTAACACGTTACACGGAAATAACTTCTAAACCATTAAATATACCGGCGTTCTGTTTTCATATTCGTAAATGGTACCCAGAGTCTTGTAAAATAACGTGCTACTTAGTCTCATGAGTTGATTAATAAACGAGATATTGATATTAACTCCATATTTGTAAATGGAACGGCACAAATTCATACAGCTGGCCTAAAAGCTCAACTGCGCACAAGTTCAAATGTGCAAGTATTTGTTAAATCAGACAATTACTTTTGAGATATAAATAAGAACAGCATATGCGGTTTTGCGTGCAGCATCTGACGGCGTGAAGTCGGGCAAGGACATATTGACGCCCAAGCAGTTTCCTGGGAGTGAGTTCAGCTTCAGAATGGATACCAGACATGTAAGCAACTTCCACACATATGATGGGTTTGCAAAGTGTGCATGACAGGCGAACTCATGACAGGACAGGTAGGGTTGATGTGTTTAAAAGGAATAAAGTAAGTACTTTGCCTTGAAAGGAACATAACGAAAGCTATCCCACTGTCGGCAACCCTGAAGATGGTTTTCCGTGGTTTCCCATTTTCACACCAGGCAAATGCTGGGGCTGTACCTTAATTAAGGCCACGGCCGCTTCCTTCCAATTCCTAGGCCTTTCCTATCCCATCGTCGCCATGAGACCTATCTGTGTCGGTGTGACGTAAAGCAACTAGCAAAAATGTAGCGATTGCATGACAACATCCACACTTTCAAACACTAAGTTTACTCCAGAATAGTAATGCTTATACGGTCGCACCTCCAGTAATGCATCTCATTGTTAGGGTTCCTCTCCAGACGTACGTGATTAAGACACTCGAAGGGTTACAGAGAATAGTTGTTGTTATTTCATTTCCGGGGCTTGGACATCGTGGTCGTGTAGCCCCATGTGCTTGTGTGTGTGTGTACTGTATGTCTGTTAGAATGTGCCTGATAACCTGTGTTATTGTGGTGTCTGTAGTACTGTACTGTATCTGTAATTCCGGTGAGGAATTGGGACGGAGGCGGCCGTTGTCATAAGTAAGCAACTATCCCGACATTTGACTGGAGTAGCGGTGGGAAACCACGGAAACACTTCCAGATTCGCTGAGATGGGTACCGAACCCACCTCTTCCCCGTTTTTGCTCACGAAGCTGAGTGTACCCGTTTCCAGCCCTCCAACCAGAATTCAATTGCTTATCAGAGTCGGGAATTGAACCCGGACCACCGTGGCGACAGCTACGAGTGCTAGCCGCTATACGTGATTAACAAACTCGACAGGCTGCGGAGAAGAGTGGCTGTATGTTATTTCATTTCCGGGCTTTGACAGCGTAGTCATTTAACCCCGTTTGCTTGTGTGTGTGTCTGTGTGTGTGTGTGTGTGTGTGTGTGTGTGTGTGTGTGTGTAGTACAAAGCGCACCTCGTTTTGTGCTGGGTTATTTCCGGCGAAGGAGGAGTGTTACCAATGCTGGATTATTTGGGTTGGGATAGGTTAGATATTAGGACACAAACAGCTCAACTTATTATGTGGGAGTGAAGTCGCGTGGTGCAGTGCGTGCCGTGAACATGGTCGGTATTGAGCAGTACCGGGCCGCGATTGGGAAATGGCAGGTGAAGCTGAGGAAGGAGGCCAAGAATGGACGTGTATTAAGAAAAGGAGTAAAAATAGGTGAAGCGGTGCTGGTAGCGACAGTGAGAGCGGTGCTGCTGGTTATTGGGTGGGGGTGGAGTTAAGCACAGGCCCAAATAACAGCGGAAAATTCAGCATGGAGAACTTGGCAGCACTTAAGGTGGTAGTGAGCGAAGTAATACAGGAAAATTGTCCATGGGATAAGGTACAGGAAATAAAGGACATGATGGAAGAGCAGAGAAAGGAGATTGGGAACATGGAGAAATGGCTAGAAATGAAGACTGAGGAATCGAACAGGAGAGTAGGCAACAATGAGAAGGAATTACAGTTATTAAGAGGGAAAGTGAAATATCTGGAAGAGGAGGTGATGATGATGAAGAGAGAAGCGGAGGGGTACAGGCAGGAGAGAATGGAGAAAGCCATATTTATATATGGTATGGAAGAAGATGAGAGAGAAGGCAAGATTGATCTGATATCCAAGGTGGTAGTGATCATACGGGATAGGAAGATGATAAACTTCAGTGAAGTGGACATAGACGATGTGGAGAGAGTGGGAAAAAGTAAAGGACGGAGGCCAATTAGGGTAAAATTTTTCTAACCCTAATGGCAGAAATTTTGATAAGAAACGGTAACAATGTACAGGGCCAGAATGTAGGGGTGAAAAGAGACATGGGAAAGGAAGGAAGTGAAATTATGATTCTGAACAGACACCTGTGGAGAGCGAGACAACAGGGACTAAAGGCCTGAATAAGAGATCAGAGGTTGCTGGTGACAAACGGAAGATGGGTTAGTGGCGAAGCTGAAGGAGATGGACGAACGCGTTAGTTCCGAGGGAGGAGAGATGACAGGGCAAGATGGAAGGAAGAAAGAAGTAACAAAGAGGGGTGGAGCCGAGGAAGTATAGGAGATCAACTCAGGTGAGAATGGACAGTGCAGTGTGGATACAGAAGATCAGAACAGTGAAGGGGTGAGTGAGGGTGAGCAGCAAGAAACGGCAAGAGCAGAGTGCAGTTGTTTAGTGAGCTAGAAAGGACATGAGAAGAGTGATCGACAGGAAGGTAAAGCTGTTATGAGCAAAGGAAGAAGTAGGAGTTTAAAAGAACTTTGTGGTAAAGTATGTAAATGGATGGAGGATACGGAGGGCATGGAACGGAATAGGTTGGTAAATAAGGATGAATGGAGATAGCGGATGAGGGGGCGAGAAGTACAAGGAGTAAGGTTAGAGAAGGAAACTTAGAAGTGAGGGAGGGAAAGTTATAACTATATTGGAAAATAGGATGTGTGAATATTGAGGGACTAAGAAGCAAATTAGGAAATAAGAAATTTCGGGAAGTAATAGAAAGTTTCGATGTTGTGGCACTCTTGGAGACGTGGCTGGAAACAGGGAGGGGGATCTCATGGAAGGGGTTTGTTATTAAATATAAATATAGAAGGAAGGAGAAGACTAAGGGATGCGCACCAGGAGGGATGATAGTACTAATGCAACACCCCCTTTATAAAATTATTGAATGACGTGCGTCATTAAATTCATTAAGCCTAAATAAAAATTCTCCGAGAGAGAAAAACAAATTTTCAAATTGACGAAAATAATAATAATAATAATAACTAAAAAACTTTAGAAACTAGTGTAGGCGTAGTGTTAGTTCGAACACGGGCCAATGAAATGCCAAAACACACGGAAAGATATACCAAAATTTAGATGAGAATAACGACCAAGATCGCACGTAGGAATGTGTAACCACACACACCACGACAGAAAAATTTAAAAGAATTCACCAAAGAAACGGCACACGCAACAAACCATGGCCAATCACTCGCAAAATACAGAAACAAATAAACCCAAGGGAAAATCAACTTTTCAATCAAGGCGGAGGAGAATTTAGAAATTACCTAGGCAATAATGGCCAACTACGTTACATACACAGAACACACTGAAATATGACGCCTTACCACAAAACTTAGATATATATTAAAATCACAAAGGACACACGCACGGTCATATAACAGACTTACACAAAATTTGAGCACAAGGAAATGATAACGGCGTACATACCTTAATCCATATATGCCTAGGTAAGGCAACCGTGTTCCAACTATCACTACAACTCACCAGTAAGAAATAAACTTAAGATATTCACATTCATACAACCACATATTTACACAAAAGTACTATAGAACAAATTTACACCTTAACAAAAATATAATTCCCCAGATGGGAAGGGGTAAGGTTATCACCCTATACCGGTCTGCGATTGCACAGTTTTTTCAGCGGGAACACAGAATGAACCACTTCCAAGTTCCCCGCTAGGAGCGACACGGAATAGACCGGATACTCGCCCTGGTGGGCAATGTCAATCACACACTGTAGTAGCAAATGTAGTCTCATAGATGGCGTAAGAGTACGTGTAGCTGTCCGCAGTGCAATTATACTCTTAGAAATAATAACACACAGTATAACTATGTGACGAAAGGTTCACTTCTCCTCGTATAGACAGAGTAGATGCCCAGTAGGCCAAGAGTTCAAGATGCTAAGGCAGAATTTATCAGAGTCCACGAGATACGAAGTTTTTATTAATTCAATACTTCAAATATAGTAGAATTCCAGTCTCATATAATCGTGGTATATCACAGCTCCGTACAATAACTAGGCCGTGAACACAAGGTCCATAGTGGAATGAAATAATTCACCAAAATTACCAGTGCCGATGAGAGTCACAATTTAGATATATGTCGCATAGACAGTTATTGTCAAAGAATATGACATAACTAGCGTATTTTTTAAATAACGCTACACTAATTAGGGAAGAAATTAGTGAACTGATGGAGGATATGGAGACAGATATGAAAGAAACCATATGGTTGAGATTGAATATGGGATGGGTAGAGGGAAGGGTGAAGATAATAAATCTAGCGTTCGTATATTGCCATCCTAGTAGTTCAGCATACGCAAATAAGCATCCTTTTGAAGAGATAACGGTTGATATTAGTATGATAAGAGAGAAGTTTGCAGGAGAAGAGGACATATTGTTATTCGGCGATTGGAACGCGAGAATAGGGGATCAGAGCCCAGTATATAGTAGGGACAATGGAAGGTGTATGTTGAAAAGTAGAAGTAGTGAGTATAAAATTATAAACAGTTATCGGAGAAACTCCTCGAGATGTGCGCTGTGGGAAATTTGTATATTCTGAATGGATGGATGAAGGATGACAGTACGGGGAAATTGATCTCTGTTACCGAGAAGGGAGGTAGTGTGATAGATATGGTTTTCAGCTCGGTAGGAGTGTTGGAGGATATTGTAAGGATCGAAGTAGGAGACTGGATTAAATCACACCATCTCCCAGTGTGGGTTGTGTTGAAAAGGGGGAAGAGAAGCATATAAGGAAGGAAGCTGAGACGAAGGATAAACTAGGGAGTGGATATAACAAGTAAAAATGGTCAGAGAATGTGGGACGGGATTGGGAGAGGATAGCAAAAGAGGAATTACAATTTCTGAAATTTGGCTCGGAAGGTGCGTTAGATGAGAATTATATTGACAAAGCCTTGGAATTGCTGCTACATCCAATAAAGATGATTGCACAGAAGGTAGAATGTAGAACGAGGAAAAAGAAAGAGGGTGAAGAATTGTTTAATGAGAGTGTGAAGGAATGCGGAGGAGGGTGCTGGGTACGTTAGGAGACTATAGAAAGAAAGGTGGGAGTGGAGGAAAGGAGGTTTTCTGTAAGTTGAGGAAGGAGTATAAAAAGAAAATCTGTGAGGTAAAAAAGGCGTGGTTAGAGGAAAAAACGGAAGCCATAAATAAAGACTGTAAGAATAACAGCACTGAAAATGTTTGGGAAAGGATTAATAGAATAATTAATGGTGGAAGGAGTATAGAGAGAACGAGCATTGAAGAAGTTCAGTGGGTGAGGTATTTTGGTGAATTACTCGTGGGAAAGGGGGAAGAATGGTGGAGAGAGACGGGGGAAGAAGTAATTTGGAGGAATAGGAGAGTGGAAAATTATGAACTGGACAAGGAAATTACAAGGGAAGTAACCTTGAGAGTGATAAGAAGAATCAGGGGCAAGTCGGCAGGGGTTTGTAATGGGATCAATAACAAGTTTTGGAAAGAAATTAGCAAAAATGTGACAATGATAGAGGGCATAGTTAAACTATTCAATAATATCTATGATGGGGAGAAGTACCCGAAGGAATGGGAAATAGGAATTGCATGTCCAATATATAAGGGAAAGGGTATTAAAACTGTTTGCTAAATTATAGAGGAATATCTCAGTTAGACTCCTTAAGTAAAATTTACTCGGGGGTGTTGGCGAACAGGTTAAGTGAATGGGGCGAAAGAAATGGAATATTGACAGAGTAACAAGGGAGATTTAGAAAAAAGAAAAGAACAGTGGATAATATAATGATAGTAAAGACAGCCTTAGAGAAGTATAGGAGCCTGTTTAGAAGTAAGGTGTATGTGGCAGGAATCGATTTTCAAATAGCGTTTGATAAGGTGAATAGAGGGACTCTCTTGGATAAATTGGAAAAGATGATGAGGGCAGTGGAGGGAATATATAGGGTGGTCAGGTTTTGTGCAAAAGTGGGAGACGATAGATTGGGCAGACCCTTAGAGTCTAAGGTGCGTTTAAAGCAAGGGTGCAAATTATCGCCAATATTGTTTATTTTATTTATTAACGATATCTCGGATGGGCATGGGGCTAGCAACTGGGCCGTGCCGGTAATTAATGGTTGGAGGTACCGGTATTGATTTTTGCTGATGATGTGATATTGATGACTCTAACTTCAGGGGAGATGGAGAAAGCCTTAAATGCAGTGTCAGTTTTCACGAAGAAATGGGACTTGAGAATTAATGGGAATAAATCTAAAATGCTAGTAGCCCCTGTAAATAAAGGAAGAGGGAAGGTGGGGAAAAGGGTCATGCACGGAGAAAGGTTGTAATAAGTAAGGAAGTTGGAATATTTAGGAGTCATCAGTAAAATAACTTGGAACGATCAGATTAGTAGGGCGAAAAGCAGAGGTTTGGCAGCCCTAGCCTCAGTC